>NC_133450.1:11043624-12450499 GCF_048565385.1 Saimiri boliviensis | reverse complement strand
CTTCTCCTCCAGGGTGCAGAGAGAAGGCTGGCTGCCCAGTAGCTAGCCAGGCTCTCTCCCTGCCACCTCCTTCAGGCTTTCTTGCAGGTATTCACTTTCCTCCTACAAAGATGTACGCAGAGGAGGCAACTAATGACAGAGGCAGAGTGGGATGCAGAAGGAAAGCTTCTGGAAGTTGACTTTCTTCTCCCCAGGGACCTCTACTGGGAAGTCACAGCTTGATCCTGTTCGCTCTCTCTACCTACTTTCCTGGGCCCTCAAAAGCTGTTTTCACCAGTCCTGTCTCCCCACGACTCGGGGGACTTCAGCAGAGAATTTCTTATCTTTTTTTTTTTTTTTTTTTTTGGAGATGGAGTCTCACTCTGTCACCCAGGCTGGAGTGCAGTGGCGCAATCTCAGCTCACTGCAACCTCCGCCTCCCGGATTTAAGTGATTCTCCTGCCTCAGCCTCCTGAGTAGCTGGGATTACAGGTGCACACCACCACATCCGGCTAATTTTTCTATTTTTAGTAGAGATGGGGTTTCACCATGTCAGTCAGGCTGATCTCGAACCTCTAATCTTGTTATCCGCCCTCCTCGGCCTCCCAAAGTGCTGGGATTACAGGCATAAGCCACTGCACTCAGCCCATTCCTTACCTTCTAGTGAGCTTTTTACAAAGCACACCCTCATCAACCGTGTCCTTTGATTCCAGAAGAGTCTGTTACAGATGAGGACCCCAAGGTGGGACTCGGGTAGGGAGTTTTAGTGGCAGAGTGGGGACCAGGAGGGGACAGAGGGGGCAAGCCTTTCCTCTGGGTCCTCCTCTATCCAGGAGGAGCTGCAAAGGCAGAAATCAAGGCTCCCCCATCAGAGAGCTCAGGGCAGAGGCTCCAGGTGGGGCTATAGGAACGGGGAGAGTCTCCTGGACAGACAGAACATCTGGCTCCCTCTCTCAGCACATACGGACACTAAGCCAGTGTGCCCACCCAGGCTGCGCATTAGAATGGCCTGAGGAATATTTTTCAACTCGCAACGCTATGACCTCTTTCCCACCCAACTAGGTGGGAGAAGTCAACGAGGTGTGGTGGGGCTTGGGCATCGGTGTTTTTAAAAAGCTCCCTAGGTGATTCCAACCAGCAGCCAAGGCACAGAACCACCCACCAGGAGCTCCCTGAGAGCAAGGGCATCAGGAGGAAAGCCCACCAAGGGGATGGCCTTGCCCTTCCTTTGTCTCTTTCTCCATTCCAACCCCTCAGCACAGGTACCCAGCATGGATACCGTCTTCCTGCCAATATCCTAGCTCTTCCCTGGAATCACAAGTGTCTCCCGACCCATCAAAGTATCACTGGGTAGCAGAAATATGGGTTCTCTAAGTCATTATTGAAGTTGCCTGTCACATCCAAAAGGCCAGCAAGGCCCAGGTGAAAGGGGAAGGCAGTATCACTTAACAGGAATGCTCACTGATCCCTGCCCTTAGCAGCTATACAGCAACAGGCACAGGGCAGGGAGGCTCGTAGCTCCCCCAGCCACTCCGGGGCTGGTACAAGTGCCTTGGGCACCAACCACCACCACCTGAGCGCAACCACAGACTGCCGATGAACAAACCTTTACCTGTGCTTGTGCAGGCAGGTGCTCTAGCATCCATGGCAGATCCCATCTGTAGAGGCAAACCTGTTCATCTGTCTCTCTACCCATCTATCTTCTCAGCCGTTATCTGCTGAGCGCCTCTGAAATGCCAGGCACTGCAGACGTAGCAGTGAACAAAGTAGGCACCGTTTCTCCCCATAGAGCTCATCCACTGTAAGCCCCATTATACAGATGAGGGGACTGAGGCTCAAAGAAGAGTGACGGCAGAGCAGGGGCCAAGTGAGAATCCATGGACAGCCCCGCTGTAGAATACCTGCCCAGGTCCTCCTCTCCAGTCCCACAGTGAAAAGCAGCTGGACCCCCCTGCAAGGACAGAAGAGCAGAATTCACGTGGCAGAGGCCCGAGCCAAGAGCAGGTCTGGGTTTCAGAGCCCCGAGGGCCCCACATCTGACGGTGTCTCTCCTCCCTCCCGCTCCCTCTTCTAATGATAACTCTGTGAGCTGCAATGAAATTCACCTTAATAAGCACTCATTAGAAATATGCTAATGGGGAGGAAGCTGATATCATATGCCCTGAGACCCAAAGGGAAAAGGAGGTTAAAAAAAAAAAAAATTCAATATTGAGGTTTGTCTCATTTCAAAGCCACTTTCGAAGTGGCCATAAATCTTCTGCAAGACGTGACATAACGAGGAGCTGCCAGCAGCTCGGACGTTCGTAATTAGCCGCAGCCAGGTGCGGAACTGGATGCATTTGGCTTTGGAGTCCTTAGTACAGGGAGAGAGAGGGAAGGTGCATAGACTAGAGCCTGGGTGCCATCCCCAGCCTCACACCTGCACATCTAGAAGGGTAGGGGGCTGGGCTGAAGCTTGTGTCTGTGAGAGGTTATAATATGTGCCAGAAAGGCAAGGCTCAAAAGCCAGCGAGGCTTCACCAGGCACGTGGCCCTGGGATGTAACCAAGCCTTGGTTCCTAACAGAGATGGGGAAGAGCACACGTGCTTTGCTGGGTCCCTGGCAGGACCACGTCAGGGAGGCATCTGGCTCTGGTGCCGTGGTTAAGGAAACATGCTCTGGAATGAGAGCTGCTCTGAACCACAAACCATCTCTGCTAATTACTAGCTGAGTAACTCCAGACAAATGACTTACTCTTGCAGGGGCTCCGTTTCCTCACTTGCAAATGGAGACAGCAATTGTATCCATTGTGAAAATTAAATGAGGTAATTACACATGGTATCTGGAACATTGTAAAAACTCACCAAATGTAGCTGCTATTACCATTGGGCGCACAGTCAACAGAAGCGACTATTGACACTGCTCTTCCTTCAGTTTCCTTAAACCTCTCTTCACAGCCACACAAAAAAGCCCCTGGGTGTTGTGTCATATCCTTGTTTGGTTTTTAATTTGCTGGGCGATTTTGGGAAACTGACTTAACTTCTCTGATCCTTAACTGCCGGTTCTACAAAGTGAGGATGATAATTCCTGCTCTGATCTACCTCTAGGCTGGTTGTAAAGATCAAAAAGATAACACAAGTGAAAATGCTTTGAAATGTATACTAAATGATACATGTTCAGGGAATTATCCTCATTCACCTCCAGCAGGAAGGCTGGTCTAGATGCTGTGGTTTGCCTCCCCTCTTCCGGCTGCAAGGGACTCTTTCTCTCGAGACCTCACAGGAAGAGTCTACATTTCTTTCAGACAATAGTGTCAGCAAACTACAACTTTTAACTCTTACAGATGTCTAACTGAAGTTCCCAGGAGAATGGAGACAAACCAAAGGCCACCAATTGGATGGGATGGCATCATCATCTGGAAAGGGGTGTTTTTCATTTCCAATAAGACACAGATTGGTGAACACCTTCCTGGGGCTCTGCCACATGTGATTCCCCACGCGCGCCAACACCTACCACAGGGGTCTCTACCTGGATCAATGTGGGGACCCTGCTGAGCACAGGTTTGGACGTTGGATCAGTGTCAAGTTGTCATGAAGTATCTAGGGGCTCTCTCTCAATTCTGTCCCGATCTCACTGTGGACAGTGGCCTGTGGGCAGGCATCAGTCTAGGAGGGCACACACTGAGTAGCCGGAAGGCAGTGGGGGCAGAGGAACAAGACGGGGTCCCTGGCCTGGGTCCTGCATTGTCTGCCTTGTTTGTGAAGGTGGGCACCTTCTCATGGGGGCATCTCATTGCCTCACCCTTGTGCCTGCTCTTTGCCCATCTCCTCTGCCTTTATTTTCTCTAACTGTTTCCAACGGGTTCCCATACTGCCCCCACTTGCACACTCAGTCCCACTCCGGAGGCCATTCTCTCCAAGGCAGGGATAATGTGGACACCATTCCTCATGGAGGATTGGGAGTAAATGGTAGCCCGACTGTAGCTGCTAGCTCCCTGGATTGTCCCGAGTCTCTTCTGCTGCCCCTGACACCCAACGGTGAGCCTTAGGCATGTCATATGCTCCAAAGCCTCAGTCTAACTTTTGTCATCCCACCCCCCCCCCCACCCCCAGAGCCCAGTGCTTATCCATCTGGCTCCCACCCTGGTCCCTGCTCCTAAATTCTGACTCATGATCCCTCCTTAAGTGGCACCTTACATGGTGGCCCAGCCCCAGGACCTTTGCCAACCTCCTCCCAGAGTCTAAAGCCATGCCCTTCATCCAGTCATTCACTCCAGACAAAAGCACCTACTAAGTACCAGGCATCAGGCAAGGCCCTGCACATGTAACACGTCAAGTCACATTCTAACGGGAGGGAGAATAACATTACCAGGAAACCACAGCCCCTGTGGTTTGGGCTCCTCCCCTTGGAGACTTAGACTCCACGGCCATTGCCAAGGTTGCTGGGAGGGAACGCTGGCCAGAGGAAGGGACCCACATGCTGAGACCTGAAGGAGGCAGACGTGCTAGCCAGGTACGGCAACAGTGCTCCGGGCAGAGTGGGTGCCGAGGCCTGGAGGTGAGAAAGAGTGGGTGCACTGAGGCAGCACCCGTGGCTCTTTCTAGCCGGAGCAGAGTTTGAGGAAGCAGGTGGTGCCTGCTGAGCTGGAGGGGGCTCCTCCCCAGAACACAACACACCTTGTGAGCCAGGACTGTTCTCGGATAAATGGGCAGCCATCCAAAGGTTTTAAGCAGGGGACCAATCTGGCCAGAGCTGTTTTCCAAAGGTCTTTTTCTGATTAAAAACTATTTTTAAGTGGAAAAAAAGTGAACACTCATGAATAGGGGAATAATGTTGTAATGATGGACATCCACGTTGTGGACGATTTGGCAGCCATTAAGAAGAATGCATGGGAGCAATATTGGCTGACTTGGAGGGGTTGCCAGGAGGTACTGGAGAGGGGGAAAAGGCCGAAGTGATCTAGTATACTTCTGTTTTTATGAAGCCAACAGTTGCCTATAGATGTGTACACGTGTGCACGTGTGTGTGCGTGCCTGTCCGTAGACGGTTGTTAGTTACACGATGCAAAGGATACATGGCGGGATGTTGGCAGTGGGTAAGGACGTGATGTAGGGGAAAGAAAGGAGAGAGGCAAACTAGCAAAAAAACATTTAAAAGACGGAACTGAAAAACGAGTTTGATACAATCCCACTTAAGCGAGATAGTTATGTAGAGACCTGAACAGGTCTTACCTGCCCCGGCCAATGGCCAGTGCCCTTTCCCAGCCCCAGAATATCAAAAGCAGTTAGGAGAAAGAAAAGTCAGCGCTCTCCCACTGGCTGAGATGAGAAAAGAGGGATCAGACAGGGCAAGGCAGGGCTGGGGCAGGAAGAACCGCAGGAGGCTGCCACAGTGGGCCTGGGGTGCCATGTCCCTCTGTGGTCAAATGTCCAAACACTCCAGCCAACATCACGTCCACCTCAGAGGCTGAGTGGCAATTGGGCCGCACATGCCCTTCGGTCACTGTGTCCTTGGCCACCTCACGCCTGCCCACCCAGACCCGCCTCTCTATCAGCCTGGGCAGTCTCTCCCCATCTGTCCTGGCCCAGCTGTTGACAAGCACAGGGCTGGGGATGGAGCAGGAGTGGGTAGGTCTGGTGCCAGGTCCCTGGTCGCCTTCCCTCCCCACTGGAGTTCTGGGGTCTGACATTCCTGTTGGAGCAGAGGCTGCTTAAGGCAGAAACCATCTCTCCCACCACTTCCCTCTTCTAGGGCCACCAAAATGGCTGATTCCTGGACACGGGTCTGCCACTGAGTAGTGGGAGGACCTTGGTGAAACCCATCACCTCACCATTTGGGTCCTCAGTCTCCAGAGCTGAAGGGAGATACTGAAAAGACCAGATAAGAAGAGGCGGGGCAGACATCCAGGACGGGATGGAGTCAAGGGTCTGCGCCCGGCAGGAGCACCTCCAGCCTCCTGCTCGCCCTTTGTCCCTGGCTCCTACTCACCGATCCTTTCCAGTCCCTCATCTTCCTTTCCTGCACAACCGCAGCCATAGGCCCAGGCACCCTGGAGATCCACTAGCCGGGAGCTTCTACAGGCAGCATCATAAACTCTCCAGTAATGTTTCCAAGGCTACACAGAAGGGAAGTCCTCTGTGTCGTGGTGGGTCATAACTCCAGACAGCCTAGATGGGTGTGGTTTCTGATTCTCCCTCCCTTGTGGCCTTGACCATCACTTGATCTCTCCAACCCTTGGTTTCCCCTCTACAAAGTGGGAATATTAACAGAACCCACTTCAAGGGGTTGTTGTGAGAACTGAATGAATTAATGCATGTAATCAGCGCAGCCTGGGGAAGAGGTGCTTCTTTTTTTTTTTTTTTTTTTTTTTTGAGACAGAGTTTCACTCTTGTTACCCAGGCTGGAGTGCAATGGCGTGATCTCAGCTCACTGCAACCTCTGCCTCCTGGTTCAAACAATTCTCCTGCCTCAGCCTCCCGAGTAGCTAGGACTACGGGCATGCACCACCATGCCCAGCTAATTTTTGTATTTTTTTTAGTAGGCACGGGGTTTCACATATTGACCAGGATGGTCTCGATCTCTTGACCCTGTGATCCACCCTCCTCGGCCTCCCAAAGTGCTGGGATTATAGGCGTGAGCCACCGCGCCCGGCCTAAGAGGTGCTTCTAATGATTATTGGCGGTGGTGTCCCTGGATCTCTTCAGCCTATCTTTCCACTTTCACACCCCCCTCCACCTCCCCAGCAGGTACCTTCCTGAGCTGGACAGACCCCCCCACTCTTCCCCCATCCCATTAGCATCACACAGAATACAACGCACAGGGGATCGGACAAAACGTACTGAGTGAGAAGCCAACTGTCATGCAATTACAAAGGTTAACTGCAGGATTCAACAACACGAGGGAGGGAGCCTGGCCCATTCATAAATACGGCCGATTAAGAAACAAGCATCACTTAGTAATTATGTCACTGATAGAAATACACCATCCACTTAGCAGCTTTGGAGCCCAGTGGGGAGGTTCGCCTGAGACACTCCTGACGATGGCCATACCAGGGCTTCCCGGCCCCACCAGGCCTCACCGGAGCATCACCCAGCACTGGGCTTTTCAAAATTAGCAAGTGGCCTTGGGCCTAGAAGATCGCCCATCCTGCTGCTCCCTGGAAGCAGTGCTTGCTGGATCCCTCAAGCCATCCATTAACAGCATCTGACTAATGAAAGCGAGATGTTACATCTCACTCCTTGACTCCGTCGGAGATGTGGCGGGAGCCTGGGAGAAGCAGCCCCCACGTCCCAGCCGGCTCCCCCTTTCATGTGGCTCTGGGGAGACAACGCTTCTCTGATCCCTTTGAAAGCCGAGGTCTCACCAGCCCTGGAGCAGGGAGCCAGGCCACCCAGGGGAGAATGGTAGTTCAAAGCCAGCCTGGCGGGCACAGTGGGGTCCAGTTGGGATCAGGAATAATTAGGGCATTCCAGACCATAAGAATCAATAACGTAATTAACAAATATTGTGCTATTCCTCAGAATCTTGCTACGAATTATGCTGTCTTTGATCATACATTGTTCCCTGACTGTTAATGATGTGTAATATTAATTACCAGAGAAAGGGAACTACTCAGAATGAAGATATCCTTGGAGAATAATTAATATTCTCTGAGGAGTCACAGAGCCTGCAAGAGGGCCTTTTTCCCACAATTGTGATGACATTAACTGCAGTAAGCCCACCCTCCTTGTCCATGGGCAAGCAGGCCAATCCCTTAAGGAAAGGGTGACTTACACTAGTAGGCATGTTAGAATGACTTATTAGCTGAATGAATGAATGAATGAATGGGTTCACCTGGGAATCTGTTAGAATCTTAGCATATGAGGGCAAGAACAGTCTTTGAATCATTATCTAGTCCAACCACCTCTTTTTTCAAATGGGGAAACTGAGGTCTAAAGAGAGGAAAGATCACACCATGGCACTCCAGCCTGGGTAACAGAGCAAGGTCCTGTCTTTAAAAAGAGAGAGAGAGAGAGGGGAAGGAATTTTCCAAAGCCACACCCCTTGCCAGTGACTAAGGGTGAAAACTCAGGTCTCAGACAATCATCCATCCCCTTGCCACCATGGTAGGATCGCACTGCTGAGTTCTTCTATGGAAGGTAAGAAAGATTCAAAGGGTAAGTAAAGAATGTGAAGGAACAGGCGCTCGGACGGTCCCGTTTTTCCTCTAAATGCATTCAGAATATTTCAGGAGTGTCCTGCCTCCCACCTTTGACCTACTTGGAGACACTCCTACAGGAAAGGAGTGTCCTGATCAGCTGAGACAGCCCCCCACCTCCCCACCCCACCCCCAACAAAACACAGGCTGCATGCTGGAAAGCCACAAAGCCCTGACCAAAGTCCCCAGGAAGGTCTCCTACCCCTCAGGCTCCTCCCTAGGCCAGAAGGGAGGACAGAGCAAAGCGAGGACCCGCACCAGCTCCTCAGCACCCGCAGACAATCCCTGCCCTGCCTGCTCCCCGCACTGCTTGGGGCTGAGCCACCTCAGGGTCAGAGGTGGAATTTAGGCTGTGCACCCAAGGGAAGGTGGGGATGAGGGAGAGAACGCTGAGTGTGGAGTTGGGACACTGGCTGCAAGTCCCACTCTGCCACCAGTCACGGACAGATCCCTCCCCTTCTCTGGGCCTGGGTTTCTTAATCTGTTGAGGAAACTCACCATACCAGACAACCCCTACATCTCCTTCTGGGCTATATCCCTAGATTCTGAAATGATGGGAGAAATCCCCGTCTCCTGATCTTCTAAGGGGTCCTCAGCTTCCCTTCCTGCCTCCTAGAGCAAAGACTTCTCCCAGGAAGAACGGGTCTTTAGCTCTGGTTGACTCCTGTTTCCAGCAGACAAGAGTTGCCAGTAGCTGTGGGAGGGTCATCCCCAGCTCCGGGAGCCCCAGGCCCATTTTCCCCTTCTTCCTGGGAGCCAGAAACAAGCTCCCAGCTCCATTCACAGCAGGACAGACCGCAGGCCCTGGGAGGGTAGGACAAGAAGGAGAGCAGGGCTGGCTGCCTCCGTACCCTGCTGTTACCCAGATGCTCTTCATCAGTGCCTGGCTCCCAGCCTGAAAGCAATCACGGGCATTGAGTGGCACAATGGCCCACCACGGGGCAGGGGGCGGGTGTGCAGGCAGATGCTGCCACACTGCCCCTCACCCATCCCACCTGTCCAGCTCTGGGTTCCAAGGCCCCAGCCTCGGCAGTCTCTTCTACTTCCTGGGTTTCCGTTCCAGCAGCTCCAGCACCACCTTGCCCACCTGCTCCTCCAGCTTCCAGCCCCACATGGGCACGGCCAGCTTCTCCAGGAAACACAGGCCTATCACCAGGGCTGGACAGGTAGTGTCTCTGTATCCCCACTTATGAATACAAGTCTCACCTTTCCCTCAATGCATTCCTAGTGCCCTCAGAGGGTAGAAAGGGCAAGAAAGAGGGTCCCTGGTTTTCAGAACTGAAGATAAGGAGTGCGAGCAGCTCATGAAGGAACTGGGCATGGATCCCAGACTCCCCGCTCCTCCTCGCCCTTCCTCCCACTGATTCAGGACTTTGACATGTAAGTCACCTCTCACATCACCTTCTAGGCCAAGAAAACAGGAATTATTCTGCAACTCACTTATCCAGAAGCATGGGATGACCCTTGATATCTGACCCCTGACACCTGAAGGGCCTTGCCAGGGGTCCCCTGTGGCCAGGACAGGGTTTGTCCCTCTAAACACTTGGCCCAGTGGGGGTGTGACCATGCTTCTCTCTGGGCCATTCCTGTGGATGAGGTCTCCATGGAGAAGTCTGAAACCTCCCTTCCCCTGACTGGAGAATGCAGAGTGAGGGGCACATTCTGCCATAAGACCCTCCCCTCGCTGTCCTCCCACTGCGGCCTGTGGATGCCAGATGGCAATGGGTGGCCAGCACACTTCCTGGAGCCAGCCTGCCCAATTGGCAGTGGTAACGCAGAGCCCAGGGCATGGCCCCAGGACTGGGTGTGGGAGAGTATTCAGGCTGGAGGAGGCCGTCCCTCCCCAGCAAAGCCCCTGCCTGCCACACGCAGTCCTCCTGGCCTTGTGCACACCACCATGCTGGTCCCCACCCCCAGGGCCTTTCCCCTGCCCTCTGCTCCTTCCCTTCTCCTCCAGGACCCTGCTCAAACACCTCCAGCCCCTACCTTCTGTCCCCCAACGGGGGGCCTCAAATGGACACACAGTCCGTTCACACCTGGTCCTTTTGGCTTCCCACCCAGAGTGTAAACTCCTCATAAAGGGTCCTGCTTTCGCCGGGCGCGGTGGCTCAAGCCTGTAATCCCAGCACTTTGGGAGGCCGAGGTGGGTGGATCACGAGGTAGAGAGATCGAGACCATCCTGGTCAACATGGTGAAACCCCGTCTCTACTAAAAATACAAAAAACTAGCTGGGTGTGGTGGCGCGTGCCTGTAATCCCAGCTACTTAGGAGGCTGAGGCAGGAGAATTGCCTGAGCCCAGGAGGCGGAGGTTGTGGTGAGCCGAGATCGCGCCATTGCACTCCAGCCTGGGTAACAAGAGCGAAACTCCGTCTCAAAAAAAAAAAAAAAAGGGTCCTGCTTTCTGTGGCTCCCACACTCCCCACAGCACTAACAGCTCACTTGGAGCCAAACAGGTGATTAATCAAAGCTCTTTAGTGGATGGGGTGGTCCCATCTCAAGGTCATCTCTCCTTGGCTTACCCATTGCCCAGAGAGAAAGCAGCTCTGACTCAGGGTGTGATCCAAAAAAGCACTTCCTGCTCCCTTTGGCCCTCATACCTAACACCCAGGTGTGCCTAGGCACAGAGCCACTTCTCAGCAGGAGGCACCCAGAGCAGGGCGAGTGATAGGGTCTGCGGCTTTAGCATCAGGATCCTGGCTCCAGCTCTGGGCCTGTCTTCCGACTCTGCTCCCTCGGCACTCTGCTGCTTCTCAGACACTTGGTCATCTCACACAACAGGGTAGCAGACAGGGTCACACGGGCTCGTGCATATTAAGCACCTGGCCAGCAGTGGGCCCTCCCCAAATGCGGCTCCCCTCATCCTCCCACTGGCTGGGTCTGGGTTCCAATCCAGGCCCCAGTGACAGGTATCAACAGCTGTGGGGAAAAGGGGGTTGCTGCACAGCTCCCTGAGGATGGCCACCCCTGCAGCTGGGCTGCCACTAGCCCCTCAGTGGTCTGCTTCTCCAAAGACAGGCAAAAAAAAAACCCTTCCCTGACACCCGCCAATGAGCAGCTTTGCGTGACAGGCAGCCGAGCAGTGCCAGCAGGCGTGGCTGAAGTAAATGATAGTGTAACCCTTGCTACCCGAAACAACAACATCATAACTGTCAGAGCAATTTTCCACATCAGTAGTTTAACACCTGAACTGTTGCTGCACTCCTTCCTCCCCCCGCCCTCTCGATCATCCCTCACTCGCTCGCCCACTCTCCACTCTGCTGCACTGAAGTCGGCCCAGCTCTCAGCCATCTCTTTCGGGATCTGCGGCAAATAGCACTTGCCCCGCGAGAGCTGAGGGGCTGCGAAATTAATCAGCACATGGGCTCTTCGGAGGAGAGAGGGAAGGAAAAACCCAGGGGCTCAAATACCCAACCCAGCATCTGTCAACATCTGGGTTATAAATAACCCGGGGATTTAGCAGTGATTCCAACGTTAGATGCCTCTAACACCCCATCATAAAGATGCAGCTATTAACTTATATTTACTGGGATTGTATTTATTTTCCAGGAATGAAAGGCAAAGTGCTGGAGGGACGCATAAGACAGAGGCACTTCCAAAACGCTGCCTGTCTGTTGGAGACCTGCCAGAGAAAGACGCACGCACACCTGGGGTGGCAGTCAAAATCTTTAACAACTGGGTGGGCAGAGGAACCAACAAGCCACCCTCCTGTTGATCCAGGAGGTCACCCTTCCAGCTGATGACCCTTGCTGGGGTCTCAGTGGGGAAGGGAAGGGCCCAGGTGGTGGAGAAGCAGCTATGTTCCAACCAATATGCAAGTGTTTCAATATTTTCACAGCCTTGACACACGCACCTTCCTCCCCTGGCTTCTTCTCTAGCAAGTTTTTCCCCAAGGAACCATCAAGTTCTCTGACAACCGACAAGATCCCCTTCAGGGGAAACCGAGGGCCAAATTAGAATCACAGAGTCAGGATGTCAGAGCTGGAAGGGATCATATTCAGATGCTCTTGGCCGAGTCTTCAACTGACAAATGTGGAAACCGAGGCTGCTCAAGGTCACCATGTGACTTAGAAACAGGGACTGAAAGGGACCCCGGCCCCTGACTTCCTGGTGAGTCCTCGCTGTCCTGGCTCTGTGCCTCAGTGTTGCAAGGTCACCGCCTGTGTGGTGGATGTCCAGTCATCCCAGTGGGTGGGGAGGTAGGTGATCCCCCCCACCCCCACTCCAGGGGAAGGGCTTAGAGGCAAGACAGGAGAGAGAACCCTCAGCTGAGTGAGGGTGGGGAGAGTGGGGCAGGAAAGAGGCTGGGTGGACCCTAAGACGCTGGTTCTATGTGCCTGGGAAAAAAACACGCTCCGAATTTAGGAAGTGGCTCAAACAGAGGTGAAGGGGTCAGGGTCAGGTGGGTATTTCCTTGCTGACTTCCTCCAGTTTCCTGGCCCTAAATAGCTTCTATTATACGGGACCACTCCCAAACTTATCATTGAGGCTGGGCTTTATTCAGAGCTCCAGACCCAGCTTTCCAGCTTCCTACTCAATCTCTCCATGTGGACGTCTAGTAGAAACCTCAGATTTAACATGACCCAAACCTGATCCCCCCCAAAACCCTGTCCCCCCCTTTTTTTTTTGGAGACAGAATCTCGCTCTGTTGCCCAGGCTGGAGTGCAATAGCGCGATCTCAGCTCACTGCAACATCTGCCCCCAGGTTCAAGTGATTCTCCTGCCTCAACCTCTCGAGTAGCAGGGATTACAGGCACACGCCTCTATCCACTATCCCCGGCTAATTTTTTTGTATTATTAGTAGAGATGCGGTTTCACCATGTTAGCCGGGATGGTCTCAATCTCCTGACCTCACGATCCGCCCACCTTGGCCTTGAGCCACCGCACCCAGCCACCTGTCCCTCTTTCAGCCTCTCCAATTTCAGTGATGTGGGCCAAGAAACTTAGCCTTGATTTTTCTTTCTCTCACCTCCCTTATCCCAACCCTCAGCAAAATCTGTGAGCTCTACTTTGAAGATAGAGCTCGAGTCTGCGTTCTTCTTCCCCCACCTCCCCGGCTCGCAGCCCGCTCCCGGCCACCTCGGCTCTCACATGGATTACTGCAACTGCTTCTCGTGGGTCTTGTTCCCACCCTGGCCCCTGAGTCTGTGCTCACTTTCACAGCGAGCCCAGCTCTTCCAGGCATGTGGTGGGAGAGGGTTACGGTCCTCAAGTGGCAGAGACTCACCGACCCACCAGCCCGGGACTTGCTGCTTCCCACCTGGGACCCTGTGGGGAAGCTGCTGAGTCAGTCTTCAGGGAAGGAAGTGTGGATACATCAGAGTCTTGATGGCCACACCTGCACTTGGGGACATAACTGATCCCCTCAGCCAATGTGGCCTGGAGTCCCAAAGTTTCCAGGTTGGCAGGGAGGTCAAAGGCCCCTAAACCAACTTCCCGCCCAGCACATGGGTCCTCTCACAGCAGCCTGGAAGAGAACCTCCAGCCATAGCCCAGACACCTGCACTGCTGGGATCTCCCTTACCCCTGGCTGGTTCTCATAGCTCCCAGCACCTTTCCACATGTTGGCTCTACTGTACTCCATGGAACATTCATGATTAAACATCAGTTCCCCTTCTCACCAGCATGGCCTCCACAGAGAGCTCCAAATTGCAGAATTGAAGCCACCAGCACCTGGTGGGTCATCAGTCCCACTTGACCCTTCCAGGAGCCCCACCTCCTACATCCCAGCCCTGTTCTTAAAGGCAGCCACAGCTGGGGATCCAGTGGCGGTCCTTGGGCTCATCCACCACCCGTGTCAGGGACCAGCCCCCGAGAGGAGGGAGAAAATGCCGATCCCCGCGTCAAGGCTCCTGCCAGCCCCTCTGTTTGGGGTCTTCTTTCCTCTATGGCTGTGAGCCTTGTCCATGTCCCCTTCCAGTTCCCTCTGCCTTCGTTAACCAGGGCTAGATACGAAAGCAGGCAATTTAAGCCCTCCCTAGTCCGGTGAACTCACAGCTGCACTATCTCTGGGTAGATCTGTACCACCTCTGGACGGTGTCCAAGCTGAGAGGACTTTACCATCACAGTCCAATTCCCTCTGTACTGAGAGAACAGAGCACGGCAAGAGGAAATGACCCACCCCAGGTCACAGAGGCAGGCGGAACCCCCCTAAACCCCAACCTGTCCCCTCCTACAGGCCTTGGAACCATGAGTCAGATGCTTCCAGTATGAACAGCTGCCCACCAAAGCTCTCTGTCCTTCACTGACCATGCTTTAGGGGGAAGCCCAGACTCAACCAGACCCCCACTCCTCCTAAACCCTTTCCAGCTGTGGAAATGGGACCAACACCTTACTCACAGGTTTTAGAGGAGAATAAACAGGAACAAAGACGTGCCCGCAGCTAACACCTCCTGGATCAGAACGTACGTGGTATTGACAACCCCCACATGGATGACGGTACCTAGGCCACATCTAGCAACATCTCCACAGGCAAACACAGCCAGTCTCCCTCCTCACTCCCGAGGGAGCCATCCCACACATGTTCTGATCACAGCTAGTGGGACGTTATTAATCCTTTGATAAGAAAATCAGCTCTGTTCTAATTAGTCAAAGTGAGCAAGGGAGTGCAAGGTCCTGACGTGCCATCATCCCACACGCCCCATGTCATGGCAGCCACAAGATCCCAACCCTGGATCACGACAATACCACTGCTGATCACAAAGGAATCAACTCGGGGGCTGGAGAGAAGGGAACCTACTATGTGCAAGGCTTTGTGCCAGGTATTCTCTTTAGCCCAACAGCAGCCCTGGGTCCAGAATCTCCTGCCATCTTTGTCCCTGTCTCCTGCACTACTGTCATTAAGAGGGGACATTGTCAGAAGCATTTAAGCAAGACTCCCAGCCCCCTAGCATCTGTCCTGCAGATGCCTGACAGAGGAAGATAAATATATTTATAATATGAAGCAAAGGGAATAACAAAGAGCGTATATAGTTGTCTATGACAAAGCTGACAAGCCAGGGCCAGCAGCTTTAATCAGTTCCCAGCTGAGCCCAGGAAATCTACAGGAGCACAGCTCTGACCTTTCGGGCCGATTTCTAAGGGGAAGGTTAAAGTTTTGCTACGAAGTATTTTTTTTTTTTTTAATTTTAAATGAAAGAGGGGTGTAAGGTTGTATATAGGTGCCAACTTCTGAGGTGGTAATAGGAACACAGGCACAGGATTTTATTTTAAATTAATCCGTGAATGCACCTCCTGCTGTTGCCCCTTGAAATGTTTTGTTCTCTGGGTGAGACACAGCGTTTTCCATTTGTCAGATGAAACGTTCGCTTCCCATTTGTCGTTCAGACTTGCAAATGGGCTGAAAATGTGTGTGGCTGCAGATTCCCAGATTCACTTTTGATTAAAAAAAAAATTGCTGGAAAAGGGACTAAATATTTAAAATCCTTTTCACCCCTCTAAGCAGAAGCACTGCTGGGGACCCCTGCAAGTCCTCAGTTGGCATCACCCACAGGAATTCCTCTTCCCATGTGCAGAGTGGACGGTCAGGAGCTTTGTGTGGAAAGCTAATGCAGTTTGGTTTAATAGGAGTCAACCATTTAAAAATTCTCCTAATGAAAAGGAAGGCTTCACCAGATCACAACCCCCTCTTCCCATCAGATGGAAGCGTGTGAACTCAGCCTCAGCACAACTTCCTTGGAGCCTGTCCGCTCTGCCTGTTGGGCTGGGAACAGTGCTGGTGGCGCCAGGTCCTGGAATCATCTGCTTGCTTTAGGCACAGACAGCCCTGTGCACCCCCGAGGGTCCCAAACCTCGCTGCACATCAAATCATCTGGGGTTGCATGGAGGATGCAGGGTTCCTGGATCCCCACTCAGACCCACTGACAGGAATCTGCAAGCACGGGGCGGCCCAGGAAGCAGGATTTTTGAAAGCTTCTCCAGAATCCTAATGAGTAGCCAGGCTAGGGAAGCACAGGTCTCAGCAGCCCCGCCATGGTAAAGGCAGAAAAAAATCATTGGCTCTCAAGTATTTCCTTCAGCTTTGGGTACCTGAAACCTCTCACTTCCAAGGCCTGTATCCACAGCATCCACAGGAACCCACATTTTAAAACAAGCCAGACGACCAGCATCCAGTCTCCACGTAAGAGCTCAAAGTCCTCCATGCAGTAGCTTCTGGACTCTGCGTCTCCAGACAAGCTGAAATCGCACCTCTTTTCAAGAGTCCTTACTCTTAAAGGGATACCATTTTAAGTTGCCGTTTACACCTCGGTCTCTATGAGGTCCAGATTTTTGCTTTGAGAGTTCATGTTCCTCTAGACCTTCCACGTGCCTGAAGTTAGCTTGAGTAATACTGAGTCTAAGTCTGTCAGGTTGACAAGATGTTTTCACAACCATGATCTCATTTGATTTCAATCGTCTCACAGTTGCTGCTGCCTCCACTTTCTAGATGAGAAAACCGAGGCTCAGAGAGTTTAAGAGATTTGCTCGAAGTCCATGGAGTAGAACTCAGGCTGTGGGGCCAGTGGCCCAGGGCAGCTTCCACAGCAAGGAGCGTTTCTCCCCTGATGCATGAACCTGCCCTACGATACCCCAGCCCAGCAGCTGCAGAGCTCTGCTTAAACATGACTAGGGATGTGGAGCTCACCACTTCCTATCCTCAGGTAGTGGGAAACTATGTTGTATAGGCGGGGAGCTCAGGACAGCATTAGCTTCTGAGGAGGTAGGGATGGAGGCATTGAGGGCTGGTGAATTAATGACTCGCACAATGCCCACAGGGTCTCGTCCTCCACTTGATGGCCAGTGTCCAGCTGTGGTAGCACCCACTGTGCCCATCTTGAAATATTTTCCTTCCCATCCTCTACATCAGATCTGTACCCAGGAGCCACAGAGTCCGGGGAAAGACCAAGAACCTCCAGAAATGAATGACCCATTCCTAGTCCTGGGGTCTGGGCCTTTTTAAGATGCTTGCAATCCATCATTTTGTAGACTAAAGAAGAAATGCTTTCAGGTTTTTCAGCACCCTGACCTGGCCTACAATAGCGGTCACTCTAGACACACCCTCTGCACAGCCCAGACTATCATCCCCAGCCACAGAAGGACACTCAGTGATCTCACAGCATGTGGGCTGATGGGAAGGGCAAGATTCAGGAATGAGCATTGGTGCTAGAGGGGCCACGATGGCACTTACTCCAGACCACGGGGACAGACCTGGGGCCTGGGGACATGGTCTTGGTGCAGTGGTACTTCCTGGGGACCTTTTGGGGAAGGGGGATGCTGAGGAGTTGGTAGACAGCCCTGGTGGGAAGGATGGCCAGGATCTCACATCTGGGCTGGATTCTCGAAGGGTTTATTGAGGGAAGCCGGTGAGGCCCTGGGAGAGGGTGCAGTGGTCACCACGACCCACATGGGCTCCCTTGTGGACAAGGCGAGTCGGAGTAACCGTGATTCTCCTAGATTAGGAAAATGCAGGAAACAGCATAAGAGATCTTCCGAAAGATCTATGATGTCTCTTATGATGTGGTCATTCCCGCTCCACATTTTTCTTTGCCAATGGAACTCCAATTTGTCCATGTAATAGACGGAGACTGTTTCACCTCAGGAGCCAGCACCAGCCCCAAAGGCTGTTAAGACTGGAGAGCTCATCTTCCTTGGGTAGCCATGGTGTAAGGATGGGCACATGTTCCTGTTTGGGAGGAGAAGTCGGCTAGAAGGGGCTTTGTTTCCCAAACAAAAGGACAAAGCCTTCTGAGGAAAAGCGCTCACGTGCACGCGCGTGAGCTCTCTCTCTCTCACCACTTTCTGCCTAGAGCATGGATGTGACACCTGAAGGTGCAGCAGCCACCTTGTGATCACGAGGCAACAAGCCAGCATGCAAAGGACAGGAGAGTCAAAGGAGATAAAAGGCCTAGTTCTCAGTGATGCTGTGGAACCACTTCACCAGCATCAGACACTTGACCTCCAGAAATCTTGCCATGTGAGAAATAAATACCCCTATTGGTTTAAAATACTCTAGTTGGTGGGTTTTACTTTTCCTAACCTGCAGCGGAACTTTGTGCTAACTGATATCATATCCATGAGGGCAAGGCAGAAGTACAATTTCTAACATCATTCATTCACGCATTCAACAAGTATTTATTGAGTGCCTACTATATGCCAGGCACTGTTTTAGGCCCTAAGGGGATACACACACACACACTATTCCTGCCCTCCTGCTCTATTCTACTAGGGAGGAAGAGGTGATTAAGAATATACATAAGTAAATGATGTATCTGTTATATGGTGATAAGTGTATGATGAAAAATAAAGCAGGAAGGGAATCCGGAAGGCCAGAGCTAGAAGTAGGATGGTGGCTTAAACAGAGTGGCCTGGAGGACCTTGCTGAGAAGCTGAAATCTGAGCCCAAGGCGGCGAGGGAGAAGCCACGCAGGGATCAGGGGAGGCATGCCCAGGTGCAAGGAAGAGCAGCCTCGGTGTGCCCACGAGGACAGCAAAGCCACCTGGAGGCAGGCCTGTGGCTCATGACATGAGGTCACAGGCCTAGCCCTCAGCCCTAGGTTCTTCAGCTTTTTCTCAAAGACTGGGACAAACACCTAAAGTACAGGCTCACAGATCCTTGAATACATGAATTCAGATGAGATCAGATGAGGATCTCTGAAGGTCTTGACAGGCCAGAGCGATGCACCGAGCGGGAGGAGATGAAACATAACAGCAATAAATGTAAGGGGTTACGCTTCCCATCCAACAAATCAACGGCACAGCACTGTGTGGGCAGACACGGCAGCCACACGGGGAAAGAAAGCTCAGGAGCGCGCTCCGGCAGGACGCCAGCAGAAGGATGTGTTCATGTGAGAAGCTGATCACACATCTCTACTTTTTTTTTTTTTTTTTTTTTTTTTTGAGACACAGGTCTCTCTCTGTCACCCAGGCTGGAGTGCAGTGGTGCAATCTCAGCTTACTGCAGCCTCAACCTCCCAGGTTTGAGTGCTCCTCCCACCTCAGCTGCCTAAGTGACTGGGACTACAGGCGTGCACCACCACGCCTGACTAATTTTTTTTTTTTTTTTTTTTTTTTGTATTTTTTGTAGAGACAGGGTTTGTGGTCCAGGTTGGTCTCGAACTCTTGCGCTCAGGCAATCTGCCCACCTTGGCCTCCCAAAGCACTGGGATTACAGGCATAAGCCACGGTGCCCACCCACCACCAACTTCTTAATGAACATGACTTAAGTGAGGATGGGCACTTGGAGGGACACACGCTCATTCTTATACTTCTAGGCACTCAGTAAGCACCTACTATGTGCCAATCACGGTTCTGGGAAAACAGAAGTGCCCTCATGGAGCAGTAAGCCAGCAGTTACACCACCATTGGCCTTCAAGTTTTTGAAAACAATCCACAACGAAAAGTATGCTTTGTATCATGACCCACTACACACCATTACATGCGTGCATATACATGTGGCACTGAAACAGATGCTCCACAACGCATTATTCATCTTTGCTACTAGGAGACAATCTCGCATTTTCTATTTTTCTGAGATGAGTTGAGGCCCACGGAATTGATCCTATGACCCACCTGCTGCCAGCGACATCAAAAACACTGAACCGTGTGTGATAAGTACCACCGTATGCGAGAAACAAGTGCCAGGGAGCAAAGACGGGATCAGGGACAACCACCCTGAGAAGGATCGGGCTGAGCCCGGAAGAGGGACCTGGGGACAACCAGGCAACTTTTAAAAAGAGAATGGCCCGATGGCAGTGATGGTCATGAAACAACGTAAATGTGCTTACTGCCACCAAACTGTATGCTTAAAAATGGCTCCAATGGGCCAGGCGTATTGGCTCACGCCTATAATCCCAGCACTTTGGGAGGCCAAGGCGGGCGGATCACGAGGTCAAGAGAGCAATACCATTTCTGGCCAACATGGTGAAACCCCGTCTCTACTAAAAAAATTAAAATTAGCTGGGCGTGGTGGTATGCTCCTGTAGTCCCAGCTACTCGGGAGGCTGATGCAGGAGAATCGCTTGAACCAGGAGGCGGAGGTTGCAGTGAGCTGAGATCACACCATCGCACTGCAGCCTGGTGACAGAGAAAGACTCTGTCTCAAAAAAGAAATGGCTCCAATGTTAAATGTTACGTATATTTTACCACAATATAAACATTATTTTGACTTTTAGAAAGACAGAGAATGGCTCACAATTTAAATGCCTTTAAATAGGGTAGTGTTGAGTTGTTTTAGGAACATTATGCAGCACTGTAAAATAAGAAACTACCCACAACAAAAACAACATTAGCCAAGTACAAGATGCTAGAGACAAAACAGTGCTTACTGTTTGATTCCATTGGTAGGAGGTTCAAGAACTGGCAAAAGTAACCTACAGTGATAGAAACAGAAACAACAGTTTCCTCTGGGAGGGAAGAGGATATTAATGTGAAAGGCATGATAAAATGTCCTATATCTTGGTCTGGGTGGGGGCCACACAGGGGTATCAATCTGTAAAGATTCCTCAAGCTGGACACTTAAGACTTGTGCACTTTACTGCTAATAAGTTGTACCCAACAGGAAAGGAAAAGTAAGAAAATATTTTTCAAGGAAAAGGAGAAGCAATAAAAAAAGAAACCCAATAGAATTACTTCTCAGGTGGAGGTTAAGTTCAAAAGTCATCTTGAAAGGGAAATATTGTATAGAACCAAAATCGCTCTAGCAAATTTCCTAAATCACCCCCGGAGATTCATATGTATGGGTATATTGAACCCTGCAAGGTACTGCTTATATACCCTGAAGTCTGAAAAGCACCAGATTCGACCAAAGCCTAGAACAAAGAGAATATGGAGGCCCAGATGCTGGGGCCTGCCACCCCCAATGCCTGCAGTTACACCATATTCATGTTGGGGAGCAGAGGGCGGAGGAGAAATCTGGAGCTCCTGTCCACCCTTCCAGGCTCGTTCCATCCTGCTTTAATATTCAGCCACCATAGGCTGGGCGCAGTGGTTCACGCCTGTAATCCCAGTACTTTAGGAGGTCGAGGCAGGCAGATCACAAGGTCAGGAGATCTCCATCTCTGCTAAAAAATACAAAAAAAAATTAGCTGGGCGTGGTGGTGCACACCTATGGTCCCAACTACTCGGGAGGCTGAGGCAGGAGAACTGCTTGAACCCGGGAGGCAGTGGTTGCAGTGAGCCAAGATCATGCCACTGCACTCCAGCCTGGCGCCTGGCAACAGAGCAAGACTCTGTCTCAAAAAAAAAAAAAAAAAAAAATGCAGCCACCACAATATGTTTTGTTCTATGGAATTGATTTGTGAGAATTAAATGAGCTGGGTTCTGAAGCTAGCAGAGGAGTTGCACATAACCATTACTCTATCTTTTTTTTTTTTTTTTTTTTTTTTTTTTTTTTTTTTTTTTTTTTTTTTTATTTGAGACGGAGTTTCGCTCTTGTTACCCAGGCTGGAGTGCAATGGCGCGATCTCGGCTCACCGCAACCTCCGCCTACTGGGTTCAGGCAATTCTCCTGCCTCAGCCTCCTGAGTAGCTGGGATTACAGGCACGCGCCACCATGCCCAGCTAATTTTTTGTATTTTTAGTAGAGACGGGGTTTCACCATGTTGACCAGGATGGTCTTGATCTCTTGACCTTGTGATCCACCCGCCTCGGCCTCCCAAAGTGCTGGGATTACAGGCTTGAGCCACCGCGCCCGGCCACCATTACTCTATCTTTAGGCTCCTTCTATTTTGCTCCAAGGAGAATAAATAAGACGGAAACACTAGGAAGACTGATCTCAGTTTGGGAGAAGAAAGGACTTTTGAACTGAAGCGGAGGAGCTCTCCAGTGATGGACTGGGCGGGCAGACAGCGAGTTCTCCATCAGCAGAGGGAAGGCACAGGCTGAAAATCTGTCGCACCAGGCGACCTTCATAGGCCCTTTCCCGCCTGCAACTTCTGAGCTGGCTAACTGTCCTGGCTCCCCATCCTGGGCATGTCCCCTCAGCTCACAGCTGCCTTGACAATGAGACGTTGAGCTGGCTGGAGGAACCTGCCAGAAACTCCAGGTGGCTGTCCTAATAGAGGATTGTTCTGCCACCCCTGAGGATATACAGCCTCCCTCCTGAGTTATGGGAAGGCGGGCGGAGCCTATAAAAAGGATCCGTCCTGGCTGTGCAGTGTGCCGGGCATCAATCAGCGCCAGCCTGGCCACCGGAGCGGAGTGAAGATCAGTCCACTGGGCCTCACCTATAAATCCTCCCCACAGGCACAGGAGGAGCAGATGCGTCATATTCAAGAAGAGCTTGTGACATCGTTTTAATTCCAGAGATGTGGGTGGAGGGCGAGAGAGAATGAGGAAGAAGCACCCCTAAATGTAGCCTTCCTCTGAACTGACCTCTCACCCAAGCCCGCAAACCTCCCTCCCTTCAGTTCCGTCCCTAAGCAAATGATGTTGAGTGGGCAGATGAGAAAAGGTTGTCAACGTGGGGGCAGGATGGCTGGATTTGCAGGGGCAGGGTGGGGTGGGGTCCAGTGGGACCTGAACAAAGCTAAACCAGAGGTGGAGCCATCACACCCATTTCTGGAGGCTGGGTGTGCCCTTCCTCCATCTTCTGTTAGTAGCAGGAAGGACTGATGGCGGAAGTTCAATGGACGGACAGAGAAGGGCCAGGCTGCCCTGGACTCAGAATTGTTACACTGCACAGCTCGGGGCTTTTCACATCATCACTGTGCGAATGGAGTTGTGCAGCAGACAGCCTGGAGAGCTGCAGGTGAGGGGCCTTCTGGATCTACATCACAGGTCTTTCTTCTTGAGAACAGGGTACTCGCCGGGCACAGTGGCTCACACCTGTAATCCCAGCACTTTGGGAGGCTGAGGCAGGTGGATCACGAGGTCAGGAGATCGAGACCATGCTGGCTAACATGGTGAAACCCTGTCTCTACTAAAAACACAAAAAATTAGCCAGGTGTGGTGGCAGGTACCTGTCGACCCAGCTACTCAGGAGGCTGAGGCAGAAAAATTGCTTGAACCCAAGAGGCAGAGGTTGCAGTGAGACGAGATTGTACCAGTGCACTCCAGGCTGGGCGACAGAGCAAGACTGTCAGAAAAAAAAAAAACAAACAAACGAAAAAAAAGAAATAGGGCAGTGGAGAGAATATTAAACCAAGAGTTAGGAGACCTGGGGTCAAGTTCTAGCTTCATCCCTGATTTGCCATGGACCCTGGGCATTACTTCTCCGAGCCTTATTTTACTCACCTGTAAATGGGGACAATAATCCTGTCCCACTGGACCTTTCTCACCAGGTCTGGCATGCCTCCTGGGGGCCTCGTGGAGTTTTGGACAGAGGAACAGCTTCTTCTACACATGGCGCCTCCAGGGTCCACTCAGACCCCAATCCCAGTTCTTAGCCAGCCTTTAAAAATTACCATGCTAAAAAATTAGCTGGGCATGGTGGCATGTGCCTGTAATCCCAGCTACTCAGGAGGCTGAGGCAGGAGAATTGCCTGAGCCCAGGAGGCGGAGGTTGCGGTGAGCCGAGATCGCGCCATTGCACTCCAGCCTGGGTAACAAGGGCGAAACTCCGTCTCAAAAAAAAAAAAAAAAAAAAAAAAAAAAATTACCATGCTACCTTTCCCAAAGACACTCCCTTCTGGGACAGAACCTACAAGAGCTGACAGGATTTATAGCCATGCATAAGGTGCCCCATAATTTCTGAACTAAAAAGCAGTACATTTGTCTGACAACTAGAGAACATTTGAAACTGGAACTGTCCCAGAAACCCAGGGCCATCTGTTTGCCAGTTCCAGGCAGGTGACTGCAGCTACTAACAGCTGTCCCCACCAGGGAGTGGGCACAGGGGCAGGAGGTACCACTGAGCACAGGCGAACGTCAGTGGCCGGACTGTCTGCAACTGGCTGGGAGACAGCAGGACAGGAGGTTGCCCTCTCTGAGCAAGCTGGGCTCATCTCTCAAACTAGGGCAACCCCAAAGACCTACCCGTCACACCACGTTAGAAACTGTATTTTTCACAAGTTCACCATTTTTCAGGAATCCAGGCTTAGCTGCTGAGAGAAACCAGAAGTGAAGTGCGGTGGCACAGGGGCCTGGACTTGGCATCTGGCAGGCACGGGTTTGAATCCTGCTCCCACTACCCTAAAACCCATGACCCTGGGCAAACTATAAACCTCCCCAAGGATCTGGTCTGTCATCTGGGAAATGAAGGTGAAGCCACCGACCCACAGGGTTGGTATGGGGTGGAAAGAGTGCACATGAAGTCCCTGGTATACGGCAGGTGTCCACAGGGTGGCTGACCTTGTCAAAAACTTCAGACCATTTTATTCAGGAGATTAGGGGCCATAGGGAACTAGTCAGCACCAGCAGCACAGAAGAGAGAAAGGAACATCTTTAAAAAAAAAAAAAAAAAAAAAAAACTCTTGGCCGGGCATAGTGGTTCATGCCTGTAATCCCAACAGTTTGGGAGACCAAGGCAGGAAGATCATGAGGTCAGGAGTTCAAGACCAGCCTGGCCAACATGGTGAAACCCCATCCCTAGTAAAAATACAGAAACTAACTGGACATGGTGGTGGGCCCCTGTAATCCCAGCTACTCAGGAAGCTGAGGCAGGAGAATCATTTGAACCCAGGAGGCAGAGGTTGCAGTGAGCTGAGATCACACCATTGCACTCCAGCCTGGACGACAGAGAGAGACTCTTGTCTCAAAAAACCAAAACCAAAAACAAACAAAAAAAAAACCTCTCTCAATGCTTCTCTTTCCCCCTTCCTCTCTCATTACCTCTGCCCTGTCCCGGCTCTCACCCGCTCCCTTCTGGCTCCTCCTGATCCCTGAGCAGCCCCTCTTGGGCTTCCCCTCCCTCTGCCCTCTCCGTCTCTTCTTCTCTCCTCTATTTCCTATCTTTTTCCTCTCCCTGATTTCTCCTGCCTCCCAGGTAGGTGGGGGACTTATAAGGAAAAGGCAGAAGAACGGCTCCAAGCTCCTTTCGGAGGCCCCCATGACACGAAAGGAAGTGAAGACCAAAGGCAGGGTCTCCCTCCTCCCCTCTCCCCACCCTGCCAGGCCAGACACCTTGCCCAGGCTGGGCTCTGCTCAGGAATGGAGGTGGACTCCTGCACCAGGATAGACCGTGCCTGCAGCAAAACTGCTCTAGGTGCTGGGTAACCCTGCCAGGCAGGGTGGTTGAGCTCTGCAGAGCAGGAGGAGGATGTCACAAAGCCCCTCCACCTGTACACATCGCTCCCATTCCCTGGGTGATCTCATCCATCCCTGGGCTTTAAATGAGATGAGTACATTGACGTCGCCCAGAGTTCTATCATCAGGGCCCTTGCCCCGAGCTCCAGATCTGTATCACCAGCCGCCTACTTGACAGCGTCCCTGGGATGGCTGGGAGGCTTCTCAAACTAAACATGAACACAGTGGAACTCTGTGCCCCCTTGCTCTCCCGGCCCAGGGTTTGCCACTGCGAGGAGCTCACCACCATTCGTACTGATGCTGGAGTCACACTGATTCCTCACTCTCCCACATCCCTGCATCCAGTCCATCAGCAAATCCTGCTGGCTTTGCCTCCAACATGCGTCCAGAATACCGTCACTGCTCAGACCCCAATGCACGCACCAGCATCTGTCACCCCAGGAGTCCCCCCCGCCCTTGAATGGCCTCCTGCGTCCTCTCTTCCAGTCTACCTTCTACCCAGCAGCCAGGGAGAGCTTTAAAACTCGAAATCAGATCACACTGCTCCACTGCTGAACACCGCCAGTGTCTTCCATTCACAAGTGGAATAAACCCAAACTCCTCACTAGGCCCAAAGGCCCTTCATGATCTGGGTTGTGTCCTCCCTGGCTGCATCTCCCTGTTTCCTTCGCTCCAGCCTGATGGGCCTCCTGTCTGTTCCTCCATCAAGCTCGTTCCCAGCTCACGGCCTCTGATGTGCTTCCCTTCCGCCTGGAAAGCTCTCCTCCCAAATCTGCCTCTGGCTGGCTCCTCCTGTCATTCAAGTCATCATCTCTGAAATGCTCTCTGACCCTGTCTGCACTCACTTTGGCTTCCCAGGCCCTGGCATGCCACCTGGCTTACAGCAAACTTGGATAAATAAATATCTTCTAAATAAAAGGACAAGTCAATGAAGGTTTAGACTCTTACAGCTAGAGGGTGAGGCCCTCTAGCAGGGTCAGGCCTGACACAGCAGGCCAAACTGCTCCTCAGGATGTTAAAGGAACTTTACATTCCCTGCTCCTATCCTCCCTCTCCTGGAGACGTTCAGCTTGGTCACGGACCCTGTGGTCACAGTTGATGCCCAGGGCCCCATAGGGTAGAGTCACCATGGAGCTGGGCACCTTGATAAAGACAAGCACCCCCAGGGTGATGGACCATGGCTCCCACCCTGGGGGGAAAGAAACTGCCCAAGCCCAGGGCCAGCCAGGGCAGAAGTTGTACCCCAAGACAACCCAGAGGGGTACCCCAGCCTACCCTCCTGAGGTTTCAGAAATCCTTGGTCCCCATGCCCATCTGCTGCTTCATTTTTACCCAGTGAAAGAAGACCCATGGATAGAAAGAAGAAATGTGAAATCTGTCTAAGGTGACATAGCTGGGAACTGGAGCTGAAATCTCCATCTACAGCCCTAACATCCAGGCAGGTCAGACTGCACTGATCTGCTCAAAACATGGGTAGGTTTTGCCCATGCTGGTGCCTCTCAGCCTGTTTGTGAGGCCAAGGGTAAGGGGAGCAGCTCTGATGAGGCCATTGCTCGCCTGGCCTCAGGAGATGCATCCTTTCCCCCTGAACCTGCCCTAGGCAGGCAGCATGCTGCAGCAGCCTCACACTGGCCTCCTGCATTTCCCTAGGCCAGGTTCCTCCCAGCAGACAGAGTGAGTTTCAGAGAAATCACATCTGATCCTACCGACCCTTGCTTATAGCTCTCTTCCACCTATCAAACCAAAATGCTCACAGTGCATTCCAGGCCTGCCAGCTCCTACCTGATGGAGCAAACTCACCTCCAGCTGGTCTTCCCCTCGCTCACCGCATTCCAGCCACTGTGGCCTTCTCAGCCTTCAACTCTCCACACGGCCTTTGCACATGCAGCTCCCTCTGCCTGAAATGCTTTTCCCTTAACTCCCTTGCCTTGGTAACCGATGCCTCTCCTTCGGCTCAAATGGTTATTCCTCTGACGTCCTCAAGCCCCACCTGAACTATCAGGCCTGCCTGCTGGATGTGTGACCCTCTCCTCTGCAGAACACCCGGAGTTGTGATTGGTTGTGAGATCAGTGATGATCCGCTCCTGTACCATCCAGCACGATGGCCACTGGCCACATGTGGTTACTGAGCACTTGATGTAAATGTAAGTTACAGCTCAGTGACTTGCAGATGGGGCAGATGGAGAACACCTGGGGAGGGAAGCAGCCAGTCCAAACTGAGATTGCTGTTAGTTTCAAATATCTCATTCATTTCATATGTAGGCCACATGTTGAAGTGATAATATACTACCACTTTGGATATACTGGCTTAAAGAAGATATATTATTAAAATGAGGCCCGGCACAGTGGCTCATACCTGTAATCTCAGCACTTTGGGAGGGTGAGGAGGGTGGATCATCTAAGATTGGGATTTAGAGACCAGCCTGGCCAACATGGTGAAATTCCATCTCTACTAAAAATACAAAATTAGCTAGGCATGGTAGCATGCACCTGTGGATCAGCTATTCAGGAGGCTGAGGCAGGAGAATCACTTGAACCCAGGAAGCAGAGGTTGCAGTGAGCTGAGATTGCTCCACTATACTCCAGTCTGGGCAACAGAGTGAGACTCTGACTCAAAAATAAAATAAAATAGGCTGGGCGTGGTGGTTCACACCTGCAATCCCAGCACTGTGGGAGGCTGAGGCTGGTGGATCATGAGGTCAGGAGTCCGAGACCAGGCTAACCAACATGGTGAAACCCCATCTCTACTAAAAATACAAAAATCAGCCAGGCGAGGTGCCACACACCTATAATCCCAGCTACTGAGGAGGCTGAGGCAGGAGAATCAAGAACTTGGGAGGTAGAGGTTGCAGTGAGGCGAGATCATGCCACCGCACTCCAGCCCAGGCAACAGAGCAAGACTTCATCTCAAAAATAAATAAATAATAAAATAAAATAAAAGTCACCTGTTTCTTTTGACTTTTTTAAAGAGGCTGCTAGAAGATTTGAAATTCCACATGTACCCACATGTGCCGCTGGCATTGTATTTCTGTTAGACTGCGCTATCTGGTCAATGCTGGCTCCATCACCCCAGGCCTCTTCTGTTCAGCACCATGTGGTCTCACAGAGGTGCACAGACCGCAGCGTCCTGCCCGTCGAAGGCGCTCAATACACATTCGCTGATGGATTAAACGCTAGGCTGCCCAGCCTGATTTCAGGAGGGAAAATGATGCATATGAGCTACCCGATCTCCCTGGCTTCAGCCCTCAGCCCCCTCTCCTCCACCTTCTGCCTAACAAAGACCCAGGCCCAGATGTCTAGACTCGAGAGGCTTGGCCGGGACCAGCGGAGCTGGATGTACAGGGAAAGGATGGTCCTGACACTCAGTGAGGGAGAACAGAGTCAGCTTCTCCCTCTCTCTCTCTCCTCTCTGTCTTTCTCTCCCTCTCTCTGAAATATCATTTCTCATGGTTTGGAATGAAACCCATTATTCCAATTAACCTGCCGTGAACCTGCAGTACTTGCTGGCTTGCCCATAATTATTCATCCATAGTAATAGCTAAAGTAAATTCTGGCCGTCTCAGCGAGCGCTGACATCTCCTTTGGGAAAACTTTCAAAGATGCCACGTCCTTGGTTCCTTATCTGAAGCTTCCCTACCCCATTTTGTTTCATTTTCTGTTTTACAGCTAATCCTTGTGAAGAAGGCATCGCAGACCAAGACAGCTCCATCTGGACCCCGGGGGTTTGGGTGAGACGGCCAAGGCTGCCGGGTTCCTTCCCACCCACAGGCGGAGCAGGAGCACCATGGCAGCTACACCATCCCAGTAGGTCACACACACACCGTTTGTACAACCGGCCGGTCCTTCTCCAAGGCCCCTTCACCCTGCCATCCCAGGAACTGGGCTTCACGAGCCCGCAGAAACTGCATAAAGTGTCCTTCTGCACAATTTCTTTTGGGTTGTCAGATGTAATTTACTGAGACCGTCTGCCCGAAAAAAATCCAGAAGGAAACCTAACTTGTCATTTTAAATTCAGTGTGGCTCCTTTTGTTCATCTTTCTACCTAAAAGCTTGCACTAAAGACAGAGTAGCCTCTTCCCTATCATCACAATAATGACAGCAGCGGGAAGAAGGCTTGAGTCAGAACCTGGGGGCGTGTTAAAAGAGATGGGGCAGCTGGAGAGCACCTGGGAGGGCAGGGTGCTGCCTGCCTCCTTCCTGACACCTCTGAGCCTGCCGGGGGTGTTTCCAGAGAGGCGAGCCCTTCTGGACATTTTGCATTTTCAGAGGAGATTGGCTAAGCAGGTGGTGGGTAGGGTGGGGGAACTGTGTGTCAGACGCTCATAGCATGCTCTCTTTGAGGCCATTTCTTTCTGCCATGAAGACAGCAGAGTCTCTAACAGGGAAATTTACAGGGTGGACAGTCAGCTGAATCCACTCAGTGGCTGTGATGGGTTCAGGCCCTAGCCTCCTGGCCTACCCGGACATGCCATTTGACCTCTCTGGGCTTCAGCGTCCTGTCTGTGAAATGGGGGAGATCAAATCCTTCTTGCCAAGTTGAGTTGAGTAAGACAATTTTTTTTGAAAGCAACCAGTAGCTTGTGAAGTTCTACACGGATGTAAGGGGTTCTTACTATTGTCATCATCCCTTATAGAATGCCCCTTCCCCCATTTGCTGTGAGGTGGGCTGCTGAAGACCCCCACTCCCCATCCCCACCTTCCCTCCCCGCAAGCACAGCCCTCAGCTGACTGCAGCCCCTGTCCAGGAGGTGGTCAGTTCCCGTTCCTGACAGCTCACGGGCAGTGACTGCCCAACGCAGAGGCTGGCCCGCTCCCCACCAGGGCACCACACGGAGGTCCAGCTCAGGCTCCAAGACCCTCCCCCGTGGGACCGGCCAAGGCTGGACTTGATGGACGTGAGGCCACGCCTTCACCCAGCTCCTTCCTCTTCCCGCCCTGCCTCCATCCCTCCCTTTCAGGTTTCTTTCTGAAAAGCACCCCAGGAAGCCACAGGTCCTGGAGGCTTGTCTCAAGCTCAGCTTGAAGAAGCTGCTGAAGAGGCCTCCTGTGTGGTGAAGGCCACTGCTGCCGCTGTGGCTCTTGCTGCAGTCACGGTGACCACCTACCAGCACAGGATGCCATGTCCCGGCAGGGGAGGGAGGACACTGATGTTTCTGCCGGACCTGCAGGCTGGGGCAGGTATCTCCTCAACCACAGGGGCGGTGAAAAACACAGAGGAGCGGGGAAGCCGGGACTGGGAGGAGAGCTGGGCTCCCAGTGGTGGGGGCAAGGCCCTCGCCTCTGGGACGCTGGTCCTGCTCCTGTGAATGCTGAAAAGGTCCCTTGCTGCAAGCACTCCGGATTCCAAGGACAGAGAGGACTGCAGGCTCCTCACCCCACGTGGGGCTGGGGACAGTCCTGGATGTAGGGACCCAAACCACTGCCAAGAGCATTGCACTTGGGTGAGGGTCCCCGAAGAGGGAATGGAGAGGTAGGGGAGGAGGGACACCTGCACTCTGGGTCACCCTGTGCACGTCTCCAGACGCTCTCTCTACCTTGTCTCTTTTTCCCTGTGTCTTTCTAACCTTGTCTCTTTTTCTAACACCACACGGGGACTCCCCCCATACCACTGCTCCCCAAAGCCGATCTGGGAGAACCCCCACACAATGCTCCCTCCTGCCCAGCCCTTCAGACTCACCACCGCATGCATCTTCCTCCCGCTCGCCCCACCCCTATCACCCACCCTCTCCCAGCTTCCCCCTTCGTCAATAGCTCTTTTCACAAGGTCGTCATTACCCACTAATTGTCCAAAATTTCATTCCCTCATCCTTCTTGGTTAAGGATTGATTTAAGGAATGAGTTCAATATCCCCGCCGTCTCCAAGTGCTTATTAATTCCCGGCGCCTCCAGCTCCCTGTGCAGAGCCTGGCTCACCTCACACCGCTTCGCCCCACACTGATTGGTAAAGCCCCGGCTTTTAGGCCTGCAGGATGGGAGGCCTAATGTGCACTAATCTATCATTACTTCACGCGGCTGGCAAAGTGACGGATGGTGGCGGTGGACGGCACTGTGAGGGAGATGGCCCTCCGCCTCCTCCGGGACCAGGCTGGAGTCGCAAGTTTGCTCAGCGGGAGAATGACCGCCACCTTTAACAGGGCAGGCAGTGGAGGCACTGTCTTGCAAGAGTGGAGACCCAGGACATCAGCAGGAATCACAAACTGCCTCCTCTCAGCCTGCCTCCCTCCAAGAGCTGGAAGGCCACTTAGTCCATTGCCTCGTGGGCTGGGTATTATCCATTCACCGCTCCCATTCATGGCCCTGCCTGCTCCGTGGCCTGGCAGGCAGAGCTGTGTGGACAGCATCAAGGGGCAGTCTTGCCCTCTGCTTCTACTTGCATTCAGCCAATGGGGAGCAGCAGCAGATCGGAGGGAGGGGAGTAAGGCTGGGTGTTTGCTGGACTGGGCCTTCCCTGCAGGGCTGCCTCAGGCTGCCTGTGTCCTGAAGGTCACAGCTCCCATCAGGTGATCCTCCCTCTCTCCTAACACGCCCTTCCCTCGACCGTTCAGGTCTGAAACCTCAGCAGTCCACTGTCACCCACTTCTAGGGCTGCACCACCCCGTACTTCCCCACCCTGTGCTTCCCCACACTGCCACGCCTTTGTAAAAGTCCCTTTATTCTACTCCCATCAAATCACCCAGCTTTACCGTGCCATCTCTCTCCTGCTGGAACCCTACGAGAACCAGGCACGATGGCTATCGAGGGTACCCTTCCTGCAGTCTAGGAGGTACAAATTGCATTGCTGAAAGACCCTTTGTCTCAGTGCTAATTTTTCTTGGCGGCACCGAGCATCTATTTCCAACACTGACCAATACCTCTCATTTTACCAATGAGGAAAGAGGCTGAGAGAGGACGGGGGCTTTCCCCAGCTCCCACGCAGTCACGGCAGGGCTGGCGCCCAAACTCAGGTCTTTTGACTCTGTGTCTAATGAGACTTCACAGCCTGACTTTTCTGTATCCCTTTTCCGTCTCTCCTGACCGCAGCACGCATCTCTTTTTATATGAGCTACCCTGGGAGGGGCGTGTTCAAGGTGCTGTCAGGGCTCAAAGAACCTGCCTCTGCTCAGAGACAACAGGGTCAACGCACCTCCAGTGGCCCCTCCGCAGCATCTTCCAGGTTCTGGGGCATCCACCTTTCCGTGGTTCTGCAGCCTGGAGCACCTTTTCTTACAGTCTTTGTCTTTGTCCCCTCAGGCAAACTCTAGACCATCTCTACCACAAGCAAACCCCAACCAAGCCAATAGATTTGGGGTCCAAGTTTCCACCCAAAGCCTCTCCTTTTAAAATAAGTCCTTCATAACAGAAGTTGATTTTTTTTTATTATTGTTATTATTATTTGAGATAAGAGTCTCACTCTTACAGCCCAGGCTGGAGTGCCGTGGCGTGATCTCGGCTTACTGCTACCTCCATCTCCCGGGTTCAAGCGAGACTCCTGCCTTAGCCTCCGGAGTAGCTGGGACTACATATATGTGCCACCATGCCCTGCTCATTTTTTGTATTTTTAGTAGAGATGAGGTTTTACCATGTTGGCTAGGCTGGTCTCAAACTCCTGACCTCAGGTAATCTACTCGCCTTGGCCAACAGAAGGCAATCGTTGAGTCAGTGATCTTCTACTGGAGTTTCTCCCATAGCTGTGAACTGCCCCCTCCACCATTACCACCTCCCTTCCCAGGAAAGAGACCAGTGAGGTCCATAGGGACAACGAAGCTGTTCACGCACGACAGGCCCAACCCACCATCTCCCATCACAGGAGCCATTCATTACAGGGAAAAGGCCCTGCCACCTGCTTCCTGCAGAGACCACCCTTGGACAGTTTGCCACAAACCAACAGCCCACTGGCAGCTCAAGTCAATATTCTCTTGGATGGTCGGGTGCCTCTGCTCCAGAACAGTCCTCAGAGGGGCTGACCCCAACTTCCTCTACAGCCTGAGACACATGCTTCCCTATTTCCTCTCTCTCCTTAGACAGAATCCTCTCCCTGTGCTTCAAGGCACCTGTGATGGGTGGTCTGCTCATGGCTTTGTGGTCTACTCTTGACACTTCATTCTGGCTTGGTCTCAATTATTTCACAGCCATTGGGAATGCAAGAAAACTGCCAGGTCCACATATACCTGGCCCAGGTCTAAAAGTCATCAGCAAATCTTATTTCTATGGTCACCTTGAGATGGAATAGGCTATCACCCATAAAGCCGCCCCACATGGAAGGGTGAGGCCAGAGATCAGAAAGGGGTTGCCAAGAGATGGAGGTGGGGCCATTCTATTAAAAACCTCTGCGAATAGGCCTAAGCCCACCCCTTCCAAGAGGGGAATTAAGCATGTGCCCAAGACTTAATCAAGAGAAACTCACCCTGGTGAATTGAGGTGTGGTGTAGGGGAAACCTCTGGGCTGGGGATCAGGAGACCCGGATCCTCACTCGACCCTGCCACTGAGCCCTTCTTGCCTCCTGGCCTCTCCTGTAAAATGTGGGGTTGGTTGGATCCGATGAGCTTTAGTGCTATAAGTGATAGGACTCTGCATTTTTCCAGGGAGAAGGAGAAGCAGTGGCCTTTAATCCTGGTACTGGATTCTGGATGATCCCAACCCCATAATGCCCTTGCTGAAATAGAGCCATAGGAAGGAAGCCCAGCCCAGCCCTACCTGTGGGACTATCTCAGCTGCTGGAAGGAGCTGCTCTGAAGAACTGACACAGTTCCTTCCAAAAGGAGTCAAAGCCCCCAGTCCTTCTGAATTTGTAGATACCTTTGGGTAATATGGTCATTTTAATAAAATTAATTCTTCCAACCCATGAGAGTGAGATGTCTTGCGTGTGTGTGTGTGTGTGTGTGTGTGTTCTCTTCAATTTCTTTCATCAGTGTTTTGTAGATTTCATTGTAGACAACTTTAATTTCATTATTAAATCTGCTCCTAAGTATTTTTTTTTTTGGTAGCTATTGTAAATGAGATTGCTTTCTTGATTTCTTTTTCAGCTAGTTTTTCACTGGTAGATAGAAATGCTACTGAGTTTCATGTGTTGATTTTGTATTCCACAAAGTTACTGAATTTGTCAGGTCTAAGAGATTTTTGGTGGAGTCTTTAGGTTTTTCCATATATAAGATTACATTGGCTACAAAGAGTGACAATTTTACTTCCCCTTTTCCAATTTGGATGCCCTTTATTCCTTTATTTTGCCTAATTGCTCCAGCTAGGATTTCTAGTACTATGTTAAATAAGAATGGTGGGAACATTCTAGAGAGCCAGTGCAATCTCTATCAAAATACCAATGACAGTATTTACAGAAATAGAAAAACAATCCTAAAATGCATATGGAGCCACAGAAGACCCTGAAGAGCCAAAGCCATCCTGAGCAAAAAGACAAAGCTGGGGTCACCACACTACCTAACTTCAAAATAGACTATAAAGCTACAGTAACCAAAAAAGCATGGTATTGGTATAAAAACAGACATATAAACCAATGGAACAGATCAGAGAACCCAGAAATAAATCCATGTATTTGCAGCCAACTGACTTTCAACAAAGGGACCAAGAACATACATTGAGGAAAGGACATCCTCTTCAATAAACGGTACTGGGAAAACTGGATATCCATTTGCGGAAGAATGAAACTAGAGCCCTATCTCTCACCACATAGAAAAATCAACCCGAAATCTATTGAAGACTTACATGTAAGAGCCAATACTATAAAACTACTGGAAGAAACCATAGGGGAAATACTTTGGCATATTGGTCTAGGCAAAGATTTTATGGGTAAGACTTCAAAAACACAGACAACAAAACAAAAATAGACGAACGGGAATGTATCAAACTAAAAAGTTCTGCACAACAGTGGAATCAACAGAGTGAAGACACAACCTATAGAACTGAAGAAAATATTTGCAAAATATTCATGGGACAAGGGACTAATAGCCACAATATCTAAGGCACTCAACAAGAACGAAAACCACACATAATCCCATTAAAAACTGGGCAAAGTTTCTGAACAGACATTTCTCTAAAGAAGATACACAAATGACCAATAAGCATATATAAAAATGCCCAACATCACTAATCACCGGGGAAATGCAAATCAAAGCCACAATGAGATAGAATCTCACCCCAGTTAAAATGGTTATTATCAAAAAATAACAAATGCTGGTGAGGATGCAGAGAAAAAGGAACTCTCATAGCTGTGGGTGGGAATGTGAATGATGACAGCCATTATGGAGAACAGTATAAAGGTTGCTCAAAAAACCAAAAATAGAACTACCATATGATCCCCCAGTCCCACTGCTGGGTATTTATCCAATGGAAAGGAAATTAGTATGTTGAAGAAATACCTGCACTCCCATGTTTACTGCAGCACTGTTCACAATAGCCAAGATATGGAGGTGGGGGAGGCTGGGGTGCGAGGCGGGTAGAGGAGATGTCTGCCAGGCATACCCTCTTTCATACAGTAGCCTCGTGTAGCTATTTATACCTACATTAATCAAAATTAACAAAATTTAAAACTCAGATCCTCAGTCACTCCAGTGACTCAGCCATGTCTCAAGAACTCAATGGACACACCCGGCTAGTGGCTACTGCAATGGACAGGGTTGACAGAAATCATTTCCATCACTGTAGAAAACCCTTTGGACAGTTCTGGTCTAGAAGCTAACCTTTGTTTTTGGAAAGTGCTTCATCTTGATTCCCAAATTTCTTACTGCTGCTGAGTCAGCCCATTTACTCCAGTCCTCTCTGCTCTGGGGAGGGTCCTAGATGGTTTTAGGATGAAGCTAGGCCATAGGAGCACAGGGTAGGTGTTCTGTCTACCTGAGAGATGGCCTTGGATGCTTCGGCCACCTACCAGATCCTGAGAGGAGCAGTCTAGCTAACCATCGTCTGGCATCTGAGAGAAGTTTCCCACACATCTTAAGCTTCAAGCAATGACAAAGTTCACAGGCCATGGCTAGGCCTGCCCACTCCCTCCTTTACCATGTGATCTAACCCCTGGTAACTCCCACCTTTCAAGAATGCTACACCTTGGATGGGCAGTAGAAGAGAATGAACCAGAGAACACTTTAGGAGCTCCAGGATTTGAGACATTTCTGCAGACATGACCAAAGGGAGCTCAGAAAACCCCAGAGGTTATTTTTGGGTCCTCATCTTCCCCCAAATTATTCATATATATGGCTGGGAAAATCCCCCACAAGGAGTTAAAAGCCAAGAAAGTAATTTTGCTCTGATAGCATAGATGCATGGCAGGGGTGGGGAGGGGTAGCGGGAACCAGACAGCTAAATGGGTTATCCAGAAATTACAAGAGGCTTTAAAAAGTAGAAAACTTATCATATGTCAAACCTATAATGTATAGATAATAATTATTTTCCACTGAATTTTTTTGTGTTTAATTTTGTGGTGACTCTCTCCTTTTACATCACGTATTCAGCAATCACTCTTCTCCTTGCTTAATATGCACAGTAATCTTTCTCCTCCGATGTCACATATTCAATAATTCCTCTCCTCTGGTTCCAGGGGGTAGGGTGAGGGGAACGGCACATTTTAAATTAGTAACAGCTGTGGTTTTTTTGTTTTTTGTTTTTTTTAACTTTACCTCTACCAAAGCACTGTAAATATCGTGAGCTCCAAAAAGCAACTTGGACCACAGCACCCTGTCTGCTCCGGTCCCCAATTCCATTGCCTTTTTCTCTGTTTATATTTTTTTTTCTTTGAGACAGGGTCTCACTTTGTCACTGAGGTTGAGGTGCAGTGGCATAATCACAGCTCACTGCACCCTTGACCTCCTGGGTTCAAGCAACCTTCCTGCCTCAGCCCCCATTGTAACTGGGACTACAGATGTGCACCACCAGGCTCAGCTAATTTTTGCACTTTTAGTACAGATGGGGTTTCACCATGTTGCCCACGCTGGTCTAGAATGCCTGAGCTTAGGCGATCTGCCTGCCTTGGCCTCCAACAGTGCTGGGATTACAGGCATGAGCCGCTGTGCCTGGACCTTCTTTTTCATTGATTGATTGATTGATTCAGGGTCTCACTCTGTTGCCCAGGCTGGAGCGCAGCAGCACAATCACACCTCACTGCAGCCTCTACCCCCCACCACCACTCCACTCAAGCAATCCTACCTCAGTCTCCCAAATAGCTGGGACTATAGGCTGACCATGCTCTGCTAATTTTTAATTTTTGTATAGGAAGGGGTCTCATGATGTTGTCCTGGCTGGTCTTGAACTTCTGGGCTCAGGCAATGTGCCCTCCTCAGCTCCTCAAACTGCTGTGATTACAAGAATGAGCCAACACACCTGGCTCCCCATTGCCTTTTAGAGGGTCTGGGGACAGGATCTGCCTCACAACCAAACAGTCCAGAGAAGGGAGTGCTGGGCAGCTGTCCAGCTCCATCCCTATTAACACAAGACATGAGGCCTCTAAATGAAAACTTGCTCTTCCTATTAATACCTGTTTGCAATGGGTCCACCCTGGTCCGTTTAGGTTAGGGCCAGCTCTCTTTGTTGCTGTGCATGAGGCTTTAGCACCTGAACGCCCCAGATATTGTTTGGTTCTTGCCTTGAATGTGGCATGCACAGCAGTCAGAAAAGCAAATCCAGGACCTAGGTAAGGCGAGCAGGTGCCTTGGGCAAAAGCATTTAAGGAAGCCCTCACTCTCAGGTGCTGACCCTGCATTTGCAGACCCTGAGAGTGAGCACCTCCTTAAATGTTGCAGCCCTAGGTGTACAGCTTGCCTCACCCCGGTCCTGGGTCCCAGCCCTTTAGAAGAACTAACCCCTTACTTGTCTGAAAGTCAGAAGCAAAAGAGAGAGATGGGGGATTGACCCAATATCAAGAAGAACAAGTGATTCGAGAAAAGCGTTCATTAAAATGTTCCAAACTCTCAGACTCCAAACTCTGAGAGGGTTTTTTTTTTTTTTAATAGAGGAACTTAGCAGGAAATCAATCAACACACATGCTGATAACATATTCCATGACAAAAAAGAAACAAAAATCCCATAAGTTCCTGTAGCCTCCAGATAGCCAGTGTCTACTGCCACTAATTAATTTTCCAGAACTTTCATTCTCCAGATATCTCAAAACACGGTCAATCTGTCAGCCCTAGGAAGCATCACAGCCTGCTCTAGGAGGTTGGTGATTCTGTTATATTTTGTTTTGTTTTCTGTTTTTAAGATGGAGTCTCCCTCTGTCACCCAGGCTGGAGTGCAGTGGTATGATCTCAGCTCACTGCAACCTCTGCCTCCCAGGTTCAAGCGAGTCTCCCCTCTCGGCCTCCTGAGTAGTTGGGATTACAGGCGTGCACTACCATGCCTGGCTAGTTGTTTTATTTTTAGTAGAGACAGGGTTTCACCATGTTGGCCAGGTGGGTCTTGAACTCCCGACCTCAGGAGATCCACCTGCCTCGGCCCCTCAAAGTGCTGGGTTTAAAGGCATGAGCCACTGTGCCTGGCCAGAGGTTGGTGATTCTGGAACCTCTCCCACACATGGGAGGAGGGGAGCAGAGGAGCCCAAAGCAACTCGCAAAGCTTCAGAAACAGGCTCCCCGCCTGTGACACTCTGAATCTCCATTTACCCTGAAGTGCTACCTTGTCCCTGAGACTGCTTGGACACAGAGAAACAGCATGCAAGAATGTAGAGAAAACAACCAGGGCTGGGCGCGGTGGCTCATGCCTGTAATCCCAGCACTTTGTGAGGCTGAGGTGGGTGGATCACCTGAGGTCGGGAGTTTGAGACCAGCCTGACCAACATGAAGAAATCCCATCTTTAAAAAAAAAAAAATAAATAAAAGTAAAAAAATAAATAAATAAAAGAGTGCAACCAGGAAAAACCTACCTCCCTGTCTCAGTTTCCCCAAAAGCAAAATAAGGCGACTGTACTCAACCCAGTCTCAGATTCCCAAACCCACATTACCCCACCCAGAATTAAAGCCATGTGGATACTTACCTATGAACTCCTTGAAGACAAGGATTGTCTCATCTCTGCACCCCCTACCCCTGCCCCCCAACACGCAGTGCCTAACACCCTCTCACACACAAATGGTGCCTAACAGAGGACTGCCGGATGCTGTCTCCTATTCTCCTGATCCTGGCCTATTCCCACCATCAGAACCAGCCAAGGGTTTCCCAAGCCCTCACTAGCTGGGGGACGTACGGTCCAGAAACCTTGCTCCCAAGAGTCCTTCTTCCTGCCAACTCTATGAGCTCATTGGTATCTCCCACAGGAACAAAAAAGGACGGAGATCTGACCCTGAAAGTTAGCTCCACAGTTGAAAAATTCAAATCACAACTCCAAATAGCCCGTGACTGATAATCATCTTCTGCACTCTGAGCCCCAGAGGAACAAGCAAGCCACTGCTAGCCAGGGCCCTGCCCTGACCCCGCTCTTCTGAGAGAATGTGAAGGAGCTAGAACATTCACAGGACTCCAGAGCAGTGAGACTCCAGGCAGCTGCATCCCCAGGACTCGAGGTTTGGTCACCTTCCTGGGTGGCCTTCTTGAGCAAGTGACCCAATAAACCCAAGACCCTCCATGTCCCTTCTCAGGGCACCTCAATGCCACACACAACCGCCTCCCCAAACCCCATCCTGGGCCAGCCCCAGAGCGTCGAATGTGGATGCTATGTTCCTTCACAATGACCCAGGAGCCCTCGCCTCAGGAGGCGGAAGGACACGGTCTCATCCCTCTCCTGAGAGTGGCCTGTAGTTTCCTTTTTTATTCATTTATTTTTTTTTTCCTGCTGTTTCCTCAAACAGTATGTGCCTAGAATGAATACCAGGCTCTCTCTGGCAGGAAAAAGGAGCATGAAGGAGAAATGTGAGAGCGGTAATCCATTGTAACACTTTAGGGGAAACTGCAGGCAATTTCCATTCTATTGATCCTCCCTGGGCATCAAAGCCACACTGAGTTTATTTGGAAAATTAAATTCTGGAGCATGTAGCATGAGGGGGCTCTAGTTAAGTTGTCTAGCTCTACCGCCACAATTTAATTACATTCTCACTCTGCCTCTCCATTTAAATACAGCAGAGGAACTGGGCCCCCTGGTCCAGGCCTCCTAATCGACCCTGGCTGTGACCCTGTGCCCACAACAGAAAGCCTCTTGCATCTCAATCGCCCTCAGCTGACCACTCATCAGCTCCTCTGATGCGCTCATTTACATCTTATGCGATTTTTTTAACATAATGTATTCATTAAAATGTAAATGTTTGCCAAAGTAACCTAATTTGAGGCATTTGCTCCGTTTCCAAAGAGAAGATTTTTTAAATCTTAACAAAAATCTGTTATTATTAGAAACAAAGTAACATTACTTAGGCACAAATTAGATACAATGTGTTATTCATCTGGGGAAGAAGCTAGGAATCAATGTCTGATTGGAGTTGCCTGTTGTTACCAGACTTTGAAGGTTCACAGAATTTGTGTTGCTGCTGTTGTTGAGACAGGTCTCACTCTGTCGACCAGGGGCTGTAGTGCAGTGGCACAATCACGGCTCACTGCAGCCTCAATCTCCCAGGCTCAGTTTTTGTTTGTTTGTTTGTTTTTCAGAATTTAGAGGTTCACAGAACAGGAAGATTTATGCACATTCGCAAGTGCATGCGTGCGCGCACACGCACACACTCTCACACATGGGTTAGCCTGGCAGAAATTTGCCACCTTTTTCTATTCTCTTCTACCATAACTTCTACTCTCCTCCCCGTTTTCTGAATGCCAGGAATGTAGGATGCCAATCTTAGAACAAAGAATAGTCCTTATTGGTGAATGTGTTTAGCTTCATGAACTCATCATGCCATTCTCACTTTCCTAACCTCATCTGTGGAAACTGAGCTACGGCCTAGCACAAGTCCGAAGACCATCCTTGGGAACCACAGGCATAAACTAATTTTTCTTAATTAAATTTTTATTTAGGGCCAATGCTGGGAGAGGGGCGCCGTGTCTCTGCCACTTATCAGCCCCGGTAACTGAGAGCAAAGCTCTTTTCACAGTGCTCCGGAGGAACTGACCTCCCACCCTTTGGGTTCCATGAATGCTAATCTGTTTGCTCCTGAATGAGGAAGGTTCCACTGAAGTTCTTCAAGAGGAATGTCCCCTTGGGCAACCAGCCAGACCTTCTGCCCAAGCCTCACCAAACCAGCACAGAGCCTGGCATTTGGTAGAGTCCCATTAATAGTTGCTGAATCCCACTGAAAAGTCATCAGGCAGCCCTCTCCCTCACCGTGGAACTCCTCCCATATTTCTCCGGCCTCGTCCCCTACAGGAACCCCTTCTAAGGAACCAGGAGGTGAAATTGGGAAGGAGGTGGACCTGGCTTTTTTTTTTTTTTTTGAGATGGAGTCTCATTCTGTCACCAGGCTGGAGTGGCTCAATCTCAGCTCACTGCAACTTCTGTCTCCTGGGTTCAAGTGATTCCCAAGTACCTCAGCCTCCCAAGTAGCTGGGATTACAGGCATGCACCACCACACCCAGCTAAATTTTGTATTACTAATAGAGATGGGGTTTTACCGTGTTGGCCAGGATGGTCTTGATCTCTTGACTTCATGGTCCACCCATCTTGGCCTCCCAAAGTGCTGGGATTTCAGGTGTGAGCCACCGCACCCAACCTAGACCTGCCTTTTGATGATCTCAGGACCAACAGCAAATAGAGCCTGCCAGTCTTCATTCCCCTCCACAGGCCTGCCCCCACTCCTCTCACAAGCCCTGAGATTCCTTTGAAGGAAGTAACTTGTCCTGCCAGTTGTAGATGCCACAGGTAAGCAGGAATGGCAGACAGAGCTACGGTGTGTGGCTGTCTGATCCTCGGGGCCCACACCAGAGGGAACATCAGCAGTATTTGACAAGCTGACCAGCTCTTCCAAGAATAGAACTGTCATTAAGCCAACAGGGAAATCATTACCTGATCTATAAATGATTACACAGGAGTAAGAACTGTCACTTCCTTCTGAGGAGTTTGCAGAATTGGGATTTTAAACAGACCTGCAAACTGGTGCAACACTCAGCTCCCCGGAGCAGCTGGTGTATTATTCACAAGGAGAAAAAAAAAAAAAAAAAAAATCAGAAGTTAAGGCACTTCAGGAGCTCAAGGGAAAAGAGAAGGTCTCAGGGACTCTGACTATCAAAGGATTTCAGGCCATCCCTGGTGTCAGCTACAAACTTAACTCAAAGGAAAACATAACTATTCAGATCTTCTGCCTGACAGTTTGGAAGTCTGCACGTCTCCATGGTCTTTCCACTTGCAAAATGAGCAATAGGAGTTCGGGCTGCAGGCAACGTGGGTCATTTAGTCTAAGACACCTTTTACAAAGACAGAGACTCAGCTTCCACCCACAGGGATGAAGCCATTTATGGTGGAGAGAAGCTGGAGACATCTTTAGATGTCCCTCACTCGTGAGGATTGGCAGGCGGGGAAATGCACTTTGGAGAAAGCACCACCAGTAAAGAGCCGCACACTGGATGTGTGCAGAGCAATATGGCTGATCACAATAACCCTGCGTTGAGTGAGAAAGGCGGAAATGGAAGATTTGCAGTGCAATAAAATGTATGTTAATTTAAAACACACACACAAAATGACACCACGTATTTTACAATGATACACTACGTGCATATTTCAGAACATACTCCAAACACTTCAGAGCGGGTGTGTGTGGGAGCGAGGAGAGGGGAAGGAGAAAATAAGGTGGTCGGGCATGGGGGCTCATGCCTGTAATCCCAGCACTTTGGGAGGCTGAGGTGGAAGGATCACCTGAGGTGAGGAGTTGGGAGACCAACCTGGTCCACATGGTGAAACCCTGTCTCCAGTAAAAATACAAAAATTAGCCAGGCATGGTGGCTCATGCCTGTAGTCCCAGCTATTCGGGAGGCTGAGGCAGGAGAATCACTCAAACCCAGGAGGTGGAGGTTACAGTGAGCTGAGACTGGGCCACTGCACTCCAGCCTGGGCAACAGAGCAAGATTCCATTAACCCACTGACACTCCCCGCCAAAAAAAAAAGAAGAAAAAGAAGACGATACACAAGGGATGCCATGAAGCAAAAGAAAGGCCATGCAAAATCTTCCCATGACAATGAGTTATTAACTAAATGTAACTGCCTCACCTCCCTGCACCTGAAGCCCATAGACAGGGAAAGAATGTGAGGTCTCGAGAGCTTGGGACAGGGCTTCTGAGACACCTGGGGGCTCGGGGATGCTGTAAAAATGCAGATTCTGAGTCAGGAAGGCTGGGGGGTGGGGATGGGGCTGAGGGTGTGCACTTCCAACAAGCTCCCAGTGAATCCAGGTGCTGCAGCCCCATGGATCTCATCTTGCGCTGCAAGGGCTCAGGAGACTCAACCAAGATATAAATTGAGCAGTAAAGTCCAAATAAGGCTCTACATGTCCAATACGGATGAATCTCAAAATAATTATGCTGCATGAAAGAAGACAGGCAAAAAAAAGTACATATTCATAAACTATGCTTCCGTTTATATAAACTTCTAGAAAATGCATACTAATACATAAAAACGAAAGGCAGATCAGTGGTTGCCTGGACATGAGGCTGGGGGACAGATGAATTAACAAATAAAACTCTTGGGGGTGATGGATAGATTCATTATCTTTATTATGACGATGGTTTCCTGGGTGTACACCTATGCCAAAACTCGTCAAACTGTAACACTTCAAATATGTGCAGTTTAATATGCATCAATTATACCTCCACAAAACTGAAAACAAAAAAAGAATCTAGGTGGCCTTCCTCCCCACGCATCCCACACTGAAGATGCCAGTTTCCACTTCAAGCTGAGCTGAGCCGCTTTTCAGCTAGCCCGGAGTCTCCAGGGCTGGAACCCATCCCCCTGCCTCTTCCACAACTCCCACCATCTCGCCCAGGCTGCCCTAGGAATCCGTGCCCCGATTTCACCCTCACCCTCCACTCCCCATCCATTCTCCACAAAGCAGTCAGAGTGATCTCTTTAAATGACAGACCTGACCACAACGCTGCCACCCCACACCTCCCCCTTTTCCCCCAAACCGCAAGCCACCCACATCACTACCTGCCCACCCCGTGCCTTAAAATCCTTCAAGATAGACTAGCATAAAGACCAAAAGGTACACCCTGCCCTGGGTGCCTCCCACCTACTCCCCCTCAACCCCTCCTCCCACCCCTCTCTTCTCACTCTCCACCCCTGCCTCACTGACTTTCTAGTAGTTCTCCCAAAGCACCATGTTTCCATCTGCTCAGAATCTCTGTCTATAACTCCCACCCCCAACCCCTAGCTCTTCCCTGGTGAACTCCTACACATCTCCCATCCCAGCTCAGCTGTCCTTCCCTCAGGAGTCTCCCCACCTGCTCCCCAGCTCACCCCAAACCAGGGCAGGCGCCCTTGCTTTCCATGTTCCTAGAGCCACGTTCCTTTCCTTCCAAGCGCTCACTCCATCTGCATGCATCTGTCCCATGCAGCCCCCCACGTGAGTGTTTCATTCCTGCTGTCTCTTGCACTGCACAGTACTTCCCAGGAAGGGCACCGGATCTGTTCTGCACCCACCACAGTGCCTGGCACCCAGGACGTACCCTGCACATACTCGTTTGTTGAAAGAATGTTTAGCGAATCCTCCAAAGGGGCTACTGGTCATCCCTAAGCAGTGACACCTCTAGGATTTGGGGATGGCAGCTCACTTACACCCCTGCTCCCTGCACCCTACTCCGATCCTGCACTGCCCCCGCCAGCCCCTGCGGCCCAAAGTTCTGCAGAGAAGACCCACACCGCCCCTGTTCCACCAGGAACTCGTCTCCCTCACGTCTACCCCGACCCTTAACATTCCTCTCAAAGCCACGTTGCATAAAGTAAACAGCACATTTGCTTTTGTAGGTTTTTTTCCTTTCTTCTTTCCACAATTTCAACACTGCTGTGTTTTGATATAATCACTTCCTTTCTGGGCTTGTATCCCAAACTCTGGCAGTGCCTTAAGAGTAGGAAGAGAAGTGTCAGAGGACAATCTGGAGTTAGACAAAAATGCCCTCCGGTGGGGCACACGCACCGGCCTGAGGATGTGAGTCCACCAAGCCTCGGACTTGCTCCCCAGACCCTGTCAAAGACTCAGGAGATGGAGGAGGTCACCCCAAAGTGTGGGGAGGTGTTAGGGGAGGTGTCAGGCAGCAGAGACACCAGGATGGCAAAGGTCGGGGGCAGTGGGTCAGATGCCCAGCCAGCAGCCAGGCACCAGGGAGACAGAACACCAGAAGCAGAGCCTGGCAGCAGGCTTGGTCCTCATCAGAGGCTCAGAGGCCTGGGCAGTCCTAGGAATTAAAGAGGCAGGACCAGGCAGGGGCTCAAAGGTCAAGCACAGAGCCAGGCACACAGTTCGGAAGGTCTGGAACTCCGGGCTGCTGGCTGCCTCCACCCCTGCCTTTCCCTGTGTCACAGCACATGCTCGCCCTTTCCCTGCCCGAATCCTACTCGGGCATCAGGATCACTGCAGCAGCTACCGGGGAGGGGTGCGGGCAGCCCCCCAGATCTTCCTTCATGGGGTTCAGCTTCGCCTAGACAGATGAAGGCGTGGAAAGGAATGGGTGAGCCCAGAGCCAGGCTGACGAGTCCCCATAATTCTCAGGCTTCTCTATCATGTCAGACGTCACTGGAGAAGGGGAGGAATTTAACAGCACAGACCCTCCGGGAAGCAGAGAGAATGACTCGTGGTGACCTGCCCCGGGGTCTGGAGTGTGGCCCAGGGGCCTAGAGTTTTTAGAGGAAGAGCAGCCAACCCCTGGGCAGCCAGCAGTGGCTTCTGACTGCTCTGCCCCGGGATGGGCCAGCAACCTCTGGGCCCTCTCTGGCGGGGGCTGGGACCTGAAGCCTTAGAGCAGGCGTCCCCAAACTGCGGCCCCCTGAGGCCATTTATCCGGCCCCCACCCCCGCCGCACCTCAGGAAGGGGCACCTCTTTCATTGGTGGTCAGCGAGAGGAGCACAGTATGTGGCGGCCCTCCAACGGTCTGAGGGACAGTGAACTGGCCCCCTGTGTAAAAAGTTTGGGGACGCCTGCCTTAGAGGAATCCCTTCTCTGCCACAAGCCATTGGAATTTGCCTCTGTGAGGAAGGAGCTGGCATCATTCTCAGGGCTCAGAGCTCACCCAAAACAGTTTCCAGAAAGGAGGCTGTGGGACAGGAAAGAGGCCAGCTACACATATTAGGAGCTCGTCCTCAAGAAAAGGCACCTGGCGAGTGTCTAGCTACGGCCACACCCCCTGTGTCCATCACCAAGTGGCCCTGATCCAGCTAAGCCACTCGCCCCTGCTGAGCCTCACTCGCTTCCTCATCGGACCGTGAATCAAATGCAGAGGCAAATTCCCTTTGTGTTAACAACAAAACCTAGCTGAGAGACGGTCTCTATGGCACTTTCTCTCTGTCCTTTTTGGCATCAAAGACAGACACGACGATCCTCATTTACGAAAGAGGCAACTAGGACTCAGACAGGTCAGTAAACTTGCCCAGGGTCACAGAGCTGTGGACGGCTGAGCCAGGCCTTCTACTAGAGGCAGCACCGGCTTGGAAGGGAATCCTTCCTACAATTCAGTCTTCGCTCTGCTGCCTACCAGCTGTGTGACCTTAGGTGCGTTATGTAACCTCTCTGAACCCCAGCTTCATCTCTTAACAAATGTGGTCATTACGATCTATCTCTCAAAATGCAAGGAAGGATGAGCTAAGAGGAAATACATGAGAGCGGTGGTGCAGGGAAGGCAGTTCATGTTTGTTTCTTCACTCCGGTTCCAAATCTTAAAACCTACTGTCTTGGGACAATTCCAAGATGGAGGTTACAAAGGATGTTCCTGGGGAAAGGGAAGCATTTCTCGAGGGAAACTGGAAGCGTCTGGCCAAGGAACACATCTGGCCATGATTCCAGTCTTCTGTCTGTCTTCAGCGATGTCGGCTCCTTTGTTCCCATCCCTCTCTCTGAGAAAAGACAAAATGCAGGCCTTCCCAGCTACCTGTCACCTCCTTCCACACACAGGGAACCCCGGTGCTCTGTCCGCTGGCACCCACCTGCTCTCTGAGTCTCAGTGGCTGAGCCCAGGGCTGCCTCTAAGGGCGGAAGTCCTGTTGACATCCCCAAGACTGGCCACAGCTGGAGCTTCGAGACTAGGGGCCACTGGAATGGAGGCTGCCCTTTACACCCCGACCTCTCGTTCCAGCAGGAAGGTTCTGGATGGAGTGGGTGGCATCACAGCAGTCTCGTGTACTCACATACAAAGCACCGTCTCTCCCGCCTGGGACTCATTTCCCCTCATCCACAACCCTCGAAGGGGAGGAGCAAATGGAACAGAGAGAAAAATGACAAGAGATTGGCCAGGGTCCTGGGGCTTGATCTCAACAGCCCAGAGCTTAAGCTTCAGTCCGTTTCCATGTACAATTCCAGCGTCCTGAAAAAAGAGTCCCACGTGCTTCCCGAGGATCCCCTCACTGGCATCATACCTAAGCCTTCCCTGTATCAACGTGAACTCCATGATTTTGATAACTGAACTGTGCTTATGTAAGAGAATGCCCTTGCTTTTAGGAAATACACATTGAAACGTTTAGGGGTAAAGGGGCATCCTGTCTGCAATTAACAAGCTGTTCAGACTCACGTGTGCACACACATTTCCAACCTCGGCACTACTGACGTTTTGGGCTGGATAATTCTGTGCTGGGGGGAGCCGGAGGACGGTTCTGTGCACTGTTAGGCATCGAGCAGCATCCCTGCCTCTACGCACGGAAGGCAGCAGCACCCCCATGCCCCATCCTTACCCCAGGCATCTGAAACAACAAAATTGTTCCAGAGATTGTCAAATGTCTCCTGGGGGACAAAATTGCTTCCTGTTGAGAACCACTGGGGAGATATATATGAGAGAGAGAGAGAGAGAGAGGAGGGTAAAGAATATAAAGAAATTCTCGGTACTGCTTTTGTCTTTCCTGTAACTTTCCTGTAAGTCTGAAATAATTTCCAAATAAAAATTATTAAAAAAAATAAAATTTTATGAACACTTATGACCTGAAAAGAAAAGGAAGAAAGAAAGAAAGAAAAAAAATAACCTTGCCAGACTACAGCCTTTCTCTGTCTGCCCCAAAGCCCTGACTCCCTTTGCTCACAGGTCAGGGATCCCACCGCGGAGGGCATTTAACCTCAGGTCAGACCGCGCTAGGCCTTCCCACACACGTGCTCATGGAAACCCCACATTGGCTTGGTTCTGGTTTTACCACTCTGCAGATGGGGAGCCCAAGGCTCAGAGGGAGGGTCCACCTTGCCCGAGGCACTGCAGCTGAGAGCACCAGTAGATGCCAGTACCTGAACCCCGTGCGCAGACTCTGGCCCTCTCCTCCCCTCCACCTAGTGGCCTTTGTCTACCCAGTGAGGACAGAGACCCTCTGGACTTTTTCCTAGCCGCCACCGAGTACCAGGTACCGAGCACTGAGTGGGCACCGTTGCAGAAGATCAGAAGTTAACCCGACGCGCAAATTTTTTCCTTATCTTCCTTTCCTAAAGGGGGTTGCCGGGCTGGACAAAGCTGCCTTTCAGATGCTTCCCAGTCAGCAGATTTTGCCTCCTACCTTCGCCTTACAAGCTGTGATGATTCTGAGTGGAGCCGGCTAGTTGTCATTTGAAGCAAATGGGTTATCCAGGAAAAAGGAAAAGAAAAAAACTTTAAACGAACAAATAATACCAGGAAAGCCATGGGGGAGGAGGGATGGGGAGAAAAGAAAAGTAAATTGCACAAATGCAAATTAGGATTATTTAAAAATTAAAAGTTACTTTAAATTATTTAACCTAATTACTGCCCCATTCTCCCAGGGAGGCAGTCACTTGCGTTCTGTGGAGCGAGGAGGATTAAGCGGAATCCTCTGGCACTAGGGAGGGGAGGCCAGGGAATCCAAGCTTCAGAAGCCCTCAGCCTGCTGGGGTCGGGTGGAGGTTAAGGGGAGGGGGACAGATGCCAGTGGGAAGGGGACGTGTCATAAACATAATGAATGTGGGTATCGCACTTCATGGTTTACAGAGCACCTGCTCATTTTCTTTAATCCTCCTGACTGCCGGAGGGGCCCTGCGTTGCTATCCCCACTGTGCACATGGGGAAGCTGGGGTTTAGGCCCAACGGCACACAGGTGATAAGCAGTAAACCCAGGCCTAGAGCCCTGCGACCCTTAGCCCTGCAGGAGCCCTCTCAGCTCTGCTGGGCTAATCCCCAGGAAGGACAATGAGAGGAGGTGCAGGAGAGGGTGCCACTGGAGTCTCATCCTGCCTCTGCTGCTTCCCTGCTGCATGACCTTGGGAAAGAAACCTCACCGCTCTGAGCCTCGGTTTCCTCATGGAAAAGATGGAGATGGTACTTTCCGGAGGGCTGTTTAGAGGCTTGCAGGGCCAAGATATCTAAAGCCCCTGGCACTTAATAGGTGCTCAAATAATGGGCACCTTATTTGAGAGTTCCAATGAGCAACAGGGGAAAGATGAGGGACATCAACCCCCTACTCGAGGCGGGGTGTGGTGGCTCACACTTGTAATCCCAACACTTTGGGAGGCTGAGGAGGGTGAATCACAAGGTCAGGAGTTCAAGACCACCCTGACCGATGTGGCAAAACCCTGTCTCTACTAAAAACACAAAAAATTAGCTGGGCTTGGTGGCATGTGCCTGTAATCTCAGCTACTCGGGAGGCTGAGGCAGGAGAATTGCTTGAACCCAGGAAGCGGAGGTTGCAGTGAGCCCAGATCGTGCCATTGCACTGCAGCCTGGGCGACAGAGCAGGACTTCATCTCAGATAGATAGATAGATACATAGATAGATAGATAGATAGATAGATAGATAGATAGATAGATAGATAGATCCCTATTCGAAAGCAATTGTATTCTTCTCAGGAGGCTGAAACGGAAGGATCACTTGAGCCCCGGAGTCTAGGCTGCAGTGAGCTATGATTGCGCCACTGCACTCCAGCCTGGGTGGTAGAGTGAGACCTTGTCTCCAAAAGCTAAAATAAAAATAAAGTAATTGTATAAAGCCCAGTGACCTGTTAAGCCAGTAGTTCTCAAATGGGCTGCCTACTGGAAACCTCAGGATACTCCGAGAACTCCTGCTGCTCCTATGGGCCCCCAGAGCAATCAAATCCGGATCTCAGCATGTCTAAGGCTCTCCAGGTGATTCCAGTGTGCAGCCACAGTTAAGGACTTCTGTGCTAATCCGTCTCCATTAGGATATAACACAATGGCATGGATTATTCTGCAGCTGGAAGGATTTAGGGTAGACACTAAATGGGGCTTTTCTCTTTTTTTATTTTGTAGAGGTGGGGGTCTTACTATGTTGCCCAGGCTGGTCTCAAACCCCTGGCCTCAAGCGATCCTTCCACTTCGGCCTTCTGAGTCACTGGGATTGCAGGTATAAGTGTTTCTAGAAGCCGGGTCCAAGGGAAGATGTGTGGTGAAGAGTGTCTATAGGGATTGGTAAGAGCAGAACTGACCAAGGAAAGAGAAAGGAGCAGGGGGTAGCGGGCCTTCCAGAGCTCCTCCCCGGACACATTTGAGACTAAACCAAGCAAGGTCCCTAGTAGGTAAAAAGGGAAAGGAGTGGGGGAAGAGGGTTTGTGGGTGACCAAGAGATAGCACTCCTCAAAATTGCCACACCTGTCTGGGATCCTTGCCTATCTGAGACCTCCAGAGGTGACCTGACAGCCTTCACCCCACTGTGAATCTCGGGATACACATGCCCTCCCTGGCGCCTCCATTCACACCCCCCACCCACCCGACAGCACACTGAGATTCACAATACACTCCATGCTGTGTCAGGCCCTGGGCACTACCCAGGGCTTCAATTTTCTTTTTATTAGTCCCAGAAGGGTCTAATTTGCATTACATTTGCATAAATTTGCTTGTTTCAATTCAAAAAAGACCCCAACTCCGAGCAGGTGAGATAAAATTAATTGGCTTATTTATTGTCCCTCCTGCTGCAATTGTATTCCAACCTAACATCAGGCTTCACGGAGTGTTGTTCGCAGGGGAGACTTTATTATAACACGGCAGCCTGGAGAGAAACTGCTGCAGGTGAGGACACAGCCCGGCTGGACTTCCAGGGATGGAAGAAAAGCATGTTTCTCCCCCCACATCAGGCCAGACTTAAGATGGAGGGCTGCCTCTGAAGAAGGAACAGAGTAGATTCACTATTTTAACTGTATCCCTCCCCCAGCCAAAACAATAAAATAAAACAACGAAAACCCTGCTTTGCTGTCCCATCCTGCCGCAGGGACCATGGTGAAGTCTAAGCCCCCGCTGGAGGAAGAGCTGCTCTCCAGGCTGGTCATTTAATTGATTATTGACACATTCTCAAGGCCAAAGCACAAAGGATTCGGCTGACTTTTAAGGTCTCTCCTGACTCTAAGCTTCTATACAGGGGTTTCAAGGGATGCTCTGCAGCACATAGTTGAGTGGAAAAATCCATTATCTTAACAGCTGGCACCAGCACGTCTCTGGGGGAAGAAAGCCTTTGATATACTGGCTGGGGGACCTGGACCCTGAGGGTGGGGGCTGGGGGGTGATAAGGCTGGCAAACACAGAAGGAGCAGCACTGAGGCAGTGCCAAGGCAGGGCTCTCATCCGCTTTCCTCCTGAGGGGAGAGGAAGGCAAGATGGGGTGGGGCACAGGAGCAATGAGGGGTGACCACTGCGAGTCCCCGGTATTCACGGCCGCAGCGCAGATCAAGCCATCGACCCAGTTCAGATGCCCCCTTGAGGAGGGCATGGGAACAACACTTTCTTATCCAGATTTCAAGGGGACCCCGGTGGAGGCCTGGGTTACAATCTTAATAAAAAGACCTACTACATAAATGGTAGTTCAACAAATATCGAGGGCTTACTCTGGACAAGGCATTATGCTAAAATCTTCATCATGGTCGGGTGAGGTGGCTCACACCTATAATCTCAGTACTTTGAGAGGCCAAGGCAGGCAGATCACTTGTCAGGAGTTGGAGACCAGCCTGGCCAACATGGTGAAACCCGGTCTCTACTAAAAATAAAAATTGGCCAGGTGTGGTGTTGCACACCTGTAATCCCAGCTTGGGAGGCTGAGGCACAAGAATCACTTGAACCAGCGAGGTGGAGGTTGCAGTGAGCCAAGATCGCGCCATTGCACTCCAGCCTGGGCGACAGAGCGAAACTCCGTCTCAAAAAGAAATAAAATAAAATCTTCATAACAAACCTAGGACATAGGTTTTATAATTACCCCAATTTGCAGATGAGAAAAACAGGTTCAGAAAGGCTACATAATTTGCCCAAGGTCACAGGACTAGAAGGCAACAGAGCTGGGATTTGCCTCTGAACCACCACTATACACGACACCAGGCAGGCCTTTCAGCCATCCCACAAACATTATTGGAGATGAGGAGCCAGCATTTCTGTGAATCTCATTCACCTAAAATCATCAGCTAATAGGTAGGATCTTCTGATTCCTGGTGTGGGGCCCTTTGCACTATACCATTTTGCCTCCTTAAATGTCACCAACATCAAACGGTTCTATAATTTGGTACTAGCTATTCATTGGCAAAATGGTACCTGGCAGTGGTGCGATGGAGAGGAATGGGTGTGGGCTGTGGTTCACAAAGACCTGTGTTCTGATGCCGGCTCTGTCACTTCCCAGCTGTGTATACCACAGGAGAAGCTACTGAGCCTCTCTGACTCTGTTTCTTCAACTGCAAAATGGGAGAACACCTCCTACCCACTGACCTCAGAGGACGGTAAGTGTGAAAGCGCTTTGGTGAAGTATGAAGCAGGGCCCTAAGTCCACAGGATTGGAACACACAAGTTTAAACCAGGAGAAAGGCAGGGGAAAGGCTGGAATGTGGCCTCCCCGACCCTGCCAGGCTCACAGGAAGAGTTCTAGCTGTCACAGTGGACAATCCCCAGATCCCGTCATCACAGGCAGGGACCATCTTCAGAAAGCCAATTTCCATTCCTCAGAGGGACCACGATCCTCCTCTCTCTCCCCTGTGAGCAGGAAGGGGCAGAACTACATCCCCCTTGCACTTCCGCAGCGCGGAACCTGGCTCTGCACCTTTTGGGTGGCCTTCACAGCCCGTGCCTAGCCCTGGGCCACCCAAGGACACTGAGAACTTCTGTTTTTCTCCTTGGCCTTCTGATCCAAAGAAAGACCCAAAGGTTAAGACATGCCCACAGCTTCCCTCACTCGGAAAGGAGCTGGCTTAGGAAATGAGCACCCCGCTTTTCATATCTGGTGAACGGACAGTGGACAATGGCAATCACTCACCACCACCTCCACCACCTGGGCCCCACTTCACAGAGGAGACAGCCTTGTTTTGCCAGAGACACTAGTCTAATGAGGGAGACACAGCCCCTGTCCCCAGAGAGCTCCCAGTCTGACAGAGGACACACAGCTCCTACTGCCCAAGGAACTGCCAGTCCAATAGGAGAGACGCAGCCCCTGGGCCCAGGGAACTCCCAGTCTGACAGGGGAGACATAGCCTCTCCTCCACTGCCAGTCCAGTGAGAGAGACATAGCCCTTGTTCCAGGAAGTTCCCATTCTGAAAGAAGAGACACTCTCTGCCTTTAGTCTCTCCCTTAGCTGACAGCAGAGACTCAGCCTTTCCTTGCCAGAGCCACTAGTCTGACGGGAAACACTTGACCCCTACCACAGACAGCTCCCAGTCTGATGCAGGATATGCATCTCCTACTGAGGGGAGCTCACTGCCAGACAGGAAGACCCAGTTCTTGCTCCGAGAGAGCTGCCAGCCTGATGGAGGAGCCTCAGCCCCGAGTCACCATCGAGAGGGGTCCCCAGTCTGAGCCAGGGCCCTATCCCAGAAGACAGTACCCTCCGGGGATCCTTGCTACCTGTCAGTTAAATCAGAAATACAGGAGAGTGTTTTCTGATTGTTTTAGAAAGAAGCAGGAAGATAGAGAACAAAAGAGGCCAAGAGGCCAGTGAGCAAACCCCTCACTAAACCATAAGTTGGCTTTTTCAGAGGGAGACAAGGCCCTGACCTCCTTCCGTGTCTCTCCTGTTCTAGTCCTCAAACCCACATTTGACCTTGAGTCCCACTAGACGCGTCAGGTCATGGGAAACATGCATTTGTTTGAGTAGACGAGTGTGGGGTTCATCTGAAAAATACAACAGTGCCCCTTTGCCAGGCGGGCAGGCTCACTCCACACACACGGGTATGCACACACACAGAAGCCCTGCTGAGAAACATGCCTGGCAAGTCCAAGGGGTGGGGAGACGTGCGAGTGGCAGGTGCCAGCCCAGTTCTGAGCCTGCGAGGAGCACACGGAGCGGCACTCTTTGAGCCTCAAAGGACTCTGCATATTTCACATCAACCAAAGCCCGGTGCTCCCACGAGGACCTCGCTGGTGCCCTGCCTACCATTTTTCCTGACCCCTTTATCACAAGTGCCTCCTTCCCAGATCTCCTGGAGACCATTTTACTATCTAATTCGCCCATTCCCCAGCTGCTGTCTGCTCGGGAGCCATGCTCCGGTGATGGACGCTGCCTTTAGTGGAGGCTTTTGGAGCCCATCCCCGCCCCACCCCATCCCAGTGTGGCCAGCAACTGACAAGGACCAGGCACAAAAGCTCAGCTCCCTTCCTTCAAGACAGAGACCATGGTGCGATTTCCACCATGGAGCTGCCTTGCAATCAGGCTGGACAAGACCTCCTCGCTCATACTCCTTCTCCCGAGAGCCCGCTCAGTGCCACACCTGCTCACAGATGCCAGTCTGAAGCTCTGCTTCCCAGGAACCCACCCCAAGACACCATGGAAAGAAAATATCGAGTCAGAAAACTCAGACTCAAACAGTTCCTTCTTAACCTGCTAGGTATATGACATAAGGCAAGTAAGTCCCTTAACCTTGCCAAGCCTCGGCTTCATCTTTAAAATGGGATGATAATGACAGTGACATATGAGAAAGTAAAATTTGCAACAAAAAGTCCAAATTAGCATTTGGAACAGTGCCGGCCTTAAGGAAAGGGAGGGGCATAAATCCATCCAAAACATCCCTCCCCCACAGCCCACTAATTCCCTTCGGCCAGAGAACTGCCCATGGGTCAGTACGAAGGCACTACCAAGGACATTCCCAAACACTCCAGTCTTCCTTAAATTGGAAATATTCACTGGAATGAACCAGACAATCCCTGGATCCATATGTCCTTAAATCCAGTTCTATTTTCAGATTAGTACCATGTATTAACAAACTGTCAGTATACAAAGGCAGAACCCATGCTAAATATATTATTTTAACAGTTCATGAAGACTCCTTCTAGTTACGGCAAAAGGCCTGTTCCTTGACCCTAAGCCCATTGTGAATCTCCATGCTGGGCTCACATCCCCCTCTAGACGCCTGGGCCCAGACTGAAGCAGCCTCACCTGTGTTCATCCCGCTGCACAGTGACTGTCTGGACCCTTTCAAAAGCTTTCCACTTCATTCATTCATGTATGCAACAGAAACCTGCTCAGCACCTGCTAAGTGCCAGACACTGGGCTAAGCACGAAAGGTACAATGGTAAGAAAAGTAGGTACAGACCCCAATTCATGGAGATGACAGTCCTCTAGGAGAGGAATATAATAGCATAATTATAGAAGTATATAAATACTAACTATAGTACATTTACAGTTGACTCATGAACTTCAAGGGTCCACTTACCCAGAGATTTTTTTCCCCCAATCAAACATAGATCGAAAATACAGCATTTGTGGGATGGGAAACCAAGGACATGGAGGGCTAACTTTGTATACATGGGTTCCACAGGTTCAACTGCAGAACCTGAGTATGTGTGGAATTTGGTGTACGAAGGAGTCTGGAACAGTATATGTCCCACATACACCAAGGGAAGGCTGTATATTGGTTTGCTCATGCTGCCGAGCCCACTACTACGTATCTATCCAGAGGAAAAGAAGTCATTATACAAAAAAAAAAAAAATACTTGCACACACGTTTACAGCAGTACAAATTTGCAATTGCAAAAGTATGGAACCAGCTCAAATGCCTATCCATCAATGAGTGCATAAAGAAAATGTGGTATATATACCGTGGAATACTACTCAGCCATAAAAAGGAATGAAATAATGGCATTTGCAGCAACCTGGATGGAGCTGGAGACCATTATTCTAAGGGAAGTAACTCAAGAATAGAAAACCCAATATCATATGTTCTCACTCATAAGTGGGAGCTAAGCTATGAGGACACAGAGGTGTAAGGATGATACAATGGGCCAGGCACAGTGGCTCACGCCTGTAATCTCAGCACTTTGGGAGGCTGAGGCAGGTGGATCACCTGAGGTCAGGAGTTTGAGACCAGCCTGGCCAACATAGTGAAACCCTGTCTCTACTAAAAATACAAAATTAGTCGGGCGTGGTGGCACACATCTGTAGTCCCAGCTACTCAGGAGGCTGAGATGGGAGAATCACTTGAACCGGGAGATGGAGGCTGCAGTGAGCCAAGATCACACCACTGCACTCCAGCCTGGGTGAGATAGAGCAAGACTTTGCCTCAAAAAAAAAAAAAAAAAAAGAAAGAATGAAAAATTCAGTGGACTTTGGGACTCAGGGGAGAGGGTGAGGGATAAAAGATTACACACTGGGTATAGTGTACACTGCTCAGGTGACGGGTGCACCAAAATCTCAGAAATCACTGCTAAATAACTTCCTCATGTAACCAAGTACCACTTGTTCCCCAAAAACACTACTGAAATTAAAAATGATTAAAACAAAAATTAATGTAGTTTATAAAATAAATAAAATAATGCAAAGCCAAGTTTTTTGTTTTTGTTTTTTTTAGGGACGGGGTCTCGATGTATTGCCCAGGCTGGAGTACAGTGGCTATTCACAGGCGGGATCCCACTACTGATCAGCATGGGAGTTCTGACCTGCTCCGTTTCTGCCCTGGGCTGGTTCACCCCTCCTTAGGCAACCTGGTGGTCCCCTGCTCCTGGGAGGTCACCATATTGATGCTGAACTTAGTGTGGACACCCGATCGGCATAGCGCACTACAGCCCAGAACTCCTGGGCTCAAGCGATCCTCCCTCCTCAGCCTCCCAAGCAGCTGGGACTACAGGCACGTGCCACCGCGTCCGGCAGGCAAAGCCAAGTTTTGAACCATGCTTGTGTGTTTGGACTTGTCCTCACCTGCTCCTCTTGACAACCCTATTAAGCCTGGGTTAGCTTGCCAGATGGTAAGTGGCACAAGGTCCAGTCACGCCCGTTGTTTTTGAAACAAAAAAGAAAGAAATGTATTTCCTCACAGTTCTGGAGGTTAGAAGTATAAGATCGGGGCGCCTGTGGGACTGCTTTCATTCTGAGGCCTCTGTCCTTGGCTTGTAGACACCATCTTCTCTCTACATCTGCTTCTTAAAGTCTTCTTATGACAATCCCAGACAGATTGGAGTAGGGCCCATGTATTTGAACTAATTTTACACTGCTTACCTTTTTAAAGGCCTATCTCCAAGTATAGTCACATTCTGAGGAATCAGGGGTTAGGACTTCCACATCTGAATTTTTTTTTTTTTTTTTTTTTTTTGAGACGGAGTTTCACTCTTGTTACCCAGGCTGGAGTGCAATGGCACGATCTTGGCTCACTGCAACCTCCGCCTCCTGGGTTCAAGCAATTCTCCTGCCTCAGCCTCCCGAGTAGCTGGGACTACAGGCGTGCACCACCGTGCTCGGCTAATTTTTTGTATGTTTAGTAGAGACGGGGTTTCACCATGTTGACCAGGATGGTCTCAATCTCTTGACCTCGTGATCCACTAGCCTCGGCCTCCCAAAGTGCTGGGATTATAGGCTTGAGCCACCGCGCCCGGCCCACATCTGAATTTTTGAGGAACATCATCCACAACAATATTCTACGACATAAAAGTTCAGGAAAGTGTAACAGTAAGAGCAGATAACACGGACTCAGCAGGGGGCGGTCACTGAAGGTCTCCCTAAGAAAGTCACATTTGGGTTGTGCCTTAGCCTGGGTTCCCCACAAGCAAACCTAACACAAAGGCAGGTGTGCAGGTTGTTTATCTGGGAGGTGATCCCACAGGGCAAGAGAGAGGCTCAGGAGGAGAGAAACAGAGAAAGAAGGAGAGCAAACACAGCTAGAGGCCAGCGCTGTTGGCAACTGGGCTCCATCCAACTCGAGCTCCTAGGGAGGGTTTCAGAAGGTCATCCCAGAAATGAGACGGGGAAGCATTTGTCCATCAGTGCTCTGGACAGCCACACTGCTGGTGTTAACCCCTGAACTTCTACACTAGTCTGTGGGCTCCCTCAGAGGTCTCTCGCCTGTGTCAGAAAAGCCCTGGGACAGGAAGCAAGAGGATGTGGAATGGGCCACGGTGGGGCCCTATCGGGTGACATCTATACAAAGCTGGTCAAAGCCTGTGTGAGTACAACTGGTTACCACAGCAGGGGCTGGAGTAAGACGTCTGGGGAGAGGATGTGGAGTGAGGCTGAAGCCGTGTCTGTGTAAGCTGTGCACTGCAGGATGAACAGGAGTTCACCAGAGTGGGGTCAGTGGCGGGAAGAGCTTTCCAAGCTGAGGAAATGGTGTGTGCAAAGGCCCTGAGGCCGGAGGGCACACGGAGCACTCAGAGCACCAGAAGAAGTCCAGTGTGGCTGGAATGCGAGGAGAACCAGTGCTGGGAGATGAGACTGGGAAGGCAGGCAGGTGGTACATGTGCAGGTCCATGTTAAAGACTTGGAGTCGGGTGTGGTGGCTCACACCTCTAATCCCAGCACTGCAGGAGGCCAAGGTGAGTGGATCACCTGAGGTTAAGAGTTCGAGACCAGCCTGGCCAACACGGAGAAACCCTGTCTCTACTAAAAATACAAAAATCAGCCGGGCATGGTGGCACGTGCCTGCAGTCCCAGCTCCCTGAGAGACTGAGGCAGGAGAATCACTTGAACCTGGGAGGTAGAGGTTGCAGTGAGCCAAGATCACGCCATTGCACTCCAGCCTGGGTGACAAAGCTAGACTCATCTTGGGCGGGGTGGGGGGGAGGTGGGAAGGAATTTGGGACATTATCCTAAGTGTGGCAGGAATTATCAAAAGGTTTTAAGCAGGGGTAGGAAGAGATCTGTAGCAGATTCCTGGTTAGAAAGGCCACTCTACCTATCTGGGTGCAGACAGGTTTAGAGTGGGAACAATGGCTATTTCGTGATTTCCCTAAAGCATGGCATTCACTCCATCTACTTTCAACCAGGAATTACGGTGACTAAGACCAGAAACTACTGCCTGTGGCAACTGTAGGTGTATCAGGGCTCAAAGTGGTTTCCTAAAAAGGAAATGATTAAGGGGGAAGGTGGCGGGATCCTGGGAAAGAAACATGACAATCCCTTAGTAAACATGCTAAAGACAGATGACAGAACTCTAAAAATAAACCGACGGTGTTTGCTAACAGTACGTCCTTAAATGTGGAATGCTTTACGCAGATGCACCTCGTTTATATGAGTGTCTAGGATTGCTTATGGTAAATAAATATGGATCCCTTTTACAGAGCATGGATCCCTTTTGTCATATAAGCTATGTAATTCTGTGAGTATACGCTGAGATTTTTCAAAACTAAAATAGCTCTCTTCTGTGTGAGTAATGGAGCCATATACTTAGATACATCATATGTAAATCTGGGCAGAGGAAGTTCTGATGTGAGGAAAAAAAGACTTGCAGAGATACGTAGTGGTCCCAGACCTCCGTCTGTTTCATTTGCACTTCCTGATTACCTATATCTTTGAAATTATTAGTAAATCTTAATACTGGGCAAGATCTCTGCTTCATGAGAGTCTGATGTGATAATCGAAGGCTTTGTGATGTCTCAGCAGGACAGTATATTCACACTCAGCTCCAAGTTCATTAAATGCAAATTTTCCCTGACTTTGGGGCTACTGTTATCAGGGAACTGATGTTTTGAAGTTCCAACTATATCTATACAGCCTCCAAAATTTCTTTGTCCTTCACTGTGCCCTGATGGGTAGCTTACATCCTAGCAGCAGCTCAACATTTCTTCCAATAAGGACCTCTTTAACGAATTCTCCTGAGCCACCCACTTAACAAGGCTTCCAGGTTTCAAGAAATTTTGTCCACAGAACAAGTTGCATGTATCAAGAAATAATTGAAAGCCAGGCATTGTGGTGCATGCCTGTAATCCCAGTTACTTAGAAGGCTGAGGCGGGAGGATCACTAGGGCCCAGGAGCTCAAGACCAGCCCAGGCAATACAACAAGACCCCATCTCAGTAAATAAACACATAAATAAATAATTGAAATCCTTCCTCTAACTTTAATCAAAGTCATTCGTAACTATCAGTCAAGAGTTCTGACCAGCGTGAAGACTACCTACCATGTGAACTTGACAATCTAAAATAAAAGCAGAGAAAACCGGTCCCTTGACAGAGAGAAACATTCAATAGTGGCAGGGAGAGTCTTTTGGAAATTCTGCGTACATGTCTTAAAGTGACCCTGGGTCAGAAACCACTGCTGTGTATCTATTTCTTTATACTCAGACACTTCACCCTCATCTACCATTTCTCTGACCATGCACAAAGCTCTTCAGTTTCCCCCATAGCTGGTTTGTTCGCACCTTGGTACGTCACCGCCATGTGATCTCAACATCATCAGCAAGCCTGAAGCTCATTCATCAAGTCACTTTCTTTTTGTTTATTTGTTTGTTTTTTTGAGACAGAGTCTCACTCTGTCACCCAGGCTGGAGTACAGTGGCACAATCTCAGCTCACTGTAACCTCCATCTCCTGGGTTCAGGTGTTTCTCCTGCCTCAGCCTCCCTAGTAGTTGGGACTATGGGCATGTACCACCACACCCGGCTAATTTTTTTTTGTGTTTTTAATACGGATGGGGTTTTATCATGCTGGCCAGGCTGGTCTCAAACTCCTGACCTCAAATGATTCACTCACCTCACCTCCCAGAGTGCTGGATTACTGGCATAAGCCATCACGCCTGGCCTCTTTTTAGTTTTTAGAGACTGTGCCTCACTCTGTGGCCCAGGCTGCTCTCAAACTCCCGGGCTCAAGCCATCTGCCTGCCGTGGCCTCCCAAAGTGCTGGGATTACAGGCGTGCACCACCACGCCCAGCCTGAATACTGATTTTTAAATCACATGTAAAAGTTAAATAATCATCTCTGGAGTAAGCCACTGGGTGTGACTCTGAATTCACCCAGAGCCCCTTTCTCTCCATCTGGTGGTCTTCCTAATTGTACTGGGGCCACACAGCCTCTACCTAGCCTGGTTCAGCCCCCACCCTTGATAGCAGGTGTTCTCCGAAGGGGCAAAGGGATCTGTGGCTTGCAAGGGGCAAAAAACAAATCTCCTGTGTGTATTATTTTCTCTAAATGGATAAAAATAATTTTATTAAATATTTAGTATTCATTGATAAGTAGTACATACATACTCCATGGATACATTGACATATATTGGAGTGGAGTTCAAAAGTACTGTCAAAAAGAGCAATGGATAATCCAAAAATTGTAGATGGTGCTGCTGAAAATCTTCTCCCTCCCAGTCCTAGTGCCCTGGGTGTTTTTCTAGCCTCCAAGCCCCTCAAGTCTCCACTCTGCTGCTATTTGCTGTCAACCTCTGGCTTGCTCTCCTGCTTTGATGTTTCAGAGGCCTCAGTATACTGACTGGCCATCAGTTGGGCCGGGACCCTGCTCCCCAAGGCAGTCCAGAGGCTCCCACAGCCAGAACTGGTTCCTGGGCTCAGAGTCAAGGCCTAAGCCCCAGATCTCTACTTATCTGGGTAGTTGTGTAGTTAAGATATACCAACACTACCAAAAAAAAATTTTAAAATTTACTGGGCATAGTGGTGCATGCCTGTGGTCCCAGCTACTCAGGAGGCTGAGGCAGGAGGATTGTTTTGGCCCAAGAGGGTGAGGCTGCAGTGAGCTATGATTGCACCGATGCACTTCAGCCTGGGCAACAGAATCAGACCCCGTCTTAAAAATGAAAAAACAAGGCCAGGCACGGTGGCTCACGCCGTAATTTCAGCACTTTGGGAGGCCAAGGCAGGCGGATCACGAGGTGAGGAAATCAAGACCATCCTGGCTAACATGGTGAAACCCCATCTCTACTGAAAATACAAAAAATTAGCTGGGCATGATGGTGAGCACTGTAGTCCCAGCTACCTGGGAGACTGAGGCAGGAGAATTGCTTGAACCTGGGAGGCAGAGGTTGCAGTGAGTCGAGATCGCACCACTGCACTCCAGCCTGGGCAACAGAGCGAGACTTTGTCTCAAAAAAATAAAAATAAAAACAAAAACAAAACAAAAAGGACACACTAACAATGTGAAAAAAGTCCCTTGAAATATTATAAAATACAGTCTAAACTAGAAACAATCTAAATATCTACCAGTAGGGGTCTAGCAAAAAAAAAAAAAAAAAAAAAGTATGGTATATCTCCAAGCTGATCTATCAGCAGCCAATTGCAATGTTCTAATAACATTAAGAAATTCTCAAGCTATAAGATGAAATGCAAAAGCAGACCTATACACAAATCTACATACGGTATAATCTCAACTATGAATACATTAACATGCACAGAAAAAAAGCCTGGAAAGAAACATTCCAAAATGTTGCCAGAGCTTTCTTCACCTCCTTCACCAGTTCAACAATCCTCCAGTGAGGCTCCTTCTGTGTGTGGCACTGACCTAGGCCCTGCTTTACAGAATCACAGCTGATTTTGGTTTTCTACTTTATATGTTTCTGGGTTTTTGTAGTTACCTACAAAGAACAAGTTTTGACCGGGTGCGGTGGCTCACGCCTGTAATCCCAGCACTTTGGGAGGCCGAGGTGGGCAGATCACCTGAGGAGTTTGAGAACAGCCTGACCAACGTGGAGAAACCCAGTCTCTACTAAAAATACAAAAAATTAGCCGGGTGTGGTGGCACATGCCAGAAATCCCAGCTACTTGGGAGCCTGAGGCAGGAGAATAGCCTGAACCCAGGAGGCAGAGGTTGTGGTGAGCTGAGATTGAGCCATTGCACTCCAGCCAGGGCAACCATAGCGAAACTTCATCTTAAAAAAAAAAAAAAAGAACAAGTTTTATTTTTACATTTACACAAATAAAACGGAATCAAACAGTGGTTTTCTTATGAGAGCTTGTACTGTGAACTCAAAGACTGTTTTGAAATCTGAATTGCATGTATTGATTCCTGCATGCTTACATTCTTTCACTCCTTGTAAAAATCTCTAGGGGATAATCAGGTAGGGTTTCTTCCAGAGAAATGATGATATTATTCCTAGGTAGTTATTTTTCCCTAGCAATTCAGGGGTCTTACCTCATCATCAGTTACCCTTCGCCCCCCCCACGCCTTAGTTCCAGGGAGGTGACACGAATGACAGAGCCTATCCAGCACGAAGGCTGTGACAACAGCAGACACCTCCATCTCCACTGGAAGAGTAAAAAGAGATTATACTCCTACATGAAGGAGTGAAGTTTGACTTAAGGCAAAACTTTCCTATCAGCCTGGCTGTTAAACCACAAAGTGGGGTGATTCCTGACTCTGGGGGTGGGTGCAGAAGTGGGTGGGGTAAGAGTAAGCCCACGCTGAGGTAGGGGTTGGTGAATCACCTCTGAGTCTCCTTCCAGCCCTAAAATCCCAGCATGTTTCATGGAGTCTTGGGTGAGATCAGGCTATCCTTAGAGATCACTCACTGCCAATGAGATCCAAAGTACCTCTCAGCCCTCCCCACTGCCAAACAGAAGTATTCAGACACAAGCCCAAGGCCAGATGGCTGGGCTGCCCCTGCAGCTACACCTCATCCAGAAGGTGGGGTGGGGGGTTGAGTCAAGACCATATGAACTCCACGTGACTCAGGATCATAAGGAGAGGGTCTCCAAAGGACCAGCCCTGGTGTATGACGACAGGCCTCGACCAGAGGCCCTCACCACTTGGGTAATTAGGTACCCACAACTCTGCAGACCCCAGTGAGGTCCACACTTCTCCATCATCCCACCCCAAGCCCTGCTCCCCCCTCCTTCTCGCCCCCTTCTTCCTCCAGGCCTCAGCCTCAGGAGCACAGCCCCTCCTCCACTGTTACCTTTCCCACTCCCTCCTCCCGCTGAATGTGGGGCTGGAGAGGCTGTTCCAAGGTTACAGAGGCAGCCCCCACCCACAGTTGCTCTCAGAAGGTTGTGGGGTAGGAAGGGATTGACACAGGGTAGGAGACACCGGGGAGATAAAAGGGCAGGATGAGGCACATGGCACCCAGGGGTGCTGAGGCCAAGCAGGGCTGGACAAGGGTGGGGTTCACAGAATGAGGGGGTGACGGAGGAGCTGCGAAACCACAGCTAGAAAGGAAAGCGTAACAAAAGAAGCACTGTGGCTCTGCAATGATGCGGAACACTTCTTCCATCTAATGTCTCCACACCCTCACGTGTGGCCTGCGGTTAGAAACCTGCCTCCAGGCCAGACACAGTGGCTCACGCCTGTAATCGCAGCACTCTGGAAGGCTGAGGTAGGCGGATCATGAAGTCAGGAGTTCAAGACCAGCCTGGACAATATGGTGAAGCCTCATTTCTACTAAAAATACAAAAAAAAAAAAAAAAAAAAATTAGCTGGGCTTGGTGGTGCACGCCTGTAATCTCAGCTACTCGGGAGGCTGAGGCAGAAGAATTGCTTGGACCTGGGAGGTGGAAGTTGCAGTGAGCTAAGATTGCACCACTGCACTCCAGCCTGGGCAACAGAGCAAGACTATATCTCAAAAACAAAACAAAACAAAACAAAAAAGCGTGCCTCCAGACCTAGCTCTTGATCCTGGTGGGGTGGGGTGGCTCCCAGGGAAGAATTCCAGGAAGAAGGAATAGCAGATGGGGACTGAGGCCATGGTAAGTGCTGAGACCCCCAATGTACATACACACACACGCACACACAGTGATACACACATACTCATCACATACGCATGCACCAATACCCTATATGTGCACACCCACTATGCATGTAGACAAATATGTGCATACACAGCCCCAAATGCGTACACACACCACACACACAGCCACCACCCATTAGAGTCATCAAAGCCCAGTGCCTGCTTGGCAGCCCATTTGGATCCCTGTGTTTTCACAATGAAATATTTAGTGGCAGTGGAGCGCAATCACATCCATGGTGAGCGGGCACGATGGCCCTCCACAGTAAGGTTGGGCTCCGTTCTCCTCCGTAACAGTGACTAAGGCAGAATGAGGAGTGGGCAGCACTCCAGCCCCTCCAGAGGGAAGGAGCCCACTGCAGCTGGCCTGGCAGTCTGCTCTGCAGTCTCCACCACCCCCAGGGGCAGCCCTGGCCCCAGCATACCTGCCTCTGCCCCCACCCCCAACTTCCCTCAGTGTCTCTGAGCAACAACACCCTGATCCCCAACGGCCCACTCAACACAGAACGTCAAGGAAGTCCTTCCCTTTCTGAAAACTTCCTTCGTGCCTGTGGCTGGATTTCCTTCCTGACTGGTCAGTTTCTTTCAGGTCTGCCAGGCAGGACTCTGCTCCCCTCTCCAGAAGCTCTGGCCCCCACGGGCAGGTAAGTAACCTCTGAGAGGGGATGGCCTGGCACATTTGGCACCGAGACAGCATACAGAAAGCAGATCTGAACCATGTTAGAGAAAGACACCACTTCTTTCAGCCATGCTGACCTGGTCTTTTCACCCTCCAGGGCCTGAAGGGACTGGCCAGCGGCATCCAGCTATAAGACAGGTGCTATTCTTCCACCTGCAGCCCACACCCTCTGTTGGCTACAGAAAGCCCCACACAGAACAGCTACCACATCCTCAGTTCACCATCTGAAGAGTGGGGCTTCCAGAGCCTGGACTCACAAATGTCAGCCCCAGTACTCACATACCTCAGCCCTTGCCCCTGTGCCCACCCCAGAACCCCCAAAGCACCTTCTGCCATCCCAACTGCCTGAGCCCGCACACTCAGCCACCCCCCCCCCCGTGGGGCAGGAGCTGAGACCTTCGTGGAGATCGGACAGCATCGGTCCACTGATTCCGAGGGCCCACCTCACAAGCAGGCCACCGTGCGGTACTTACAGGCATGATAAATCCTTTGCAGTGGAAGGGAAAAGTCACTTTGACTTGCACCGACCACTCTGGCTTCTCAAGAAACAGCACGGTCAATATTTGGTCTTTCATTTGGAACTGGCAACTTGGGTTTTCTTGTCAGACTCTGGGGTGCCAGGGCAGGAGCTGGCACGCAAGGTCTAAATTGTCCTAAATCTAAACTCCGAGAATGTGAGGATGACTTCTCAGGCCCTCTCCTGTGCCACAGCTTGCCTGCTTACGAGAAAGACAGGATCCCGGCCGGGCGTGGTGGCTCACACCTGTAATCCCTGCACTTTGGGAGGCCGAGGTGGGCGGATCACGAGGTCAGGAGACTGAGACCATCCTGGCCAACATGGTGAAACCTTGTCTCTACTAAAAATAAAAAAAAATAAAAAAATAAAAATATGCTGGACATGGTGGCATGTGCCTGTAATCCCAGCTACCTGGGAAGCTGAAGCAGGAGAACTGCTTGAACCCGGGAAGCGGAGGTCGCCGTGACCTGAGATCGCACCACAGCACTCCAGCCTGGCAACAGAGCAAGACTCCATTTCAAAAAAAAAAAAGATAGAATCCCATAGAGAACTCTGACCAGAGGGCCCCAGGGAGAAACTGAGTCAGGCAGTCCCAGCTTTGACCCCAAGTACCTCTGCTCCTTTCTACCCTATCCACCAAAATTAGCCAAAACAAAACTCTCCAAAGGTCAGAAACCAACGCAGGTTAAACAGACCAAGGGACCAAGCAACCAATGCAATAATGAATGTCTAAAGAGACATTTGGGGGACAATAGAAAAAATGTTAATATGGATTCGATATTAGAAAATATTAACTTTTTCAGTTGCAATAATATTCTTGTGATTATACAGGAAAATGTGGGGATTTGGGGAGATGTATGCTGACACAGGAGTGAATATCTTGATATAATTTATTTTAAAATGTTTTTGTGGGCCAGGCATGGTGGTTCACACCTGTAATCCCAGCACTTTGAGAGGCCAAGGTGGGAGGATCACTTGAGCCCAGGAGTTTGAGGTCAGCCTGGGCAATATAGTAAAATCCCATCTCTATTAAGGGGGAACAGAAAAGGTGCTGCCAAAAAGTTAACAGTCAGGTGCTGTGGCTCACACCTGTAATCCCAGCACTTTGCGAGGCTGAGGCAGGCAGATTGCTTGAGCCCAAGAGTTTGAAACCAACCTAGGCAACATGGCAAAATCCCATCTCTACAAAAAGCACAAAAATTAGCCACATGTGGGGGCAGGTACCTGTAGTCCCAGTTACTCAGGAGGCTGAGGTAGGAGGATTCCTTGAGCCCAGGGTGGGGACAGAGGTTGCAGTGGGCCAGGATTGTGCCACTGCACTCCAGCCTGGATGACGGAGCAAGACCCTGTCTCAAAAAAAAAAGAAGCAGCCGCAGTTATAAACAATGTTTCCAGGTCTCGTGGTACTAATAGCAAACCTAGATTTTAGTTGCTGAGTGACCTGTGGTAGAAAAGGCATGTGTGCTGGAGTCAGGAAGCCTGGGTTCAAGGCCAGTCCAGCCCTGCCTGCCTGCCTGCCTGAACCTACTCTCTCTCAGCCTCAGGTTATTCGTATCTGTAAAGAGGGAGTAATAAACCATCCCCACGAGGTCATGAGAACTCAGTGAACTTGCACATGCAGAAGCACAGAGCACCCAGGGGCCTCCATCAACATTCATTCTTGGACTTTCCTGCATCTTCCCTATTTGGGAAGACCACCAGTCTAGCAGGAGACAATGTGATTCAAAATTTAAGCAAGGATTTCCACTTCCAAGAAGATAAAGTAAGCATACTTTTCCCTATTCCTCCTGCTAAGCACAGCTAAAACTCCTGGGCATTACATGTAAAACAAACGTAAGAACACTGTGAAAGATAAAGGGAAGAAGGCAAAGCAACTAGGAACCTTAAGACCCAAGGAGACGAGGTGCAGTGGCCCATGCCTGTAAGCCCAGCACGTTGAGGCCAAGGCAGACAGATCACAAGGTAAGGAGTTCGAGACCAGCCTGGCCAACATGGTGAAACCCCATCTCTACTAAAAACACACACACAAAATAGCCAGGTGTGGTGGCACACACCTATAATCCCAGCTACCCAGGAGGCTGAGGTAGGAGAATTGCTTGAACTGGGGAGGCTGAGGTTACAGTGAGCCGAGATGGTTCCACTGCACTCCAGCCTAGGCAACAGAGTAAGACTCCATCTCAAAAACAAAAACAAAAACCAACCAAACAACAACAACAAAAAACCCAAGGAAAAACACGGTGGTGTATGGTTGTTTGTTTTTTGGTTTTTATTTGATTTTTTTTTTTTTTTTTTTTTTTGGCTTCATATATCCCAGACTTGGAGCTGAAGACACTAGCAACCCAAAAATGCCAACAGGCACATACACAAAAAGCACCAACAAAATCCTGCTCTCTCTTGCGAGAGGACTAGGAAAGGGGCAGCTTAATAATACAAACAACTTTTAGATAATAGCTACTCAGATGGACACAGAGGCTTATGCCTGGAGTTCCAGCACTTTGGGAGGCTGAGGCAGGAGAATCACCTGAGGCTAGGAGTTTCAGATTAGCCTGGGCAATACAGCAAGACCCTGTTTATAAAAAATTTTAAAATGTAACCAGACATGGTAGCACGTGCCTGTAGTCCAAGCTAGCTTGGAAGGCTGAAGTGGGAGGGTCACACGAGCCCAGGAGTCTGAGGTTACAATGAGCTATAATTGCACCACTGCGCTCCAGCCTGGGAGACAGAACAAGATCCTGTCTTAGGAGTAGGAGTTGAGGGGTTAATAGCCACTCAACTCTAGCCAAACATCAACTGTGGGCTCACAAGTAAAGGCCAAGTGGGAAGCCCAGACTTCTTCTTCTCAAGGTTGTATAAGGCACTTCAGCACACTCACTGGAGGTATCAGAGAAGGCCGAGAAAGGAGCTGAGATTTTACCTTCTCCAGCTGGTAACAAACTGCCCCCTTCAGTGTCAGTGGAGACCATGTGATGAGGTGGAACTCCTACCCCTGCTCAGCTGGCACCAGTAGGGACCCTCACTCTTTGATGTCAACAGAGGACAAGTGGGGAATCTAGATTTCCAGATCTACCCGCCAGTAACAAGGCAGCCCCACCTCCTTCCCCTGCCAGAGTTGTCAGACAAAGTCAACTGACACAGAGGTTTAATTAAGATACAGAGTCTCACAATACAACATGAAAATGTCCAGGCTTCAATACAAAATCACTCACCACACCAAAAGCCAGGAGACTATCAAACTGGATGAAAAAGAACAATCAATAAATGTCAACTCCAAAATGACAGAGATGTTAAAAATTATCTGACAAAGATTTCAAAGCAACCATTATAAAAATGTGTCTTTGGGTACTTATAAACATGCTTGAAACAAATGAAAAAACAAAACAAAATTTAAAAAACCTCATCAATAAAAGAGAAGGCATAAAGGACAACAGGGCTGTTTTAGAATGGAAAAATATAACTGAAATAAAAAGCTGAGTGGATGGACGCAGCAGCTGAATAGAGGGGGCAGAGAAAAGCAGCAGTGAACTGGAAAACAAAGCAAAGAAATTACCCATTCTGAATAACAGAGAGAAACCAGACTTGAAAAAAAATGCAGCTTCAGGGGCTTATAGGACTATAACAAAGATATAACATCTGTGTCATCAGAAGGAGAGAAGCAGCAGTAAAGAAGAAAAAGAAAGCAGGGCTAAAAGAGTACTTAAAGAAAGAATGCCAGAAAACCCCATCAATTTGGCAAGAGACACACACAGATTCAAAAGCAAACAAGATAAACTCAAGGAAATCCATTCTAAAACACGATAATTACACTTCTGAAAACTAAAGCCAAATTTTAAAAAATCGAAAGCAGCCAGAATTTTTTTAAAAAGAACTAAACAGAAATTCCAGAGTTCAAAATGTACAATAACCAGAATAAAAAACTTACTAGAAGCCAGGAGCGGTGGTTCATGCCTGTAATCCCAGCACTTTGGTAAGTCAAGGCAGATGAATCACAAGGTCAGGAGCTCAAGACAAACCTGGACAACATAGTGAAACCCCGTCTCTACTAAAAATGCAAAAAAAAAAAAAAAAAAAAAAACTAGCCAGGCAAGGTGATGCACACCTGTAGTCCCAGCTACTCGGGAGGCTGAGGTAGGAGTATCACTTGAACCCAGGAGATGGAGGTCTCAGTGAGCCAAGATCGCACCACTGCACTCCAGCCTGGGCAACAGAACAAGGCTCTGTCTCAAAATTTTTTTTTAAAATTTTAAAAACTCACTAGTGGGGCTCAGCAGCAGATTTGAGCAGCCAGAAGAAAGAATCAGTAAACCTGTGGATAGCTCAAATGAAACTATCTAGTCTGAATGGAAAAGAAATTAAAAAGAATGAAGAAAAATGACAGAGCCTCAGAGATCCATAATATACCATGAAGCCTGTCAATACACACATAATGGGAGTCCCAAAAGGGGAGTAAAGGCAGAAAAAATATAGAGAGAAATATAGCTGAAAACTCCCCAAATTTAGTGCAGAACGTTAATTTGCATATCCAACAAGCTCAACAAATTCCAAGTAGGATAATCGCGAAGAGATCCACACCTAGACACATCATAATCAAACTGTTAAAAGACAAAGACTGAGACTCTTGAAAGCAGCAAAAGAGAAGCAATTCATCCCATACAATAAAACCCAATGAGATTATCAGCTGTTTTCTCATCAAAACCAAGGAAGCCAGAAGGCAGTAAAATGTATGTACTCAAAATATTGAAAGTAGAAGATAGTCGACCTAGAATTCTACACCCAGCAACACTATTATACAAAAATAAATAAACTAAGACATTCTGGATAAACAAAAACTGAGAGAACTCATTACAGGCAGTGCTCGACTTACGACCACGGTCGGGACCGCGGACCGGTCGTAACACGATTTGGCCGTAAGTTGAGTAAGCTATATGTACAGTTGAAATGGTGCACGCGGAGATGGTAGTGCTGCCGGAAGCTGGTCCGCACTGTCCTATGCCCAGCCGGGCAACGTTTGCACTGCCAGACGCGGAGCAGTCGTAGCTAGCGATTGTGGTCGTAAAGTCGAATGGTCGTAAGTTGCATAGGTCGTAAGTCGATCAATACCTGTACTAGCAAATCTTCCTACAAGAAATACTAAAAGAAGTCTTTCATGCTGAAGTAAAAGAACACTAGATGAGTAACTTAAATCTACATAAAAAAGAACATCACTAAACGTAACTACATAGGTAATTATAAAAGACTGTATAAATCTATTTTAATTATAACTTTTTTTCACCTATATGATCTAAAAAACAATTCCAAAAGCAATAATTACAAATACATGTTGATGGGCACACAATGTACGATGTAATTCGTATGACAATTAATGGCATAAAGAAGAAGGAGAGGCCAGGCGTGGTAGCTCATGCCTGTAATCCCAGCACTTTGGGAGGCCTAGGAGGGATCGCCTGAGGTCAGGAGCTTGAGACCAGCCTGGGCAACATGGCGAAACATCGTCTCTACTAAAAAATACAAAAATTAGCCAGGCATGGTAGTTCATGCCTGTAGTCCCAGCTACTGCGGAGGCTGAAGCAGAAGAATTACTTGAACCCAGGAAGTAGAGGTTGCAGTGAGCTGAGATCATACCACTGCCCTCCAGCCTGGACAACAGAGTTAGACTCTGCCTCAAAAAAAAAAATAAATAAATAAAAGGAGAGACTAGAACTATATATGAACAAAGTTTGTATATACTACTGAAATTAAGCTGTATTAAATCTATGTAGAGGAAATATTTAAGAAAATTATATTACACATGAGGAAGATTAAAGGGATATAAAGAGAGAGAAAGTTTCTGTATTTCATTCAACTGAAAAATGACAACACCAGGAAAACTGTGAAAAGTTTTGAGTATATAATGAAATACCTAGGGCAACCATTTAAAAGGCTATGCAAAGATATACTCAAAAACTAAAGATAAACCAAAATGGAATTTTAAAATATTAAATAATCCCCAAGAAGATAGGAAAAAGAGAAACCAAAATAACAAAACACAAAACAAAAATAAAATGGCAAATGGAAAACATACCAATAATTACATCAAATGTAAATGGTCTAAATACATCAATTAAAAGATATATTTTAAAAAAATAGAACTGAGGGACAGGAGAGGTTGAGATTGGCAAGGTGGATTTAAAAACATGTCCCAGCCACGTGGCAGCTCACGCCTACAATCCCAGCACTTTGGGAGGCTGAGGCGAGTTGATCACCTGAGGTCAGAAGTTCAAGACCAGTCCTGGCCAATATGGTGAAACCTCGTCTCTATCAAAAACACAAAAAGGCCGGGCGCGGTGACTCAAGCCTGTAATCCCAGCACTTTGGGAGGCCGAGGCGGGTGGATCACGAGGTCGAGAGATCGAGACCATCCTGGTCAACATGGTGAAACCCCGTCTCTACTAAAAATACAAAAAAAATTAGCTGGGCATGGTGGCACGTGCCTGTAATCCCAGCTACTCAGGAGGCTGAGGCAAGAGAATTGCTTGAACTCAGGAGGCGGAGGTTGCGGTGAGCCGAGATCGTGCCATTGCACTCCAGCCTGGGTAACAAGAGCGAAACTCTGTCTCAAAAAAAAAAAAAAAAAAAAAAAAAAACCACACAAAAATTAGCCAGGTGTGGTGGTGGGTGCCTGTAATCCCAGCTACTTGGGAGGCTGAGGCAGGAGAATTGCTGAGCAGAGTTGACTGAAAGAGCCTGTTTACCAAGGCATGGGCGGGACTGTGGGAATCCACAAGTGATGTGAAAACACTCAGGACTCTGCAATGGTGGGAAGACACCACCACGCCGAGTCCTGAAGGGCAAAGAGAAGAGAGAAGCAGAAGGGTCGCAGGAGCCCAGCGAGAACCGGAGCTGAGAGCAAGGGGGACTGTGAGGACACAGCCACTGCCAGAGCCCAGGCAGGGGGACACCCCAACCTCCCTCTCCTCCCACCCACCAGTCTCCCCCAGGGCCTCCCATTGGCCAAACCCAACCCAAAGGCAGAAAGCAAGGGAGCCCACCCAAGAGTGAGCCTCTCCAGGGCACAGAGCAGGGCAAGGAAGGGCAACAGGCTGGGCACAGTGACTCACACCTATAATCCCAGCACTTTGGGAGGCCGAGGCGGGCAGATCACAAGGTCAGCAGTTCAAGACCATCCTGGTCAACATAGTAAAACCCCGTCTCTACTAAAAATACAAAAATTAGCCGGGCATGGTGGTGCACACTTGTAGTCCCAGCTTCTGGGGAGGCTGAGGCAGGAGAATCGCTTGAACCCAGGAGGCAGAGCTTGTGGTGAGCAGAGTTCAGGCCACTGCACTCCAGTATGGGCGACAGAGTGAGACTCCATCTCAAAAAAAAACAAAAGGAAGGGCAACAAAGGGCAGGTGTCAGGGAGCAAGTGGCAATCAGAAAGACCCAAAGGGATGGAGGGCCCCTCTCCCACACAGCCACTTATACACCATGGCCAAACCCAAGGCCCAGCACACAGAGGTGGGACTCAGCACCCACCTGCCATCTCTCTGCCCTCTGGACTGTATTCTCCCATCCCCATCAGCACAGGCTAGGTGCATCCTGGGGTGGCGTGTGGAGGTGGGGGGGGGGGGTTTGCTGGCTGCAAAAGGGGAGCTAGGGTCCCCTCCCTGGCCCCGTCCTAGGCCTCTAGGAAAGAGAGAAGATAAAGGAGGCCTCTCCTCCTAGCGTGACCAAACCCTCACCCTGCAGAGTCCTAGAGCCAGGCTGGGCTGGCCCCTCAGTCTGCCAGGAGTCCAGTCGTGAAGGTAATTACATTTATTTTCCTCCTCTTGGCACAGAGCCCCCAGTAACATAAGAATGCGCTTCCTTCCACCCCCACCACCAGCCCTTTGCCTGGCCTCGGTCCGCACACACGGCATCCCCACGTCAGGACCTATCCCCAGAGGCTTGCTGGCAGATGTCCTGAGGTGGCAGCCAGCACAGAGCCCCACTGCCAAGGACTTCCTGCCAGGGGCTCCTCCCAGCCACATGGGAGCACCCGCAGTTGGGACTCAGGTTGAATGCTCCGGCAGTTTACTTTACACCATGGACCACAGAAGGTATCCAAAGGGAGAAAGAGCCGTGGGGTGTGGACAGGGGAGGCAGGGAGAGCCAAGCTGTGTGAATGGGGTGAGCCCCTTGTACCCCTCCCAGGCTTCTAGTTCTGCAGATCTTCAAGGGAGGGCCAAGAAGCTGCTTGGTGATATCAGGTAATTGTAGACATGGGGCAGGCAGAAAGGAGAGGCCGCAGGAGGTGAGGCCTGCAAAGCCCCATGCTGGGGAGACCCAGCTAACGGAGAACTGAAACCGAAAATCAAATCTGCCACCTCATCCTCTCCTGTTCTCTCCGACCCCTCCTTGTAAATAAAATAAATGAAATCGGCCAACTAGATACTTAAGATCAGAGCTCATTGAAGCTGAAAGGGATGCCAGGGATGAGACCAACCCTTCAATTTATGGATGAAGAGACCCTGAGAGGGGAAGCAATGTGTCCAAGTTCACACAGAAAGATGGTGCAGCACCAGGGCTGGCACTCCTCAAGTGTCCAAATACTGAGCACCTACTATGTGCTAGGGATTCTTCCAGATGGTAAGGGCACAGCAGTGAACAACAGACAGAATTTCTGCCCTCGTGGAGTTGACAATCTCCAACAGAACTTTTCATCGGATATCGAAATAGGCACTCCTGCTTCATGCTGATTACTGTTCGCATGATAATCCTTTTCCATCCAGGAACTGCATTTTTATTTTATTTTTGGTAGAGACGGGGATCTCACCATGTTGCCTAGGATGGTCTTGAACTCTTGGCTTCAAACAATCCTCCCACCTGGGCCCCCCAAAGCACTGGGATTGCAGGTGCAAGCCACCACACCCAGCCTTGAATTTTTTTTATTTCTTTTTAATTAATTTTAATTTAAATAACCACATGGGGCCAGTAGCTACAAGGTTTGTGCCATTTCAGAGGATTCAGCTCAGCAAGCTCTCCCCACCCTGCCAGGAGCTCAGCAGACCAGCGCCTCCACCCAGGGCAGCAATACCAAGTGACTACCCCACCAAACTTTCAGAGGCCCCAAGATGGCTCCCTAACCAGAGAAACACACCCCTTTCGATAAAGGTGAGGAAATGGCTGCAACCCTTCTCCTCTCCCTGAGACCTCAGAAGCAGTTAGATATGCCCGGGGAGCAAAGGAGACTGAGAATGAGCCGGCCACTTCTGAGGACAAACTCCATCCCTGTCCTTGCTGTAGGCGGCTTCTCGCTCCCAGCCTGACCCCTCCCAGTTCTGGTCCTCCCGCTGCAGGGGAAATGACTCTTGCAATGTGTTCTGGGAGGTCTTGGGCAGGGGGCAAGCCGTTGCTTTCCTGTGTTGGCCAAGGCCTGTACAGCAGCAGCTGGAATGACACAGCAGAAGAAAAAGGGGCAGGTCTCCAGGAGGGGAGAAGTGGTGGTTTGATTAATCGAGATTACTTATAGGTAGAGCCGGCCAGGTAGGATCCATTACTGCCAAGAACTGTTAGGCAGAGCCACCTCCTCTCTCCTGGGAGCTCCCACACACCCTCCTTCTCACTGCACCATCTCGTGTGTGTGTATTTGCCATCTCACCCCGAGAACGGTCTCTCCTCAAAGGAACTCGGGATGCTGTGGGCATTCTTGCCACACACAGGGCACAGGCTGCAGTAACACCGAATCCAAGGCCCACCTCAGAGCTGGGGAGACAGGAGTGTGTGTGGAAAGAAGACGAGGGAAGAGGAGAGGAGGGGACAGCAGAGGAAGGGAGGGGTGCGGAGAAGGAAAAAGAAACGGATTGGTACCCTGGGTCGTCAAGGGTCCTGCATGGCAAGGGCTGAGGAGCAGGAGGGAGGCAGAAGCACACGGAATTCACAGGGAAAAGGGTCCTGATGTCCTCTTTGCCATGAACCTGTCATCTGGAGCCTAACGCCTCCTCCCACACGCTCATACATGTTCTCGGCAGCCCTCTGCATTAAGACCACAAAGCTTAACCTGAGTTCTAGTCTCAGTACGTTTTCACTTTTTATCTGCTGGGCTCCTGACAGTATCCCAGCATCTTTACCTTCCCTCCGCTATGGCTTTGTATCTTTGCGCTGGTCTCGTAGACCTGAGCTTAGAGGGCACTAGAGCTGTGAGCCCAAAGCAAGGAGTGGGGAAGAGAGGAGGAGAAAGCACAGAGCATGGAAATGCCCCCAGAGGGACCACCTGAGCCCTGGGAACCTCCACACTGCACAGAGCACACCTCCACTTTAATTTACACATCTTATTTCATTTTCTTGCCAAATAAACTGTCACAATAATACAGGAGCTGATTCAATTCAGGCAGAGCTGCATAGATCACATCAGAAAATGACTGATAGTCTTGATGCAGAAATTGCATTTATCATACAGACAAAGTGTGAAGACACACACTGAGGATCAAGCTTCTGTCTGTACCAGAGTGTACAACTGACCTGGACCTCCCCAACCCCAAAAATGAGGCATCGGTACAGGTTCGAGACAAGACTGGAACAGGAGAGTCAGCAGAGTCGGGGGCCAGGAAGACCAGTGGTTTGGGGTAAACAGTTCAGTGAACATTGGGAGGAGATGCTCTCCAGACACCAGGCCACAGCCTCCATCTGCACCGGCAGGAGGGAGAGAGGGCTGCACCCTGAGAGGACCTAGGAATGGCTCCACATTGGAAATTCTTGGCAAATTGCTCCTCTAGTTTACTGGTCCGGCTGGAGAAATCTTGAATTTCAGCGAGAGACTTTGAAAATCATTCTCAACCAATGCTCTCCAACCCATCTGAGATGAATTAAAGGGAATTATGCACATAAGCCCCACAGATCCAGGGGACACCCACTCTCCTTCAACTGCCTGCAAGGTGATTAGACAGAGTTCACAGCAGAGCAGGCGCTCAGGCTGGAAAAATAAAATAAGATAAATTTGAGATGCAGAGATTGATGGCTTCTGTCACAAAGTCTCTCCAAAGCCACAGTCTTCAAATTGAAATTCCCATTGATGCTGAGGCAAAGGTGGTAGCTCAATGGCAGCCGTTGGCCTGGAGGGGTCTTTGGGGAAAAGATTCCAGACACCCCTTAAAATTACACAGTGTCCAAGCTTGGGGGAATACAGCCATCACGTGGGAGGATCTATATCCCAGGGAAATGGCTGCAGTTCTAAGGTATACCCTATCATTGCCCCAAGCAGGAGACACTGAGGCACAGAACTGCAGAAGAGTCAGGTCACACCCAACTTCCCTGTACCCAGAGATCTTCCTAATCTGGGCCCTGGGCCTCTCATAGTAGTACTGTGCCCAGTACCCTGCACACAGCTGGTACTCAGCCATGTCTGTGGAAGATAAGATGCTTTCTGCCTTCCAGTTGCTCCTGCCGAGCAACTCACCCCAAGCTTCTCCTTCTCTGGCATAGCACGGGTCCCAGGCAAACCAAAAAAGGGAGGCAGCAGAGAGGCAAGTCCTGGTGCCGCTCAGACCGCGGTCCAGCCTGGAAACAGCCGACAGTCAGAAGTGCAGAAATCAGGGCTAGATTTTCTAACCCAGAAACAGACGTACTATCTCAGGCTGGGGTATTTAGAGAGAAAGGAGGAGGAGGGATGTGTTGAAGGGTACAGGTACAGGATGGGTCCCCCTTCAGGACAGAGGCACTCAGTCCCAAGTCACTCTCTAAAATTATCCTTAGCCAGAGACAGCCGCTTGGCTCAAGGATACACCCCACACCTGAGGGCTGCCACCTCCAATGCCTGATTAGTTGGCTAAAAGGAAGGTGCTTTCAAAGGCCTTGCTCTTGCCTCGAGGGAGAGCAATTCTGCAGGACCATCTGCTGCGCACCCCCTGGGTCTAGCTGAGGCCTTTGCTGCGACTGCACTGTGGCTCAGCTTCCCTTTCTGCCCCGTTTGTTTCCTTCACTTCCTCCAGGTGTTGATACCAAGGGCACGCCCTAAAAATCTTGCTGCATGAAATCTCCACCTCAGAGTCTATTTCTCAGGGAACCCAACCTAAGTCATGTCTAGAACAAGACAGGCAATCACGAGCTATCCACAGAAGGTGCCCCCCGAGAGCAGATGGTCCAACTCTGTCCTTTCACAGATAAGGAGCCTGAGGCCGAGAGAGGGAAAGTGGCTAAGAGAGAGGGTCCACCTGCTCAGGGACAGCCTCCAGCTCCCTCTCACACAGACCAGGCTTAGCAGGAAGATGAGTGTGGAGATGGGGCCCTTTGGATGTGCTGTTTAACCAGCATCTGCTTCACTAAAGGACAGCTATGCAGCTGAGGCTCGTGATGAAAACTGACTCCCCACGCCTCCCAGGTACAGAATTTGTTATCTGAGGTTAAAAAGACCATCTGTATCCCCACTAAAGTGTGGGACTTTCTTTGTAGACACGGCTAACATGCAAATGTGCGTTCACATCTTCCAGGGCAGAAGCACCTGGCCAGGGAATTACTGCTAGCCAGGAAAGGGAGATTTCATGGCCAGGGAGGAGGCAGGCCCTGATGTCATGGGTACCACAGAATTTGAGGTGACATGAGACCTCTTGTCTCTTCTAATCTCTCATGTCAGACCCAAGGGGACCCAGAGAAGGGAAGAGATTTGCCTCTGTCCACACAGCCAGTCCCTGGCAGAGCTGCCTCTAGAACTCAGGCCTCTGGACTCCACACTTTCCCAGGAACCATCCAGAAAGCTGAGTCTCCAAGCATCCCTCCCCAGAGAGAGACTTGGGCCTCAGATGAGTAACGGAAAAGGGTCAGGTCCCTGTCCCTAGTCGCCCAGCTTCTCTGTTATTTTGTGGGAAATTCGGTGCCCTGAAGCCAATAACTTGCTGGGTGATCTCTCGGCAGCTCTTGGCACAGCTCCCCGGCCTCCTTCTCAGAACAGGGTGAGGGTGCTGCTATTTTACAAGATTTATTGGGAGCCTCTTTCTTTCAAAGAAGACAAGGGATACTTTTATTGGCTTCAGCTGGGTTGCTACATCTACATGTTACCTATAGGTGTCAACAATCACCTATATGTCCCCAAAATTTTAAAATGGGGGGAAATCACCCAGCATTTACATTGATGTGGTTTAATCCCTAGGCGGAGATACACTGGAGACAGGAACAAAATGAAAGCTAACTGATGAGTTGCCATTTTAAGACAATCGGTTCAATTAAGCTAAAAGCCTGCTCCCAGGGCCACAGCGATGGTCCCCGAACGCTGCCAACACACCCTCATGCCAAGGCAGGGCTCACAGGCCCACAGCCAGGGCTCCCCAGCAAGCATCATCATGCTCAAAAAGCCAAAGAAGAGACCCCTGCAATCTGCCGCCGAACCAGATTTTCCCATTGAGGACCCGCTCCTCGGATCCAGGTGTGACCCCTGTGGCACCCAGCCAACCAAACCCTCCCTGCTCCAAGGAGACTCATTCGGAGCTGCAGGCACTGAGCGAGGTGAAGTTTGCCAAAATGTTTTTGGTTGTTTGCTTGTCTGTCTGCTTGCTTCATAAAAGGTGGCCCCTTGGGAACAGATAAAAACAAAAGAAAACAGAAAAGGTGGTCCCTAGTGGGAAGCCAGGGCCTGTTTTGCCACTAACCAGCCTCAGTTTTCAGTTTTCGCATCTTTTTTTTTTTTTTTTTTTGAGACAGAGCCTCACTCCGTCGCCCAGGCTGGAGTAAGTGTTGCTATCTCAGCTCACTGCAACCTCTGCCTTCTGAGTTCAAGCGATTCTCCTGCCTCAGCCTCCCGAGTAGCTGGGACTACAGGTGTGTGCCACCACACTTGGCTAATTTTTTGTCTTTTTAGTAGAGACGGGGTTTCACTGTTAGCCCAGGATAGTCTTGATCTCCTGACCACATGATCCGCCCGCCTCGGCCTCCCAAAGTGCTGGGATTACAGTCATGAGCCATGGCACCCGGCCTTCTCATCTTTAAAATAAGAACATACTTGGACCATGGAAACCCGGATGTGAGCCCCCATCTGTTGATGGCTTGCAGTGTGACCTCAAACCAGTCCCTCATCTTCCCTGGGTGTCAGATTCCTTAGCAGTAAAATCAGCCTGAAGCGCCTGTTTACCCAACCACACTGAAGATTTAAAATGTTGGAACCAGCCGGGCATGGTGGCTCACACCTGTAAGCCCAGCACTAAGGGAGACTGAGGCAGGTGGATCATGAGGTCAGGAGTTCAAACTAGCATGACCAACATGGTGAAACCCTGTCTCTACTAAAAATACAAAAATTAGATGGATGTGGTAGCACCTGCCTGTAATTCCAGCTACTCAGGAGACTGGAGAATCACTTGAACCTGGGAGGCAGAGGTTGCAGTGAGCTGAGATTGTGCCATTACACTCCAGCCTGGGTGACAGAGCAAAAATCTGTCTCAAAAAAACAAATGTTGGGAGAGAAAAGATGGCCTTTTCAATAAATGGAATCAGTACAACTAGATATCCACAGGCAAAACAAATGAACCTTAGCCTGCACCTTATCTACATATATAGAGACATAGACGTGTCTGTAGAGAGAGATGTAATATTTATTTATATAAAAATGGACGGGACGGGCACGGTGGCTCACGCCTGTAATCCCAGCACTTAGGGAGGCCGAGGTGGGAGGATCACGAGGTCAAGAGATTGAGACTATCCTGGCCAACATGGTCAAATCCTGTCTCTACTAAAAATACCAAAATTAGCTGGGTGTGGTGGCATGCACTTGTAGTCACAGCTACTCGGGAGGCTGAGGCAGGAGAATTGCTTGAACTCAGGAGGTGGAGGTTGCAGTGAGCAGAGATCATGCCACTGCACTCCAGCCCGGCGCCTGGCAACGGAAAGAGACTCTGTCTCAAAAAAAAAAAAAAAAAAAAAAAATGGATGGCCTTAAATGTCACATGTAAAACATTCTAGAAGAAAACATAGGAGAATATCTCCTAGGGCAAAGAGTTCTTAGACATGACACCAAACGCACAATCCATAAAAGAAAGGATCAGTAAATTAGACCTCATGACAATTAAGTACTCTGCAAAAGACACAGCTAAGAGAATGAAAAGACACTCTACAGAGTGGGAGAAAATATCCGCACATCACATCTCCAACGAAGGACTTAAATCCAGCTGGGTAAAGATCTCTCTAAACTCGGCCGGGCGCGGTGGCTCAAGCCTGTAGTCCCAGCACTTTGGGAGGCCGAGGCGGGTGGATCACCAGGTCAAGAGATCGAGACCATCCTGGTCAACATGGTGAAACCCCGTCTCTACTAAAAATACAAAAAAATTAGCTGGGCATGGTGGCGCATGCCTGTAATCCCAGCTACTCAGGAGGCTGAGGTAGGAGAATTGCCTGAACCCAGGAGGCGGAGGTTGCGGTGAGCCGAGATCGCGCCATTGCACTCCAGCCTGGGTAACAAGAGTGAAACTCCGTCTCAAAAAAAAAAAAAAAAAAAAAAGCTCTCTCTAAACTCTACAGTAAGAAGTCAAAAAGTCAATTTTTAAAATGAGTGAAACACTTGAACTGACACTTCACCAAAGAGGATATACAGATGGCAAATAAGCGCATGAAAAAAAATGCTCCGCATCATCAGCCATTAGGGAAACGCAAATGAAAGCCTCAGTGAGATCTCAGGCAGAATCTCATATCCGCGTAGCTAAAGTACAAACGCCGCCACACCCAATGCTGGGAAGGTTGTGGAGAAACGGGATCACTCATACGTTACTGATGGGAATGTGAAATGGTATAGGCACTCTGGAAAACATTTTGGCAGCTTCTTAAAAAATTAAATGTGCTTGGCACCCGGCACTGATGTTTGAAAAAAACAAAAACAGGCCGGGTGCGGTGGCTCGCACCTGTAATCGCAGCACTCTGGGAGGCAGAGGCAGGAGTCTGAAACCAGCCTGACCAACATGGAGAAACCCCCGTCTCTACTAAAAATGCAAAAAATTAGCCAAGCGACGCATGCCTATAATCCCAGCTACTCGAGAGGCTGAGGCAGGAGAATCGCTTGAACCTGGGAGGCCGAGGTTGCAGTGAACCGAGATGGCGCCACTGCACTCCAGCCTGGGGAAAAGAGCGAAACTCCATCTCAAAAAGAAAAGAACAGAACAAAAACAAAACAAAAAAACATGCGCCTACCATACAACCCAGCAATTGCACTCTTGAGCATTTATCCCAGAGATCATCTCATGTTCACATAAAAATCTACACGAGAATGTTTATAGCAGCTTTAGTTGTAATAGCCCAAACCTGGAAACAGCCCAGATGTCCTTCAATGGTGAATGGTTAAACCAGCTGCAGTACATCCATACCATGTATATTCAGTTAAATAGTGTTTCCCAAAAATTCATGTTCACCCGGAACCTCAGAATGTGACTTTATTTGGAAATAAGGTCTTTGCAGATATCATTGAAGTTAAAATAAGGTCATACTGGATTAGGATGGGCCCTAAATCCAATGACTGGTGTTCTTGAGGGCCACGTGAAGACCCTGTGCCAACAGAGGCAGAGACTGGAGCAATGCACCAAGGCTTGTGGGAAGCTGCCGAAAGGCAAGGAGGGATTTTTCCCTAGAGCCTCCAATACCTTGATTTCACAGTTCCGACCTCTAGAACTGTGGGAAAACAAATTTCTGTTGTGTTAAGCTCTCCCCACCCACCCCCCATTTGTGGTACTTGGTTATGGCAGCCCTAGAAAATGAATACACCATGAAATACTACTTAGCAATAAAAATTAATGAATTGATGGCACAACAATCTAAGGAATTACACTGAGTGAAAAAAAAAAACCCAATCTCAAAAGAAGACTGAATGATCCCATTTATATGACATTCTCAAAGTGTCAAAATTAGAATGATGGAGAACAGATCTGTGGCTGCCAGGGAAGGAGGAAAGGAAGGTTATGACTATTAAGGAGTAGCGCAAGGAGGCTTTTTGGTTGCTTTTTTTGCTTTGTTTTGAGACAGCGTCTCACAGTCTCACCCAGGCTGGAGTGCAGTAGTGTGATCTTGGCTGACTGCAGCCTTGACCTCCAAGGCTCAAGCCATCCTTACACCTCAGCCCCCTGAGTAGCTGGGACTACAGGCATGTGCCACAATGCCTGGCTAATTTTTAATTTTTAAAGAGACAGGGTCTCACTATGTTGCCCAGGCTTGTCTCAAACTTTTGGGCTCAAGTGATCCTCCCGCCTCGGCCCCCCAAACTGCTGAGATTATAGGCGTGAGCCACCATGACTGGCCACAGGAGTTTCTAGGAGTTTTAAATCAGTAGTTCTGATTGTGGTAGTGATTACATAAATGAATGTATATGACAAAATTCATAGGAATGTACACTTCCCCCCAAAAGTGAGTGGATGTAAAAACGGGTGAAATCTAAGTAAGGGCTGCGGTTTAGTAAATGGTGTTAATGTCAATTTCCTGGTTTTGGTCATCATCAGGGCGAAAGCTGGGTGAGGGGTACCCAAGATCTCCCTACTATTTTTGTAACTTCTATGTGAGTCTAAAATTATTTCAAAATTAAAAAAAAAAATTAAGTGTAGGGAGGATTCAACATGTTTTATAAATGTAAATAAAAAAGTGTTACCTTTCAAAGGTGGCTCCTAGCAAGCTCTGGAGTCAGACAGACCCAAGTTAGCATTTCAGCCTCATCACCTACTAACTCTGTAGCTTTGGGCAAATCACTTCCCTTCTCTGAGCCTCGGCATCCTTGCATGTAAATTCTCACACAGGCATAATGACACATGGTGCACATATTACCTATGAGATCATCTATGCAACGGCACCTGAAGCAATGGCTAGAACATGGATGGTGCTAAGTAAATCTTAGCTTCCAAATTTATCTCAACCAATGCCACGCCTCCTCTCTGTTCACTCACCTGCCTCGTATTTGGTTCCACTCTTTGAGGTCAAACAAGGTTCTCCTGGGAACCCAGGTTCCTCCAGCAATCAGGCCTTCCTAGTCTCTGCCTCTGGTCCAACATAAAGGCTGGGCTGCCCCTGAAGCTCAGACGTCCATGGAAACAGCACCTGCTACGGGTCCCCAACCAGGCTCTGCAAGGCCATCCAGCCCTCAGTTAATAGAGTGCAGCTAATAACTCTCCCCTGCTCTAAGACCCCACTTACCATTCCTCCTGTCTTTCCTCCATCGTTCTCTAGCACCATTCCAAAAGGTCTTGCAAGCAAGAGTCACTCCTTTATGAGTGCAAAGAACACTTACAAAGAAATTTTTATGCATGTGTTATACCTCCTTAGAGCCCCAACAAGACCCTGGTTAGAAGCAGGGCAGGGGCCGGGCGCGGTGGCTCAAGCCTGTAATCCCAGCACTTTGGGAGGCCGAGGCGGGTGGATCACGAGGTCGAGAGATTGAGACCATCCTGGTCAACAAGGTGAAACCCCGTCTCTACTAAAAATACAAAAAGTTAGCTGGGCATGGTGGTGCGTGCCTGTAATCCCAGCTACTTAGGAGGCTGAGGCAGGAGAATTGCCTGAGCCCAGGAGGCGGAGGTTGCGGTGAGCCGAGATCGTGCCATTGCACTCCAGCCTGGGTAACGAGAGCGAAACTCCGTCTCAAAAAAAAAAAAAAAAAAAAAAGAAGCAGGGCAGGTATAAGAATCCCAGTTTTCCAAATGGCAAGAGGCACACTTGGGGGAGGTGAGTGAGGAACAGAAGGAGAGAAGGAAATCAACACAATTAGTCAGCTGCGGTGGGCCAGGCACTTTATTTTCCTTCATTTAATTCTTTCGAGATTGTGATGTAACAATCATTAAATCTCCATTCTAGGCCGGGCGCGGTGGCTCAAGCCTGTAATCCCAGCACTTTGGGAGGCCGAGGCGGGTGGATCACGAGGTCGAGAGATCAAGACCATCCTGGTCAACATGGTGAAACCCCGTCTCTACTAAAAATACAAAAAATTAGCTGGGCATGGTGGCGCGTGCCTGTAATCCCAGCTACTCAGGAGGCTGAGGCAGGAGAATTGCCTGAACCCAGGAGGCGGAGGTTGCGGTGAGCCAAGATTGCGCCATTGCACTCCAGCCTGGGTAACAAGAGCGAAACTCCGTCTCAAAAAAAAAAAAAAAAAAAAAAATCTCCATTCTATAGACAAAAAAGCCTTAGTTTGGAAAGATCACATAACACATCCAAGGACACCCAGCCAACATGGGCAGAATGGGGATCCCAAGATCCAAGCTTCCCTGACTCCAGGGAGGGCGGGGCACCTTCCTTCACACCAAGCACAAAGACCATCAAGCTTTCATTCATTCATTCTCAAGGAGCAACTGGAAACCCTACCTTCCTTGTGGAGTGTTCCTGAATTGTCTGCACCCATGAGTACCCTGGCCCCAAAGACAGGAGGATCTTCAGATGTTCCTCACTCTACCTCGCCAAAGGAGGCAACACGTTCATATTGTGTCACATTTCCACTCTAAACATGGAATTCCCTGGAGCTCCTTTGCCTGCCCGGGCCAATAACACCGCCATCCCTCAACCTCACCCTCTCCGTCCCTCCCACAGTTCCTCCAACTCTAGAGAGCCAGATTCTGTTCCATATCCCACAGAGTCCAGGCTGCGGGGAGGGGGAGGGGCCCTCAGAAAACACTCCAGCAGACACCAAGATCCACAGAGGGGAAAGTGCTGGCCTGAGTCCACGGTGGGGTTGAAGCCTGAAGCCAGCAGGACCAGCCCCCAAGCCTCCCGACTGCATTCAGTACACTGCTGTCTTCCTCTCTGCAATTCTCCTTCGGAGAGGGCTGCCTGGGTCACGCACTCCCAGCCATTCCAGCATGTCTGTCTGCCTCCCTCCCCTGAATCCTGCCCATCCTTCCAGCCCCAGCTCAGTCCTGCTTCTTTCTTTCCCTTGAAAGCTTTCCAGATTATTTTAGCCTGCAAGGGTCCCTCCTTGCACTGACAGCTGCTTCTACCCTCCATTGCCCTTGGTATCTACAGAACTCAAGTAATTCCGCAACCATCAGGGACCTCGTTCACCCTTTCCAGTCAGACCACCGGCTCCTAAGGACTCAGACCATACCACCCTCCCCACAGCCCTGGCACAGCTGAGCACTTAGAAGGCAGAGAGGGCCGGGCGCAGTGGCTCACACCTGTAATCCCAGTACTTTGGGAGACTGAGGCGGGCAGATCACCTAAGGTTGGGAGTTCAAAACCAGCCTGACCAACATGGTAAAACCCCATCTCTACTAAAAATACAAAAAATTAGCTGGGCATGGTAGTGCGTGCCTGTAATCCCAGCTACTCGGGAGGCTGAGGCAGAGAATCACTTGAACCCGGGAGGCGGACATTGCAGTGAGCCGAGATCTCACCATTGCACTCCAGCCTGGGCAATAAGAATGAAGCTCTGTCTCAAAAAAAAAAAAAAAAAAAAAAAAAAAAAAAAAAAAATGGCAGCAAGAGAAGTGGGGAGGGAGGGGGAACAGACCTTTCTTTGAGCATATGTCACTCCAAATTCTGTCCATATTTTGTCTCATTTGTGGGGGACTCCCTTATCTTTTTTCCAAACTTTATAGGATTTAACGATTTCCCTAAAGAACAATCTCACAAGCTCTCGCTTCCTACTATAATTTTGCCTAACAACCCCCTGAGAATTAAACTTTGGGGTAAAATTCCACTTTTGAGACTTGCTCCCCTTGTGACTAATTGAGATGCCAGGATCAAACCAAGTCTTCAATCCCATTAAATAAAACCACATAAAAGCTGCCCCTGCTAACAGCACCTTCCTGATTTCCTCAAGCTGGCCGGCATTAAGTATTCCTAATTGTGCTTGTTAAAAAGTGGATTTATGAATCCCAATTAGGCCACTTGCACTTATGTGGCAGCAGTTTTCAGTACCACCAAACCTTCCTTCTTCCCAAGATGAAATTATTTTTGGTGGGTGACAGGATAATTACTAAAACATAAAAGGACCCACCCGGTACCACAGCAGCAGCTTCAGCAATTCTGTTAGGAGGCCTCGAGGACAAGCAGGGTTTTGACGGCAAATTGAAGCCCAAGCTGAGCTTCCCCAGCTCCGTGAGCCTCAGCATGCAGGTGTATCTCCTGACTCCCTCTCCTTGGACCCAGTACCAACCTGCAGAAGCCCTGCCTCGCCCTTCATCCTGCTCCTGATTTCCCAGCTGCTCCCCAACTATTCCTTGGGCCTTCTCCAGGGCCAATTCTGCTCAAAAGGCCTTTCCCCAAACCTACTCTCTCTCATCTCCCTTGAAGTCTCAGCTCAAATGGCCCCTCTTCCAGGAAGCCTTCCTTCCCTGATGCCTGGTTAGATCTACTCACCAGCAGCCACCCACAGACTTTTGCACCTATTGCTTTTCAAGCACTTACTGTATTTCTGACTCCTCAAGTTTGCCTCCTCCACACTTGTGTTTGTCTCCCACACAATTAAGGAGCTATGAGCTCCCCAAGGGCAAGGAGTGGGTCTCATTCATCTTAGCTTCCCCAGTGCCTAGTACGTAGTAGGCTGGCTCATTCATTCATCTTCTTAGAACCCAAGTTTAAAATGAGCAAAGGATCTGAATAGACACTTCTCCAAAGAAGGTATATAAGTGACTAATATGTACACAGAAAGATGCTCTACACCATTAATCTTTGGGGAAATGCAAATAAAAACCACTCTGAGATAAACTCTTCAAACCCACTAGAACAGCTACAGTCAAAAAGTCGGGTAATAACAAATGTTGAGGAACATGGGGAGGAACAGGAACCCTCATACACGGCTGGTGGGAATGTAAAATGGTGCTGCCACTTTGAAAAATGGTTGTGCGGTTTCTCGAACGTTAAACATAGAGTCACCATATAACCCAGCAATTCCACTCCCAGGCATGTACCCAACATAAACAAAAATATGTGTCCATGTAAAAACTTGTACCTGCAATTCATAGCAGCATTATTCATAGTAGCCAGGAAGCAGAAACAAACCAAATATCTAACAACCCATGAATGGATAAATAAAACGTGCTGTATCCTCAAAGTGAAATATTATTTGGCAATAAAAAGGAATGATGTACTAGCTAGTTCAGTTCATGCTACAACATGGATGAACCTTGAAAACCTGCTAAGCAAAAGAAATCAGTCACGACCACATACTGTATTGTACGACTTACCATTCCCCCCGTCTTTCCGCCATCATTCTCGAGCACCATTCCTAAAGGTCTTGCAAGCAAGAGTCACTCCTTTATGAGTGCAAAGAACACTTACAAAGAAATTTTTACACATGTGTTATACCTCCTTAGAGCCCCAACAAGACCCTGGTTAGAAGCAGGGCAAGTATAAGAATCCCAGTTTTCTGGGCTGGGCACAGTGGCTCACGCCTGTAATCCCAGCACTTTGGGAGGCTGAGGCGGGTGGATCACGAGGTCAAGAGATAGACACCATCCTGGTCAACATGGTGAAACCCCGTCTCTAACTAAAAATACAAAAAATTAGCTGGGCATGGTGGTGCGTGCCTGTAATCCCAACTACTCAGGAGGCTGAGGCAGGAGAATTGCCTGAACCCAGGAGGCGGAGGTTGTGGTGAGCCGAGATGGTGCCATTGCAAAGCGAAACTACATCTCAAAAAAAAAAAAAAAGAATCCCAGTTTTCCAAATGGCAAGAGGCACACTTTGGGGAGGTCGCCATTTATATAAAATGTCCAAAACGTGTAAGTCCATAGAGACAAAAGTAGATAAATGCTTGCCAGGGGCTGGGGGTGGGTGCAGAATGAGGAGTGACTGATAATGGATATGGGGTTACTTTTTTGGGGTAATTGTGGTGATTACACCACAAAATTGTGGTGATGGTTGCACAGCTCCGTGCATATACCAGAAACTGTTGAATTGTACACTTTAAAATAGTGAACTGCAAGGTGGGCAGATCACTTGAGGCCAAGAGTTTGAGACCAACCTGGCCAACATGGTAAAAAACCCCATTCCATCTCTACCAAAAACACAAAAATTATCCAGGCGTGGTGGCGCATGCCCGTAATCCCAGCTACCTGGGAGGCTGAGGCAGGAGAATCACTACTTAGCATCAATGCCAGCTCTGCCTAATAGCAGCTCTGTGACCTTGGACAAGTTTCTTCACCTCTATGAGCCTTGGTTTTCTCGTCTGTAAAGTGAGAAGATAATAACATTATCTACCTCATAGTGATGTGTGGATAAAAGGAATTAATGCATACCAAGTATCTGGCCAAGCACGGTGGCTCATGCCTGTAATCCCAGCACTTTGGGAGGCAGGGGTGGGCAGATTCACTTGAGGCCAGGAGTTCAAGACCAGCCTGGCCAACATGGCAAAACCCCATATTTTTTTTTTTCTACATAAAAAAACAAAAACAAAAACAAAAACGAGCCAGGCATGATGGCATGTGCCTGAAATCCCAGCTACTTGGGAGGCTGAGGCAAGAGAATCACTTGAACCTGGGAGATGAAGGTTGCAATGAGCCAAAATTGCGCCACTGCACTCCAGCCTGGGCAACAGGGTGAGACTGTCTCAAAAAAAAAAAAAAAAGTACATATAGAGTAGCTGTCATAGCATAAATGCTGTCTAAGGATTAGCTGTAATATTTCCCTAGATGGGGGAGTGAATCTCATTAATTGGTTTAGCGATGGGAAAGGCCTACAAAATGCATATTCATCTCAATCAGCAGCCCCAAGCACTCATTTCTCCTTGAACTGCACAGTTCTTCCCCCCACCTTCTCTCTCCTTAGCCAAGCACACCAGCCCCTCTCCTCCTGGGAGGCAGGGTCTTGCTGGAGAATACAGGCACAGGAAAGAACGCAGTATGTGTGGTCTGGCCATTCTCGAGACCCTGAGACCAGGAATCCGTATGCAGCAAGGCCTGGGCTGAGCAGAGCAGCTAGCCAGAAGGGCCCGGCCCTGCCATCTGCTCTCCCAGCCAAGGTGAGTGGCCTGGCATGGATTCACACTTGGTCACGGCCCAGCACCTCTACCAAGTGCCCATTAGGGAGCAGAGCCAAGGCTCAACCTGCAGGAGCCATTTCCCATCATGGGGAAGAGGCAGCAGCCCTGCCCGAAAAACAGGCCTCTTCAGCACGCTTGCCCACCATCCATACTCCATTTCGCCTGAGTGGCAATAAAAACCAACTCTCTGCCCAGAAAGGCAATGGCTGAGGATGCTGTTCTCCGTAGGTAATGTGGCTTTCATGAGCCCCAGTGAGGAGTGGAGAAATGAGCGCTCAGTGGGTGGTGCCACCCTGTAGCTTACCAGCCTCCTTAACTAGATCTGGAAAATTAAAATGCTTCCTAATGATGCCCTTTGGAGGCAGGAACCGAGGGGGCTTAACCCATCTAGTCACATCTGGTGGACATACTCACACACCGGCACTCAGTTTACAAGCACACGCTCACATATGGTCATGCACACTTGAGCACACATACACGCACATATGAAACAGCTTATATACGTATACAATCATAGACACAAGCACATACCCCTATGCACTCACTCACACACACACTCACACACACTTACATGAACACATATATACTCACGTGCAGGAATATGTTTACAAGCACACGCTTGCGTAAGATCACACACTGAAGCATGCACACAGCTTACATACCTACACAGGCACATGCAAACACGCTCTCATGCACACATTCACTCCCCCTCACTGTCACGTCCACAACCACACTCACACGAACACACATACACACAGCAGCCCCCCTTATCCACTGTTTTCCTTTCTGCAGTTTCAGTTACCTGTGGTTAACCACAGTCCAGAAATGTTAAATGGTAAATTCCGGAAATAAATAGTTCGTAAGTTTTAACTTGCATGCAGCTCTGAGTGGTGTGATGGGATGTTGTGCCTTCTCACTCCCTCCGGCCGGGGACATGAATAGCGCCTTCATCCAGTGTATCCACACTGCGGACGCCCTCTGCCCATTAGCCAGTTAGTGGCCATCTTGGCTACCAAATCAACTCTTGGTGGTATTTCAGTGCTTGTGCTTGTGTTCAAGTAACCCTCGTTTAACCTTTTTTTCTTTTTTGAGATGGAGTCTCGCTCTGTCACCCAGGCTGGAGTGTAGTGGCGCAATCTCAGCTCGCTGCAACCTCCGCCTCCCGAGTTCAAGCGATTCTCCTGCCTCAGCCTCCCAAGTAGCTAGGATTACAGGTGCCCACCAGCACACCTGGCTAATCTCTGTATTTTTAGTAGAGATGGGGTTTCGCCACATTGGCTGGTCTGGTCTCGAACTCCATGACCTCAAGTGATCCGCCTACCTCGGCCTTCCAAAAGTGCTGGGATTACAGGCATGAGCCACTGCACCCAACCCCTTATTTTACTTAATCATGGCCCCAAAGCACAACAGTAGTGATGCTGCCATATTGTTATAACTGGTCTATTTTATCAGTTAATGTTAATCTTTTACTATACTTAATTTACAAGTTAAACTTTATTATAGTTATGTACGCGTAGAAAAAAACATCGTCTATATTGGGTTCGGTGCAGTCCACGGCATCCACTGAGGGGCTTGGAACATGTCCTCTGAGGATAAGGGGTGGCTACTGTGTACTCACACCCTCACACGGGCACACAAGCACACGTGTTCACACCCATCCTATCGCACATGCACACTCACACACGTACCCAGAGGCAGCCCTCCAGCCTGCCTGGGCTCCAGGCCCTGCTGAGAGGACAGGTTGCAGGAGGCCAGCAGTCAAGTCACAAGACGGTCTTCCCATGTGCCAGGCCCGTTTCCTCCTACAGAAAATCACAACCCGGGCAGGATTCCCAGGAAGGTGGCATGAAGCGTGGAAACGCAGGCCCGCAGAGGCCTCTGAAAAGCCTCACTCTGGAAGACGTCTCCGAGGATCCCCACAGCCCATGGGGAGGACTAGGTAGTAATGTTGACAGCATGGGAATATCTTTTATTAGGTCAATAGGAAATACGCTGGGGTTCTGCGGTTCGTGGAGAACGTCTTCCTCCAGTACCACACCAAGTCCCTGCTGTGCTGCCTACTGGCAGGATTCTCCTGAGCCTCAGTTTCCTCCTGGAGCTGCTGTGAGGATTTAACAGGATAACACATGGGAATTGCTAAGCCAAGTGCCTGCCACATAGAAAGCCCCAGTAAATTATAGCTTTTATCCTCAGCATTATTATTAATATTGGATATTAATAGTAATAAATCCTATAGCAATCTTCTGAAGTATTATTTTCCCCACTTCATACAGATGAAAACAGAAGTCCAGCACTTTCAGTGATTTGTATCTAAGATCACACGGCCCAGTGGGAGAACTGAACTTGGGCCTTCCTTCTAACGCTAGGAATTCCTTCCACGTCTCCGTGCCCACCATCCACCCGCCTACCCGCTCCTCCTGGGACGGCTGGGAAGGGGCCCCACGCTGAGCTTCTCCCAGCTTCTCAGCATCTCCTGCAGAGAGGGCAGGAAGGGAGTAGAGAGAAGGACAGCTTCTTTCTTCCCCCGTTCAAGCCATGGAAACGCCAGGCTTCTGCTGTTTGGGACGTGCCCTGAAATGGCTGTTATCTTATATTTCTTTGTTTTTGTTTTGTTTTTGTTTTTGTTTTTGTTTTGAGACTGAGTCTCACTCTGTTGCCAGGCTGGACTGCAGTGAAGCAATTTCAGCTCACTGCAACCTCCGCCTCCCAGCTACAAGCGATTCTCCTGCCTCAGCCTCCTGAGTAGCTGGGATTACAGGCACGCGCCACCACGCCCAGCTAATTTTTGTATTTTTAGTAGAGACAGGGTTTCTCCATGTTGGCCAAGATGGTCTCGATCTCTTGACCTTGTGATCCACCCACCTCGGCGTGCCAAAGTGCTGGGATTATGGGTGTGAGCCACCGCGCCCAGCTTGTTATATTTCTTTGTCCCCATTCTGCCAATCGTCCCCAGGAAAGGGCCACCTCAGCCCACTTAGGCAGTAGATCCTTTTATGCTTCAGATACTGTCTTCTAAGACTAGCTGGGCCCAGGCATGCAGCCTCTGGGTGCTCTGGCCTTCCCATCAGACTCCACCGCCTCCCCACCTTAATGACACTTGCCAGGGGGCTGCAGAACTCCCAAGCTCAAGAGCTAGTCCTGGCTCCTGTTCCTGCCCTAGCCCTAAGTCACCCTGTGACCGTGGGCAGGTCACTTTCTCTCCCTGGGCCTCGGGGTGCTCTCTGCCAAATGCCGGGGTGGAAAGGTTCGTTCAGTTTTAACCTTCTCCGAGGCTGGAAAGCTGCAGAGAATCTCAACATCCAAGGCTGGCTGGTGGGGAAGATCCTTGGAGACCAGGAGAGCTGAGTAAATCATATCACAGCAGGAAGGCTCTTCAGAAAACACCATACACAGCGAGGGAGCATTGAAGTAGGAGAGTCAATAGAGACAGAGCCCTGCCCGAGGGCTCACGGAAGCCTTGTCCCCACCACCGAAATCACGGAGCCGGCCCTCCACAGACAGCCAGACCTACTCTTCCTCTTCCACCAGGTTTCCTTTTAGAAGGAAAGCTTCTACTTGTGGAAGGCTATGGAGCCCCAGAGAAAGAGGTAGCCAGGGAGAGGGGGTGCCCATGCACTCGCACTCTCTCTCTCTCTCTCTCTCTCTCTCTCACACACACACACACACACACACACACACACAGACTGCAGAGGAGCCACACCCAGCAGGAAGGACAGAAAGCCAGGCCAAGAGGCCTGGAGGAGCGAGCTCCTGGGTCCTGGAAATAACAACCCCTACCCAAGAGAGAAGACTACTCCTCATTATCAGACCAGCACCCCCTCACAGACAGAGCCGTCTCCTACCACAGCCAGCAGAGGGGTCGAGACTTGTCCCCTTATCACACCATTGCCAGTGCTGGATGGTTTCCACATGTTTCTCGAGTTTCCCTCCATACTTTGCTCTGCTCCAGGCCCAGGAGGCTGACAAGCATGGGCTTCATGACAGGAGGCCCCCTTGATCTCTGGCTCCCAGTTGGGTTGGGCAAGTGGGGTAACCTACAATACGTTCCAGAGCTGGAGGACACTGGGCTGGGTCACTGTGATTTGGCTCCATCCCGCCCAGAAGGCCTCACTCCCATCACAGACAGCCCTCTCTACACAGCGCCCTCCCCAATCCCTGCAAACCTGGGGGTGGTAACTGCTCCCCACAGGTGCTAGCGTCAGGGTGCTGCGCTACCCTTTGTTGATTTTCCTGCACTCTGCCCTCCCCTTTGTAAACAGTCCCTTTACTAAGTCCTCATCACATTGCCCAGCTTGTGTTTGCCACTTGTCACCTGCCAGGATCCTGATCGATCACTCAAGAAAAAATGTTCTTAGTCAAATAATGACGACAAAGCCATCGTGAGCAGGAACAACAAAGTTAAGCAGAAGCAAATTTGGGCGGAAATGGCCTTGCAGCCTCTGAGCACAACCAAGCTCTCTGTGGTAGGGTCCCCAGCCCCAGTGCCCACTAGGGCCAGACCAGGACTGTCCACAAGCCCCAGGCTCCCAGTGGGCCATGGTGACCTGGACATGCACATGTCCCAGCCAAATAGGGAGGCCACCACTCAGCTCCCTTGACTGCTGTCAGGCAGAAATGTGGGCCTGGAGTTGCAGGTCTTCTCCAGGAAACTGCAAATACATTTTTTTAATGTAAAATCTTCTCTTGGCTCACATGTTTTCAAAGCAAAATTCAAGCCAAACTTATCGGTAGCCAAGAGAGAGCTGTTTGTTCCCCTACAAGTTACAATCTGGGACTGAAATTCCATCTCCTACATAGACAATTCAGTAGGATGACAGTTTGGGTGGCACTTCCAAGGCTGCACACTCTGAATCTCTGAGTCTCTCTCTGCTCTGGGGAAGGAAGAGGAATTGCAAGGGTCCCACAGGGAACAAGGGCCCTTGGCAAAGCCCAGGCAATAGAGAGAGATGGGCAGTGGGCAGCAGCTGGGTGGAGGGCCCCAGGACAAGGCCACAGAGCTAGCCAAGATGGGAAACTGGAATTTAGGTGATTAAAAAGAGAGATCCCAATTGGACAACGGGACTGGCCTCAGAAAGGTTTCGGTTATTCTGGATCTATTTGTTTGAACCCAGGCTCTGTTTGTCCTGAGGCTGCATCAAATTGTGTCTGTAAGTTGCAGGGGTGAGAACTTCCTGTCTTGTTGGGAGGTGCTGGCAGCAACTTTACCTCCTACAAGTAAAGGAGGTTCATGTCATTCACTAAAGCCCAGAATCTGTCCTCCTCAAGACAGCCGCATCATTAGGGTTTAGGCAGCCTTGTCCTGTCCTGGAAAGGGCATCTCGTCCCTCCAGCTGCCTCTGAGCCCAGGCAAGCTCTCAAACTAGCCGGGCAGAGGGGAATCTCGCCAATGAAGGAAAGCCTCCAGCTACATACTCCCTGCCTTCTGCTTCTCTCCTTCCCTGAATTCCTCCAGAATTGCCTGCTCCCCCTTGTCTGGCAGCTGCCCACGCTCCACCAGGAACTGTGAGGCTGTTTTTCAGACCTTCTGTCTTACCTCTTCCACTAGACTGTAAGCCCTCTGGCAGCAGGGCTGGGTTATAAACGTATTTCCCCTCAGGGCTCAGCCCAGCTTCTTACAAATGGAGATCTATAATATCCACATTACTGGGCATTTTGGGTGATGTGACTAGAGACAGTAATAAGAAATTATAAGCATCCTAATCAGGATGACAGATGCCTTACATCTGTGCAGCACTTTGAACTTTAGGAATAAGAATAATAAAGTTAATAATAATAATGATAGATGTCTTACATTTGTATAGCACTTTGAAGTTTGCAAGGCACTTTCATAGACTTAATTTCACATCGTCTTCAAAACCATTCTTATAAAAGGGGGAGATGAAACAAGATAGGCAAAATGCAAATAATTGCTGAAGCAGGTGACGCAGACGTGGGAATGCACTATACTTTTCTCTCTACCTGGGGTCTCCAAAATTTTTCATTGTAAAGAGTTTTTTAAAACCCACTCTAGGCTGGGCATGGTGACTCATGCCTGTAATCCCAGCACTTTGGGAGACAGAGGCGGGTGGATCACAAAGTCAGGAGTTCAAGACCAGTCTAGCCAAGACGGTGAAACCCCGTCTCAACTAAAGATACAGGCATGGTGGCGTGCACCTGTAATCCCAGCTACTCAAGAGGCTGAGGTAGAAGAATCGCTTGAACCCAGGAGGTGGAGGTTGCAGTGAGCCGAGATTGTGCTACTGCACTCCAGCCTGGTGACAGAGCAGGACTTCATCCCAAAATAATTTTGAAAAAAAACCAAACCACTTTAGTATGTGAGTGCTGTAAGAGGCATTATTAAAGCTGAAGAAATTGAAACCCAGAGAGGGGGCTTGCCCTGTCCAAGTTACTCAGTCTGTGTGGACCCACAGAACCAGCGTTCCCAGCGTTCCCAGCGTTCCCAGCGTTCCCAGCGTTCCCAGCGTTCCCAGCGTTCCCATTCCTGGCCAAGTGCTCTCCTTCCTACAGCAGCTTTACCCAGCGGGTCCCACAGCACCATTTCCTCAGGATGTTAAAAGACTCCGACGGAGAGTAAGATCCCATGGTTAAATAAGTTTAGGAAATGCTGGGCTAAAGAAAGCAATCCGGTCCATTTCCCGTGGGCTTTTTGGAGCCTCTATAGAACATTCTGCAGAACCAATGATCCTCAGAACACAGGCTGGGAAATGCAGGCTGCATCAGCCCTGCAGGTAAAGAGGAGCCCTACTCTGTACCCCAACCCCTGCCACCCCTCAGGGCAGGGCCTTCCAGAGACCGGAACCCTGGCCAAGTGAAGTCTGCACGAAGGGATGTGCCGCAGATGAGCCCCGCGGTGGGTGACAGAAGTAGGACACGTAATCTACCAGGGGAGAGGGGACTATTAGAGGGTGTGATACGGCCTCTAGATAGTGGTGGGATCAGAGCAGGAGTTGTCAAAGATACTACGAAGGCATGTGACACCCTTCCTGGGTCCCGCCATCCAGCCTCCCAAATTATACCAGGGCCCCATAAAGTTTCATTCTGGAGAAGGAGAGGAGTTATTTTTCCACACAGGCTGCGCCTGAGCACTCTACAGGAACAGATGCTCTAATCCTCTCCTGAGCCATGAACTGAGCTGCTGATTCAAACTCCCGCCCCTCCCTTCCTTGCTAATCCTCACCCCTGGACCCTTTTGTGCTCACACCAGCTTCTCTGGCAGCTTCACAGGCCCTTTGGGCAGCTATAGTGATGCTTAATCACTAATGAAGCATGAGTTTTTCCATCTTCCTCTTCACCCTTCTCCCCCTCTGCAGTGAGGCCTTGGGTCACGGAAGAGCAAGTAAGAGAAAAATACAATTTGCTTTTTGGAAGCCGGGAATACATGTGTTTATTATCCTCAAACAACAACAGCTAACCCTCACCGAGCCCTTCTGTGTGCTAGGCCTTGTGCTGTGTTCACCCACTCTCAATCCCCAGAGCCCCACAAGTTAGGTTCTATTTCAAGCCCATTTTACAGATGGTCAAACTGAGGTACACAGAAGCTGAAAGATTTCCCCATATTATCAAGATGATGAGTGGTAGAGCTAAGGTTTAAACCCAGGCAAGAGAAGTCCACGGGCGCTGTTCAGACTCAGAACCCCTCCACCAAGCTGCCCTCAGCAGGTAGCCTAGGCCAGGAGCCTGCCGAGCTGAACATCCCCCAGAGGCAGGTCTCAGATAGTCAAAGATAGCCCTGAGGCAGCCAGCCTGAACACATCAAGACCTACAGTCTGTAGAGAACTTCGCTGGCAACCCCAGCAAACTCCCAGACCCACAGATTAACCCTTTCCCATTATCTCCACTCCCCACTCCCGGTCCTGGCCACCAGCCCCTGGGAGGCCTTTACCTGCAGCTGGACCAGCCCCGGTCAAGGCAGACAGTTAGATCTAGAATCAGCTGTGCTGTGAGACACTCAGCATTCTCTGCCCTTCTCTTTGCCCCTGGGCTGTTGGCTTCCTCTAAAATCCTAGGCTCCTGTCTTGTTTCCCAGCTGGTGCTCCAGCACCTTGGGGAACTGAACCCTGGCCTTCATTTTCTGCTTCATGATGCCACCCCCAAGAGAACAGACCCTGCTCCTTATATCTCTAGTCTCTGGTTAGGGTCACGCACCAAATGAAATGAGTGCCCATGAGGGAAACAGAAAGGCAAGGAGTTTTATCCAGGCCTACTGTGTGCCAAGCCCTGTGCCAGCCAGTGCCATACTTACCTGCCTTATTTACTTAACTCACCCAACAACAGTACAAGGTGAGTAAAAGTGTCACCACTTTACAGAAGAGGAAACAGGCTCAGAGAGGTTAACTAGCCTCGCCAGTGTTACACCACCAGGTGAGTGGAGGACCATATGAAAGCCCAGGTTACCAACGAGGATGCCATAGGGTTATGACAATAACACCACCACCTTAGTTTCCTGGTGTTAACAAAAGCAGGTGTGACCCTAGAGGACATAATACCATCTCCATTTTACACAGCACTGCTACCCAAACAGGTTAAGCATTGTGCTCAAATCACTGGGATGTTCACAGAACCAGCACCTAGCATAGTGTATACTATGTGCCAGCTATTCTGCTAAGCACATAGCATACGTGTCACATTTCTTTCTCACAACGCTATAAGAAAGTACTGTTGGCCGGGCGCGGTGGCTCAAGCCTGTAATCCCAGCACTTTGGGAGGCCGAGGTGGGTGGATCACGAGGTCGAGAGATCGAGACCATCCTGGTCAACATGGTGAAACCCCGTCTCTACTAAAAATACAAAAAATTAGCTGGGCATGGTGGCGCATGCCTGTAATCTCAGCTGCTCAGGAGGCTGAGGCAGGAGAATTGCCTGAACCCAGGAGGCGGAGGTTGCGGTGAGCCGAGATCGCGCCATTGCACTCCAGCCTGGGTAACAAGAGCGAAACTCCATCTCAAAAAAAAAAAAAAAAAGAAAGTACTGTTATTATTATTTTGTTTGTTTGAGACAGAGTCTAGCTTTGTCACCCAGGCTGGAGTGTGGTAGCGTGATCTCGGATCACTGCAACCTCTGCCTCCCAGGTTCAAATGATCCTCCTGCCTCAGCCTCCCAAGTAGCTGGGATTATAGGCATGCACCAACACATGCTGCTAATTTTTGTATTTTTAGTAGTGATGGGGTTTCACCATGTTAGCCAGGCTGGTCTCATGACCTCAGGTGATCCACCTGCCTCAGCCTCCCAAAGTGCTAGGATTACAGGCATAAGCTGCAGCGCCTGGCCAGAAAGTACTGTTATTATTACTATTATTATTATTCTCACTTTACAGATGGGGAAACTGAGGCTTAGCACACTAAAATAAACTACCCAAAGTCACTATAGCAAATGCCTGTCCAGCAGCCACGCCTCTTTCCCCATTCCCAGAGCGCCCCACTTCTGTCTACGTGCCACCTCTCTCCGGCATGACTCAGGGAAGCATGACCCAGTGAATCTTCCTTACTCTGATCCACGCTAGTGACTGGTTTCATCACGCTAGTGACTGGTTTATGAAGGAGCATGTGACCCAATTCTGGCCAATAAGATATGAGGAACGCCGGCAGAAGGTCTTCTGGGGAGAGTTTCCTTGCTCTTAAAAAGAGATGTCCATTAAGAGAGACAGGCAGTCCTTTGTTCCACTGGACATTGTCATTTCTTTCTTTATTTTTTTTTTCTTGTGAAATGGATTTTGCTCTCTCACCCAGGCTGGAGTGCAGTGGTGCAATCTCAGCTCACTGCAACCTCCGCCTCCTGGGTTCAAGCGATTCTCCTGCCTCTGCCTCTGGCTAATTTTTATATTTTTAGTAGAAATGGAGTTTCGCCATGTTGGCCAGGCTGGTCTTGAACTCCTGACCTCAAGTGATCCGCCCGCCTCAACTTCCCAAAGTGATGGGATTACAGGCGTGAGCTACCGCACTGCCAGACATTGTCATTTCTGAATGTAATGACTGGGACTACAGCAGCCATGTCACCACCATGAGGCGCTATTGCAAGGACGTGCTAACACTCTGAGAGGAACAGCCAGAGAGGTGGAAAGGAGCTAGATTCTTATTACTCAAGCTTCTGATGTCATGCTTTTCTGTTACTTACAGCTTAACTGATAGAGCCAAAGAGAATGTCAACTTCAGTCCTCTGGCTATAGACTCAAGGCTAGACCATTTGAGTCCAAGCCCAGAGCATGTATCTAAATGCTACGCTGAAGAATGGGTATCAGGCTATCAACCTAGACAGACCCAGGCATGGTTCCGTCCCCTCGATCTTGGGCCCACCTGGTTTACTCCTAACATAGAAGACACAGGCCAGGGCCCAGGCCCAGTCCCACCACCCAACCCTGAATACAATCCCTGAAGGACAAGGATCCCAGCCAGGTCCCTACAATGGAATGCAGACGTCCTACCATGGAGGGAAGATTCTGTAGCCAGCCCCTGCCCCTTGGGAACCAAGTCTCATTTCATTCTCCATTTCCACTGCCTTCCTCTGCTGCTGCCCCATAAATCTCCAGTTTATTAATCCTTTACACGAAGCAGTTGGTGCAGGATCCTGATTTACTCCCTGTTCATAAAATGCAGAGAAATTAAAGATGAAAATTACCCAGAAGGACACCGAGCCTCCAGTGGGGAGTCCCAGAGCAAAATCCCTGGCCCCGAACCAGGTCCTCTCTGCCCTTCCCACCTTCGGGACTCAGGATCTGGTGATGTCATTTCATTGTCCTCATCCCAAGGGAAGCAAGGGGCTCTTTCCTAAGCTTCCACACCCTCCACCCCTACTTTGCACAAAGCAGGAAAGGGGGCGCCACCCTTTCCCTGAAAACCCATTTCAGAGTCTCCTATTTTTTGAAGATTTTCTTTTCTTAAATCCCTTGTGCTACATATGGTGTGGGGTGGGGAAGGTGCAGAGAATCAAGCTGGGGACAAAAGTTAGGAAGCTAATTAAAGCAACTCAAAGGTCAAAAGACAGCAGGGCAAGCTGGCTTATGCCTGCAATTCCAGCAATTTGGGAGGCTGAGAGAGGAGAATTGCTTGAGTCCAGAAGTTCGAGACCACCCTGGGCAACAGAGGGAGAACTCATCTCTATAAAAATTTTAAAATTAGCTGGATGTGGTGGCATGCACCTTTATTCCCAGCTACTTGGGAGGCTGAGGTGAGAGGGCTGCTTGAGCCTGGGAGGTGGAGGCTGCAGTGAGCCATGATGGCGTCACTGCACTCCAGCTTGGGCAACAAAGTAAGACTCTGTCAAAAAGAAAAAGAAAAAAAAAAACCCAAAACGTCAAAATCTGTAACAAATCCAGAGACATGACCAAGAGAGAGAATGGAAACTGACTACCCACCCAGGGGTCTCAACTTCTTAGATCATCCTCATTTCTCAAGCCTCAGCAACACCACCACACCCCAATACCCACCCAAACCCTCCAGGCACTCAGAGCAGCGATGTTCTCTAAACTCCAGAAGAACCTGGGTCCTCCTACAAGATCCTAGCAGCATCTCAAGACTGCCCAGGCTCCTACATCTTACACTCCACCCCAAAATTGCCTGCCAAATCCCACCTCTTTCCTAGAGGTCAAGGAGAGCCACAGGCAGACATCAAGTCTCCATACCAAGGACAAGGACTATCGCAGTTCAATGTGACAACAAATCTTTAACCCCACTACATGCCAGGGACAGAACTGGGTACTGGGTCTGTTTGACCAAGTCCCTCCTCCTGAGGCTCTCCCTACAGTTTTGAGGTTATAAGACTGTAATAAGTACAGAGAGTCAGGAAAACAGAAAGACAAGTCCCTCACCCCACCAGAGGGAAGGGAGTTCAGGGAAGGCTTCCTAGAAGAGATGTTATCTGAGTTGAATTGTGGAGGATGAGTAAGAGTCAGCCACACAAGGAAGGTAGGAAGGGTGCTGCAGTCGGAAAACAACATATGTAAAGACACAGAGGTGTGACACAGCACTGTGTGTTCTGGAGGCAGGAGGACCAGAAGTGGCTTGGTGCTACCCAAGCATAAAGTACAAGGTAGATTATAGAGGATGGGGTAAGGCTGCTGGGCCTTGACTCTGTGCTAATGAGTTTTGACTTTATCCCGAGGGCAACAGGAAACCGTTAAAGGGTTTCCGACAGGCAGGGACATGGTCCAGTTTGCACTTTAGAAAGATCCTCTGCCTGCCACAGCGAATGTGGACCAGGGAAGAAAACGGCATCACAGGCAATAAGGAGAAGAGGCCCAAGCCAAGGCAGAGGACCCCTGAGCAAGAAGCAGCTCTTCAGTCTGGGGGCACAGGCTGGGTCCACCCTCAATACCATTCAATACCACCAATGCCATGGATAAAGTCTGGATGAGACAAGCAAGAATGTGGGGACGTCCTGAGAGTTCCATGGGGGTGTGGAAATGGCTGTGCTGGAAGGAAGAAAAGCAGCTCGAACCCCAGTCCTCTGGCCCACAAAGGGTCCCCAGTGAGCCTCCGCGCCCCCCAGCTGCACTGGCTGTTCATGGCAGCTTCCTGTCCCTGCCTCCTGCCCCTGCTCAGCACCCAGCTCCTCTGCCTGTCCGGAGTCCATTTCCTCCACGTAAGAACAGTGGGGCAGAGGAGCTGAGCCAAGATGGGCAGCTCGCTGGAACACCCCGGGAAGAACGAGACTCCTGTCCCCACCATCTCAATCTCGATATTCACCTCAATCATTCTGAGGCCCCTCCATGTGCCCAGTATGGGTGGCATGACACTCCCTCACCCACCACCTCCTTCCCTGGTCCACTGGCAGCACCATCCAGGCACCCCCAGCTGTCAGAATCCTGGTGCCTGCGTGCTGACTGACACCTGTCACACTAGCTACTGTCTGTGTCCATTTCCATCAGACACAGCGCCTCATCCAGGGACGACGTTATCTTCGCTCCGAAGTCCAGTGCTCTCAAGATTCACAGAAGGGCCTGGGTAAAACATGGAGGAACGAACTCCCAGGTGGACTCTGCAGCGGGGTTTTCTTCTCAGGGCACCCCATCTATCAGAGAAGGTGTGTCCCTGATGACAGTGGGGTCCCACAGCTTGTCTCCTCCCAACTCACTCCCCACAATAAAAGACCACCTAGCTGCCGAAACGATACGCTTCAAATGGATGGTCTCACTGTTTCACCTCCAAGTAAGGGCATTAGCAGCACGTGGTGGTGCCCAGCATCTGCTGTTACCTCCAATTCTCAAATCCTCCTGCAGAGCAGTGACTACGGCTGCCATTTTACGGGGTAAGAAATGCCAAGCCCACCTTCCAGGTCCACTGGCCTGCGGAGAAGCCAAAGGGTGTGAGCTTGGGCAAGTGGGGCCACTCTCCAGCCTCTGTTTCCTCATCTGTAGAGTGGGATAACAAGAGGACCTGCTTCCTGGAGTCGTTTGGGAGAACTGGATGAGTAATCCTTGAAGACACTGGCCCGTGGCCATCTCCCACCGGGCCCAATGCTGTCTGGAGGGCTGTCTGCCACACAGCAGACGCTTCCTGCCCCCACCGCCCCTTCCTATGGGTGCCCAGGAGAGGACCCCTCCTGAATGATAAGTGAGCCAATAAATCAATCTTTTATCTAGGTAGGAATAAATTAGAATGAGAAGCTTTTGAGTTTGGTATCTTCTGCAGCATCAGATGTATTTTAATGTCATTAATTATGTATTAAGTATTTGAAAGGAAAAGACATCAGTATCCTATAGGATGTATTCGCATGGTAATAGAGGATTGATTCGATGCAGTATCTATACTGAGGCTACTGGGATTCAGATCCTGGGGCTTCGCAGTGGCGGTAAATCACAGCCACAAAAATCTCTGCAATAGTAAATAATAGTATCTGAATTGCTGGAGGGACTCTCAGCGCCTGCTGATGAGAGCTGGGCCACCACCCAGCCAGGAGGGCGTGAGTAGGGCCAGCCCCGCATCCCCACTGCTGCGAGCCCAGTTTTCTGGGTGGGAAACCCCCTCCCCAGCCCAGCGCTGAGGTAGGCCAGAAACACCTGCCCACCCCAGTTCACAGATGCCCCAGGGAAAGGCTGGAAGCTGCTTCCTAAACCTGGAGTTTGCTAAAGGCTTTTGTGCGATTCCTTCCGGGAGTCAGATGCTCATGTAGAAAGAAAATGCATGTGTTGCTTCTCAAACTGCAGGTTGTACGCCCCTTTCAATGAGGAGACCCACACACACACTCTCGGGGAGATGAAGACCACCAAAATCCCTGTAGTCTGGAGCCCAGGAGTACTGCCTGGAGGCAGTAGAGATGGAACCCTACCTGAGCAGCAGCGACAATAGTGTTTCACTGTGTGCCAGGCCAGGTCTAAAGCCACTGCACGATTAACTCATTTAACCTTCACAGTAGCCCGTGAGATAGGTTCTATCATAACCCTGACTGTACAGGTCAGGAAACTGAGGCAAGGGCATCTCCCCTAGATATCAGCATGTCTCACACCCTCCCCTTCTTCAGGTATAAGTTCAAGGCCACCTTTTCATTGCAGACCTTCCCTAACACTCCATTTAAAACTGCAACCCCACCCCCACCCATCACTCCCTCTTCACCTTTCCTCCTTTTGGCCACACCGCGTGTCACCTTCAAATAAACCATCTATAACTTATCTGCTTAGAGTCCGGCTTCCGCCATGAGAATGGCAGCTCCACAAGGGCAGGGGTTTGTGTCTGTCTTGCGTTGTTCACTGCTGTATGCCCAACAGCAAGAACAGAGTCTGCTACACAGCAGGTGCTCACTAAACATCTATTGAATGAGTAGAGGTTGAGTCAGGTTGCCCGAGATCACCTGCTTTTAAATGGCAGAGCTGGGATTCGAACCCAGGCACTCTGGTCTCTGACCCAGTGTTCAGAATGATCTCACCTCACTCAGGAAGGACACTCTCCTCTCTGATTAAGACCTGTAAGGCTGCCATGGGGGACCCAGCCTCCTCACTGCTGAATGAAAACTCCATAGGTAATGGTGAGCTAGGAGCCTTTCTGTTCCCCTGATCTGAGTTAGGAATGCCAGGTCCTCTGGCAATAGCTCCCATCTGACTCTTTGTGAACAAAGACCTGAAGACCTGAGCAAGGACCTTCTCCAAATAACTCCTATCATTATTGAACACTGAGAAGTCTCTCAGCTGCTCAAGAATGGCTGATGGCTCCCCACTGCCTGCAGGGGAAGGCCGAGACTCCAGCACCTGGCCCCAGTTGTGAATTGACTCACTGATTAACGATGGCTGAATCAGACCCTACATAGGCACTTTCCCAGATCTGCTTGGCCCCATCTGCCTCCCAGACCGAAACCTACCTTCTGGATGGAGAGCTAGGCCACGACTGCCCACGGTCTCATCTAACACCACGGGCTGTCCCAGCCTCCCCCAGGGTGAGGGCCGGGCTCTGGCACAGCCTCTACTGCACCCTCCTCAGAAGCCACAGCAGCTCCCATGCCAGGGTCTACCCACCGGCCATGTGGAGCACTGGATGCTCTCACCACTTCTGGGCCACAGGGCACGGGATTGGGCTTCTCCAGAGGCTTCCCAACAGGGTCGGGTGATAGCACCCGAAGGTGCAAGGGAGTTAATGCTCCATGGGGCAAACCTGGACCAATGAAATGCCAAAGAGCTAGCAGGTAAACTCCAGCCCTTGTACCTGCAACAAACTGTTCTGAGTCACAGGGGCTCCACTCGGCCTAACAGGAGCCATCCCTCATGACTCAGCAACCAGCTCCGTTTTCTCCCGAAGTGGCGGCTGGCGTTCGCTTTTCCTCCTCCTTTGACTCACTTTGCTTTCTCCTCCCCCTCTCCCTGCCCTGAGCTGCACCCCAGCCCCCTAATAAAGCACCAGCACAAAGCCTTTCCTCAAGCTCTGTTTTCTGGGGAACCCAAAATCTGCCCAGCTGTGGATGGGCCTGGGCGTCCAGCAGGGCCTTGCTCAGAGGAAAGACACACGACAGAAGATGAATGACTTGACTTTGAGAAGATGAGATTGTGCCAACCCTGGAACCAGGTGACAGTGGGGACCTGAATTTTTGGAGACACAGACAAGGGTGCACCTGCTTCCCCTGGTGGGTAGGCAAAAGCAGCCAAGCTCCCCTAGAGCTGGCCTGACAGAAAGGCGGCGAAGGGGCTCAGGCCTGTCGCCTGTCGCCTGTCACGTGTCTGAGGTGCTTCTGGTGAACAATTTATACGAAGCAATAAAGACCACACCATGGAACCTCTATTTTCTAATATGCCCTTGGGGACTAGTAATTCGGACCTTCACCAAGTCTTCGTCTTTTCTACGTTCCAGGCACTGAGCTAAGCCTTTTACCTGCCCTGTTCATTCAAGTTTCACAACCCTATGCATGATTAATTTTTTTTTTTTTTTTTTTTTTTTTTTTTGAGATGGAGTCTCGCCCTGTTGCCAGGCTGGAGTACAGTGGTGAGATCTCCACTCACTGGAGCCTCTGCCTCCCAGGTTCAAGAGACTCTGCTGCCTCAGCCTTCCCAAGTAGTTGAGATTACAGGCACCCGCCACCGTGCCCGGCTAATTTTTTGTATTTTTAGTAGAGATGGGGTCTCACTCTGTTAGCAAGGCTGGTCTGGTCTTGAACTCCTCACCTTGTGATCCACCCGCCTCAACCTCCCAAAGTGCTGGGATTACAGGTGTGAGCCACTGAGCCCAGCCCTTATTAATCTGAAGTACTATTATCACTCCCTTTTATAGATGAGAAGCAGGGTACTCAGACAGGTTAGGTAGCTGGTCAAAAACTATGTAGCTAGTTCATGGCAGAGGGGGAACTCAAATCCACATTGAAAGAGGTAATGTCTTGCATGTGATGACCCATAAGGAAGACACTTTTTGGGTACAGACCTCCTGGGGAAGCTTTTTGGATTGGTGTCTTCCGTGGCGTCAGAAATATTATTAAGTATGTATTATGTGTTTGAAAGGAAAAGACAGCTTTGCCTCCTTTGTTTCCCATAAGGCCAGCCCAGCCCCATGGCCCCTCCCCAGCTAGGGATGGGTATAGAGACGCTGAAACATCCGTGGTGGTCCTTCCCCAACAGGGGTAAGTCATAGGGGCCTGGCAAACAGGCAAAAGGCACAAGTTGGACTGTGTTATCCCTGGCTGTGACCTGCCCTCTTGGGATCTGGGCCGAACCAACTACCAGTGAGTAAGAAAATCGTCTCCTCTCCCAGCTGCTCCTCCCAGGGCCCAGGGTCTCTACCCACTGAACTAGGTGCTCTGCCTGGCAGACTGTCAGAGTGTCCCCGACACTGGAGGCCCAGGAAGGGGAGGTGAACCAGGAGGAGGGGCTGACGGAGCAGCAGAGGCTTCTGGGGCTTCTATCCTGCCCTAGCCCCCCAGTTCTGGGAGGGAGGTCTGGACCAGAAAGAATAAAAGGCAGAAAAATTCTTAATATAATGACCTTCAAGAAGAGTAACTACATTTTACCTTGAAAACCGCAGAACTGAAAGCACAGTCTGTATAGACAATGCAAATGATATGCAAACACGAATGCAAATGGACCAGGGACCCTGTCACCGTGGAAGCGTTTTTAGGCCCTGTGTTCCTCCAGAGGGAGGCAGAGGAAAACGGACAGAGGGCAATTAGGAAGGGCTCTGGGAACTGCAGGAGGTTTTTTTGGGGGGGAGGGGATACCATAGAGATCTTAGAGAGGACCCAGGTCCAGGGCTCCTGTGCACTGTGAAGCTTTCCAAACCCCCACAGTTCTCTGGGCATCCCGGCCCTGCAATACACACACACACACACACACACACACACACACACACACACACACGAGCACTCAGGCAGTCATGGAAACACTGACACACAGAGACACAGCCGCTCACAGGCACAAAGCACGCTACTCGGCCCAACACACAAAGACCCAGGCACAAAGACATACACACACGCACTGCCATCCCTATCTATACTACCACACAGAAATACACACAAGGATAACAGCAGGCACATACACAGATAGCACACAGAAACACACCAACCCGGACACAAGCGGAAACACAAACACAGCCAACACAGATGCACACATAGCCACAGTGACCACTGCAGCCAGTCAAATAACGCTATCTAGAAAAGAAATTTAGACATCCTGAATGCCTAGTCTGTGCCAGGCATGGTGCAGGACATTAAATCCTCATTTAGCCTTCACAAAGCAGCATTAACACATGGGGGTGGGCCAGACATACTGGCTTACACCTACCATCTCAGCACTTTGGGAGGCCAAGGCAGGAGGGTCACTGAGCCCAGGAATTCGAGACCAGCCTGGGCAACACAGGGAGACCCCATCTCTAAAAAAGAAAAAATTTTTTTCATTAGCCTGGCATGCTGGTGCACGCCTGTGGTTCCAGCTACTTGGGAGCTTGAGGCCAAAGGATCGCTTGAGCCTGGGAGGTCAAGGTTGCAGTGAGCCATAACTGTGCCACTGCACTCCAGCCTGAGCAACAGAGTGAGACTCTGTCTAAAAGGCAGGAAAGAGGGAGGGAAGGAGAGAGGGAGGAAAGAGAAGAAGTGATTGATTATTGGCCAGGTGCAGTGGCTCACACATGTAATCCCTGCACTTTGGGAGGCTGAGGCAGGCAGATCACCTGAGGTCAGGAGTTTGAGACCAGCCTGATCAACATGGAGAAACTCTGTCTCTACTAAAAATACAAAATTAGCTGGGCCTGGTGGCACATGCCTGTAATCCCAGCTACTTGGGAGGCTGAGGCAGGAAAATTGCTTGAACCCAGGAGGTGGAGGTTGTGGTGAGCCAAGATCACACCATTGCACTCCAGCCTGGGCAATAAGAGCAAAACTCCGTCTCAAAAAAAAAAAAGATTGATTATCTAAATATTATCCCTATATTTACTGACAAGGAAAAGGAGGCCCAAAGATGAGCTGATATGCTCATGCTTACCCATTAAGCAGCAGGAAAAGGCAAGTGAGAGACCCAACTCGATGACGACACAATGCTGCACCACTCCCTGCTGCCCTCCTCCTCATACAAGTGGGACAGAGAAGCTACTGTCAACTCCTTCCTCTTCCACCTCGAGGTCCTCTCCCGCCTGGCTTCCTCGGGGGTCCTTCAGCCCTTCTCTATCCTGCCCAATCATGCCTTTGGCCAGAGGGTGCTCTGCAAGACAACCTCACATTAATTCTGGCCTATGTATAATCTAGTTTAGAAATCTACTCAGAGAGGAAGGAAATCATTTATTTCAATGGAAATGGGACACAAGGCTGAATTTTCAGTTGCCGCTTGTCTCTGGGTGAAGAGACATAATAGAAGAATGACTCTTTCCCCAGAGTATACATATTCTAAGTGCTACCCTGCCCACCCCCTTCTACATACACACACACACACACACACACACACACAAGAAATGTGCTTTTCAGAGCAAAGAATGAATAATAATGCCACCCTGGGCAAGGTGCCTAGCCTCCAGATCTCAGTTTCCCCATTTGCCCCTGAGAGCAGGAGAAGCTGATTCCTGAGGCTGCTGTCTGCCCCACCCTGCATGCTCCCGGACAGTATAAGGGCCCCAGACTGACAGTTGCCCATGGTGTTTCCCAGAACTGTCCCCTGGCGTTGAGGACTCCCTGCTAATGCTGGGATCAGAGAGGGGCAAAAGCCTGGGCCCTGAGCCAGGGAGGCAGGACAAGGTCAGCCCCAGCACTGGAGTGAGGACTCACCCATCTCCGTCCTGGCAGCCTGAGACACACTCCATCCACTTGGTAACTTGAATATCCAGGGGTGCAGAAGGGAGGCCAGCTGGAAGGAGGGGCAATCTTAAAATACAACAAGGCCATGATCACTGGAAGTGAGCTGGAAGAGTTGTGAGACGCCAAATTGTTGGTTTTGAATGTATTTTAGGGCCTCAGACTCCCTTTCCAAATTAATATTCATAGGGACTGGCATGCCATTTATTTGCATATGTAGATTGCTGCTCATCCTCTGCAGGAGGAAAACGAGTTTTGGGGTGTTTTTATTTATTGTATTTATTTTAAGCTTGGATGATAAACCAGGCAGGTCAGGCAGGGGAAGGACAGGTTCCAAGGACAGGAGCGGGTTGTTTTTTGGTTTTGTTTTTTTTTTTGAGACAGAGTTTCGCTCTTGTTACCCAGGCTGGAGTGCAATGGCGCGATCTCGGCTCACCGCAACCTCCGCCTCCTGGGTTCAGGCAATTCTCCTGCCTCAGCCTCCTGAGTAGCTGGGATTACAGGCACGCGCCACCATGCCCAGCTGATTTTTTGTATTTTTAGTAGAGATGGGGTTTCACCATGTCGACCAGGATGGTCTCGAACTCTCAACCTCGTGATCCACCCACCTCGGCCTCCCAAAGTGCTGGGATTACAGGCTTGAGCCACCGTGCCCGGCCCAGGAGCGGGTTTTAAATCATTTTTGCTCTGAGGAAAGATAGGCCCTAGGTACACAGGGGTAAGTCACCTCTACCTTGACCTGCAGAATCAATTCCAGAACAGTCCTTCCGAGGTCACACCATGAAGCCCCTACCTCAGGAAGCATGGCCGCCTTACGTGGTCCCACACGGCCTCTAGAAAACCAAGCCTGTTGTCACTCAAGGTTACTAACCATCAGGAGGCAGGCATCAAGTCGGGCTGTGACTTGGGCCAAGCCACTTGAACTCCTTAAGATCCCATTCTGAGGACAAATAACCTGTTCTAGAAAGTCATAAAACACAGTCTAGCCAGGCGCGGTGGCTCACACCTGTAATCCCAGCACTTTGGGAGGCCAAGCCGGATGGATCACGAGGTCAAGAGATCAAGACCATCCTGGCCAACATGGTGAAACCCTGTCTTTACTTCACATACAAAAAATAGCTGGGCATGGTGGCACACGCCTGTAGTCCCAGCTACTTGGGAGTCTGAGAAAGTAGAATTGCTTGAACCCGGGAGGCAGAGGTTGCAGTGAGCAGAGATTACACCACTACACTCTAACCTGGCGACAGAGCGAGACTCTGTCTCAAAAAAAAAAACACAGTCTAGAAAATAAATGCACCTGAAAATTACTTGCTAAACCTCAAGATCCTAACAACAGGGGTCCTTGTTAGTCTCACACTTCATCTCTCCCAGAGTAAATACCACCTACTCCTCCCAGACACCCTCAAAGAAGGCTCTATGTCCTGCCCACTGTCATCCAAGTTCTTCTGAGGACCTGAGGCCCATTAGTGAGTCTTCTCTTCACTGGCTCTACCCTTCTTTTCTGAACCAAGTAACACATCTTACCTGCTCCACCAGAAAGCTCAGAGGCTACTGCAAGAATCCAGAGGTGTGCCGGGCGCAGTGGCTCAAGCCTGTAATCCCAGTACTTGGCGAGGCCAGGGCGGGTGGATCACAAGGTCAAGAGATCGACACCATCCTGGTCAACATGGTGAAACCCGTCTCTACTAAAAATATAAAAAATTAGCTGGGCATAGTGGCGCGTGCGTATAATCCCAGCTACTCAGGAGGCTGAGGCAGGAGAATTGCCTGAACCCAGGAGGCGGAGGTTGCAGTGAGCCAAGATCGTGCCATTGCACTCCAGCCTGGGTAACAAGAGCGAAATTCCATCTCAAAAAAAAAAACGAATCCAGAGGTTCCTGAATTATCCCAAAGTCCTGGAGATGCACCAAACACTGGGACACAGTGAAACACAAGGAAAAAAAGACTGGGAGAAGAGGGACCCACAGGTCAGGAGAACGTATGCAACAGAAGATGGACGTAATAGAAGTGATCTTCCCGCCTCAGCCTCCAGGATTGCTGAGACTACAGGCATATACCACCACGCCTGGCAATTTTTTTTTTCTTTTTTTGTAGAGATGGGTCTCGGGAAGATGTATGCAATAGAAAACATAGAGGGAAGAAGGCGACACTGCCCCTCACTTCTCTCATGCTGGCTAAGTCTAGGAAGCCACCCAACCTACCAGAGCTGTGCTTTCCTCATCTGCAGGGTGACACCAAGAATCCCAACTTCACAGGGTGGTTACAAGGCTCAGGTAAAATCTCTCCTAAAAATCACCTAAAGTAGGACCCAGCACTGAGCAGGAATTCATTAAATTTAGTCCCTTCCTCCAACTGAGGTTAAGAAAAAAGGGTGAAGATGAACTGATTTCTCAGGTAAATAATCTATTCCTATGATTTATTCATTCAATAAATAATGAAGTCCTATGTGCTTGCTGGACACGACCCTGGATATAAAGACAGATAAACCCACCCCCAACTTTGGATCCCAGGGGTCTTATATCCAGTTGGGAAGACAATAAACATACCAACAAAATGGTATCGATGATACCAGCAGTACATTAAGTACCAAATTTGTGGTGTGGGCAATAATTGCTACAGAAGTTTGGGGGAAGGAAAGATCGATGCTTCGAGATCACTGTGGGCTCCAGTAGTGAGGGGAGGTCTCCTGAGGATGCAGGGCTAACGCTAGTCTGGAAGGAAAGGGTGATTTGGATTAAACACAGGGAAAGACAGGACTTGAAGCTGAGTCAGCCATAGTGGTGAGCCCTAGCAGGGAGCAGGTAAGGACAGGGGAGGCAGGATGCAGGCAGATTGTTGAGACTTTCAACTCTCTATTTGAGGAATTTGGGCTTCATCCGGTAAGTACTGTGGGAAAAAAATGTAAGATAATGAGTTGATAAAAACAATGTTTTAGGCCAGGCACAGCAGCTCACTCCTGTAATCCCAGCACTTTGGGAGGGCAAGGTGGAAGGATCACCTGAAACCAGGAGTTTGAGACCTGCCCGGGTAACATAACGAGACCGGTCTCTACAAAAAGAGGAAAAAAAAAATTCGTCAGGCATGGTGGTATATGCCTATAGTCTCAGCTGCCCTAGAGGCTAAGGCAGAAAGATAGCTTGAGCCCAGGAGTTCAAGACTGAAGTGAGCTATGATCGTACTACTGCACACCAGCCTGGGCAAGAGTGTGATCCGTCTCCAAAAACAAACAAACAAAAAACAGTGCTTCAGTATGATTTGAAGGGAAAGAGATGGGGGGCTGGAAACTGGCTCCCAGAGCCACGTAAGGGATTTGCAGCCATGGATTCTGGACTCATTGCAGAGACTCTACCTCTGCAGTAGAATTTGCAAAAACTATCCTATTTACAGAGCCCCCACAGACTACTTCCAAAGACACATGTCCCCACATACACCCATGCACTATGCTCTGAGGATGGCAGAGTAGAAGGCAGTGCCATCACCTGGAATGAGATGGAGAGGGCCTGAGCAAGAGGATGTCTCACGTCAGAAGGGAGAGAACATATCCAGGAAACATCCTAAAAACAAAAGGCAACTGGGCGCAGTAGCTCACGCCTGTAATCCCAGCACTTTGGGACCAGGAGTTCAAGACCAGCCTGGCCAACATGGTGAGACCCTGTCTCTAATAAAAAATACAAAAATTAGCCAGGTGTGGTGGTGCATGCCTGTAATCTCAGCTACTCAGAAGGCTGAGGCACTAGAATCACTTGAACGTGGGAGGCAGAAGTTGCAATGAGAGATCTCATGCAGAGATCACGCCACTGCACTCCAGCCTGAGTGACAAGAGCAAGCTTCCATCTCAAAAAAAAAATGATTTTTTAAAAAAAGGCAAGTCGATGCTTGAGTATTGCAAGCAGAGTGTGTGGAATGGGGGTGGTGGTACACGCTCAGGTTTTGAGCCCAAGCATCGGGAAAGATGGTGTTGCAGGTGACAAAAGTGAAGAATCCAGAAGGGGAGATGACTCGAGAGGTGAAAAAACATTAGATTTCAGTTTAGGCATATAGGTTTCATGATGGCGGCCAGGCATCCAAATATTGCTTTTAATAATAATATCTGCTCAGGGCAGTGGCTCACACCTATAATCTCAGCACTGTGGGAGGCTAAGGTGTGTGGATTCCTTGAGCCCAGGAGTTCAGGACCAGCCTGGGCAATATGGCAAAACCCCATCTCCACCGAAAAAAAAAAATACATATATATACAAAAAATTAGCTGGGCGAGGTGGTAACACCTGTAATGCCAACCACTTGGGAGGCTAAGGTGGGAGGATCATTTGACCCAAGAAGGTCAAGGCTGCAGTGAGCTAAGATTGCAACACTGCACTCCAGCCTGGGCAACAGGAGTAAGACTCTAGCTCAAAACTAATAATAAAAATAATGATATTTTAGGAGTTGAAACGTGGCTTGAGATACAGAGATTGAATGGTCCCATTTTACCACTGAGAAAAAAAAAAAAAAGCAAGAGGAAGCAAGTTTGGTAGAAGGAGTTTATAACCTACTCATACTTAAGTGCTGAAGTTTCAGAACATGCACCATGAACCACCTCCTCCGGGAAGCCCTCCCTAGCTACGAGGGCTCCTATTGATGTCATGCTCCTTCTATAGTGGTGGGTCTGCACATCATGATTATTTATTCTCTAGTTCTGTTCTCTATTTGATGGTCTTGATGGTCTAGTCCTCACATATTCCCTGCAATTAGACGAGTATAAATTCTTTGATTCAGAGATCAATCTACAAATAATCTTCTACTCTCTTGTACTAATCAAGTATAATTATGGAGCCAATTCAGATTTACCTTCCCAGAAATCCCCATCCTGCATTCAGTAAACTGAGGCACAAGAGGTGAAAAATAGGGCTTAAAAGGAGTAGAAAGATCATTCAAACCCATGTCTTCAGCTCTATGGCAGTTAGTTGCTCCTTTCACCCTTCCAAAAGAATCCTAATTTGGATCCTCTCTGAGGCCCAGCACACAAATCAAGATTGTTCTAGGTCAAGCCAGGTGCTGTGGTGTGCATCTGCGGTCCCATCTACTCAGGAGGCTGAAGCAGGAGAACCCGTTGAGCCCAAGAGTTTCAGGCTACAGTGAGCTATGATAGCAGCACTGTACTCCAGCCTGGGCAACAGAGGGAGATCCTTTAAAAAAAAAAAAAAAAAAAAAAAAAAAAAAAAAAAAAACGATTGTTCTAGGTCAATTACAATGATTTCCTTCTCTTGCCTGTGGTTGGCTTAAGCATGACACATGATTCACAGATCTGGCCAATAAGACAAAAGGGAAAGTCTCCTGAGGGGTTCTGGGTAAGAGTCCCTCCTGCCTTTTCTGGCTCTGCTCATGATTGTGAGGCTGTAACACCTAGAACTGTTGCCACCGTCTTGTGATCGTGGGAACAGGAAAGATGAAAAGCATCCAAATCTTTGATGATGCTGTTGAACCACTGAAAGAACCAACTATAAGGAAGACATGGCCCAGACCTCTTGTCATAGGAGATACTAAATTCCTTATTGTTTCAGCCAGTTGAATTCAGCTTCTCTGTCACTTGCAGCCTTCATTCCCACTCCAATCAAGGGCTTTTGTCACAATGGATACCTGAGCTAACCATTATAAAAGATATATAACAAGTAAAAGCCCTGGCTTCTGCTCTCACTGTGCCTTTCCCAAGGTTAGACAGTCAATAAGTATTTATATTTGATTAATTGATCTTCCCAATGCTCACCAGATATAGGGGATATATTCCCTGAAGGCATCTTTCTTCCCTTTACTAAGCCTCACTGATTCTAAGTTTCGGCCTCACATTTTGACTGTGGTCTCAACGTTACTGACAAGGTCCTTCTCCATGGTCTCCTCCCACCTTTGAGGATCAAACTGAAAGCAAGGTACTCACACTTGGCCCAGAGAGACCATCGGCGAAACTCAGCATTCCTAAATATTTGTTCTTTGAAATGTCTTTCAATTAGATCTCACCCAAATGTTTGAGAGCCAGGCTGAATTCCAACTTCCTGCTCCAGAACAGACATGTTGAGCCTGCATAATTACTGCAGCCAGCTTTATTTGCTATAAAAACATGGATTTTTGCTCCTTCTCAACTATAAAATAATCAATAAATAGCATCCAGATGAAAAATGCCGGCGTTTAGGAGAACAACTCTTTTATGATTCTTTTCTTTCGGGTCTAATTAACACATTGGGGATAAAGTGTGCTGTTACATTTACCCGACCAGCTATGCGGAAACGCAAACTCTCCTCTTCCTGCTGAGATACAGTTTTATATCAGAAAGACAGGAAGACAGACAGACAGAGTTTCAAAACATTTTGAAATGCTCAAGAAACAGACCTGTGAACCTGTGATGTGGACTTCCTTCAGCCCCTCTCTGTTCACACTGACTGTTCAGTTGCTCCCCCCCCAACCCCTGCCGCTTCCTTAAGAATACATTACATAGTTACTGTCAAATGAAATAGATGGTCCCATTAGCAGGAGAAGCAATCTCTCTGATTTTCAGTCTTTTAAATAAAGAAAAGATTTTTTTTTGGACAATGACCACCCAGACCATGAAAGTTTCATGAGGGGCTCTCAGAGTGGATGACACCTTTTCAATTACAACAGTGCTATAATAAACCCCCACAGCGCCACCAGGGATGGAGTCTACATCCAATACACGACACCTATTTATTCCCTAATTACATTGCAATATATTCTCTCTGTGTGTGTGCTGATGAAGATAAAATATTCTTTTAATTCTATGGCCTCCTGGGGGGTGAGGGGGAGGGGATGCACATAGCAAGTCCTATGAGTTCCTAGAACTAAATCACAGCCTTCATTCCAGGCTCCCCAATTTTGTAATCTCAAAAAATAAAATCATTCACTTTCCCTCGTTCTACCACATTGGTTTTCAAAGTGTGGTCTCCAGAACTAGAGCATCAGCATCACCTAGGAACTTGTTTAGAAATGCAAATTACTGGACCTATTCCACACCCACTGAGTCAGAACGTTGGGAGTGTGGCCTCGTAACACGTGTTTTCACAAGCCCTCCACACTGAAATCTGAGCATCACTACTGTGCCAGGAAGAAATGCATTTCTAAGAAGAAATGATCAGCATTTTAAATTGAATCGGGTATCAGGGACACCTGGATTCTATATGGGCTGGGCCCCTCTTACTGCACAGCCTTCCCAATCTGCAGATCCAGGCCTCCATTTACCCATCTGTACAATGGAGCTCCAGAGCACACCAGTTGAGGATGCTGAAATTTAAGAGGGACATGGTTACCTGGCACCAGTCTCTACGGATACCTAGCAAGATCATAGTTGCCAACATTCACCAGCTCCCTGCCACTGTAGCCTGCTTGGCAGCAGTTCTTCGATGCTGCATCTAAGGTCACACTGCAGCTGCCTCTGCGTTACTCCTGGCAACCAGGAGCTGGGGTCATGGGTAAATTGCACAGCCAACAGCTTCAAACCTTTCACCTTGGAGCCTTGAGCCACTAGAGGGGAGATTCAGATTTCTGTTATATTGTCCCATTTTAGGACTTCTTCAGACATCATTTACATATTTGCCTCTGTTCTATAACTAGACTTTAAGCCTATGGAGGACAGAGCTTAGAATGTCAGCATCACTGCCAGGCGCAGTGGTTCACGTCTGTAATCCCAGCACTTTGGGAGGCTGAGGCGGGTGGATCACAAGGTCAAGAGATCGAGACCATCCTGGTCAACATGGTGAAACCCCGTCTCTACTAAAAATACAAAAAATTAGCTGGGCATGGTGGCGCGTGCCTGTAATCCCAGCTACTCAAGAGGCTGAGGCAGGAGAATTGCCTGAACCCAGGAGGCGGAGGTTGCGGTGAGCCGAGATCGCGCCATTGCACTCCAGCCTGGGTAACAAGAGCGAAACTCCGTCTCAAAAAAAAAAAAAAAAAAAAAAAAGAATGTCAGCATCACAAGGTATGGGACACTTCCTGTCTGATTCATCACTGTATCCCAAGGGCCTAGACCAGCGCCTAGCACAAAGAAAGAGCTCAAGAACTATTTGCTGACTGCATGTTCCTGCTTTTCATAAGCCCAGAACACTGAAGTAGCTAAAAGTTATGGTTGGGAAGAGGCAAAAGGGCTGGGCAAGAGGCAAAAGAAGAGGCAAAAGGTGGCTCCTGCCTGTAATCCCAGCACTTTGGGAGGCCGAAGCAGGACGACTGCTTGAGGTCAGGAGTTCGAGACCAGCCTGGCCAACATGGTGAAACCCCGTTTCTACTAAAAATACAAAAATTAGCCGGGTGTGATGGCACACACCTGTAGTCCCAGCTACTTGGGAGGCTGAGGCTGGAAAATCACTTGAACCCAGAAGGCAGAGGTTGCAGTGAGCCAAGATCATGCCACTGCATTCTAGCCTGTGTGAGAAAGTGAGACTCTTGTCTCAAAAAAAAAAAAAAAAGGGAATGGGGGAAAAAAAGGGACGGATCAAAAGAATGAGAATGATTGAAACCCCTGGGAATCGTGAGAAAGGAAAAAAGAAGCAAAAGCCAGAATATTGCCCATCTGACTCCAACACCCTTGGCTCTGCCTTGGGGCACTGACTTGCCAGCCAACTGCTCACTCTAAGTCTAGGCCGAGAAGACTTCTGGGGCCGCGTTCTAAGCTTGCACTCTTTGAGCAACTGGCTCTTGTAGCTTCCCTAGTGATTCTCACTCAGAGGCCCAGTGCTCATTGGCCCTTACAGTGCTGTGCTTTGACCAGCCACTTAACTAGCTTTCCCGCCTCCTTCTTGGGACTCATCCCCCTGTGTCCTGACAACCCTCCTTCCCCACCTGGAAACCTACTGAGGATCAGCTCCTAATCTTGCCTTCTCCAGGGACCATCCCTAATCCAGCCCCTCCCGAAGTGATTTCACCTGAGAATGCCGACTTGCACTCACTTCCTTGACTACAAATCAATGGCTCCTCTTTCCCTATAGATGGCACCTGATGGGGCTGAGCCCTCTGTGTGGCCTCCATTTACCCCCAGGGCCCGGTGCAGGGACAGAACAGGTATGCAACAGACTGTCACAAGAGTGATTTATCCTGGGAGATGCTCCCAGCACAGCACCTAACCTGAAAATCCAGAGACGGATCCTTTGCCTCTAACCTCACACACACCCAGGCCCGGAGCCTGTCAAAGATGTGCAGTGGCCTGACTGGGAGCACCTGCCCTGTGCGAAGAAAGCTGTAAAGTTCGCGTGGAGTACTAGAAAAGGACCTGACTCAAAAGTCAGGAGACTTGGTTTACCTACTCTTCCTCCGTATAGCAGCTCTAAGCAGGGCTTTTCACTTCTCAGGACCTCAGTTTGCTGATCTGTGAGTGGGAGGAAGCGGCAAAATTGCAGTCCTAGACCTGGAATTTCTAGCGGCTTACACAAAATGTGAGCAACGGAGAGAGCGGGTGCATAGTGTGTACCAGGAAAATCCGCCAGAGGAGCAGAGGATGCTCACCGTCTGTTCAATGCCCTCGGGGCACCCCGCCCAATCTGCAGGGAGCGACTGCAGAGAGACCCTCTCCGCAAAGCCCCGAGTTTGGTCCCACGAAACCCCCTAAACCTCTGAAGAGAATCTCCCGACAGCACCCCAACAAAGAGAGCTGCTGGACCGGGTCTCCGCTGGCTCCGAGAAGCCGCAGAGGTCGGCGAATCCTGCACCTCCGACTCCGGGAGCTTGTGGGACAGAGCCCCCGGACAGGCTCCAATTGCCCCGGCCTGCCGCCGCGCGCCGCCCCACCCCCGCAGCCCGGGCTTTAACCCCTGTTTCCCCGGCAGAGCGCCGGAGGAGCGCCGGTAGCCGGCACGAGGACCCCTGCCCAAGCGAGCCGAGATGGCCGGTAGCCCAAACCATCCCAAAGGCCTCCTTCAACCCGCTGAAGACCCGGTTCTCTCGGCTCTTGGAGGGATGGAGGGTGGGCGATCCTGAAAAGGACCCACTTTGAAATATTTTTCCGGAGAGCATCACCACCCGGGAGACAGTCACACTGGCCTCGCAGCGCCGGCTGCGGTGCACGCATCCCGAGATGCGGCTGCCGCGGGATGGAGCCAGCGAGTCCAGGTCCAGGAGAAGCCGCCCGGGTTCGGGGGCTCCGGGGACCTCCACGCCGAGGCTCGGCGCTCCCAGGCTCAGGACAGGTGATGGCTGCGTCCCACTAATGAGCCTTGACGCCCGCGAGGAACGATTCTATTTTTAAGTAGTATTTTTTTTCTAACAAATTAGGAAAATAAACCAAGTCCAGGAGGAAGGCGGCTGCGCACGGCAGGTCCCAGGAGCCACAACCACCACCCATTTCCCCACCTCCAACACTACCGCCCACGGCTGGGCGAGAAGTTGGGAACTTCGGGACCACGCTCCAGGCGCTCGCAGAGAGTGACTCGCTTCTCCTTTAACTTTGGGAGCCAGGGTCGCCGCCGAGGGCTGGAAGGCCGTCCAGGAAGCCAACCCACATGGCCGTCCGGGTCCTGCACTTCCCGGCATAGAGTAAAGGGGACGGGATGAAAAAGAAATAGGGTGATACATATTCTGTTTCGCTTCTCCCAAAAGCAAAAGGGTGCATGGCACCTGCTGGGGCTTGGAGACCAGGAGGAGCACCGCTGGCCACTGCGGGGAACCTGCCGCGTCCCCGCAGGCTCTGCGTCCCGACCCCAGCGGGGAAAGCGCCGGTGCAGTGCACGCAGCCCGCGTACCCAGAGCAGCTTGAGAGCGGAGTCCCCAGACTCAAGGGGGTGGGTGGGCGCCCTCCCCGGAACACCCGCGCCTTGCGGCTGCTCTCTGGTCTTCCCCCGCACGTGGAGGCGCCGCGGACGCTGCATCCCGACTGCGGCCGGAGGGCTGCGCCTGCCTACACCGAGGCGCCCCCACGTCCTGCTCGAAACCCCTGGCGCTCCCGCAAGCCCCGGCATCCACTTCCTTCCCGCGCCAAACTTGGCTTCGGCAGCCGGGACCCAAGCAGGGCGGCCGGGGATCCACGGAGCTGGTGAAAAGTTAGTCGCGGAGCTGCAAAGTCCCCTCCCCGGGGTCGGAACCTCCACTCCCATGTCCCCTGGTGCGCCTTGGAGTCCGAGGCTCCGCATCCTCGCGGTCCCCACCGTCCCCACCCAGCCACCTACCTGCTCCCGCGGCCGGCCCGGGGCTCGGCCGGCCAGTCGCGCGGTCCTGTACCCAGGAGCCCGAGCCGGGCCAGAGCGCCGGGCAGGAGCTGGAGCTGCGAGCAGCCGGGCGGCGGGCACCGGGAGCTACTGAGCGACTGAGCAAGCGAGCGGGCGGGCGGCTGGAGCCGCGGCGGCTGCTGCTGAGCCAGCCCCCACTCGCTTAGTCCCTCGGCCCCTCCCTCTCCTTCCCGCCCAGCCTCCCTCCTCCCGGCTCGCAGCTCCCTCCCTCCGCTCTCCCGCACACCCTCCCTCTTTTTTTTTCCTCTTTCTCTCTCTTTGGTCCTTTCAGCCCCTGCTGTTTTGCGCGCGCTCGTTCGTTCTTTTTCCTGTCTTCAGTCTCTCTCTTCAGCATGCCTTTGGATTCCCCTTTTCCTCCGATTCAACCCTTTCCAGCATCTCACCTCATTCCTCCCCACTTTCGTTCTTTTGCTCGTTTCTCTTGCTCCCTTGTTTCTCTATTTTCTATTTTCTCCTCCTTCTAACCTTCTCGAGGGTCTACTCTCCCTTCTCTTCCCTACTCCGCCTTTCCTTCGTGCTATGGTTGGGAGATCCCGGGCGTGGGAGTGGGGGTCGGGGGGTTAAAGGGAGCCAGGGGCACCCCCAGGCGGTGCTCCTAACAGGCCGAGGACTCAGAGGGACGGGCAGGGCTGGAGATAGGGACTCAAGACAGGAGCTTGAGAAATGTCTGGGCCAGGGAAATGGCAAGAAAAGCAAAGACCTCAAAATGTTAAGACCCAAGTCGGGCTGAGCCGTGCCTGGTGAGATGAGTAAACTGAGACCCAAGGAGAAGAGGACAAGAGACTTGCCTTGCCAAGGTCTACTACAGGCAAGGTCGAGACGCCCACTGCTCCTTGCAGCCTGGGACTGGGCTCCCGCACTGATGCGGGGAGTGCGAGGGCACCAGAGTCCGGTCAGCTTGTTCCCGTCCCTTTGCTTGCTCCTGCGCTCACGTCCCTGGGGCCTCTGGGAGGAAGCCTTCCCCCTGCCCCCTGCGACAGCAACTGGGGCCACCTGGCTGCTCCTGGACACTCCTAGTGAGGCTGAGCCGGGCGGGGGTAAAGACCTGGCTCTTACCTCCCACCCCTCTCCAGGAAAAGCAGACTCCCAATCACAGGCGATAGGAATGATAGCATGGTACTTTGTTCGTGGGGGTTGCCTTCTTTTGTCCTTGAACTAAAACCGGAGCGGGAAGGCCCAGGCTTGTAAAGGTGGCCATACACAGGTGGAGAGAGGAATTTTTGCAAATAAATCAGGCCTAATGCCTGAGACTGGGAGCTGTGTGTCTGTCCGTGTGTCTGCACACCTAACCCTCCCAGGCCTTTCTGGGTCTGATGGGGCAAGTCCCTCCCCTAGAAGCTATTCCTGGCACTTCCTCATTTCAGCCCAGTGGCGTCCGGAGGAGAGACGTGGAGTCTCTGTTCCCATGGAGTCCACCCTGTGGCCCCACACGACCAGGATTCTCCTAGTTTCACCCCTTATTTCTGGGGCCAGAGTTTGCTCTCCTTCTGTGCTACCAATCAGAAGTAGTACCTCCACTCAGCCCCTGGGTAAAAATCTACTTTGGGGTGCTGGCAAAACTCCGCACAATATTCTATTCGTTCCTCACTTTGGGATATCAAATCAAGTCCATAAAGCCCGGCCTGGGCCTCTGTGGTTCACACCACAAAACCAGAAGAAACATCTGCTGAAGGCTAGGACTCGGTGGGGCATGCGGAGTGCCCCACAGAGTCCCCAACAGAGGGTGAGTGCCACTTTAAATTCCCCCTTCAGAGCCTCCCTGCCTCACCTGAGTCCTGACTGTGGGCAAATCTTAGGGCTGGCATCATTTCCCCACCTGATTATAAAGAGGCTGAATTAGATGTTCTCTAAGATTTTCTCCAGCTCTGAGGTGCTACAGTTTGTAGATATCATAGATGCCAAATGTGTATGCCTGCTCCACCACTTACTGTGACACCAGGCAGTCACTAACCTGTTTCCCTATCAGTAAAATGGGAATGATGACCATACTGTGAGCTGTGCCAATGAAACCACATAATGCACCGAAGCACAGGTCCTGGCACAGAGTAGCACTTGACTACTGTGAGCAATTAATACTGCACAAGGAGGCCAGGCACGGTGGCTCAAGCCTGTAATCCCAGCACTTTGGGAGGCCGAGGCGGGTGGATCACGAGGTTGAGAGATCGAGACCATCCTGGTCAACATGGTGAAACCCCGTCTCTACTAAAAATACAAAAAATTAGCTGGGCGTGGTGGCGCGTGCCTGTAATCCCAGCTACTCAGGAGGCTGAGGTAGGAGAATTGCCTGAACCCAGGAGGCGGAGGTTGCGGTGAGCCGAGGTCACGCCATTGCACTCCAGCCTGGGTAACAAGAGCGAAACTCCGCCTCAAAAAAAAAAAAAAAAAAAAAAAAAAAAAAAAATACTGCACAAGGTAGGATTTTGCATATCTTTGCTTCATCTTCACATTTCCATTTTCATTATGAGTTGCAATTACCCCCATGCGCCACCACTCTCCCTCTCTGTGGTAGCCATCCACTTATAAGTCTTGGACTTCAATTCTGGTAGGTTTAGGAAGGTAGACAGGACTTTCTGAATAACCATCTCATTCCATCTCAATGACCAATAAATAGGAAGCAACTCCCTCCCCCTTCTCTTACACACTCACACCTGCCAGGCTTGAAGTGTGCGTCTGAGGATTGCTGGCTCCCTCCACGCTGGGCTGGGGATTGCCTGGTTTTCTGCCACACTCTAAAAAGCCACATCGATCTATAAAGCTGCACCTTCCCTACCCAGATGGCAGGGCTCCAAGGACACATGTCCCAACAGAGCCAGAAACACGTTTAGCAAACATCTCTGAGGTTGGCTCGGGGTCACGTGGAGCCCACGATACATCATTCATTTGTCAGTCTCTGAGTGCCTACTTACAGGAGGTGCCACTCCGAGCAGCCCACTGCCATGTCCACCTTCAACTCAGCTGCAACAAGTTCATTTGGGAAGCTATGCCATCTAAGACCATGCTACTCATTGAAGGGCATATTTGAGATAAAAATCCACTGTTCTGGCCGGGCGCGGTGGCTCACGCCTGTAATCCCAGCACTTTGGGAGGCCAAGGCGGGTGGATCACGAGGTCAAGAGATGGAGACCATCCTGGTCAACATGGTGAAACCCCGTCTCTACTAAAAATACAAAAAATTAGCTGGGCGTGGTGGCGGGTGCCTGTAATCCCAGCTACTCAGGAGGCTGAGGCAGGAGAATTGCCTGAACCCAGGAGGCAGAGGTTGCGGTGAGCCGAGATCGCGCCATTGCACTCCAGCCTGGGTAACAAGAGTGAAACTCCGCCTGAAAAAAAAAAAAAAAAATCCACTGTTCTATGCTATAGCCCTGCTATCAAAAAGTTTACATACCTAGTTGATCCTACCAGAAAAAAAAAAAAAAAAAAAAAAAAAAAGCTTACACACAAAGATCAGAAGACAGGGGAAAAAAAAAAAAAAGAGTAGGGGGCCTGGAAGAACCAAGGATTTGAAGCCTGAGTTCATATGTGACCATAAGCCCGTGCAATTGCACCCTCTGCACACTTCAGCCTGGACAGGGGTGAGGAGTAAGGAGGCCAAATCTCCAGTGAATAAGGAAGAGGACGTCCTTCTCTTAGAAATAAATTATCCCAGCCGGACGGAGTGGCTCATGCTGTAATCCAAGCACTTTGGGAAGCCAAGGTGGGCAGATCGCCTGAAGTCAGGAGTTCAAGACAAGTCTGGCCAACACGGTGAAACCCTGTCTCTACCAAAAATACAAAAAATTTAGCTGTACATGGTGGTGCATGCCTGTAATCCCAGCTACTCGGGAGGCTGAGGCGGGGGAATTGCTTGAACCAGGGAGATAGAGGTTGCAGTGACCCGAGATCACACCACTGCACTCCAGCCTGGGCAACAGAGTGAGACTCAGTCTCCAAAAACATAAAAATAAAAACAAACAAAAAAAAAGAAATTATCCAAAGGCTAGAACACTAGACAGAGTGTCCAAGGCTTAGGCCACAGTGGTCTTCCCTTCAGTTAAGTGTGCAGGCAGGGAATCCTCTTTGTTTTCCTTCTCTCTCCCTCCTTTCCTTGATGAGAGATCGCCTTTCCCTCTCTATCTTCCTGCAGAACTCTGACTCAAAGCCCCAAGCAGGAATATCCACAAAGCAGACCCAGGGATGACTGGAATTTGTTGAGTGACTGAATGATTTCAGAATTTGTGGGATCTTTTAAACCTTTAAGTGGGCCGGGCGCGGTGGCTCAAGCCTGTAATCCCAGCACTTTGGGAGGCCGAGGCGGGTGGATCATGAGGTCAAGAGATCGAGACCATCCTGGTCAACATGGTGAAACCCCGTCTCTACTAAAAATACAAAAAAAATTAGCTGGGCATGGTGGCACATGCCTGTAATCCCAGCTACTCAGGAGGCTGAGGCAGGAGAATTGCCTGAGCCCAGGAGGCGGAGGTTGCAGTGAGCCGAGATCGCGCCATTGCACTCCAGCCTGGGTAACAAGTGCGAAACTCCGTCTCAAAAAAAAAAAAAAAACCTTTAAGTGGAACATAACATGTCAGAGTGCCTGAAGGAGGGATGTCTCCCTCCCCACCACACTAAATATTTGGGGTCAATACCATGTCTTATTTACCATCATATCTGATACAAAGCCTAGCTTAGGGCCTTGCCTTGTTACAAGAGTAAGTAGAATACTATAATTTATTAATAAGATACACACATGAAATTATTTAAACTTCATGACAATTCTGTATAGTAGGCATTCTTATTTCCCTTTTACAGAGGAAAGACTGAGGGCCAAAGAAGGTAATTTACCCTAGGCCACATAGCCAGGAAATGACAGAACCTGAATTTGGACTCAAGCTTGTTCAAAGCTCTTTTCTCAATGCTGTAGTGTCTTGCACTATGGGACTGAGACTAAGGCAACCTAGGGAGACATTCACTCTCAGGGACCAAATGCACATACGCAACCCTGAAAGTAACCTTCAGAAAATACCCCCGAAGAATTATAAAGAACTGTGGGACCCCTGTGGTCCTAGCCATCAATGAGGTACAGAGAAGAAACTATTGCACAACCAGTGTCTAAGGTAACTCACCAGCATTACATCTGCTGATAGAACATACACTGATCTACACCAAACACATCTGCAAATATAACCGCAATCCTGCCCAGTACACAAATTAGTGGGAGATGACAACCCAACACACCTACGCACACACGAAAGCAACCCAAACGTTCCCCTGCACACACAAATATAACACAATTCCTGCACTTTTTTAAAAACAGCATCAAAATAAGACTCAAGTGGCATGACTCTTTTCACAAGCTTTTTTATGAACCCACAACTACCAATCGAAGTCTTGATTAACTTGGTTGTATTTATTAAATCATGTTCAATATTTAATAACTTTGAATATGGATTGAATATTTAATGAGATTGGTGGAGATCTATTTGTGTATATACATCAGAAGTGCCAATTGCTTTGAATTGAGAATTGAGTCTGTGACTCATTCTCAGAAGCTGGTACTGGAGATCTCTCCATTCTTCATTTTCACGGATTTATTTAAATTATAGGTTATCATGATGACATTATTACACTATTATTTATTATGGGGCTCCACTATTATAACATTGCTAGGCAGTACCAGAAAATGTGGCATTTAGATACTGAATTTCCTTGCATCCAGGGAAACCTGGATTGGGGTCTCTTGGTCGCCTTCCTCCATGTTTACTAGGAAAAGGGGCCAAATATGACACTGTGAAATGCATGCTGTCTTAAGCCCTCAATCCTCCCACAGGCACAAGATAATCTGGAACCAATTTCTGTGTTGTTCTTTGTCCAACACCAATTTGTTCAAAAGAAGAAACTCTACTTTGTGGACTGAGGACCAGCAACATGAATTTCTGAAACTTTTTTAACAGAAATAAAAGAATCGGAGGCAAAACGCAATTTTCAGAGGCATCATGAAGATTCGTGAAAGTCCTTGGAAGATTTGAGATTCAAGAGCTGAATGAATAAATTTAACTCTCCACATGTGTGGATTTTACATAAGGTACAGTTATATATTAATGATGTCCTCTGCCTAATAAGTAATTATAAAATGTGGTTTGTTAGGGGTCAAAGTTAAATCACTGGAAATAGTCCTTGTGCCATAGCAGGATATTACCTGGCAGGATATAAACTGCTTACTCACAAAAGAGAGCTAATGCATTCTCCATCAAATAACTGTCATCACGGACATACCCTCGTCATATTCTGATTTGCTTTGATTTGGGGTCCAAAGCAGATGTAAAGAAATGCTACCACAAGAAAAATAATTATAACACCACCATTAGGTGGAGAGTAGCCTTCTGACTGAAATCAATGTAATCATACTTCTTCTATACTATTTCATATGTATATATATACAGGGTCTCACTCTGTTGCCCAGGCTGGAATGCAGAGGTGTGATCATGGCTCCGTGCAGCCTCAAACTCTTAGGCTCGAGTGGTGTCCCTGCCTCAGCCTCCTGAGTAGCTGAGATCACAGGCATGGGCCACCAAGCCTGGCTAATTTTTTGTTTTTTTTTTTGGTACAGACAGGGTCTCACTTTGTTGCCCAGGCTGGTCTCAAACTCCTGGCCTCAAGCAGTTCTCCCACCTCAGCCTCCCAAGTGCTAGGATTAAAGGCATAAGTCACTGAGCTCAGCCATTGTTTTCATTTCATTTGCAACAGACAATTAGAAAAATTTGCACCTCTAAACATTTTTCTTTTGTCTCCTCACCTTCGATACTCTGTCAACTTTTAAATTAAATTATACCTGATACCACACCAATTTATTTGCCCATTCTCAATCCCCCATAGTGTTCTGGGCTTCCTGATGTTTTTTTTTTATTTTTGAGACAGAGTTTCACTCTTGTTGCCCAGGCTGGAGCGCAATGGTGCAATCTTGGCTTAGCCTCCCGAGTAGCTGGGATTACAGGAATGCAGCACTCACACCTGGCTAATTTTGGATTTTTAGTAGAGCCAGGGTTAGAGTTTCTGCATATTGGTTGGGCTGGTCTTGAACTCCCACCACCCACCCCAGCCTCCCAAAGTGCTGGGATTATAGGTATGAGCCACTGCACCTGGCCGTGCTTCCTCATCTTATTTCTGCTGTTCTCAGAACCTTAATGCCTTTCCCATTCTCTTTTAAACTTGGCAAACTCATCTTATCCTTTAAAACTCTGCTTATCGGCCGGGCGCAGTGGCTCAAGCCTGTAATCCCAGCACTTTGGGAGGCCGAGGTGGCTGGATCACGAGGTCAAGAGATCGAGACCATCCTGGTCAACATGGTGAAACCCCGTCTCTACTAAAAATACAAAAAATTACCTGGGCATGGTGGCGCGTGCCTGTAATCCCAGCTACTCAGGAGGCTGAGGCAGGAGAATTGCCTGAACCCAGGAGGCGGAGGTTGCGGTGAGCCGAGATCGCCCCATTGCACTCCAGCCTGGGTAACAGGAGCAAAACTCCGTCTCAAAAACAAAAAAAAACAAAACAAAAAAACCTCTGCTTATCACTAAGGCCTTCCTTAGTTCCTTTACCCTACCTGTTTACCTGCCCTGATTGGCACTTTTCTCACTGTAGTTTGATCATATGTTTACAGGTCTACCTGTTACCATTGTATGGTAAATACCATAGTCATTTCAGTATCTCCAGTGTCTTGCACACTGCCTGGTCTAACAGTGGGTGTGTGGGTGGGTGGATGGATGGATGGATGGATGGATGATAGATGGGTGGATGGATGGATGGATGGACTTGGAAATAAAAACATATGGGTTTTATTATACTTGTGGCTCTTTAGCCTTTGACTTGGGTTGAGCAGGGTATTGGAGTAGGAGCCATCTTATTTTCCAGGAAGCTTATAATGCCATTCATTCTTAGACTCAAGTCAAAGCTCAAAGGGATTAGCTACTCCTTTGTTTTGCAGATAAAGTCATCCCCCTTGGTTGCTCAATAACACATGTTTTCATTCAACAAACATTTATGAAGTTCTTACTATGTGCCAGGCTCCCTGCTTGCTGCCTTGACTCACAATCCAAACCACTAAATCAACCCAGGTGGATTTCTAGGAGCAGGCAGTGTCCAGGAACAACCTTTTCTCTCCAGCACTGTTGGCAGGTTCCTTGTGGAAACCAACAGACTTTCGGGGAAGCAGAAGAATCTCCTCGAGAGAGAGGGTCTGGGACTCTGGCCTAGTGGTAGCTTGACTTGGCAAATTCTTAGCTTTTTATAAGCACCTCAAATCCTTTGTGGAAGTAGGGAGGGTATCAATTCTCACACATTAAGCAAAATATCCTCCTCTTCGTTAGCTTCCTCTGCCACCACTCCCTTCTCCACATTTGTTCTCCAGCAATGCTGAAAGAGGTTTGTGGGCCCTGTGCCCACAAGAACACAAGTTCCATGAGGAAGGGACCTTGCTTTCTTTGCCATTATATATCCAGCATCTAGAACAACACCTGGATATAATAGGCCATCAGTGAAAATTTACTGGATTAGTTAATGAATGGTATATCATATTTTTGTCTTTGCTAGTGATGCTTCTGTGCTTGGAATGACCTCTTTCTTCACACTAACTCTTACTCATCCAGCAAGACTAAGTCAGGTATATTCTCTCCTAGATAATCCTCCCTGAAGCCCCTGGGTTGAACCAAACACCCTTCCTCTGGGTTTCTTGGCACCATGTGCAAAGGCCTCTCTTTGCACTAACCACAGCGTACTGCATTTATCTGTTATGTGTCTGTTCCCCATACCAGACTTTGAGCATCGTGAAGACAGGAACCATATGCTATTCATCATCATACTCTCAGCTCCTTGGCAAGGTGTCTGGAACATAGAAAGCACTCTATAAAGATTTGTCAAGCTGTACTAGGCAACCCCAAGTAAATGCAGATTGGGTCACACCAAATGTGACTGCTGATTCATGTGGTCATTTGGCAAATATTGATTGAGTGCCTATGATGTGCCAAGCACTGTTCTTAGCCAATGCTAAGCCAAATACACAAAAATAATGATAAAGTGGGTGCTTGTCAATTAGACACAACCCAGGTATTTTACCAGGCTAGTTAATTGCTGTGTCGAGTCAATATGAAGACTGTTTTAAACTTCAGCTTTGGCTATAATATTATTTAAGCCTAGACAGGAAATTCAGGGTTCGAATAACTCAATACTCTCTCTTTCCTGAGCTTTAAAATCATAGCAATTTGCCTAGAAACGCTTTACAAATTGCATTAAGTATTTCAAGGCTTAGAAAACACAACTGCACAAAATGCCTTTGTATTTAAGATCTCATAATAAATAAAAAATTAAAGTCCAATCAGCTTTCGATTCAGTTGAAATTCAATTTGCCTTTAAAAGCCATGTATTGATTTCTTTGATCATACCCACGACCTATGTTACATTTAATAAACTTTTATTGACCCCTTTTATTGTATCATGCATTGTAGTAGGCGCTAAAGAAAACGAAGATTAATAAGATGATCTTGACCTTTTTTTTTTTTTGAGACGGAGTTTCACTCTTGTTACCCAGGCTGGAGTGCAATGGCGCGATCTCGGCTCACCGCAACCTCCGCCTCCTGGGTTCAAGCAATTCTCCTGCCTCAGCCTCCTGAGTGGCTGGGATTACAGGCACACGCCACCATGCCCAGCTAATTTTTTGTATTTTTAGTAGAGACGGGGTTTCACCATGTTGACCAGGGTGGTCTCGATCTCTTGACCTCGTGATCCACCCGCCTTGGCCTCCCAAAGTGCTGGGATTACAGGCTTGAGCCACTGCGCCCGGCCTGATCTTGACCTTTAAAGAGCTCCAAGTTTGGTGGGGGAGCTTGAAACACAGCTGACTCATTGTAACCAGTGAGATTGAGAGATGTTGCAACCCAGGTATACACAAGATGCTATGAGAGCATGGAGGACCAACACATTCATTTTGTCTGCAAAGGTATTAGGGAAGGTTTGATAAAAGTGGTGACACCTTGGCCAGGCGTGGTGGTCATGCCTGTAATCCCAACACTTTGGGAGGCCAAGGCAGGTAGATTGCCTGAGGTCAGAAGTTCGAGACCAGCCTGGCCAACATAGTGAAATACTGTCTCTACTAAAAATACAAAAAAATTAGCCAGACATGGTGATGGCACCTGTAATCCCAGCTACTCAGAAGGCTGAGGCAGGAGAATCATTTGAACCCAGGAGGTGGAAGCTGCAGTAAGCCAAGATCATGCCATTGCACTACAGCCTGGGCAACAGGAGCAAAACTCTGTCTCAAAAAAAAAAAAAAAAAAAAAAGTAGGGACACCTGAGCCAAGCCTAAATAGATGAGTAGAATCTGGCAAACAGTGAAAAGAAGGTAAATGACAGACGAGAGAGGGTAGTGACGTGGCACAGTGATAGGAGGCACATGGCACACTCAAGGGAGACATGCCATGGGCAGGTAGAGCAAAATGTAACTGCCAGGAAAGAGAGAGGAAAAGGTTGGAAAGGTGAGCTGGGCTCTGATGGAGAAAGATATAGAATGATAACAAGGTAGAATTTTACTCTGGAGATAATGGAGAATATTACTAAAGCATAAAATTTTTAAAATTATATGATGCCTTTATGCATCTATTATATATAAAGACATACATTCTAATACTCTGTCACATACACATAACTGAATAAACATCAATACCATTTGATGTGGTTTGGCTGTGTCCCCGCCCAAATCACACCTTGAATTCTCACATGTTGTGGGAGGGACCGGGTGGGAGGAAATTGAATCATGGGGGGCAGGTCTTTCTGATGCTGTTCTCCTGATATTGAATAAGTCTTATGAGATCCAATCGCTTTATAAAGCAGAGTTTCCTTGCACAAACTCTCTCTCTTTGCCTGCTACCATCCATGTAAGACGTGACTTGCTCCTTCTCCACTTTGGCCATAATTGTGACTCATTCCCAGCCATGTGGATCTGTAAGTCCAATTAAACCTCTTTTTTTTTTTTTTTTTTTTTTTTTTTTTTGTAAATTGCCAAGTCTCAGGTATGTCTTTAACCACAGCATGAAACCAGACTAATACACTATTTTTTATGAAATGTCTACCCTGTACCAGGTAGGTGCCTTGCTAAGTATCCAACAGGCATTGTTGCATTTTATCTTCACAACAACCCTGAGATGTAAGTGTCATGATCCCATTTTACAGATGAGGCAATGGAGGCTAAGAGTAGTTAAATTTCTCAGCTAGTCTGTAGCGGACCTGGAACTTAAATGCAAACGTGTCTGACTCCAAAGTCCACGATCTTAACTTTTAGGCTGTGGCTGCAGCTTGTACAAACAATAAACAGATTCACAAAGTAGAGGTTTACATAACATTCTTTTTAGCCTTAGAACATATCAAAGGGATGGCCAGGCGTGATGGCTCAAGCCTGTCATTCCAGCACTGTGGGCAACCAAGACGGGCAGATCACGAGGTCAGGAGTTCGAGACCAGCCTGGCCAATATGGTGAAACCCCTTCTCTACTAAAAAATACAAAAATTAGCCAGGTGTGGTGGTGTGCTCCTATAATACCAACTGCTCAAAAGGCTGAGGCAGTCACTTGAACCCAGGAGGCAGAGGTTGCAGTGAACTGAGATCCCACCACTGTACTCCAGCCTGGGTGACAGAGCAAGATTCTGTCTCAAAAAAAAGAAAATAAAAAAAGAACATATCAAAAGCCTTAAAATGTTTACACTCTTAAACCCAGTAATGACATTTCTGAGAACAAATCTTACAGAAATAATCAGAAATTCACCCAAAGATGCATGTATAAAGATGATTATTGCATAACCGGGAAAAGTTGAAAGCAACCTAAGTAGCCAGCATTAGAAAAGGATCCCTTATAAAATGGTGCATTACTTAATCATTAAAATTATAATTGCATGGGATAGAATCATATAATCTCAATTTGTAAAGAAAAAATGCACAGTAAAAAAAATGAAAAAGAAATATTTCAAAATGCAACTGGCAGTGGCCTCTGGGAAAAGTTGCAGGTGATTTTTTTTCCCCTATGCATTCCAAAATTTCTGCACTTGAACACCTCATTCTTGAAATCAGGAAAAGATACAGTTTAAAAAAAAATCCATTCTGTGTCAGCTGGGTCAGCCTGGAATTGTCAGCAGGATGAGAAACAAAACAGCAAAATCACCTCCCTGTCCCTTGATCCTAAGATGTCTGGAGATAAAATATTGACAAAGCTGGCACCCTGTCAGTGACACCTAAGGGTCCAAACTCAAATCATTTCACTTACTCATAGTCACTCATGTATTCAAAGAAAGCACAATAATTCATCTCACTTTATTTTCTTTATACTGAAAAGTTGCAAAAATTCATTTTAAAATTGAAAATATAAATTGCAATTTTCTTGCAATTTGTTAAATTAACACATGTGTTAAATGTTATGTTTGTTCTTAGCCTGACTGTTAATTCTTCAGGGGAGGAGGAAGAAAGGAAGAGAAAGAACAAATCCAGATCTTGGGGGCCCAATCTGGGTAACCAACTGTCTGGTTCCGTGCTGAACTCACTGACTTTGGGGCTCTCTCAGAGGAATTAGAGTTAAGCTAATAACCCAATTTGGAATAATTTAAAGCTCTTTTTAGGGAAGTTTTTGACTCAATTGGGCTTATTATGCATAGGTTTAATGTGTAACAATTTGTTCTTGAAAGCTAACATTATTGTTGGCAATAAAGATAGGAAGTGGAAATAAGTTTCCAATACGTAAAGCAGATTTATTTCTCGTTTCATATGGACTTGTTCTGGGTCTCTGTGTATGAATCACACGGTGCTCCCTGCAATAAGATGCTGTCCATGCAGTTGGTTATGATAAATGGCCTGTAATTGTGAATCTGATATTGGTTTTCAATATTGAATTTATCATTCTGTCCTCTTAACAGCTATTAAATACTTTTAAGAATTTATCCATTTGCCTGATCCACCTGTGATTTTTCAATATGTAAAATTTATTAGTTTCCTAGTTTTTTGGGATTTTAATGGCTGACAACATCATTAATAATGCTGAGTAATGGAGGTGACCTCTTTCAAACCCCGTTTCCTTCCACTACTCCAGAACACCCAAACTGAATCAAAATGGATTTGATGTGGGAACCCAGAAAGAAAACGGCGGCGGTGGGGTGCCTCAAAATGCGGCTGGTGCAGGCCAAGCCACACTGTCTTCCTTGGGTCTTCACCTCCGAGCCCCTGGCAGAGAGAGCCAGGCCTGGGCTGCCTGAGCCTTCCCAGCCTCCACCTTCTCCTCCCAATGAATAAGCCAGCTCGGCAGGCTTCCTCACCCTCAGCTGCCTCAGTTTCTTCAGTATTGGGTGATTGATGGAAATAATAATGCCACTTGCCTGGCTCCCTCACAGACAGTGCTTTGTGAATTAATGAAAGCCCGCAGACCGTACACGAAGAAAGCCCCCTCCCGGACAGCTGCGTCGCTGCCCTGGAATTCTCATGAGCTGGACGGGGAGGGATCCTTGCTCTTCACTGTGAGGACAGTGCCACCAGAGGCTGAAAGAAATCAGGCCGTGTGGCCTGGTGGGGTGGCTTACACCTGTAATACTAATTCTTTGCAAGGCCTATGCAGGAGAATCGCTTGAGGACCAGCCTGGGCAACACGGTGAAACCCTGTCTCTACTAAAAACACGAAAATTAGCCCAGCATTATGCTGCAGTGCCTGTGGCCCCACCCACTTGGGAGGCTGAAGTGGGAGGATCACCTGAGCCTGGAAGGCGGAGACTGCAGTGTGTTGTAATCATACCACTGCACTCCAGCCTGGGTGACAAATCAAGACCCTGTCTCAAAAAAATAAAAATAAAAAAACTCAGGCTATGTGGAACGATGGCAGAGCTGGACTTCCCCTGACCACCCATGTATGTTGACCCTGAACTGCATGAAGCTAGCTCAGGGTCGGAGCTTTGGGTTATACCTTTGCTGGTATTTTGTTTTGTTTTGTTTTGAGACAGAGTCTTGCTCTGTCACCCAGGCTGGAGTGCAGTGGGGCATTCTTGGTTCACCAAAACCTCAAACTCTTGGACTCAAGCAATCCTCGGACCTCAACCTTGCAAGAAGTTGGGACTACAGGTGTGTGTCATCATACCAGCCTAATTTTTTTTTATTTTTTGTTGCTCAGGCTGGCCTTAAACTCCTGGCCTCAAGCAATGCTCCCACCTCAGCCTCCCGAAAAGTGAGGATTACAGGAGTGAGCCACAGTGCCCGGCCTTTTGTTTTTCTTAAACCCAGCCTACAAGGCTGCATCTCATGGCTCCTGTAGCACTCACTGTGTTAACTGGACACAGGCACACAGACCTACAGAACTGAGTTCTCGAGGTCAGAGAACATGGTGACCCCCAGGCACGGGGCTTCCCTCAGCTGGAGGCCCAAAAGGACATGGAGCCAGAGCTGTGCATACATCCAGAAGGACAAAGAGCCTCAGGGCAGGCTGGGGGAGTGGGCAGAAGCTTCCCTGAGATGAGGACCCAGCTGAGTTTCCTAGTCACCCTTCTCAAGGTGACTTCATGATAAGCAGCCCCCTGCTGCCTCCAACCTGTGGATAATTGAAAATTAACCACCTCCCCTGTAGCCTAATTTCATATTCTTGGGGCAGCATGATCGACTTCCAGTCCAATGGAAATCTGTTTCCTTAGAAGTTTTGTCTATTCAAGGATTATGGGCCAAGATCAAACCTATCAGGAAAAAAAAAAAAAGAAAAAAAAAAAACAGAGCTGTCAATAGAATCACTGACAGGTGAAAAATTCCCAAAAGGCTTCTGAGTCAAGAAGAGACGTGATTTCTACCAGAAGCCACAGGGCTGCCTGGTTCCAGACCGAGTCTAGGAGGCAATATCGGATAAGGCGTTCAGTTCAGACCAAAAGCTCCCTCTGCAATGCTCCTTCTGCCCTTCCGTGACACAATTTACAAACTGCTAGAAAGGCAGATATGCCTTCCCCAAATCCCAGACATTTCAGAACCTTCTGTAGACTCAGCTTTTACTACCAAGGTCTTTCGTATACTTTTCGTGTCAATGGCTAAGAGCAAAAGGTAATTTTAATCTGACAAATGTTTACTGAGGACCTATGAGTGCCTACGTGCTTAGCACTGGGTGAACTGCTGTGGAGACACACACAAAAACAAATAAAATACATTCTCTGCCGTCAGGTAGGCCTGGTAATGGCACTGCACTTAACAATCAATTATGAAACATTTACTGCATGCTCGGTGCTGTGCTGGATGCTGCAAAGGACACAAGGAAAGGAATCATGCTCAATCCCTTCCCAAGGAGCTTACGTTATTAGAGAGAAAAGATCTTCATATACAAACCATGACGACTCATAATGAAATGTTCAGTTGTGTGGTGGAGGCAATGAGTACAAAGAATTGGGAAGGATCAATGTAGGCTGCAAAAAATCAAGGTAAACCCTATGGAGTTGGAGGCAGTGGAAAAGGATCATGAGAGAAGGATGGGTGGGGACACAGAGGATAGGACAGACGTTGTGTGTGTGTGTGTGTGTGTGTGTGTGCACACGAACGCACGTGTATGTGTGTTGTCAAGAATTACTATCTTTATCATTCAGCCTTCAAATATCTGCCCACCCTTCCAGGTACTCACTCATATATATCCTACAACAGAAAGGGTCAACGAACATTAATGGAGAAGCTGCCTCATGCCAGGAGGCATTTTGCACTTAGTATTCATTGCCATATACACCCTTCCCAACCACCCTGCCAAGGAGACATCATGTCCCTTTTTTACAGAAGAGGGCCCCAGAGTTCAAAGGGTAAGCCACTTGCCCAAGACTGCATTACCAGCAAGTGGCCAAGCTGGGACCCAAACCAAGGTCTTGGCCTCCAATGCTCATATTTTTTACCATTGAATCACATGGACTCTAGGAAGAAGAAAGTGGCAGTACCCCAGGAAGGCAACGCTGGACCAGAATCTAAAAGGAAGAGGAGGAGGAAGGGCAATGGAATATAACAACTGCCAGGCCAGGTGCTATGCTGGCCAAGAAAGAGCAACTAGTAGACCATTCACCTTTAGAGACAGCCACCACTGCATTCCCCTGGGACATTTCCTGGAGCTGCCATCCCAACTTTGACTTCCCACCATGATGGCTGCTACTTATGGCAAAACACCAGTCCTCTAGAAGACATAGGGCTCTCTCCTGCAGCAGCTGGAGTCCCCACTGAGGCCCCTTATCCTTCATCCAGAGCAAGGCAAGCTTAGTTTGGTGCCCAGACTCGGGCCATCTCACAGCTATGTCATCTTCCAACACATTAGAAGGAAAAACCCTCACTGAATCAGAAAATGTATCTTTTCGGTATGTAAATGGGTCCTGTTTTAAACCAAAATCAGTATAATCAAATAAGAAAATAAGACCAAAGTATACCTCCCACTGTCATTAATTATGCACAAGAGGGGAAGGAAGAAACTCTGGTATAGCTTATTTAAAAGGTGCAATCCTGAAGTAAGACCAAAAAAAAAAAAAAAATCCAAAAAAAGAGAGAGAATAATTAAAATGAAGGTATCATTATTGTTTCTTTAAAGGTCTCATTGGACAGAGGGGTCTGACTGACAGACAAGACATGTGGGGTTCTCAGAGTAACTGTTCTGAAGATGAACATGCAGGAAGTCCTGGCCTCTAGGACCTCTTGCCTACCTCCCACAGCCTTTCCAAGCAACTGGGAGAACAGGAAAAATACCGAGGGGCAGAGTCTACTGGACAAGGACCCTGCCCCTGGGCACGTTAATGTCAATCAAAAGAAACACTTAAGTCTCTGAAGCTTCCTTGGCATACAGGGGGTGAAATTACTACATTTCTATTGTCATCATCGTTATGGCTGCTATTATTAACATTCATCCAGTACCAACATTGTACTCAGCACAGCACAAAGTGTAAAGGAAGATACAGCGTCTGCTTTGAAAATAAACATCTACCTACAATCCCAGCACTTCGGGAGGCCAAAATGGGCGGATCACCTGAGGTCAGGAGTTTGAGACCAGCCTGACTAACATAGAGAAACCCTGTCTAAAAATGCAAAATTAGCCGGGTGCGGTGGCTCAAGCCTGTAATCCCAGCACTTTGGGAGGCCGAGGCAGGTGGATCACGAGGTCGAGAGATCAAGACCATCCTGGTCAACATGGTGAAACCCCGTCTCTACTAAAAATACAAAAAATTAGCTGGGCATGGTGGCTCGTGCCTGTAATCCCAGCTACTCAGGAGGCTGAGGCAGGAGAATTGCCTGAACCCAGGAGGCGGAGGTTGCGGTGAGCCGAGATCACGCCGTTGCACTCCAGCCTGGGTAACAAGGGCGAAACTCAGTCTCAATAAAAAAAAAGAAAAGAAAAGAAAAAAAAATGTAAAATTAGCCAGGTGTGGTGATGCACACCTGTAATCCCAGCTACTTGGGAGGCTGAGGCAGGAGAATCGCTTGAACCTGGGAGGCAGAGGTTGCGGTGAGCCATTGCACTCTAGCCTGAGCAACAAGAGCGAGACTCCATCGCAAAAATTAAAAAAGGAAAAGAAAAAGAAAATAAACATCTAGGCTCCCAACCAATTTGTGCCCCAGCAGAGGAACCAGCCTTTAGGCACTCAAGGACACTCCACAGCCCCACCTTCACCTCCACCCCCAAACACTATGTCTCCATTTTCCTTGGGCTACTACTTCAGGTCTCCTGGAATCTGTTCAGTGTTCCAAGGCCCTGGCTGGGTTGCATGGCTCTCAACTGGCCTCTGCGGCCAACATCAGGGTTCAAAGAACCAGGCAGAGAGCAGAAACAGACAGGGACAACCAGGACTCTGAGATGGAGAGCAGGCAGGGCGCCTGGGGAAAGACAGCACCCCGCTTTCTGATGACTGGCATGTGAGTCAAACTAAATAAATGCTTCACTTAATGTCACCACTCCACTGCTCTAGTCCCCTTGTTTTTCTTATCACCTCATTCTGCAACCTTACACTTTGTGAATACTCTCATATACTTTAAAACTCAAGACCCACACCGTAGTAAATTTTATCTGTACAAGTCTTTGGAACACAAAAGCATTGACAAGTGTCCATGGCCATCTAAGAAATGTACAAATATTATATATACACATCAGTTCCTCAAGCAAAAGTCCCACTTCCCACTGCCAAATGTTATTTTTTACAGCAGCTCTGCGAGATGAGTGAAGGCATATATTTAACTAGAGTGAGTGAGCCACTTATAGAGTTGGGGGGGTTAAAAAAAAAAAAAAAGAAGCTCAAACACTTTTATTGCTTTCTAACCAACAGGATTTCTCGATGCAAATGAATGAATCACCTTTGTGATGATTGGCTGCCCGAGTTTCCTTGTCACACTTGGAACAGGCTCAGTGGATGTGACTTGCATCCTCATGAGTCCAAGGCAAGATAAAGGACTGACATTGCTACCAGTGAGTTATGAGATTTGTCTTTATCAGTGAAAATAAGGTCATAACGCAGCCCAGCCATCGCCAATTATATGTGGGTTGCATCTACTTTTCTGTTTAATGTGAACCACTGTGCAGGGTGATATGGAGAAGCCCAGTGCATAAATTAGCAGTTTTTTGGGTTTTTTTTTGAGACAGAGTTTCGCTCTTGTTACCCAGGCTGAAGTGCAATGGCGCGATCTTGGCTCACCACAACCTCTGCCTCCTGGGTTCAGGCAATTCTCCTGCCTCAGCCTCCTGAGTAGCTGGGATTACAGGCACGCGCCACCATGCCCAGCTAATTTTTTGTATTTTTAGTAGAGACGGGGTTTCACCATGTTGACCAGGATGGTCTCGATCTCTTGACCTCGTGATCCAGCCACCTTGGCCTCCCAAAGTGCTGGGATTACAGGCGTGAGCCACCGCACCCAGCCAAATTAGCAGTTTTTAAAAGCTGCGTTAAGTCTTTAAGGCCACCAGGGTAGCTTTTAATGTGTTGCTGCCACTCATCAAGAGACACTGGTGTTCTTTTGACCTGTATTTTGACAACATTTGGTGGAAAAAGTAGCTGGGAGGACTCTCCTAACTATTTAAAATTAGAGGTGGGGTGCAGTGGCTCACACCTGTAAACCCAGCACTTTTGGAGGCTGAGGCAGTCGGATCACTTGAAGCCAGGAGTTTGAGACCAGCCTGGCCAACATGGTGAAACCTCATCTCTACTAAAAATACAAAAATTAGCCATCTCCAGTTCATGCCTCTAAGATAACAAAGAAAAGAAGCAACAACGGTCATGCCAAAAGGGCCGCGGCCACATGCAGCCTATTCACTGCACAAACTGTGCCCAGTGCATGCCCAAGGACAAGGCCGTTAAGAAATTCGTCATTCAAAACATAACGGAAGCTGCAGCAGTCAGGGACATTTCTGAAGCGAGCGTCTTCAATGCCTATGTGCTTCCCAAGCGGTATGTGAAACATTACTGTGTGAGTTGTGCAATTCACAGCAAAGTAGTCAGGAATCGATCTCACGAAGCCCGCAGGATTGAACACCCCCACCCCGATTTAGACCTGCGGGTGCTGCCCCATGACCCCACCAAAACCTATGTGAGGGGCTCAGTCCTTAAAGACTGAAGACAGACTATTCTCTGGAGAAAAATAAAATGCAAATCTACTTTTAAAAAAATTAGCCAGGCACCATAGGGAGTCTGAGGCAGGAGAATTGCTTGAACCTGGGAAGCAGAGGTTACAGTGAGCCAAGATCATTCCACTGCACTCCAGCCTGGGCAACACAGCAAGACCCTGTCTCAAAAAAAAAAAAAAAAAAAAAACACAATAAAATAAAATCAGAGAAAAAAAGTAATATGTTGATTCACAGCTGGATCCGAATTAGAAAGCTAACCAATCATGGGATCGAGTTCCTGGCAGCTATTTCTAAAGAGAAGGCATAACAAAACCATTCATTCAGCCCTCACCTGTTAATTGTGATTTAAAAACTAAGATCAGCCATGTACCGTGGCTCACACTTGTAATCCTAGCACTTTAGGAGGCCGAGGTAGGTAGATTGTTTGAGGTCAGGAGTTCAAGACCAGCCTGGCCAACATGGTGAAACCCCATCTCCACTAAAAATACAAACATTAGTCGGGCATAGTGGTGCATGCCTATAGTTCCAGCTACTTTGGAGGCTGAGTCAGATGAATTGCTTGAACCCAGGAGGGGGGAGGCTGCAGTGAGCTGAGATCACCCCACTGTACTCCAGCCTGCGCAACAGAGCGAGACTCTAAATTAATAATAATAAAAAGAAGATAATTCAGCATTAGCTTATGGAGTGATTTCTCTGTGCAAGGCACTGTGTGGACCTCTGAAGTCTCAGTTTTTCCAAAAGCTTGAGAGGTGTGAACATGCTTTACATTATGGAAGTTCTTTAAGAGCAGAAGAATGATGAGGAAATTCACAGGTGTTTTCTGAAACACTGCACAAGTTGACACTAAATCTCATGAAAAATGATGCTTTTGATGTGCAAGATTTTAGAAGATAAAAATAAAATATTCAAGATTCTGAAAGTGGTTTCTCTTCCACACAGCTTTTGGTCTGGAATTTGCACATTTGGTTTTCTTGTAGCTACTTCTGCAAAAACAAGTGCATCTACTCACTGTCACAACACAGTAAGCTAAATTTTCTCAACAAATATATCCTTTGTTCTCTTCCACAGTAACAACAAAGGTTTGAGAGTCAGCAGAGGGCAAGGGGCTGTGGGAAATATAGAAAGAAAACAGACATAGTGCTCTATCCTTGAGGAGCTCAAAAATGATTCACTGAATAATTATTGAGCATCTAGTATACGTAACGGCTTTACTCAGCTAGTTGCTCTTTTCAGACACAGGCAAATTCATGGGGAAAAACAACTAAGAGCCTCTCCCCCCGCAATATACAAATAATCTAACCCATTCATTCATTCAACAAGTGTTTACTGAAAACCTGATACAGTATATGTCAGACATTGTTCTAAGCCCTGGGGAGCAGTAAACAGAATAAAGTTCTTGCCCTCGTGGATCTTATACCCAATGTGGGTGACAGACAATAAACAAATGCACACATAACATATGCATATCTTACACATAATATGCATTTATAATGAGAAGAGCATAATACAGTGGATTCTGTATCCCAGCTGCCTCGGTTCAAACCCTACCTTTGTCAATTACTAGCTGTTGAACTTTAGAGAACTTATTTAACTTATTTATTTCATGTCTCTGTTTTTCTCATCTGTAAAATGGGGATAATAATAATAATACCTAATCCACAAAGCTGCTGTTAAGATAGTTATGTCAATACACGTAAAGTGTTTAGAACAGTAGCAGGCATATACTTAGTACTATTGTGAGTGATTAATAAAATTCTCTACTTATCAGATAGAGATAAGAGAATGAATTAAAAATAAAGGGGCCTGGTGCAGTGGCTCACACCTGTTATCCCAGGACTTTGGGACACTGAAGTAGAAGGATCCTTTGAGCCCAGAAGTTTGAGACCAGCCTGTATAACACAGGAAGACCCATCCCTAAAAAAAAAAAAAAAAAAAAAAAACCAGCCAGGTGTTGCACTACTTGGGAGGCTCAGGTGGGAGGATTTCTCGAGGCCAGAAGGTCGAGGCTATACTCTATGATTGTGCCACTGCACTCCAGCATAGGGCAACAGTGCAAAACCCTGTCTCCAAATAAATTTAAATAAATTTAAAAATAAAGAAGGACATAGAGGTGATAGGGGGTGCTATTTAGATTAAGTGTTAGGGACAGCCTTGCTGAAGGAGAGGACATTTGAACAGAGGCCTGAATGAAGTGAGAGCATAAGTCATGTTAATAACCAGAGAAAAGCATTTTTTGGCAAAGGGAATAACAAATGCAAAATCCCTGAGGCAGGGTCATGCTTGGAGTGACAAGAAACAGCAAGATGCTAAAAACACCTAAAGCAGAGGGAGAGGGGAGGAATGGCAGGAAGTGAAATTGATGAGGTAGCTGTGGGCCTGGTTACAGGAGGCCTTGCAGGCCATAGTAGGGATCTCATTCTAAGAGTAATGAGAAGTCAGTGGAGGGTTTTGAGCAAGGGAGTGACAAAATGTATGTTTTAAAGTCTTCTGTACATGGTGGTTTCTTAAAAAATGGAAAATAGGGCTGGAGGTGGTGGCTCACGCCTGTAATCTCAGAACTTTGGATTCATGAGGTCAGGAGTTCTAAAACCAGACTGGCCAACATGGTAAAACCCTGTCTCTACTAAAAAATACAAAAATTAGCTGGGCATGGTGGCTTGTGCCTGTAATTCCCAGCTACTTGGGAGGCTGAGGTAGAATTGCTTGAACCGAGACCCGGAGGCAGAGGTTGCAGTGAGCTGAGATGGCGCCGCTGCACTCCAGCCTGGGCTACAGAGCAAGACTCCATCTCAAAAAAAAAAAAAAAAAAAAAGAAAGAAAGAAAATAGAATTACAATATAATCCAGCAATTTTACTTCTGGGTACATGCCCAAGAAAAATTCAAAGCTGAGTCTCGAAGAGATATGTGGATACCCATGTGGTCAGCAGCATTACTCACAACAGCCAAAAGGTGGAAACCAGCCAGGTGTCAAACAACAGATGCGTGAATAAACAAAATGTGGCCTATCAATACAATGGAATATCATTTAGTCTTAGAAAGGAAGAAAATTGCCAGGCATGGTGGTTTGCGCCTATAATCCCAGCACTTCGTGAGGCAGAGGTGGGCAGAGCACTTGAGGTCAAGAGTTCAAGACCCGCCTGGCCAACATGGCAAAACCCTTTCTCTACTAAAAACACAAAAAATTAGCTGGGCGTAGTGGTGTGCACCTGTAGTCCCAGGTACTTGGGAGGCTGAGGCAGGAGAATCACTTGAACCCGGGAGGCGGCGGTTACAGTGAGTCAATATCGTGCCACTGCACTCTAGCCTGGACGATAGGGCAAGACTCTGTCTCAAAAACAAAAAACAGAAAAGAAGAACATTCTGACATACGCTATAGCATGGGTGAACCTTGAGGACACTATGCTAAATGAAATAAGCCAGTCACAAAAAGACAAATACTGTATAATTCCACTTATGTGAGAAATTCAGAAGAGTTAAATTCATAGAAACAGAAAGAATGGTGGTTGCTTGACCTGGAGACAGGGGGAAATGGAGAGTTACTGTTTAATGGATACAGAGTTTCAGATTTGCAAGATGAAAAGCATTCTGAAGATTGGTTGCACAATAATGTGAATATACTTAACAACACTGAACCACTTAAAAATGGTTAAGGGGGCCTGGCGCAGTGGCTCATGTCTGTAATCCCAACACCTGGGGAGGCTGAGGTGGGTAGATCACCTGAGGTCAGGAAACTAGCCTGGAAGACATGGCAAAACCCTGTCACTACTAAAAATATCAAAATTAGCCAAGTGTGGTGGCACATGACTGTAATCCAGCTACTTGGGAGGGTAAGGTTGTAGTGACCCAATATTGTACCACTGCACTCCAGCCTGGACCACAGAGAAAGACTCCGTCTCGAAATAAATAAATAAATAAAAACCAAAACCAGGCCGGGCACGGTGGCTCAAGCCTGTAATCCCAGCACTTTGGGAGGCCGAGGTGGGTGGATCACGAGGTCAAGAGATCGAGACCAGCCTGGTCAACATGGTGAAACCCCATCTCTACTAAAAATACAAAAAATTAGCTGGGCATGGTGGCGTGTGCCTGTAATCCCAGCTACTCAGGAGGCTGAGGCAGGAGAATTGCCTGAACCCAGGAGGCGGAGGTTGCGGTGAGCTGAGATCGTGCCATTGCACTCCAGCCTGGGTTAACAAGAGCGAAGCTCCGTCTCAAAAAAAAAAAAAAAAAAAAAAAACCAAAACCAAAAAATGGTTCAGGTGAAGCCAGGCACAGTGGTACACACCTTTAGTCCCAGCCACTTGGGAGGCTGAGGAAGGAGAATCACTTGAGCCCAGGAGTCTGAGGATATATGTGCTATAACTGCACTTGTAGATAGCTACTGCACTCCAACCTGGACAACATAGTAAGACCCTGTCTCTAAGAAAAGCAAAAAAAGACCATTAAGCCACTGGGCATGGTGGCTCACACCTGTAATCCCAGCAATTTTGGGAGGCCAAGGCAGGTGGATAAGCTGAGGTCAGGAGTTCGAGACCCAGCCTGACCAACATGGAGAAACCCCGTCTCTACTAAAAATACAAAATTAGCCAGGCGTGGTGGTGTATGCCTGTAGTCTCAGCTACTCAAGAGGCTGAGGCAGGAGAATTGCTTGAACCTGGGGGGACAGGGGTTGCGGTGAGCCGAGATCACGCCACTGCACTCAAGCTTGGGCAACAAGAGTAAAACTCCATCAAAAAACAAAAAAGAAAGAGGAAGGAAGGAAGGAAGAAAGGGAGGGAGAGAGGGAGGGAGGGAGAGAAGAAAAAAGTTAAGATGGTGAATTTTATGAGTATTTTACCACAATTTTTACAAATCTGGAAAATAGATGGTGACAAATGTGGAATTAGGGAGACTCCTTAGATGTTTTAGTTATCTATTGCTATGTAAAAAACAAACCCTAGGCCGGGCGTGGTGGCTCAAGCCTGTAATCCCAGCACTTTGGGAGGCCGAGGCGGCTGGATCACGAGGTCAAGAGATCGAGACCATCCTGGTCAACATGGTGAAACCCCGTCTCTACTAAAAATACAAAAAATTAGCTGGGCATGGCGGTGCATGCCTGTAATCCCAGCTACTCAGGAGGCTAAGGCAGGAGAATTGCCTGAACCCAGGAGGCAGAGGTTGCAGTGAGCCGAGATCACGCCATTGCACTCCAGCCTGGGTAACAAGAGCGAAACTCTGCCTCAAAAAAAAAAAAAAAACCCTAAACTTAGTGGCTTAAAACAACCACCATTTTATTATTTCTTATTATTCTGCAGGTCAGGAGGGCTCAGCTGGGTGGTTTTTCTGCTCCATTGGGGGACAATAAAAAGTGTAGGGACAGTAAAAAGTTAGGCTCAGCTGGAACACTGACTCTCTCACTCCATGCAGTCTGGGGCCTCTTCCTCCTCACGTGGTCTCTTCACTTGGTATCTCCTGCAGAGATACTAGTACCTACACTTCACACAAGTAGCTCAGAGGTCTCAGAAATATAAAATCCTTCTTGATACTTAGGTCAGAAGTGCACAGCATCACATCCTGCACATTCTACAGGCCAAAGTGAGTGGCAGGTGAGCTGAGATGTTACTGTTGTACAAGCAGTCCTCAAAGGAGGACTGCTTCACTGAGGACCATCTTTGCAGTTGAGCCATACAGGAGGCTACTGCAGCCATCCAGGTGACAAAGAACAAAGGCTTAGAGCAGGATAGAAATGGTTGATTTGGAATGTATTTTAAAGATAGAATCAGTGAGATTTGCTGATGGCTCAGATATGAAGTAAGAGGGAAAAAAAAGGAATTAAGGATGAGTCTAGGTTTTGGGCCAAAGCCACTGAATGAGTGGTGGTGTCAGTCATTCATCAGGAAGCAAAGCATCACCAGGGGCAGCCAACTTAAAGGAACCTTGGAATCAAGTCCTTCCTCTTTTGTTTACCCCCATATTACCTTAGTAACTGGATTTCTACTTCCTGATCTGAAAGATGAGGATGATGCTACCTGGTACCCCATCCTGTAAGGTCACCGTAGGATCAGATGAAATCTTATAAATAACAATAGTTGTCTTGAGTTTGTTGCACATGTAGTGGCCACAGAAAATCCTCCACCTTGAAATCATGAAATCCAGTTCCAGTCCCAGGTCTGTCTCAGATTTGCTGAAGGAACTTGGGCAATTCATCGAACCTTGCCTTGACTGTCCCTTAGCTGTAAAATCAGGCAGGCCGTTATATCTGTCCTGCCAATGCTAAAGAAATTTTCGTGAAAGTTACTTACAAAAACATAAAACACATTTTTGAAAAGGCATAAAATGGCAAATAAAAAGGTCTTATTATTGCATCACTAATTACAGACGCAATATCTAGGCTAAGGGAAAATAAAATCCAGGAGTCTATAAAATCCACCCATTCTCATGTGACCCAGGGGTTCCAGGTTTGGTGTACGGAACAGCCAAGGGGAGAATACCATTCAGAGCTGCTGTAAAATACAACCCATAATTGCAAGTCAATCATACACATGGTATGAGGGCTAGTGAGTTATTCATCATAATGGAATACAGATAACAAGCTTATATTTGTAGCACTTTGACTCTAAGGGAAATTGTTTCGTTGCTTGATTTTTTTTTTTTTTTTTTTTTTTTTTTTTTTTTTTTGAGACGGAGTTTCGCTCTTGTTACCCAGGCTGGAGTGCAATGGCACGATCTCGGCTCACCGCAACCTCCGCCTCCTGGGTTCAAGCAATTCTCCTGCCTCAGCCTCCTGAGTAGCTGGGATTACAGGCACGTGCCACCATGCCCAGCTAATGTTTTGTATTTTTAGTAGAGACGGGGTTTCACCATGTTGACCAGGATGGTCTCGATCTCTCGACCTCGTGATCCACCCGCCTCGGCCTCCCAAAGTGCTGGGATTACAGGCTTGAGCCACCGCGCCCGGCCTTTTTTTTTTTTTCTTTTTTGAGACGGAGTTTCGCTCTTGTTACCCAGGCTGGAGTGCAATGGCGCGATCTCGGCTCACCGCAACCTCCGCCTCCTGGGCTCAGGCAATTCTCCTGCCTCAGCCTCCTAAGTAGCTGGGATTATAGGCACGCACCACCATGCCCAGCTAGTTTTTTGTATTTTTAGTAGAGACAGGGTTTCACCATGTTGACCAGGATGGTCTCGATCTCTTAACCTCGTGATCCACCCGCCTCGGCCTCCCAAAGTGCTGGGATTACAGGCTTGAGCCACCGCGCCCGGCTTGCTTGATTTTTTAATGCACTGGAAAACTAACGGGTAAAAGTACCAGGTCACATCACAGAAGCAAAGAAACCACAGGAGCTAAGGGAATAAAAGCCCAAATAAACATCTCTCTTCAAAAGTGAGTGTGTGGGCTGGGCACAGTGGCTCACGCCTGTAATCCCAGCACTTTGGGAGGCTGACGCAGGTGGATTGCTTGAGCCCAGGAGTTTGATACCAGACTAGGTAACATGGTGAAACCCTGTCTCTAGAAATAATACAAAACTTAGCCGGGCATGGTGGTGCATACCTGTAGTCCCAGCTACTCTGCAGGCTGAGGTGTATCCTTTGAGCCTGGGAGGTCGAGGCTGCAGTGGCAAAGATGGCGCCACTGCATTCCAGCCTGGGCAATAGAGTGAGACCCTGTCTCAAAACAAAACATAAAAAAATGTGAAGTGAGGGCCGGGCGCGGTGGCTCAAGCCTGTAATCCCAGCACTTTGGGAGGCCGAGGCGGGTGGATCACGAGGTCAAGAGATCGAGACCATCCTGGTCAACATGGTGAAACCCCGTCTCTACTAAAAATACAAAAAAAATTAGTTGGGCATGGTGGCGCGTGCCTGTAATCCCAGCTACTCGGGAGGCTGAGGCAGGAGAATTGCCTGAACCCAGGAGGCGGAGGTTGTGGTGAGCCGAGATCGCGCCATTGCACTCCAGCCTGGGTAACAAGAGCAAAAACTCCGTCTCAAGAAAAAAAAAGAAAAAAAAAAAAGAAAAAAAAAATGTGAAGTGAGTGTAGTGAGTGTGTGATATGTGGGGCCAGGCCAGGTTTTAGAACCCAGGGCAAGGACAGCAGGACAAGTTCAGCATCTCCAGTAGCCACAGAGAGTTTTGGGTTTTAAGGTCTTATCTGAAAGACACCCACACACGAAATAGCCTGGTATTCAATTTATTCTCTGTAGAAAGAACAAAAGACTGAGTCAATGCTGCAAGGATGTGAACTTGGTTTCGGAGGCAGTCGGGAACGGCTGTTTAAACACTAAACCATCCCCTTCAGGCAGGAAGCACATATATACTAAAGGACGGGGAAAGCAGTCATCGCTTTTAGAAAGAGTGCTTCTGTTTTCATTATCATTTAAGGCTGTAGTCAGTGTTGAGCAATAAGAAGAAACTGGCATGGGGGAAAAAATGCACCCAAATCACAGGCATACACAATAAAAATGCTATTATAGACTTTTGTGTATATAAATAGTTTTTTAAATGAGGCTGCTAAGACTGGCATCCCAGACGCTACCTGAAAAAGAGTCATGTTTATATATTCCAGCAGCTGCACCAGTCGCCAGTCTCGGCCTGCTACCACAGAATGGACTGGGTAATTCTTTTGGAATGAATATCAATACAGACAGGTTGTGGGGCAAAGAAGGAAGACATGGATCGAAGTGGAGAGAGCACAAAGGGCAGAGAAAAGGGACTTGATGCTCAATGGGGAGAAACTGAAGAGGACAAAGGAATAGGAAGAATAAAAGGCAATAAGGACTGGTTTACTGGGAATCCTGTTAAACTATACCACCTCAATTGTACCTAAACACAGGCTTCACTTGGTGATTTTGTCTTTGCGTTTAGCAACAATCCCAGATGGTCAGGGTACAAATTTCTTTGCTTTCTTCCATACTGGTGAAGGCACTGCAATAATTAATGAGTATTCAACAGAAGCATAATAATGCTGGCTTTATCGGAGTTAACCCATGTACACATGAACTCATAGATGTCAAGGGGGCCTAGTCCTAGTCACAAAAGGGGGGCACATTGGAATTCCAGGTGGAGGTCAAATGTCAATGTGAGTGATGTAAAGTGAGCAAAAGGAAGGACTTCCTGACAGTGGGGAGTGATGAACACAGGAGGCATAGTCAGAAGAGCTGGCGGAATCCCAGAGCTGTGGGTCTGCCCAAAGGAGGAGATATAGGCTAGAGCAGGCATCCCCAAACTACGGCCCGTGGGCCGCATGCGGCCCCCTGAGGCCATTTATCCGGCCCCCCCGCCGCACTTGAGGAAGGGGCACCTCTTTCATTGGTGGTCAGTGAGAGGAGCACAGTATGTGGCGGCCCTCCAACGGTCTGAGGGACAGTGAACTGGCCTCCTGTGTAAAAAGTTTGGGGATGCCTGGGCTAGAGTAACCTCTATGCTCCCCATTCCCTTTTGAATGTCCAGGTACAGAACACTTACTCAACTGGGCAAGGATGCTTGGTGGGTGGTCTGTTGGACCTGGGACTACTGACCACCTGTAAAGGCATGGGGGGCTTGAAGCTCTACCAAGTGAGTTTCAGCATCCTCAGTAGATCTTATCAGGCACGGTTTTGAGTCCTTAGGGCGTGAGGAAAGAGATGAACACGCAGCCAGCGGTTGAAAGTAGGACCTGAGCAGGATCACTGCCATCTGGAGGCCCCATCAGGGCTTCTATGCAGGACTCAAATCAGTCTGTTCTTCTTGCCCCCTCCCAGAGGACCTCCCTCCACACTTGGTTCCTTAAGCCAGTGGCACCACCATCATCCTAGTTTCTGGCTCCAAACCTAGAGCCATCCCTGTGCCATATGCTGTTGCTGCTGCTGCCACTGCTCCCCCGCCACTTACTGCAATCTGTCTTCCACCAAGTCCTTAAGACTTCTCTCCCCTCCATCCTTTCTTTTCAAGCCCTTCTGGCCTATTCAAGTGTAAGTCATTTCTCCTCTGCAAAAGCTTCCCCTTCTTCTCTCGTTTCCTTCATCCTTCCAGATCACCCTGGCATCAATTCCAGATTGATCTTCTAATACACTGCTTGGATCATACCCTTCCTCTGCTCAGAAACTTTCCAGCATTCCCCATTGTCTATAGGACAAGTCCTGTCATTCAAGACTCTCCCCAGTCCTGCTGCCTTAAACTTTCTAACCTAACCCTCTGTCACAGCCAGAGCCACCTTGCATTTTCTCATTGCCACATATCTGCTGCTGTTAGAATTTCTGCTCTGCCTAGACTCGGTTTATTCACCATCTCCACTGCTTGGCCTCACCCTGCCTGAAATATTTCTCTTCCCTGAATGCACAATACACTTGGAGTCTCTACTATCCTTCTCACTACCTATGACAGCTCATCTGTTTTACATAACATTGTGCTGTTATTTAACGTTTTGCCTCTTTCCATATCCACATCCCAATCAGGTTGAAGTTTTTTTGGCCTGCAAGCACCATCCAGGGTTTAACTTTTTATGTGCCCCATCCTACCACCCTGAACAGAGTAAGTGCTCACTAAGTATTTATTAATTTAAGAGGAGGGGACCTTATGAACATTCTTCACTGACTTCTGAAAGGCTTTAGCCCCCATTGAGACAACACTCCCCATGACCCAGGGTAAGCATCCCACCTCCTCTGACTTTTACAGCTCAGCTCCAGTGAAAAATTCAAGAGCTTTTCTAGGAATACCTGCCACGAGTCAAAGTAGCTGCCAGCAAAGAGATTTCATGAAGATCTCAGGTTTTAACCCAATAAGGTGGAGGTTAATTTTGGCTCATGACTCATTAATCTCCACAACTGGGGTTAGGAAGACAGCTGCCCTCACATTGCGAAAGTGCATCCTTACCCTCCACAAGTACACACACGTGCCACTGTGCGCAGACTTAGGCTGAGGCAACAACATTATCCATGGCACAGTTTTGAAACTTCATTCCCAAATAGCCCGTGGAATTGAACTTCTGATATCCAAGTGCATACATGGATGTGCATTTTCCATTACTTGTTTAGGCAGACTATAAAACATCACTGTAGAGGTCACCAATTGATGAACAGGTTACAGGCTTCAAGTTCGTTGGTTGGCTACTTGGAACTTAGAAGTGTTTCTCCCTGAAAGCAAGAGTGCTTGGGTTTTCCAGCCAACCTGCACGAACCCATTTAACCCTTAATGTACTGCATTATAATACCACAACGTGATTTTTATTCTATTCATGAGGGGTTTGCAAATGTGAATGCCTGAAGTGGCCAGGTGGACAATACATAAGCAAGGAGAGTTAGACCAGGAGCACAGGGCATGGCAGACACTGTCCTGCACATGCTGCCCCTAAAAGGGGCCACCAGTCACTCCAGGCTCCAGCATCAGATGGCTGCCCTGGGAGAATGCAGACCCAATGCGGCACGTCGGGAGAAGCCAAAAACCAAATTGTTATATGAGACAGTTGGCAACTAATTTGAAAAAATTTTCAGCACAGTGCAAATGAAACAAGATCTATTGGTAAGCTGAGATTGGCCCAGGCTTGCAACCTCTGCTCAATAATGTTGCTTCTGTGGAGAAAATGCATTTTAATTTCTACCAGTCAACACCAGAAAAGCATTTTCCCCTCTTCTGGCTCTTCCTGGGCACTATCCCCAAGGTAAGGCACTACCATGTGTGAGAGAAGGCTAATGTCTCTGTGGTTCCAAGAACCCAAGGCCCCCTCACTGAGTTTGAGGACGTGACCTCTCCACTCCTTCCTCACGTGTTAAGGTCGTGGGTCCACAGGGTGTGTGTAAATTACGGCCCGCCTATGTTCTGTTTTTGTGGTGGTAATAGGGATTTATCATTGCTCTACTGCTTTTGTCTCTGTTTTCTTCTGATTATAAATGTTACATACGTTACCTAACAGAACATTTGGAAAATTTTCCCTCCTAAAAGTAATTGCTCGTTTTTGTTGTTGCTGCTGTTGTCATTTTTATAGACAGAGTCTCAATCTGTCACCCAGGCTAGAGTAGAGTACAATCTCAGCTCACTACAACCTCCACCTCCGGGGCTCAGGTAATCCTCCTGCCTCAGCCTCCCAAATAACTGAGACTACAGGTGTGCAACACTACACCCAGATAATTTGTTGTATTTTAGTAGAGACAGGATTTTACCATGTGAACCAGAGGGGTCTCAAACTCCTGAGCTCAGGCAATCCACCCAACTGGGCCTCCCAAAGTGCTAGGACTACAGGTGTGAGCCACCACACCCAGTTGTAAAAGTAATCACTGTTGATGACTTATTTTTTCACTCTCTCGTTTTAAAAAGTTTCTCACATTATACAAGTGTCGTGTGTTAAATGATGTCCCTGCTTTAAACACCTGTGTCCACATCCTAATCTCTAGAATCTGTGACTGTGACTTTATTTGGAGAATGGCCTTTGCAGATACAATAAAGTTGAGGATGCTGAGATGAAAAAGCCACCGGATTCTCCAGGTGGGTGTCTTTACAGAAGAGAGATACACAGACACACAGAAGAGGAAGAAGCAATGTTACCAGGAAGGTAGAGATTTGAGTGATGTGGCTGCAAGCCTAGGAGTGCTGACAGCCCCTGCAGCTGGGAGGGGCAAGGAGCAGGTTCTCTTTCAGAGCCTTCACAGTCCTGCCAGATTTTGGACTTCCAGCCCCCAAAATTGTGAAAAAATTAAATTTCTGCTTTCCCAAGTTGTAGTAATTTGTTATGGCAGCCCAGGAAACCAATACAACAAGTAATACTTGATGAATGCAGAAATGTAATTAATTCAAACAATACAGGATTACACAAAGTAAAAAGAGAGATAGTCCCCTACATGCTACACAAATCCCACTGTATTCCCCCATGAATAGTAACTGTTTTTAGACCAAAAGGTCTAAACTATGGACTACACACACACACAAACACACACACACACACACACACACACACACACACAGATTTATATATATTTTAGGTGCTTTTAAATGAATGAGATCATAGTATTTTGCTACTTGCTCTTTTTTAAAATTCAGTATTTCTTGGGGATATTTGCATGTCTGAACAGAAAGATCTGCCTTATCCTCCTCATTAACTGCGGTATATTCTATGAACATAGCCTATGTCATTGTTTTCATTAATTCTAAACTTAATGAACATAACAACATTACAATAATAAATCAAAGTTGACTTGCTTGGCTACAGTTGAAGTTATTTCTCCCCTTTTCAATCCACACATTATAATACATATCTGTGTGTTAAACAAGGATTTCTGGCTCTCCACCTGCTGCCATTGGAATTGGGTGTGCCCAAGTGACTTGCTTTGGCTAGTGCTGTGAGCAGGTGACTTGTGTCATTTCCAATGGGAAGCTTATGCTCAGTTGCCTCATTCTTTTTCCCCTGCCAAGCAATTGCAGAAGCACTAAGAGGGTGCTCACCATCAGACTAGGTCTCCTGATGAGCTCGACAGAGCAGAGAGACATATTGTGTGAGTGAGGAATAAACCTTTGTTGTTCAAATCCACAGAGACTGAGGACTTTTTGCTACTGCACTATAACCCAACCAATCACAATGGAGTATATAACTGATTTCGTATGTATATATAGATAGATAGATACAGATATATAGATATAAAACTGAAGAAAGCTTAATACAAGTATCTTGACAAAGAAAAGTGTGGTTTATTACAGACTGCTCAGTATTAATCAACAATATTACTTTGTTTTTTGTTTTGTTTTCGAGACAGGGCCTCACTCTGTCGCCCAGGCTGGAGTACAGTGGTGTAGTCACGGCTCACTGCAGCCTTGGCTACCCCAGGCTCAACAATTATCCCATCTCAACCTCCCAAGTAGCTAAGACTGCAGGCATGCACCACCATGCCCAGCAAATTGTTTTGTATTTTGTAGAGACAGGGTTTCTTTCTTTCTTTTTTATTTTAAGAGACGGGGTTTTGCTATGTTGCTCAGGCTGGAGTGCAGTGGCTATTCACAGGCGAGAACCCACTACTGATCAGCACGGGAGCTTTGACCTGCTCTGTTTCCGACCTGGGCCAGTTCACCCCTCCTTTGGCAACTTCGCAGTCCCATGCTCCAGCTGATGCTGAACTTAGTGTGGACACCCAATCGGCATAGCGCACTACAGCCGGAACTCCTGGGCTCAAGTGACCCTCCCACCTCAACCTCCCAGTAGCTGGGACTACAGGCAAGCGCCACCCGCGACCGGTGGGTTTCTTTTTTTTTGAGATGGAGTTTCACTCTTGTTGTCCAGGCTGGAGAGCAATGACACAGTCTCAGCTCAATGTAAATTCTGTCTCCCAGGTTCAAGTGATTCTCCTGCCTCAGCCTCCCAAGTAGCTGGGATTACAGGTGCCTGCCACCACACCCGGCCAATTTTCCTGGTTTTTTAGTAGAGACAGGGTTTCACCATGTTGCCCAGTCTGGTCTGGAATTCCTGGGCTCAAGCAATGCACCCACCTCAGCCTCCCAGAGTGCTGGGATTACAGGTGCAAGCCACTGCACCCAGCATCAATATTACTAACAGTACAATTTTACTTCCTATTTAGTCATTTTTGCTTTTTACATTTTCATTAAGATGATGAACTTAGTGACAAAGGAAATGAAACACCACATTTTCAATATCACAAACATCACACTAGCCATAAATCAATGTGTTTGGTGAATACGCAGGTTCATGGCATTGCTTCCAAGTCTAGTAAATGCCACTATGCTTGGCGCCTATTAAAAAACAATGGGTTTCAGGTTGTTTTCTACAGTTTCATGTATATTTGAAATAACAACGCTCTGTGTGCTCAAAGAACACCCCTTCTCTCTTGCTCGATTGGCAGGTGCTGTTAGCGGCACAGAGGAGGAAGTACTGTTCTCTGATCAACAGTGATGCCTCAAGCTGATTAAAGAATATTGTTTGTAGAACTGGAAGGGGATCAAAACGCCTTCCGTTCTCCAAGTCAGAAAAGATAAGGCCCCCGAAGCCTTAAATGGTAAACACGACAAGAGCCTTATGGTCTCAGTGAAAGATATCTAAGATCCAAGCCCTTTTTCTCCAGGGAGGAAGAATATTTTTTAATGACATCTCTTAAAATGTCAGATTTAATAGGAAAAAAAAGTGAAAAGGAAAGCCCTCTGCTTCCCCCACCCAAACACTGCAATCAGAGAAGGTTTCTTAAACCCAGTTGCAATTCCACGCAGAAGATGAGCAGCAAATACCCACCGGCTCCCACTCTCCTAGGCCTGATCACAGCAGCCAGACGCACAGTATTGGAGGCCTCTGATGATGATGACATTTTATTTAAAATTCGAATCTTCACAAAATGCCAGGCTTGCCATCACCTGGTATGACGAGTCTTTAAGAAAGGATCCTAGTCTGGAAAATACAGCCTCACTCCTCGCAGGTAGGAACCGAGGGGTGGAACAAAGAAGAGCATTCTCACCCACAAGACCCCCCAGCCTCACTGCCCTCTCCAAGTGGGTCTTGTTTGTAGGACTGGAAGGGGATCAAAGTCAGTTCACTGCCCTCTCCCCAAGTTAAGCTTGTGTTAGCAAAAGCAGCTGGGCACCACACAAGGATTCCTGAGTGAATTCTGGGCCCAGTGCAAATCAGTGCTACTGAAGATAAACAGCCTGTGGGCTATATATATTGGCAGAGTTCTGTGCCCCTCAGCTTGAACTAACTGAGGCAGCATTAGCCATATTTACTTTTATCTAGCCTCTGGATTACTAGCCTGGTTCCCCTATTCTCTTTTTTTTTTTTCTTTTTTGAGACAGTCTTACTCCGTTATCCAGGCTGGAGTGCAATGGCATGATCACAGCTCACTGCAATCTCTGCTTCCTGGATTCAAGTGACTCTCATGTCTCAGCCTCCTGAGTAGCTGGAATTATAGGTGCAAGCCACCACACCCAGCTAATTTTTGTATTTTTAGAGAGATGAGATTTGGCCATGTTGGCCAGGCTGGTCTTGAACTCCTGGGCTCAAGTGAGTCATCCACCTCGGCCTCTCAAAATGCTGGGACTTTTTTAAGAACATTATTTATGGTGCTCTCAAAAACTTTAAAAATACCACTGTTTTAAATATAATTTATTGAGTTAAAATGATTATTATGAATCATGGCAGGCAGAATTCTGAGATGGCTTCCAAAGCTTCCTGTGCCCTGGTGTACTTTTCCTATTCAGTTAAATGCTAATCCTAAGTGCCACTCTGAAGAGATTTTGTAGATGAAATTGATGGTATTTTATAGATTAAAAAAAAAAAAATCCCAAATCAGCTGCCCTTAACGTAGGAGATTATCCTCAGTAGACCTGATCCGATAAGGTGAGGCCATAAAGTGCCTGGCTTCCTCTGATGAAAGACATTGGGAGTGTGAGAGGGCATGGCAAGGAACTGCAGCTGCCTCCAGGAGCTTACAGCACTGCTGGCTAATAGCCAGCAAGAAAATTGGACAGGCGCGGTGGCTCACACCTGTAATTCCAGCACTTTGGGAGGCTGAGGCGGACGGATCATGAGGTCAAGAGATTGAGACCATCCTGGCCAACATGGTGAAACCCCGTCTCTATTAAAAATACAAAAATTAGCTGGGTGTGGTGGCATGCACCTGCAGTCCCAGCTACTTGGGAGGCTGAGGCAGGAGAATTGCTTGAACCTAGGAGGCGGAGGTTACAGTGAGCCAAGATTGCACCACTGCACTCCAGCCTGGCACCTGGCGAGACTCTGTCTCAAAAAAAAAAAAAAAAAGAGAGAGAACTGCAGCCCCAGCCCTAGGACCACAAGGAACTAAATTCTGCCAACAACCACATGAACTTGAAAGAAGACCCCAAGCTCCAGAAATGATTGCAGCCTAATCAACACCTTGATTTTGGCCTTGTGAAACCCTGAGCAGAGAATCTAACTCGGCCACGCTCAGACTTCTGATCTACGGAAACTGTGCAATAGGCCAGGCATGGTGGCTCCTGCCTATAATCTCAGCACTTCAGAAGGCTGAGGCTGACAGATCACTTGATCCCAGGAGTTCAAGACCAGCCTGGCAACATGACAAAACCCTATCTCTACCAAAAAACAAGCAAACGTTAGCTGGGCATGCTGGTGTGTGCCTCTGGACCCAGGTACTTGGGAGGCTAAGGTGGGAGACGGCTTGAGCTGAGGAAGAGGAGGTTGCAGTGAGCTGAGATGGTGCCAGAGCACTCTAGCCTGGGCAACAGAGCCAGACTCTGTCTCAAGAAAAAAAAAAAAGAAAAGAAAAGAAACTGTGATGCGCCGGGCGCGGTGGCTCAAGCCTGTAATCCCAGCACTTTGGGAGGCCGAGGCAGGTGGATCACGAGGTCGAGAGATCGAGACCATCCTGGTCAACGTGGTGAAACCCCGTCTCTACTAAAAATACAAAAAATTAGCTGGTCATGGTGGCGCGTGCCTGTAATCCCAGCTACTCAGGAGGCTGAGGCAGGAGAATTGCCTGAACCCAGGAGGCGGAGGTTGCGGTGAGCCGAGATCGCGCCATTGCACTACAGCCTGGGTAACAAGAGCAAAACTCCGTCTCAAAAAAAAAAAAAAAAAAGAAACTGTGATATAATAAATGATTACGTTTTAAGCTGCTACATTTGTGGTAATCATGCAATAACAGAAATCTAGTACAATCAGATATAGTATATTTGCTCTGGCCTAAAATGTAAAGAAAGATAAGTACAGCCGGGTACAGTGGCTGAAGCCTGTAATCCCAGCACTTTGGGAGGCCGAGGCGGGTGGATCACGAGGTCGAGAGATCGAGACCATCCCAGTCAACATGGTGAAACCCCGTCTCTACTAAAAATACAAAAAATTAGCTGGGCATGGTGGTGCGTGCCTGTAATCCCAGCTACTCAGGAGGCTGAGGCAGGAGAATTGCCTGAACCCAGGAGGCGGAGGTTGTGGAGAGCCGAGATCGCGCCATTGCACTCCAGCCTGGGTAACAAGAGCTAAACTCCGTCTCAAAAAAAAAAAAAAAGAAAAGAAAGAAAGATAAGTACAAATGAAATTTTAAATTTTATCTCTCATTCTTCTTCCTTTAGAACCAAAGATAAGATAATAGAATGTCTTCTCCTTTATTTATTAAATAATAAAATTTAAATTGGGCCAGGTGAAGTGGTTCATGCCTATAATCCCAACACTTTGGGAGGCAGAGGCTGGTGAATTGCTTGAGGCCAGGAGTTCAAGACTAGCCTGGCCAATATGGCAAAACCCCATTTCTACTAAAATTACAAAAATTAGCCAGGTGTGGTAGCACGTGCCTATAGTCCCAGCTACTTGAGAGGCTGAGGCAGAGAGTCACTTGAGAGGCCAGGGACAGTGGCTCATGCCTGTAGTAGCACTTGAGGAGGCCAAGAAGGTCAGATCATGAGGTCAGGAGTTCAAGACCAGCCTGGCCAAGATGGTGAAACCTCATCTCTACTAAAAATACAAAAATTAGCCAGGCATGGTGGCATGCACCTGTAATCCCAGCTACTCGGGAGGCTGAGGCAAAGAATCAATTGAACACAGAAGGTGGATGTTGCAGTGAGCTGAGAATGCACCACTGCACTCCAGCCTGGGCAACAGAGCAAGACTCCGTATTGAAAAAAAAAAAAAAAATTAATTAAAAAAAAAAAAGAGTTATTTGAATGCAGGAGGTGGAGCTTGCAGTGAACCAAGATCACACCACTGCACTACAGCCTGGGTGACAGAGCAAGACTCTGTCTCAAAAAAAGTTAAATTGAACATTTTAATACCTCTTTCAGATTTATCTAAAACCTAGAAGGTTAGATTCATTACTAAGTACTCCTTATTATCTATCATTTTTCATAATCTTCCTATTGTAATTATAAGGTTTTAGAATTTCAGTTTATCAATATAATATGTAAAATGGGATTCACTTTCCCATGTTCAAACATACACAGTGACAAAATAGCAAAATAAGCCAAAAGACTATGTAATGCATTCATGCAATGAAATAATCATATTCCATGACTGGTAATAGAAATCCTGTAAGATGGATGAAAACTTAATTTCATCAAGTAACATTAATACAAAAATTTAAATGATAATAGTAGTGTTTCCATTTTGGAAATATAAATCACTATTCACATCACTGAATTTTCTTCTAATCTGCTTCAAGACAAGGCTTGTCTTTTTCTTTTCTGTATTAATCATTGAAGCTTAGTTTCTAATTAATTTTAGAGCATCAGAGCCTTTCAGCTCCTTGAATAAGATATTGTTAAAATTCTAAAGTTTTGTTTGTTTGTTTGACTCAATTAATCGGATGCGTTTTAATGCCAAGTTTCCAAGACACAGAGGAGACTTTAGCCAAGGCCCTCAAAAAAAAAAAAAAAAAAAAAAAAAAAAATCAATGAAGCAGCGCCCCTTAGTGGTAGAAGGACAAAATTATCGGTACAGTAAAGATTTTGCTGAGGTATACACAATTGGTAAGCGCAAAACAATTTTATCTTTAAAAAATTAGAAAGAATTAAGTAAAACATTTTAGAGCAATCATTGCAAAGTGGATTATGGGGATTCACAGGGTGTTTAGAAAGCCAAAAGGGAATCATTGCATTGCCTGGGGAAAGTGAAAATCAAGGATTAACAGCCTTTAACATGTAGAAAATTAAATTATCCCTAATATAAGTAGCAGAGTAATCTCAACAGCCATTTTCTTCCAATGACTCTTTCACTGAGATAAAGTACAAATGAAAGTAAGCTGACTTTGTAGATATACGGGGTAATTTCAGGTACAGTATTTATATGACCCTTTAGTATCATTGATTCATTAGTATCAATACTCAGCAACATAAGACCTACCAGCCATCCTTTACAGTTGTAATCACTAATGTTCAGGGAAATGAGGGAAGTGGTAGAGTTAATACTTGGATGTCATTGTGTCCAGTTCTGTAACCCTTTAACTGGGTTCATCCATGGTCCACCACATAGAATGTACCCCATCCTAGAACTCCCCTTGTTTGCTAGCTAAAAGGTATACAGCTAAGTCATTACTGTGTGAACTCTGTAGCCAAACTGCTTGGGTTCAAAGTCAGGGTTTCCTGTAATCTCAGCACTTTGAGAGGAGGAGGTAGGAGGATGCCTGAGGCCAGGAGTTTGTGATCAGCCTGGACAACATAGCAAGACCCTGTCTCTACAAAAGAACTTAAAACCTTAAAAAACAAAAACAAAAACAAGGCCGGGTGCGGTGGCTCACGCCTGTAATCCCAGCACTTTGGGAGGCAGAGGCGGGTGGATCATGAGGTCAAGAGATCGAGACCATCCTGGTCAACATGGTAAAACCCCGTCGCTACTAAAAATACAAAGAATTAGCTGGGCATGGTGGCGCGTGCCTGTAATCCCAGCTACTCAGCAGGCTGAGGCAGGAGAATTGCCTGAACCCAGGAGGCAGAGGTTGCTGTGAGCCGAGATCGCGCCATTGCACTCCAGCCTGGGTAACAAGAGCGAAACTCCGTCTCAAAAAAAAAACCAAAAAACAAAAAACCCTTGCTTTGCTTTACATTGAGTGTGTAGCCTGTGGAATCACTTCAGTTTTTCTCTACTTCAGTAGAAGTAATGGCAACAGTAACACAGTCAAGACATTGTTTTGAGGATTAAATGAGAAAACACAGTAAATGTTTGGAGCTATGCCTGGCACCTAGTAAAAGTCTGAGAAACCTTAGTGGTAATTAGCTGATACTGCATAGATGAACAAACTCTTCAAAACATCGCAAACTTTGGATTCTATTAACCTCAGGATGCTATCAACAATGGTGAACCACTTGGGAGGAGCAGACTTTGGATGGAAACAGAACTTCAACATTTGTATTTGGCATATTTCAGTACTGTTTAAATGTGTTACAACATGTATGTTATACTACTGTAATTTTAAATACATAAATACAGAATATTTCAAAGCTTGCTTCAGTAATCCACTCTGGCCCTTGGAGTTCACTTGCTGGAATTTCTTTTATACATTTAACCCCCCTGTTCTCTTAGACCTTTGTAAAGATGTCCCACCCATCCCCCAGGCTAATTTTTCCATGAGACATTTTGGTCACAATTCAGTAGTTGCTGACGACTGCACTCCAAGAGCACATCTGCAAGAAGGCATGTCAATGCTACAAACTCCTCTGCAGTGTAAGCACACGGGTGCTCAGCCTGAAAACTGAAGTCACCCACCAAAGAAACCAAGTCACAATCCCAGATATCCGTTGGCAACAGAGTATTGAAAGCTGTCACAGCATTCTTCTGTCTAGATGTCAGGCTGTCCATGTGCATTTGGACTGACAAGGAGAGGGAAAACTGAAAGGAGAACTAACCCCTAGGCGTCCTTCCCAGGGTTGCACTGTAGCCCAGACCAAACCAGAACACGGCTGGCCACTGACGCTCTCCCACCTCCTAGAGAACTGTGCGATTTAGACCTGCTCTAGAAATCTTGAGCAGCTTCTAGCTGAGTGTGATGGCAGGAGCTTGTAATCCCAGCTACTTGAGAGGCTGAGGCAGGAGGATCGCTTGAACCTGGGAGGCGAGGGTTGAAGTGAGCGGGGATCACGCCACTGCACTCCAGCCTGGGTGACAGAGTGAGACTCTGTCTCAAAAAAGAAAAAAAAAAGAAATCTTAAGCAGCTTCATTAGGACATATAATATCTAGCGAGGAATTTTTGAACAAATAGCTCTACAATTCTCAGACAAGTTCCTTCATCTCCTCTATAAAGAGAGTAATTAGTTAGGGTGATGATAGCTGATGTAACAAAAGTTTATTTCTCCCTTACCAGACTCCACTGTGGGCTGGGCACAGTGGCTCACGCCTGTAATCCCAGCACTTTGGGAGGCCGAGGCGGGTGGATCACCTGAGGTCAGGAGTTCCAGACCACCCTAGCGAACATGATGAAAATCTCTCTCTACCAAAAACAGAAAAATAAGCTGGGTATGGTGGCACATGCCTGTAGTCCCAGCAACTAGGGAGTCTGAGGCAAGATAATTGCCTGAACCCAGGAGGCAGAGGTTGCAGTGAGACGAGATTGCACCACTGCACTCCAGCTTGGACCACAGAGTGAACACTTTATCAAAAAAATGTCCACTGTGGATGCTCCTGAGCCAAAGGCAGCAGCAGGGCTCAGCTGTGAACAGTCCTTCAGGGACCCAACTTGGTGAGGGGTCTGCCATCTCTAATGCTGGCTTCCAAAATCCCTTGGGCATTGGTCTCCAGTTGGTGGAACAGGAAAAGGAGCATGCATGGGAGATTTTTACGGGCCAGGCCTGGAAATGGTGCCATTATATTCTGCCAGCTAGAACTTATCTGCAAGGCAAGCTAGGAAATGTGTTTTATCTGTGTGCCCAGAGAAAAAGGGGGCATGGATTTGGCAAACAGACAGCCAGAACCAGTCTCTGCCACAATAAATCACATATTTACACTGAAGAACTGTAATAAAGATGAGAGATAATGTGGTGATGTATCTATCCTTAGCCTATGAGTCCACAGAGGTTGGGAAAGACCGTCAAATGTGAAAAGAGGTGAGCAGTAGAACGCCCAAGCAGAGATGAGACCATAGGCTGAGCTGGAGTAGTCACAAGCAACAAAGCTTAAGGTGCCGGCAGAGCAGACTGACCATTTAGGGATAAGGGATTTACGCTGGGGCACTCAGGCAGGCACTGATGCTGCTCACCAAAGGGCTTCACTGCTCTGCCTTCAGGCCATGAGGCGGCACCACTTCCTGCCCCACCCACTCCTATTCTGTGGTCAACAGGCGGAAGTGGGAAGTGAAATGCCTAACTTCAGACTGAGCTTTTAATTGCTGGGATGAGGCTCCCTGGGGAACCTTTTTCCTTTGCCAATGACCACAGTCTGTGTTCCAGAGAGGGCCTGCTCCAACAGCCTGAGTCCTGGAAAAGGGCACAGAGCAGAGCCTCTTGGTGCCTAGGCAACATCTTGTCACTGAGATTTTTTTTTTTTTCTTTTTCTTTTTCCTTTTTTTTTTGAGACGGAGTTTCACTCTTGTTACCCAGGCTGGAGTGCAATGGCGCGATCTCGGCTCACCACAACCTCCGCCTCCTGGGTTCAGGCAATTCTCCTGCCTCAGCCTCCTGAGTAGCTGGGATTACAGGCACGAGCCACCATGCCCAGCTAATTTTTTGTATTTTTAGTAGAGACGGGGTTTCACCATGTTGACTGGGATGGTCTCGATCTCTCGACCTCGTGATCCACCCGCCTCGGCCTCCCAAAGTGCTGGGATTACAGGCTTGAGCCACCGCGCCCGGCTCTTTTTTTTTTTTTAAGAGATGGGGTTTCACCATCTTGACCAGGTTGATCTCAAACTCCTGACCTCGTGATCCACCAGCCTCGGCCTCCCAAAGTGCCGAGATTACAGGCATGAGCCACCACACCTGGCCTTTTTTTCTTTTCTTCTTTTTTTTTTTTTAACGGAGTTTTGCTCTTGTTACTCAGGCTGGAGTGCAATGTCATAATCTCTGCTCACTGCAACCTCTGCCTCCCGAGTTCAAGTGATTCTCTTGCCTCAGCCTCCTGAGTAGCTGGGATTACAGTCATGTGCCACTATGCCCAGCTAATTTTTCTACTTTTAGTAGAGACAGGGTTTCACTGTGTTAGTCAGGCTGGCCTCGAACTCCCGATCTCAGGTGATCTTTCCACCTCCGCCTCCCAAGTGCTGAGATTACGGGCGTGAGACACTGTGCCCAGCCAAGTCACTGACATTTTTAAAGTTGTATATTACTGCAGCATAAACTGGCTTATTCTTACAGGTATAGACACCTTTTTTTCAGCCAAGAGGCATCAGATGGCCTGTGAGGGAAACCAACCAATCAACAAAAAGGCACTCTTGTCCATTTTAGCTCATTAGTTCCAAGAACTAAGGAATCATGCTTTTTTTAAAACATCGTTTATACATGATTGCCAAAATGCAAGCAAAGGAAGTGCTTAACAGACCTTGAATTATTTAAAATAATAATAAAACCAACTTTCAATAGAACCTCAGACATACTCTTCGTTGGAAGATCATTTGTCCCAATTTGAAGAAAGTTTCAAGCTACCAAGTACTAAAGAGCAATGTTATGAGCAGATTAGTATCTAATCAACACCCCCCTCCATAACCTGGTATCATCAGAAATAAAAGAAAAATGAACAAGGAGGAGCTTTGGAGGGAACTGTGGGCAGCTGCCTGGAACATATTTACATAGCAGACAAATCTGACAACATGCCTGTCCTCTGGTCTCTAGAACTGATCCCCTGAATTAGGGCCAGCCTCCTGCACTGCTGGTTGCCTTACGGGCCAGCTCTGTGCTGTTTTCCCAATTCGTGCAATTCCACCTCAGATCTCATTCATATCAGCTCACACTGCAGGGTAACTTGACATGGAAGTACAACGAACGAGTGGGAGATCGTGGCTCTCTTTAATGCGTTCCCCTAGAGTGACAAGAGCCATCCAACAGGGTATCCTCAGTTCTGCCTGCTTCAGCATCACAGGAAGTCTGATGTTTCCACCTAGCTGGTGAAGCTGCCTTAACTAGAGCTCACCAAGCAGACTATAAAGTCCCTAAATGCAAGACCTTTATTTTACTCATCTGTGAATAGCACGGTAATTACTTCCAAGCCTGCTTTGAATTCAGTCAGATTCTGGCTTGAATATTGATCCCACCACTAAATAACTGGGTAACCTTGGCCACTCAACTTCCCTAACCCTGTTTTATAGTTTATGAGATAGGAATGATAATGCCTCACTCCTTTGACTTATTGTGGAAATTACATAGGACATGTATATAAAGCTACTAGTGCAGCTGAAAAGTCTTAGTTAAGTGCTTGAAAGAACAGTGGATTCTATCCAATCAAGGGTGTGTGGTTTCAGAAAAGACTGTATCTCTTTATCAGGAGCTACAGTTTGGGCATGGTGGCTCACTGCAGTAATACCAGCACTGTGGGAGGCTGAGGTGGGAGGATCACTTGAGCTCAGGAGTTCGAGATCCGCCTAGGTAACCTAGTGAAACACCCCCATCTCTAAAAGAAAAAAAAAAAGCTAGGCGTGGTGGTGGCCCAAGCCTGTAGTCACAGCTACTGGAGAGGCTAAGGTGGGAGGTGAGAGAATCGCTTGTGCCCGGGAGTTCAGGGGCTGCAGTGAGCTGTGATGCTGTGATGCTGTGATCACACTACACTCCTGTCTGAGTGACAGGGCAAGACCCTATCACCAAAAAAAAAAAAAAAAAAAAAAGAAAAGAAAGAGCTATTAATACAAGCATGTACGTTTGCGATGGTGTCAGCGGTAGTTTAAAGGAGAAATCTTTTGCCAGAGGCTGCAAATGCTATAAAAGTTGGAGTGGAACAGTGCTTGCTTCAAGGGAGGAGATTGGTTTTCATTTTATCTCCATTGTTTGAATATATAGGTACACCATAACTTCAATAGGGATAGCAAAATAAATAAACAAATTTTAAAAGTACATGAAAGGCCGGACGCAGCGGTTCACACCTGTAATCCCAACAATTGGTGAGGCCGAGGCGGGTGGATCGCTTCAGACAAGCCTGGCCAACAAAGCAAGACCAGCCCCCATAGTAACAAAAAAAAGAGAACTTTTTAAAAAAATGAATACGACTTTTTAGAATGTTCGGCTGGAAGGGTTGCCACCTTATTTGCTGAGTCTTTTACCTCGTTTAGAGATAGCGAGAGCAACGAAGAGAAAACATTCATTACCCGGTGTTAATATTAACACGGCGGCTTCATTCCCACACAGACCTGGGGGGGACAAAGTCTCCTAATCCTGGACAGCTGCTCCCCGCCCTTCTTCACCGGCCGTCCGGCTTTCTAGTCTTCCCTGCGTCTCTAGGGTGGGTCGTTTCCACCCCTCCTCCCTGGCCCAGGCTGCTACGGGAAGGGAAGAAACTGAGGCCGGAAGGGCCGGGCCCAGCCGGGAGCGTGTGGCTCCGGGCCTCCCCGGCGCGCGGTCGTTACGGCGGTTCCGGAGCCGCGGCGGCGCCCAGGGCCGAGGGGCGGGCCCGAAGCCACGGCCTCGCCTCCGCCGCGCCCGCCGCTCCGGGGCCTCCCAGAGCCACGCCGCCATGCTGCAGAAGCGGGAGAAGGTGCTGCTGCTGAGGACTTTCCAGGGCCGCACGCTGCGGATCGTGCGCGAGCACTACCTGCGGCCCTGCGTGCCCTGCCACAGCCCGCTCTGCCCGCAGCGCGCCGCCTGCAGCCACGGTCAGGCCCGGGGCGCGAGCTGGGCGGGCGGGAGCGGGCGGCCGCCGAGAGGGGGTGAGCGCGGCCCGGAGGCGGAGCGCCAGCGGCAGGGGCACTGGGGCCTAAGGCCCTGCGGCCCGCGCCCGCCCCCGACCGGCGTCACCACCGGCCCTCTGCCGGTTGGGACCCAGCGGCCCGGGTCCGCGACTTCCGGGGCGCCCTGCGCGGGACTCCCCGACTGCTCCGCCCTGTCCAATGGAAGGGCCGGAGAGACCCGCGCCCCAGCCCGGAGGCCGCGTGGCTCGGCTCCTCAGAGGGGCCCGAGGGGGCGGAAGCCGAGGCCTCCTCCCGCCGTCGCGGTGAAATGGGGAGGTCGCGAGCTGGGAGCCCCCGGGAGCTTCCGGCCGGCTGCCGCCGCGGCAGAGCTGACGTCGCATGCTTTGCAGCCTCCGGTTTCCCGACCTGCCGGCACTGGTGCCCCAGACTTTTCCCCCCGCAGATTTGTGAACTGTCAGGGCCGGCACTGGAGAAGAAGGTCAAAGGGAAGTTGGACTGGGGACTCCTGAGCACCCGTCCTTGGTTTCTAGGCTGCAAGAGTGGCCGATAGAACGATGCACGTTATTGGTTCTCTTTCCCCCATGGGAGGATGAGCATTGGGGGTCCTTGTCAGCGCATGTTTGGAATCCCCCAAACTTTGTGGTTAAGGTGAACATTTCAGATAGAGCTTGGTTAACCAGTTATCGGATGCGGGCCTGGTGGAAACCCCATCTCTGCCCTCTTGCTTGCACTGAGTATTTTCTCAATTCAGTCCTTGTGGCCCTTGGCTGCTGAGCACTTGGAGAAGCTCGACACAGAGCCTACTTGAAATTGCTGGGCATCATACACAAGCGGTATAAATTTGGGGGTGCTTCATTTGAACGTGTTTGTCAATGATGAGTTAACACTGAAATATTCAGGTTATGCAACGCCATAAACCACGTTGAGCTTGTATTTATCACAGCTTCAAAAAAAATGAGGGTGCTCAATATACGTGAACTTTGGGCCTCTACCAAAGTAAATTTGCCTTTTAAAAACTCCCACCTTGGAGTTAAGACGAAGTTATTTTGCATACCAGAGCACTATGACATTTAGTCGTAAACCAGGTTTGGGAACATTGTCTGATCTCTTACATTTTGAATTATGTTTCAGATGGGAAACTCTTGTCTAGTGATGTGACTCATTACGTGATCCCAGACTGGAAAGTTGTTCAAGATTATCTTGAGATCCTTGAGTTTCCTGAGTTGAAGGGAATTATTTTCATGCAAACAGCTTGTCAAGCCGTACAGCATCAAAGAGGCCGGAGGTATATGTTTGCATTCTTTATTTCTATATGCCATAGGTTCTCCCCACCTTAGAAAAGGTCTCTTGTTGAAGGGGGACGGGAGGAATTCATTATTTTGTCACAAAGGACTTTTCAAACTAATTTCCTGTTCTCTTGGATAGTGAGGAATGCGGTAACATTATTTTATATTTCTGCTTCAACACCTGGCCAAGAGAGCTGACTGTAGATCAATAAACTGCAGTGTCCCCAGTATGTGGGCATTTAAGATTCTAGTGTGAATTGGCTTTTGGCTTGCATTTTTATAGTGGCAGGGTTATTGCTTATTTCTTGTTGATAATGTGTATTGCTTAATCTTATTTATAGATACATTGTTTCAGAAGCATACATCCTTTTCTTGGGGAAAAGAGTACTTTATTTTTAAACTCTTTGGTTGTGGATGCAAATTGTACTTGTAATGATTTATTCCATGAAACCAAAAATAGCTTGTTTTATTTTTAGATTACTAGTGTAACTACCAGCCCTAGTCACTGTATTTATTAGACAAAGGATTTCTAATTGGACCATTCTAAAATTCTTGCCTTGTACTTAAATGAAGAATAGTTGTCTATCTTTTAAGCAAATACTTTTAAAAATGATTTCGCTTCCTTTAACATTGGGAAAGGTTTATGACTTGAACTTAAGACTGTATGGAGATGGCATATTAGAATTATATGTCCAAGCTCTTAACACTCTAAGTTATTTAATAAGCATAAACTACACATTTATTCTTTTTTAAAATGTGGTTTCTTCAGGCCTTGGTAATAAAAGATGAAGTGTTTTTATTTGTATATGAAAATGACAAATTGTCCTCTTATTATATGCTCAGTTCAAAAAACGTACATTAACCAGATTGTGTGCAGGGTTTTTCAGATAGAATATTTTTAAATGAGCTTCAAGTTGATTTTGTTCAGACACCAAGATATAGATGTTTATACACATCCAAATTTAAATGCTGCTCCAGGTGTCGTATTTCAATTTCTGCTACTAAAATCAATTTGTTGTTATCATTTGGATTGCTAACACACTGCCAGCCTTTTCAACTTCTGTTTTCTAAAATATTTTTAATGTTAAGGATTGTTTTAGAAACTAATTCCTGGGACATTCAAAGACAGAGTTGAAATTCAAACGTCTTTTCTCCTGAACATTTCAAGAGTAGTTAACTTGATGAAAAACTATTGGTTTTCCACTGCTTTATCATGTCTTTGAATACACTAAATGTGAAAACAAAAGATGAGAAGTTATGAAATAGGGCCATATGATAATACCCTGATTTTGTTGGTTTGGTAAGCACTTTTTGAGCTCTAGTTCTAAGCCTTGGGGAATAAAAAAGAAGTCTTAGTCCCTCTCACAACAAACCTATTGTCTTACTGGGGTTAGATGGAAGAAACAAGACATTTATGAAGCACCTTAGACACACAAAGGATAATTTAATGTGGACTATGCAAAGTGCAGAAGTAAATGTGGGACGGAGAGATTAGACCAGAAAATCCTCTGGGGGAAGTGGATTTGAGCCTGGTCTTCAAGGGTGTGACATGAGCATGATGGAACAAGAGGAAGAAATCAGCACTTGGCACTTTGCTTGGCACTTTGTTTACCTGCTCACCAACCAGCAGGTACATTCAGGTTGACACAGCTAAATGACCCAAATTGCCTAAGCTCTAGAAAGTGTCATTTACTGAAGCTAACTTTTTTTTTTTGAGATGGAGTTTCGCTCTTGTTGCCCAAGCTGGAGTGCAGTGGGCACGATCTTGGCTCACTGCAATCTCTGCCTCCCCGGTTCAAGCAATTCTCCTGCCTCAGCAGCTGGGATTACAGGCGTGTGCCACCACGCCCGGCTAATCTTGTATTTTTAGTTGAGACAGGTTTTTTTTTTGAGACAGAGTTTCGCTCTTGTTACCCAGGCTGGAGTGCAATGGCACAATCTCAGCTCACCGCAACCTCCGCCTCCTGGGTTCAGGCAATTCTCCTGCCTCAGCCTCTCGAGTAGCTGGGATTATAGGCACGCGCCACCATGCCCAGCTAATTTTTTGTATTTTTAGTGGAGACGGGGTTTCACCATGTTGACCAGGTTGGTCTCGATCTCTTGACCTCGTGATCCACCCGCCTCAGCCTCCCAAAGTGCTGGGATTACAGGCTTGAGCCACCGCGCCCGGCGAGACAGGTTTTCTCCATGTTGGTCAGGCTGGTCTCAAACTCCTGACCTCAGGTGATCAGCCCACCTCGGGCTCCCAAAGTGCTGGAATTACAGGCGTGAGCCACCTGCCCAGCTGGCTAACTTTAAAATTAATAATAGGCATTGAATACATAAGATCTGGGAGATTTTCTTTATTAATTCAGCCTTACTAAGTGTTATGTATAAGTTATTTGAGTTTTTTGATTGACAGATTAAAACTGCATCTATTTGGCCAGGCCTGGTAGCTCACGCTTATAATCCCAGCACTTTGGGAAGCCAGAACAAGGAGGATAACTTGAGTCCAGTTCAAGACCACCTGGGCAACATAGTGAGACCTCTGTCTCTATTTAAAAATGTCTTTTAAAAAATCATATATATACAAAAAATTAGCTGGGCATGGTGGCGCGTGCCTGTAATCCCAGCTACTCAGGAGGCTGAGACAGGAGAATTGCCTGAACCCAGGAGGCGGAGGTTGCGGTGAGCCGAGATCGTGCCATTGCCCTCCAGCCTGGGTAACGAGAGCGAAACTCCGTCTCAAAAAAAAAAACAAAAACAAAAAAACAAAAAATCATATATATATTTATGGTATACAACATGATTTTTTTGTTTGTTTTTTATTTTTTTAAGACGGGGTTTCACCATGTTGGTCAGGCTGGTCTTGAACTCCCAACTTCAGGTGATTCGACTGCCTTGGTCTCCAAGGTGCTTGGATTACAAGCATGAGCCACCACGCCCGACCACAACATGATGTTTTGAAATATGTATACATTGTGGAAAGGCTGAATCAAGCTAATTAGCATATGCATTACTTTACGTACTTACCATTTTTTTGGTAATAATTGACTTTTTATATTAACTGAACTTGGACTAGCAGAAACTCTCTAATGTTTTGTTCATTTAATGTTGGGAAACATTTTGTTTTGTTTTTCAGTTCTTCCTTGGAGATTTTTGAGATGCCAGTCAATAATTCATTTTATCCAATATGCTTTTAGGAACATTATTGCTTAGGAAAGTTTTGTCAGTTAATAATTCTTGGTCCCATCTGGTATCTGGTATAGGATACTTTGCTCGTTCCTTTTGATTCTCTCTTGAATTCCTTCTGTATAGCTTCAGAGAGTCTCCATATTTCATGCCTCAGTTTCTTGACAGTATAAGATTGGAATCAGTCCAGGCTCAGTGGCTCACGCCTATAATCCCAGCACTCTGGGAAACCGAGGCAGGTGGATCACTTGAGGTCAGGAGTTTGATAGTAGCCTGGCCAACATGGCAAAATCCTGTCTCTACTAAAAATACAAAAATTAGCCAGACGAGGTGGCGCATGCCTGTAATTGCAGCTACTCAGGGGGCTGAGGCAGAAAAATCATTTGAACCCGGGAAGCAGAGATTGTAGTGAGCCAAGATCGTACCACTGCACTCCAGCCTGGGCAACAAGATCGAGACTCTGTCTCGGAAAAAAAAAAAAGATTGGAATTGTAGAATATTATGGTTGGAGAGATCTGAAAGGTCAGGTAGTCTAACTCCTCATCAATACCTCAGTGTTCTCAACATGAGTGATATATCAACCTTGTTTCTAAAAGAAAAAAATCCTCCTGGTCACCCAGTGTTGATTTATTGTCTTCTATTGTTATTTAAATATGTTTAAACATAAATCTAGATATAAGTCCTCATGTTTAAGTACTTTAATACAATCCTAATATAAGTTAAATAATCAAAGTTACAAAATCAGAAAACTGCAAATGAACATTATTTAACGTGACAGATGACATTGTTTTGCTGAAACGCAATCACCAGAGTTGTGTTTAACAATAGAAAGACATAGCCTTTCATCTGGTTATATTTGTAATAAGATTTTATATTCAAAAATATCAATGCAGAGAATGCTTGTTTTCATAAGTATATTGCACAAAACAGTATGACTAATGGCAGGTCTTCAGTCCTTCAGGATAATCACATGTCCTGCCGTCTAATCATCCTCAAATCAGTGCTTATTTAATGAGGAGGCCCTCCGACAACTCTGTAAGGCTGTTTTGTCTACCATGCTCATGTGTTCACATGTGCATTGGTTTATTCAACAAATGTTCACCAAGAGACTGTATGTGCCAAAAACTGCTAGCACTGTGGATACAATGGTGAACCAGAGCAGACGGGGTCCTGGAGGGGAGACAGGCAGTCATCGGGCTATCACACAAACAGATGCAGAACTGCAACTGTGACAAAGGCACTGAAGCACAGGGACAGGGCGCTAGGAGAGCCCAGACTAGCCAGGGAGGTGAGAAGGGCTTTCCTGAGGGGGATGCCTAGGCGGGGTCTCAGGTTGGTGTAAACCAGGCAGAGTGGAGAGGAAAGCTTTCAAGGTAGAGGAAAATGCCTGTGCAGGGCCCATGGGGAGGGGCCTGTGGCACGCTCAAGGAGCTGAAAGAATGTCTGGGTTGGATAGAAGGCCTCATGGGCCTCAGGGATGTCAGGGAAAAGTTTTAAGCAAAATGGGATAACATGATCAGATTCCTGTCTTAAAAGGATTTCTCACCTGGGTGTGGTGGTTCATACCGGTAATCCCAGTACTTTGGGAGGCCAAGGTGGGTGGATCACCTGAGGTCAGGAGTTCAAGACCAGGAGTTCAAGACCAGCCTGGCCAGTATGGTGAAGCCCCATCTCTACAAAAATACAAAAATTAGCTGGGCCTGATGTCGGGCGCCTGTAATCCCAGCTACTTGGGAGGCTGAGGCGGGAGAATCACTTGAAGCTAGGAGGCAGAGGTTGCAATAAGCTGAGATCATGCCATTGCACTCCAGCCTGGGTGACAGAGCAAAACTCTGTCTCAAAAGCAACAACAAAAACGGGATTACTGGCCGGGCGCGGTGGCTCAAGCCTGTAATCCCAGCACTCTGGGAGGCCGAGGCGGGTGGATCACGAGGTCGAGAGATCGAGACCATCCTGGTCAACATGGTGAAACCCCATCTCTACTAAAAACACAAAAAAGTAGCTGAGCATGGTGGCGCTTGCCTGTAATTCCAGCTACTCAGGAGGCTGAGGCAGGAGAATTGCTTGAACCCAGGAGGCAAAGGTTGCGGTGAGCCGAGATCGCGCCATTGCACTCCAGCCTGGGTAACAAGAGCGAAACTCCATCTCAAAAAAAAAACAAAAACCAAAAAACAAACAAACAAAAAAAACGGGATTACTGGGCCAGGCAGAGAAGAGGCCTGTAAAAAAGAAGCGAGAAGGCTTTTGCTTTAGTCTAGATGAGGGAATGTTGATAGCTTAGAAATAGAAATAGATGTCTCCAAGAGCTATTTAATAGGTAAAAATCTATAAAAACTTCCTAAATATATATATGTAACTGAGAGAATTGAAAACATGTCAACATTGAAACTGAAAACATCATACACAGCCAGGCGCAGTGGCTCACGCCTATAATCCCAAAACTTTGGGAGGCCAAGGTGGGTGGAATTGTCTGACTTCAGGAGTTCAAGACCAGCCTGGGCAACATGGTGAAGCTCATCTCTACTAAAATACAAAAAATTAGTTGGCCGTGGTGGCGCACACCTATAGTCCTAGCTTCTCAGGAGGCTGAGGCATGAGAATTGCTTGAACCGAGGAGGTGGAGGTTGCAGTGAGCCAGGATCGCTCCACTGCACTCCAGCCTGGATGACAGAGCAAGACTGCATCTCCAAAAATAAATAAATAAATAAAAATGAAAACATCATACACATGGCAGCTTTCTTCATCATAGCCAAAAAGTGGAAACAGCCCAAATGTTTATTAATTGATTATGGTTAAGCAAAATGTGGTGTATCCATACAGTGGAATATTATTCAGCCATAAAACGGAATAACATACTGATACAAGCCACACCATGGATAAACCACAAAAACTTGCTAAGTGAAAGAAGCCAGCACACGTATAAAACATCATATGTTATATAACTCCATTTATGTAAAATGTCCGGAATAGGCATATCAACAGAGACAGAAAGTAGATTAGTGGTTGCCAGGGGCTTGGGTCCAAGAGGAACAGGCAGTGACTGCTTCATGGATGGATATGGGTTTCTTTTTCTAGTGATTAAAATGTTCTATAATTAGAGCATGGTGATGGTTACATAATTGTGACTTTACTAAAAATCACTGAATTCTGTGTGTTTTAAGGGTAAATTTTATGGTATGTGAATTATATCTTAATAAAGCTGTTGTTTTTAAAATCTCTAGAACTGGTAATAGATTTAGGTATGTGAGGTGGCAGGGAAGATGGAGTCAAGGGTATCACTGAGGTTTCTGGCTTGCATAATTGGATGGAGAGAGGGAATGCTAGAGAAAGCCTGGGGGCAGGGAAGTTAAGGTGGAGACTATGAAGTGTCTCTGGGGCATCTGTGAGGGCCACACTGACACCAAATGGCAGCGCAGTTAGAAAGCAGTCATTCACATGGCCCCAAATATACTCCATAAAAATGTGTTGTGAGTATTGTCTAATATAAATGGAAATATAAACTTGTAGAAAACTCAGTGGTCTCTGCAGGTAAGTCTGTGAGACCCTACCAGGGTTGACGAAGTACATTTAGTACAGAATTCACTTTGTAGGTCTTTCCTCTGGTGGGGGACTTCCACTTCTTTTTTTGAGATGGAGTCTTGAGAGCGTCACCCAACCTGGAGTGCAACGGCGGGATCTTGGCTCACTGCAACCTCCGCCTCTCGGTTTCAAGCCATTCTCCTGCCTCAGCCTCCCAGGTAGCTGGGACTACAGGCATGCACCACCACTCCCAGCTAATTTTTTTGTGTTTTTAGTAGAGATGGGGTTTTACCATGCTGGCCAGGCTGGTCTCGAACTCCTGATCTCAAGTGATCTGCCCACCTCGGCCTCCCAAAGTGTTGGGATTACAGTTGGAAGCTACTGTGCCAGGCCAAGGGGACTCCCACTTCTAATCCTTAGAGAGTACAGTCAGCAGCGGGAAGGGATATTGCATCTGTAGGTAAGGTCACCACTGAATAAAAATAGTAAAAAAAAAAATAATAATAACCTAAAGAAGGAAGGTCTAACCGTCCCTCTAAGAAATTGCTTAAAACGTTAAGATGATGAAATTTTAGAAAACATCCAAGCCAGTCCAGGAACTAAGGTTTTTCTGTAAGAGTTGATTATTTATTTGTTTATTTATTTATTCATTTTTGAGAAGGAATCTGGCTCTGTCACCGAGGCGGGAGCACGATGGCGCCATCTCAGCTCACTGCAACCTCTGCCTCCTGGGTTCAAGCTGTTCTCCTGCCTCAGCCTCCCGGGTAGCTGGGATTACAGGCGCCCACCACCATGCCTGGCTAATTTTTGTATTTTTAGTAGAGACAGGGTTTCACCATGTTAGCCAGGCCAGTTTCAAACTCCTGACCTCAAGTGATCAGCTTGCCTCGTTCTCCCAAAGCGCTGGGATTACAGGCGGAAGCTACCACACCCAGCCTGTACTTGACTCTCTGAAACCATTGTTCTCCTGCCATTGTAGTCAAATTTGCTTTAGGCACTTGGTGCTGTTTGCTGACTCCAAGCAGGATATTCATCTGTCTAGTCCCATCATATGCACTGCAAAACCCTGACTAGCAAAAAATATGACTATATTGTATATATGCGCTATTAAATTATAACCGCAAGCCCATATGTCTACAAGCAAACCCGACTGTCACTCTCAGAGTGATTAGCTGTTTGTTTCCTGCTTTCTGCATTAATATTCTTGTACCATTTGTTCATTTGTTTTATCTGGCTGATTGGTAGCTGACAATGGAAGCTTGCACTGAAAGTCTAAAGAAAATATATATGGGAATGAGAACATTTTTTGTTAAATTATATATTTTTCTAAATATTAGGAAGGATTGTCATTAATCTGGTGGTAACTCCTGGGTCTGGCTTGTGGCACATCAGTATTTGCAGAGGACAGAATTCAAGAAACCCTGGGTCTGCACAGTGGCTCATGGCCAGCATGTTGGGAGGCTGAGGTGAGATTGCTTGAGCTTAGGAATTTGAGATCAGCCTGGGTAACATAATGAGACCCTGTCTCGATAAAAAATACAAAAGAAAAAATTAGCTGGGCATGGTGGTGTGCATATGTAGTCCTGGTTGCTCATGAGGCTGAGGTAAGGCAACATTAGAGCCTGAGAGTTTGAGGTTGCAGAGAGCTGTGATCGTGCCACTGCGCTCCAGCCTGGGCAACAGAGTGAGTCCCTGTCTCAAACAAAAACAAACAAACAAACAAACAAAAAAAAAAAAGATCACTAGGTCCGAAGTGAAGGTGTAAAAACAAATGCAGTGATGTCTGTGAAGCTTAGCAAAAGGGTGTTATTATCCTGGGCTTGGATCACTGTGATTATGTAGGGCTGTGCATTTATCTGTTCATTTGGAAAGCACCTGCTGTGGGTGAAGCCAAGCCGTGCTGTCTGCTCTCTCAGGCTTTCCGCCCTGCTGTCCTCTCTCGGGCTTTTTGTCTCCACTTACTCTTATTCATCCTTCAGGGCTCATGGGTTACCTACTCCAGGAAGCCTTCCCATCCCTCCCATCTCCTTTCAAGGCACTTATCCCACTGAAATGGGTGGTTCTGTGTTATGTTTGGTTTGTTTTTACCAGGTAGCGTAGCATTTTTATTAAATGGGGTAAAATGTACATACAGAAAATTATCATTTTAACCATTTTTCAGTGCAGTGTTCAAGGGGATTAAATACATATTCACTGTTGTCTGCCATCACTAACATGTGTCTCCAGAACTTTTCATTGATCCTAACGGAAACTGTACACCCGTTGGATGCTATCTCCCCTCCTTGGCCCCTATGCTACTATTCTACCTTCCATCTCTGTGAATTTGACTATTCTTAGTACCTCATGTAACTGGAGTAACACAGTGTTTGTCCTTTTGTGAGTAGCTTATTTCACTCTGCATAATGTGTCACGGTTCACCCATGTTCTGGCATGTGCTACGATTTTCTTCCTTTTTAAATGTGAATAATATATTCTACATTATGCTTATCCATTCATCCGTGGATAGATTGCTTCCACCTTTTGCCTATGTACTGTGAATAATGTTGCTATGAATATAGGTGTACAAATGTCTATTTGAGTCCTTGCTTTCAATTTAGGTATATACTTAGAAGTGGGATTGCTGGATCGTATGGTAGCTATATTTTTCCTTTCTTTGCTGTAGACATGGGGCACTGCCCTATCTATGCCATAGGCCACTATTCAGATGCAGTGGGATGGCTAGTTGGTGTCCCCAAGGGCATTCAGTGCAGCAGCCTTCACCTCCCCCAGCAAACCTGGCACACAGAAGTAGCGCAGCAAAGATTTGCTAAATGAAGGATGTTTAGCAAGGGAGACCATTAGTAAACAAATAACTACAGTAAATCCAAGTGTTTTGTAAGAATGTACAAAATGTGATAGTAGGTAAAGGGAACAAAAACTTCTAGGGAACAGAGCCAGGAAGAACAGGCCATATTTTTTCAATGTTTTCTCTGAAATAACAAATTGCAGATGTTTATGAAATCTCCAAAAATCGTTCCTATTATTTAATAAATAAGTGCTCATTCTGAAAATTCCAAGCATTACCAAAATGGGCAAGGCAGAAAATGGAAGCCCGCCCACACTGTTAACAGTGTGACATAGACTCTTCTAAGAGGCTTTTAAAATAAGTTTTCAGGCCGGGCGCGGTGGCTCAAGCCCGTAATCCCAGCACTTTGGGAGGCTGAGGCGGGTGGATCACGAGGTCGAGAGATCGAGACCATCCGGGTCAACTTGGTGAAACCCCGCCTCTACTAAAATACAAAAAATTAGCTGGGCATGGTGGCACGTGCCTGTAATCCCAGCTACTCAGGAGGCTGAGGCAGGAGAATTGCTTGAACCCAGGAGGTAGAGGTTGCAGTGAGCTGAGATCACGCCATTGCACTCCAGCCTGGGTAACAAGAGTGAAACTCCGTCTCAATAAATAAATAAATAAAAATAAGTTTTCAGTATGTCTTTATCCAGGCATGATGGCTCACACCTGTAATCCCAACACTTTGGGAGGCCAAGGCAGGAGGACTGCTTGAGCCCAGGAGTTCGAGACCAGCATGGTCAACATGGCAAGACCCTGTCACTACAAAAAAATATAAAAATTAGCCAGTTATATTGGGGTGTACCAGCTACTCGGGAGGCTGAGGTGGGGGGATCATCTGAGCCCAGGAGTTTGAGGCTGCAGTGAGCCATGATCGTGGGTGACAGAGTGAGACCCTGTCTCAAAAAAAAAGTGTCTTTGTGAAAGTGGGAAAATTACTAGTATGATATATTCTACACATCTTGAGGGGTGAGGGAAAAGCTTTTGTTTGTACAAGTGGAATTCTGTTAAGAAAAGCTGCCATTCACAGAAATGAAACTGAATCCCTTTGTTTTAAATATTTTTTGGCCAGGCATGGTGGCTCACGCCTATAATCCCAGCACTTTGGGAAGCCACGGCCTGAGGATCACCTGAGGTCAGGAGTTTGAGACCAGCCTGGCAAACATGGTGGAATCCAGTCTCAACTAAAAATACAAAATTTCGCCAGGCATGGTGGTGCATGCCTGTAAACTCAGCTACTTGGGACGGTGGGGCAGGAGAATCACTTGAATCTGGGAGGCAGAGGTTGCAGTAAGCCGAGATCGTGCCACAGCAGCCTGGGCAACAGAGAAAAAAAAAAAGATATTTTATAAGTTGCTATTTATGATCCTTTTTACAGTGACTCAGAATTACTAAGAAAATAAAATCTATTTCTTGTTTCCTAATAAAGTATAAGACCACACAGATTGGTGGTCAGTACGCATTTAACAAGATTCATTAGGGAGTTCTGCCTTTGCTTCAGTTAAAAGACTCAATTTTTAAAACCTATGATGGCAGACTCGAAATACGGAAGGAAGGGTACAAATGTTATTTATTAAAACACATGTTAAGTCTGATTTAATATGAATCTATTTTTATTTTATTTTTATTTTGTTAGAGACAGGGTCTCATTCTGTTGCCCGGACTCGAGTGCAGTGGCCTAATGCCTAATCATAGCTCACTGCAGCCTCAGACTGCTGGGCTTAAAGGACCCTCCTGCCTCAGCCTCCTGAGTAGCTGAGACTACAGGCACGTACCACCATGCCCAGCTAATTTTTTTTTTCTCAGTTGTAGCATATACCTTTGCAAATATGCCCAGCTAATTTTTGTATTTCTATTTTGTGTAGAGATGAGGTCTCGCTCTGTGGCCCAGGCTGGTCTTCAACTCCTGGGCTCAAGCAGTCCTCCTGCTTCAGCCTCCCAAAGTGCTGAGATTACAGGCATGAGCCACCACGCCAAGCAATTTATCTTTAAATAAGCTGTTGGCTCCCTTTAACATAACTGTTTTCTGTAATTTCATATTACCTAGACTATTGAAAAGCACCTTCTTAGAAACTGACCCATAGAAGACTTGATGTTTGATTTGTGACTTTGGCCAGCATTGTGGGAAGGATCTTTTTTTTGTTGTTTTTTGAAACAAGGTCTCGCTCTGTCCCCCAGGCTGGAATGTAATGGCACAATCATAGCTCACTGCAGCCTTGACTTCCCAGGCTCAAGCAATCCTCCCACCTCAGCCTCCCAAGTAGCTGGGACTACAGGTGTGCACTACTACGCCTGGCTAAATTTGTATTTTTTGGTAGAGACAAGATCTCCTTATGTTGCCCATGCAGGTGTTGAACTCCTGGTCTCAAACCATCCTCTTTCCTCGGCCGTGGGAAGGATCTCTTGATGGGCAAAACCTTAAAACTTTCTGTTAGTTGTCTGACAGATGAGGCTAGCTCTCGCTTATGTAAATCATGGTGGCTGCATAAATAAAATTCACAGATAAATCACCAAACTTATTTACCTTACACGTTCTTTTCTAGGGCTGCCAGCAAAAAATCAAATATATTAATACTTAATGGTATTTATAGAACAAAGTGAGGTCCAAAAATAAAGTCCTGAACTCTCTGCTTGCCTCAGTGTACCCAGGCTTTGAAGAAGGAGGATAGGCAGGACAAGGCAGTATAATTACGTAACAAAATGACTAGAAGTCTCTGAAGGGGAAAGAAGAAAAGGAGTTTAATTGATCTGCAAACTAATTAACTAGGCCCTACCCAAGCACGATATAGCAGGCAAAATCAAGAAACAGTAGCAACCGGATACTGAGCCCCGAGCACACTGAGACCAATATAAATACATGTTTTTCAGGTTTAAAGTCATCAATCTTTTGCTCTAAAATGCCCCATCCTTTTTTGATCCTTAGTAAGAGACGGCAGCTTCATTAGATTGATTTTTCTCCTCCCTGTCACAGACAGTATAACAAACTGCGAAACCTGCTGAAGGATGCCCGTCGTGATTGCATCCTCTTTGCTAATGAATTCCAGCAATGCTGCTATCTGCCTCGGGAAAGAGGAGAGTCCATGGAGAAGTGGCAGACCAGGTATGACCCTGACTTGCTGTGGTTTTCTTTTTTTTTTTTTTTTTTTGAGACGGAGTTTCGCCCTTGTTACCCAGGCTGGAGTGCAATGGCGCGATCTCGGCTCACCGCAACCTCCGCCTCCTGGGTTCAGGCAATTCTCCTGCCTCAGCCTCCTGAGTAGCTGGGATTACAGGCACGTGCCACCATGCCCAGCTAATGTTTTGTATTTTTAGTAGAGACGGGGTTTCACCATGTTGACCGGGATGGTCTCGATCTCTCGACCTCGTGATCCACCCGCCTCAGCCTCCCAAAGTGCTGGGATTACAGGCTTGAGCCACCGCGCCCGGCATTTGCTGTGGTTTTCATACCGTCGTCTTCTTTCATTTCCTCATCATTTGCTGTTTGGGAGTTCATCTGAATAGTATGCTACACTAAACGAACAATTATTCTGGAACCATGATTAACACCGAAATGCTTACCATGTCAATATTTTAGATATATCATTTAAATGCATAACTGATATATATATACTTTTAAATTGTAGTTAGGAAGATTTAGGTACCCAGAGTATGTTCGCCCCAGACCCTAGCAGCTAACAGGATCATTCCAGTGACCTAGAAGTCATAACTTTAATATGTGTATGTATGCGGAAGGCAGGCTTTGTTTTGTTTTTTGGGGGGGTTTTGTTGTTGTTGTTGTTGTTGTTTGTTTGTTTTTCCTGAGCCTGGGTTTTTTGCTTTGTCACCCAGTCTGATACAGTGGTATGATCACAACTCACCATCTGGGCTCAAGTGATCCTCCCACCTCAGCCTCTCAAGTAGCTGAGACCACAGGCATGTGCCACCACAGTCGGCTAGTTTTTGTATTTTTTGAAGAAATGGGGTCCCAGTATGTTGCCCAGGCTGGTCTTGAATTCCTGGGTTCAAGCAATCCGCTCGTCTTGGCCTCCCAAAGTGCTGGGATTATAGGTGCCAGCCACTGTGCCTGGCCAGGCTCCTACTTCCAGTCTTACTCAACTGAAACTGGTCATTTCATTCTGAAAATGCTGCTTCAGGAAAGACAGTGTCCTGGTTTAAGTCTGCCTGAAAGCAGAGCCTAAAGCAAGCCCTTGAATGTGGAGTGTTTATGTGGAAAGCAATTCCCAGAAGCAGGAGTAAGGGAGCAGGGAGAGTGAGATCAAGACAGAGGGAAGATGGTGAAGGACGTGCTGCAGCTGTGGGGAACAAAGGCTATATGAGTGCTGCTGAGGAGCCACACGGAATGTGCCTCAGAAGTTACCTTGAAAGCTGGGCACAGTGGCTCACGCTTATAATCCCAGTACTTTGGGAGGCTGAGGCAAGAGGATCAGGAGGTTTTGTTTTTGTTTTTGTTTTTTTGAGACAGTCTTGCTCTGTCGCCCAGACTGTAGTGCAGTGACATGATCTCGGCTCACAGCATCCTCTGCCACCCGGGTTCAAGCGATTCCCCTGCCTCAGCCTTCTGAGCAGCTGGGACTACAGGTGTGCGCCACCATGCCTGGCTAATTTTGTGTGTGTGTGTGTATTTTTAGTAGAGACAGGGTTTCACCATGTTGACCAGGATAGTCTCGATCTCCTAGCCTTGTGATCTGCCCACCTCAGCCTCCCAAAGTGCTGGGATTACAGGCATGGGAGGATCAGGAGTTTGAGACCAGCCTGGGTAACATAGTGAGACCCCATCTGTACAAGCAGTTAAAAATTAGCCGGGGATTGGCAGGGCATGGTGGCAGGATAGCAAATTAACAGCCAGATACGAAATTCTGAACAAGAGCTTGTGTTTGTCTACCTGGGGAGGGCTCACATGCCCTTTGCTTTTCCAGGAGCATATACAACGCGGCTGTTTGGTACTATCATCACTGCCAGGACAGGATGCCAATTGTTATGGTGACAGAAGATGAAGAGGCAATTCAGCAATATGGAAGTGAAACAGAAGGAGTATTTGTGATTTCCTTCAAGGTATTTCCAGACGAGTATGAGTGCTCATTTCCCAAGTAGTACCCATAAGGCTCTAGATCCCTTTAGTAATACAAAAAAGAGAAAATAAAAGAGAAATAGACATTAGGAAGTTCCCTTTTGGTCAGGCATGGTGGCTCATGCCTATAATCCCAGCACTCGGGAGGCCAAGACGAGAAGATCCCTTGAGCTTAGGAGTTCAAGACTAGCTGGGCAATCTATTAAGACCTTGTCTCTACAAAAAATAAAAAAATCCAAGCATGGTGGCATGCACCTATAGTCCCAGCTACTCAAGAGGCTGAGGTGGAGAATTGTACTCAAGCCTGGGTGGCAGAGCAAGACCCTATCTCAACAAAAGAAGTTCTGTGTCTTCATTATGCCTCAACTATTTAACGTTGACTTTCACAAATTCAGACTAACTTTTACTGTAAGGCTCACATCATCTAATACCAGCCCAGTAAACTACTGACAGTAAACTAACATTTTTAACTATAACAGTAATGGTGATGATGATGATAATAGGTTGGATAAAATTGCCAGCATTCTTGTTGTTGACCTATAAAATGGCAGTTTGACGTAGTTCTACCTAATGGTGTTTACCAACACATATCTATACCAGGCGCTCTTCTATGTGTATTATTTCATTTCATTCTTGCAGCAACCCGATGATGTAGGTGTTATTATTTCATCTTATTGTTTTTTTTTTTTTTTTTTTTTTCATCATCTTATTGTTAAGGAAATGAAAACACAGAAAGACTCAGTAGCTTGTTCAGAGTCACACAGTAGAAAATGGTAGGGCTGTGATTAAAATCCAGGCAGTCTGACCCCAAAGCTCTTAGCCGTCATGCTGTACTGCCCCCCAAGTTATTTTTCTGAAAACACACAGGAAACAAACGATCTTAAAGGCCAGTCTTTTTTTTTTCAACTGTTCCTCACTCTTCCCCACGCATGAGTGTTCATGGGGATTAATAGGAATAAATGAAAGGGTTGAGATGTGATGTTATATATGTGAATGCTGTCAGATCTGCTTGGTACAGATCTCAGACAGGAGTGGCATTATCAGTGACAGTTTCATTGGGCTGTCTCAGCAACACAGTTCTTCCTATCTCTTAGGTACCGTTTGTGAGAGTAGGATGACTGTTAGGCTCTCAACAGATCACTGGGCTCCTCTGTCTGCCCAGTTGGTCAATTAAGTTCCACTTGTTGATATCATTTTTTGGTGCAGAAACTAGAATAAGGCCCTGTATTACCCCCTGTCAGAAGGTCTAGTTGGGTTTTGAGTTGTAGATTTCATAAGGGTTCCCAGGTGCATGTATTGCTAAAGATTTGCCAATAGAATTTTCTTGGCCCTGCTATAAAAAAAGTGCTCTGGCATGCTAGAGAATTCCAGGGGCGCTGGATATTAATGGCAGTGCCATTTGCTTTCTCTGTTGCAATACATCATGTCTTGTTCCTGCAGAGGACAGTTGACTAAAATTACATTTTTCTACTTTTTGTGAAAATTACTTTTCTTTGTAGTCCAGTGGTATAGTACAGTTTTATTTTCTATAGCGTTTCTCAAGAAAACTGTGACCAAGGGCTTCATAGAGGTGAATGATAGTAGAAAAAAGAGATATTGTGACATTCAGATGAGAGGGAAGCCCAGAATTCTCTGTGGGGACTTGAAGTGAGATGGAGAAGAACCAAGATGATAAATCCCTCTTGAAGAGGTGGTTCATAATGACTAAGTGTGGTGTTGATAAGCGATAAGGGACCATAGAATTGGGGCACTGATGTTAGCACAGACAGACTTTCTGGAAGGAGCAGGGAAAGAATGGAAGCACTTTGCAGGACTCTGCAGTGAGCGAGGGGAAGTGCTGCAGTGACAGTAAATATAACCTGTTTCCTTTTCAATTTGAGAAAAGAGAATGTGCAAGTCTTTACCCCTCAGTTGAGTTAAAATATGTAAAAAAGACAAGAATGGCCCTGCACGGTGGTAAATGCCTGTAATCCAGCACTTAGGAAGGTCAAGGCAGGAGGAGCACTTTAGCCCAGGAGGTCAAGGCTACAGTGAGCCAAGATCACACCACTTGTACTCCAGTATGGGCAACAGAGAAAGACCCTGTCTCTAAAACAAGAAACAGAAAAGGGCCAGGCACGGTGGCTCATGCCTGTAATTCTAGCCCTTAGGAAGGCCGAGGTGGGCGGATCACAAGGTCAAGAGATCAAGACTATCCTGACCAACATGGTAAAACCCTGTCTCTACTTTAAAAAAAAAAAAAAAAAAAAAAAATTAGCCAGGCATGGTGGTGCACGCACCTGTAGTCCCAGCTACTTGGGAGGCTGAGGCGGAAGAATCACTTGAACCGGGAGGCGGTGGTTGCAGTGAGCTGAGATTGCGCCACTGCACTCCAGCCTGGTGTCAGAGGAGACTCCTTCTCAAAAAAAAAAAAAAAAAGTCCAGGCACAATGGTTCATGTCTGTAATCCCAGCACTTTCAGAGGCCAAGGCAGGCAGATCACGAGGTCAGGGGTTCGAGACCAGCCTGACTAATATGGTGAAACCCCGTCTCTACTAAAAATACAGAATTAGCCAGGCGTGGTAGCACACGCCTGTAGTCCCAGCTACTCAGAAGGCTGAGGCAGAAAAATCACTTGAACCCAGGAGGTGGAGGTTGTAGTAAGCTGAGATCGTGACACTGCACGCCAGCCTGGGCGACAGATACAAAAAAGAAAGAAGGCCGGGCGCGGTGGCTCAAGCCTGTAATCCCAGCACTTTGGGAGTCCGAGGCGGGTGGATCACAAGGTCAAGAGATCGAGACCATCCTGGTCAACATGGTGAAACCCCGTCTCTACTAAAAATACAAAAAATTAGCTGGGCATGGTGGTGCGTGCCTGTAATCCCAGCTACTCAGGAGGCTGAGGCAGGAGAATTGCCTGAACCCAGGAGGCGGAGGTTGCGGTGAGCCGAGATCGCGCCATTGCACTCCAGCCTGGGTAACAAGAGCGAAACTCCGTCTCAAAAAAAAAAAAAAAAAAAGAAAGAAAGAAAGAAAGAAAAGAATGTATACATATTGCTGGACACAGTGGCTCCTGCCTATAATCCCAGCACTTTTGGTGGCCAGAGCAAGAGACTCACTTGAGCTCAGGAGTTTGAGACCAGCCTGGGCAACATAGTGAGACCTCATCTCTACAAAAAATGAAAAAAAATTAGCCGTATATGGTGGCATGCACCTCTAGTCCCAGCTACTTGGGAGGCTGAGGTGGGAGGATTGCTTAAGGTGGGGAGGTCAAGGCTGCAGTGAGCCAAGATCATGCCATTGCATCCAGCCTGGGCTACAGAATAAGGCCCCGTCTCAAAAAAAAAAAGTACACAGGCCAGGCACAGTGGCTCACACCTGTAATCCCAGCACTTTGGGAGGCCAAGGCGGGCAGATCACGAGGTCAGGAGATCAAGACCATCCTGGCCAACATAGCGAAATCCCATCTCTACTAAAAATACAAAAAAATTAGCTGGGCATGGTGGTGCACGCCTGTAGTTCCAGCTACTTGGGAGGCTAAGGCAGGAGAATTGCTTGAACCCAGGAGGCAGAGATTGCAGTGAGCCAAGATCGCGCCACTGTACTGCAGTGTGAGACTCCAGCTCAAAAAAAAAAAAAAAGTACATGTAGGCCATTGTCTGTAGCAGTTAAATACACATAAAGACAGGCTGCCTGGATCTGTGCAGGTGTGTGCATGGTGTATGTGAAGAGAAAGAGACTTGGAGGTGGAAGTGTTCCACAGTGGGTGGCCTCTGGGGCTCGTTTGGCAGGCTCTGGGGTTAATGTGGTGGTAGGGAATGAACGGTGAGTGAGACTCAGGAAGTCCTGCTCGGTGGATACACTGAAAAGCAGCAGGCCAGCAGTTCCTAGTCAGGAGTTTCTGTAGTAGTACCATGATGAAGAATCAGCACCTTCTGACCATGTTTCTCTGTGCTTTTATTAAATACAGAATTACCTGGACAATTTCTGGCCTGATTTAAAAGCTGCCCGCGAGCTTTGTGATTCTATTCTTCAGTCTCGACGGGAAAGAGAGAATGAGAGTCAGGAGAGCCATGGGAAGGAGTATCCAGAACATCTTCCCCTGGAAGTGTTAGAAGCTGGAATTAAATCTGGACGCTATATCCAGGTGAGGGTGCTAATTTAGAATGTGTCAGGGCTGGGTGTGGTGGCTCATGCCTATAATCCCAACACTTTGGCTAAGGCTGGTAGATCACTTGAGCCCAAGAGCTGGAGTCTAGACTGGGCAACATAGTGAGACCCTGTCTCTACAAACAATTTTAAAATTAGCCAGGCATAGTGGTGTGTACCTATAGTCCCAGATTACTTGGGAGGCTGAGGCAGGAGGATCACTTCAGCCTGGATGGTTGAGGCAGCCATGATTGTGCCACTGTACTCCAGCCTGGGCAACAGCAAGAACCTGTCTCAAGGAAAAAAAAAAAAAAAAGAATTTGTCAGGACCAGCCGGTGTGTTTTCTTCTCTTCTTACTGCCTGCTGTCACAGGCCTCTGATTTCACAGACTGCAAACAAGATGGGCATGAGTAAGACAGGGCTGTCGATGTTTCAGGTGTCTTGGCAGTCATTCTTTCTGTAGACGCTGGTTGTCCAGCTTGAAGCTACCCTGTGATGAAGTCCTTAATTCTGTTATATGTTGAGCATCACACAAGCAGAATGCAGAGGCAGCCTGGTAAATGCCTCCTGTCACTAGGAAAAAAACATACCTCTTTCAATCAAGGTCTGGAGGTTTGGCAATATTGTAAAATCGGTGACGTTTAGCTCCTTCCTCCTTTGCCACTGTTCATCTGCCCCTTTCAAGGGCCTCTCTGTCATACTCCCAGGACCCTAGAACCCAAATGCTGTCAGGGTCTTGGGATGGAATCAGATAGAATTTTAATTCAGATTTCAAGTTTTATATACATTCATTTATGTGTGCATGTGTGTGTAGCTCTGTGCAGTTTTATCACATGCATAGGTATGTGTATCCACCACCACAATCAAGATACGGAACTGTTCTTTCATGGATTTTACATTTCTAATGAGCAACTCAATGGATTGTCAGTCACAATCTAAGAATATCACTCCAAAGCCCCTCCCTGAAAGTGTGGGGATTTTAAATGAGTATGCCTAGAGAGGCTAATGTTTCCAACTTGGTAGTAAAGTTTATAGCATTCCTGGGAGGAGATTTTAAGATAGAAGATTTTTAAAAGACTACTCATCAGTTACATTAGATAGAGCCTGGTACTTTCAGCACTTTGTATAGCTAAGAGTAGTTCAAAATGATGGTATTTTTCTCTGGAGAAAATAAATCTTAATGATTAATATTATTCCTAGCCAGGCACGGTGGCTTACACCTGTAATCCCAGCACTTTGGAAGGCCAAGGTGGATCACAAGGTCAGGAGTTCAAGACCAGCCTGGCCAACACGGTGATACCCTGTCTGTACTAAAAATACAAAAAATTAGCTGGGCATAGTGGCGCATGCTTATAATCCCAGCTTCTTGGGAGTCTGAGGCAGGAGAATTACTTGAACCCAGGAGGCAGAGGTTGCAGTGAGCTGAGATGGTGAAAGAGCAGGACTCCGTCTTGAAAATATGTATCAGAAAAAGAAAAAAAAAACACACACACAAAAGATATATATATTATTCCTAAATAATTATCTATATCTATATCTATATCTATACACATATATATATATATATAGATATATATAGGTATATATATAATTTCTAGGAGTTTCGCTCTTGTTACCCAGGCTGGAGTGCAGTGGCGCGATCTCGGCTCACCACAACCTCCGCCTCCGGGGTTCAGGCAATTCTCCTGCCTCAGCCTCCTGAGTAGCTAGGATTACAGGCACGCGCCACCATGCCCAGCTAATTTTTTGTATTTTTAGTAGAGACGGGGTTTCACCATGTTGACCAGGCTGGTCTCGATCTCCTGACCTCGTGATCCACCCGCCTCGGCCTCCCAAAGTGCTGGGATTACAGGCTTGAGCCACCGTGCCCGGCTGGAATGTTTTCACATAATTTTAAAAAACTGGACCTTTCGGAGATAAACCAAGCAGAAAAAAACATTTTTCACATTTATTTTTTGTTATGATTTTAGGGAATTCTGAATGTCAACAAACACAGAGCCCAAATAGAAGCTTTTGTTCGACTTCAAGGAGCCAGCAGCAAAGATTCAGGTTCAGTATAAACCTTACATAAATTTCCATACTACTCTTTTATTCTGACATTATACAATGAAGAAAGCAAGGCTGAAATTGTCTTGTCAGATGTGCCCTGTCCTGTATGCCTATATACATTGTGTATGTGGGATTGTGAGGGCTTTTCCCCTAGTTGGTTTTTTTTTTTTTTTTTTTTCTATAATTTCTGATTTCGTCATATTAAATTTAAACTGCAATACAGAGAAGCAAAGTAATTTGCCCAGGGTCACACACCTGGTAAGTGGTGGAGCTGAACTTGTAGCCAAGGCAGTTTGGCTGTGATTTTAAAATATTACTCTGTGCTGCCTCAGTGCAATATATTACTTTATTAGAATAATTTTTTTAAGTAATAAAAATGAAAAAAATGTGTAAATAAGTTATATCATAATCAGGTGCAGTTCTTAGTTTTGTAATGACAGGGTGAGAAAGAAACCCTGCTAGTCAAAGGAGCATGGCTGGGTGGAAGGAGAATGAGCGGCTGGGTTGAAGGAGAATGAGCAACTGGCTTTCTGTGGGCCTTTGCTAGTCAGAATTTGCCCTGTCGGTTCTGCCTTGTTTATAGTTCCTCAGCCCACTGACCACTCCCTTGGCTGTGTAGGAGCCTGAAGGTATTGGGCGGAATTCCAGCATAGGCTCACATAATTGCATGCAGGGAACTAACACCTTTTTAAAAGGTGGTGAGGTGGGGTGGAATATTTTTTAAAAGATGATTGAGGGTGGCACTTAGGAAAGCTCATTATACGGTATGACATAGTACCAGCAATTCTTCATTCCTAGCATGCAGAATGAAAGAATTTTGACTTTACCTTTGAAAGGAAGAAGCTTTATTTGCAGGAGTGCTGATTAGACTTGGAATATGTTATGCACGGAAGGCCTCACTGGTGTGACATTCCCCTGGCTTTATGGATTTTTTTCTGTGCTGCCCCAAACACAGATTTAGTCAGTGACATCCTAATCCACGGGATGAAGGCTCGAAACCGCTCGATTCATGGGGATGTGGTAGTTGTGGAGCTGCTCCCTAAAAATGAATGGAAAGGAAGGACCGCAGCCCTGTGTGAGAATGACAGTGACGACAAAGCCTCGGGCGAATCCCCAAGTGAGCCCATGCCTACAGGTGAGCCAGCTGGAGAGCCACTCCAGTGTCCATTTTTCCTGCGGAATTATATTTTTCTTCTCTTTAGCAAGCCAGAAATACTGCCTTTAATTAATTAATTAATTAATTTAAATGGACAAATAAAAACTGTATATTTATTGTGTATAATATGATGTTTTGATATAATCCCTTGGATATAATACATGGCTAGACTGAGCTAATTCACCTCTGTATTAACCTCACATACTGCGTGGTGAAAACACTTAAGATCTACTCTCTCAGCGATTTTCTTTTTTTTTTTTTTTTTTTTTTTTTTGAGACGGAGTTTCGCTCTTGTTACCCAGGCTGGAGTGCAACGGCGCGATCTCGGCTCACCGCAACCTCCGCCTCCTGGGTTCAAGCAATTCTCCTGCCCCAGCCTCCTGAGTAGCTGGGATTACAGGCACGCACCACCATGCCCAGCTAATTTTTTGTATTTTTAGTAGAGACGGGGTTTCACCATGTTGACCAGGATGGTCTCGATCTCTCGACCTTGTGATCCACCCGCCTTGGCCTCCCAAAGTGCTGGGATTACAGGCTTGAGCCACCGCGCCCGGCTCTCTCAGCGATTTTCAAGAATACAGTACATTGTTATTAACTATAGCCACAGGTTGTAGAATAATAGCTTCTAACACGAGACATAGTCTCTGCCCCTCCATCGTCAGTTTTCCCTCTCTGCAGGTTTATTTCATCTCATCAGCACCCAAACATGCTGTAATGGCTTCCATCTTAAAATCAAACCAAAAATCCTCTCTGGGTGCCATGTCCCTTTCAGCTACTGCCTCTTATCGTGAAAGTCAGAGTATGGTTAACTCCATGTTCTCTCTTCCTCCCTGCCAGCCTCTCATACCTGCCATTGTGGCATCTCCCAACACCTACTCTCCATTCAAATTGTTCTTTCCAAGGTCACCAAGGACCACATTGCCAGAGCACTGGTCAGCCCCCGTCAGCTGGAATGGTCAGCAGCATTTGTCTAGAGGGCTTCTGCCTTGCCTTGGACTTCTCTCGGTTGTCCCACCTGCTGGCTGCTCTTCTCAGACCCTCTCGTGGCTCTCCATCTCATTGTCCTCTTGGATGTGCTGAATCTCCTGTTCTCTCCACTCTCCCCCTTGGGGATCTCCTGTAGTCATTTGATTTTGTATCTCCAGCCCTTCTTCAGCTTCTTGTTTTGTTTACCCAATGGTCTATTTGACATCTTCCCCTGGATGTCTAATGGCGTCTCATACTTAATGGGTCCCATGCAGACTCCTGATTTTACCCCCACATCTGCTCTTCCCAGCATGTTCCCCAGTCTCAGTAAAGGGCAAATTCATCACCCCAAGATACCTTGGGGTTATTGTTTCACTCATCAGCAAATGCTGGCAGCTCCAACTCTAATGCGTGGCCTCAATTCAGCCACCTGCCACACTTCCCCCACAGCTCTCCTGCTTTAGTCCACTGGCACCTCGGGACTATCTCAGCAGCCTCCTGGCTGCTCTCCCTGCTCCCACCCTTCCCTGTCCTGCTGTAGTCTTTTCTCCAACCAGAGGCACAATGATCCTTGAGAAAGTGAGTTGGGGAGCCAGGCGTGGTGGCTCACACCTGTAATCCCAGCAGTTTGAGAGGCCGAGGTGGATGGATCACATGAGGTCAGGAGTTGGAGACCATCCTGGCCAATGTGGTGAAACCCTGTCTCTACTGAAAATGAAAAATTAGCCAGGCACAGTGGTGCATGCCTGTAGTCCCAGCTACTCAGGAGGCTGAGGCAGGAGAATCACTTGAACCCAGGAGGCGGAGGTTGCAGTGAGCCGAGATGGCGCCACTGCACTCCAGCCTGGGCAAGAAAGTGAGACTCTCTCTCAAACAAAAGAAAAAAAAAGGAAATCGAGAGTTGGCTCCTGCCATTTCTCTGCCCAGAACTCTTCAATGGCTGCTTCCTGCTTCACTCAGAATAAAATCCTAAGTCCTTACCGTGGCCTACAGGGTCCCACCAGCTAAGGCCACCTTCTGCCATTTTCCTCTTTATCCTTCTGCTTCGGCTGCAACTACAACTTGTTCTTTCCACCACCTGGATCAAGCTTTTCCCCAACACCCTAACATCTGTTTTCCTCACTTCGCTGAAGTCACTTTATTTAAAGTTGCTGCCACTTCTCACCCTCTGTCACTCTTGGTCACCTTACCCTACCTTGTTTCTTCTTAGCAACTGTCACGACTTCACTTTTTTTGGTCTATTTTCCACCCCCACAGACACCCAAACTGATTTTATATAAAATCCCTGAAATCAGGGACTTTGCATGTTATGATGCTGCTATTTTCCCAACCTCATACCTGGTTGGAGCTCAATATTTGTGAAAAAAAAAAAGAAAAAGGTAATACTTTTAACCATTGAAGTTTGGTCTCAGCTTCAGTCAGTGATAATTGAAAATGTTGTGTATCAGTCTTATAATCTGTTTACTTTGCTGTGGATAATGGATCAAATGAGGTTGGCTAGTGAGAGAAGGCAAGAAAGACTGAAAATGTGCAGTTGAGGGCATGGTTTAAAACAAGAGTGAGAATCATTGACTTTTCCCAATATACCAAAACTTGAGATTGATGAGATGATGGCAAAAGAGAGAAAATGGGACGAGTGGATTCTAAATGTTATCTCAGGCCCCATGGAAGAGACAGCATACTGACAATGTTATTTAAAGTTACCTATCAGCCAGGTGCGGTGGCTCAAGCCTGTAATCCCAGCACTTTGGAAGGCCAAGGCAGGTGGATCACGAGGTCAAGAGATGGAGACCATCCTGGCCAACATGGTGAAACCCCTTCTCTACTAAAAATACCAAAAAAAATTAGCTGGGCGTGGTGGCGTGCGCCTGTAGTCCCAGCTACCCGGGAGGCTGAGGCAGGAGAATTGCTTGAACCCGGGAGGCGGAGGTTGCACTTGAGCCGAGATCACGCCACTGCACTCCAGCCTGGCAACAGAGCGAGACTCTGTCTCAAAAAAAAAAAAAAGTTACCCATCTTTGGCTGGGCATGGTGGCTCACACCTGTAATCTCAGCACTTTGGAGGCCAAGGTGAGTGAACAACCTGAGGTCAGGAGTTCGAGACCAGCCTGACCAACATGGTAAAACCCTGTCATTACTAAAAAAAAATACAAAATTAGCCAGGCATGGTGTTGGATGCCTGTAATCCCAGCTGCTCGGGTGGCAGGAGAATCACTTGAACCCGGGAGGTGGAGGTTGCAGTGAGTAGAGATTGTGCCTTTGTACTCCAGCCTGGGAAACAAGAGTGAAACCAAATTTAAAAAAAACAAATTTACCCATCTTTGCTGGACATGATGGCATATGCCTATAGACCCAACTACCCAGGAGGATGGATTGAGCCCAGGAGCTCAAGACTGTAGTGCACTGTCATAATGCCTACGAATAGCTAGTGCACTATAGCCTGGGCAGCATAGTGAGATAGTGTTTCAAAAAAGAGAGAGAGGCTGGGTGCGGTGGCTCACACCTGTAATCCCAGCACTTTGGGAGGCTGAGGCGGGTGGATCACAAGGTCAGGAGTTCAAGACCAGCCTGGCCAAAATGTTGAAACCCCATCTCTACTAAAAATACAAAAATTAGCTGGGCATGGTGGCGCGTGCCTGTAATCCCAGCTACTCAGGAGGCTGAGGCAGGAGAATTGTTTGAACCTGGGAGGCGGAGGCTGCGGTGAGCCGAGATCGCGCCATTGCACTCCAGCCTGGGTGACAGAGTGAGACTCCGTCTAAAAAAAAGAGAGAAGGAAGGAAGGTGGAAAGGATGGAAAGGATGGAGGGAGGAGGGAAAGAAGAAAGGAAGAGAGGGAGGGAGGGACGGAGGGAGAAAGGAAGGAAAAAGAAACTTTTCTTTTGATACGGAGTACAGTGGCACAGTCTTGGCTCAAAATATGTTTTTAGATTATCCATCTTTAAAATAAAATACTAAGAAGGAAAATATTTTAAATATGTCTTTTTTTTTTAACCGCTAAACTAACGAGGATAAACATATCTTTTCTTGTTATTGTGTCTGTGTGTGTGTGTTTTGTTTGTTTTTGAGACAGAGTCTCACTCCATTGCCCAGGCTGGAGTGTAGTGGTGCCATCTTGGATCAATGCAACCTCCACCTCCCAGGGTCAGGCAGTTCCCATCTCAGCCTCCCAAGCAGATAGGATTACAGGCATGAGGTACCACATCCAGCCTAATTTTTGTACTTTTATTAGAGACAGGATTTCACCATGTTGGCCAGGCTGGTCTTGAACTCCTGGCCTCAAGCGATCCACCCACCTTAGCCTCCCAAAGTGCTGGAATTAGAGGCATGAGCCACCACACCCAGCTGTTATTATTGTTAATAAAAGCTTCCTTTCAAAAACGTTCTTGATTTGGGTGGATGTGTTAAAAAAAAAAAATAGGACACTGTATTTCTTGTTCTTTTCCTTACTGCTGAGGTGGTCAGAGTCCAGATAGGTGGCACCTAACCAATTAACGCCTTGTTTTGTTTTCCCAAAGGTCGAGTGGTGGGCATACTTCAGAAGAACTGGCGGGATTATGTGGTGACATTTCCATCCAAAGAAGAGGTCCAATCTCAGGGCAAAAATGCTCAGAAAATTCTGGTTACACCTTGGGATTACAGAATTCCCAAAATTCGAATTAGCACTCAACAAGCAGAAGCCCTCCAGGTAGCTGGCATTCTACCTCTACTTTGGGATCTCTACTCTTCTCTGTTCTTTGCCAACTTTTTAGCAGTACCAGAAAGCATCGTTAATTCCTTTGCATATAAGGAAATAAATTATTGATGGCATCTGGCATTCCAAGATACTGGGATGTGTTTTTGGGTGTTGTTTTTTTTTTCAAGTTGGAGTCTCACTCTCACCCAGGCTGGAATGCAGTGGCATGATCTCGGCTCCCTGCAGCCTCCACTCCTGAGTTCACATGATTCTCCTGCCGCAGCCTCCTGAGTAGCTGGGATTACAGGCACCTGCCACCCTGCCTGACTAATTTTTGTATTTTTAGTAGAGGCGGGGCTTCACCATCTTGGCCAGGCTAGTCTCAAACTCCTGACCTCGTGATCCACCCACCTCCACCTCCCAAAGTGCTGGGATTACAGGCATGAGCCACCATGCCCAGCCATGGTTTTTTGTTTTTTAATTCATTTTTTGTAAAGATGGGGTCCCGCTTTGTTGCACAGGCTGGTCTTAAACTCCTGACCTCAGGCAATCCTCCCACTTTGGCCTCCCAAAGTGCTGGAATCACAGCCATGAGCCACCGTGCCCAGCCCCAAAATTCTGTTTTTATAAAAACTCTAAATATATGAGAACTATCCATTAAGTAGTCTGTGGTTAATAAATTCAGGCCAGAGAGAAATTGTCCTAGAAAGAGCTGTGTAGGACAACCAGAGAGAACATACATTATCCAGCTGTCCAACACAGAAACTTTCAACAGATACACTTTGCCAACACTAACAAGCTTTCCTCCAGCAAGCAATATAGAAATACGATCACTCTGCCCTGTAGGGATGATGTAGTGGTACTTCACAGAATTGATTATCCATAAAGGAATATAGCACTGGAGAGAAGACATAAACAAGAAAGTTAGAAATTAACCTTTACTGTGTCAAAGAGTATGGGCATTGCCCAATTTAATTCCCCCTGATATTTTACAGTTTGTAAATGAGACACTAAAGGAGATTGTCTCCAGCCAGTTACCTGGCCGTTGTGCTTTTTACATTTCGAAGCCTTATTGCAGGCTCTCCAGGCCAATTGCACCCATTAAAACAGTTACCCTGCTTTCCATTCCCATGGTTTGCTGGAATTTTTGGGTAGTGGGGATTCAGTTTACACCAATACCTTCTTCTCCACCAGAGACCATCTTAGGAGGTCTTCAAAGAGGTTAGGCGCAGTGGCTCATGCCTGTAATTCTAGCATTTTGGGAGGCCAAGGTAGGCGGATCACTTGAGGCCAGGAGTTCAAGACCAGCCAGGCCAACATGATAAAACCCCATTTCTACCAAAAAAAAAAAAAAAAACCAAAAATTAACTGGGCATGGTGGTACACACTTGTAATTTCAGCTACTTGAGAGGCTGAGGCAGGAGGATCAATTGAACCCAAGAGGCAGAGGCTGCAGTAAGCCAAGAGGGTACCACTGCACTCTAGCCTGGATGACAGGGAGAGACTCCATCTCAAAAAAAAAGACTTCAAAGAAATTAGGAGCTTCCTGCCACACACGAAACATTGAGATTGTTGTTTTAGGCAGGTCCAAGTGCAGTGGTGTTTACAACTAATTGATCACAACCAGTTACAGATTTCTTTGTTCCTTCTCCACTCCTACTGCTTCACTTGACTAGCCTTAAAAAAAATAAAAATAAGGGCCGGGCGCGGTGGCTCAAGCCTGTAATCCCAGCACTTTGGGAGGCCAAGGTGGGTGGATCACAAGGTCAAGAGATCCAGACCATCTTGGTCAACAAGGTGAAACCTCGTCTCTACTAAAAATACAAAAAATTAGCTGGGCATGGTGGCTCATGCCTGTAATCCCAGCTACTCAGGAGGCTGAGACAGGAGAATTGCCTGAACCCAGGAGGCGGAGGTTGCGGTGAGCCGAGATTGTGCCATTGCACTCCAGCCTGGGTAACAAGAGCGAAACTCCGTCTCAAAAAAAATAAATAAATAAAAATAAAAATAAGTAAAATAAAATAAATTTAAAAAAGATTGTTGTTTTAAAACTGAATTTGAACCATCCATAACTGAGTTTTCTCCTTGTGTTGCAGGTGTTAACTAGAATGTATTACAATCGGCTCTCTCTTTTTTTTTTTTTGAGACGGAGTTTCACTCTTGTTTCCCGGGCTGGAGTGCAATGGCGCAATCTCGGCTCACTGCAACCTCCGCCTCCTGGGTTCAGGCAATTCTCCTGCCTCAGCCTCCTGAGCAGCTGGGATTACAGGCACACACCACCATGCCCAGCTAATTTTTTGTATTTTCAGTAGAGACGGGGTTTCACCATGTTGACCAGGATGATCTCGATCTCTTAACCTCGTGATCCACCCACCTCGGCCTCCCAAAGTGCTAGGATTACAGGCTTGAGCCACCGCGCCCGGCTACAATCGGCTCTCTTTAGCAGACTAAAATTTCTAGTCCTCTTCATTGATGTAGAGAAGTAATACCTCCTTTCAAAGCACTGGGCCAAGCATTTCATACCGTCTGGCAATTTAGTAATAGGAAGAATGAAAAACAAAAAAACCCTACTGTGCACCACTTTTTACCATTGGCCACTGTCTTTGAAACCCACTGCTGTTTGCCTCTTGTTTGTTTGATGCCTCTAATTGACCCACATAACTGGGTACTCAGCTGTGTTTTATTTTTTCCCCTTTGTGCAGGATTTCAGGGTGGTCGTGCGCATCGATTCCTGGGAGTCAACATCTGTGTATCCAAATGGACACTTTGTGCGTGTTTTAGGAAGAATCAGAGATCTGGAAGGGGAAATTGCAACCATCCTGGTGGAAAACAGTATTTCAGTTGTCCCTTTCTCAGAAGCTCAGGTCTGATTTTCCAGAAGCCTTTGAGCTAATGACATTTTCTTCTTGCTTTTGTTGTTGTTTGTTTCATCAAAAAAGACAAATCTTATTAGAGGAGGCATTCTGTTTTCTGGGTAATTTTTAAAAAATAGAAAAGAAAGAAAGAAAAATCTTTGTGCTATTTAACAACCCACTGGGTGAAGCCACAGATAATGGAAAAATCTCACTCCTCTTTATTCTATATTTGGACCAAACTAAAGTCAGCTTCAAGTGTAGAATTAGTTTTCTATAGCCTCACAGCTCTCAAATTTTTCTGTTTTCCAACTGGGCTTAAAAATGATATGTCAGTGTCTTATAGTCAGTGGACATCCATCCCCAGTAACTACAAGGACACCTAGTTTCAGACTCAACTGAGCTCCACTCTCTGTCGAAATCATTTAACCAGAGGCCACATAAAGCTGCAGGGAGTGGATTCCTGGGATCCATACATCTCCAACCCATGGGTCAAAAATTACGCTCATTATGAAACACTTTTTGTGACCTTTACAGAAAACAAAAAGCCCATAAACATAAAATATCAGCTATTTGCATCGCTTTATGATCTTTTAAAACCCTCATAAATCTTCTATATTATTCTTGCATGACTGTATTTGTCGTGTGCACACACTAATTTCTGTTCTGCTTCTTTTCACTTAAAGTTATTTTTATATATTGACATAGCCTACTTATTTTAATAGTTATGGTGAATTATAGAATATTGATATACCCTAGTTTGCTTAAGCATTTCTCAATTGCTGGGCATTCCGTTGTTTAACTTTTCAGTATTATAAAAAACAAATGTAGGCTGGGTGCGGTGGCTCACGCCTGTAATCTCAGTACTTTGGGAGGCCTAGGTGGGTGGATCACAAGATTGGGAGTCAAAACCAGCCTGGCCAACATGGTGAAACCCTGTCTCTACTAAAAAATGCAAAAATTAGCGTGTGTGCCTGTAGTCCCAGCTGCTCGGGAGGCTGAAGCAGGAGAATGACTTGAACCTGGGAGGCAGAGATTGTGGTGAGCCGAGATTGCGCCACTGCACTCCAGCTTGGGCGACAGAGTGAGACTCCATCTCAAAAAAAAAAAAAGTTACTTCAAACATTTTTATAAACACTGCTTTTTAATTTCTTTTTGTCATTCTCTTGGAATGTAATCCTTAAAGTGAGATTACCAAATCAAAGGGTATAAAAGCTTTAAATAGCTTTTGATATATAGTAGCAGATTGTTCTCCAGAAAAATTGGACCCATTTGCATTGCCATAAGGAGTGTCTGGGTGTCCTTATTTTCATTATACTTTTTCACAGAACAGTAAATTATTTTAGAATATTTTACATCATTAAATTTTTATATTTAACGTTAGTTTCTGGAAATTATTTGTTGACTTGTTTGGCAGCTCTTAGTGAAAACGTTACAATAAAATAAAGTGTGGGCTAGACATCATAGGACTGGAATTTTCTCTTCCCTTTTAGCCTACTTAGCTGCAAATTGATGGCTTAAACTTAAACAGATAATAATGGAGAGAAAATGCCCTAGATAGGTCCTGTATAAAATTATCTTTAAGGGGTAAACTTCTAATATTTGGGACATGTTTATTATTTTTTCAAGGCTTAAATTTAAAACTCAACTACATTTAGACAAACAGATCGTTTGAAAATGGGCTACATGTTGTATTCTCATTCCAAGCCCCTGTAACTAAACAGGCTGGTAGTCGTTGTGGGGCATCTTCTGTCCAACTGTATGGGGCATCAGGGGTGGGGAACTTCATCTTTCTTGTTGAATCCTGACTTTCCAGAACCCAGCACAGTACCCAAGACATCTGAGGCAACTAATAAACAATTATTGATCAAAGGAAGCCAACATAGGTTGATGCAGAAGGTAATTGAGAATCAGTGAATTTGTATGTGGTCACATTGAGAATATTAGAGAATGGATTTTTATAGAAATCTGTGGTACATGAATTGCTGAATATTTGGCCTCTCATACAGATGGGTGAGATGCCAGTGAACACACCAGAAAATCCCTGGAAGGTGAGTCCTGAAGAGGAACAAGAACGTAAAGACTTGAGGAAAAGCCATCTTGTGTTCAGCATTGACCCCAAAGGTTGTGAAGATGTGGATGACACACTCTCAGTCAGAACTTTACACAATGGCAACGTGGAACTTGGGGTCCACATTGCAGACGTCACACACTTTGTGGCACCAAATTCTTATATTGATATTGAAGCCAGAACAAGGTAATATTATTTGAAATCACACTATGGTTGTATGTGACTGTATATTTTGTGTCTGTACTAGTTTCAGGTGTTCAAAACGAAGATCTCATATTTGTGCAATTCTGAAGGTCCCTTCCAGAAAAAAAAAAGTTGAGGTCCACTCCCCATTTTCCTTTGGAGAAAGGGTACCTTGGTAGATTCACCTTTCCTTTTTAACATAACCTTTTCACACGTTTCCTACTAAATCGAAATGGGTTAAATTTTTGTGTGGTAATATACTATTTTATATAAACACTGGATCATTACTCTCCAATTTTTCTTCTACAATGAAGATTCATATCACTTGCCCTTTCTTTCTCATATCAGTGGAAGAATATTCAGCCCAAAGCAGTCTCACTTAGAAAAGTGGGACCATGGGAATCGTTTTATTACCCAGTCTGCTGCACTTTATGAAACAGCAGCAGCCTTGGGGAATCTGTAGTGAGATTTTGGCCATTTACCTCCCTGCGGTCCACACAGTCAGCAGTTCTGCTTCTCCCCACTGAAGGTCACGTTGCCACATGTGTGTCATTCACAGGGCCACCACTTATTACTTAGCAGATCGTCGTTACGACATGCTGCCTTCCATCCTCAGTGCTGATTTGTGTTCCCTCCTGGGAGGTGTTGATAGGTGAGTTTATGGCTTTTGTCTTCAAAGCTTGTCCTGGCTCTTCTGTGGCTCCCTGCCCTCTTTTTTCTTCTCTGCTACGCCCCATCCTGGCCCTGTGTCTCCTGTCTGACCTCTCAACACCACCCCCAGCCCCATCCCCACACCACTTACTTTTAGGCAGCTTTATTTCTCCAACCTTCCCTGACCTTCCTCTCCTCTTTTCTGTCTGCCAGTGGGACTGCTTCTCCCTCTGTTGCTGGCTTTTTAAAGTTAGTTAAAATCTGAGAACACGGCCGGGCGCGGTGGCTCAAGCCTGTAATCCCAGCACTTTGGGAGGCCGAGGCGGGTGGATCACGAGGTCGAGAGATCGAGACCATCCTGGTCAACATGGTGAAACCCCGTCTCTACTAAAAATACTAAAAATTAGCTGGGCATGGTGGCACGTGCCTGTAATCCCAGCTACTCAGGAGGCTGAGGCAGGAGAATTGCCTGAACCCAGGAGGCGGAGGTTGCGGTGAGCCGAGATCGCGCCATTGCACTCCAGCCTGGGTAACAAGAGCAAAACTCTGTCTCAAAAAAAAAAAAAAAAAAAAAAAAAAAAATCTGAGAACACGTGTGTAGCTTTGTGCTTATGCATTCCCTGGTTGAAGTTGTTTGGCATAAGGATCATTTACTTGGGGAGTTTTTTGTTTATTCATTCGTTGAGGTTAAAGTTTATGTTTCTCTTTGAACAGGTAATAGAATCATATAGGCCAAACTCATAGGTCCCAAGAGGTATTTAATGAAAGGTTCCTCCCTATCACTTTCCTTCATTAACCAGTTCTGTATTAGTTTTTCTAGATATAATACACACATAAATATGCATATGTGATCTTTTTTTTACACAAATGGTGGCATCATATAAATATACCATTTAGCACCTTCCTTTAAAAAAAAAAAAAAAAAAAAACTTAGGCCAGGTGCGGTGGCTCACATCTGTAATCCCAGCACTTTGGGAGGCTGAGGTGGGTGGATCACTTGAGGTCAGAAGTTTGAGACCAGCCCGGCCAGCATGGTGAAACCCCATCTCCACTAAAAATACAAAATTAGCCGGGCATGGTGGCACATGCCTGTAGTCCCAGCTACCTGGAAGGCAGAGGTTGCAGTGAACCAAGATCTCGCCACTGCACTCCAGCCTTGATGACAGAGCAAGACTCTATCTCAAAAAAAAAAAAAAAAAAAAAAAAAAAAGATAAGCTTAATGGTATCTTGGTGATCATTCCATATTAATAACAGTTGCACTATCTGTGGAAATTTGGATAGTTTTCAATCTTTTGGTATTATAAACAAAGTTATACATAGTTAACTTTGAATATAAGTCATTTCACATTTTCATTTTCATTTTTGTTTTTATTTTTTGAGACAAGTTTCACATGTTGCCTAGGCTGGTCTTGAACTCCTGGGCTCCAGTGATCCTCCTGCCTTGGCCTCCCAAAGTGCTGGGATTACAGATGTAAGCCACCATGCCCAGCCCATTTCACATTTTTTAAAGTACAGTATATGTGAAAGAGAACTTCCGATGTGTGATTATGGGATTTCTGTGTCAAGAGTTTGTGCATTTGTGTTTGTATCATTATGATCAAATTGCCCTCCTTAAAGGTTACATCAATTATATTCCTGCTGCTAATGTATGAGACTGCTTATTTTCCCACAGCTTTGCCAACACAATATGTTGTATTTTTTTATCGTTGCCAATTTGATACATTAAAAATTATATCTTAGAGTGGTTTTAATTTGCGTTATTAACATAAAAGGAATAAACTAACCTCTTTTTTTTTTTTTTTTCCTTTTTTTTTTGAAACAGAGTCTCACTCTGTAGCACAGGCTAGAGTGCAGTGATGTGATCTCTGCTCACTGCAACCTCTGCCTCCTGGGTCCTGGTTTAACCAGGAGTTTGAACTCAGCCTCAGCCTCCAGAGTAGCTGAGATTACAGGCATGCACCACCATGCCCCCAGCTAATTTTTGTATTTTAGTAGAGACGGGGTTTCAGCATGTTGGCCAGGCTGGTCTTGAACTCCTGACCTTATGATCCACCTGCCTCGGCCTCCCAAAGTGCTGGGATTACAAGCCTGAGCCACCGTGCCTGGCTTAAAGCCAACCATTTTTTAATATGTTTAACAGTCACTTATGTATCCCTTTCTGTGAACTACTTCATATTCTTTGCCCATTTTTCTTTTGGGTTTAAGGTCAATTATTAATTAATTTGTAAAAGCTCTTTACATATTAGGAAAATTGGCCCTGTTTTTTATGAGTTGCAAATATTTACATTTTTAAATAAAATGATTTGGTGGCAAAGAGGTTTTTTACTAAATAAATTTTTTGCTAATTTAGCTATCATCAAGATTGATATCACAGTTCAGTGTCTGTCATCCTGTAGGATCTGCAAGACTTGCTCTAATTTACAGAGGAGCTAAATAGACTTGACTCTATCAGTGTCTTGCTTTTCTAATCAAAATGGAGGACATAAAGCAGGGTTTGTAATGTCACATATAAACTCATTTGAAATTTGTTCAGAGCTCAACAGAACCATCTAACTTTGTTGTTTTAATTTAAAATATTTTTTGATTTAGTGGTAGGGTGGTTGGATTGACATATCAAACCAGAAACTTGTAGCATTGTAATTTCTTTTAAGTTACACTTAGGTTAAATTCTACTTGCTTCAAAAATAGAAGAATTAAGTGAGGCATGGTGGCTTACACCTATAATCCCAGCACTTTGGGCAGGAGAATTAATTGCTAAAGCCCAGGAGATTGGGGCTGCAGTAAGCAGTGATCATGCCATTGTACTCCAGCCTGGGTGACAGAGCAAGACCCTGTCTCAAAAAAAAAAAACAACAAAAAACAACCAGGGCTGGTGCGGTGGCTCACATCTGTAATACCAGCACTTTGGGAGGCCGAGGCAGGTAGATCACAAGGTCAGGAAATTGAGACCATCGTGGCTAACACCATGAAACCCCATCTTTACTAAAAATACAAAAATTAGCCGGGCATGGTGGCACATGCCTATAGTCACAGCTACTCAGGAGGCTGAGGCAGGAGAATCACTTGAACCCAGGAGGCAGAGGTTGCAGTGAGCCAAGATCGCACCACTGCACTCCAGCCTGGGTGACAGAGCAAGACTCTGTCTCAAAAAAAAAAAAAAAAGATGAATTGAATAGTGATGTTGTCAATGTTATTGGTTTTACAGGTATGCTGTAAGTATCATGTGGGAATTGGATAAAACCTCTTATGAAATTAAGAAAGTGTGGTATGGCAGAACCATTATTCGATCAGCATACAAACTGTTCTATGAAGCAGCCCAGGAACTACTGGATGGAAACTTCAGCATTGTTGATGATATTCCAGAATTCAGAGACTTGGATGAGCAGAGCAGACAAGCCAAGCTGGAGGAATTAGTGTGGGCAATTGGAAAGCTGACTGACATAGCTCGCCATGTCAGAGCTAAACGAGATGGATGTGGTGCCCTGGAACTGGAAGGGGTGGAGGTTCGCGTACAGCTAGATGAGAAAAAGAATATTCACGACCTCATCCCCAAGCAGCCCCTGGAAGTCCATGAGACCGTGGCCGAATGCATGATCCTGGCCAACCACTGGGTGGCCAAGAAGATCTGGGAGAGCTTCCCTCATCAAGCCTTGCTGCGCCAGCACCCTCCTCCACACCAGGAGTTCTTTTCGGAACTCCGGGAATGTGCAAAAGCCAAAGGCTTCTTCATAGACACACGGTATTCCTCTTTTGAGGGGACAGAGGAATGGAGGGGCATGTTGTATATTTCTTTATCTTACAGTCATTCTTAAAATATGACAGCCAGATCGTTGACCAAAAAGAGAAAACTTCTTGGCTCTCTTCATTGATATGTATAGAGACTTTAAACAACTTTTTTTAGGCATAATTTTGTTTCTTGGTTTTCTGGGTTTTGTGGGGGTTTTTTGTCTTGTGTGCTTCTTTTTTGTTTTTTGGGGTTTTTTTTTTTTTTGTTTTTTTTTTTTTTGAGACGGAGTTTCGCTCTTGTTACCCAGGCTGGAGTGCAATGGCGCGATCTCGGCTCACCGCAACCTCCGCCTCCTGGGTTCAGGCAATTCTCCTACCTCAGCCTCCTGAGTAGCTGGGATTACAGGCACACGCCACCATGCCCAGCTAATTTTTAGTATTTTTAGTAGAGACGGGGTTTCACCATGTTGACCAGGATGGTCTCCATCTCTTGACCTCGTGATCCACCCACCTCGGCCTCCCAAAGTGCTGGGATTACAGGCTTGAGCCACCGCGCCCGGCGGGGTTTTTTTTTTTTGAGACAGTTTTGTTTTGTCACCCAGGCTGGAGTGCAGTGGTGCAATCCTGGCTCACTGCAACTTTCACCTCCCAGTTTCAAGCAATTCTCTTGCTTCAGCCCCGCAAGTAGCTGGAACTACAGGCACGCGCCATCACAGCCAGCTAATATATTGTTTTGTTGTGTGGTTTTTTTTAAGAGATGGGTTTCATTATGTATCCCAGGATGGTCTAGAACTCCTGGGCTCAAATGATCCGCCCGCCTCAGCCTCCTGCAGTGCTGGGATTATAGGCATGAGCCACCAACCTCATCTCAATATATTGTATTTTTTGTACAGACAGGGTTTGATCATGCTGGCCAGGCTGGTCTTGAACTCCTGACTTCAAGTGATCCACCTGCCTCAGCCTCCCAAACTGCTGAGGTTACAGGAACGAGCCACCACGCTGGACATTTAGGCATAATTTTGACCCACTACAACTTTTTTTTTTTTTTGAGACAGAGTCTTGCTCTGTCGCCCAGGCTGGAGTGCAGTGGTGCGATCTTGGGTCACTGCAACCTCCGCTCCCAGGTTCAAGTGATTCTCCTGCCTCAGCCTTCTGAGTAGCTGGTAATACAGGTATGCACCACCATGCCGGCTAATTTTTGTATTTTTAGTAGAGAACGGTTTTACCGTGATCAAGCTGGTCTCAAACTCCTGACTTCATATTACCGCCTCAGCCTCCCAAAGTGCTGGGATTACAGGTGTGAGCCACCACACCCAGCCAACCTACTACAGTTTGTAATACAGCAGTAGGGAACCTGTTAGTTACCCCTTGATTTAATTTCATCTACCCCTTAGGTTACCAAGAAGTAATCCTGTTTATTTCAGTACTTTTTAAATGCCGCATCTCTGTGACAGTATCATAAGATACCATACCAACAGTGAATGTATACCAACCTCCATTGATTGAGACATTTTTACCCACCATCTCTAGGATAAAATACTTCTTTCATTAAAAACTAAGTATAGGTGGGGTGCAGTAGCTCACGCCTATAATGCTAGCAACTTAGGAGGCTGGGGCAGGCACATCACTTGAGGTCAGGAGTTCAAGACCAGCCTTGCCAACACGGTGAAACTCCATCTCTACAAAAAGTACGAAAATGAGCCAGGCTTGGTGGTGGACTCCTGTAATCCCAACTACTCGGAGGCTGAGGCATGAGAATTGGTTGAATCTGGGAGGCAGAGGTTGAAGTGAGCCAAGATCATGCCACTGCACTCTGGCTTCGGTTTGTCTTTTTAAAAAAAAAAAAAAAGTGTACAGTTTTTAAAGTATTGTATTGTCAAGTAGCAGGTACTAATTAACATATCTTTTATTTGTTTACCGAAATTTACTGGCTTTTTAGCCTGGGCAACATGGTGAGACTCCATTTCTTTCTTTTTTTTTTTTTTGAGGGTTCATTGTTGTCTTTTTTTTTTTTTTTTTTTTTCCCTTCTGCCTTCAGGTGCTAGTATGTTTGTTTGTTTGTCACTTGTTGAGCTGTCTGCATGCCCGGCACATGGGCCAAAGGCTTTCAGACACCCTCTTGGTTAATTCTTAATGCTGAGGTCATGGCAGCATCATTCGTATTCCAAGATAAGTTAGTTAAGTCACGAGATTAAGTAATTTGCCTAGAATTTAACAGTCAGGCAGGGCAGAGTCAAGATTTGAATCCAAGTCTGTTACACTTGAAAGCTCACATAGTGACGACTTAACACCTTGCCTCTTTATTCATCAACATGCTCTATTTCTTCTTTCCCCCTTTTTCCATAGCCAACCACAATATAGGACTGAATTATATGTTGTATCATTAGTTTTATATTTAAATACTTCTATATTTCCTGGCGTTTTAAAATTATTATTTTGAGGCCGGGCGCGGTGGCTCAAGCCTGTAATCCCAGCACTTTGGGAGGCCGAGGCGGGTGGATCACGAGGTCAAGAGATCAAGACCATCCTGGTCAACATGGTGAAACCCCGTCTCTACTAAAAATACAAAAATTAGCTGGGCATGGTGGCGCACGCCTGTAGTCCCAGCTACTAGAGAGGCTGAGGCAGGAGAATTGCCTGAACCCAGGGGGCGGAGGTTGCAGTGAGCCGAGATCGTGCCATTGCACTCCAGCCTGGGTAACAAGAGCGAAACCCCGTCTCAAAAAAAAAAAAAAAAAAAAAAAAAAAAAATTATTATTTTGAGGCTGAATGCAGTGGCTCCCATCCTGTAACCCAGCACTTTGAGAGGCCAAAGCAGGAGGATCACTGAAGGCCAGTAGTTTAAGACTAACAACAAAGTGATACCCTGTCTCTATAAAAAATTATTTTGAGAGCCGGGCGCGGTGGCTCAAGCCTGTAATCCCAGCACTTTGGGAGGCCGAGGCGGGTGGATCACGAGGTCGAGAGATCGAGACCATCCTGGTCAACATGGTAAAACCCCGTCTCTACTAAAAATACAAAAAATTAGCTGGACATGGTGGCGCGTGCCTGTAATCCCAGCTACTCAGGAGGCTGAGGCAGGAGAATTGCCTGAACCCAGGAGGCGGAGGTTGCGGTGAGCCGAGATCGCGCCATTGCACTCCAGCCTGGGCAACAAGAGCGAAACTCCGTCTCAAAAAAAAAAAAAAAAATTATTTTGAGAATAAATAGAATGCTTCCTACCTCTTTAAAAAAGAAAAACTAATTTAAGTTTCTTTTACTTGTACACCAAGCCCATTATTTTAACTACATAGAATGTTTAAGGTTAAGGATATAAAGAATTCAATTCAACGAATATTTGATCACCTATTACAGCCAAGCACTAACTTAACCTAGTATTAAAATCAGTACATTATTCATTACTATTTAAGAAATGTATTTAAAGTCTGACACTCTTGCTTTGTTTAAACCGTAAAGCAAAGTAGATTTCTGTAGTTGAAGAGTTGCTTCTGAAATGTGTCCAAAATAAACTTACTGGCAGATGAAGGTATTCAGATGGATGAGCGAAGGGTTCCCCTCAGTTTTGTCTTGTAAATTACTGTCTGGGATTAACAGTTTTTCTGTTCTTTGTCAGGTCCAATAAAACACTGGCTGATTCTCTGGATAATGCAAACGACCCCAACGATCCCATCGTGAACAGGCTGCTGCGCTCCATGGCCACGCAGGCCATGTCCAATGCTCTGTATTTCTCCACCGGATCCTGTGCGGAGGAGGAGTTCCATCATTATGGTGAATCATACTGTGTTCCTATGTGGGGCTGCAACTTTGAGCTAGTTGTTTTAAAAGATTTCTTGTTTATTTTGATACTTTGCTTTCTTTTTGAAGGTCTTGCATTAGATAAATATACCCACTTCACTTCTCCAATAAGAAGATATTCAGATATTGTAGTACACCGCTTGTTAATGGCAGCCATTTCAAAAGAAAAGAAAATGGAAATTAAGGGAAATTTGTTCAGCAACAAAGATCTTGAGGAATTATGCAGACACATCAACAACAGAAACCGAGTAAGAGGGAATTTCCAAATTCTCTTACCTGTCATCTCTTGCTAACAGAGTATCTGCTTTATTGCATAGCAGAGTGAAGTATCATACATTCTAGCAAATTAAATTCCAGAATTATTCTCACTAGTGCTTTCATTACATTTGCATATGTTCTCAGGTAACTTTTGTGGGTTTGGGAGATTTGACAGTAGGTTATTAGGTTTTTTGCCCCCAAAAGGTGGAAAAAAGATTCACTGTAATCCCAGCATTTTGGAAGGCCGAGACAGACATATCACTTGAGGTCAGGAGTTTGAGACAAGCCTGGCCAATATGGTAAAACCCCAACTCTACCAAAACTATAAAAAACTAGCTGGGCGTGGTGGTGTGTCCCTGTAGTCCCAGCTACTCGGAGAGCTGAGGCAGTAGAATCGCTTGAACCCAGGAGGCAGAGGTTGCAATGAGCCGATATCATGCCACTGTACTCCAGCTGGGGTGACAGAGTGAGAATGCATCTTTAAAAAAAAAAAAAAAAATATGGGCTGGGCTCTGTAGCTCATGCCTTTAATTGTAGCACTTTGAAGGCTGAGGTGGGAGGATCACCTGAGGTCAGGGGATCAAGACTAGCCTGGCCAACATGGTGAAACCCCGCCTCTACTAAAAATACAAAAATTAGCCAGGCGTGGTGGCACATGCCTGTAATCCCAGCTGCTCAGGAGGCTGAGGCAGGAGAATCACTTGAACCCAGGAGGCGGAGGTTGCAGTGAGCCAAGATCGCACCATTGCACTCCAAGCTGGGCACGCTGAGTGCAGAGTGAGACTCTGTTTCAAAAAACAGAGAAGACAGAAACATCACTTGTCATCTTACTGCCCACGGCTAAGAATTAATGATTCTAGACAGTGCTTAGATTTTTATTTATAAAAATATCATACTATCCCTGTTTGAAATCTTTTTTCATGTAACCGAAATGTTATTGATAGCATACCATGTTACATCATTGTTTTGAAGCTGCTTTCTATTCTATTTCATATTACTAGTTGCTACAAGATTGCCCAGCATAGAACTAGACCATTGGGTAATGCAGGAAATTAGAAACTAACTAAATGTTTAATGTAATTTTCTGTATCCAATGGTATAGTTTGTTTGCTGTGCAGTATTGTAGCATGCCATGTTGGCTACTTAAATTAAAAATTAGAAGTTTGAGGCCGGGCGCGGTGGCTCACGCCTGTAATCCCAGCACTTTAGGAGGCCAAGGCGGGTGGATCACGAGGTCAAGAGATTGAGACCATCCTGGTCAACATGGTGAAACCCCGTCTCTACTAAAAATACAAAAAATTAGCTGGGCATGGTGGCATGTGCCTGTAATCCCAGCTACTCAGGAGGCTGAGGCAGGAGAATTGCCTGAACCCGGGAGGCGGAGGTTGCGGTGAGCTGAGATCGCGCCATTGCACTCCAGCCTGGGTAACAAGAGCGAAACTCCGTCTCAAAAAAAAAAAAAAAAGAAAGACAAGACATGTGTGACACTTTTCCTGTTCCCAAGATGGACATGTCCCAGATCTGCTGACCTCCGATTTCTATAAACTATAAATGGGTTTCATTTTATAAAATAATTCATTTTCTAAGACATTTTGAGGAGATAATACTAGATGGTTAAGTTCTCACAAAAATTACACAATTTTTTTTTTTTTTTTTTTTTTTTTTTGAGACGGAGTTTCACTCTTGTTACCCAGGCTGGAGTGCGATGGCACGGTCTCGGCTCGCCACAACCTCCGCCTCCTGGGTTTAGGCAATTCTCCTGCCTCAGCCTCCTGAGTAGCTGGGATTACAGGCACGCGCCACCATGCCCAGCTAATGTTTCGTATTTTTAGTAGAGACGGGGTTTCACCATGTTGACCAGGATGGTCTCGATGTCTTGACCTTGTGATCCACCTGCCTCAGCCTCCCAAAGTGCTGGGATTACAGGCTTGAGCCACCGCGCCCGGCCATGAATATGAATTTCTTTTCTTCAGGAAATGCCAGGGGAGTGTTATAATGCTTTGGAGTTGTGCTTCTTATAGGCAGCACAGCATTCTCAGAAGCAGTCTATTGAGCTCTTCCAGTGCATGTACTTCAAAGACAAAGACCCTGACACCGAGGAGCGTTGCATATCTGATGGAGTTATTTATTCAGTTCGAACAAATGGTGTGCTTGTATTTATACCAAGGTATGTTAAATCCAACACAATGGTGCATAGGAAATCATAGTTAAACTGAAAGTGTAGAATACAAACCGTATATTAGATATAATTTATTAAACTATTTAAACAGGCTGGGCGCGGTGGCTCATGCCTGTTATCCCAGCACTTTGGGAGGCCAAGGCAGGCAGATCACAAGATCAGGAGTTCATGACTAACCTGACCAACATGGTGAAACCCCATCTCTACTAAAAATCCAAAAATTAGCCGGGCATGGTGACATGCACCTATAATCCCAGCTACTCAGGAGGCTGAGGCAGGAGAATCACCTGAACCCATGAGGCAGAGATGGTAGTGAGCTGAGATCGCACCACTGCAGTCCAGCCTGAGAGCAAGACTCCATCTCAGAAAAACTAAAAAAAAAATTTAAGCAACTTGTTACCATATGTACATAATGTATTGTATAATTCAGAACATAAATGTCAAGATTGGAGGCCAGGAGCAGTGGCTCATGCCAGTAATCCCAGCACTTTGGGAGGCCGAGGTGGGAGAATCACCTGAGGTCAGGAGTTCAAGACCAGCCTGGCCAACATGGAGAAACCCCGTCTCTACTAAAAATACAAAAGTTAGCCAGGCGTGGTGGTGCATGCCTATAATCCCAGCTACTCGGGAGGCTGAGGCAGGAGAACTGCTTCAACCCAGGAGGCAGAGGTTGCAGTGAGCCAAGACTGTGCCATTGCACTCCAGCCTGGGCAACAGAGCAAGACTCTGTCTCAAAAAAAAAAAAAAAGTGAAGATTAGAATACATATGTATATTAATCTATATCCATTTTAGGGTCTTTCTAATCCAGCAAAACACTTTGTTTCCATCTGCTAAGGTGAAATAAATTCTTGGAGGTAAATCACAGGAAAAGTGATTTGTTTTTAATCTAGGAGAAAAACTAGTATTCTAGATAAGCATATGAGATCTGTGTACAGCCAGGCATGGTGGCTCACGCCTGTAATCCCAGCACTTTGTGAGGCCAAGGCAGGCGGATCACGAGGTCAAGAGATCAAGACCATCCTGGCCAACATGATGATGAAACCCCGTCTCTACTAAACTACAAAAAGAAAAAAAAAATAAGCTGGGTGTGGTGGCGCACGCCTGTAGTCACAGCTCCTTGGGAAGGCTGGGGCAGGAGAATTATTTGAACCTGGGAGGGAGAGGTTGCTGTGAGCTGAGACTGCGCCACTGCACTCCAGCCTGGCACCTGGCAACAAAACAAGACTATCTCAAAAAAAAAAAAAAAAAAAAAAAAAAAATCTGTGTACTAAGAATACATTGTCTCTGGATTTATATCCTGGCCAAAATACAGGTTTGGGATTAAAGGTGCTGCTTATCTAAAAAATAAAGATGGTTTAGTCATCTCATGTGGCCCAGACAGCCGTTCTGAATGGAAACCAGGATCCCTTCAACGATTTCAAAACAAAATTACCTCTACTACAACAGATGGGGAATCTGTTACATTTCATTTGTTTGACCATGTAACCGTAAGTCTATATTTCTGTTAAGTATTATTAATATTTTAAATGCAAAGAACAAATAGTATGATTTAGTAATGTATTTCCTTCTCTATGCTAGGTAAGAATATTCATACAGGCCTCACGCTGCCATTCTGATACCATCCGACTTGAAATAATAAGTAACAAACCATACAAGATACCAAATACAGAACTTTTTCACCAGAGTTCCGCCTTGCTGAAGAGTGAGTTAGTGAAAGAAGTAACTAAATCTGTGGAAGAAGCTCAGCTTGCCCAAAAAGTCAAAGTAAACATCATTCAGGAAGAATATCAAGAATATTGTCAAACAAAGGGAAGGAGCCTATACGCACTTCTAGAGGAGATAAAGGACCTAGCTCTCCTGGATGTTTCAAACAATTATGGAATATGAAAGACTCTTACTTCACTAAGCTGTCACATGTGAATCTTTTACAGTCTTTTCAAACCTAACATTTAATATGTGTCACTCTAGTCGATCAGGACTGGGTAACTATTTCACATACATGTAAAATGTTCTCTTACTCATTAAACTTGCATTAAATGAAGTATAATTAGGTCACTTTGTTAACTGAGTTTTCAGTAATGAGTGGACAGTAAATGGTGGCTCTGCAGATTGCTAGCCCCCCCCTTTTTTTTTTTTTTTTTTTGAGATGGAGTTTCACTCTTGTTACCCAGGCTGGAGTGCAATGGCCCGATCTCGGCTCACCGCAACCTCCGCCTCCTGGGTTCAGGCAATTCTCCTGCCTCAGCCTCCTAAGTAGCTGGGATTACAGGCACGCGCCACCATGCTCAGCTAGTTTTTTGTATTTTTAGTAGAGACGGGGTTTCACCATGTTGACCAGGATGGTCTCGATCTCTCGACCTCGTGATCCACCCGCCTCAGCCTCCCAAAGTGCTGGGATTACAGGCTTGAGACACCGTGCCCGGCTGCTAGCCCCTTTTTAATAATTTTAATAAACCCAAAATTATTGGTTATCTTGTCTCAAAGTTCTTTTGAATGTTTTATTTTTTCCAGTAATTACTAATCCATTTGGGTCATAGGACAAATGGACTTTGACATCTGTCCAGTAATTTTTAGTCACTTTCAGATAGTAAGACTTAGTCCTGAGTCCACCTCTCCACTTAAAAACTCCTGTTTCCGGCTGGGCGCGGTGGCTCACGCCTGTTATCCCAGCACTTTGGGAGGCCGAGGCGGGTGGATCACAAGGTCAAGAGATCGAGACCATCCTGGTCAACATGGTGAAACCCCGTCTCTACTAAAAATACAAAAATTAGGTGGGCAGGGTGGTGCACGCCTGTAGTCCCAGCTACTCTGGAGGCTGAGGCAGGAGAATTGCTGAACCCAGGAGGCGGAGGTTGCGGTGAGCCGAGATCACCCCATTGCACTCCAGCCTGGGTAACAAGAGCGAAACTCCGTCTCAAAAAACAAAACAAAACAAAACTCCTGTTTCCTATTTGGCTCAACCCTTCCCTGCTGTCTCCAGTACTAGTTGGGAATAGGACACAGGCCAGGTGGTAGGGTGTGCAGGGAAAGTTCTGTCACAGGTCTCCCTTCCCACCCTCCCACCTGGAGGAGGTGCACTGACCTTCCCCTTGTTGGAAACATGTTACTTTGCCAGCAAACCCCCTACTAGAAAAATTAACTCTTGGCTGGGCACTGTGGCTCACACCTATAATCCCAGCACTTTGGGAGGCTGAGGCAGGTGGATCATGAGGTCAGGAGTTCAAGACCAGCCTGGCCAAGATGGTGAAACCCTGTCTCTACTAAAAATACAAAAAAAAATTAGCCAGGCATGGTCACAGGCACCTGTAATCCCAGCTACTCGGGAGCCTGAGGCAAAGAATTGCTTGAACCTGGAAGGCGAACGTTACAGTGAGCCGAGATTGCCCCACTGTACTCCAGCCTGGGCAACAGAGTGAAACTGTTGTCTCAAAAAAGTTTAACTCTTCTTTCTCGGTTATTTAATACAGTTTTGTGAGGGTAGAGAGAAGCAGGAATAGGCCCTCTTGAGGAAGCAGTTTCTGTAGGCATTCGTGGCACCTTGAAACTGCTCTCCATCTTCTAGCTGATCCCCTACTGGCTGTAGGTACCAACAGTTCTCCTGATAAACATGCCTCTTGGCCCGTCCCTGTGGCAGTTCCCAGCAGGCCCACAATCCCCTCCCCTACCTCATCCCAGAGGTTATCCTTGTGCTTAACTTCCTGGCTTTTCAATCAAACCATCTTTTTCACTCCCTATCCCCACCTGAAGTCAGAAACCCTGAAGAAAAGACACCTGCGTGTCCTGGCTTTGTAGATGTAAGCCACTAAAGCACCATCATTCTCCCCTTTCCCCAAGGGAAAAGAAGGTGAGAGGCCAAGTGCCATGGAAGATCACTTGAGGCCAGGAGTCCAGGACCATCCTGGTCAACATAGTGAGACACCATCTACAAAAATTTAAAAATTAGCCAGGCATGGTGATACATGCCTGCAGTCGCAGCTACTTGGGAAGCTAAGGCAAGAGGATAGCTTGGGCCCCAGGACTTTCAGGCTGCAGTAACTGGGCCACTATTCCAGCCTAAGTGACAGTGAGACACACACACACCCACCCCCTCCAATCAAGTCGTCTCGCAATTTGGCCCTAACGCTTCTAGCCTCAAAATCAGCATTCCTAAAATCTCCCTTATCCCCTCAATCGTTATTTATCATTATTGTACAAGTGCTTCCCAATACTTGGAATCTCCTCCACCAAATGCAGTCTTTCCTATGAATCCTCCTTAGATGCTATGTTCCCCATGATACTTTACAAGTTTCACTCCAACTAGTCAGTAAGTTATCAAAAAGCATTCTTTGAACTACCCTATTTCCTACAAGAGCCAGGCAATATATAAGCCTTTCATGTGACCTTTTAAATTAAAACAATTCCTTAAAAAACATGTAAAAGCCTATATTTACCAAAAGTATAAACTCCAGAACTAAATAGCAATGAAAACCCATAAAGCCTGTAGATAGCTTTTAAGATAATTTTTACTTCCTTGAAAAAAATTGACATTAATATTCAATATATATGTACATGTTAAAACTTCACCCAGGCTACTCTGGGTACACTGTCCATGGGTTAGCCCTGCTCTGCAAGGAGCAGTAAAAAACAAAAACAAAACCTCCCAAAATTAGTGAAAACAAAGCATTCAATAACCGATGAGCAGCAGAAGAAACTGCTTATTACCAACTAATCATTTTATGAAGAAATACCTACATAAAAACAAACACTAAAGAGAACAGATTTAACTAAAGGGACAAGCATAATTATAAACAAATACCAGATTACGAGATTTTAAACAATAATCTGTAAAAATGTTTTACTACCTAAGGATTTTCACTCAAAGAAGAAAAATGCATAGTAACACCAAGCTTGCAGGATGGTGAGTTAACAGACACATTTTCTCTTAATGGAAACCTAACCAGCTTCAGCAGTATTTCTGGATGAAGCATCAAGTTACTGTTGCACATTTTTAAGATTGGTCCAGGAGTGTTTCCCCTAATTTTAATTCCTCCTCTGCATTTAAAGTATTAGTATGATTACATGAATTGTCTACAATGTCTTCTTTTAATCCATTTGACTCCTCCTTTTGATCCTCATCCGTATTAAGCTCTTCAACTGTCTGTGCCCTGGGTATGTTCATTAATGTATCTGAAAGAAATCATACCATTATTATTCATTATAAGTACCTGATCCAATCTTACCACATAAGAACAAACCTCTACAAAAGCTTAGTTTAATAAAATAAAATCTATGATCACTTAATGTTAATGATGATCACTTTCTTCTAAATAAACCTTTTTTTTTTTTTTTTTTGAGATGGAGTCTCACTCTGTCACCTGGCTGAAGCGCAATGGCGCAATATTGGCTCACTCCAACCTCTGCTTCCTGGGTTTAAGCGATTCTCCTACCTCAGCCTCCCAAGTAACTGGGATTACAGGCGTTCACCAACACACCTAGCTAATTTTTATATTTTTAGTAGAGACGGGGTTTCACTATTTGGCCAGGCTTGTCTCAAACTCTTGACCTCAGGTGATCCGCCCACCTCAGCCTCCCAAAGTGCTAGGATTACTGGCATGAGCCACCACGCCTAGCCAATAAACCCATGTTTATACATCTATAAGATCCATTTGAAACGTAAAAGAGGCCAGGTCCAATCCAAACACTTTGGGAGGCTGAGGTAGGAGAATCACTTGATCTCAGGAGTTCAAGACCAGCCTGGGCCACACAGTGAGACCCCCATCTCAACAAAACATCAAAAAAGAAAAAAATTAGCTGGGTGTGGTGGTGAACTGTAATCGCACCACTGCACTCCAGCCTGAGTGACAAAGTGAGACTCTGTCGCCAAAAAGAAAAAAAGCAAAAGGATTTTTGAATGTTATTAAACTCACACTCTCGGATCATAGTCAAATTTAACTGTTCTCATTCAAAATCAAAACTACCCCTGGCTGGGCACAGTGGATCATACCTGTAATCTTAACATGTTGGGAGGCCAAGGCAGGCAGATCACTCAAGGCTAGGAATTCGAGACCAGCCTGGCCAATAAGGTGAAACCCCATCTCTACAAAAAATACAAAACTTGCATGCAGTTTGGCCCTTGAAAGGGTCTTTCCTCACCCAGGCTGTAGTGCGGTGGCCCTTTGAGGCTCACCACAGCCTCAAACTCCTGGGCTCAAATGATCCTCGGCCTCCCAGTGGACTTTGTAGACAGCCTGATATGGAGTCTCAAGAAGATTAAAAAATGTCTCCAATTTCAATAAATGGCTGCAATCCAAAAAAAAAAAAAAATACAAAACTTAACCGGGTGTGATGAAGCACACCTGTAATCCCAGCTACTCGGGAGGCTAAGGCAGGAGAATCACTTGAACCTGGCAGGTGGAGGCTGCAGTGAGCCAAGATCAGCCACTGCACTCCAGCCAGGGTGACAGAAAAAGGCTACATCTTAAAAAAAAAAAAAAAGCAAAACTACGAGAAAGAGGTCTAATAAAAATGAAATACGTTTAAGTTGTATGTCAGAGTGATCCATAAGAAACTTTAAGGTACTTATTTCCATTTGGACAAATTTTAAGTTGTATATGATAAACAAAAGGTGAGCTTTAAATACCAATTGCCACGTATACTTGATATTGACAGCAAAGAAGCCACTGCCATCAAGAATGATGCTATCTTCATGTAATGTTTCACATAGTACTAATAAAACATCCAATTATAAAGAAAAAGTAAATTCAGCCAGGCGCAGTGGCTAATGTGTGTAATCCCAGCACTTTGGGAGGCTAAGGTGGGTGGATCATGAGGTCAGGAGTTCAAGACCAGCCTGGCCAACACAGTGAAACCCCATTCCTACTAAAAATACAAAAATTAGCCAGGTGGGCCGGGCGCGGTGGCTCAAGCCTGTAATCCCAGCACTTTGGGAGGCCGAGGCGGGTGGATCACGAGGTCGAGAGATCGAGACCATCCTGGTCAAAATGGTGAAACCCCGTCTCTACTAAAAATACAAAAAATTAGCTGGGCGTGGTGGCACGTGCCTGTAATCCCAGCTACTCAGGAGGCTGAGGCAGGAGAATTGCCTGAACCCAGGAGGCGGAGGTTGCGGTGAGCCGAGATCGCGCCATTGCACTCCAGCCTGGGTAACAAGAGCGAAACTCTGTCTCAAAAAAAAAAAAAAAAAATTAGCCAGGTGTGGTGACACCACTCAGGAGGAGGAGCCTACTCAGGAGGCTGAGGCAGGGTTATTGCTTGAACCTGGGAAATCTGGGAGGCAGAGGTTGCAGTGAGCCAAGATCGCACCACTGCACTACAGAGTGAGACTCCGTCTCAAAAAAAAAAAAGAAAGAAAGAAAATTCAACCTAACTGGGGAAAAAAAAAAAGGTAGCCAAAATAATTTTCACTTGAAATTTTTGTTTTTTTTTAGACGGAGTTTCGCTCTTGTTACCCGGGCTGGAGTGCAATGGGGCAATCTCGGCTCACCGCAACCTCTGCCTCCTGGGTTCAGGCAATTCTCCTGCCTCAGCCTCCTGAGTAGCTGGGATTACAGGCATGTGCCACCATGCCCAGCTAATTTTTTGTATTTTTAGTAGAGACGGGGTTTCACCATGTTGACCAGTTTGGTCTCGATCTCTCGACCTCGTGATCCACCCGCCTCGGCCTCCCAAAGTGCTGGGATTACACGCTTGAGCCACCGCGCCCGGCTAATTTTGTATTTTTAAGTAGAGATGGGGTTTCTCCATGTTGGTCAGGCTGGTCTCGATCTCCCAACCTCAGGTGATCTGCCTGCCTCAGCCACTCAAAGTGCTGAGATTACAGGTGTGAGCCACCACACCCAACCCGGATGAAGCTTCTTTTACAACATGGTATCTACTTATTATTATTATTATTTGTAGAGACAGGGACTCTGTTGCCCAAGTTAGTCTTGAACTTCCAGGCTCAAGTGATCTGCCTGCCTCAGCCTCCCAAAATGCTGGGATTACAGGCAAGAGGCACTGTGCTGGGCCTATAATTCTTATTTTTCCATTTTGAAAGGAAAAACTGAATTGGAAACTGAGAAAAATATATGCAATCTGCTTACTTCATTCAAAACCAGCTTGCAATTCTTTCTAAATATAGTTTTAACAAACTTGGTTATGTAGTTTCCAAACCCACAATCTGTGTTAAAAACAGCAAATTTAGGCCGGGCGCGGTGGCTCAAGCCTGTAATCCCAGCACTTTGGGAGGCCGAGGCGGGTGGATCACGAGGTCGAAAGATCGAGACCATCCTGATCAACATGGTGAAACCCTGTCTCTACTAAAAATACAAAAAATTAGCTGGGCATGGTGGCACGTGCCTGTAATCCGAGCTACTCAGGAGGCTGAGGCAGGAGAATTGCCTGAACCCAGGAGGCGGAGGTTGCGGTGAGCCGAGATCGCGCCATTGCACTCCAGCCTGGGTAACAAGAGCGAAACTCCGTCTCAAAAAAAAAAAAAAAAAAAAAAAAAACAGCAAATTTATATCCTGATATTACTGGTATTCACAAAGAGAAAGAAAAAAAAAAAAAAAAACAGCAAATTTAGGCCAGGTACAGTGGCTCACACCTATAATCGCAGCACTTTGGGAGGCCAACACTGCAGGACTGCTTGAGACCAGAAGTTCAAGGCTGCAGTGAGTCAAGATCACACCACTGCACTCTAGCCAGGGTAACAGATTGAGAACGTTTCTAAAAATAGTCGTCATAATATATTTTTAAATAAAACTAATTTTGAGGCAGTTTTAGAAGTGAGATGGGGATGCTCTATAGATGGGCAAATTAAACAGCTACTTCTAAAAGTACAGCTAACAGGCCGGGCGCGGTGGCTCAAGCCTGTAATCCCAGCACTCTGGGAGGCCGAGGCGGGTGGAACACGAGTTCAAGAGATCGAGACCATCCTGATCAACATGGTGAAACCCGTCTCTACTAAAAATACAAAAAATTAGCTGGGCATGGTGGCACGTGCCTGTAATCCCAGCTACTTAGGAGGCTGAGGCAGGAGAATTGCCTGAACCTAGGAGATGGAGGTTGCGGTGAGCCGAGAGATTGCGGTGAGCCGAGAGATTGCGCCATTGCACCCCAGCCTGGGTAACAAGAGCGAAACTCCATCTCAAAAAAAAAAAAAAAAAACAAAAATAAAAGCAAACAAACAAAAAAAAGTACCGCTAACAAGTGACGAAACACAAGAAAAAGCATTATTTGAGGGGGAGAGGGACGGAGTCTCACTCCGTCGCCCAGGTTGGAGTGTAGTGGCGTGATCTCAGCTCACTGCAGCCTCCGCCTCTGGGGTTTAAGTGATTCTCCTGCCTCAGCCTCTGGAGTAGCTGGGATTACAGGCACACACCACCATGCCTGGCTAATTTTCATATTTTTAGTAGAGATGGGGTTTTACCATGTTGGCCAGGATGGTCTCGATTTCCTGACCTCATGATCCACCCACCTTAGCCTCCCAAAGTACTGGGATTACAGGCATGAGCCAATTCGCCTGGCCTCTTTTGTTTATTTATTTATTTATTTTTTTGAGACAGAGTTTTGCTCTTGTCACCCAGGCTGGAGTGCAATGGGACAATCTCAGCTCACTGCAACCCCTGCCTCCTGGGTTCAAGCAATTCTCCTGCCTCAGCTTCCCAAGTAGCTGGGATGACAGGCACACATCACTATGCCTAGTTAATTTTTATATTTTTAGTAGAGACGGGGTTTCACCATGTTGGCCAGGTTAGTCTTGAACGCCTGACCTCAGGTGATCCTCCCACCTAGGCCTTCCAAAGTGCTGGGATTACAGGCATGAACCACTGTGCCCAGCCAAGTGATTAAAATAATTTTTTAAGAGGTACTCAGCTATCCAGAAAACCATCATGGATTTATCTATTCTTTGAGAAACACATACATTGTCTCTCTCTTCTCTCACACACATTGTCTCTAAAATATACATAAACTTAGTATCACACTTTTCTACTCCTAGAAGTATTTTATTTTGGGGGCTAGCAACGAAGTTAAAATTTCTAACATGTCCTTTATATATTAACAGTAGCACATACAATCTGGCATAAAATTTACCATTTCCTAGGGACTGACTATTACTCAGCAGCTTTGCCTGCCTTCTTTCCAAGGCCAGCTGTTTATTTCTCTCAATTCTTTGTTGCTGCTCTTCTGTTAGGCTTTTACTTGATTCAGAAGCAAACATCTCACTTTCAGATGAGTTTGTCAAAAAGGGATCTAATTCACTAGCAGTTACATCATGTTCATTATTTTCCATAACTTCACCTGCAGTAGGAAAGAAAAAGTTAGTACATGTATAGCGTTAGATTACTTAGAGAAAGGCTTTTCACTGAAAAAGGATTTAAAGTGGCAAGGTGCCAGACCTGAAGAAACAATTTGTGAGGTATAAGAATGTTGTGAATACATGCTTGATTCAAATAAGTAAGAAATACGTATAAATCACTTTGAAGAAGCATGTTAAGTCAAATGAAAATACAATTTAAAATATACATGAAAGGAAACAAAACTTATTGGTTGCAATTAGAGATAAAAGAGCTTAAAGAATCCAAACCACATTCTTGTTCTATATTAAACCATTTCAATAGTTTGCCACAATGTCTATATGGGAAAAGATAATTTTATTTTATTTTTGAGATGGAGTTTCACTCTTGTCACCCAGGCTGGAGTGCAATGGCTTGATCTCGGCTCACTGAAACCTCCACCTCCCAGGTTCAAGCAATTCTCCTTCATCAACCTCCTGAGTAGCTGGGATTACAGCTACCTGCCACCACACCCAGCTAGTTTTTGTATTTTTAATATAGACAGGGTTTCACCATGTTGGCTAGGCTGGTCTCAAACTTCTGACCTCAGGTGATCCACCTGCCTCAGCTTCCCAAAAAGTGCTGCAATTAATTACAAGTGTGACCCACCACATCTGGCCAGTAAAAAGTAATTTTATGTAGGACATTATCTTTTGTAGGGTAAAACAGACAAATGAAAAATGAAAAGTCTTGTTTTGTCACCAGGCGCCAGGCGGGAGTGCAGTGGCATGATCTCTGCTCACTACAACCTCCGCCTCCCATGTTCAAGCAATTCTCCTGCCTCAGCCTCCCGAGTAGCTGGGACTACAGACGCGCACCACCACGCCCAGCTAACTTTTTATATTTTAGTAGAGACGGGGTTTCACTATGTTGGCCAGGGTGGTCTTGATCTCTTGACCCCGTGATACGCCCACCTCGGCCTCCCAAAGTGCTGGGATTACACCGCGCCCAAATATTAAATTCTTAAAGCCCTGTAAACCAGTTAACTCAGGTAGGATGTCACCACATGATTTACAGTAGTAGGGAAAGTAAATAATAGATCTTTCATTTATATTTCATTTAAGAATTAAGAAAAACTATGTTTTACTAACATATTTAAAGTAAGACTGGCAGCAGTTAACTGTCCCTTGTCCTTATGACAGAGTTACTGTCTGATTTGTGAGCCACTCTATAGGCAAGATCCATATTGCAAAAGGGTGGAGAATGGGGCCCCCACTCAATTTACAATTTCAGACATACAGCTATTTCTGATTACCCAGTCAAGTAAACATGGATTTCATCTTACTTTAACCAAACAACCCCAACAAAATGCACAAGTGGCAACTTAAAAAGACAGCTGGACGCAGTGGCTGACACCTGGAATCCCAGTACTTTGGAAGGCTGAGGTGCGCGAATCACGAGGTCAGGAGTCTGAGACCAGCCTGGCCAACACAGTGAAACCCCATCTCTACTAAAAATAGAAAAACTTAGCTGGGCATGGTGGCAGGCCCCTGTAATCCCAGCTACTCAGGAGGCTGAGGCAGGAGAATTGCCTGAACCCAGGAAGCAGAGGTTGCAGTGAGCCGAGATCGCACCATTGCATTCCAGCCTGGGTAACAAGAGCGAAACTCCGTGTCAAAAAAAAAAAACAAAACTGGCCAAAATGGTAAAACCTTGTATCTAATAAAAGTACAAAAATTAGCTGGGTGTGATGGCAAACTCCTGTAATCCCAGCTACTCAGCAGGCTGAGGCAGAACACTTGCTTGAACCAGGGAAGCAGAGGTTCCAGTGAACCAAGATCATGCCACTGCACTCTAGCCTGAGTGACAGAGCAAGACTCTATCTCAAAAAAAAAGATTCTACAAAATAACAAAATGCCTGTAAGTAGAACAGAAGCACAAGGAAAAAATAAAACAGCAAAGCTGACACTTTACTTTCTATTTGTATCATCCACATGATGAAATTAAAAAAAAAAAAAAACCATCACATCTGACAAGTTGGTCAAACAATTCTGGTCACCATTTGAAATATGTTTATATATATTATCCTTGTTCTATGTATATATTATGCCTTGAGATATTAGCTAATTATAGAAACATACTACAACTTAAAAAACATTTAAAACATAAAGACAAACCTTTACAATTATTTCAGTGAGATTTAAAAATCACATGCTACTTAATTCAGCCTTTTTTGTCTTTTTTTTTTTTTTTTTTTTCCTTTTTGTGGAGAACAGGGTCTCGCTATATTGCCCAGGCAGGTCTCGAACTCCTGGGCTCAAGCTATCCTCCCGCCTCTGCCTCCCTAAGAGCTGGGATTACAGGCGTGAGCCACAGGGCCCGGCCAATTCAGCCTTTTACAATCAAACTCCCTTTTAAGGTTTCTTACTTAGTAGTAAAATATGAAAAGCCACTTTTCCTTCCTGACATCAAAAAAAATGAAGCAAGAAACTAAAATGGCTTCCATTGTCAGGAAATACTGATAGAGTACATGTACGAAACACTGATGAAGCAGTTAAAAAATAAGCATTAGAGCCGGGCGCGGTGGCTCAAGCCTGTAATCCCAGCACTTTGGGAGGCCGAGACGGGTGGATCACGAGGTCAAGAGATCGAGACCATCCCGGTCAACATAGTGAAACCCCGTCTCTACTACAAATACAAAAAATTAGCTGGCCATGGTGGTGCATGCCTGTAATCCCAGCTACTCAGGAGGCTGAGGCAGGAGAATTGCCTGAACCCAGGAGGCGGAGGTTGCGGTGAGCCGAGATCGTGCCATTGCACTCCAGCCTGGGTAACGAGAGCGAAACTCCGTCTCAAAAAAAAAAAAAAAAAAAAAATAAGCATTAGAACCACTTACGAGCCGGGCACGGTGGTCACACCTGTAATCCCAGCACTTTGGGAGACTGGGAGGCAGGGGGTAGATCACCTGAGGTCAGGAGTTCAAGACCAGCCTGATCAACATGGAGAAACCCCATCTCTACTAAAAATACAAAATTAGGGCTAGGCACGGTGGCTTACACCTGTAATCCCAAGACTTTGGCAGGCCAAGGCAGGTGGATCATGAGGTCACAAGGTGAGACCATCCTGAGCAACATGGTGAAACCCCGTCTCTACTAAAAATACAAAAAAATTAGCTGGATGTGGTGGCAGACGCCTGTAGTCCCAGCTACTCGGGAGGCTGAGGCAGGAGAATCACTTAAACCCAGGAGTTGGAGGCTGCTGTGAGCTGAGATCACGCCACTGCACTCCAGCCTGTCGACAGAGTGAGACTCCATCTCAAAAAAAAAAAAAAATACAAGTACAAATACAAAATTAGCCAGGTGTGGTGGCACATGCCTGTAATCCCAGCTACTCGGGAGGCTGAGGCAGGAGAATAGCTTGAACCCAGGAGGTGGAAGTTGCAGTGAGCCGAGATCATGCCATTGCACTCCATCCTGGGCAACGAGAGTGAAACTCCGTCTCAAAATAAAAAAACACTTAGGAAACATATGGGGTTTTTAGGCCAGGCTCGCTGGTTCACACCTATAATACCAGCACTTTGGGAGGCTGAGGTGGGCAAATCACGAGGTCAAGGGATTGAGACCAACCTGGCCAACATGGTGAAACCCTGTCTCTACTAAAAATACAAAAATTTGTCAGGTGTGGTGGCATGCGCCTGTAGTCCCAGCTACTCAGGAGGCTGAAGCAGGAGAATCACCTGAACCCAGGAAGCAGAAGTCACAGTGAGCCAAGATCATGCCATTGCACTCCAGCCTGGGCAAAAGGAGTGAAACTCCGTCTCAAAAAAAAAAAGATAAATTAACATGGACCATTCAGAGAATTAAAAGCATGCAGAAATACAGGGTACAAATAAGGGAACTGAATCTGAGATTTTTGTTTGTTGTGCGACATACTTCATTTGTATCTTAATAGTCCCCAAAATTTTTTCATCAGGCACCACAAAAGTGAAAATGTTTTTCTTTTTTAAGCCTACGGCTCCCCGGTATTCCCAGGCAGTCTCCCATCCAAGTACTAATCAGGCCCAACCCTGCTTTGCTTCCGAGTTCTGACAAGAGGGCACGTTCAGGGTGGTATGGCTGTAGACGTGAAAATGTTTTGACCATTTTGTTTATTAAATATTTACTTCTGTACTGATATAATTTGTAATGTACTTTTATTTTTTTTGAGACAGTCTCATTCTGTCACCCAGTCTGGAGTGCAGTGGTACAATCTCGGCTCACTGCAACCTCTGCCTCCTGAGTTCAAGTGTTTCTCCTGCCTCAGCCTCTCAGTAGCTGGGATTACGGCTGTGTGTCACTGTGCCCAGCTAATTTTTGTATTTTTAGTAGAGACAGGGTTTCATCACGTTGGCCAGGCTGGTCTCCAACTCCTGATCTCAGGTAAATCTGCCTGCCTCAGCCTCCTAAAGTGCTGGAATTACAGCTGTGAGCCAGTGAGCCACTGCACAAGACCTAAATTTAATTTTTGCAGTGACAGGATCTCACTATTTTGCCCAGGCTGATCTCTATCTCCTGGCCTCAGTCTGCCTTGGTCTCCCAACATGCTGGGATTACAGGTGGGAGCCACTGTGCTTGGACTCAGCTGTTCCTTGGACATCTCAGACACACTTCTATTCTAAGGCTTTTGTATTATTATGCTCTGCCTGGAACATTCTTCCCTCGTACCCCTCAAGTCTGTATGACTGTCTTACAGTCTTGAAACTGCTCAAATGACAACTAGTGAAGCCTCCCCACTTCACTGTTGCAGGCGCATCTGCACTCCCATCATTTCTTTTTTTTTTTTTGAGACGGAGTTTCGCTCTTGTTACCCAGGCTGGAGTGCAATGGCGCAATCTCGGCTCACCGCAACCTCCACCTCCTGGGCTCAGGCAATTCTCCTGCCTCAGCCTCCTAAGTAGCTGGGATTACAGGCAGGCGCCACCACGCCCAGCTAGTTTTTTGCATTTTTAGTAGAGACGGGGTTTCACCATGTTGACCAGGATGGTCTCGATCTCTTGACCTCATGATCCACCCGCCTCGGCCTCCCAAAGTGCTGGGATTACAGGCTTGAGCCACCGCGCCCAGCCTACTCCCATCATTTCTGACTCCCCTGTGCTGTTTCCTTTTTCACTGCACTTAATTCCCTTTAATTTTTATATAGTTTACTAATGTTTTAGTTTGTCTTTACAACGATGGCATTCTGTAACACACTGAGTATTCTGGCTTTAGCTTCTTTGCCATAATCACTTGCCAATGAGCGTTGTAGTAAATACATTTCATGTATACTTTTTTTTTTTTGAGACGGAGTTTCGCTCTTGTTACCCAGGCTGGAGTGCAATGGCGCGATCTCGGCTCACCGCAACCTCCGCCTCCCGGGTTCAGGCAATTCTCCTGCCTCAGCCTCCTGAGTAGCTGGGATTACAGGTTCACGCCACCATGCCCAGCTAATTTTTGTATTTTTAGTAGAGACGGGGTTTCACCATGTTGACCAGGTTGGTTTCGATCCCTCGACCTTGTGATCCACCCGCCTCAGCCTCCCAAAGTGCTGGGATTACAGGCTTGAGCCACCGCGCCCGGCTATGTATACTTTTTTTTTGAGAGTTTCACTCTTGTTGCCCAGGCTGGAGTGCAATGGCACCATCTCAGCTCACCACAACCTCCGCCTCCTGGGTTCAAGCAATTCTCCTTTTCTCAGCCTCCTGAGTAGCTGGGATTACAGGCATCCGCCACCACGCCCAGCTAATTTTGTATTTTTTACTAGAGACAGGGTTTCTCCATGTTCGTCAGGCTGGTCTCGAACTCCCAACCTCAGGTGATCCGCCTGCCTCCGCCTCCCAAAGTGCTGGGATTACAGGCATGAGCCACCATGCCCGGCCTCATGTGTACTTCTAATTTTTAAAAATTTCATTTTATTTTTATTTACTTATTTATTTTTGAGGTAGGGTCTCATTCTGTCACCCAGGGTAGAGCACAGTGACGTGCGTGATCACAGCTCTCTGAAACTTCAACATCCCAGGCTTAAGCAATCTTCCCACCTCACTCAGCCTCCTGAGTAGTTTGGACTACAGGCGTGCACCAACTGCCTGGCTAAGTTTTTTATTTCTTTGTAGAGACAGGGTCTCCATGTTTCACAGGCCGGTTTCAAACTCCTAGGCCCATGTGCTCCACCCACCTCAGCCTCCCAAATGCAAGGATTACAAGCCTGAGCCACTGAGCCTGTCCTTTTTTTTTTTTTTTTTTAAACTGCCGTAGAATATAGAGCCTGAAATCCATGTTAATTTATACCTCTGCATAGGTGGCTCCCCCATCCAAAATCACCTCTGCCTGGCCTCTAATGCTCATTCAAAATACTTTTTTTTTTTTTTTTTTTGAGACGGAGTTTCGCTCTTGTTACCCAGGCTGGAGTGCAATGGCGCGATCTCGGCTCACCGCAACCTCCGCCTCCTGGGTTCAGGCAATTCTCCTGCCTCAGCCTCCTGAGTAGCTGGGATTATAGGCACGCGCCACCATGCCCAGCTAATTTTTTGTATTTTTAGTAGAGACGGGGTTTCACCATGTTGACCAGGTTGGTCTCGATGTCTCGACCTTGTGATCCACCCGCCTCGGCCTCCCAAAGTGCTGGGATTACAGGCTTGAGCCACCGCGCCCGGCAAAATACTTTTCTTTTTAATTTCCTTTTTCTTCTTCCCACCCCCAAATCAAAATTCTTCTGAAACCTCCTTTGTGAAGCTCTTCTTCCAACCCCAGGGACTTGTCATATGCTCTCCTTTGTATCCCACCCTGTGACCTACTCATACCTCTAATTATAACACCTACCACACTACTGGCAACGTTGTATGACGTAAAATATAAAAACAAACATGTATGGATCCATCGCACAGAAAATCTGATAACTATACAGACTCTGTCGGCAGGAACCATCTGTTTTGATGTGTGTGACCGTCTATGGTTGCACTGTACAACTAACAAATGCAATCAATACCAGGAACAGTCACATAGATCTCACTAAAGTCCTATATTCGAGAGCTGCACTCTAAGTGAAACACAAACTTTCATCAAATTATTTTGCCTAATTTTCCAGTATCACTTTATCCAACGGTGTATACATATATGAACACTTTATCTTGATATATATTTTTATTAACAAACGCTATATACGATTGGTGGGTCACCAGAGTTCTCAAAAGCTTATATTCTGCAACAAATTTGATGTACCAAGGCTTTTTTTTTTTGAGACAGAGTCTCACTCTGTCATCCAGGCTGGAGTGCAGCCACACAATCTCAGCTCACTGCAACCTCCCATCTCCTGGATTCAAGCAACTCTCCTGCCTCAGTCTCCTGAGTAGCTGGGATTACAGATGTACACCACCCTGTCCAGCTAATTTTTGTATTTTCAGTACAGACGGGGTCTCCCCACGTTGGCCAGGCTGGTCTCAAACTCCTGACCTCAAGTGATCTGCCCACCTCAGCCTCCCAAAGTGCTGGGATTATAGGCATGAGCCACTGCATCCAGTCTACTACCAAGGCATTTTAACACACCTATTTATTGTACTTTACCATACATTAATAAAATACAATATGGAGTAAGGATCCACTGCCTCCTCTAACTACTTCTATTCTTTTTTTTTTTTTTCCCAGACAAGGTCTCACCCTATTCCCCAGGCTAGAATATAGTGGTGTGACCTGGTTCACTGCAGCCTTGAATTCCTGGGCTCAAGTGATCTTCCCGCCTCAAGCCCCTGAGTAACTTTTAAAAATTTTTTGGAGACGGAGGTCTCACTAGGTTGCCCAGGCTGGTCTTGAACTCCAGGATTCAAGTAATCCTCCCTCCATGGCCTCTCAAAGAACTGGGGTTGATCCAAAGGTAGTGAGTTATCTCCATTCACAGTCAGTTACAAATCAAACTCCTTGTTCTACTCTTTCCTCCCTTTTCACTACTGCACTTGACTAGTCATTTATTTTATTTTATTTTATTTTTTTGAGATGAAGTTTCACTCTCGTTGCCCAGGCTGGAGTGTGTAATGCTGCGATCTCAGCTCACCACAACCTCCACCTCCCAGGTTCAAGCAATTCTCCTGCCTCAGCCTCTCAAGTAGCTGGGACTACAGGCATGCACCACTATGCTCAGTTAATTTTGTATTTTTAATAGAGATGAGGTTTCTCCATGTTGCTCAGGCTGGTCTTGAACTCCTGACCTCAGGTGATACACCTGCCTCGGGCTCCCAAAGTGCTAGGATTACAGGCATGAGCCACTGTGCCCAGCCTTGACACATCTTAAGAAAAATTAACAACCTGGTTGCAGTAGCTGAAGCCTGTAATCCCAGAACTTTGAGAGGCTAAGGTGAGCAGATTACGAGGTCAGGAATTCAAGACCAGCCTGGCCAACATGGTGAAACCCCATCTCTACTGAAAAAACAAAACAAAACAAAAAAAACCCAAAAATTAGCTGGGCATGGTGGCACATGCCTGTAATCCCAGCTACTTGGGAGGCTGAGGCAGGAGAACTGCTTGAACCAGGACTCAGGAGGCGGAAGTTGCAGTGAGCCCAGATCCCACCACTGCACTCCAGCCTGGGCTACAGAGTGTCTTTAAAAAAAAAAAAAAAATTGGCCAGGCACGGTGACTCAAGCTTGTAATCCCAACACATTGGGAAGCTGAGCTGGGAGATGCCTTGAAGCCAGGAGTGTGAGACCAGCCCAGGCAACACAGGGAGATCCCCAACTCCACAAAAATTTAAAAATTAGCCAGATGCAGTGGAATGCACCTATAGTCCGAGCTACTGGGGAGGTTGAGGCGGGAGGATCTATGATTGTCCCACTGCACTCAAAACTGGGTGACAGTGCAATATTCTGTCCCTAAACAAGAAATGAAAAAGCAAAGTGCTGGGATTACAGGCATGAGCCACCACACCCTGCCTATAGATCTACTTCTAAAACCAAAATTGTTACAAAGTAGATAAACCTATATTCTTACCATTATTACTAACAAAATCTTCATGTAAAATAGGAAGATCAAGTCGAATTCGTTTTAAACATGTCTGAAAATAAAAAGAGATTATTTATTTTTACCTCTTTACCAATAATGTCATGGGGGGAAATAGTAATTTGCCATTAATTTTCCCTGTCTACCAAGAGAGATTTCAAAATGAAGATTTCAAACAGCAATCTAGCCTCAACTAAATCTTTTTTTTTTTTTTTTGAGACGAAGTCTCACTCTTTCACCCAGTCTGGAGTGCAGTGGCACAAACTCAGCTCACTGTAGCCTCCACCTCCCATGCTCAAGCAATTCTCCTACCTCAGCCTCCCGAGTAGCTGGGACTACAGACATGCGCTGCTACGCCCGGCTAATTTTTGTATTTTAGTAGAGACAGGGTTTCACCATGTTAGCCAGGATGCTCTTGATCTCCTGATCTCATGATCCGCCCACCTCAGCCTCCCTAAGTGCTGGGATTACAGGCATGAGCCACCACGACCAGCCTAGCCTCAACTGAATCTATCTTATTATTTAGCATTGTGAATATTAATAGTCATCTCAACACTTACCTGAACTTCCTTTTTACTTCCCAGGTATTCAACTCTCTCAATAAAATCCTCAAACTGCAGTTTAGGGAATAGTCTATGTGCCCAGTGCTCCATGTGTCTGATTAGTGTCTTCAAGTCTTCAGCCTGGCACATAAAAATAAAAATGCTAAGCAGGAGTCTCATTCTCACAGCTTACCCTATGAGCAAGTTTCAGAACTGAAAAGCTTTGCCAAAATCACTGGGGTCGGGCCGGGCACGGTGGCTCAAGCCTATAATCCCAGCATTTTGGGAGGCCGAGGCGGGTAGATCATGAGGTCGAGAGATCGAGACCATCCTGGTCAACGTGGTGAAACCCCGTCTCTACTAAAAATACAAAAAATTAGCTGGGCATGGTGGCGCCTGCCTGTAGTCCCAGCTACTCAGGAGGCTGAGGCAGGAGAATTGCCTGAACCCAGGAGGCGGCGGTTGCAGTGAGCCGAGATCGTGCCATTGCACTCCAGCCTGGGTAGCAAGAGCGAAACTCCGTCTCAAAAAAAAAAAAAAAAAATCACTGGGGTCATTTTATATTCTTTTTTTTTTTTTCTGAGACGGAATTTCGCTCGTTACCCAGGCTGGAGTGCAATGGCACGGTCTCGGCTCACCGCAACCTCCGCCTCCTGGGTTCAGGCAATTCTCCTGCCACAGCCTCCTGAGTAGCTGGGATTACAGGCACGGGCCACCATGCCCAGCTAATTTTTTTTGTATTTTTAGTAAAGATGGGGTTTCACCACGTTGACCAGGATGGTCTCGATCCCTCGACCTCGTGATCCACCTGCCTCGGCCTCCCAAAGTGCTAGGATTACAGGCTTGAGCCACCGAGCCCGGCCATTTTATATTCTTAAGGTCGAAAAACTTATAAAAGGAAGTTTAATAAGAAAAATATTGGCCAGGCCGGGCGCGGTGGCGCAAGCCTGTAATCCCAGCACTTTGGGAGGCCTACGCGGACGGATCACTTGAGCTCAGGAGTTCAAGACCAGCCTGGGCAACGTGGTGAGACCCCTTACCTACCAAAAACACAAAACACATCCAGTCCTGGTGGTGCACGCCTGTGGACCCAGCTACTCAGGTGGCTGAGGTGGGAGGATTTTGAGCCTGGAAAGCAGTGGTTCCAATGAGACAAGTTCACACCACTGCACTCTAGCCTGACAGAGCGAGATCCTATCTCCCAGAAAAAAAAAAAGAGGGGGAGAGAAATTAAGATCTTAGAGGACTGCAGTCTGAAAGAGCACTGGATACAGATTTTTTTCTTTCTTTTGAGAGACAGTCTCACTCTGTCACCTAGGCTAAGTGCAAGGGCGCAATCTCGGTTTACTGCAATCTCTGCCTTCTGGGTTTAAGCGATTCTCCTCCCTCAGCCTCCTGAGGAGCTGGGATTAGAGGTGTATACCACCACTCCAGGCTAATTTTTTGTTTGTTTTGTTGTGAGGTAGAGTTTTGCTCTTGTTGCCCAGGATAGAGTGCAATGGTGCAATCTCAGCTCCCTGCAAACTCTGCCTCCCGGGTTTAAGCAATTCTCCTGCCTGAGCCTCCCAAGTGCCTGGGATTATAAGCATGCACCACCATGCCCTGGCTAATATTGTATTTTTTAGTAGAGACAGGGTTTCTCCATGTTGGTCAGGCGGGTCTCAAACTCCCAACCTCAGGTAATCCACCTGCCTCAGCCTCCCAAAGTGCTGGGATTACAGGGGTGAGCCACTGCACCTAGCCTAATTTTGTATTTTTTAGTAGAGATGGGGTTTTGCCATGTTTCCTGGCCTCAAGTGATGTGCCCTGGCCTCCCAAAGTGCTGGGACTACAGCAGGAGCCACGGCATCCAGCCTGGATAAAGATTCATAAAAATTAGATGAAGAGGCCGGGCGTGGTGGCTCAAGCCTATAATCCCAGCACTTTGGGAGGCCAAGGCGGGTGGATCACAAGGAAAAGAGATCGAGACCATCCCGGTCAACATGGTGAAACCCCGTCTCTACTAAAAATACAAAAATTAGTTGGGCATGGTGCATGGTGGCGCGTGCCTGTAATCTCAGCTACTCAGGAGGCTGAGGCAGGAGAATTGCCTGAACCTAGGAAGCGGAGGTTGCAGTGAGCCGAGATCACGCCACTGCACTCCAGCCTGGGTAACAAGAGTGAACACCGTCTCAAAAAAAAAAAAAAAAAAAAAAATAGATGAAGAAAAATCCCAGTACGAAAATCTAATAAAGTTGGCGGGGCACAATAGCTGATACCTATAATCCCAGCACTTTGGGAGGCCAAGGCAGGTAGATGACCTAAGGTCAGGAGTTTGAGACCAGCCTGGCCAACATGGTGAAACCTAGTCTCTACTAAAAATACAAAAATTCGCTGGGCGTGGTGGCGGGTGCCTGTAATCCCAGCTACTTGGGAGGCTGAGACAGTAGAATTTCTTGAACCCAGGAGGCGGAGGTTGCAGTGAGCCAAGATGGAGCTATCGCACTCCAGCCTGGGTGACAAGAGTGAAACTCCCCTCTCAAACAAACAAACAAACAAACAAAGCCAGGCGTGGTGGCTCGCCCCTGTAATCCCAGCACTTTGGGAGGCAAAGTCGAGCAGATCACAAGGTCAGGATTCCGAAATCAGCCTGGCCAATATAATATGGTGAAACCCCCTCTCTACTAAAAATACAAAAATTAGCCAGCGTAGTGGTATACGCCTGTAATCCTAGCTACTTGGAAGGCTAAGGCAGAAGAATCGCTTGAACCTGGGAGGCAGAGGTTGCAGTGAGCTGAAATTGCACCACTGCACTCCAGCCTGGGCAACAGAGCAAGATTCCATCCCAAAAACAAACAGAAAACTTAATAAAGTTAAAAGATAATAATATGTGTATCTTTTCAGAAATATAATGTAAAACCCCAAACAAGCTTTAATAAAGTATGTCAAGATACCTTCTAGGGATAACTAAACACTGTGACAGGTCGCTAAATCATATGTACAGAAGAAAGCATTGAGAATTCAGAATTTAGGCCAGGCGTGGTGGCTCATGCCTATAATCCAAGCACTTTGGAGGCCAAGATGGGTGGATCACCTGAGGTCAGGAGTTCAAGACCAGCCTGACCAACATGGTGAAACCCCGTCTTAAAAAATAAATAAATAGGCCAGGCGCGGTGGCTCAAGCTTGTAATCCCAGCACTTTGGGAGGCCGAGGCGGGTGGATCACGAGGTCGAGAGATTGAGACCATCCTGGTCAACATGGTGAAACCCCATCTCTACTAAAAAAAAAAAATACAAAAAAATTAGCTGGGCATGGTGGCATGTGCCTGTAATCCCAGCTACTCAGGAGGCTGAGGCAGGAGAATTGCCTGAACCCAGGAGGCGGAGGTTGCGGTGAGCCGAGATCACGCCATTGCACCCCAGCCTGGGTAACAAGAGCGAAACTCCGTCTCAAAAAAATAAATAAATAAATAAATAAATAAATAATAAATTTAAAAAAAAAAGAGAGAGAATTCAGAACTTTAAGAACATATACAGCTGGGCACAGTGGCTTACACATGTAATCCCAACATTTTCGGAGGCCAAGACAGGAGGGTTGCTTGAGCTTAGGAGTTTAAGATTAGCCTGGGTATCATAGGAAGACCCCCATCTCTATTTTTTAAAAAATTGTTGTTAATTAGGCAGGCATGTTGATGCATACCTGCGGTCCCAACTGCTTGGAAGCCAAGGCAGGAGAACTGTTTAAGCCCCAGAGTTCAAAGCTGCAGTGACCCATGATAGCACCACTGCACTCTAGTCTGGGTAACAGAGTAAGACCCTGTCTAAAAAAAAATTGTTTTTAAAAAAGTACATCCAGGGTCCGGGCGCGGTGGCTCATGCCTGTAATCCCAGCACTTTGGGAGGCCGAGGTGGGTGGATCACAAGGTCAAGAGATCGAGACCATCCTGGTCAACATGGTGAAACCCCGTCTCTACTAAACATACAAAAAATTAGCTGGGCATGGTGGCGCATGCCTGTAATCCCAGCTACTCAGGAGGCTGAGGCAGGAGAATTGCCTGAACCCAGGAGGCGGAGGTTGTGGTGAGCCAAGATCACGCCATTGCACTCCAGCCTGGGTAACAAGAGCGAAACTCCATCTCAAAAAAAAAAAAAAAAAAAAACATATATATATATATATATATATATATATATATATATGTATACACACATTTAGTAGCCGGGCATGGTGGTGCATGCCTATAGTCACAGGTATTCAGAAGGCTGAGGTGGGGGGATCACTTGAGCCTAGAAGTTTGAGGGTAAAGTAAGCTATGATCATGCCACTGTACTCCAGCCTGATTGACAGCAAGACCCTCATTTCTTTTTTTTTTTTTTTTTTGAGACAGAGTTTCGCTCTTGTTACCCAGGCTGGAGTGCAATGGCACAATCTCGGCTCACCGCAACCTCCGCCTCCTGGGTTCAGGCAATTCTCCTGCCTCAGCCTCCTGAGTAGTTGGGATTACAGGCACACGCCACCATGCCCAGCTAATTGTTTTTATTTTTAGTAGAGATAGGGTTTCACCATGTTGACCAGGATGGTCTCGATTTCTTGACCTTGTGATCCACCCGCCTCGGCCTCCCAAAGTGCTGGGATTACAGGCGTGAGCCACCGCGCCAGGCCAGCTTTTTTATTTTTTTTTAAGACAGGGTCTCACTCTCTCACCCAGACTGGAGTGCAGGGGACTGATCTCAGCTCACTGCAACCTCTGCCTCCCAGGCTCAAGGGATTCTTCTGTCTGAGCCTCCTGAGTATCTGAGATTACAGGCGCACGCCACTACTGCCTCATCAAGTTTTGTGTTTTTAGTACAGACAGGATTTCACCATGTTAGCCAGGCTGGTCTTGAACTCCTGACCTCAAATAATCCACCCGCCTCGACCTCCCAAAGTGCTGGGATTACAGATGTAAGCTACTGCACTCAGCCCAAGACCCCCATTTCTGTTGTTTTTTTTTTTTTTGAGACGGAGTTTCGCTCTTGTTATCCAGGCTGGAGTGCAATGGCGCAATCTCGGCTCACCGCAACCTCCGCCTCCTGGGTTCAGGCAATTCTCCTGCCTCAGCCTCCTGAGTAGCTGGGATTACAGGCACGCACCACCATGCCCAGCTAATTTTTTGTATTTTTAGTAGAGACGGGGTTTCACCATGTTGACCAGGATGGTCTCGATCTCTCGACCTCGTGATCCACCCGCCTCGGCCTCCCAAAGTGCTGGGATTACAGGCTTGAGCCACCGCGCCCGGCCCAAGACCCCCATTTCTAAAGAAAATTAATTTAAAAAAAAAGAATAGAGCCTGGGTATGGGGACTCACGTCTTTAATCCCAGCACTTTGGGAGGCCAAGGCAGGCAAATCACCTGAGGTCAGGAATTCAAGACCAGCCTGACCGACATGGTGAAACCCTGTCTCTACTGAAAATACAAAAATTAGCTGGTGTGGTGGGCACCTGTAGTACCAGCTACTTGGGAGGCTGAGGCAGTAGAATCACTTGAACCCAGGAGGTAGAGGTTGCGGTAAGCCAAAAATTGCACCACTGCACTCAAGCCTGGGCGACAAGAGCAAGACTCTGTCTTTTTTTTTTTTGAGACGGAGTTTCGCTCTTGTTACCCAGGCTGGAGTGCAATGGCGCGATCTCGGCTCACCGCAACCTCCGCCTCCTGGGTTCAGGCAATTCTCCCGCCTCAGCCTCCTGAGTAGCTGGGATTACAGGCATGCACCACGATGCCCAGCTGATTTTTTGTATTCTTAGTACAGAGGGGGTCTTGATCTCTTGACCTTGTGATCCACCCGCCTCGGCCTCCCAAAGTGCTGGGATTACAGGCTTGAGCCACCGCGCCCGGCCAAGACTCTCTCTTAAAAAAAAAACAAAACACACATCCAGAAACCCCAAGGGCAAAGTGTCAAAGATGAGCAAGAACAGTTTAAACAATCTCAAAACATAATACCTCTCCATATTTGAAATTCCAATTAAGATTTTTGAACAGGCCGGGTGTGGTGGCTCATGCCTATAATCCTAGCACTTTGGGAGGCCGAGGTGGGTCGATCACCTGAGGTCAAGAGTTCAAGACTAGCCTGGCCATCATGGAGAAAAACCCCATCTTTAAAAAAAAAAAAAAAGTTTTGAACAAAAATGAAAAACAAATAAAAAGTTGACAAATGAATTTTTAAGGAGTTATAAATTCCTGGTTTTACTGTAGTAAACTTTATTCTAGCCAGGAGTAGTGGATTACACCTGTAATTCCAGTACTTTAGGAGGCCGAGCCAGGAAGATCACAAGGTCAGGAGTTCAAGACCACCCTGACCAAGATGGTAAAACCCTGTCTCTACTAAAAATATACAAAAAAATCAGCTGAGTGTGGTGCGAGATGCCTATAATCCCAGCTCTGAAGAGGCTGAGGCAGGAGAATCACTTATACCCGGGAGGCAGAGGTTGCAGTGAGACAAGGTTATGCCACTGCACTCCAGCCTGGGCGTTAAGAGCAAGACTCCACAGCAAAAAACAAACAAACTTCATTCTTCACTAACATTATTTTAAAATAGGAGAAGAGCTGGGCATGGTGGTTCATGCCTATAATCCCAGCAATTTCAGAGGCCGAGGCAGGAGGATCTCTTGAGGTGAAAAGTTGGAAACCAGCCTAGGCAACATAGTGAAAACTCATCTCTACAAAAAAAAAAAAAAAAAAAAAATTTAAGTTAGCTTGGCATGATAGTACACACCTGTGGTCCTGGCTACTTGGGAGGCTGAAGTGGAAGGATGGCTTGAGCCCAGGAGTTCAAAGTTGCAGTGAGCTATGATGGCACCACTGCACTCCAGCTTGGGTGACAGAGTGAGACTCAGTCTTAAAAAAAATAAAAAATTCTGGCTGGGTGCGGTGGCTCAAGCCTGTAATCCCAGCACTTTGGGAGGCCGAGGCGGGTGGATCACGAGGTCGAGAGATCGAGACCATCCTGGTCAACATGGTGAAACCCCCGTCTCGACTAAAAATACAAAAAATTAGCTGGGCATGGTGGCTCGTGCCTGTAATCACAGCTACTCAGGAGGCTGAGGCAGGAGAATTGCCTGAACCCAGGAGGCGAAGGTTGCAGTGAGCCGAGATCGCGCCATTGCACTCCAGCCTGGGTAACAAGAGCAAAACTCCATCTCAAAAAATAAAATAAAAATAAAATAAAAAATAGCAGCCAGGAGCAGTGGCTCATACCTATAATCCTAGCACTTTCGGAGGCCAAGGAGGGCAGATCACGAGGTCAGGAGTTCCAGACCAGCCTGGCCAACATGGTAAAACTCTTTATCTACTAAAGATACAAAAATTATCCGGGCATGGTGGCGCACACCTGTAATACCAGCTACTCAGGAGGATGGGGCAGGAGAACTGCTTGAACCCGGAAGGCAGAGGTTGCAGTGAGCCAAGATCGCGCCACTGCACTCCAGGCTGGGCAACAGAGCGATACTCTGTCTCAAATAAATAAATAAACAACAGGCTCTGGATCAGATTGCATAAATTACAATTACAATTCCACTACTCAATGCCTGTGTGACTTTGAACAAATCACTTTATTTCTTCATGTGTAAAACGAGAACAAAATATACATATTTCATAAAGTTATTATTATAATGAATACAAGTGCCTGACACAAAGTTGGCTATATCAAGACAATCAATCCTTTTTTCTTTTTTTTGTAGAGACAGGGTCTTGCTATGTTGCCCAGGCTGGTCTCCAACGCCAGGCTTCAAGCAATCCTACCATCTTGTCCTCCCAAAGTGCTAGGATTATAGGCATGAGCCACTACACCTGGCCAAGACAATCAATCCTACCAATGACTAAACACGTAATACTGAGAATAAAATGTCTTCTCATTCTACCCTTCTGATAATAAAAGCAAAGTTCTTTTAAAAACTCAATCACATGAGACCATTTTCCAGTTGCTGGGAGTCGCAGGTCAACCACCTAACAATGTCTTATCACACCCAAGGGACACAAGAAGAGAAAAATCTATATACAGTTAAGTCTTCCGTCATATATGGAGAAAAAAACAATAAGGATTCAACATTGTGAGAAAACAGTAATAATACTCAGAGGAAAAGTACAGAAGACTAAACTCTCTGAGAGCCCGCCATCACACACTGAAGAAAGACAAAATGCACGGTCGGGAGCAGTAGCTCACGCCTGTAATTCCAGCACTTTAGGAGGCCGAGGTGGGCGTATCACCTGAGGTCAGGAGTTCAAGAGCAGCCTGGCCATCATGGTGAAACCCCATCTCTACTAAAAAAGATGAAAAACAGCTGCGCATAGTGGCGGGCGCCTATAAACCCAGATACCAGGGAGGCTGAGGCAGGAGAATCACTTGAACCTGGGAGGCAGAGGTTGCAGTGAGCTGAGATCATGCCACTGGACTCCAGCCTGGTTAACAGAGTGAGACTCCGTCTCGAAACAAAAAATAAATCAATAATAAATAATTTTAAAAATTCAAAAAAAACTCTTGACACTTCCTTCTCCCCACTGCATAGCAACACAGGAGCAACACCCACACCACAGGTTGAAAACTAAAGAATATATATGAAACACTTGAAGAACTACAAAACTCTTTAAAAATATATTATCATCTGATAAAAATTACACCTACACACCTACATAATTCAAAAATAGATTTCAAAATGTGTTTGCACAGTTATTAAATGTATTCATTTTTCAATACTTTACTGATACCTATTATGAACCAGGTACTGTGCCACATCTTGGGGATATATAAGTGATCAATAAAGGCAGAGTCCTTGCCCTCAACAAATTTAAAATCTTTGAGGGAGACAAAATAAGTTTCAATCCTCTAAATTATAAAGTAAAAACTGAGACTTAGAGACACAGGTGTGATTTTCCTATAGCCAAGATTTAAGCAGCAAAAAAACGAGACTAGCCGGGCGTGGTGGCTCACGCCTGTAATCCCAGCACTTTGGGAGGCCAAGGCGGGTGGATCACGAGGTCGACAGATCGAGACCATCCTGGTCAACATGGTGAAACCCCGTCTCTACTAAAAATACAAAAAATTAGCTGGGCATGGTGGCATGTGCCTGTAATCCCAGCTACTCAGGAGGCTGAGGCAGGAGAATTGCCTGAACCCAGGAGGCGGCGGTTGCGGTGAGCTGAGATCGCGCCATTGCGCTCCAGCCTGGGTAACAAGAGTGAAACTCCATCTCAGAAAAAAAAAAGAGACTACACAAGACATGATTTCTAATTCTTCAAACAGTTCTCTTTCTGGTACATCACAGTCTCATGAAATACAATGAATGATTGGCCGGGCGCAGTGGCTCACACCTGTAATCCTAGCACTTTGGGATGCCGAGGTAGGTGAATCACCTGAGGTGAGGAGTTCAAGACCAGCCTGGCCATCATGGTGAAACCCCATCTTTAAAAATAAATAAATAAATAAATAAATAAATAAATAAATACAATGATTAAGAATAGTATCTTAAAGCCTTCTGAGAGTTCCAAGAACATGATAATGGGTCTACATTTTTATTGCTATTTTAAAAAACAAAGGTCTAACATAAAAATCAGACAGTTCTTACCTCATGACCTTTACCTTTGAATTTTGCCTTATCAAATACATGCCTTAAGGCTGGAAGTCCTCTCTCTGAAATTAATCTGTGAATAAAAATATATTTTTAATTTCAAGTTTTCTAGAGTTTGGTCTAAACGAAGACCATAAGAGAAAATATATTCTGCTGAACTAAAAAAAAATTTTTAGAAATATAAGAACTCAGCCAAGCACGGTGGCTCATGCCTGTAATCCTAGCACTCTTGAGAGGCCAAGGCAGGCAGATCATGAGGTCAGGTGTTCGAAACCATGCTGGCCAACATGGTGAAACCTCGTCTCTACTAAAAATACAAAACTTAGCCGAGTGTGGTGGCACGTGCCTGTAATCCCAGCTTCTCAGGAGGCTGAGGCAGGAGAATCGCTTGAACCTGCAAGGCAGAGGTTATAGTGACCCGAGATTGCACCAGTGCACTCCAGCCTGGACGACTCCACATCATACCAACCAAAAGTTTATAACATTAGAAGAAAAACAATGGATGTTAAAAATAAAAAGTATAGCCGGGCGCAGTGGCTCAAGCCCGTAATCCCAGCACTTTGGGAGGCCAAGGTGGGTGGATCACGAGGTCAAGACATCGAGACCATCCTGGTCAACATGGTGAAACCCCATCTCTACTAAAAATACAAAAAATTAGCTGGGCATGGTGGCACGTGCCTGTAATCCGAGCTACTCAGGAAGCTGAGGCAGGAGAATTGCCTGAACCCAGGAGGCGGAGGTTGCAGTGAGCCGAGATCGCGCCATTGCACTCCAGCCTGGGTAACGAGAGCAAAAACTCCGTCTCAAAAAAATAAATAAATAAATAAATAAATAAATAAAAAGTATAAATGTATAAGAATATACTAAATGTACCTCTGAGCATCCAACTTGGGTATATTTCTTTTAACTGTTCTCTTTGGAGGTACAGGAACAGGTGCTCCACTTCCTGACTCTAGTAAAACATACCAAGATCAGTATTACTGTACTTAAAAGAATTTGTATTATTGGCTCATGCCTGTAATCCTAGCACTTTGGGAGGCCGAGGTGGGTGGCTCACCTGACGTCAAGAGTTCAAGACCAGCCTGGCCACCATGGTGAAACACCATCTTTATTAAAGAAAAAAAAAAAAAAAAGGAATTTGTATTATTTATTATCATTTCCAAGCTAATAAGATAACTAAACATGTAACACCTGTTTCTGAAACAGGGTCTCACTCTGTTGTCCACGCTGGAGTGCAGTGGTGTGATCTTGGCTCACTGCAGCCTCAAACTTCTGGGCTCAAGTGATTCTCCTGCTTCAGCATTTTAAGTAGCTAGAACTACAGGCACAGCCTACTACACCCAGCTAATTTCAAAATCTTCAGTAGAGACGAGGTCTTGCTATGTTGCCCAGGCTGGTCTCAAACTCCTGGGATCAAGCCATCCCTCTGCCTCAGCCTCCCAAAGTGGTGGGACTACAGGCAGGAGCCACTGTGCCCAGCCTCCCTTTTTTCATTTTTATCTCCTCAAATACCTTTTATTTTTTATTTTTATTTTTTTTTTTGAGACGGAGTTTCACTCTTGTTACCCAGGCTGGAGTGCAATGGCGCGATCTCGGCTCACCGCAATCTCGGCTCACCGCAATCTCCACCTCCTGGGTTCAGGCAATTCTCCTGCCTCAGCCTCCTGAGTAGCTGGGATTATAGGCACGCGCCACCAGGCCCAGCTAATTTTTTGTATTTTTAGTAGAGACGGGGTTTCACCATGTTGACCAGGTTGGTCTCGATCTCTTGACCTTGTGATCCACCCGCCTTGGCCTCCCAAAGTGCTGGGATTACAGGCTTGAGCCACCGCGACCGGCCTCCTCAAATACCTTTTACCACAGCCTCCTTTTTGTTGTTGTTTTTTATTTATTTATTTATTTATTTATTCATTTACACAGCCTCCTTTTTAAAACTCTTTATACATACCTTCATCGGGCTCAGCTCCTTCACCATCTTGTCTCTCTGGAGAGGCTGGAGGCGGGAAAGGAGGAAAAATTTCATCTTCTACATGCTCATAATCTGGTACATCAATCAATCCATTCTCCTCTGGTTCTAGCATCTTTTCCTCTAGGGGAAAAAATGTAAAATTATTTGTATTCATCCAGATAGTCTTTCCACTACACAGACAAGTTCCACCCGCAGCAATTTCATGTGTTTCAATCAATTAAACCACATTTCAAACTCACACATCATGAAAAGTAGAGAAGACACTAATTATTTTAAAAAAGGACTAGCCTAGAAATCAGAACTAAGCTCCAACGTAGACCCTAACATTAAATAACGCTATCAGGCCGGGCGCGGTGGCTCAAGCCTGTAATCCCAGCACTTTGGGAGGCCGAGGCGGGTGGATCACGAGGTCGAGAGATCGAGACCATCCTGGTCAACATGGTGAAACCCCGTCTCTACTAAAAATACAAAAAAATTAGCTGGGCATGGTGGTGCGTGCCTGTAATCGCAGCTACACAGGAGGCTGAGGCAGGAGAATTGCCTGAACCCGGGAGGCGGAGGTTGCGGTGAGCCAAGATCGCGCCATTGCACTCCAGCCTCGGTAACAAGAGCGAAACTCCGTCTCAAAAAAAAAAATAAATAAATGCCGGGCGCGGTGGCTCAAGCCTGTAATCCCAGCACTTTGGGAGGCCGAGGCGGGTGGATCACGAGGTCGAAAGATCGAGACCATCCTGGTCAACATGGTGAAACCCCGTCTCTACTAAAAATACAAAAAAACTAGCTGGGCGTGGTGGTGCATGCCTGTAATCCCAGCTACTTAGGAGGCTGAGGCAGGAGAATTGCCTGAGCCCAGGAGGCCTAGGTTGCGGTGAGCCGAGATCGCGCCATTGCACTCCAGCCTGGGTAACAAGAGCGAAACTCCGTCTCAAAAAATAAATAAATAAATAAATAAATAAATAACGCTATCATATTGAACAAATCCTTTTACCTCAACTATTGAGTTTCCCCCACCATAAAAAGATGAATTTGACTTTTCAGAAGGTTTCAAACTGTGATCCAATAAATAGGATATGAAATACACAGGATATAGGTACTCCGCCCCCACTTCAACTAGAGCAACTAAAAAAAAAAATCTGTTTATATACACCTACTATGTGCCCACAAAAATTAAAAGCAAAAAAAAAAATTTTTTTTAATGTGTTTACATACTGGTCTTCTAGGTAAGGTTTCCTTTAAAGAATGGCCGGGAACGGTGGCTCATGCCTGTAATCCCAGCACTTTCGGAGGCTGAGGTGGGCGGATCTCAAGGTGAGGAGATCAAGATCATCCTGGCTAACATGGTGAAACCCCACCTCTACTAAAAATACAAAAAAAATAAATAAATAACCGATTATGGTGGCAGACGCCTGTAGTCCCAGCTACTCAGGAGACTGAGACAGGAGAATCACTTGAACCTGGGAGTCAGAGGTTGCAGTGAGCCGAGATCCCGCCATTGTACTCCAGCCTGAGCAACAGAGCAAGACTCCCTCTCACAAAAAAAGAAAAAAGAAAAGCATCAATTCCTGATCACGACCCAGCTTAGCTTCAAGTAAACTACAGGAATCTACAGCGGAGTTCAGACCTTTGAGGCTGACAGCGAGCTTTGAGTTTGATGGCAGTGCCCAAACTATATCAAGTGTACCCAGAAACTGGCCAAGCATGGGGTGGGGCTTATCAGGAAACTGGCATTTCTTCTATTTGTAGTGAACAAGATGCCCAATACACGACTTTTATCTCCTCGTCAATGGTCGCACAACTGTCTCTTTTTAGACACTGATGAAATTGCCCCAACTTCCTCCTCTACTCCTCAAACTCCCAGAGGAGTGAAGGTAACAAATATACGGTGCAAACCACGGTTTGTTTCCAGACCCTGGTTTCCAACGTCCACCTCTTTCCAAGAAGTCGAAAGAGACGCCCCTCATCGCAACGGAAGTCGCACCGTGCTGCCTCGATGTCCCCCTTGGGTTCCACCTTCGAAACGTCGAACCTCCCATACCGCTTTCTCCAGCGTCCCCTCATCCTCGCTCCCCGTCTATCCTCCCTTCAACCTCATTCATTCATCCACATTCGCTGGGGGCTTCCTACGTTTACAGGCCCCGTACAGAAGCCGGGAGTAAAGACGATAAGGAACACGTTCTCTCCCGCTACGCGGCTTGGCCGAGTAAGAGGCAGCCCAAAACCCCAGCAGCCGAGACCCGCGCCCGCGTCCGCGCCTCTCCAGGCCTAGTCAGGTCGATCCCGCAGCCTCCTGACCCCGTTACGGCGACAACTAGCTTTTCCCTCTCGTCCGTCTGCCTCCCTGGCTCGTCCAGCTGACTCCCCTCTCCCAGCAGGAACTTCACTGACCTGCCAGCCAGCTCTCACCACACCCAGAAGACAAGCGCCACAGCGCGGATCCCCGCGTGCAAACTAAGCGCGCTTCTCGCGAGACTCAGGAATTCCAGGGGCGAGAAGAGCGCGCGGCGTTTGGCGCCAAATCTTAGCGCGAGTCGGGCGGGGCCTACAAGGCCGGCCTCTCAGTCCCGCCCCCCACGCCGGGCCTGCCCCCGGTCCCGCAGCTTCCGCCCTACCGAATTCTTCAGAGGAACTCTATTAAGCTTCCTTATTTGCATAAAGCTAATACTTATTCTAGGCTTTTTCTTTTTTTTTTTTTTTTCTTTTTGCGATGGAGTTTCGCTCTTGTTACCCAGGCTGGAGTGCAATGGCGCGATCTCGGCTCACCGCAACCTCCGCCTCCCGGGTTCAGGCAATTCTCCTGCCTCAGCCTCCTGAGTAGCTGGGATTACAGGCACGCGCCACCATGCCCAGCTAATTTTTTCTATATTTAGTAGAGACGGGGTTTCACTATGTTGGCCAGAATGGTCTCCAGCTCTTGACCTCGTGATCCGCCCGCCTCGGCCTCCCAAAGTGCTGGGATTACAGGCTTGAGCCACCGCGCCCGGCCTCTTTTTTTTTTTTTAAAGACGGGGTTTCACTACGTTGGTCAGGCTGGTCTTGAACCCCTGACCTCAGGTGATCCGCCCACCTCAGCCTCCCAGAGTGCTGGGATTACAGGCGTGAGCCACCGCGCCCGGCCTTTTTTTTTTTTTTTTTTTTTTTTTTCTTGAGACAAGGTCTCTGTATCACTCCTCAGGCTGGAGAGCAGTAGCGCGATCTCGGCTCACTGCCTTCTCGACCCTCCGGGCTGAAACCATCCTCCCACCTCAGCCTACCTTCACCCACTACCACCACCGCACCCAGCTAATTTTTGCTTTAATGGTTTTTTTTGTTTGTTTGTTTGTTCCTTTGGCAGAGAATGGGGTTTAGCTGCCCAGGCTGGCTTCAAACTCCCGGTCGCAAGCGATCCCCGGCATCAGTTTCCCAAAGTGCGGGGATTGCAGGCATGAGGCACCGCACCCAGCACTTTAAACCTTGGAAACAGGTCTCAGTTTTTGGAAAACAGTTGTGGGAGGAGGGAAAAGGACAGAGGCAAGCAGTAGTGAATGACAAACTACCGCTTCTTCAGTGGTCCTAGCAGAATGCCTCCAACTCAGAGTTTTGTGAATTGTTTATTGAATAAGAAGCTGAGAAAAGAGGCGGTAAAGAGAGGAGAAACAGGGTTAAGAGTGTATGGCCGGGCGCGGTGGCTCACGCCTGTAATCCCAGCACTTTGGGAGGCCGAGGTGGGTGGATCACGAGGTCAAGAAATCAAGACCATCCTGGTCAACATGGTGAAACCCCGTCTCTACTAAAAATATAAAACATTAGCTGGGCATGGTGGCGCGTGCCTGTAATCCCAGCTACTCAGGAGGCTGAGGCAGGAGAATTGCCTGAACCCAGGAGGTGGAGGTTGCGGTGAGCCGAGATCGCACCATTGCACTCCAACCTGGGAAACAAGAGCGAAACTCCGTCTCAAAAAAAGAAAAGGAGTGTAGACACTGGCCAGGCGTGGTGTGGCTCATGCCTGTAATCCCAGCACTTTGGAAGGACCAGGCCGGCAAATCGCTTGAGCCCACGAGTTCATCGCACCGCTGCACTCGAGCCTGGGCCACAGACTGAGACCCTCTATCAAAAAGAGAGAATGTGAGTATAGACAAAAAGAAAAATGTCAAAACTATGTTACTTGGTCAGACTTGGTGGCTCATGTCTGTAATCTCAGCACTTTGAAGGAGGCTGAGGCAGGAGGATTGCTTGAGCCCAGGAATTCAAAACAAGCCTGGGCAACATACTGAGACCTTGTCTCTATTAAAAAAGAAAAAAACATTTTCTAAAACTTACTGTTTCCATTTTAAAATAGTAAGTCCAAATATAATTGTATTTGTATACACACAAACATAAACAGGCAACCACTGAAAAGCATATAACGAGAACCTATGCAATGAAAGTGGCATATGGGACAGAGTGGGATGGGAACTTAACTACAATTTTTTTGAACATACAAATGTATTAACTATTCAAAAAACTAAATGTAAAAATGTTATTTGAAATAAATATACCATCATTAAGATTTGGCAAACCTAGAAGATAATTAGGGAGTACTGGCTGCAGTATTCTCTCCACTTTTCTTTCTCTCTTTTTCTTCTTTGACACAGTCTTACTTTGTTGCTGAGGCTGGAATCATGTGATCCTTCCTCCTCCCAGGTAGCTGGAACTACAGGCTCGCACCACCACAGTTAGCTAATTTTTAAAATTTTTTTGTGCAGAGCGAAGTTTCACCATGTTGTCCAGGCTGCTTTCCAACGCCTGGGCTCCAGCGATCCACCCCCCTTAGGCTCCAGCAATCCACCTCCCTACAGGCATGAGCCACCGCACCCAGCTACTTTTCTGTAGCTTGAAACATTTTTTTTAAATTTTATTTATTTATTTATTTTTATTTATTTATTTTTTTTTTTGAGACGGAGTTTCGCTCTTGTTACCCAGGCTGGAGTGCAATGGCGCAATCTCGGCTCACCACAACCTCCGCCTCCTGGGTTCAGGCAATTCTCCTGCCTGAGCTTCCTGAGTAGCTCGGATTACAGGCATGCGCCACCATGCCCAGCTTATTTTTTGTGTTTTTAGTAGAGACGGGGTTTCACCATGTTGACCAGGATGGTCTCGATCTCTTGACCTTGTGATCCACCCGCCTCGGCCTCCCAAAGTGCTGGGATTACAGGCTTGAGGCACCGCGCCCGACCCTAATTTTATTTATTTTTAGGCGGAGTTTCACTCTTGTTACCCAGGCTGGAGTGCAATGGCACGATCTCGGCTCACCGCAACCTCCGCCTCCTGGGTTCAAGCAATTCTCCTGCCTCAGCCTCCTGAGTAGCTGGGATTACAGGCACGCGCCACCATGCCCAGCTAATTTTTTCTATATTTAGTAGAGACGGGGTTTCACTATGTTGACCAGAATGGTCTCCAGCTCTTGACCTCGTGATCCGCCCGCCTCGGCCTCCCAAAGTGCTGGGATTACAGGTGTGAGCCACCGTGCCCGGCCCTAAAAAAAATTTTTTTTTTTTTTTTTTTTTTGAGACGGAGTTTCGCTCTTGTTACCCAGGCTGGAGTGCAATGGCACGATCTCGGCTCACCGCAACCTCCGCCTCCTGGGTTCAAGCAATTCTCCTGCCTCAGCCTCCTGAGTAGCTGGGATTACAGGCACGTGCCACCATGCCCAGCTAATGTTTTGTATTTTTAGTAGAGACGGGGTTTCACCATGTTGACCATGATGGCCTCGATCTCTCGACCTCGTGATCCACCCGCCTCGGCCTCCCAAAGTGCTGGGATTACAGGCTTGAGCCACCGCGCCCGGCCTTTTTTTTTTTTTTTTTGAGATGGAGTTTCGCTCTTGTTACCCAGGCTGGAGTGCAATGGCGAAATCTCGGCTCACCGCAACCTCCACCTCCTGGGTTCAGGCAATTCTCCTGCCTCAGCCTCCTGAGTAGCTGGGATTACAGGCACGCACCACCATGCCCAGCTAATTTTTTTGTGTTTTTAGTAGAGACGGGGTTTCACCATGTTGACCAGGATGGTCTCGATCTCTTGACCTCGTGATCCATCCACCCGCCTCGGCCTCCCAAAGTGCTGGGATTACAGGCTTGAGCCACCGCGCCCGGCAAAAAAAATTTTTTTAAAAAGAATTGAGTCCCAGATGTCAATCGAGGCTGCAGTGAGCCGTGATCCAGCATGGGTAACACAGTGAGACCCTGTCTCAAAACACATAGACACCACACACACACAGAGTGAGACCCTGTCTCAAAACACACATACACACACACACACACACACACACACACACAGATTACCAATTCTATCTGCCTAAAATTATGTATGCATGTGTATCTACGTGTCATATTTCCTTTATTTTAGGGTTTTATTTCTATACTTGTGGGATAATGTATATTAATCAATTAATAAAATTAACATAAATTTGGGTTTTGTTTTTTTTTTTTTTTTTTTGAAACAGTCTTGTTCTGTCGCCCAGGCTGGAGTGCAATGGTGAAATCTTGGCTCACTGAAGCCTCAATCTCCTGAGTTCAAAAAATTCTGCCTCAGCCACTCAAACAGCGGGGATTATAGGCATGTACCACCATGCCCAGCTAATTTTTGTATTTTTAGTAGAGGTGGGGTTTCACCATGTTGGCCAGGCTGGTCTCCAACGGAGGGACCTCAAGTGATCCATCTGCCTCAGCCTCCCATAGTGCTGGGATTACCTGTATTGGTCACTGCACCAGGCCTAAAAGCAATGTGAACTTCAATGAGAAATGTCCATTTCAGTAGTCTGAATTGTTGAGACAATAGGCATTCTTTTAATTATCTAGGTAAGTTTATATTCTAAACTCTTTGACTAATAAAGTAAATGTAAAAGCACTCTGAGAAGTTAAAAAATGTTATACATCTTTCCCACACCACCCCCACCCTGCCAAAAACAAACAGAGCAGATACTCTGGAAGGTATAAATCTCAGTTCCATCATTTACTGGTTGGTGACTTTTAACTCTGCTTCAGTTTCCTTTTGTTATTTTGTTTTTTGGTCACCTGGGTTGGAGTGCATTGACACAATCATAGCTCACTGTAACCAGGTGATCTTCCCAGCTAGGCCTCCCAAAGTGCTGGGATTATAGGCATGAGCCACCCCACCTGATCTAGTTTCCTCGTAGGGTTGTGAGGAGAAGTAAAAAATAGTATTTAATGGCATGTTCCTGTAGTATCTCAGCTACTTCAGAGTCTGAGGCAGGAGGATTACTTGAGCCAAGGAGTTCAAGGCCAGCCTGGGCAACATAGGGACACCGTATTCCTAACAAATGAAATAAATGTAAAAGACAGTGCATTTCCTATAATTATCCGTATGATTTTTAGAATGTTTCAACCTTGGCCGGGCGCGGTGGCTCACACCTATAATCCCAGCACTTTGGGAGGCCGAGGCAGGTGGATCACGAGGTCAAAAAATCAAGACCATCCTGGTCAACATGGTGAAACCCCGTCTCTACTAAAAATACAAAACATTAGCTGGGCATGGTGGCGCGTGCCTGTAATCCCAGCTACTCAGGAGGTTGAGGCAGGAGAATTGCTTGAACCCAGGAGGCGGAGGTTGCGGTGAGCCGAGATCGCGCAATTGCACTCCAGCCTGGGCAACAAGAGTGTAACTCCGTCTCAAAAAAAAAAAAAAAGAATGTTTCAACCTTTTAGAAAATGTAAAGATTTTGGCCGAGCATAATGGCTCACACCTGTAATCCTACCACTCTGGGAGGCTGAGACAGCAGGATTGCTTGAACCCAGGAATTCCAGGCCAGCCTGGGCAACATGGTGAAACCCCATCACTACAAAAAAGTGGGAAAAGGGCTGGGCGTGGTGGCTCAAGCCTGTAATCCCAGCACTTTGGGAGGCCGAGGTGGGTGGATCACGAGGTCGAGAGATCGAGATCATCCTGGTCAACATGGTGAAACCCCGTCTCTACTAAAAATACAAAAAATTAGCTGGGCATGGTGGCGCGTGCCTGTAATCCCAGCTGCTCAGGAGGCTGAGGCAGGAGAATTGCCTGAACCCGGGAGGCGGAGGTTGCGGTGAGCGGAGATTGCGCCATTGCACTCCAGCCTGGGTAACAAGAGCGAAACTCCGTCTCAAAAAAAAAAAAAAAAAAAAAAAACAGGAAAAGAAAATGTAAAGATTTTGTTAAGGAATTGTTTGTTGTTTTATCTGAGGTGCAACCACAGTTGTAAGTCGTTGATATTGTCAAGAACTAATTGTATATGGGACACAGTGGCTTAAGCCTGTAATCCCAGCACTTTGGGAGGCCAAGTCAGGTGGATTACTTGAGGCCAGGAGGTCAAGAGCAGCTGGGCCAAAATAGCAAAACACCATCTCTACTTAAAAAAAAAAAAATTAGACCAGGCGCAGTGGGTCACGCCTGTAATTCCAGCACTTTGGGAGGCCGAGGTGGGCGGATCACAAGGTCAAGAAATTGAGACCATCCTGGCCAGTATGGTGAAACCCCATCTCTACTAAAAATACAAAAATTAGCTGGGCGTGGTGGCATGAGCCTGTAGTCCCAGCTACTCGGGAGGCTGAGGCAGGAGAATCACTTCAACCAGGGAGTTGGAGGCTGCAGTGAGCAGAGATTGCACCATTACACTCCAGCCTGGGTGGCAGAGGCCGACTCTGTCTCAAAAAAATAAAAATAAAAATAAAATGTGCTGGGCATGGTGTCACACACCTGTAGTCCCAGTTACTTGGGAGGCTGAGACAGAAGGAATTCCAGTCTTGAGCCTGTGAGTTCCAGGCTGTATGGATCCATGATTGTGCCACTGTACTCCAGCCTGCGTGACAGAGTAAGACCCTATGTCAAATAAATAAACAAAATAAAAATTAAAATACAGTCTATAACTTTGAATGGCATCTAGATTTGCCAGTTTCTGTGTTTGGCCCCAAATCAATAGAACTCAAAAGAAGTATGGATTATGATATGTCCAAATCTACCAAATTTATGCAAAATATGGCTTGCTGTAAATTCAAATTTAAGGTGACTATCAAAATTGGAAATAGGGATGGTAGACAAAGGAAAAGTAATTATTGTTATTTTTGGCACAATCAAGACCTTTAATTAGAGACACTTGAAAAATGTTTGGCTCAGCAAACCCACTAACAATCAATAACACTAATTTTACCTAGGTGCCAGGTGCAGTAGCTCACACCTGTAATCCCTGCACTTTGAGAAGATGAAGTGGGTGGATCGAGAGGTCAGGAGATCGAGACCATCGTGGCTAACACAGTGAAACCCTGTCTCTACTAAAATTACAAAAAAAACTTAGCTGGGCATTTGCAATCCTAGCTACTCAGGAGTTGAGACAGGAGAGTCACTTGAACCTGGGAGGCAGAGGTTGCTTTGAGCCAAGATGGTGCCACTGCACTCCAGCCTGGGTGACAGAGTGAAACTGTCTCAAAAAACAAAACAAAACAAAACAAAAACAATGAATTTTACTTGTCTACTCCTTGGCAAGATACCAGTGACTTTTTAAAAGATCATTGGTCTGGTAATCAGATGATGTCCTTGTTCTACCCCTAACTAGCTGTGTGACCTTGGAGGACATCACTGAACTCTCTGAGGCTGTTTTCCTATTTATAAAGTGGGCTGCCTGAATACCAGGACCTCTGAAATTCAGCTCTAAAATTCTAAAATAAACTCAGTCTCCCACTCTTTAAATGCAAAAGCTGCATCTCAGGTGCCAGTCTAGAATCCAGTTACAAAGGTCTGTCTATTTAGAGAAAGCGTAGAGAGGACCAAGGATAAATAGCTGCATGGTTCAGCAGTAATCATAATGACACAACAGTGTAATCATTATAATAATAACAAGTTTATATTTTATGAGGCTGTTCAATTAAAGCAATCTGGCACGTTGCACAGAAGAGATTCCTTGCTCCCTGGGAGTACATAAATAAAGTACAAAACGCATGAATGTACCAATAATAATAGTTCACAATATCTTAAATTATACACAAACTCAGGACTATGTGCCATGCATGTTCACTGTTGGAGATGAAACTCTTTTCATGCAAATTCTCAGTTCTCTATAAGTTGACCTGCCCCTGAGCAAGAGTGAATTATAAAAAGACCGATAAACTTTATAATGGCTCTGCTGTATAGGTCCCACATGCTCTTGCTGTCATAGTTCCCTGATCACCGTAGCTCAAATGATCATTCTCATTTCAAATTTCCTGCTTGTGATCTTTGCAGAGCACTTGGCAGGAAACGGATGATGCAGGGGTTTTCCATTGAGTGGAAGAAAGCGTGAGGGGAAAAAAAACAAAACAACAAAACAAAACCCAGTTATGACATGTATTTGAATGAATGTCCTGGGACAGAGATTTGAGATTTGTTTAATCTCAAACTAGACTTGGAAATAAGAATATCCGGGATCCTGGACTGTGATTCCAAAGGAAGTCAAGACTTCCTCCTCCACAGCTGCCCTCGAGGAAGCTGGTGTGTCCTGAGTGTATCTTCTTTCACTGTGCTTTCCAAAGGTAAAAAGCAAAATACCACACTACCATGTCTGCCAAGCCAGAGTGAGGTCCCTACCCTGCCTGACTCCCACAAAAAACAGGTGCTGAATCTGACATCCTGTATGATTTGAGCCACATCCTTAGCAATTAAAACTACAACATCCTTCACCTTATTGAGGCATCTTTTCCTCTAAATAAATTGCAAGGGGCCATTAAAAGTATCTCTCAAAATAACCTGGTGGTTTCACTGCATTCGGAATGTTGGACATCAAGAACTGAGGAAGCGGATGTCCTCCGTGGAGAGGCGGGCCAGGAAGAGGGACGGTGGGGTGGGGGGGCAGGATGCAGAGGGGATAGTAATATCACTTTTTGCACTGTGACTCTTCACTCAGTTACTCAATAGGAACAGCTGCCAAACTCACATGAGCACATCCAGACAATGGAATTAAAAGCAGTTGATAAACAGCCAGAGTTCTCTCAGGATTAAAGTATAGAAAAATGTGGTATTAAAATAAGAAAAAAAGTAAGGTAGAATTTCTTCACGTAAAATAACTTCTGTTTGCAATGAGCAAGTTTTTTTTTTTTTAATTTTGAATTTTCCAACTGAACTTTTAATAAGAAAGGAATAAAAGATCTTAATTTTATGGGAGCGAATGTGGACTTGCCACTAAAAACTTTTCACCTAATAATATCATGAATCTCACTGATCCTATAATATCAACTGCATGTGAATATGGCTTAAAGTATGTTAAGCAGAACCAGCCATGGTGGCTCACATGTGTAATGCCAGCACTTTGGGAGGACAAGGCATGTGGCTCACTTAAGGCCAGGAGTTCAAGACCAGCCCAGCTAACATGATGAAAACCCATCTCTACTAAAAATACAAAAATTAGTCTGGTGTGGTGGGACACGCTGGTAATCCCAGCTACTCAGGAGGCTGAGGCACGAGAATGCTTGAACCCAGGAGGCAGAGGTTGCAGTGAGCCGACATCTTGCCATTGCACCACAGGCTGGGCAACAGGAAAAATCTGTCTCAAAAAAAAAAAAAAGTCAGGCCTGGTGGCTCATGCCTGCAGTCCCAGCACCTGGGGAGGCTGAGGCTGGCAGATCAGAAGGTCAAGAGCTCGAGACCAACCTGGCCAACATGGAGAAACCCTGTCTCTACTAAACATACAAAAATTAGCTGAGTGTGATGGTGCACACCTGTAGTCTCAGCTCCTCAGGAGGCTGAGGCAGGAGAATTGCTTGAACCTGGGAGGTGGAGGTTGCAGTAAGCCAAGATCGTGCCACTGCACTCCAGCTTGGGCAACAAGAGCGAAACTCCATCTCAGTTAAAAAAAAAAAAAAGTAAAAGTGTATCCAGCTTTCTACTACCTGCTGTATACTTTTCTGTCCTCGTCCTCCCACCTAATAAGCTAATATTTATTTATTACATAATTTAAGAAACAGAAAAATTTGGAGCAAAACCCACAGAATTCTCAGAAGACATAAATGTTTTAATGTGAAAAAGGCCTATATCATTTTTTCAGCCTAAAAAGCAAAACAGGACAAATAAAAATAAATTTGGGTCAGGCTGCTCTATTTTCTGGGGGGGGGGAAAAGTTTTTCCATGAATTTATTTTTCTTTTTTCTAGTAGTTGTTTCTTTTGCCCAGGCTAGGGTGCTGTGGCATGCTCATAGCTCACTGCGACCTCAATCTTTCTGGCTCAAGGGATTCTTACCTCAGCCTCCGCAGTAGGTGTGACTACAGGCACTTGCCACCAAGCCCACCTAATTTCTGTGTTTTTTGTAGAGAGGAGCTATCACTTCATTACCCAGGCTGGTTTTGAACTCCTGAGCTCAAGTGATCCACCCACCTTTGCCTCTCTAAGTGTTGGGATTATAGGCATAAGGCACTGCTCCTGGCTGGTAATTGTTTTACTGAAAGGTAACATACAGACAGAAAACTACACAAATCATGAATGGAACACACTGTGCAACCAGCACCCAGATCAAAAAAGCAGACATGCCAGCACCCAGAAGGCCCCTTTCATCTCAACTTCCTTACTCCCCTCCTCAAGGAAAACCACCGTCCCAACTTCTACCATCACAGACTAGGTTTGCCAGGTTTTGAACTTCAAATAAAAGAAAAAAAAAGGTAGTATTACTTTTTTGTGTCTAGCTTTATTAAATAGGATGTTTGTGATATTTAACATATATTGTTGCAAGTAGTAGTCTGTTTTTACAATGCTATGGAGTGTTCTATTGTGTGAATTTATCACAATTTGCTCATTTACTGTGCATGGAAACTTGGGTTGTGTCCCCAATAATGATTACAAATAATGCTACCTAAGCATTCTGGTACATTATTTTTGTGAACATATATAGCCACACATCACATAACATTTTGGGGACCGGGCGAGGTGGCTCACACCTGTAATCCCAACACTTTGGGAGGCCAAGGTGGGCGGATCACGAGGTCAGGAGTTCAAGTGTAGTCTGGCCAACATAGTGAAACCCTGTATCTACCAAAAATACAAAACATTAGCTGGGTGTAGTGGTGTTCGCCTGTAATCCTAGCTACTCCAGAGGTTGAGGCAGGAGAATCACGTGAACCTAGGAGGCAGAGGTTGCTATGAGCCGAGATCTCGCCATTGCACTCCAGCCTGGGCAAGGGTGTGAGACTCTGTCTCAAAAAAACAAAACAAGGGCCGGGCGTGGTGGCTCACGCCTGTAATCCAAGCACTTTGGAGGCCAAGGCGGGTGGATCACCTGAGGTCGGGAGTTCAAGACCAGACTGACCAACATGGTGAAACCCCGTCTTTTAAAAAAATATTTAAAAAAACAAATAAACAAACAAAACAAAACAAAAAAACACAGCCACACATATGATGATGGTCCCATAAGATTATAATACCAGGGCCAGGTACAGTGGCTCACACCTGTAGTTCTCAGCACTTTGGAAGGCCAAGGCAGGCGGATCACGAGGTCAAGAGTTCCAGACCAGCCTGTCCAACAGGGTAAAATCCAGTATCTACTCAGAATACAAAACTTAGCCGGGCATGGTGGTGCATGCCTGTAGTCCCAGCTACTTGGGAGGCTGAGGCAGGGGAATCACTTAAACCTGAGAGGCAGAGGTCTCAGGGAGCTGAGATTGTGCCACTGTACTTCAGCCTGGGCGACAAAGCAAGACGCCATCTTGGAAAAAAAAAAAAAAAGATTATAATACAAAATTTTAATGTTCTTTTCTTTTCTTTTCTTTTCTGACAGAGTTTCTCTCTGCCACCAGGCTGGAGTGCAGTGGTGAGATCTTGGCTCACTGCAACCTCTGATTCCCAGGTTCAGGCAATTCTCCTGCCTCAGCCTCCCAAGTAGCTGGGACTACAGGCATGTGCCACCATGCCCAGCTAATTTTTGTATTTTTAGGAGACAGGGGGTTTCATCATGTTGGTCAGGATGGTCTAGATTTCTTGACCTTGTGATCCTCCCACCTTGGCCTCCCAAAGTGCTGGGATTACAGGTGACAGCCACCATGCCCAGCCTAATGTACCTTTGAGACGGAGTCTCGCTCTGTCGCCTAGGCTGTAGTGCAGTGGTGTGATCTCAGCTCACTGCAACTTCTGCCTGCCGGGTTCAAGTGGTTCTCCTGCTTCAGCCTCCTAATTGGCTGGGATCATAGGAGCATACTACCATGCCTGGCTAATTTTTGTATATATGTTTTTTTTTTTTTTTTTAGAAAAAGTCTTGGGACAGGGGTGGAAGGCAGAGAGAAAAAGCACAAAACACAAAACAAAACAAAACAAAAGTCTTTGTCTGTCACCCAGGTTGGAGTAGAGTGGCTTAATCTTGGCTCACTGCAACCTCTGACTCCTGGGTTCAAGCGATTCTCCTGCCTCACTCTCCTGAGTAGCTGGGATTGTAGACACCTGCCACTATACTCTGCTAATTTTTGTATTTTTAGTAGAGACAGGGTTTTACCATGTTGTCTAGGCTGGTCTTGAACTCTTGACCTCAGGTGATCCACCCACCTCGGCCTCCCAAAGTGCTGGAATTACAGGCATGAGTCACTGCGCCTGGCCTTAATTTTTGTATTTTTAGTAGAGACAGGGTTTCACCACGTTGGTCTGGCTGCTCTCAAATTCTGTGATCTGCCGCCTTGGCCTCTCAAAGTGCTAGGATTACAGGCGTGAGCCACTGCACCCCGCCTCATCTATACAGCTTTCATAATGTCTTTACAAGAGAGTTATGGAAGTGGAATTATTGAGTCAAAGTCTGTGAATATTTCTGAAGAGGAAATTGTCTTCCGGAAAGCCTCTATAAATTATTCTTCGCCGGGCGTGGTGGCTTAGATTTGCAGTGAGCTCAGATTGCGCCACAGCACTCCAGCCTGGGAGACAGAGCAAGACTCCATCTCAAAAAAAATAAAATAAAATAGCCGGGCGCGGTGGCTCACGCCTGTAATCCCATCACTTTGGGAGGCCGAGGTGGGTGGATCACGAGGTCAAAAGATCGAGACCATCCTGGTCAACATGGTGAAACCCCGTCTCTACTAAAAATACAAAAAAATCAGCTGGGCATGGTGGCGCGTGCCTGTAATCCCAGCTACTCAGGAGGCTGAGGCAGGAGAATTGCCTGAACCCAGGAGGCGGAGGTTGCGGTGAGCCGAGACTGTGCCATTGCATTCCAGCCTCGGTAACAAGAGCAAAACTCTGTCTCAAAAAAAAAAATAATAAAATAAAATAAATAAAAATTATTCTCCTTCAGCAGATTATGTTTACAGAATGAAAATCTACCACCATTACCTTTTTTTTTTTTTTTTTTTTTTGAGACAGAGTCTTGCTCTAGCACCAGGCTGGAGTGCAGTGTAGTGATCTCGGCTCACTGCAACCTCCATCTCCCACATTCAGGCAATTCTCCTGCCTCAGCCTCCCGAGTAGCTGGGACTACAGGTGTGTGCCACCACATCTGGCTAATTATTGTATTTTTAGTACAGAGGGGGTTTCACCATGTTGGTCAGAATGGTCTTGAACTTCTGACCTCAAGAGATCCACCCGCCTAGGCCTCTCAAAGTGCTGGGATTAGAGGCATGAGCCACTGCACCCAGCCCATCACCATTTTTTTAGCTGTGTGTTAGCTACTATTCTTTCACAACCTCATTTAATGCTCATAACTATTTAGTGCAGTAGTAGATGGTATAATTCTCATTTTATAGGTAATTTAACTGAGGCTCAGAGAGGGTAAGAAATCAGCCAAGGGCAAAACTGGAATTAATCTCAGGTCTTTCTCTCTCAAGTTCATGCTTTTTTGTTTTGATTTTGAATCTAAGATATGGATGTCTGAGTCAAATGTACTCCTCAAATCATGGTATGTTTTCTTTTTCTTTTTCTTTTTTTTTTTGGAGACGGAGTTTCGCTCTTGTTACCCAGGCTGGAGTGCAATGGCGCGATCTCGGCTCACCGCAACCTCCGCCTCCCGGGTTCAGGCAATTCTCCTGCCTCAGCCTCCTGAGTAGCTGGGATTACAGGCACACGCCACCATGCCCAGCTAATTTTTTGTATTTTTAGTAGAGACGGGGTTTCACCATGTTGACCAGGATGGTCTCGATCTCTTGACCTTGTGATCCACCCGCCTCGGCCTCCCAAAGTGCTGGGATTACAGGCTTGAGCCACCGCGCCCGGCTTATGGTATGTTTTCATCACTGGTTGTCTCTCTATTTCTTTCTCTGTGTTGTCTAGGCTGGGGTGCAACATCATGGCTCGCTGCAGCCTTGACTTTGGCTCAAGCGGTCTTCCCACCTCAGCCTTCAGAGTATCTGGGACCACAGGCACCCGCCACCATGCCTGGTTAATTTTTGTATTTTTTGTAGAGATGGTAATTCATCATGTTGCCCAGGCTAGTGTTGAACTCCTGGGCTCAAGTCATCTACACAGAACCTCACTGCGTTGCCCAGCTGGAGTACAGTGACATGATCTTGGCTCACTGCAATCTCCACCTCCCGGGTTCAAGTGATTCTTTTGCTTCAGCCTCCAAAGTAGCTGGTATTACAGGTACTTGCCACCACACTTGGCTAATTTTTGTATTTTTCGTAGAGAAAGGGTTTCGAGCCGGGCGCAGTGGCTCAAGCCTGTAATCCCAGCACTTTGGGAGGCCGAGGCGGGTGGATCACGAGGTCAAGAGATCGAGACCAGCCTGGTCAACATGGTGAAACCCCGTCTCTACTAAAAATACAAAAAATTAGCTGGGCATGGTGGTGTGTGCCTGTAATCCCAGCTACTCAGGAGGCTGAGGCAGGAGAATTGCTTGAACCCAGGAGGCGGAGGTTGCGGTGAGCCAAGATCGCGCCATTGCACTCCAGCCTGGGTAACAAGAGTAAAACTCCGTCTCAAAAAAAAAAAAAAAAAAAAAAAAAAAAGAGAAAGGGTTTCACCATGTTGGCCAGGCTGGTCTCAAACTCCTGACCTCAGGTGACCCTCCCACCTCTGCCTCCCAAAGTGCTGGGATTACAGGTGTGAGCCAACCCGCTTGGCCTTCGATTAACTCTTCAATGTTTATTATTTTACTCTGATACTAAAAATTGTGCATGTTGAATATGAATAAGGATACAATCACTTCTACACACACATACATACATTTACATCTATGCCTGTATATTAAAAACTATGGGCGAAAGAAATGGGGAGATGTAGGTCAATAAATAAAAAGAAGTAGATATGTAGGATGAGAAAGTCTAGAGATCTACTATACAACATGAGGTCCATAGTTAATAACATTGTATTGTACTTGGGTTTTTTGTTAAATAGGTAGATTTTAGCTGCTCTTGTTATACTTACACAAGCCTTTATGTGACAGTATAGATATGTTAATTTTCACTATAGTAACCATTTTACTCTCTCTATATATCCCACAACATCATGTTGTAAACCTCAAATATACACAATAAAATTTATTTTTATTTTTATTTTTTATTTATTTTTGAGACAGAGTCTCGCTCTGTCGCCCAGGCTAGAGTGCAGTGGCATGACCTCGGCTCACTGCAACCTTTGCCTCCCGGGTTCAGGCAATCATCCTGCCTCAGTCTCCTGAGTAGTTGGAATTACAAGTGCCCACCACCATGACAGGCTAATTTTTGTAATTTAGTGGAGACAGGGTTTCACCATGTTGGCCAGGCTAGTCTTGAACTCCTGACCTCAAATGATCCTCCCACCTCAGCCTTACACCCACCACTGCACCCACCCAATATAATTATTATAATTATTATTTTTTTTCTTTTTAATAAAGACGGGGTTTCCCTATGTTGGTCAGGCTGGTCTTGAACTCATGACCTCAGGTGATCCTTCCACCTCGGCCTCCCAAAGTGCTGGGATTACTTACAGGCATGAGCCACCGAGCCAGGCCCTCATTTTTTTTAAAAAAAAAACTATGAGTTCAGGCCGGGCTCCATGGCTCACGAGGCAGGCGGATCACCTGAGGTCAGGAGTTTGACACCAGCCTGGCCAACATGATGATCTCGGCTCACTGCAACCTTTGCCTCCCATCTCTACTGAAAATACAAAATTAGCTGGGCGTGGTGGTGCGTGCCTGTAATGCTAGCTACTTGGGAGGCTGAGGCAGGAGAATCACTTGAACCTGGGAGGCGGAGGTTGCAGTGAGCCGAGCTCGCGACATTGCACTCCAGCCTGGGCAAAAAGAAAGAAACACCACTCAAAAAAAAAAAAACCTGAAAAAACAATAAAAAAAACTATGAGTTCACACTGATATCTCCAATTCCAATGCAATAGCATGGCATTCTCCCCATAGTTTTAACTTCATTGTACCACAGTGAGAAAGCTGACTCTGTCATCCTTAATGTATTTAGTGACTTGATCAATCATCCTGTATGCAACTAATCTCCCAGTCTAAGCTTCCAGGCCTTCCCCACTGGGATGCCTTGCTCTCCACTCGGCTCTAGGGCTTAGACTTTGTGTAGGGCTGCCTCCCAGGTGTTCAAGCCCTCTTCATCTTCTCAGGTTCTTCAGCCTCCTTACCTACTAGGTCACTGACACCTGGCTGTGGACCACCAGGTGTATATGATTCCTTTGTTCTGTATACCTCCTAATGTCTCTGGCACTGAATATTTTAGGATGGAAAAGGGGAAGAGGAACACTGTGCACTTTTTAATGGATAATGTGCCTCTTATTTTTTAAGCTCTTTATTCACATCTTTCTTTCTTTTCTTTCTTTTTTTTTTGAGATGGAGTTTCTCTCTGTCACCCAGGCTGGACTGCAGCGGCGCAATCTCGGCTGGCTGTGAACTCCGCATTCCGGGTTCAAGCAATTCTCTTGCCTCAGCCTCCCGAGTCACTGGGACTACAGGTGTGCGTCACAACACTCAGCTAATTTTTGTATTTTTAGCACAAAATACAAAATATACGCTCGATCACACATCTTATTTCTTTAGTAAGTCACAGAACTGGAATTTTTGGATAAATTTTATTTATTTATATATTTTTTTGGCCGTGCGTAGTGGCTTACGCTTGTAATCCCAGCACTTTGGGAGGCTGAGGCGGATAGATCACCTGAGGTCGGGAGTTCGAGACCAGCCTGACCAACATGCAGAAATGCTGTCTCTACTGAAAATACAAAAAATTAGCAGGGCGTGGTGGCACGTGCCTGTAATTCCAGCTACTTGGGAGGATGAGGCAGGAGAATCACTTGAACCTGTGAGGGGGAGGTTGCAGTGAGCTGAAATCGGGCCATTGCACTCCAGCCTGGGCAACAATAGCAAAATTCCGTCTCAAAAAAATGAAAAAAAAGTTTTTCTTTTTTTTTGAGACAAAGTCTCACTCAGTGGCCCAGGTTGGAGTGTAATGGCCTGATATCGGCTCGCTGCAAACAAACTCTGCCTACCAGGTGCAAGTGATTCTCTACGTCAGCCTCCCGAGTAGCTGGGATTACTGGCACTGGCCACCACGCACGTGTAATTTTTTTGTGTTTTTAGTAGAAATGGGGTTTCACCATCTTGGGCAGGCTGGTCTTGAACTCCTGACCTCGTGATACATCCTCCTCGGCCTCCCAAAGTGCTGGGATTATAGGTGTGAATGACCGCGCCTGGCCTGGATGAAAGTTTTTTTTTTTTTTTTGAATTGTGTTTTAGGTTTTGGGGTACATGTGAAGAACATGCAAGATGGATGAAAGTTTTTTTTTTTTTTTTTTTTTTTTTTTTTTTTTTTTTTTGAGATGGAGTTTCGCTCGTTACCCAGGCTGGAGTGCAATGGCACGATCTCGGCTCATCGCAACCTCCGCCTCCTGGGCTCAGGCAATTCTCCTGCCTCAGCCTCCTGAGTAGCTGGGATTACAGGCACGTGCCACCATGCCCAGCTAATTTTTTGTTTTTAGTAGAGACGGGGTTTCACTATGTTGACCAGGATGGTCTCGATCTCTTGACCTCGTGATCCACCCGCCTCGACCTCCCAAAGTGCTGGGATTACAGGCTTGAGCCACCGCGCCCGGCCAATGGATGGAAGTTTTTTTTTTTTTTTTTTTGAGGCAGAGTTTCGCTCTTGTTACCCAGGCTGGAGTGCAATGGCGCGATCTCGGCTCACCGCAACCTCCGCCTCCTGGGTTCAGGCAATTCTCCTGCCTCAGCCTCCTGAGTAGCTGGGATTACAGGCACGCGCCACCATGCCCACCTAATGTTTTGTATTTTTAGTAGAGACGGGGTTTCACCGTGTTGACCAGGATGGTCTCGATCTCTCGACCTCGTGATCCACCCGCCTCGGCCTCCCAAAGTGCTGGGATTACAGGCTTGAGCCACCGCGCCCGGCTGGATGGAAGTTTTTAAAGAGAGTCTCGCTCTGAAGCTGGTGTGCAGTGGTGTGATCCTAAATCACTGCAGACTCAAACTCCTGGGCTCAGGTGATCCTCCAGCCTCAGTATCCTCAGTAGCTGAGACTACAGGTGCACTCAACCATGCCCAGCTAGTAGAGACGGGGGTCTCCCTGCTCAGGCAGCACTGGGATTACAGACGTGAGCCACCGCTCCTGGACTGAAAAGAGTGTGTTTAAGGCTTTAAAAAAATATGCCAACATAGTGAAATCCCGTCAAAAAAAAAAAAAAAAAAATCAATCTGCTCTCAAAAACTGTTGCAACAATTTACAATCTCATCAGCACTGAGTATCCACTTCCCCGCACTCTTCTCAGTAGTATTATTAAACAAATAAAATACATAAATGACAGTTTGTTGGGCTCAAGGAGTCTCTGGACAAGTTTCTTATTCTCTACGCTGCCTCTCCTCTGGACACAGGAAGGGGTCCTTTTCCTTATTTATTTTGTTATTTCATTTCCGTCAACACGACTTGGCTTGGGGACGAAGGTCGGAGGCAGGCTAGTTACCGCAGACGAGGAGGCCTCGCGGCACTTGGCCTAGAGTAGCTCACGCGGCAGCCGACACGGACCTCTTTTCGGCTGGGTCTACCTGCGTGTCTCCGGGCGGTAGAGGGAGCCATCGAGCCCGCAACGGACCCCGCCCCCAGGGCAGCGCGCCGCGCTCCCATGACGTATTTCCGCGTCATCTGCCGCTGAGGCTTGCTCCCATTGGTTGTTGGCGAGGCAATAGGGGCGGAGTCGAGTGGGTGTGTGGAAAGCGCCGCAGCCCGGGTAGGGGGCGAGGCTTCCCCTTCCCCGCCCCTCCCCGACCTCCAGTCCCTCCCAGGGCCGCTGCGCGGAGCGGCTAGGAGCGCGGCGGCGGCACTTTCCCCGGCAGGAGCTGGGGCTGGGCTCTGGTGCGCGCGCGACGGGGACGCCTGAGCCAGAGGGACTGGTTGGTTGAGGGAGAGAGGGAGGGAATCCCGGGCTGCCGAACCGCACTTTCAGTTCTCTCCACGCCTGCGGGGCAGCCCTTCGGCTCGCTGCGCGCGGAGTCGAGTCCCGGGCGGGTGAGGCGGGGGTCCCGAGACCGCCACCGGCCCCCTCGGAGCTGACGGGACCGCGCGGGGCGCACCCGCCGAAGGTATCCCCGGGGCCCGCGGCCCGGACTTGGACCTGCGCAGCGGGCTCGGGGCAGCTCAGCGGGAGGAAGCGAGAGGTGCTGCCCTCCCCCCGGAGTTGGAAGCGCCTTAGCCCGGTCCAAAATGCCCAAGAAGAAGCCGACGCCCATCCAGCTGAACCCGGCCCCCGACGGCTCCGCGGTTAACGGGACCAGCTCTGCGGAGTAAGTATGGAGCGGGCGGCGAGCGTCGGGGCCCGGCTGGGGAGGCCCGGGCCGGGGCTCAGGAGCGCGCGCCAGGCTCCGCTACGGTTTGTCACGTACGTCTGGGGCTGGCAGGGGGCGAGGAACTCCCGGCCGCCGAGGTATCAGTGACTAAGCACTGATTGTGCTCCTGACTCAGACCAGTTCGCGGATCCCGCGGGTCTCGATTCCCCTTTTCACCCGTTTCCCGACCATCTCAGTGGTCCCTGGCCACTGACCAGTCTTTTCCCAAGAAAATAAAAGCTGGCACATCTCCCCTGCCTCTCCCCAGCTGTGTTCTAAATGTGATCCTCTGGGAGTCTGGCCTGTAACGGGGAGAGAAGGCTGATGTTTTGGGAAGAATTAAGATCACATCTGTGCTTTGAGACCGGCTCAGGTTATGAAGTGTGGAGCATTAGCCTCACCTTCATGCCTGACACCTGTAGGGCCTGAGTGCCTTGTTGCAGGCCAGCTGCCTGGCCAGCGGGGGCGTGCTGGCAGTCCGTGTGGACTTCGTGGCTTTTCCTTGCTGACTTTGGGAGTTCCCGGTCCTTGGCCTTCCTGAGAACTGTCTTGCTTAAGAAAGCATCGTTCCTTATCCAGCTATTCATTCATTCATTCAGCAAACCATTTCCTCACTAATGATTAGCTTTCCCTTCTTGACCAGGAGCTCCTAAACTCCTGACCTGAGACATGGAACACCATGACCTATAAACCACATACTAGGTGCTCCATCTCTGCAGCTTCCAGCGCTGCTCACAAACGAACACTGTATTTCGTTAAATAATCATGAGGCTGTTTCCTGGAGGTTTCTGAGCTCCCATAACTCTTGGGTTCTAGGTAAGGGACAAGACTATGTGAGGGAAAGCTGCTTGGTTAGCTAGAGAAATAGCCAGAAAAGATTAGGTTATTATTATTTTTTGCCTTTTTTTTTGTTGTTGTTGTTGGTATTTTGTCCAACCTTCAGTAAAGGTTAGGTTCTTAATCATTTACCTGCATCCCGCAGATTTTAGGAAGCTAATTGATGAAATCAGAGTAGGCTTGGACTTTTCTGCTCTTTGGTGATTTCTGTAACCTCCCTTTCTTTAGTTTTTTTTTTTTTAATTTAATTTTTAAAATTTTATAGAGATGGGGTCTTGGTATATTGCTTAGGCTGGTCTTGAACTCCTGGGCTCTAGCGATCCTCCCAAAGTGCTGGGATTACAGGCGTGAGCCACTGTACTCAGCCAACTTTCCATAAATTTTAATAACCTGGGGACCTGTTGGCTTGGTGAGTTGTTCCATGCCTGTAGTGATCACACGGTCATTGGTGGTCCTGTGGTATGTGTTCAGCTAAGGTCTTCAGACATACCCCCAGCAGACTCTCCTGTTTAAGCCCCTCTCAGTCGTGTGGTATCTGTTTTCAATGATACTGACTTGTATAGGTGGTTGAGTTGCATTGCAAACTTTTTTTTTTTTTTTTTTGAGACGGAGTTTCAATCTTGTTGCCCAGGCTGGAGTGCAATGGTGCGATCTCTACTCACCGCAACCTCCGCCTCCTGGGTTCAAGTGATTGTCCTGCCTCTCAGCCTCCTGAGTCTCTGGGATTACAGGCATGCGCCACCACTAGCTAATTTTGTATTTTTAGTAGAGGGGGAGCGCTTCTCCATGTTGATCAGGATGGCCTTGAACTCCTAACCTCAGGTGATCTGCCTGCCTTGGCCTCCCAAAGTGCTGGGATTACAGGCATAAGCCATCACGCCCAGCTGCAGTGCAAACATTTGTTCAGTTTTAGTGTACAGTGTTTCACCATTTTAAAACAGACTGAAAGCCCTGACTGTTAGGACAAGTTCTGACCACAGTGGATTCTGGCTGAATGTTGTGGCCTGATCATCCTTTCCTATTTGATTTGGAAGTGGATACTAAGAAGAAGTACCTATTATTCTGTTGTAACTGTGACACCACAACTGTATTGTCTCAAGGGAGAGGGATTTCTTTAAAACAGTAAAAGCGCCGGGTGCGGTGGCTCAAGCCTGTAATCCCAGCACTCTGGGAGGCCGAGGCGGGTGGATCACGAGGTCAAGAGATCGAGACCATCCTGGTCAACATGGTGAAACCCCGTCTCTACTAAAAATACGAAAAATTAGCTGGGCATGGTGGCGCATGCCTGTAATCCCAGCTACTCAGGGGGCTGAGGCAGAATTGCCTGAACCCAGGAGGCGAAGGTTGCGGTGAGCCAAGATCGCGTCATTGCACTCCAGCCTGGGTAACAATAGTGAAACTCCGTCTCAAAAAAAAACGAAAAAAAAAAATTAAAAAAAAATAAACAGTAAAAGCAGGATGAGAATAAACTACTCCATATTTGGATGGGACTGGGAGGTTCTAAACAGTGGTTAAGAGGTAAGGGCTCTGGAGTTAGGCTAGATTTGAAGCCTAGCTCTGTTGTTTGTGTGTGTTTGTGTGCGTGTGTGTGTGTGTGTGTGTGTGTGTGTTTGGAGACAGAGTCTTGCTCTGTTCTCCAGGCTGGAGTGCAGTGACCTGATGTCGGCTCACTGTGACCGCTGCCTCCTAGGTTCAAGTGATTGTCCTGCCTCAGTCTCCTAAGTAGCTGGGATTACCCAGGCTAATTTTATATTTTTAGTAGAACTTGAACTTGGTCTTGAACCCCTAACCTCATGATCTGCACCCCTTGGCCTCCCAAAGTGTTCGGATTACTGGCATGAGCCACCATGCCTGGCCTCTGTTGTGTGTTCAGGTTTTCTAGTTTAAGGCTTAGATTTAGCCGGGCGCAGTGGCTCAAGCCTGTAATCCCAGCACTTTGGGAGGCCGAGGTCGGTGGATCACGAGGTCAAGAGATCGAGACCATTCTGGTCAACATGGTGAAACCCTGTCTCTACTAAAAATACAAAAAAAAATTAGCTGGGCATGGTGGCACGTGCCTGTAATCCCAGCTACTCAGGAGGCTGAGGCAGGAGAATTGCCTGAACCCAGGAGGCAGAGGTTGCGGTGAGCCAAGATCGCGCCATTGCACTCTAGCCTGGGTAACAAGAGTGAAACTCCGTCTCAAAAAAAAAAAAGGCTTAGATTTAGGTTTTTTCATCTGCAGAAATGGGGCCAATAATAGAACTACTTAGCATAGTTGTGAAGATTAAATGAGCTAGTACATATTAAACCTTCCAAAGCTGTTGGCTCCTGGTGCCTTTGTTGCTGCCTAAGTTTTGGACTGAAGGAAACTTGAAAGTGATTTCCATTCATGGTGGTGGATTGTGTATTAAAGTGCCTTTGCTTCTGGACAAACAGTTCTCCCTAGTTTAGTTTTTTGTACCATCTGCATCTACCTCCATGACTCACTGCTATGTTATAATAGGAGGCATCTTTGTGTAGGCTACCCGAGACAAACAGGGACTGTTTCCCTATATTTTGTAGCACTAATGAGAGGGACAACTGTACACATCTTATCTTTAACTTCTGAGTGTTTGTCTAGCAAAATGTCCCGTCTTGGGCGGCCAGCAGAAAGAACTCTGTTGCTTTCATGATTTCTGTGATTAGATCAGGGAACAATTTTGAATGTTATCAGACAATGTGAACTAAAGAAGAAGAAAATCCATTTTGACAGTAAAGAACTCTTCGCACCAAACTGGTAAAGTTTCTTTGTCCTTGGCACCTTGTGTTCACCTCTAACATAGGACTTACCCCATATAGAGATGGAGTTGGGTAATATGGGACCTGAAGTTTATGCAAGTTCTAAGGGTCCTCAAAGAAAAATCATGCAATTTGCATATTTTGCAAAAACCTGAGCATATTACTAGGGTCTTAAGTGTTACAATGTAATATATTGGAAATAAGATAACATTATTCTTCTGTTTAAAATGTTCTGGGCCGGGCGCGGTGGCTCAACCTTGTAATCCCAGCACTTTGGGAGGCCGAGGCGGGTGGATCATGAGGTCGAGAGATCGAGACCATCCTGGTCAACATGGTGAAACCCCGTCTCTACTATAAATACAAAAAATTAGCTGGGCATGGTGGCATGTGCCTGTAATCCCAGCTACTCAGGAGGCTGAGGCAGGAGAATTGCCTGAACCCAGGAGGCGGAGGTTGCGGTGAGCCGAGATCGTGCCATTGCACTCCAGCCTGGGTAACAAGAGCAAAAACTCCGTCTCAAAAAAAAAAAAAAAAAAAAAAAAAATGTTCTTCTGGTTCTACTGCAGTTAGCATAAATCCAAACTCCTTATATTGGACTGAGAGACTGAGTGATCTGCCTGTTGTCCCGACTGCCCCCTCTCACCAATCTCTTTAACCACATTTCCTGCCTCTCCTTTCTTCCATCACACTAGTCCTCTTTCACTTCCTCTATGGGATGGTCCATACTCACTGCAGGCCTCTGAACATGCTGTTCCCTTTGCCTGGAATGAATCGCCCCTCCTTCGCTAGCTAGGCAGGAAGCAGTCTTCACCTATTTGCCTAAATGTCACTTCCTCTGAGATGCTTATAAACCACTGAATGTGGTCCCTCTTTCTCATGTCACCTGAGCTTTTTTATCTTTTTTTTTTTTTTTTTTTGATAAGGGATTTTGCTGTGTTGCCTAGGCTGGTTGTTGAACTCCTGGACTTTAGTGATTCTCTCACCTCAGCCTATTGAGTAGCTGGGACTATAGGTGGGTACTACCGTGCCTAGTACTCACCCGAGCTTTTAATGAGACTTAATCATTGTAATTCTTTATTGAGGTTTGGCTTTACTGTACACTATAAACTTTAAGCATAGTGCTGCCTTTTTTTGACTCACCACTCTATAAGTACAACCAAAATAATTCCTGGCACATAACAGGTGTATAGATGTTTGTTGAATCAATGAGTGAGTAAATATTTGCACAATGGGTTTAGTGAAACTTGAGGTCTTTTCATTTTTCCTTTTCTTTTTCCGTTTATGCTCATTCCTTATCTCCCCATTTCCTTTTGTTTTACAGTCACCCACTCAACCATTCTAAGATATTTATATGGTTTTATTTTTATTTATTTATTGGCGCTATATATGTGTGCCTTTACTAGCTGGGCCACTACTTGAGGGGGATAAAGGGGGAGGAGTGGGTGGCCCGATGCCTTGCCGGGGGTGCTTTACAGACTTGTAGGTGATGGAGAAGTCACCGAGGTAGTGGCCAATCGTCTCTGGCTTGATCTCCACCTGGTTGAAGGTCTTGCCATTGTAGATGACCATGCCGCCCGCTGTCAAGGGCAGGAGGATCAAGTCCTGCAAGCACGTCTTCACCGCTTCCGGCTTCTCCATGGGCGGTCCTTGGTCTTGCGCAGGCGCTTTAGCAGTTAGTGCTGCTTCCGCTTCAGGCCCGTGTTCAGCCGCCGCCGCTGGTGCGCACTGTACAACTGCACTGGCTGCTTTTAGTACAAGTGTAGCAGCTGGTCTAGGGCCACGCCACGGCAGGTGAACTTGCGGAAGTTCCTGTTGTTCTTCTGCTCTACCTCTGCCATCTTGCCGGATCCTTAGAAAAGGCTATTTATGTGGTTTTATAATTCCACCTGTTGGTCTGGTTATGTGTATGCCTTTGGGAAGTAGAAGTATGGTTTTGTATGTATCTGCTTAGGATTCTAAAATGCTATAGTGCTGGGAATCTGCATATCCTAGATAGACTAGAATAGGTTATGTTGAGGTTAACAACCACAAAATCTCAGCAATTTAACACACTTTTAGGTCAGTGGGAGCCTTTGTAGATTGGAGTTCTTTAGGGATCCAGGCTGATTGAGGCATCCTCTCTGAAATATACCTACATGAAGAGGGAATCTTGTGAAGAGCCACATTCAGGCTCTTAAAGTTTTGCCAAGAAGTGAGCCTTGTCATTTTTGCTGCCATTTCTTTGGCCAGAGCAAATCATGTGGCCATGTTGACTTTCAAGGACGCCAGTATCGTACTTCGAAGGGGGAGAACCGGGAGTGTGTGTGTGTGTGTGTGTGTGTGTGTGTGTGTTTAAATAGGGTTTCACTCTCACTGCCCAGACTGGAGTACAATGGTGCCATCTCACCACTCACTGCTACCTGTGCCTCCTGTGCTCAAGTGATTCTCCTGCCTCAGCCTTGTGAGTGGCTGAGTGAGACTACAGGTGTGTGCCACCACACCCTGCTAAGTTTTGATTGCTTTGTAGAAATGGGGTTTCACCATGTTGCTCAGGCTGGTCTCCGAACTCCTGGGCTCAAGCGATCTGCCCACCTCATCCTCCCAATGTGCTGGAATTATAGGTGTGAGCCACTGTATTGGTGAACCAGGAGTATTTAAACAGAAGCAACGACCATCCCTAAATTTTATATCAGTTTCTTTTTCTGAGACCGAAGTTTGCTCTTGTTGCCCAGGCTGGAATGCAATGGCATGATCTCGGCTCACTGCAACCTCCACCTCCCAGGTTCAAGTAATTCTCCAGCCTCAGCCTCCTGGGTAGCTGGGATTACAGGCATGTGCCACCACGCCTGGCTGATTTTGTATTTTTAGTAGAGATGGGGTTTCACTATGTTGATCAGGCTGGTTTTGAACTCCAGACCTCAGTTGATACACCTGCCTCGGCCTCCCAAAGTGATGGGATTACAGGCGTGAGTCACCGCACCCAGCCTTAGTTCCTTTTTTTTTTGAGACAGAGTCCCGCTCTGTTGACCAGGCTTTGCAGTGATGCGATCTTGGCTCACTACAGCCTTTACCTCCTGGGTTCAGACGATCCTCTTGCCTCAGCCTCTTGAGTAGCTGGGACTACAGGTGCATGCCGCCACACTCAGCTAATTTTTTGTATTTTTAGTAGCGATGGGGTTTTGCCATGTTGGTCAGGCCGGTCTCAAACTCTTGACCTTATGATTCACCTGCCTTGGCCTCCCAAAGTGCTGGGATTACAGGTGTGAGCCACTGCACCCGGCCTTAGTTTCTTTTCTTTTCTTTTTTTTTTTTTAACCAAATTTGTTTTGAGCGCTATTCATGATACTATGCAATATGTGTCTAGTTCATTATTTCTCTTGGTTGTAGAGCAATCATGTGCATCTGCCACATTTTGCTTACTTATTTCTCTAGAATTAGACATCTTCGTTGTTTCCCATCCCCTTGCTGCCTCAAACAGTCATGACCATGACCATCCTTGGACATCTTTTTCTCCTTTGGATGTTGTGAGAGAGTTTCCTGTGGAATGTACTCAGAAGTGGGATTGTTGGGTCTTAGGGTACATTGCCTCTCCTTCTAGTATAAGGCACATTATTAAGCTCTTTCTTTAGAACAACACTGTTAATGCAGTTGCAGTAGTGAGTAGGGTACCTCCCAAGATCTCACTTTTTCTTTGACCTTGGGCAAGTCCTTTCTACTTTCTGACTCTTGGTTTCCTTATCTGTAAAGTGGAGTTGATAATTGTTTACAAAATCTTCCATGGTGGCCTACAAGGCCCTACCTGATCATGTCCTTAGTTTTCTTTCAGTGCCGCCTTCATTCATGCACTCTAGCCAGACTGTCCTCTGTGCTTTCGGGTTGTAGGTTGGGCACGTTCTTCTCTTAGAATATTTGCTTTTGCCATTCCTGCTGCCTGGAAGGCTTATTTCTCAAATACCATATGACTTGCTTCCTCACTTCCTTCCCACCTCTGTTGAAATGTCTCCTCACAGAGACCATCTTTGATCACTCTAATACAGCACTCCCCGTCATTCTTTACTCCTTGATTTTGCCTTAGTTTTCTTTGTAGCACTGGCCACTAACTGATGTTGCATCGTGTCTAAGTATTTATCTTCTTCTGCCACCCTAATTGTAAGCTTCAAGATGGTTGGGCTTTGCTTTGTTCATTGCTCAGTGTGTAGAACAGATTCTGGCACATAGAAAATACTCAGTAGGTATCTGTTGATTAAATGATTGACTAGACCCTACCTCAAAGGAATACTTTCAAGATATATAAAATTTCTCTGAAGGCTGTAAGGTGCCGAACAACCTTAGGAGGGCTCATTACTTGGCCTTAGTGGCGGCTATGATTTTGGAGTTTCAGCTGTTTCTATGTAACCGTAAAATACTCAGTCTGACTTACTGCATTCAGAGTGTGGTTCATAGCATCGGCAGTTTTGCCAGGCATGTAAGGAACACACATCATTTAGAGTGTGAAGGTCCTTGGGGAAGAAATGTTGAGACAGGCTGATGTGCTTTTTTTGAGTCTCTTAATGGCTTTTTCTGAGACATGCACCATGATAACTAGGAACTTTTTTTTTTTTTTTTTTGGAGACAGGCTCTTGCTCAGGCACCCAGGCTGGAGTGCATTGGTGCTCACTATAACCTTGAACTCCTGGGTTCAGGGAATCCTGACTCAGCGTTCTGAGTAGCTGGGGCTGCAAGCATGTACCATCATGCCTTGCTAATTTTAAAATCATTTACATTTTTTTAGAGATAGAGTCTTGCTATATTGCCCAACCTGGGCTCAAACTCCTTGCCTCATGCAATCCTCCCTCCTTGTCCTTCCAAAATGCTGGGTTTACATGCATGAGCCACTGTGTCTGGCTTGATAACTATCTAGGAGCTTTTTTTTTTTTTTTTTTTTTTTTTTGAGAGGGAGTTTCGCTCTTTTTACCCAGGCTGGAGTGCAATGGCGCGATCTCGGCTCACCGCAACCTCCGCCTCCTGGGTTCGGGCAATTCTCCTGTCTCAGCCTCCTGAGTAGCTGGGATTATAGGCACGTGCCACCATGCCCAGCTAATTTTTTGTATTTTTAGTAGAGACGGGGTTTCACCACGTTGACCAGGATGGTCTCGATCTCTCGACCTCATGATCCACCCGCCTCGGCCTCCCAAAGTGCTGGGATTACAAGCTTGAGCCACCGCGCCCGGCCTTTTTCTAGGAGCTTTTTTTTTTTTTTTTTTTTTTTTGAGACGGAGTTTCGCTCTTGTTACCCAGGCTGGAGTGCAATGGCGTGATCTCGGCTCACCGCAACCTCCACCTCCTGGGTTCAGGCAATTCTCCTGTCTCAGCTTCCTGAGTAGCTGGGATTACAGGCACGCGCCACCATGCCCAGCTAATTTTTTGTATTTTTAGTAGAGACGGGGTTTCACCATGTTGACCAGGTTGGTCTCGATCTCTCGACCTTGTGATCCACCCGCCTCGGCCTCCCAAAGTGCTGGGATTACAGGCTTGAGCCACCGCGCCCGGCATTCTAGGAGCTTTTGAAGTGGTTTCACACTGATGTTGTAGTTCTGAACTTGAATGCTTCTATTGGGTAGTTGATGTAATAACTAATACTGGTGCTGTCTTTCAGACAGCTTCTTGTGAAAAAGGCCTGCTTAAGCCTGTGTCTTTGGGAAGAACATCTCTGCTGCTATTACAGCAGATACAGAAATGGCAGATAAATTCTTTTTTTTTTTTTTTTTTTTTTTTGAGACGGAGTTTCGCCCTTGTTACCCAGGCTGGAGTGCAATGGCGCGATCTCAGCTCACCGCAACCTCCGCCTCCCGGGCTCAGGCAATTCTCCTGCCTCAGCCTCCTGAGCAGCTGGGATTACAGGCACGCGCCACCATGCCCAGCTAATTTTTTGCACTTTTAGTAGAGACGGGGTTTCACCATGTTGACCAGGATGGTCTCGATCTCTCGACCTCGTGATCCACCCGCCTCGGCCTCCCAAAGTGCTGGGATTACAGGCTTGAGCCACCGCGCCCAGCGCTTTTTTTTTTTTTTTTTTTTTTGAGACGGAGTTTTGCTCTTGTTACCCAGGCTGGAGTGCAATGGCACGATCTTGGCTCACCGCAACCTCCGCCTCCTGGGTTCAGGCAATTCTCCTGCCTCAGCCTCCTGAGTAGCTGGGATTACAGGCACGCGCCACCATGCCCAGCTAATTTTTTGTATTTTTAGTAGAGACGGGGTTTCACCATGTTGACCAGGATGGTCTCGATCTCTCGACCTCGTGATCCACCCGCCTCGGCCTCCCAAAGTGCTGGGATTACAGGCTTGAGCCACCGCGCCCGGCCTTTTTTTTTTTTTTTTTTAGATGGAGTCTCGCTCTGTTGCCAGGCTGGAGTGCAGTGGCATGATCTCGGCTCACTGCCATCTCATCCTCTCGGCAGTGGCGTGATCTCGGCTCACTGCCACCTCATCCTCCCGGGTTCAAGCGATTCTCTTGCCTCAGTCTCCTGAGTAGCTGGGGTTACAGGAACACACTATCATGCCCAGCTAATTTTTTCATTTTAAGTAGAGCGAGGTTTTACCATTTTGGCCAGGATGGTCTTAATGTCCTGACCTTGTGATCTGCCTGCCTCGGCCTCCCAAAGTGCTGGGATTACAGGTATAAGCCACTGTGCCCTGCCAATTCCACTTTCACTTATTTATGCACCTTTTTAAAAATTTTTTTAGGACACAGTTTCGCTCTTGTTACCCAGGACAGAGTTTCACTCTTGTTACCCAGGCTGGAGTGCAATGGTGCGATCTTGGCTCACCGCAACCTCCGCCTCCTGGGTTCAGGCAATTCTCCTGTCTCAGCCTCCTGAGTAGCTGGGATTACAGGCACGCACCACCATGCCCAGCTAACTTTTTGTATTTTTAGTAGAGACGGGGTTTCACCTTGTTGACCAGATGGTCTCGATCTCTTGACCTCGTGATCCACCCACCTCGGCCTCCCAAAGTGCTGGGATTACAGGCTTGAGCCACCGTGCCCGGCTATTTACATACCTTTGAAAGAAAGGAAAAGGAGACTATAGTAGAGTATAGTAGTCCTCCCTTATCTGAGTGGCATACATTTCAAAACCCCTAGTGGATGCCTGAAATCACAGATATCAGTAGTACCAAACTCTGCCTATACTATGTGTTTTCCTATCCAGTATATGCCTATCATAAAGTTTAATTTATAAATTAGGCATAGCAAGAGATTAACAATAACTAATAAAAAATAGAATAATTATGACAATATATTGTAATTAAAGTTACATGAATGGGGTTATTGTACTTACCGTGGGTTACTGGAATTTTCTTTCTTTTTTTTTTTTTTGAGATACAATCTTGTTCTGTCACCCAGGCTGGAGTGCAGTGCCTCAATCTCCACTCACTGCAACCTCCACCTCCTGGGTTCAGGCGATTCTCCTGCCTCAGCCACCCAAGTAGCTGGGATTACAGGCAAGTGCCACCATGCCTGGCTAATTTTTGTATTTTTTTAGTAGAGATGGGGTTTCATGATGTTGGCCAAGCAGCTGCAGCCTTCCAAAGTGCTGGGATTACAGATGTGAGCCACCATACCCAGCTGGGTAACTGGAATTGTCAAAGCAAAACTATATTTAAGTGGGTACTTCCGTAGCTGTTTGCTCTGCCTTGCCTATCCAGCTTGATTTTCCTCTATTTCCTGGTTCACCTGCTGTAGTCCACTGACCACTTTCTTTATTCTTCTCACCACGTCCCCAGCATACTGCTTCTTACATCTGTCTGGTCTTGCTGACATGGATTTCTTTGTCTGTAATGCCCTCCTCCACTTTCTTGCATGATTTTATTTTGGTTTTATATTTGCCACTACATTTTAGCTTCTGTGAAGACAGCGACTGTGATTGTCTTGTGCACTGATATTTCTCCACTGTCTACTGTGGTGCCTGGAATAAATATGAATGGTACCCGTATGTTTTTCTTTTTGTGACAGAGTTTCTTTCTTGTCATCCAGACTGGAGTACAATGGCGTGATCTCGGCTCACTGCAACCTCCGTCTCCCGGATTCTCCTGCCTCAGCCTTCCAAGTAGCTATGACTAAAGGCACACACTACCATGCTCAGCTGATGTTTTTATTTTTAGCAGAGATAGGGTTTTACCATGTTGGCCAGGTTGGTCTTGAACTCCTAACCTCAGGTGATATGTCTGCATTGGCATCCCAGAGCGCTGGGATTACAGGTGTGAGCCACTGTCTCTGGCCCTAATGGTACCCATCTTTCAAGATCTAACATAAAGCTCATCTCCCATGTGTGTAGTCTTTTCTGAGCAACTCCATGCCATGCCTCAGGTACATCACTCCTCAATTATAATACTTTTTTTTTTTTTTTTTTAGACAGAATTTCCCTCTTGTTGCCCAAGCTGGAGTGCAATGGCACGATCTCAGCTCGCTGCAACCTCTGCCTCCCAGGTTCAAGCGGTTCTCCTGCCTCAGCCTCCAGAGTAGCTGGGATTATAGGTGCACGTCACCACACCCAGCTATTTTTTTGTATTTTTAGTAGAGACAGGGTTCATGTTGGCCTTGAACTCCTGACCTCAGGTGATCCACCCACCTTGGCCTTCCAAAGTGTTGGGATTACAGGTGAGAGCCACCACTCCAAGCCTATAACACCACTTCTTTTTTTTTTTTTTTTTTTTTTTTTTTGAGACAGAGTTTCGCCCTTGTTACCCAGGCTGGAGTGCAATGGCACGATCTCGGCTCACCGCAACCTCCGCCTCCTGGGTTCAGGCAATTCTCCTGCCTCAGCCTCCGGAGTAGCTGGGATTACAGGCACGCGCCACCATGCCCAGCTAATTTTTTGCACCATTAGTAGAGACGGGGTTTCACCATGTTGACCAGGATGGTCTCGATCTCTCGACCTCGTGATCCACCCGCCTCAGCCTCCCAAAGTGCTGGGATTACAGGCTTGAGCCACCGCGCCCGGCCAACACCACTTCTTAATTGTATGACCTTGGTCATATCACTTAACCTCACTGAGCCTAGTTTTCCTCATTAGTAGAATAAGGCTGATAAGAAGAAATCCGTGAGGGAAGTAGGGTAAGAGAGCATCATCTAAAATAATAAGGCAAAAGCACTTTATGGGGAGACAAGAAGACGAGGGGAAAAAGAAAAAAAAGCACTTTATTATCACTGGAATGCTGTCCAAATGGGATGTGTTAATGATGCCAGTTTTTTATTTTCTCCTCCTTAGAAGGCTGAATAGTTCCTTTTGTTCTTAATAACAAATTGTAAATGTTTATAAATCATGTTGATTTGGATATTTCATCTGCCACTTGTCCTTCAAATCTAGCCCAAACTTAAATCTAATCAAGCCTTGACTTCCTGTTTATAGCAAATACAGGGATAGAGGAATGAGATAATGATACCAAGAGGAAACAATCAGACAAACCTGGGATGTGAAATGTTCTCACCTATCTCTTTAAAAAGTCAGTATGAGGCCAGGCGCGGTGGCTCAAGCCTGTAATCCCAGCACTTTGGGAGGCTGAGGCAGGTGGATCATGAGGTCAGAGATCAAGACCATGATGGTCAACAAGGTGAAACCCCGTCTCTACTAAAAATACAAAAAAAATTAGCTGGGCATGGTGGCACATGCCTGTAATCCCAGCTACTCAGGGGGCGGAGGCAGGAGAATTGCCTGAACCCAGGAGGCAGACGTTGCGGTGAGCCGAGAGCGCGCCATTGCACTCCAGCCTGGGTAACGAGAGTGAAACTCCATCTCAAAAAAGAAAAAGCCAGTATAGGCCAGGTGTGATGGTTTACGCCTGTAATCCTAGCACTTTGGGAGGCCAGGGTGGGCAGATCACCAGATCAGGAGTTCGAGACCAGCCTGGCCAACATAGTGAAACCCTGTTTCTACTAAAAATACAAAAACTAGTTGGACGTGGTGGCTCGCGCCTTTAGTCCTAGCTACTCGGGAGGCTGCTTAGGAGGCTGAGGTGGGAGAATCGCTTGAACCCGGGAGGCAGAGGTTGCAGTAAGCCAAGACCATGCCGTTGCACTCCAGCCTGGGTGACAGAGTGAGACTCCCTCTCAAAAAAAAAAAAAAAAAGTCAACGTAAGGCTGGGCATGGTAGCATACAACTATAATCCCAGCACTTGGGGCGGCCTGCCAAGTCAGGGGGAGGATTGCTTGAGCCCAAGAGCTAGAGACCAGCCTGGACAACATGGCAAGACCCTTTCTCTACAAAAATACAGAAATTAGCCAGGTGTGATGGCGTGTGTGTGTAGTCGTAGCTCTTCAGAATGCTCAGGTGAGAGGATTGCTTGAGCTCAGGAGGCAAGATTGCAATGAGCCATAATGGTACCACTGTACTCCAGCCTGGGTGAGAGAGTGGGACCCTCTCTGAAAAGAAAAGATACTATCAATGGAAAAAGGGGAGGGTGGTGCTGTTAGGATAGGAGACCAAGGAGACATGCAGATCAAACGTACTGCATGGGCTGGGCACAGTGCCTGTAACCTCAGCACTTTGGGAGTCTGGGGCAGGATGATCACTTGAGCTTGGGAAGTCCAAGCTGCAGTCACCTATGATTGCACCACTGCACGCCGGTCTGGGTGACAGGGTGAGACCCTGTCGCAAAAAGAAAACAAAAAGTACTGCATGAACCCCAGTTGTGTACTGGATCAAAAAATGAAAGTTATAAAATGCATTGTTGGGACAGTTGGGGAAATATGAGTAGAATGTTACTAATTTTTTTTTTTTTTTTGACACAGAGTCTCACTCTGTCACTCAGGCTGGAGTGCAGTGGTGTGATCTTGGCTTACTGCAACCTTCACCTCCCAGGTTCAAGTGATTCTCATGCCTCAGCCTCTGAGTAGCTGGGATTATAGGCGCATGCTACCATGCCCAGCTAATTTTTGTGCTTTTAGTAGAGATGGGGTTTCACCATAATGGGCAGGCTGGTCTTAAACTCCTGAACTCAAGTGATCCACGTGCCTCAGCTTCCCAAAGTTCGGGGATTACAGGCATGAGCCACTGTGCTTGGCTGTACTGCTCACTTTTTTTTTTTTTTTTTTTTGAAAGGAGTTTTCGCTCTTGTTACCCAGGCTGGAGTGCAGTGGCGCAATCTTGGCTCACCGCAACCTCCACCTCCTGGGTGCAGGCAATTCTCCTGCCTCAGCCTCCTGAGTAGCTGGGATTACAGGCATGTGCTACCATGCCCAGCTAATTTTTTTTGTATTTTTAGTGGAGACGGGGTTTCACCATGTTGACCATGATGGTCTCGATCTCTTGACCTTGTGATCCACCCACCTTGGCCTCCCAAAGTGCTGGGATTACAGGCCTGAGCCACCGTGCCCGGCTGTACTGCTAATTTTTAAAATGTAATTATGGTACAGATATTATGTAGGAGAATTCATACTCATACATAATGCACAAAACTTACTCTGAAATGGTTCAGTAAAAAAACCCAAACATACACAAACAGTGGATAAAGCAAATGGAGCAGAATGTTCACAGTTCTTTTGTTTAGTTAGTTTGAGTTTCACTTTTATTCTTTCCATTTTTCTGTATGTTTGAAAAAATTTATAATAAAAAAGTACCTAAAGAGCAAAACTCATTCCAAGTCTTATGTACTTTAATGCCAACTAATATTTGCTCTCTCCCATCCCTAGATCCCTTTGTGCTGCTTGTCTTCATTTTATGATAAGCAATCACATTAAATGCAATCTGCCCCCATCATTTGTTTTTGTTTTTGTTTTTGTTTTTGTTTTGTGATAGGGTCTCATTTGCTCTGTTGTCCAGGCTGCAGTGCAGTTGTGTGATCATGGCTTACTATAGCTTTGACCTCACAGGCTCAAGCAATCTCTCCCCGCACCCCAGCTCCCCAGTGGCTGGGACACACAGGTGTGTGCCAATATGCCCAGCTGTTTTTGTGTTTAATTTTCAATTGAGGGGGTAAATGTGCAGGTTTGTTACATCAGTATGTTGCGTGATGCTGAGGTTTGGGTTCCTTCGTAAGTATTATATTACTGTATAATGTTTTATTCACTAAATCTACTTCATGAATATTTTTCTTGTTAGGAAACATACTTGTTTCAACCCCTAGGTGTAACAGCATTGCTGATTTGATATATCATTATTGGTAGATTTGAGAAAACCAAGACAAGTTTAAAGAAACAAACTAGCAGCCAGGTGTGGTGTCTCACACCTATAATCCCAGCACTTTGGGAGGCCGAGGCGGACAGATGACAAGGTCAGGAGTTCAAGACCAGAATGGCCAACGTGGTGAAACCCTGTCTCTACTAAAAAAATACAAAAATTACTGGCCAGGCGCGGTGGCTCACGCCTGTAATCCCAGCACTTTGGGAGGCCGAGGCGGGTGGATCACGAGGTCAAGAGATCGAGACCATCCTGGTCAACATGGTGAAACCCCGTCTCTATTAAAAATACAAAAAAATTAGCTGGGCATGGTGGTGCGTGCCTGTAATCCCAGCTACTCAGGAGGCTGAGGCAGGAGAATTGCCTGAACCCAGGAGGCGGAGGTTGCAATGAGCTGAGATCGCGCCATTGCATTCCAGCCTGGGTAACAAGAGCGAAACTCCGTCTCAAAAAAAACAAACAAACAAACAAAAAAAAACAAAAAAACAAAAATTAGCTGGGCATGGTGGCTCGTGCCTGTAATCCCAGCTACTTGGGAGGCTGAGGTAGGAGAGTTGCTTGAACCAAGACCAGGGAGGCCGAGGTTGCAGTGAGAGGAGATTGTGCCACTGCACTCCAGCCTGGGCTACAGAGCAAGACTCCATGTCAAAAAGAAAAGAAAAGAAACCAGCAAAAAAACCTTTTCTGCTTCCTTTTTTATTTTTATTTTATTCTTTTTTTTTTTCCTCTCAGCAAAATGGCTTATGATTAGGAGTACACCCCTTTTTTTTTTTTTTAATGTGGGATCTCACTGTGTTGCCCAGGCTGGTCTCAAACTCCTTGGCTCAAGCAATCTACCTGCCTCAGCCTCCCAAAGTGCTGGGATTAGAGATGTAAGCCACTGTGCCCAGCCACTTTTTCTTCTTTTCTTAGCTCCCTCTTCGGAACCTTTTTGCTGGCATTTCTCTATGTGGATGGTAGTTATTTCTACTGCATCCCCATGAAGATTCAAGCAGTGGTGAACCTTTCTGATACATTGAGAAAACAAAGTCGGAGAACACAGATACTAGAGGCAAAATGAGGCAAACCTGAGAAGAAAGCTTAAGGTCCCAGGTTTATTTCTTTTTTTTTTTTTTTTTTTGAGGCGGAGTTTCGCTCTCGTTACCCAGGCTGCAGGCTGGAGTGCAATGGCGCGATCTCGGCTCACCGCAACCTCCGCCTCCTGGGTTCAGGCAATTCTCCTGCCTCAGCCTCCTGAGTAGCTGGGATTACAGGCACACGCCACCATGCCCAGCTGATTTTTTGTATTTTTAGTAGAGACGGGGTTTCACCATGTCGACCAGGATGGTCTCGAACTCTCGACCTCGTGATCCACCCGCCTCGGCCTCCCAAAGTGCTGGGATTACAGGCTTGAGCCACCGCGCCCGGCGCAGGTTTATTTCTGTTGTTCACTTCCAGAAACTGCAAATTTTGAAAAATTGTCCTGGTCTCTTACTGTAACTTGTGTTTTTAATTCATATCCTGTGCCCTTGTTTTGTTGCTCTGAAGCCCAAGAGAGCTGTTTAGAGGCTCACATACGTGTTTGCTAAGTTTTCTTCTCCCAAGATGAATAGTGTTTTGTTTTGAAATAGCAGGTGTTTTCTGAATCCCATGAAGGGCCAACTGCTAAAAATGCTGATCCTGCCTCTGATTTCTCTGTGTATCTCTCAGGGGCATCCTGCTCTGATGTCAGGAAGGGAGTCAGGTTAAGAAGAGGTTACCTGGAGGTTGAAGAAAAAATGGACAAGGTAGAATGACCTTGAACACCTCCCTTTGAATAACTGCCTGGTTAAGGACAGTGCTTTAAAAATTTTGTATGTATGAATATCTTCTAAAGAAAAAACTTATAGACATTAAATTCTCCAGTTTAAGTTTGTTTATTCCATTATATACATTTTTGGATTGTTAAGATTAGTTGATTTTTTTTCCCTGAGGACATAATCCTCATTCTTGTCATTTTTATTAGTCAAAGAGTAGAGTTCGATAGGATCTGGCCATGCAGATGACACTTTGTTGATTATTAGGTGGCTTCCAGATTTTTTTTATTATTATTATTATTTTTTCTTACTTTTTTTTTTTTTTTGAGACGGAGTTTCGCTCTTGTTACCCAAGCTGGAGTGCAATGGCGCGATCTCGGCTCACCGCAACCTCCGCCTCCTGAGTTCAGGCAATTCTCCTACGTCAGCCTCCTGAGTAGCTGGGATTACAGTCTCACGCCACCATGCCCAGCTAATTTTTAGTATTTTTAGTAGAGACGGGGTTTCACCATGTTGACCAGGATGGTCTCGATCTCTTGACCTCGTGATCCACCCGTCTCGGCCTCCCAAAGTGCTGGGATTACAGGCTTGAGCCACCGCGCCCGGCCCAGATTTTTATTATTTAATGATAGGCTTGTAAATGTTTTTGAGTCCATTTAATTTGTTTTGCTTTTAGATAAATTCATCCACCAGATCAGAGGCAATGGACCATGCTACCGCTGTTGTTACATATTAACAGAGTATGTTCCAAAAAAAGATTGAACCAATTTATAATGTGTATTTGAAGTGTTTCCTCAAGCCTCAGGACTTTTTTTTTTTTCCTCCAGTTTAGTGGTTTTTGATAGCTTAATAGGCAATATAAGGGCTCCTTTAAAAGTCAATTTGCTTCCCTTTAATTTTTATATTTTTGAAATGGGTTATTGCATCAATTCAGTTTAAACTAATATTTATTGAATACTTACTGAATGTAAATCACTATTCTGGGAGCTGTAGGTAGGTGACTCAAAGATGAGTAAGATTATCTCTGCCTCCAAGGATCTTAAAATCTAATATGGGAGTGTAGGGGGAGATTTTAGGAGCACAAGAAAGAGGAAACAATGGCTGCTGAGTAAGAAAAGTGCCACAGAAAAGCCACAAAGCAAGCACTGTTGGAGCTTGGTCCCAGAAGGGAGCATGCGCATCCTAGAGGGGCGATGAGGAGCGCCTTCATGGAGGAGATGACATTTGAACTGGATCTTGAAGGATGGCTAAGATTCCACGGGAATGAGGGTGGGGGTGTGGCAGGAAGAGCACGCAGGATGAGCAACTTCACACAAGTGGGAAAGCCTGGGATGTGTAGAGGAGCCAGCAAGTAGTTAAGTGTGACGGGTGCATCGGTGCAGGTTGAAGGACATGAAGCTGGAGAGGTAGGTTGAGGTGTTTTGTGGTTGAACATTTTGAAAAGTCACATGCACATTTTTCTTCGTTTCTGATCATTTGAAATATTTCTAAGTAGTTTTTATATGCTTTGTATTTTTGAAGTTTTATAAGTGATGTGGTTACATTGTTCCATTGTGTTTAATGTATTAAGAAAAAATATTTCATTTTTGAATCTTCAAAAGCATGTTTTTTGAATGGGCAGTATGTATAGCATACTTTTCATTAGCAGTTTGACATCTGTAGTCTCTCCACAACTAGCAGGAGTATGTGGCTTTATTTTCTTCTAGCCTTTTCTTTCCCTTATGTGGTTAACTCTTTTTCTCATGTGGAATTAATATGCTTGGTGTGAGGTGGATGTCTTAATTTTTCTCCGCAGTGAATTCTCGTATCTTACTGGAGTTTACTAAATGTGATGCATTTATCCATCAGTTGTACTTTCAAGTTTACCGTGGTCTTTATGATATTTTTATCTACTTCTAAAACTTTTTAACCCACTCTTATGTAGTTTTGATAGTCATACATATTTTTAAATTTGGTAGGGTTAAGGAAAACTTCAAGAATTTTCATGGGCTATCTTTCCATTTATTCATGTGTTCCTCTTTCTCCTGTTAGAGTATTATAGTTTCTTTTCAATAATTCTCTTGTGTCCTGAGTTAATACTTCAAATACGTAACAGTCTGATTCTGTTGTTATTGAACATTTTAAAGTTTGTATTTTCCATCTTGACTATGGTTTGTTTTGTATGAACTGGTTATATCCTGTAGCTTTGTTACATTCGCTTATCCTATCTAGTAACATTTTTTTGATTGAATATATATGCATTGGTAGATTTACTAGTGTCATCTGCAAAACAACTTTTTTTTTTCAATAGGTTAGGTATTTTACAGTTGTCTAATCTTGCATTACTCTCAGTAGCAGTTCTTGTGGCTCAGGAAACATTATCAAGTGTAACAAGGTTTCCCAAGGACCTTCTGGGCCAGGGACTTTTCTGTTCTTTGCAAGGAGCTGTGAAAGAAGGAAGCAGCTGCCCAGATTTTTATAGAAGCAGAGCCTATTAGGGCTGGATGGGAGCTAACGGATTCTCTAGACCTGGGCCTTCTTCATTTGAGAGATGAGAAAACTAGACCTAGAGAGGTGTGAATTTGCCAGAGTTCACCCTGCTGCAGTGGAAGGAGGTGGTTGAGCTTTTACTCTTATTTTCTTATGGCACATATTACATACACTACATGTTTTCATTTGGGACAGTTACTTGGTTTGACAGTTTTCCAAGTTTACCCTACATTGAATTTTAGTAACTACGAATATCCTTAAAAAAATTACTTTCAAGTAATTATCTGAAGCTCTGGAAAAGGTTACCCCTCTGTATCATTACTGTCCTAGGTAGTCCAGGGAAAAGAGAGTAAAGAAAAGTTGTGGGGCTGGGGCTGGGACAGGGAGGAAAGGGTATTTTAGTCCTTGATCCTTAGTAGGAGGGCCTATTTTTAAGCTTCATAATGTCAGTTTTAAAAGCAGTGGTTTTCAAAATAACCGCAGACGAAAGTCCCCTTCAAATGGATGCCTTTCTGGAATTGACCTATTTTGAGTTTAGCTGTTACCAGAAGGGTTCAGAATTTCGAATGCTCTTAAATGCATTTACTTTTCAGACAAAGTGGAAATTGAGTGCATAATCCACGTGGGTTCCAGATTCAGGTTAAATTTAGAAATTTGGAGAGTTGTGGAGAGAAGAAATGAGTAATTAGTCAATCGTTGTTCTTACAGGTTTGTCTGAATCCAGGTTAATTATGTTTCCTTCTTTATTAAATAATAATTTGTATATCCAGGTTAGTTTTACAAATTAGATCAGACCCTCACCACATTTGAGAGTCGAATCAGAGTCAGAATGATTTGTCCCCTTTGCTGCTTTCATACCACCCTTTAGTAAACAGTCCTCAAGAATGTCCTTATGTCAGGGAGGGGAGACCTCAGAAATTTTAGCAAGCATTTCAAGCTCACTGTAAACGTTTTGTTTAATGGTTTACTCAAATCCAGACAGTAATCCTACCAAAATGCCAGTCTGTATTTCAGCTCCTCTTTTTTTTTTTTTTTGAGACAGAGTTTCACTCTTGTTACCCAGGCTGGAGTGCAATGGCGCCATCTCGGCTCACCGCAACCTCCGCCTCCTGGGTTCAGGCAATTCTTCTGCCTCAGCCTCCTGAGTAGCTGGGATTACAGGCACACACCACCATGCCGAGCTAATTTTTTCTATATTTAGTAGAGACGGGGTTTCACCATGTTGACCAGGATAGTCTCGATCTCTTGACCTCGTGATCCACCCACCTCGGCCTCCCAAATTGCTGGGATTACAGGCTTAAGCCACCACGCCCAGCCTTCAGCTCCTCTTTCTTGGGAGTCTTTGGGATGGTGAGAAAACAGGAAGAAGCGAGCTGTTTAACATTCCTATAATTGTTACTAGGAGATTTATCCTGTCTACTGATAAAACTTGGTAATTGGAGCCAAGGAAAGGTACCATTCATTCACTAAAGGAAAGACAAGTAGATAGCCAGGCGTGGTATCACGTGCCTGTAGTCCCAGCTACTCTGGGGGCTGAGGCAGAAGAATGACTTTATTTTTATTTATTTATTTATTTTAAGACAGGGTTTCACCATGTTGGTCAGGCTGGTCTTGAACTCCCGACCTCAGGTGATCCGCCCACTTTGGCCTCCGAAGTGCTTGGATTACAGGCGTGAGCCACCACACCCGGCTGGAGAATGACTTTAACCTGGGAGGCGGGGGTTGCAGTGACCAAAGATTGTGCCATTATACTCCAGCCTGGGCAACACAGTGAATGAGACTCAGTCTCAGAAGAAAGACAAACCAAAAACAATGGAACATTGGGCTAAGCTCTTAATACATTATATTTAATATTTAATATCTACTGGAATACTTCTAAAAGCATAGTCTCTTTTGCTTTGTTTTATTTTGGTAACTAAATGAATGCTGGGTTAGCCATAAATGTAACTTGCTGCATTTCTATTTCTTGTGTTCTAAATCACTGAATAATTTTTAAAAAAGTAGTTCCAAAGCATTTCCAGTGAAAAAGGAAGCCATAACATATTTATTACGGGAAGTCAAGGGGAGAGGTAGTGAGGAAAGTACCAGAAACTATCAACAGGTGTTTTGGTTACAGTGAACAAAGAATCAGCTTGATATGCAATCCCTGGGAAGAGTTTGTAAATTCCTGAAGGAGGGTGAGAGCTGGAGGGGACACAGTGAGCGGAAATGGTGAGCGGAAATCAGTGGTTCCTGAGGCACAGAGGACTTGGGTTACCGGAGGCTTGTCCCCAGCTGAGGACCTGGAACGATTCCTGGGCAAGTTGCTTTCTTGATAGACAAGGATACATCTGTAGGACCACTGCTGTTAATCTGTGGGGCAGTAGGAATGGATCCTAATGCAGGAAAGAGAGCAGGATGAAGTCAGAAGACATGGAACTTCTATCCCTAGAGGATATCATAACTGGAAAAATAGCTACCATTTATGAAGGCCTACCTGGTCTCTTTGCATTCATTATCTTGTATTTGCACTACAATTCTGCAAGAAAGGTCGTAGTATTCTATTTTACAAATAAGGAAAATGAAGCTCAGGGAAGTTAAGGAATTTAGTAAGGTTGAACAACTAGTAAGTGGAGGGGCTAAGTTTAGTTAGACCCAGGTCTGTCCTACTCTAATATGCATGCTTTTTCCACACGGCCCTCTCAAGGCTGTGTAAAATGCCAGAGGTCTTTCTGGAGCTGCACTTCCCAAAACTGCTAAATTTAAATTAATTAAAAGTAAAGTTGAAAAATCAGTTCCTAAGTTGCACTACCCACATTTCAAGGGCCCTGTGACCACGTGTGCCTGGTGGCTACTATATTGGACAGGACCAGTTAGAATATTTTTATAATTGCAGAAAGTTCTATTAGTGCTGGTCTAGAGGTCATTCAGTTTTGCCCCTTTGATATTTTCCCCCCTTTTATGTTGCAAAGGAGAAAATGAGGGACAAAGAAAAGAAGTAACATATTCAGCATCAAACATCTTATTAATCTGGTTTTTTGGACTGGCTGGCTGTTAGATTTTCCCATGTCCCACATTCTTCCCTTGAAAAAAAAAATTAATGGAAATGTGAGAAATGAAGTGACTCCCCTACTCTCCGAGCTTTGCCTGGCCTTTAAACTGGATTCTTTCTCCTAAAGAATCTTTCATTTTCCCAAGTTCAAAGGGCATGTCCGGATTAGTTTCCCCTAAGGAAATGAAAGATGTTTGTTGGAAAGGAATTCCATTCTTAATGTATGAAATAGCACTTGGATTCCCTCTGGTTCTTTCTCTGACTTCCTACCAAGTGCTTTGTAATTGAACTTGCAGCTGCTAACCATTTGTCTTCCAAAGAAGACCAACTTCAGAACAGTTCAGATGACAGAGGGATATATACTTTGAATGCAAGCAGCTGCCTGTTATTTGCTGTTGATTCAAATGGCATTTGTGTTAGGGTCAAACAGATTTAGATTGTGACCAAAATTACAACAAGATTTCTCACTTGTATGTTATGATGTATTAACAGTAATTGCACTGATATTTAGTGTATAACACATACATACCAGGCACTGGGTTGCAAGGTGAACTAAAGGGACTTTTGTTGAAATGGAAAAAGATGTTGATGTTACGGACAAGTGGAATGCAGTTTTAATTCCTGTCTAAATTATATTGCTGGTATTTGCCATCCATGTAGCTTCCTATTTAGCCTTGAAATTCAGTAAAAGCCTCCGTGTGGATCATAGCTCTGAAGTAAAGTGAGGAGTCATGTGCAAATGTCCTTTTAGTAGATGCTATTAAAAGGCATTTAAATTATACACTCCAGTGTCTAAATGACAGTCTGAAGTGTATGTGTGTTTGGAGGATGGGCAAGTGGGAGCAAAAGGAGGTACTGTGCTGGGGTGATTTATATTTTTAGGAAGCCTAAATGTAATGTTTGATTTCAGTATAACGAACAGCCTCATGGTTTAGAAAAGTTGTCTATCAAAAACAGAAATTCAGGTTTTGGTTTCTTCTTTTTTTTTTTTTTTTTGAGGAGGAGTTTCGCTCTTGTTACCCAGGCTGGAGTGCAGTGGCGCGATCTCGGCTCACCGCAACCTCCGCCTCCTGGGTTCAGGCAATTCTCCTGCCTCAGCCTCCTGAGTAGCTGGGATTACAGGCACGCACCACCATGTCCAGCTAATTTTTTGTATTTTTAGTAGAGACGGGGTTTCGCCACGTTGACCAGGATGGTCTCGATCTCTTGACCTCGCGATCCACCCGCCTTGGCCTCCCAAAGTGCTGGGATTACAGGCGTGAGCCACCGCGCCCGGCCTGGTTTCTTCTTAAAGAAATGTTCAAGTTGCCGGGCGCGGTGGCTCAAGCCTGTAATCCCAGCACTTTGGGAGGCCGAGGCGGGTGGATCATGAGGTCAAGAGATCGAGACCATCCAGCCCAACATGGTGAAACCCCGTCTCTACTAAAAATACAAAAAATTAGCTGGGCATGGTGGTGCGTGCCTGTAATCCCAGCTACTCAGGAGGCTGAGGCAGGAGAATTGCCTGAACCCAGGAGGCGGAGGTTGTGGTGAGCCGAGATCGTGCCATTGTACTCCAACCTGGGTAACAAGAGCGAAACTCCGTCTCAAAAAAAAAAAAAAAAAAAGAGATCGAGACCATCCTTGTCAATATGGTGAAACCCTGTCTCTACTAAAAATACAAAACATTAGCTGGGCATGGTGGTGCGTGCCTGTAATCCCAGCTACTCAGGAGGCTGAGGCAGGAGAACCCAGGAGGTGGAGGTTGCGAGATCGCGCCATTGCACTCCAGCCTGGGTAACAAGAGTGAAACTTTGTCTCAAAAAAAAAAAAAAAGAAAAAAAGAAAAAAAAGAAATGTTCAAGTCATGTGTGTGAGTATGCTCAGAGAGATTTAAAAAATGGAGAGATATTGAAATGGTGGCAAGGTATCCAGGAAAGTGCCTGTTTTCCCTGAAGTGCAAGGGCAGGAGTGGAAAGGACTTTAAAGATGGTGGCAACAGCTAGAAAGGGTCTCTAGGAGCTCTGACCCTGGATTTTTAAAATTTAATTTAATTTATTTATTTTTTCTATTTTTCATCCCCTTTTCAATATCCATTGCTCACATATTTTTTATTTTAGTTTTTTAGAGACAGGATTTTTCCATGTTGGTCAGGCTGGTCTTGAATTCCCGACCTCAGGTGGTCTACCTGCCTTGGCCTCCCAAAGTGTTGGGATTATAGGCGTGAACCACTGCGCCTGGCCAATACCTGGCTTTTCTAACTGCCCAACATCACAGGGTTGGGGAGCAGAGCATCTAGAGGATTCCATGTATTTTGTAGTTTAGGGACTAACTTCTAGAAAATCAGAAATAGGCTTCTGAGAGTTTTGGAGTCAACAGGCCTCAATGCAGGATGGTCAGAGAAAGATGCCTGTTCCTCTCAGAGTGGTGCTGGTCTTGGGGGCCAGCAGTGCAGTGAAAAGCCCAATTTCCCTGTCGGCTTTTGAATGTTTCTTTCTTTCTTTTTTTTTTTTTTGAGATGGAGTTTCGCTCTTGTTACCCAGGCTGGAGTGCAATGGCTCGATCTCGGCTCACCGCAACCTCCGCCTCCTGGGTTCAGGCAATTCTCCTGCCTCAGCCTCCTGAGTAGCTGGGATTACAGGCACGAGCCACCATGCCCAGCTAATTTTTTTGTATTTTTAGTAGAGACGGAGTTTCACCATGTTGACCAGGATGGTCTCGATCTCTCGACCTCGTGATCCACCCGCCTCGGCCTCCCAAAGTGCTGGGATTACAGGCTTGAGCCACCGCGCCCGGCCAGAATGTTTCTACGCCCTCAAGTGTTTCATTTGAATCCAGAGACTAACCACTCTTCCAGAGGGTCTAAAAGTCTTCAGGCTTCAGAATTTTTAGGCTATAGTACTTTGGAATAACCGTGCCTTGTGGAGAATAAAAGTGTGAGATCTAAGTTCTTTTCCCGGTGAACCTGCTAAGTCACTGCATGACTAACTCTGTGCCCTGGGTTTTTTCTCTGCAAAGTGAGCGTGATGGTAATGGCTTCCTACCTTCCAGGGTTTGTATGTGAGTGCCACATGGTTTCATGGGTTACTGCTCAGCATACTTTCAAGCTCTAAGTAGATAGTAAGAAGATTATATTTTATTTTTAAAAGGAATCTTGGATGTGCTCTGTTGGGCTACAAAGAAGGGTTAAGGCTAGACATGGCTTATGCCTGTAGTTCCAGCTACTTAGAAAGCTGAGGCAGGAGGATTGATTACTTGAGCCCAGAAGGTTGGGGCTGCAGCAAGCTATGATTGTGCCACTACACCTGAGCCTGGGCATCAGAGAAAGAAGACCCTGTCTCCTAAAAACAAAATAAAAACCAAAGAAAGGTTACGAGAAGTTGGCTATGACACGGTAGGTTCTATTTGGAATTTTGTGACTTTTGAGTAACATAACCTAAAGGCTTTGGGGCACAATGGAAAGGCTTTGTAGCCAGCAGACTTGAGTTTGAATTCTAGCCCTGCCTTATTATGTCTGTGGTCTTGTGCAAGTGCTTTCACACCCTTGAGTCTGTTCCCACATCTGTAAAATGGACATAACAACACTTATCCAACAGAAAGGATTCATAGACACTCTGTATGTAAACTGCTTTTTGTGATTAACAAGACTAATGGTAACAGCCATGATTAGATCCCCAGCTCAGGATGCCTTACTTTCTGTCAGGTGAGAAGGAGAGAAAATTCTCGGCTCCCAAAAAACTTCCAGTGACAGGCTCTTCAGCTGCTCTTTATCCAACAGACTTAGAATAGAGACAACACCGGGCATACTTGCAATTTTTTAGGATGTGCAGGAAGCAAAAGAATTATTTTCAGTGAAACAGGAGTCTGCAAAAGGTGCCTTAGGAAACAACTGCCACACAGTACATCCCAATATAGACTCCTCCCGGCTTCTCTAGGACAGCCATCTGCCTGACAGACCCCACCCAGGAAGCCCATCTTTCTTCTCCCAAGAGTTGAAGGAGGATTTCCTGATGTGTGTATGTGTGTGTGTATGGTTGTGTTCGGGGGGTGGAGGAGTCAAGAAGGGTGTTATTTGGGATGGGTAGTCACTGACTTGGTGGCATAACTGGAAGGCAACACTCCCTTCCTGTGGCTGAAGCCAGATGTTGGGGTTCAGCTCATGGTTTATCCAGACATCTTCCTCATTGGGTCCTGGCCTCTGCTCATACTGTGTCTTCTACTGAGGATTCTGTTCTCCACCTCCAATATATGTATGTTGAAATCTTAATCCTATGTCAAAGCTCGACTTGGAGGTCATGTTTTCTGTAAATCCATCACAGACCTCTCCTCCCATTCGGGCAGCAGTCATCTGCTCCATTCTCCGGAGCACTCTGTACATATTCCATCACACTTTGGTTACTTATGTAATCAGTCAGCAGAAGATACTCCTCTCCAAAGGGTAAGACCCTACTAACTCCTGTGAAGACTGGCTTAGAGTTTATGAGGGGTGATTCTTTTCAGTTTATAATTTCTTGGCACAGAACGGTCACGGTGTTGGTGGTAACTCTAGCATCTGTTCTGGGAGGCTCTGTATGTTCTTCATTGTTCATACATCCATTTATTTCTTCACTGAGCCACATGAGGCATGTGGGATGTATGTTGTCTCTGCTTGACACATCAGGAAACTGATTCTGGTTAAAGGTCTTGTGCATGCCATACAGGCAGCTAAGAGTGTCTGCCTATAGTTCTTTGTACTACCTTTTCAGTCAACAGTCCCAGCCCAGCCCAAAAGAGGAAACATTTGGGAAGCATATACTAGTGGTGACATCTTTCCTCTTCTGTGGCATTCTCTTAGCCTTATGCCTGGCACAGAGGAGGGCTCTGGGAATGTTTGGGCCGAATGGATCTGGGAGCCTCTTTTGCATGCTGAGCTGCATATTTATCCCTAACAAATGCTTGTTTCCTTGATGGATATGTGACATGGGTTGCTGAATTTACATGGCACCTGGTGGCTTCTCACACTCCCCCGCCACGCCTCTGGGGACTAGGATGGGACAGATGGCCACAGACAGGATTCTCAGCTCTGCAAATCACATTTGGGAAAAAGTTAAGTTTGTGCAATAACACAAATTTGGTAACATGGTTTCATGCTGCTGGTAAATTCTTTAACACTTTCTGGATAAATCACACTTCATCAGAACTCACTTGGGAACAGAGTTTAATTTCACTGTAGGTGGCTGTGATTCCCACCCACCAGTCCTCCCACCCCCGCTAATATATCTAGGCTGATAAGGTGAATGCTTTGCTGAGCCAGGCTATTTCTGGGCCCAGGATAGAATTACATTATTTATTTTTATTTGTATTTTTTCTGTTTATTTTTCAATTACAGACCCTTCGAAAGAAGAATTATGTTAAGCATCTGTTTCCCCACCAGCACCTTTAATTCCTTCTCTCCAGAGTATAACCACTTGTTCTTAAAATGACAGAGGTGGAAAAGATCTTGATAGTTCATCCTCCTGTAGGTATATATGAAGAGGTTGAGGCCCAGAGAGACTGGGCGGCCTATTTGATTATCGGATGGCTCGTCAAGACCTGCATCTGGATCCGTCGACTTCTCTTCTGTGAAGAGCCCTTGTTTTTTTTTTTGAGACGGAGTTTCGCTCTTGTTACCCAGGCTGGAGTGCAATGGCGCGATCTCCGCTCAGCGCAACCTCCGCCTCCTGGGCTCAGGCAATTCTCCTGCCTCAGCCTCCTGAGTAGGTGGGATTACAGGCACATGCCACCATGCCCAGCTAATTTTTTGTATCTTTAGTAGAGACGGGGTTTCACCATGTTGACCAGGATGGTCTCGATCTCTCGACCTCGTGATCCACCCGCCTCAGCCTCCCAAAGTGCTGGGATTACAGGCTTGAGCCACCGCGCCCGGCTGAGAGCCCTTGTTTTTTGCCCTGCCCTACTGCTTACCCTTGTCTTCTGTCTTATACCTAGGGGAGAGTCTATGGCATGTTCAGTTTGAAATGAATAAAAAAGTAAATACTTGCTCATTGTTAAAGGATCCCCAACACACAGATAACTAATTTCCTGTTAACCCTTACATTTTGTCTTGACATTTCTTTGGTAAGGACTATTAAAGGCTTGACAGATTTCTGTACAGTGACGTGCAGCCCTAGGGGTTAACTCTCTGTGGGTTTGGGTGATAGGATTTAACTCTTAGGAAAAAGAGGAAAAAAGAAAGATAATAAGTGTCTAAAATAATACAGTTGTGTCTTTTGGCTCTAAAAATCACCATATTTTGATGTTTCAAATATGTCAGACCTAAAGGTAGGTATAACCTAAAGGTAGGTATCCAGACTGCTAAAGATTATTTTTTTTATTTTCATTTTTTTTTTTAAGAGATGGGGTCTCGCTGTGTTGCCCAGGCTGAAGTGCAGTGGCTGTTCACAGGCGCAATACCACTGCTGATCAGCACGGGAGTTTTGACCTGCTCCGTGTCTGACCTGGGCCGGTTCACCCCTCCTTAGGCAACCTGGTGGTCCCCCTGCTCCTGAGAGGTCACCATATTGATGCTGAACTTAGTGTGGACACCCGATTGACATAGCGCACTTCAGCCCAGAACTCCTGGGCTCAAGTGATCCTCCCACCTCAGCCTCCCTAGTAGCTGGGACTACAGGCATGCGCTGCCGTGCCCGGCTGCTGAAGATTATTAAAATGTCCAAGTCTGGAACTTGAAAAAATTTCTCATTTGTCAAAGAAGTTCCAGTATTCTACATTCTCTTGCTAATAAATTTGGGGAGCCTTGGGAGCTCAGCAGCTGGTGTGCCATCGACAGGATTGTGGTCTTCTCTTGTCTGGGTAGGTCTAAGTGGGAACTTTTGGGAGGGACACGCAGTCTAGTGAGACTGTATACATGAACTACTCAGGAGACAGATCATTTGGCAGGGATTTAGTAATCTTCATATATATCTTTTCTGCTTTGCCAGCTACATGGTAAGTTTCTGCAGTTGAAGAGTTCAGCCTTGATGCCCCATCTCTTGCCCAGGCCTGCCAGGTACTAGTTGATCAGTAAATGTGAAATGAATGAAAACCAGTGTTAGCTTACAGAGCTTCTGTGGGACAGAGCTTTGTTCAGTTGAGTTTTCATCAATACAAATGTGATGTTATGTGTATTGAGTTTCTTGATAACCTTTTTTTTCTTTTTTTAAAGACGGGGTTTCACTATGATGGCCAGGCTGGTCTTGAACTCCTGACCTCAGGTGATCCACCCACCTCGGTCTCCCAAAGTGCTAGGATTACAGGCGTGAGCCACTGCACCCGGGATAATTATCCTTGAGTCTTTTTTGTTTTGTTTTGTTTTTGATTGATTAAGCAATGTTGGACTGGTTGGAGCCCCTAGACGTGACCAAGAAATGTAACTCCTGTCTGGGCTTTGGGTAGTGTGCTTAATACGGGGCCTGGCACGAAGGAAGTTGGGAGTATTATCTGGTCTACTAGACTTTGGTTACCAGGTTGTAAATGACTGTGGTGGCTATGGATGTCATGAATATATTAATGGTCTGAGGGTCTGAAAGAGTTAAAGCTCCTCTCAGAATAGCCCAGGCAGCTCCCAGGAAGTAACTTCTGAGGCAGGATGTGGCAAACCAGTGGGTAAATGATAGCCTGTCTCCTTTGGAAGAAAAGGAAGTAGGTGGGGAGAAGTGAAGAGGAAGAGCTTGGTAGACAAATCTTTTTATCTGCTGCTTTTTTAAATGCCAGACAGACCCTGCAGATTTTTGACACAAAGTGACCAAAGTCCTAAGAACGCCAGTAATACTGGTTTTGCTGTTGTCTAAATAACTCAAGTTTAAGATCCACTAGAATGTTGGTTCAATAGATTCTGTTTTCTAATTTTGATCATTGGTGTATTCTTTAGTGCACTTTCTTTCTTTCTTTTTTTTTTTTTAAAGAGAGGGTTTCACCATGTTGATCAGGCTGGTCTTGAACTCCTGACCTCAGGTGATCTGCCCGCCTTGGCCTCCAAAGTGCTTGGATTACAGGCTTGAGCCACCATGCCTGGCCCACTTTCAAGATTCACAGTGAATGTGGTATCATCCAAAATCACATTCTTTTCTAACCACGAATAAGTCATAAGAAAAGATAAATACATATTTTAGAAAAGTATCTCTTTAATGTGTTTACCTATTTATCCATTTTAAAACACATCCCATCCATTCTCTGTCCAGGTGCTCATAACAGTCCCTCGTGATACAGGATAAGAGTGTGCTTCCATTCAGGCAGGAGAAAGATCTTGCCCATGGTCAGATAACCAGTTACCAGCAGAGTTAATAGAGGGCTCCAGACCTGACTTCAAGTTCAAGTTTCCACAATTTTGTTTCTTTTTGTTAAGAACATAGTTTAGCCGGGTGCGGTGGCTCACGCCTATAATCCCAGCACTTTGGGAGGCCGAGACGGGTGGATCACGAGGTCAAGAGATCGAGACCATCCTGGTCAACATGGTGAAACCCCGTCTCTACTAAAAATAAAAAAAATTAGCTGGCCATGGTGGCGCATGCCTGTAGTCCCAGCTACTCGGGAGGCTGAGGCAGGAGAATTGCTTGAACCCAGGAGACGGAGGTTGCGGTGAGCCGAGATCGTGCCATTGCACTCCAGCCTGGGTAACAAGAGCGAAACTCCATCTCAAAAAAAAAAAAAAAAAAAAAAACACAGTTTATACATTGGAGACAAATTATTAATGGAGGCTACAATTTTGCAAATAAAAATAGCCCTCAAAAATCCAGTAAGTATATATGAAATGAAATAGGTGCACTGAATTTGGTGAGCTTTGGTGTTGCTGTAAAAGCAGCTATCCTTTTTAAACTTACTGCACAGATAATAATGTAAATCAGTGTTGTGTTTAAGAATCAGCTCCAGAACTACAGTTTGATATGTGGAAACACCTCTGCCTTTTCTATGGGCTAGTAGACATAATGGGCTGGACTTAGCTATACTATGAAAGGCTTCTTTGACCAGGTAATGAAAGAGTTAAGCACCTAAAATTGAAGTCTTCAGGGGGCTTACAAGGATCTGAAAGGTTGAACTCAGAAATTTTTAGACTTCAGTTTTCTGCACAGCTCTTCTACTCAAGGAAGCCAGCATCTCCTGTGTTTGTGCAGCTCTTGACTCCATTTCTTTGAAGGTTTCAAATGATAGTTTTTATACTCTCCCAGATGTTTACTCTGCTTGAGCACATTGTGGGTGATTTGTCTCAAAAACTGCATACTTAGATTGCATCCTGTTCACACTGATACCTTACATGCGTTTTAGGTATTTAAATATTAAAACAAATACTCCTTTTTTTTTCCCCCCTCTGAGAATCTCACTCTGTCCCCTAGGCTGGAGCACCATGGGTGGATCATGAGGTCAGGGGTTTGAGACCAGCCTGGCAATCATGGTGAAACCCCGTCTCTACTAAAAAATAAAAAATTTAGCTGGACGTGGTGGTGCATGCCTGTAATCCTAGCTACTCAGGAGGCTGAGGCAGGAGAATTGCTTGAACCTGGGAGGTCGAGATTGCAGTGAGCTGATATTGCACCACTGCACTGTACTTCTGATTACAATTTTATTGTAGCAAAAAGCATACAAATCAGGAGCAGCCAAAGAAAGAGGCATATAGGGTGAGGCCTGGGAGGGTCACAGATGTAAAGCTTCTGGTGTCCTCACCTCTTGGAATTAGGGCACAGTCATTCTCTTAGTACATTGATGTGTAACAGTATGCACAGAGTATTGTTAAACAGGGGAGCTCACCTGAGCTTTAGTGTCCAGAGTTTTTATTGGGGTCCCATTACATAGGCATAATTGCTTGAGTCATTGGCCATGTGATTGAACTCAATCTCTAGCCCCTTTACTCACTGCACCTTAGGCTGTAGTACATGGCTCAGAGCCCCAACCTTGTCATCACGTGATTGGTCCTTCTGGTATGGCCAGCCCCCATCCTGAGGCAGGTTCCCAAGTCTAAGATGATGACAAGAGCCATGAATGTAGAGGATATCAAAAGGGTAAGTGTAAAGAAAAAAAAAACAAAGTTCCTTCATCATAAATAAGGTTAAAAAAAAAGAAAATAAATAAGAACAAAAGAGGAGACCCCAAAACCCCAAGACAGGCCCAGATCCCTGCTTTAAGCAAACTGTAGGCCCACATTGAGTCACCTTATTAGCATAAACTTCTCAGGGCTCACCATGAATAACAAAGACACTCCTAATACTCCAAAGATTTAGAGGTTACCTCCCAGAAACTAGGGACAAAAGCCAGCCAGATTCTTTATTGTACAACATCCTCCTAACTCCCAAAGCTGTCTAGTCCTCATCTTTGTGATGTGGTAAATGAGATCCCCCTGGGTGCCCAGCCAGAAACCTGGAATCGCCCTCAACTCTTCGCTCTCTCCCCCCGTATCCAGATCATCGCCCAGTCTTGCCAACTCTACCTTCAGTTTCTGTCCCAGCTCTTTATTGCCTGGCTGCTGTCAAGCTCTCATCTTGTGTTTTCCTATTGCCTTCAAACTGACTTCCCTGCCTTGGCTCTCCCGTTTCTAAGTTGCCAGACTCTTGGTTGCAAAATATAAAACTGATCTTGTTACTTTCTTCAGAATTTGCTGTTGCAGAACAATGTGTATATTATAATTCCATTTTTGTTAAACAAAACATACTATATATATTCACTGTAAGTGTATTTAGAAGAAACCTAGAAGCGTATATATTCTACAGTGTTAGCAGTAGTTATCTGAGGGAAGGTGGAACATAAGAGTTTTACTTTACACTACACAATTCTTTTTTCTTTTTGAGACAGAGTCTAGCTCTGTTGCCCAGGCTGGAGTACAATGGCACAATCTCAGCTCACTGCAACCTCTGCCTCCTGGGTTCAAGCAATTCTTCTGCCTCAGCCTCCCAAGTAGCTGGGACTACAGGCATGAGCCACCATTACCGGCTAATTTTTGTATTTTTAGTAGAGACAGGGTTTTACCATGTTGGCCAGGATGGTCTCGATCTCTTGACCTCGTGATCCACTGGCCTCGGCCTCCCAAAATGCTGGGATTACAGGCATGAACCACTGTGTCCAGCCTTAGACTACACATTTCTAGACTGGTTGGATGATTTTCTTCTTGTAATGAGCACACATTAATTTTTTTAGGCCTGATAATATTACAGAAGTAACACTAGCTTCTCACTTGACTTCTAAATCTAATTCCTTAGCATAGCATACCATTTACTGGCAGCCCCATCCTGGCACTCACCTGGATGCATCCACTCTTTGGCTACTTGGAATGGCTTGTAACGTTGAGTGCCGTTTTGCACATGGTGATCCCTAAGCCTGGATTGCTTTTCTCTTCCTATCTGCTCTGAACACTGATATTCTTCAGGATTAAACTTGGGCATTACATTTTCTGACCTTCGCTTTCCCTCCCTTATCTTAGGTGTAATTAGGCAGTTTTCTGTATGTTCCCATAGCCCCCAATGCCTACCTTGTTTTTAGCATTTTGACCTACCCTACCCTGGAGGTTGTTGCTATACTTGTTGTGGAGTTGCTGCTATACTTGTTAGTATCCTTTCCTATGTTTGGCTTACATTGTAATATACACATACCCACACAACCACACCCCCCCCACCCAAACACACACACACATACACACACTCCTCTGAGACTGCCTTGTGAGGGCAGGTATCTTGTCTTCATAGCCTAGTCTCTAGCATATATAACTCTTGTCATGGAGTAGACGCTCCATAGTAAATCTGCATTGTATTTTCACAGCTGTAGGCATAAATGGATAGAGTTCCACTCAAGTTCCCTATCCCATGCCCTTTTCTAGACTGGTTTATATTCTCATGGTCAGTTCTGCTGTGGGACTCACATTTCCCTTTCTCTGTTTTTTCTCTTCTTTTTGCTCTGTTCTTGAACCAGCTTGGAAATTGGCCCGTTTTTCTTGGTTTCCACTAAACAGTAAGAACAAAATATACACAAAGCTATTTGTGTGCACAGCAGATTGGGCTTGGAAGGTCTGAGGTGGGGAGGGTGTATTATATTACAGTAATACAGACAACTTAAAATCTAATGGTATTAGGTGTCTTTGGTCTTAAATGACCGTTGCCACCCTGCCACAGTACATCCTTTCCTTCTGTTCTTGCTGTTCTTAATGACTCCCGAAACAAGTTTTTCTCATTTTATTTTGCAACACAATTCAGTTCTCCAGCTGCACCTCTACATGCTGTTCAGGCCTGCTTCTGCCCACACCAAGGCTCAGGAACAGGCCTTTCTAAACTGGGCAAGCTTCTGGTCCTCTAGTAGGACCAGATCCCACTGTGAACAGGTATGCTTAGCACAAAAACTTATTTCCCCACCCTGAATCTTTTTCAGAAGACAGAAGCAAGCACTATCAGTTTTGGTTTTAATTAAGTTTCCTTCCGTGATATTACTTCTTCTAGGTGGGTTTTGACTTTACTAGGCCAATTGCTGTTACTAGTAGTTTTCTACCCCTAGTTTAAGATGTTGAATGCTGGCCAGGTGCAGTGGCTCACGCCTGTAATCCCAGCACTTTGGGAGGCTTAGCTGGGTGGATCACCTGAGCCCTGGAAGTTTGAGACCAACCTGGGCAACATGATGAAACTCTGTCTCTACAGAAAATTACAAAAATTAGCTGGGCATGGTGGCATGTACCTGTAGTCCACCTACTTGAGAAGCCGAGGTGAGAGGGAGGATTACCTGAGCCCAGGAGATCGAGGCTGCACTGCACTCCAGCCTGGACAACAAAGTGAGACCCTGTCTCAAAAAAAACCAAAAAACAAATGTTTAAGTGAGCACCTGTATTGACTTGCAGTCCTGATCCTGAAATCAGGATTCCCTGAAGGTTGCTGGAGAATGTTCTGGGGTTGAGTTTTTCCCAGAGGCGATATGTGCTCAGGATGAGATTTGCTGACTTTCCTGTATGTGGGCAAGGAGAAGGGTCCACCTGTGACAAACAGCTGTTCTTGCATGTAATCGGGAAGCAAGTCTGGAGAATTGACGATTTCTCCTGTGGACTAGAATTGGCGACACATTTTGAATGCTGTGTTTCATCTGACTGCATCTTCATCTTACTGCCCTTAGATGCGCGTCTAGGCACTGGCTATTGACCTTTTGCCTTGGGGACTCAACCATCCTCATGGTTCTGTTAAAGGTGGAGACTGTCCAGGTTCTTGGCATCTTGAACAAAGAATTGGACAAAATGCACAATGCAAGGAAGGGATGAAGGGATTTATTGAAAATGAACGTACACTCCATAGTCTGGGAGCGGGCCTGAGCATAGGAGCTCAAAAGGCCCCGTTGCAGAATTTTTGGGAATTTAAATTCCCCCTAGAAGATTCCATTTGTTACTTTGGGTATGTCTTATGTAGATGGAGAAGATGAAGTAAAGTTATAAAGTTATTTAAGGGCTGTGACCTATGGAGAGGATATTTCCTGTTACAGCTGAAGTGTGAATTGGCCTTACGTTCCCTACCTCCAGACCCTATTTTCCTGCCTCAGTTCTGAGTTAAGAAGTTTAACTGATTGGGTCACATTGGATCTTGTACCTTCTCCCTCACTGAAGAGCAAACTGTACCCCTGATTAATAGACTAGCATGGGCCATTATTATACAAGGAATTTCTAAAAAGGTCTTTCTCTTCCTTTAAATTTATTTAAACTATTTTGTTCTCATTATGACTGGAAGGATAAAAGAGATTTTTCTATATTAGCTTGTAAAGAACAGGGAATGGGTAATATCCAATACATCATCTCTCTAAGGCCATAGTCAGCCAGCTTGTCCTTTCAAAAACAGCCAGCCCCACTGTTAAGTAGCTACCACCAGACCCAGAGCTCTCTTTGTTTATCTGATGCTGACCACATATTTATTGGATTTTCTGTAGGGGTTACTCTTGGTGCTTTCTTCTTTTCAACATTTCCTGTCCCCTCCTCTCCACCTTTCCCACCCACAATAGTGCCTCAGCTCTTTTATGGCCACAAGAATTTTTACTGCTTACTGCTGCCTGGGCAGTGTCCTTACTCTTCTCTTTCTTCCCCAGTCAAAATATATCAACTTTGGGCTGGACATGGCGGCTCACACCTGTAAACCCAGCACTTTGGGAGGAGTTACAGACCAGCCTGGCCAACATGGCAAAATCTAGTGTCTACCAAAAAATTAGAAAATTAGCCAGAAGTGGTGAAGCACATCTGTAATCCCAGATACTTGGGAGGCTGAGGCATGAGAATTGCTTGAGCCTAGGAGGCGGAAGTTGCATTGAACCGAGATTGCGCCACTGCATTCCAGCCTGGGTGACAGAGCGAGACTCTGTCTCAGGAAAAAACAAAAAAGTATCAGCCTTGGATGTTTCTGTGAAAGGAGTCCCTCTTTGGGTAGATGTAATTTATTGTCCTTCCTGGAACCTTTATATTTTAGAAGGACCCACCTGTTTATCTTAAGGAATAAATCACACTTCTGGGGGAATTCCTGGTGCTGGGGATGAACTGAAGATTTTTTTTTTTTTTTTTTTGGGATGGAATCTTGCTCTGCTGCCCAGGCTGGAGTGCAGTGGCACAATCTTGGCTCACTGCAACCTCTGCCTCCTGGGTTCAAGTGGTTCTTCTGCCTCAGCCTCCTGAATAGCTAGGATTATAGGCGCCTGCCACCACACCCGGATAATTTTTGTATTTTTAGTAGAGACACCATGTTGGCCAGGCTGGTCTTGAACTCGTGACCTCAAGTGATCTCCTCACTTTGGCCTTCCAAAGTGCTGGGATTACAGGTGTTAGGTACCACTCCTGTCCTACTGGTGGGAGATTTTGATTGAAGGACAGGAATTCTTCAGTATGATGTGGAGAAAAGACCAAAATTTGGAGTTCCAACCCTAGCCCTGGATATGTTACTTAACAGCTCCTGGCTTTTGTTTCTGTATCTGCAAAGTGGGAACAGCAGACCAAATTTTTTTTTTAAATATTGTGAAAATGAAATGAGTTAATAGCAATATCGTGCCTGACATTTAGGAAGCTCATCTCTTTAATTGCATTTTTCATTCTTTATCAGACTGTTATGTCCCTCCTTTGTCCCCATCAGGTAAAGGTGATACTCTTTTTGTTTAACAGAAATTTATTTTTATTTTTATTATTTATTTTAATTTTTTTAAAGATGGGCTTTCACCATGATGATGATGGCCAGGCTGGTCTTGAACTCCTGACCTCAGGTGATCCACCCACCTCGGCCTCCCAAAGTGCTAGGATTACAGGCGTGAGCCGTCGCGCCCGGCAACAGAAATTTATTAATAGCAATTTACGTGTTGCTCACTAAAACTTTCTTTTAACGATTTATATAGAATTTAATGTTTACCAGTGCTTCCAAATATTCCATTTATTTATTTTTCAAGTTTTACTTTAGGTTCGGGAGTATATGTGCAGGTTTTTTGCATAGGTAAACTCGTGTCACTGGGGCTTCTTGTACATATTATTTAATCATCCAGGTACTGCACCTAGTGCCCAGTAGTTATTTTTTCTGAACTTCTCCCTCTTCCTACCCTCCACCCTCAAATAGGCCTCAATGTCTGTTCCCCTTTTTGTTTCCATGAGTTCTCTTTAGCTCCCACACGTAAGTGCGAACTTGTAGTATTTTTTTGTTTTTTCTTTTGAGGTGGAGTTTTGCTTTGTTTCCCAGGCTGGAGTACAATGGCGCGATCTCGGCTTAGCGCAACACCGCCTCTTAAATTCAAGCGATTCTCCTGCCTCAGCCTCCCGAATAGCTGGGACTACAGGTGCATGCTGCCACGCCCAGCCAATTTTTGTATATTTAGTAGAGACGGGGTTTCACCATGTTGCCCGGGATGGTCTTGATCTCATCCCCTGACCTCGTGATCTGCTCGCCTCAGCCTCCCAAAGTTCTAGGATTAGCCACCGCCGGGGTCAGTATTTGGATTTCTAAAGGTGATTTTTTTTTTTTTTTTTTTTTTTTTTTTTGAGACGGAGTTTCGCTTTGTTGCCCAGGCTGGAGTGCAATGGCGCGATCTCAGCTTACTGCAACTTCCGCTTCGCCGGTTAAAGCCGTTCTTCTGCATCAGTCTCCGGCGTAGCTGGGACTACAGGCGTTACAGCACCATGCCTGGCTTTTTTGTCTTCTAAATTGTGATTTTTTTTTTTCCCTCTCTCTCTCTCTCTCTCTGTCTCTCTTTTTTTTTTTTTGAGACGAAGTTTCACTTTGTTATCCAGGCTGGAGTACGATTGCGCAATCTCGGCTCATTGCTGCAGCCGCCTCCCAGGTTCATGAGATTCTCCTGTGTCAGTTTCCCGAGTACCTGGGGCTACAGGCATGCGTCACCATGCCCCGCTTTTTTGTCTTCTAACTTCGTGTTTTTTCCCCTCTCTTCCTTTCCTTCCTTTCTTTCTTTTTTCTTTTTTTTTTTTTGTTTGAGACAAAGTTTCGCTTTTTTGCCCAGACTGGAGTGCAATGGTGTGATACTGGCTTACCCCAACCTCTGCCTCTTAGGTTCAAGCGATTCTCTTGCCTCAGCCTCTGGAGTAGTGGGGATTCCAGGCGTGTACGCTGCCACGCCCTGCCAGTTTTTTTATTTTTAGTGGAAATGAGGTTTCACCATGTTGGCCAGAATGGTCTTGATTTTTATTCTAAAGGATTTTTTTTTTTTTTTTTTTTTTTTTTTGGGACGGAGTTTCGCTTTGTTGTCCGTACAATGCCGCGATCTCCGCTCACCGCAACTTCCGCCTCCCAGGTTCAAGCAATTCTCCTGCGTCAGCCTCCCGAATAGCTGGAATTACAAGCATGCGTCACCGTGCCCACCTTTTTTGTCTTATAACTTCTGATTTTTTTTTCTTCCCTCTCCCTCTTTTTTTTTTTTTTTTTGAGACGGAGTTTCGCTCTTGTTACCCAGGCTGGAGTGCAATGGCACGATCTCGGCTCACCGCAACCTCCGCCTCCTGGGTTCAGGCAATTCTCCTGCCTCAGCCTCCTGAGTAGCCGGGATTATAGGCACGCGCCACCATGCCCAGCTAATTTTTTGTATTTTTAGTAGAGACGGGGTTTCACCATGTTGACCAGGATGGTCTCGACCTCCTGACCTTGTGATCCACCCGCCTCGGCCTCCCAAAGTGCTGGGATTACAGGCTTGAGCCACCGCGCCCGGCCCCTTTTTTTTTTTTTTTTTTTTTTTTTTGAGACAAAGGTTTATTCTTGTTGCCCAGGCTGGAGTGCAGTGCTGCGATCTCGGCTCACTGCAACCTCTAACTCCCAGGTTCAAGCAATTCTCCTGTCTCAGCCTCCCGAATAGCTGGGACTACATGCGCAGGCTGCCACGCCCAGTCAATTTTTGTATTTTGTGTTTTTAATAGAGACGGGGTTTCACCATGTTGGCCAGGATGGTGTTGATCTCATCTTCCGACCCCGTGATCTGCCCGCCTCAGCATCCCAAAGTGCTGGGATTACAGGCATGGTCACCACCCCCGGCCAGTATTTGGAGTATTTGGTTTTCTAAAGGTGATTTTTTTTTTTTTTTTTTTGAGACGGAATTTCACTTCGTTGCCCGGCCTGGAGTGCAATAGCGTCATCTCGGCTCGCTGCAAATTCCACCTCCCAGGTTCAAGTGATTCTCCTGGGTCAGCCTCCCAAGTAGCTGGGATTACAGGCATGTGCCACTGTGTCCAGCTTCTTTTTGTTTTCTAACTTCTGAATTTCCCGCCCCTCCCCCCCGTTTTTTTTTTTTTTTTGTTGTTGTTTGTTTGTTTTTGTTTTTTTTGAGACAGAGTTTCGCTTTGTTGCCCAGGCTGGAGTGCCGTGGCGCGATCTTGGCTCACGGTTGCTTCCGCCTCCCAAGTCCAAGCGATTCTCCTGTGTCAGCCTCCCGAATAGCTGGGATTACAGGCATGTGTCACTGTGTCTGGCTGCTTTTGTGTCTTCTAACTTCTGACTTTTTTTTTTCTCCCTCTCCCTCTTTTTTTTTGAGACAAAGTTTTACTTTGTTGCCCAGGCTGAGTACAGTGGCGTGATTTCTGCCTACTGTAACCTCCGCCTCCGAGGTTCAAGCGATTCTCTTTGTCTCAGACTGCCGAATAGCTGGGACTACAGGCGCGCGTTGCCACGCCCGGCTAATTTTTGTATTTTTAGTAGAGTCAGGGTTTCACCATGTTGGCCAGGATGGTCTTGATCTCGTTTCCTAACCTTGTGATCTGCCTGCCTCAGCCTCACAGAGTGCTGGGATTACAGACGTGAGTCACCACCTCCGACCAGTGTTTGGTTTTCTAAAGATGATTTTTTTCGTTTTTTTCTTGAGACGGAGTTTTGCTTTGTTGCCTAGCTGGAGTGCAATGGCGCCATCTTGGCTCACTGCAGCTGCTTCCCAGGTTCAAGTGATTCTCCGGCATCAGCCTCCCTAGTGGCTGGGTTTATATTATAGGCATGTGTCATCGTGTCCGGCTGCTGCTGCTGCTTCTTCTTCTTCTTTTTTTTTTTTTGAGGCATAGTTATGCTTTGTTGCCCAGGCTGGAGTGCAATGGCACGATCTCGGCTCACTGCATCTTCCTCTCCCAGATTCAAGCGATTCTCCGGTATCAGCCTCCCGAGTAGCTGGGATTACGGGCATGTGCCACCATGCCCAGCTTATTTTTTGTCTTCTAACTTCTGACTTTTTTCCCCCTCTACTTCAAAACTCCATTATTTTTCCTTTTGTACTTCTACAGAAAACTGATCCTTTAAAAATTATGTCGTATGTGGCCAAGATGAAACACGTTTTATATACCAGGCAGAAGGAACCGTAGGCTGTCATCGTTTAAAGCAACAGTATGGCACTTACTGTCTGATTCAGGATATTGTTCAATATTTGAGGAGAGTCTTTGTGAGTGGGTGGTCCATGACTCCACAGGATCCTCTGTGTGTATGTATGTGTGTTTTAACATGGACTGTCTGCAGAAACATGTTGTGGTAAGGTAATTTATGTTATTTCAGAAGACTGATTCCAAGAGGTGTTTTTTTCTGTTTCTTTTAAAAGAATAGGAATGTGCGATTCTTATTCTACCTGGGATTCGTTTTAATCAAATCTGTTTTCATGACATAATAACTTGTCTATTGGCTTGAAAATTACTTGATTTATAGTGAAATTAAAAATAAATGCCTTGGTTGGGTGCGGTGGCTCATGCCTGTAGTCCCAGCACTTTGGGAGGCCAAGGTGGGCGGATCACCAGAGGTCAGGTGTTTGAGACCATCTTGGCCAACATGGCGAAACCCTGTCTCTACTAAAAATACAAAAATCAGTTGGGCATGGTGGTGCATGCCTGTAATCCCAGCTACTCAGGAGGCTGAGACAGGAGAATCACTTGAACCAGGGAGACGAAGGTTGCAGTTAGCTGAGATCCTGCCACTGCACTCCAGCCTGGGCAACAGAGCAAGAGTCTGTCTCATAAACAAATAAATGCCATTCAGCTGTGCACAGCAGCCTGGGCGACATAACAAGACTCTGTCTCAAAAATAAATAAATAAATAAATAAATAATTGCCTTTAAGCCATGCACAGTGGCTCACAAAGTGCCATAATCCCAGCACTCTGAGAGGCCAAGGTGGGTGTACCACTTGAGCCCAGAAGTTTGGGACCAGCTTGGGCAACATGGCAAAACCCAGTTTCTACAAGAAGTACAAAAATTAGCCATGTTTGGGGGCCCAGCTACCTGAAACTTTTTTTCCTTAACTGTTAACTGAGTAAATGGCTTATAATATTGGTTGTTTTGTTTTGTTTTGTTTTGTTTTGGGTAATGGATCCTTGCTCTGTTGCCAGGCTGGAGTGCAGTGGCGCAATCGTGGCTCACTGCAACTTCCGTTTTTCATCTGGTTTCAAGCAATTCTGCTGCCTCAGCCTCCTGAATAGCTGGGACTGCAGGCACGCACCACCACGCTTTGCTAATTTTTTTGTATTTTTAGTAGAGATGGGGTTTCACTATGTTGGCCAGGATGGTCTTGATCTCTTGACCTCATGATCTGCCTACCTTGGCCTCCGAAAGTGGTTTATAATATTCTTTTTTTTTTTTTTGAGATGGAGTTTCACTCTTGTTACCCAGGCTGGAGTGCAATGGCGCGACCTTGGCTCACTGCAACCTCCGCCTCCTGAGTTCAGGCAATTCTCCTGCCTCAGCCTCCTGAGTGGCTGGGACTACAGGCGTGCACCACCATGCCCAGCTAATTTTTGTATTTTTAGTAGAGACAGGGTTTCACCATGTTGACCAGGATGGTCTCGATCTCTTGACCTCATGATCCACCCTCCTCGGCCTCCCAAAATGCTGGGATTATAGGCTTGAGCCACCGCACCTGGCGTATAATATTCTTAATCCTAATTCTATACCATTGTCGCCGGGTGTAGTGGTTCATACCTGTAATTTCAGCACTTTGGGAGGCAGAGGCTGGCAGTTCACTTGAAGTTAGGAATTTGAGACCAGACTAGCCAACATGGTGAAACCCAGTCTCTACTAAAAAATATGAAAATTGGCTGGGTGTGGTGGCGCCTGTAATCCCAGCTACTTGGGAGACTGAGGTGGGAGGATCACTTGGAACTGGGAGGTGGGGGTTGCAGTGAAATGAGATCGTACCACTGCACTTCAGCTTGGGTGACAGAGTGAGACTCCATCTCAAAAAAACATAAAAAAGCAACAAACCGCCACGCCTTTAATCCCAGCACTTTGGGAGGCCGAGGCGGGTGGATCACGAGGTCAAGAGATCGACACCATTCTGGTCAACATGGTGAAACCCCGTCTCTACTAAAAATACAAAAAATTAGCTGGGCATGGTGGCACATGCCTGTAATCCCAGCTACTTGGGAGGCTGAGGCAGGAGAATTGCTTGAACCCAGGAGGCGGAGGTTGCGGTGAGCCGAGATCGCGTCATTGCACTCCAGCCTGGGTAACGAGCGAAACTCCATCTCAAAAAAAAAAAAAGCAACAAACCAATTCTAAACCATTGTCCACAGGGTAGCTCCTAGTAGAATGCCTTTTCTCTATTTTGCTATCTCATTATTTTATATTACTCTAGACCAGTATGAGCCTCATATCCCCACAAAACTTACTCTAGCATACTCTCAACTACACAGCCATCTGTGTTCTCAGCCTTTTATGAGAATTAGGGGAACTGTGGGACAGGTGTTGTCCCAGAATCTTTTTTGAAGTTGGTGGTAAAACCATAAAAGCAGTAAAGGTTATTAACTACATTGTGCATTTTCCCCGGATTATTTATTGCATGAACAACATGAAAACACAGGGATTAAATCACCTTCTACCCTGTCACAGCGACTGATATCATTTATCTGTTTCCTTGAGTGCTTGTTTATGTACATTAATTTTCATTCCCTCATAGGTAATACAGTATAATTCATTTTTACTTAAGAGTGTTTGAGTGTCAAAATTTCTGATACCTATAAGTATGTGTGACTTTGGGTAAGTCAGTTCTTCTGAGACCCAGTTTCTCCATCTCTAAAACCAGAGGTTTAGACTATATGACCTGTAAGGCAATAATCATGAAAATACCTGTTTGTGGAGTGTTTCACAGTCGCTCAAACATTTGTATTGGTGTTCTTTACAATAACTACATGGGATTGAGTGGAATATGATATTCCTTTTTTACAGATTGGGAAACTGAAGCTAAGGTAGCCAGAGAAAACACTCTTAGGTGAAAATGAATTATATTGTATTAGCTGTTAGGGAAAAAAAAAATGAATGTACATGAACAAGCACTGGAAGGAAACAGATAAATGACTTTAAAGCTGACATTTTATCTCTGGTTTTTAGCAGTTTGATTGTGATGTGTCTAGGTGTGGGATTTTTTTTTTTTTTTTTTTTGGGAGATAGAATCTTGCTCTGTTGCCAGGCTGGAGTGCAGTGGTAGGATCTTAGCTCACTGTAACCTCCGCCTCCCTGGTTCAAGCAATTCTCCTGTCTCAGCCTCCCGAGTGGCTGGAACTACAGGTGTGCACCACCACATCCAGCTAATTTTTGTATTTTTAGTAGAGACGGGGTTTCACCATGTTGACAGGATGGTCTCCATCTCTCTCTCTCTCTTTTTTTTTTTTTTTTTTTTGAGACGGAGTTTCGCTCTTGTTACCCAGGCTGGAGTGCAATGGCGCGATCTCGGCTCACCGCAACCTCTGCCTCCTGGGTTCAGGCAATTCTCCTGCCTCAGCCTCCTGAGTAGCTGGGATTACAGGCACGTACCACCATGCCCAGCTATTTTTTTTGTATTTTTAGTAGAGACGGGGTTTCACCATGTTGACCAAGATGGTCTCGATCTCTCGACCTTGTGATCCACCCGCCTCGGCCTCCCAAAGTGCTGGGATTATAGGCTTGAGCCACCGCGCCCGGCCTCTTTTTTTTTTTTTTCAAAGATGGGGTTTCACCATGATGGCCAGGCTGGTTTTGAATGCCTGATCTCAGGTGATTCACCCACCTTGGCCTCCCAAAGTGCTAGGATTACAGGAGTGAGCCACCACGCCTGGCGGGTCTCGATCTCTTGACCTTGTGATCCGCCCGCCTCAGTCTCCCAAAGTGCTGGAATTAGAGCCGTGAGCCACTGTGCCTGGCTGGGATTTTTCTTTTTTAAGTATTGCTCAGGATTTCTTGTGCTTTTTTGATCTGAGTGTTCGTAGTTTTTCATTAATTTTGGGAAATTCTTGGCCTTTATCTCTTCAAATATTTCTTCTATCCTGTTCCTTCCTGTTCCATCCCAGACTTCAGTTACATATGTGTTAGACCATTTGGTCTTGTACAACTCTTGGATGCTCTGTTCTCATTTTTTTAAATTCTTTTTTTCTCTTTGTGCTTCAGTTTGGTTAATTTCTTTTTTTCTTTTTTCTTTTTCTTTTTTTTTTTGAGACAAGCTGGTCTCAAACTCTGGGCCTCAAGTGGTCAAGCTGGTCTCAAACTCGGCCTTAAGTGGTCCTCCTGCCTTGACCTCCCAAAGTGTTGGTATTATAAGCATGAGCCACCATGCCTAGCATCCATTTAAAAATTTTTATTCACCTATCTTCAGGGTCACTGATTATTTCGTCAACTTTGTGTAATCTGCTAATGAGCCTGTTGACCTCTGATGCCATGTTTTTAAAAATTTTTAGGCCGGGCGCGGTGGCTCAAGCCTGTAATCCCAGCACTTTGGGAGGCCGAGGCGGGTGGATCACGAGGTCGAGAGATCGAGACCATCCTGGTCAACATGGTGAAACCCCGTCTCTACTAAAAATACAAAAATTAGCTGGGCATGGTGGCGTGTGCCTCTAGTCCCAGCTACTCAGGAGGCTGAGGCAGGAGAATTGCCTGAACCCAGGAGGCGGAGGTTGCGGTGAGCCGAGATCGCGCCATTGCACTCCAGCCTGGGTAGCAAGAGCGAAACTCCGTCTCAAAAAAAAAAAAAAAAAAAAAAAAAAAATTTTTAGCATTTTTCATTTGATTGTATTTTTAGTTTTCTCTTCTGCTGAAATTCCTCATTTGTTCATGCATGTTGTCTATCTTTAACATATTAATCATAGGTTTTTTTTTTCTCTTCAGACAGAGTCTTGCTCTGTCACCCAGCAGGAGTGCAGTGGTGTGATCTTGGCTCACTACTAGGTTCAAGCAATTCCCCTGACACAGCCTCCTGAGTAGTTAGGATTACAGGTGCCCGCCACCACACGCAGCTAATTTTTGTATTTTAGTAGAGACAGGATTTCACCTTGTTGGCCAGGCTGGTTTTGAACTCCTGACCCTATGATCCATCTGCCTTCGATTTCCAGAGTGTGGGGATTACAGGCGTGAGCCACTGCTCCCGGTCAATCATGTTATTTTAAGGACCTTGTCTGATAGTTCCAACAGGTGTGTCATCTCAGTCTGGTTCTGTTTGTTGCTTATCTCTTGATAAGGTTGTTACCCCCATGGGGCCCTGCACTCTACCTTCTTACCCTTCTTGATTTTTGTATCTTATAATTTTTCTTTCTTTCTTTCTTTTTTTTTTTTTTTAAACATAGAGTCTCACTCTTGTCACCCAGGCTAGAGTGCAGTGGCATAATCTCAGCTAACTGCAACCTCCCTCCTAGTTTCAAGCCATTCTTCTGCCTCAGCTACCTTAGTAGCTGGGGTTACAGGTACCTGCCACCATCCCTGGATAATTTTTTTATGTTTAGTAGAGATAGGATCTCACCATGTTAGCCAGGCTGGTCTGAAACTCCTAACCTCAGGTGACCTGCCTGCCCTGGCCTCCCATGGTGCTGAGATTACAGGTGTGAGCCACTATGCCCAGGTGTGTCTTGTAATTTTTTTTTTTTTGAGCCGGAGTCTTGCCCTGTCACCCAGGCTGGAGTGCAGTGGTGTGATCTCAGCCCACTGCAACCTCCACCTCCCAGGTTCCAGTGATTCTCCTACCTCAGCCTCCCAGGTAGCTGGGACTACAGGTGCACACCACCACATCTGGCTAAGTTTTGTATTTTTTAGTAGGGACAGGGTTTCATCATATTGGTCAGGCTGATCTCAAACTCCCGACCTCAAGTGATCTGTCTGCCTTGGCCTCCCAAAGTGCTGGAATTACAGACATGAGCCATGGCACCTGACCTTATTATTTTTTCTTTTGTGTTTTGTTTTTTAATTTTTATTATTTTTTTTCTAGTTGTTTTGTGACCTTATTTTTTTTCAAGATGGAGTTTTGTTCTTGTTGCCCAGGCTGAAGTACAATGGCGCTATCTTGGCTCACTGCAACGTCCTTCTCCTGGGTTCAAGTGATTCTCCTGTCTCAGCCTCCTGAGTAGCTGAGATTACAGGTATGTGTCACCACACCTGGCTGATTTTTTTTTTTTTACTTTTTTTTTTTTTTTTTTTTTTTTTGAGACGGAGTTTCGCTCTTGTTACCCAGGCTGGAGTGCGATGGCACGATGTCGGCTCACTGCAACCTCCGCCTCCTGGGTTCAGGCAATTCTCCTGCCTCAGCCTCCTGAGTAGCTGGGATTATAGGCACGCGCCACCATGCCCAGCTAATTTTTTGTATTTTTAGTAGAGACGGGGTTTCACCATGTTGACCAGAATGGTCTCGATCTCTTGACCTCGTGATCCACCCGCCTCGGCCTCACAAAGTGCTGGGATTACAGGCTTGAGCCACCGCGCCCGGCCGTCCTGGCTGATTTTTATATTTTCAGTAGAGATGGGGTTTCACCATGTTGGCCAGGCTGATCTCAAACTCCCAACCTCAAGTGATCTGTCTGCCTTGGCTTCCCAAAGTTCTGGGATTACAGGTGTGAGTCATTGTGCCCAACCGTTGTCTTGTGATTTTTGATTGAATGTTGGATATTATGTAGAGATACAGAAAATGAGGTAAATTGTCTTTATCCTCAGAAATGGGCATGCTCTTCTGTCTTGCTGTTAGCATGTATTAGGTTGTCAGCCAGGAGTTGAGGTGGGTTTGGGTTTTCTTGTTGATGTTGTTAACTTAAATGCACCACAGGCTTCAGATTTTTCCAGTAATGGGTTTTTATCTTGCGCTGAGAGGGAAGCCTGAGTTACATACGTTTATTTTTTTTCTCAGTCTTCCTAGTACTTCTATAGCTCTGAACTGTCCCTTAATCCTTTGCCACAAAAGGACTCTTCCTCTACATTCTTGCCCCTCTCCTAGGGGTAAGCTGCAGTTGCTTTTTAGTGGTTCTTGGCCTGTGGGAGAGGTAGGGAGATTCTCATTGTCCTGATCCAGTCCAATATTTAGTGGACCCGGTGAGTATAGACCTTGCATTTGGGGTTTTCCCAACATTCTTTCCCTTTCTCTTTACAGCAGCCAGACTTTTCCTTGTATCTGCGGCAGGTCTTGGGCAGGAGAAAGTTTCCTATACCTCCTTCAGTAGTAGCAGACTTTTGTGTTGGTGTTGAGCCCAACTTTAGGCTTAGATGCTTTGTTAACTAGGGGAAGCTGTGCTTCAGTGCAGTCATTCTTTTGCATAGTCCCTCATGTGCTTCACTCAGTTTAGCAAAATTTGTTACCTTTTCCTTGATGCTAGCTGCTTGTGCAAATCACATCTTGGCCGCCTACTCTTCTTCGCTTGTTGACAGATGTGTAGGTGAGAAAAGTCTCATAGTCATTGTTCCTGAAAGAAGCTTCCAGACCCACTTCCAAGGCCAGTGAGATATGCAGGAAATCAGCTGCTTCTGGCCAGGACAGAGCTGATCTTTTCTTTAGGTGGGGACGGGGGATGGCCAGGGGGACATTAAAAATTTATTTCCAAGCCGGGCGCGGTGGCTCAAGCCTGTAATCCCAGCACTTTGGGAGGCCGAGGCGGGTGGATCACAAGGTCGAGAGATCAAGACCAACCTGGTCAACATGGTGAAACCCCGTCTCTACTAAAAATACAAAAAATTAGCTGGGCATGGTGGTGCGTGCCTATAATCCCAGCTACTCAGGAGGCTGAGGCAGAAGAATTGCCTGAACCCAGGAGGCGGAGGTTGCGGTGAGCGGACATCGCGCCATTGCACTCCAGCCTGGGTAACAAGAGTGAAACTCCGTCACAAAAAAAAAAAAAAAAAAAAAAATTTATTTCCAACAGACAGATAGCATCAGCAGGTACAACTACAAGGGTGTCTCCATAGATACACATTCACAAGGCATTATTAGTTCAACAGTGAGAAAGCCATTGGTGTGTTTTCTGTAACAGTATCCCACTTCACAGCATAAACAGGTATTACTGTGTTCAGTTACAATTCCAGAAGGAAAGGTACAACTTGGTGGGAATCCTAAAGTAAGGTACAACAACTTAGAGATAACACTTTGGTTAACAGTCTTAAATCAGCATTTCAGTCAGGGCCTTCCACATAGAGGGGAAAGACTTGTCTCTCAGAACTTAGAGTCTTTCTTCTTTTTTTCTTATTAAACCAAGAGCAGTGTTTTGTTTGCTCAATGTTACACTTACAAAAAGAGATTAGAAAAAAAAGGCATCACTGGCCGGCGCAGTGACTCACACCTGTAATCTCAGCACTTTGGGAGGCTGAGGCAGGTGGATCACGAGGTCGGGAGTTCGAGACCAGCCTGGCCAATATGTGGAGAAATCCTGTCTACTAAAAATACAAAAATGAGCTGGGCGGGTGATGTGTTCCTGTAGTCCCAGCTGCTCAGGAGGCTGACGCAGGAGAATCGCTTTAACCAGGAGGTGAAGGTTGCAGTGAGCTAAGGTCATGCCACTGCACTCCAGCCTGGGTGACAGAGCAAGACTGTCTCAAAAAAAAAAAAAAAAAAAAAAAAACCAAAAAGAAAACGGCATAACAAAAGCATCTTGGACGTTCAGCTCTTCCCGCTAGTACATTAACTCTTAGGTTTTAGGTTTTAGTTAGAGCCTTTTATTTTTATTGTTATTTTTTAGTCAGAGCCTTTTAGTGCCTTTTTTTTTTTTTTTTAAAGTGAAAGCAAGTTTATTAAGAAAGAGGAACAAAAGAATGGCTATTCCATAGGCAGAGCAGCCCAGTGGTCTTAAAATAGGAAAATAGACACTATGGCTGCAAAAATTAATAAATAAGTGAGGTAGATGAATTAAAGCTTTCATACCCAGGACTTGCCTGTTACAACTTCATAGCCTTAAGAAATATTCATCAAGAAGACAAAAAAAAAAAAAATCTTTATAATTACTTGGCATAAGTAGCACCAAGAAAATTCAACAAAAAAATTAATATGTGTACTTGTGATCGGAAACACACCCTTCCATGAGTTTCTTCTCAAGAATGAAAACCCAGTTTGGCCGGGTGCGGTGGCTCAAGCCTGTAATCCCAGCACTTTGGGAGGCCGAGGCGGGTGGATCACGAGGTCAAGAGATCGAGGCCATCCTGGTCAACATGGTGAAACCCTGTCTCTACTAAAAATACAAAAAATTAGCTGGGCATGGCGGTGCGTGCCTGTAATCCCAGCTACTCAGGAGGCTGAGGCAGGAGAATTGCCTGAACCCAGGAGGCGGAGGTTGCGGTGAGCTGAGATCGCGCCATTGCACTCCAGCCTGGGTAATAAGAGCGAAACTGTGTCTCAAAAAAAAAAAGAAAGAAAACCCAGTTCTTCAGCAGAGTAGGCACTGGCAAAGTAAGTCACCTGAGATTTCCTGCTCAGGTGCCCACCTCTTCTGGGGTTCAGGCGGAGGAAGACATCTAAGAAACATGGGAAGGGCGTTGACACTCTCAGGGCAGAGCTGGTCTTTCACATCTTGGTGAAACTACTAGAAAGAAGAAAAACATGCTTGTGGCTACTCTGTACTTGCAAAGTAGGTGTGAAGCCATTACAAGTCAGAAGACCTGGGCTGAACTCTGATAGTCACTTGCTCTGTGAACTTGTACAAGTCACTTCTCTGTAGTTTTTCTTAGAATTTAAAATAGGGCAGTTAAAGTAGGTGGTTTTTAAAGTTTTGTCCAGTGCTAAAATTCTCTAATCGTAACGTATCCTTCTGTAGTGTTAGCAGGGTAGAACTCTACAGCTAAATACCAGGACCGTGCTTTTCTGCAAGCATAGTGGTTAGCTTCCCATGTTACGTGGTTTGAAGCCCTGGTCATTACTTCTTGCCTGCATATACATCCCATTGACAATGATCTCATCTTGTTTTTCCTTTGAGAATAAATTGATTGTTTTGTCTTCCCAGGTCTTTGAGCATGCGTAAATTTTGGCACTAGAAGGTCCTCAGTGAAGTAATGAATATATACAGCTAAAGGCAATTTAAGTCAAAATGTGATAATAAGTAAAAAGTGGTTGTAGAAATTAAATGAGAGTGAAATATTTTTTTTAAAAGAATGATCTAAATGCTAAATGCATATTTAATATTGTTATGCTGTTGTAATCTAATTGGTTAAGAAGAATAACATTTTATAGTATTTATTGAGCACCTACTTTGAGCTAGGTGGATGAGTGCGGATAAGCTCCTGTAGTCTCCTGACAACCCCATGATGTGTTTACTACTTTTAGCCTCATTTTACTGATGAAAAACCTGAAGCTTAAGGCTTTTTTTTTTTTTTTTTTTTTTTTTTTGAGACGAAGTTTCACTCTTGTTACCCCGGCTGGAGTGCAATGGCGCGATCTCGGCTCACCGCAACCTCCGCCTCCTGGGTTCAGGCAATTCTCCTGCCTCAGCCTCCTGAGTAGCTGGGATTACAGGCACACACCACCATGCCCAGCTGATTTTTTTGTGTTTTTAGTAGAGACGGAGTTTCACCATGTTGACCAGGATGGTCTCGATCTCTTGACCTTGTGATCTACCCTCCTCGGCCTCCCAAAGTGTTGGGATTACAGGCGTGAGCCACCGCGCCCGGCCCAGCTTAAGGCTTTTAAGAAACCTCTCCAACTTGACATAGCAACTCAGTGGCCAAATAGGGATTCATAACCAGATAGCCTGACTCCCATGTTCAGGTCAAGGTACATTTATGTATCATAAATGCATAGTTGATGAATTCTAAGAAATGGAACATATTACGTAACCAGCCCTCAGATCAAGAACAGGGCATTATTAGCACCCAGGAATTCCCTTCCTTCCCTGTGTTAGGGTTTGCCAGAGAAACAGAACCAACAGCAGTTGTGTGTGTGTGTTTGCATATGTATGAGAGGGTTGTTGATGTTTATTTTAGGGAATTGGCTGATATGAATTGTTTAGATCTGGTATGTCTAAAATCCCCAGGGGTAAGCCAGCAAGCTGGAGACCCAGTGTAGGCTTACACGCTGTTCAAGTCCAGATGCAGGCTACCAGCGGAATTCCTCCTCCTCCTGGGCCTATCAGTCTTTGTTCTCTTAAGGTTTTCAGTTGATTGGCTGAGGCCCATTCACATTATGGAGGGTAATTCACTTTAATCAGAGTTCACCAATTTAAATGTTAATCTCATCCAAAAAACCCCCACAAAAACCAAAAACATTTTCACAGAAACACCATGGCCTAGTCAAGTTGACACAAAATTAACCATCACACACCCACTCTTAGTTACTGCTCCGTAAAGGGTAATCATTTTACTGATTTATAATTGCAAAGATTAATGTTGCCTTTTTTTTAAATTTTCTTTTTCAGACTTGAGTCTCATTGTTGCCCAGGCTGGAGTGCAGTGATGCAGTCTTGGCTTACTGCAGCCTCCACCTCCTGGACTCTGGCAATCCTCTCACCTCAGCCTCACCAGTAGCTGTGATTACAAGCACACGCTACCATGCGTGGCTAATTTTCTTTTTTTTTTTTAAGATGGGGTTTCTCCATGATGGCCAGGCTGGTCTTGAACTCCTGACCTCAGGTGATCCACCCACCTCGGCCTCCCAAAGTGCTAGGATTATAGGCATGAGCCACCACGCCCGGCCGCCTGGCTAATTTTTACATTTTTTGTAGATATGGGGTTTCACGATGTTGGCCAGGCTCGTCTCAAACAACTGGGCTCAAGTGATCCTCCCGCTTGAAGTTGCTAGGATTACAGGTGTGAGCCAGCATGCCCAGCCTTGAATTTTCTATAGATGGAATGACATAGTGTATTAGTCTGTTTTCACACTGCTATAAAGAACTGCCCAAGACTGGGGTTATTTATAAAGAAAAGAGATTTTGCATGACTGGGGAGGCTTCAATAAAGTTACACTCATGGCAGAAGGCAAAGGGAAAGCAAAGACCTTCACATGGTGGCAAGTGAGAGAAGTGCCAGTAGGGGAAACACCAGACACTTACAATACTATCAGCTCTCATGAGAATTCATTCACTATCTTGGGAATAATGTAGGGGAAACTGACTCCATGACCCAGTTACCTCCCTGTCTCGACACATGGGGATTACAGTTTGAGTTGAGATTTAGGTGGGGACACAGCCAAACCATATCACATAGTACATACTCTTTTGCGTCTGGCTTCTTTCACAGAGCCCATATACACAGTCCTAGAATTTGATTGTCTAGGTAGTTGAACAGCCTCCCTTAGAGTAACCTGCAGGATTGAGGTACGGGAGGGTATAGAACGCCTTCCCCAAGATGTTGTCCGGGGCTGGCCCTTGCCAGTGCATCGGCACTGCCCAACACAGATGGGCTAGCCTGGGGTAGAATATGGAAGTTGGTAAGCTGTGCTTTTGGCACCCTCTGCCTTCTTCCTTCAGGTCCATTCTGCTTTCCTGTCTTACTACTCTTTGTATGCCTGACCCTCAATCCTCAGCCATTCATATTTTGACTGTACAGAGGCCCATGGTACCAGTTCTCTCTGTTCCTCACATTGGCCCCTGTCCATTGAAGCTCCTCAGCCCCTCTACTTGAACACACCCCCGGTCTTATTCTGTATCTCCTCAGATTATGTCACATTAACAGACTTGGACCTCAGAGATACTTAGACACCTTTCCTTTTCCTCCTCTCCTCCTCCTCATATACTTTTCTTATGGGTATGGAACTGAAGGCCAGAAAGGAAGGTAACTTACCCAAGATCTCACAGATGGGAAGGTAGGGGTAGAAGGTGTGGATCAAGGGATTGTATGCAGCCTTTAATCTCTAGGCGCTGGTCTCTGTTACCTTGGTTCTGTCTCTTCTGCCTCTCCTTCCCTCTTTCTCTGCTACTTGTTTCCTGCTCTAGTAGCATTCCTGCTTGCCAGATGCCACAGGGGAGGGAGAATTTTACAACTCCCGGGGCTCTCTGGTAAGAACCCCCACCTGCACGGAGACCCTTCCTCTCTTTCCCACAGTGATTGGTTGTCGTCTTCTCCCCTTTTCTCAGTGTACCCACCTGGCAGAGGCAGGGCCAGCCATTGACACTAGAGCAAGGCTCAGGTTGGGTGGCATGGAATTGTGGTCCATTTCTGTTTGGTGTGTGGCAGTTATCCCATTTCTTTTCTGAACATCACTCCCCTGCCTCCTTCTATTATTCCTTTGGTCAGCCTCTAAAATCAGTGACCATCAGGGTTGAAAAAGGCAATGTGGGACCTTGAAAGGAGCTCTGTCCTAGGAGTTAGGAGACCTGCCACCAATGAACTGTGTGAACTTGTCCCTCTGGGACTCAGTTTTATCATCTGTAAAATGAAGGTTGGATAAGGTGGTCTTCAGGGTCCCTCCCTGGGATACATTTTATGCTGCTGCTTGATTTAAACCAGTGAGTCACAAATGAAAGGTTCCAGTTGTGGCAGTGTAATTAGGCTTAGCAGATGGGTGAGATGAGAAGGAGATGTTCTTGCCCATAGGATTATTCTTTCCCATCCATTTCATTGTACCTCCCTGGTGTTTTAAGAAAGCAAATGACAACCCTTGTTTTTCTCTGTGTTCCCATTCAAACCTATAATCTTGTGTCTTCATGAACTTGTATTTACTGTTAGACAGCCGTGATGCAGAATTCACGTTACAGTGTGTGTGGTGTTTTCTCTCAGCCAACATGATGCGATGGCGGATGGAGCCAATCACAGCTGGTTCCTGGAGAGAGGGCTGTGTGTGCCAGATTTATTGTGCTGGAGCTCCAGTTTTGTTTTGTTTTTAAATCCCCTGTCTCAGTTTTGCTGATACCAGTTAAAACCAAAGATAGTGAAGAGAAACAGAGACAGGTTTATGCCCTCTCAGTTTTAGACATTGGTGATATAGGTGTTGGGTAAGGGTCCGCTCTCTTATATCATTTGCTTGAAACATTTCACCTTGGAAGGGCAGAAATTAGCCTTGTTGAACATCAACACCCTCTGCAAGAGAAAGGAATACTGAATACTGTTACATTATTGACTGATACCTTTCTAATGAATACTGAAAGCCATTTTGATGCCAGGATCTTCGTTTCACCTTCAGATAAAATGTTTCATCTTTCATTCTCTGAAAAACACTGAGTATGTTAAGAATAATTAAAGAAAAGGCAGTAGTTAGTTCTGGATCCTGCTGTTGCTGCCTTGGCTTCTCCTTTCTCCTCTTCACCTCCCCTCCCTCTGTATTAGTGTAGAAATGCGTCAAAAATTTCATGCTTCTTCCATTAGTTTCTACTTTGACCCTCCCCAGTAAGTTAAATAAGAGTGGAATTGTTAATCCTATTTTACAAAGGAGAAATCCTTTTATTTAGTTATTTTTTTAAATTTTAAGTTCAGGGGTACATGTGCAGAATATGCAGATTTGTTAGCAGAGGTTAAAAGTGTGCCATGGTGGTTTTCTGCACAGATCATCCCATCACCTAGATATTAAGCCCAGCATCTATTAGCTATTCTTCCTGATGCTCTCTCCTCCCTGACCACCTGTCGACAGGCCCTAGTGTGTGTCATTCCCTCCTGTGTGTCCATGTGTTCTCCTCATTCAGCTCCCACTTACAAGTGAGAACATGTGGTATTTGGTTTTCTGTTCTTGCTTTAGTTTTCTGAGAATAATGACCTCCACCTCCACCCATGTTCCTGCAAAAGACATTATGCTGTTCTTTTTTATGGCTTCACAGTATTCCATGTTGTATAGAAGAAAAATCTGAAATGGGGCAAGGTTAAGTGACTTGCCAATGGTCACTTAGCTAGTTGATGAACAATTTGAGGTAAGAATCCAGGACTCCTGAACACTAGTGATTTGTTAATTTTCCAACACTATTCCATCTCCAGTCGTCACCCATACACACCTGCCATTAGGAAGGTCTTTGCCATTTCTCTCTCTGGCCACCTTCTGAAAGCACAGGTCAGAAGCCAGTTCCTTAGCTGGTGGGCTGGGTGGATAAACAGCAGGGCATAGGAGGTAGAGGAGGGAGAAAGGTAGCACAAAGCTCAGACTTAGTTTTTCCTTCAGAAGGTGTAAGAATTATTTATTTCAAAGAGTCAGGAAAGTGAACAGAGTCAGCATTCCCTTTTCCTTGGCAAATGGATTGAATTTCTTGTGGCGAGTATTAGCTGCAAGGCAGTGTTAATCAGCTTCAGTAGATCTGTCATCTGATTGATGTGCATAGGAGACAGGATTGTCCATGGTGCAAAGACCTCTTTGTGTAGGGCACACCATCTTTATGCATGATTGAGCCCTGGTGTGTTAAACGCCTCACACCGGGATCTTACCCACAATTGTCAGTTGCCTCCCTTGAAAGTATTGAGCTTTTTTTTTTTTTTTTTTTTTTTTTTTTTTTTTTTTTGAGACGGAGTTTCGATCGTTACCCAGGCTGGAGCGCAATGGCGCGATCTCGGCTCACCGCAACCTCCGCCTCCTGGGTTCAGGCAATTCTCCTGCCTCAGCCTCCTGAGTAGCTGGGATTACAGGCACGAGCCACCATGCCCAGCTAATTTTTTTTTTTTTTGAGACGGAGTTTCGCTCTTGTTACCCAGGCTGGAGCGCAATGGCGCGATCTTGGCTCACCGCAACCTCCGCCTCCTGGGCTCAGGCAATTCTCCTGCCTCAGCCTCCTGAGTAGCTGGGATTACAGGCACGTGCCACCATGCCCAGCTAATTTTTTTTGTATTTTTAGTAGAGACGGGGTTTCACCATGTTGACCAGGATGGTCTCGATCTCTCGACCTTGTGATCCACCCGCCTCGGCCTCCCAAAGTGCTGGGATTACAGGCTTGAGCCACCGCGCCCAGCTGAAAGTATTGAGCTTTTCGAAGGTAATACAGCATCATGGTTAAGGTGAGATATTAGTTCTGCCTGAATTTGAATCCTGGTTGTGCCACTTACCAGCTGTTTGACATTTGACGTCTTAGTTCACCTGTGTGAGCTTGAGTTTACTTATCTGTTCTAATTGGGGGTTGTGGGTTAAATGACTTAATAAATGTAAAGCACTGAGGAGAGTACACAGTGTTGTGAGGAAAGCATTTTTTCTTCCATGCAGCCCTCCTTCCCTTCCCCCATCATGCACACTCTGTGTGTGTGTGTGTGTGTGTGTGTGTGTGTGTGTGTGTGAGAGAGAGAGAGAGAGAGAGAGAGAGAGAGAGAGCCAGCTTTTGGAATCTGTATTTCTCGCCAGCCTGCTGAGCCCTCCAGGTAGCTGTAACCTCATTGAAGTTTTACCTGTGGTGTCCATCTGCATTTGAAGTGTGTTTCTAAATGTGGTCCTCAGCAAGCTCCTTTGTGGGGAGAGCTGGGAGAAAGGAAACCAGAGAGTGTGCTCTGTACACCCCCAGCCACACATGTTCTAGGTTCCTACACCCTAGAGACTGGGGACACTGCAAGACATAGCTGAACCTTTTAGCAGGATGAAACTATTGAGTAGCTGTCTCAGTTTGCTTGGACTGCAGTGATAAAATGTCATAGACTAGGTAGCTTAAACAACAAGGATTTATTTTCTCACTGTTCTGGAGGCTGAAAGTCTTAAGAGTAGGGGATGGCATGATTGGGTTCTGGCGAGAGTCCTCTTCCTGGTTTGCAGACAGCTGCCTTCCCACTGTGTGCGTGCTTGGCCTTTCTTTGATGTGTGCAGCTGGTGGTGGTGGGGATATCAGTGAGAAAAATCAGTAACCTCAGCCTTGCATCCTCTTTGGCCCCATGTGTGATGTTATTTGTAAGGCAGTGTCGGATCTCCTTATACATGTAGAGGTATTAGGTCTCCATTTCCCTGTCTTCTAGAGATTTGGGATAGAGGCTGTGAAGGAAGAGCAGATTATGCTTGCTCTGCCTTTTAAGCTCAGAACTAGGGTGTGTGTGTTGGCGGGAACACCAACGTGATGATACATAATGAAGGCCTATCTTGTCACCTGTGTCACTGCAGCCACCCCACACAATTGTCACTGACACGCTTTGCCTCACAGGACTTCAATGTGAAATCCAGTGAAACACAGTGCAAGCTCTCTTACCACTTTCCTGTTAACCAGCTCCAGGAGTGATGAACACTTTTCAGTTCCCTGGATGAAATATGCTGAGCAATGCCCACAGCATGCTGAATGCACAGCTGGCAGACTGCTCTCTGCCGTACCCACTCGCTTCAGCACCCACTGGATGAATTATGTGCTTACCAAGAGCCAGCTTGTTCCCAAACCCATTTGTTCAGCTGTAGCTGGTATTGTAGTTAAGTAATGTATTTAAGTATTGGATAAACTGATGAAATATAACTGCAAATGAAATTATTTTTTTTCCTTTTTCCCCCGCCATGAATACCAGTTAAAAGCTGTGGAGGCCGGGCACGGTGGCTCAAGCCTGTAATCCCAGCACTTTGGGAGGCCGAGGTGGGTGGATCACGAGGTCAAGAGATCAAGACCATCCCGGTCAACATAGTGAAACCCCGTCTCTACTAAAAAAAAAAAATGCGAAAAATTAGCTGGGCATGGTGGCACGTGCCTGTAATCCCAGCTACTCAGGAGGCTGAGGCATGAGAATTGCCTGAACCCAGGAGGCGGAGGTTGCGGTGAGCCGAGATCGCGCCATTGCACTCCAGCCTGGGCAACAAGAGTGAAACTCCGTCTCAAAAAAAAAAAAAAAAAAAAAGGGCGAATGAATGAAGATTTATGTGCATTATGGAAAAATAATTTTAGATATATAATATTTGATTTCTTTTTTTTTTTTTTTGCTGTGACTTTTTAAATTAACCTGGTTACTGGACCTGGTTACATTGAAAATGAGGATTTCTACTGTTGTGATTCAGTTTAAAGTTGGTTTGATTTCGTTTTAGTGGATTTAGAGAATTTTATTTTGTGTATGGTAAAACAATAAAATCAACAGTAGTGGGGCTTTAAAATGAAGTTTTAAAGCAAATTAAGGTGGCCCATTCTGGATTTTAGTAGGTTCTTTGGTTCCTCTCATAGACTTGAAGCATATTGAGTCCGAAAGACCTGATTTTCTCATTTTATAAATGAGGAAATTAAAGCCCTGAGAGGTAAAGCATGTTGGTGATAGTCATCTGCAGTGGCTGGAGTGAAGTGAACAGAGCCACAGTGAGAGGGGGCCTCCTCTCTAGCCTCCTACTTTAGTTCTCTGTCTGTCCCCAGAGCTGGAGCTTTCCATGATAGGAGTGCTTTATTGGGTTGACTTCTCTGGTGATGGTATTGACTTTTACTCTCTGCTTTGTGACAGGACCAACCTGGAGGCCTTGCAAAAGAAGCTGGAGGAGCTAGAGCTTGACGAGCAGCAGCGAAAGCGCCTTGAGGCCTTTCTTACCCAGAAGCAGAAGGTGGGAGAACTGAAGGATGATGACTTTGAGAAGATCAGTGAGCTGGGGGCTGGCAATGGTGGTGTGGTGTTCAAGGTCTCCCACAAGCCTTCTGGCCTGGTCATGGCTAGAAAGGTGAGTTTGCTTTGATTAACAGGTAATTGGATTATCTCTCAGGTACCTAGAGGCCTGGGGACCAGGGTAGAAGGAAGACTGACTTTCCTCAATACCTTATTGTGCCGTTTGAATTTCAAATGCATGCCATCTATGAGATTATGGATAAACACACTAATGACTGTGTTAGTGTATTAATCCCCATCCTGTCTGGAAAATAATAAGTGACTCTTCTTTAGCCTTCTGTGTGCTGTGGAAGGATGCCAGGGTATCTGTTTATTACTTATCATGGGTACGAGAAGCTGTTTTCATTCACTTAGCCCCAGTGATACACAAAACATGGATTTCAAGTTGTTTCCCACTTGTGCCAGTAAATTCCCTTTATCCTCCTGCATTACAGCATCTGAACTCCCTACCATAGCATGTACTCGTTGAGCTGGACTTTCCTTTCCCATCTGTCTTGGTCCTCTTTTGGAACACAGTCCCCTGCACCAGTGAGGTTGGGCTCTTTGATGTTTTTCTGCACACTGTGTTTACTTCCGTGCCCATATTTTTTTTATGCTGTTGTTCCTTCTGCCTTTTCAAACAGTGCCCATCTCCTAGATCCACCTCTTATCTAGCTTTCACCAGCTGCTCCAGCCACACTGGTAACTACTGCATCCATGTTCTCTGACACTCAACCATCTGTGGGATTTTTTAGAAGTTCAACCTTACTATGTAACTTTTTTTTTTTTTTTGAGATGGAGTTTCGGCTCTTGTTACCCAGGCTGGAGTGCAATGGCGCGATCTCGGCTCACCACAACCTCCGCCTCCTGGGTTCAGGCAATTCTCCTGCCTCGGCCCCCTGAGTAGCTGGGATTACAGGCACGCGCCACCACGCCCAGCTAATTTTTTATATTTTTAGTAGAGACGGGGTTTCACCATGTTGACCAGGATGGTCTCGATCTCTTGACCTCATGATCTACCCTCCTCGGCTTCCCAAAGTGCTGGGATTACAGGCTTGAGCCACCGCTCCCGACCCCACTATGTAACTTTTTAATGTTGCTGTCACTTGTCTCCCTAGCTGGAACAAGGGAAAATGTTAGGGTGACATAGGTAGGACCTTAGACTTTGGCTCAGTCTCAACCACATCAGGCTCCTGAGCTCAAGGAAGAATCTCTTGGGCAGCTTAGTTTAGAATACCTGAGTTCCTCATACCTTCTACTTCCATAACTCTTGAGTGTGAACCAAGTCCTCAAGGTCAATTTCTCTTCATGTCTGAGCTCCAAAGATTCTTTTGGAGTAAACCCTTCGTTAACTTTGTTCCTTTCTTGGCTTCCAGGAGCCTGAGGCACAGCTGGGACAGCCCCCAGTGCCAATACCTGCATTAGAACAGTGACACTCAGTTCCTGGTGGAGCAGAAACTTGTTTGTTACAACTTAACTGTTTCTCCTCCCCCTACCTTTAAGAGCTTAAACATTTAACAAGACTACATATTTCATCCTTCCTTCCCTCTTTCTTTCATAAAATCTCTCTTTCTTTCACCTTTCTTTCTCCAGCTAATTCATCTGGAGATCAAACCTGCAATCCGGAACCAGATCATAAGGGAGCTGCAGGTTCTGCATGAGTGCAACTCTCCGTACATCGTGGGCTTCTACGGTGCATTCTACAGCGATGGCGAGATCAGTATCTGCATGGAGCACATGGTATGTGACACTCTCTCAGCTTCTGGAGCAATAGCTTTAAGAGTTGGGTGGCTCTGGCCTAGTCTTTGGTCTGGGAGGTGACCGGCTGCCTCCATGCTGCTCCTGGGATCCACATCACTATCTAGGGCGTCTGGGAAGTCTGACTATAGGGCTTGGAATATTCACAAGATGGTAGGCCTCCTTTCTAGGTCTTTGCCTCTCATCAAAGAAGTGGCAGTATTCCTGGTGGGTGTACCTAGAGCATCTCTCTTAGTTTTTTGATTCAGAGGACCCTAAGATGTGATGTAAGTAAACTCTGGTAAATACAGTTGAAATCCATTTCTTGTGTACAATGTTGTATGCTAGGTGCAAGGCTATGGGGTTATGAAGATGATATAATCTACTGTAAGGGCAGCCTGAAGGGTTACTTTGGGTTTCTGCATGATGCACATTAGTGGAAGGAGAGGGCAACGAAGAGAGAGGGCATTCATGGGCTAATTAATTATCTCCATGTGAGCTGCCACTCATTTTACCACTATGTGCTTGGAGTCCCTCCTTCTCTTCCAATATAAGTCTTCCAACACACTGTCCAACTTAGGGAATTCTGCAGATATTGGTCTTTGCTTTATTCTTCCTGGGCTGCTAGCTCTGAGATGAGGGCTGATGTGAGTCTGCATTGCTTGGTGGCTGTTGTACTTTCAGTCCAGTATTGTGTCTCTCGGCTCCTACCCCATTTTCTTCCTGACACCTGACACCTGAGACCTGCCCTGAGCTCTAGAACAGGGGTCCAGGTGCCCAGTCTTTTTTTTTTTTTGAGACAGAGTCTTGCTGTCACCCAGGCTGGAGTATAGTGGCTCGATCTTGGCTCACTGCAACCTCTGCCTCCCGGGTTCGAGTGATTCTCCTGTCTCAGCCTCCCAGTAGCTGGGATTATAGGTGCTCGTCACCGTGCCCAGCTAATTTTCGTATTTTAGTAGAGATGGGGTTTCACCATATTGGGCAGGCTAGTCTCGAATTCCTGACCTCATGATCTGCCTGCCTTGGCCTCCCAAAGTGCTGGGATTACAGGTGTAAGCCACCTCGTCCACAGCCTAACCAGGTCTTCCCCATCCTGGCCACCCTCATTCAACACATTCCACCTAAAAGGTACTAGACGCTGTTTGGCCCTTGAAAGATTTTCTCCCCCAGTCTCAGTCCCCAGGATAACTCCAGAGATAACGTCTGATTTGGAGACTTGTGCAGGAACATCTCACTATTTCCAGAGAGCCATATCCATGGGGGGAAAAACTGATCTGCAGTCACTGAAAATGGGCCAAGAGAATGGGAAACCAACCCTCGTCATTTCCAGTGTCATCTTCTCCTGAAGGATGGCTTGAAGAAAGGGGAGGACATGGCAAGGGCCATGATCACAAGGGATGTGATCAGCATCTGTAAGTTCAAAGTGAATAAAGAATTCCAGAATACGGATGCCTCCTAACATCTCAAAAAAGGTCAATGTAAATGAAGAAGCTTCCCAGTATCCTCAAGGGAGGTCCATGTAAGAAAAATAAAAAGATTGGCCGGGCACAGTGGTTCACGCCTATAATCCCAGCACTTCGGGAAGCTGAGGCAGGCGGACCATGAGGTCAGGAGACCAGCCTGGCCAACATGGTGAAACCCCATCTCTACTAACGGTACAAAGCAATTAGCCAGGCATGGTGGTGCTGCCTGTAATCCCAGCTACTCAGAAGGCCGAGGCAGGAGAATTGCTTGAACCTTGGAGGTGGAGGTTGCAGTGAGCCAAGATCACACCATTGCATTCCAGCCTGGGCAACAGTGCGAGACTCTGTCTCAAACAAACAAACCAAAAAAAATAAAATAGAAAAAGATTGTCCTATTCATATGGCAGGACATACAGGCTAAAAAAGGAACGTTCCAACAGGGTCTGAATGAAGAGATAGACCGCTGCCTATCAATGTTTGGGGCCTACTCCTTATCTCTGAAGCAAGTGCTCTGGAGTTCAGTCACACTCACCTGACACATGGCTCCTGGTTCCCCTATTAAAGAAAGAATTCTGGGTACAGAATTTGGAGATAACTCAAGAAAGAATTTTTGATGGTTCAGAAGGAAGCAGGATGAGATGATGCATGCCTGGAGCTCAGAAGCTACATCGATACTGATACCTTTCATTTGAGAAAGTACCAGAATAAACCCATTCAGTGTGGGAACAGCTCTGGAGGGCAGATGTCTCCATCCCCTGGCAGCTCACATGGCACCTTGCCCATAACAGGCACTAAAAATCAGCATTTGTGAAGATGAACCCATGTTGCCCAGGCTGGTCTCCTGGGCTCAGGCAATCCACCCACCTCAGCCTCCCAAAGTGTTACGATTACAGCTATGAGCCCCATGCCCAGCCCCCAGAAGGGTTCTTCTAAAGTTTATTAAGACTGGGCAGGCTGTGGGCGTGTTGGACTTTCTGCTTTGCCTCACCTTCAGCATTTCAAAGGTGTTGTTAGGTAGAGAGACCTCCGTTTGATAACCATATCCAAGCTTCTGAAGGTCTTTGGTCCTCTCTTTGTCACAGTCTTTGGATGAGTTTTGTGTCATGAATATCATTTTCCCAACACTTTATTATGAAAATTTTCACTGGCTGGACATGGTGGTTCACACCTGTAATCCCAGCACTTTGAGAAGCTGAGGTGGGCGAATCACCTGAGGTCAAGAGTTTGAGTCCAGCCTGGCCAACATGGTAAAATCTTGTTTGTACTAAAAATTAAAAAATGGCTGGGCACAGTGGCTCATAGCTGTAATCCCAGTACTTTGGGAGGCCAAGGCACATGGATCACCTGAGGTCGGGAGTTTGAGACCAGCCTGACCAAGAAGAAACCCCATTTCTACTAAAAATACAAAATTAGCTGGGTAGTGGTGGTGCATGCCTGTAATCCTAGCTACTTGGGGGGCTGAGGCAGGAGAATTGCTTGAAGCTGGAAGGTGGAGGTTGTGGTATGAAGACTTCTGTGACCCAAAGTGTGGAGAGATTTTTTCTACACTCCAAGCAGCAGACACTACCTAGTTGTCCTCCTGTTCAATTCCAACACTATCTACTGGGAGATCATGTCAGATCCCATGGGTTAAAGGTTAAATAATTAGATGGGCATGGTGGTGGACACCTATAATCCCAGCTACTCAAGAGGCTGAGGCAGGAGAATCGCTTGAACCCAGGAGGCAGAGGTTGCAGTGAGCCGAGATCATGCCATTATACTCCAGCATGAGCGACAAGAGTGAAACTCTAAAAAAAAAAAAAAAAAAATTTTTTTTTTGGTAAGCATATGGGAAAACTTGAAGGGAATGTACACCCATAAACCTACCACCTAGATTCTACAACTTATATTTTGATATATTTGGTTTAACCACATATCCATTGTGCCAATCAATTTTGGGGGGATATGTGGGTTTTGTTTTAAATTTTTTGAGACAGGGTCTTGCTCTGTTGCCCAGGCTGGAGTACAGTGGCACAATCTTGGCTCACTGCAACCTCTGCTCTTGGGCCCAAGTGATCCTCCCACCTCAGCCTCTTGAGTAGCTGGGACTACAGGCACATGCCACCATGCCAGCTGATTTTTTTTTTTTTAATTTCACCACTATACAAAGAAGGATGATTTTTGTATTTTTAGTAAAAATGGGGTTTCACCATGTTGCCCGTGCTGGTCTTGAACTCTTGGGTTCAAGCAATCCACCTGTTCCGGCCTCTCAGAGTGCTGGGATTACAGGCGTGAGCCACCACACTTGGCTCTGGGGATGTGTTTTGTTTTTTTTTTTTGAGACGGAGTTTCGCTCTTGTTACCCAGGCTGGAGTGCAATGGCGCGATCTCGGCTCACCGCAACCTCCGCCTCCTGGGCTCAGGCAATTCTCCTGCCTCAGCCTCCTAAGTAGCTGGGATTACAGGCATGCGCCACCATGCCCAGCTAGTTTTTTTGTATTTTTTTAGTAGAGACGGGGTTTCACCATGTTGACCAGGATGGTCTTGATCTTTCGACCTCGTGATCCACCCGCCTCAGCCTCCCAAAGTGCTGGGATTACAGGCTTGAGCCACCGCGCCCGGCTGGGGATGTGTTTTAAAGTAAATTTGCATCATCAGCATTGGTTGAGCCCCAGCTTCTAGAGCACTCAGCCAGGGGCTGATCTTTCCTAGAAACAAGCTCTGTGTGCACTGCCCAGTCTGAATTTTGAAACCCAAGTAGGGAAATCAATGCTCCCTGATTAGAACAGGAATGCTTTTGTCCTTGTAGAAGTAGATTCCTGCTCAGGTTGTAGCTGAGCAACCAGAGAACTGGGGATCCAGAGTTGATGGTTCTTGTGCAGGAATAAAAGCTTTTGAGCAGTTATTTTCATACAGCATTTGTCTCTTCCATAGAAAATCTTCACAAAAGCACCATTGACTTAGTTAATAATTGGCTTCTAAAAATAAGCACAATTTCAGCAGCTTAAGGCAAGGACTTGGCAACAGTGAATTAGAATTAGCAAGTTGTAGGGTTAGTTGCAGGTGCAACGCTGGGCAATTCTGACTGGCTTATGCCCCTTACATTTTGTAATTCTGTTGTTCACACTGTAACTCTGCTTGTAGTTCTGTGGAGGTTAGAGGGAAGTGAGCCAATCTTTCTTTCTTGTTTTTTAATTAATTAATTAATTAATTAATTTTAGAGATAGGGTCTTGCTCTGTTGCCCATGCTGGAGTGTAGTGGCATGATCATAAGTCACTGTAACTTTGACCTCCTGGGCTTCAGCAGTCCTCCCGCCTTAGCCTCCCAAGTAGCAGCTAGGTTGGCAGATGTGCATCACCATGCCCAGCTAAGTTTTATTTCCTTATTTTTTGTAGAGATGGAGTCTCACTATCATGTGGACCAGGCTGGTCTTGAACTCCTGACCTCAACTAAACCTCCTGCCTTGGCTCCCAAAGCTTTGGGATTACAGGCGTAAGCCACACTGCACCTGGTCTTTTTTTCCTTTTTAATAGAGAGATTTCTCTCACCAACCTCCAGGGGAAAGGTAAACCAAGGCAGTTATCTGGGCTGCCCTCTGTCATAGGCTGCCTTTGGGGTCATTTGAGAGGTAGGCTGGCTGGGCGCTGTGACTCACACCTGTAATCCCAGTACTTTGGGAGGACAAGGCAGGAGAATTGCTTGAGTCCATGAGTTTGAGACCAGCCTGGGCAACAAAGTGAGACTCTCCATCTACAAAACAATTAAAAATAGGTGGGTGAGGTGGCACATGCCTGTTGCCCAGCTACATGGGAGGCTGAGGTAGGAGGATCACTTCCTCCTCTGAGCGCTGGTAGCATTGTCTGTTCTCTTCATTCAACTGTTTGTTCCCTGCCTTGTTTCAGAAGAGGAATTAAAGTGCCTTACCTCTTAGAAATATGTTCTCTCTCTAAGCAGAGAGTGTGTTCTATCTTTATCTTAAAAGTTTTTTTTTTAAAAAAATCCTAGTTCTTACATATACAGAGGCGTTTGATAAATGATAGAGGATTATGATAACTGCTCATTGTAGATGGGATACTTTAGAAAATTTCCATTTTCAGAAATTAGGTTTGCCTCTGAGGGTAATTGTAAGTTGCTGGTGGTAACTGGCTACACCTGAAGCCATAGGGGACATGAACCTATTTGTCCCTTGATACATCAGGATCCCCTGGTTGAGGGATTTCTTCAAATCGCGGGTTAAAATGTAGAATCCCTGAATGTGGGGAGCCCCTGGTATCTTAGCCCTGTAGAGTCTGGCTTCACACCGTACTCATATCCTCTCTTGTGCTCTCTTTCCACTTCTTCTGCCTGGCACCCCATTCATGTCATCTCATTTCTTCATCAGGCTCTCTGCCTCTAAAGTCTTGTCTCTCTCCTTCAGCTGCTGTGATTCTCACGTTTAAACACCCAGGTTGGATTCCCTTACTTCTGCATCTATAAAGTCAAGTCGCAGTTTCTAGGTGGGGTTCTGGTCACAGCTGGCCATTTCCAGCCTGATCTGTCACTGCATCTCTTTGTGAAATGACCCAGGAGTACACATCATCCCAGGAGTACTCAGCAATGTCATGCGTCTCTGCTTTGATCTTATTGCAATACCCTGTTCTTTTCTCCCTTTTCTCCTCCCCTTTTCCAGGTATAGAAATCATACTCATCCTTTGAGTAATTTTCAGCTCAAATGCCATCTTTTTTTTTTTTTTTTTTTTTTTTTTTGAGATGGAGTTTCACTCCTGTTGCCCAGGCTGGAGTGCAATGGTGTGATCTCAGCTCACTGTAATCTCTGCCTCTCAGGTTCAAGTGATTCTCCTGCCTCACCCTGCCGAATAGCTGGGATTACAGGCATGTACCACCACACCTGGCTAATTTTATAGTTTTAGTGGAGCTGAGGTTTCTCCATGTTGGTCAGGCTGGTCTTGAACTCCTGACCTCAGGTGATCCACCTCCCAAAGTGCTGGGATTGCAGGCGTGAGCTACTGCTCCTGTCCTCAAATGCCATCTTTTAAGTGAAGTCAGAATTACTTCTCCCTTCTTCTGCATGTCTGTATCACTTTCTTATGCATTTCTGGTTTCTTTGTAATGTTGGAAAAAACTCTTAGATGGTGTTTTTCCTTTACTCTCACACCGCAACAATCAACACAGAAGATTTCTGTCACCAAAAGTGTGGAGGGATTTTCTCTACACTCCAAGAAGCAGACACCAGCTGGGTGTCCTCCTGTTCAGTTCTGACACTATCTACCTGGAGATCATGTCAGATCCCATGAGTTCAGGGTTCAGTCCCCAAGACTCCGTCACCACCAGTTGCAAGTCTGGGTCTCCAACGTCTGACTGACTGGCTTTAAGTTGGGACTGCCATGATCCCATCTTTGGGTTCAGTTAATTTGCTGGATTGGCACACAGAACTTAGGGAAACAATTTTACTGGTTTATTATAAAGGACAATGCAAGGGATACAAACGAAGAGACACATAGGACGAGGTATGGGATTGAGGTGCAAAGCTTCCATGCCTTCCCTGGGTACACCACCCTTCAGGAACCTCCATGTGTTCAGCTATCCTGAAATTCTCTTAACTCAGCCTTCTGGGTTTTTATGGCAGCTTCATGAGGTCAGCAGTCCTTCCCCCAGTGTATAGGGATGGATCCTCTCAGGGGAAGGTCTTGAGATCCATAATAAAAAAGTCGAATCACTTGAACCTGGGAGGCAGAAGTTGCAGTGAGTCAAGATCATGCCACTACACTCCAGCCTGAGCAACAGAATGAGACTCTGTCTCAAGAAAAAAAAGAAAAAAGAAAACTAACACACACACACACACACACACACACACACACACACACACGCATGCATATGTATAATGCCACAGTTACATTTTATTGAGAGTTGTTCATTTCCCCTATTAGTAAATGTATTGAGGGCAGGAACCAGCTGTTTTTCATATATATGACCCCCATAGAAGCTAACACAGTCTGTGGTGCTTTGTAGGATTTGTGGAGTGAATTATTGCTTTCTGTGACATTTTTCTTTGGATTGATAATTATGATTTGTTAGCATAATATCAAATGTACCTTGTGATAGTGATAAAATGGCCAGCATTTGTTGAGCACTTACTATGTGCCATATGTTGTTCTCAGTACTGTATACCTATTAGCTTGTTTAATCCTTATAATAACCCTATGATTATTATAATAGCCTAGTGATTATCCTCATTTTGCAGGTTCAGTTACTTGGTCAAGTTCCCCTAGATAGTAAGCGATAGAGTTGGAATTCAGATTTATAGTTTGCTTCTGGAGCTGTGCCCCAAACCACTATATTGTCATTCCGTGCTAATCAGGCCTTTTTGTGACTACTGAATTAGTAATCTAATGTTATTAATGGGATTAGAATTGCTATTTGACACTTCCCATAGTGGTTTGCATTCATATCATTTGATGTCTGAAATAAACCAATGGTTGCTTACCCTTAACCTTCAAGGAAGATTTGCCTGATATTCACTTTCCTTATGAGGTTTAAAGATTCACTTTCGGCCGGGCGCGGTGGCTCAAACCTGTAATCCCAGCACTTTGGGAGGCCGAGGCGGGTGGATCATGAGGTCAAGAGATCGAGACCATCCTGGTCAAAATGGTGAAACCCCGTCTCTACTAAAAATACAAAAAATTAGCTGGCTGTGGTGGCACGCGCCTGTGGTCCCAGCTACTCGGGAAGCTGAGGCAGGAGAATTGCTTGAACCCAGGAGGCGGAGGTTGCAATGAGCCGAGGTCGCGCCACTGCACTCCAGCCTGGCGCCTGGTGACAGAGTGAGACTCTGTCTCAAAAAAAAAAAAAAAAAAAAAAAAAAAAAAAGATTCACTTTCAGCCGGGTGCAATGGCTCACGCCTGTAATCTCAGCACTTTGGGAGGCCGAGATGGGTGGATCACGAGGTCAGGAGTTTCAGACTAGCCTGGCCAAGATGGTGAAATCCCGTCTCTACTGAAACTACAAAAATTAGCTGGATGTGGTGGTGGGTGCCTGTAATCCCAGCTACTCAGGAGGCTGAGGCAGGAGAATTGCTTAAACCCGGGCGGCAGAGGTTGTAGTGAGCAGAGATCTACCACTGCACTCTGACCTGGGCGACAGTGAGACTCTGTCTCAAACAAAAGAAACATTGTCACTAACTGGTCTGGTATTCTTGTTGTTAGGATGGGGGTTCCCTGGATCAAGTTCTGAAGAAAGCTGGAAGAATTCCTGAACAAATTTTAGGAAAAGTTAGCATTGCTGTAAGTATATTATGAAGTTTTTCTTCTAAGTTTGTCATTGGTAAGTTATGAATTAGTAGGAAATGGACAAAGGAGGAAGATGGGAAGTCAGTGAGGGGAAAGTGTATAAGAAAAGTGACATTTTCTCACTAGACTGTTCCCTGTCTGGAGTCTAGATACACTGTTGTCTTTCTCACATTAGAAAGAGAAAAGTGGCTTTCTTTGCATTAAAATCTGTGTGTCTTGAAAAACAGGGGTGAGGTATAGTGACTTGCACCTGTAATCCAAGCACTTTGTGAGGCTGAGGCAGAAGGATTGTTTGAGCCCAGGAGTTAGAGACCAGCCTGGGAAGCATAGCAAGAACTCATCTCTACCAAAAATACACAAATTAGCTGGTCATGTGGTGCACACCTCTGGGCCCAGCTCCTTGGGAAGCTAAGGCGGGAGTATCGCTTGAGCCTTGGTGTTCAAGGCTGCAGTGAGCTGTGATGGAGCCACTTTACTTCAGCCTGGGTGATAAGAGTGGGACCCTGTCTCAAAATAAATAAATAAAAAATAGCACAAGGCATCCAAGAAAAGTCCCATTTGTTTGTGGTATTAGAAAGCTGCTTTTTCAGAGTACAGACTTAGAGAAACATGAATTCAAGTTGTTTAAACTTGTAATAATAGTTTTACTTAAAAATAATACTCTAGGCCTGGGTGCAGTGGCTCACTCCTGTAATCCCAGCACTTTGGTAGGCTGAGGCGGGTAGGTCACCTAAGTTTAGGAGTTTGAGAGCAGCTTGGCCAACATGGTGAAACCCTGTCTCTACTAAAAATACACAAATTGGGCCGGGCGCGGTGGCTCCAGCCTGTAATCCCAGCACTTTGGGAGGCCGAGGCGGGTGGATCATGAGGTCAAGAGATCGAGACCATCCTGGTCAATATTGTGAAACCCCATCTCTACTAAAGGTGCAAAAAATTAGCTGGGCATGGTGGCGCGTGCCTGTAATCCCAGCTACTTAGGAGGCTGAGGCAGGAGAATTGCCTGAACCCGCGAGGCGAAGGTTGCGGTGAGCCGAGATCGCACCATTGCACTCCAGCCTGGGTAACAAGAGCGAAACTCCGTCTCAAAAAAAAAAAAAAAAAAATTTAGTTGAGCTTGGTGGCTGGTGCCTATAATCCCAGGTACTCAGGAGGCTAAGGCAGGGAAAATTACTCAAACCTGGGAGGCAGAGGTTGCAGTGAGCTGAGATCCCGCCACTGCACTCCAGCCGGGGTGAGACTGTGTCTCAAAAAAAAGAAAACAAACTCCAAGGCCAGGTGTGGTGTCTGACACTTGTAATCCCAGCACTTTGGGAGGTTGAGTTGGAAGGATTGTTTATGTCCAGAAGTTCAATACCAGCCTAGGCAACATGATGAAACCTCACTTCTACAAAAAAATAAAAATAGCTGGGCATGGTGATGCACACCTGTAGTGGACCACCTGAGGTCGGGAGTTCGAGACCAGTCTGACCAACATGCAGAATCTCTGTCTCTACTAAAAACACAAAACTAGTTGGGTATGGTGGTACATGCCTGTAATCCCAGCTCCTTGAGAGGGTAAGGCAGGATAATCGCTCGAACCCGGCAGGCAGAGGTTGCGGTGAGCCAAGATTGTACCATTGCACTCCAGACTGGGAAATAGTTTCACTCCAGACTGGAGTGAAACTCCATCTGAAAAAAAATTAGAGAGAAAGGCAACTTTGTGATAATGATAAATGAAATATTTTCTGGAGTATTTAAAATAGAGAGATGGAGTATTTTTCTAATCACCAGTATTTTATTTCCCTTCCTTTACATTCCCTTTCCTCTAGGTAATTAAGGGCCTGACATATCTGCGGGAGAAGCACAAGATCATGCACAGAGGTAAGAAGTTATTTGCTGGTTGTTGTGTTTTGAATTTTAGCTATAATCCCAAAGTTGCTGCTTCATCTTTTTTGTATGTTTTGTTTTCGTGTAAAAGCCTTCAATAACATGTTAAATCTTTTAAATCTTTGTTTAGTTTGGTGGCTGGGGCAGCAACTTCCACCTTCTTTTTGGTCTTGCTACATCTGTTGCCTGTGGCCGTGATGGACATAGTCATAGTTACTCAGAAAGCCCAGCTAAGAGCCTCAGCCAGAACTTAGTTACCCAGTATCCAACATCACTGTCCACTGGACTAGATTGTGCATATCCCCAAAGCCTGTCTCCAGCGTCACTGTCCACTGGACTAGGTTGTGCATATCCCCAAAGACACACACTAGACTAGATTGTGCATATCCCCAAAGCCCCCCCCACACACACACACTTGACTAGATTGTGCATATCCCCAAAAGCCCCCACCCCCCAGCACACACACACACGCCTGGCGTGGTGGCTCAGGCCTGTAATCCCTGCACTTTGGGAGGCTAAGGCGGAAGCCAGGAATTCGAGACCAGCCTGGCTAACATGGTGAAAACCTGTTTCTACTAAAAATTAGCTGGATGTGGTGGCACATGCCTGTAATGCCAGCTACTCGGAAGGCTGAGGCAGGAGAATTTTTGAACCCTGGACGCAGAGGGTTGCAGTGAGCCGAGATCACACCATTGTACTTCAGCCAGGGCGAAAAAGACTCTTGTCTCAAAAAACAAAAAAGAAATATCATTAAAAATTTTTAATTGTAAAATATATATAAAATTTACCATTTTCTCAAGTTTTCAGTGTATAGTTTAGAGGCATTAAGTACATTCACATTGTTGTGCAACCATCACCACCGTCCATCTCCAGAACTTTTTTCATCTTGCAGACCTCAAGCGCTACTCATTTAACAAGTCTCACTGTGTGTGGTGGCTCACATCTGTAATCCCAGGACTTTGGGAGGTTGAGGTGGGCAGATCACCCAAGATCAGGAGTTCAAGATCAGCCTGGCCAACATGGTGAAACCCCCGTTTCTACCAAAAATACAAGAGTTAGCTGGGCATGGTGGCACATGCCTGTAATCCCAGGTACTTGGGAGGCTGAGGCACGAGAATCACTTGAACCTGGGAGGTGGAGGTTCCAGTGAGCTGAGATCGTGCCACTGCACTCCAGCCTGGGCCATAGAGCAAGACTTCGTCTCGGGCCGGGCGCGGTGGCTCAAGCCTGTAATCCCAGCACTTTGGGAGGCCAAGGCGGGTGGATCACGAGGTCAAGAGATCGAGACCATCCTGGTCAACATGGTGAAACCCCGTCTCTACTAAAAATACAAAAAAATTAGCTGGGCATGGTGGTGCGTGCCTGTAATCCCAGCTACTCAGGAGGCTGAGGCAGGAGAATTGCTTGAACCCAGGAGGCGGAGGTTGCGGTGAGCCGAGATCGCGCCATTGCACTCCAGCCTGGGTAACAAGAATGAAACTGTCTCCAAAAAAAAAAAAAAAAAAACAAAAAACCATTATTTCCTCCTTTGCCCAGCTCTTGGAAATCACTAATCTGCTTTCTGTGTCTATGAGTTTGACTACTCTAGGTACCTCATATGAATGGAATTAGGTAGTATTTGTCCTTCAGGGACTGGCTTGTTAGAACAATGTCCTCAAGCTTCATCCATGTTGTATGATGTGCTAGACACTAGGTTTTAAGTAAGTGCTGGTTGCTGTGGTCCACATCCGCACTTTGGGAAGCATTGCATTAGGGGTAGAGTGAGTAGCTAGGTGGACTGTCTAGAAAGAGGAGTATTGGCAGCTTGTCCCTAGTAGGATTTGTGGGGAGAAAAGAAATAGAAAATGAAACACAAAGAAGAATGTTGTACAAGTGTTCCCTCTCGCTCCAGGGAAAATTTCTCAAAATATTGAAAGATTTTTGTCCATGGCAGACTTGTAGTTAAAATTTGCATGGCCAGCTTACAGCTTGTACATATGGTTCAGTTTTGTGCATCTATTAATTTCAACCTGGGCCATCAAACTGCAGTGCTAAGAACTAGAGACTGTTCTGATGAGAGCAGAAGAAACTCAGAGCTAACATTTAAAATGAAAACTAGACTTCCACTTCTGAAACTTTTAGGAGTTACTGCTGAAGGACTTGTCCTCTTACTATAAACAGCTATAAAACTGGAAAACATACATCAAACAGTTGTAATCAAACTCTGAACAATACATAATGCAGGACTAATCAATGAGAGATAAAAAACAGAAGTGGTAGGCCAGGTGCAGTGGCTCACGCCTGTAATTCCAGCACTTTGGAAGGCTGAGGTGGGCAGATTATGAGGTCAGGAGTTCGAGTCCAGCCTGGAAAACATGGCAAAACCCTGTCTCTACTAAAAATACAAAAATTGGCCATGTGTGATGGCTGGCACCTGTAATCCCAGCTACTTGGGAGACTGAGGCAGGAGAATCGCTTGAACCTGGGAGGCGGAGGTTGCAGTGAGCCGAGATAGTGCCATTGCACTCTAGCCTGGATGACAGGAGCGGGACTTCTCTAAACAACAACAACAGCAGCAGTGCAGAAATGGTAAGCCCTATGATTGCTTCAGCTTTCGGCCTGGAAGTACTTTATAAATTCCACTCCTGCCTTTTTTGAGATGGGAGCTTGCTCTGTTACCTAGACTGGAATACAGTGGCTCAATCTCAGCGCATTGCAACCTTGACCTCCTGGGCTCAAGCAATCCTCCCACCTCAGCCTCCCAAGTAGGTGGGACTACAGGTGTGTACCACCATACCTGGCTAATTTAAAATTTTTTTTTTTTGTAGAGAAGGAGTCTGGCTCTGTTGCCCAGGCTGGCCTCAAATTCCTGAGCTTAAGCAGTCCTGCCTCAGCCTCCCAAAGTACTGGGATTACAGGTGTGAGCCACCACATCTGGTGTATAAATCCTCTTGAGTCTGTTGGTGAATACTGATCTGCACATGTATAGGGTGAAAATCTATCAGACTGGACAAAAAACTACCCAAGAGCTATAAGCTGAACAATTCTGAGTTTACACAAGGCTGTGAGAAGTTCAAGTTCCAACCATTCAAAATGGAAAGCTATAATTGAACATAATTGAAACTCAGTAGAGACCCCAGAAGGGTCACCTTAGTTACCAAGTTAAACTAACTCCAGGGAAAAGTTTTTAAAAGCTGTCCAATAAAACTAGAAAGAGATAAAGAGCAGAACCTCAGAGACCTGTGGCACAAGATTCAAGTGGTCTAAGGTAACCGTAATTGGAGTCTAGGGGAAAGGGCAAAGAAAAGTATGAGACCTATGGGCCAATTTCAGAGTCAGGTAGGACAGTGTCACGCCAATGAACATACAAGTAACTGGAGTCTCAGGAAAAGGAGGGGCTATGCTAGCAGTATACAACCGGGAATTGTTGGGAAAAAATATTACTAACCATAATACCAAAAAATATGAAATACTTAGAGATACATTTGACAAAACATATCTAAACCTTAATACCAAAACCCACAAAACATTCCTGAGAATAAAGAAGACCTAAATAAATGTAAGAATTTAAAGAAGGCATGAATAAATGTGTTAATGATCAGAAGACTTGTATTGTTAAGGTAACAGTTTTGCTTTAATTAATTGATCTGTAGATTTAAAGCCATCATTGAAAATCTGAGCAACCTTTTTTGTCACATTAACAAATTAGGTCTAAAATTTACATGGAAATGCAAAGGTCCTGGAATAGCTAAGACAACATTGATTGAGAAAAGAAAAAGCTGAGGAGTTAGACAACCTGATTTTAAGATCTATTATAGCTAGGTATGGTGGTACGCACCTGCAGTCCCAGCTCCTTGGGAGGTTGGCGAGAGGATCGCTTGAGCCCAGGAGTTCTGGACAGTGGTGTGCTAATGCCAGCTGGGTTTTTGAACTAAGTTCAGCATCAGTGTGGTGACCTCCCATGAGCAGGTAACAACTAGATTGCCTAAGAACGGGTGAACTGACCCAGGTGGGAAATGGAATAGGTCACTCCAGTGCTGATCAGTAGTGGGATCACACTTATGAATAGCTACTGCACTCCAGTCTGGGCAGCGTAGGGAGACCCTGTCTCTTTTTTTTTTTCTGTTTTAAAAAATTTAAAAATTTTTATTTTATTTTTTTACAAAGACGGGGTTTCACCATGATGGCCAGGCTGGTCTTGAACTCCTGACCTCAGGTGATCCACCCACCTTGGCCTCCCAAAGTGTTCAGATTACAGGCATGAGCCACCTCGCCCAGCACCCTGTCTCTTAAAAAAAACAAATTATTATAAAGCTGTAGTTATAGAGTGTTGTACTTGTGTAAGGACAAACATAATAGGTTAATAGAACAGAATGAAGAGTTCAGAATTAGACATATACTGGATAGTTGTTCGACTTTTGTCAGATAAAACTCCAAGGTAGTTCAATAGGGGAAAGATCATCTTTGTAACACATGATGCTGGAACAGTTAGATATGCATATGCACAAAGATGAACCTTGACTATTACCTATTACCTCACACCACATTCAAAAGTTAACTCACTGTAGATCATCAGTCTAACTGTAAGAGCTAAAGCTATAAAAACTTCTAGAGGAAAGCATTGGAGACCATCTCAGTGACCCATGTTTTGGCAGTTTTTAAATGGGAGACAGAAGGCATGTCCTGGGTAGAAAAAAATCCAATTGAACTTCATCTAAATCCAAAATACTTGCTTTTCAGAAGACACTGACAGGGCTGCATTATGTGGTAGCTCATACCTGTAATATCAGCACTTTGGGAGGCTGAGGCAGGAGGGTTGCTTTGGCAGTATTACAAGATATCATCTCTCCTAGAAACAGAAAACAATTAGCTGGGCCTGGTGGTGTGCACCTGTGGTCTCACCTACTTGGGAGGCTGGGATAGAAGGGTTGCTTGAGCCCAGGAGGTCGAGGTTGCAGTGAGCCATAATCTTTCACTCCACCCTGGAGGACAGAGCAAGACCTTGTCTGTTAGGGGTGGGGTTTGGTGGAAAGACACTGACAGAAATGGAAAGACAAGCCACAGACCAAGAGATAGTACTGGCAAAATATGTATCTGACAAAGGGCTTTATGTAGAATATTTAATGAAGACCTCTTATAATTTAGTAAAAAGAAACAACTCAATACAAACAGGTAAAAGATTTGAACAATTTACTAGAGAACTTTAGGACACTTTACACTGCTGGTAGGAATGTAAAATGGTGTAATCATGTTGGAAAACAGTTTATCAGTTTCATAAGATGTTAAGCATATACTGATTATACATTTGTCCATTTCACCTCTAGAATTTGCCCTAAAGAAATGAAAGAATATGTCCATTCAGAGACTTGTACATACATGTACATAGTAGTTTTATTTGTAATAGCCAAAAACTAGAACTATTCCAGATATCCACTAACAATTGAATGGATAAACAAATTACGGTATTTCCATACTTTTGGCATATTACTTAGAAGGAGAAAGAAGAAACCATTGATAGATGCAACAAGACATGGATGAATCTAAAGAGAATTATGCTGAATAAAAGAAATCAGACATAAGAAGATACACATGATTCCATTTATGTAAAATTCTAGAAACTGCAGACTTATCTGTTGGGACAAAATGCAAGTCAGTGGTTGCCAGCTACTGAGGGCAGGAGAGAAAGGGAGGAATTACAGAGGAGCAAGAGGAAGCTTTTGAGCAGAGAGACATGTTTATTATCTTGATTGGGGTGATGCTTTTACACACACACACACACACACACACACACATATTAAATGGTACACTTAAGTGTATGGAGCTTACTGTGTGAAAATTACATATCAGTAAAACTGTAAGACAAGTTGCTGAAAACCAGTGATAAATAGAAATTCTTAAAAACATTCAGAGAGAGGACAACCACTTTGGAAAACGGGTATTAAAATTTATTTTAAAATTAAACTATACCACCATCAACCACACTCCTTGGCATTTACCTAAGATAAATGAAAAGATTTGTTCATGCAAGGACTTGTTACACAAATGTTCATAGCAGCTTTATTTATAATTGTCCAAAATCAGAAGCAACAAAAATATTACCAGGTGAGTGGGTACATTCTGATATATTCAAACAATGGAGTACAACACAGCAATAAAAACAAACTACTGATACATACAACTTCGATGAATCTCAAAAACATGCTGAGTGAAAGAAGCCTTGTACAAAAAAGTACATATGGCTGGGTGCAGTGGCTCACGCCTGTAATCTGACACTTTGGGAGGCCAGGTCAGGCAGATCACCTGAGGTCAGGAGTTTGAGACCTGCCTGGCCAACATGGTGAAACCCTGTCTCCACTAAAAAACAAAAAATAAAAAATTAGCTGGGCATGGTGGAACCTGCCTGTAGTCCCAGCTACTCTGGAGGTTGAGGCAGGAGAGCCGCTTGAACCTGGGAAGTGGAGGTTGCAGTAAGCCAAGATGGCATCACTGAACTCCAGCCTGGGCGACAGTGAGACTGCCTTTCAAAAAGAAAAAAAAAAAAAAAGACATACTTATGCCTATAATCCCAGCATTTTATGAGGGCAAGGCAGGTGGATCCCCTGAGGTCAGGAGTTCAAGACCAGCCTGGCCAACATGGTGAAACCCTGTTTCTACTAAAAAATACAAAAATTAGCCGGGCATGGTGGTGCGCACCTGTTATCCCAGCTGCTTGGGAGGCTGAGGCACAAGAATTGCTTGAACCTGGGAGGTGGAGGTTGCAGTGAGCCGAGATCACACCATTGCACTCCAGCCTGGGCAACAAGAGAGGAACTCCATCTCAAGGGGAAAAAAAAAGGTAACTGTAGAAAGCCATCTGCTTTCTAATTGTACTGGCTGCCATCTTGTCCTCTTTCTACTGACAAGAAAGTATCAGTAAGAGGTAGTGATTGGTTTGAGGGGGAACAGTTTTTTTCCAGCAGTTTATAGTCCTTAATCTGTGGCTTTTTAAGGCTTCTGAGTTCCATGTTAGAATACTTTAATATGTTCATTATTTGGATTTAATTGAAAGAAGAGGAATGAGCATTTCTTAAGCACGGAGTTGTGTTCTAGGGTGCGATTGACATATGCAGTCTAGCTCTATGGAGTGATAAGTGAGGTCAGTGCTGTAGGAGGGTCTGGTGGAGTAAAGGCATCTCATCATTTGTGAAATGGAGTCCGCATGCCTACTCGGGTTGCTATGAAGATTAATGAAATTACATATGGAAAGCAACTGGCAGAGTGTTTTGCATATAGAAAGCTTTAAAAAATGCTAATTGCTTTCCCCATTTCTTTATATAAAATATAAGGAAACTAAAAACCAGAGAGATTAAAACCTGAGCTTTGGTTTCTATATGTGTAAAATAGGAAGTTCACATGTTTGTCTCTCACTAACCTGTAAGTTCTTCAAATCTGGGAACATGTCTGATTGCTGTGTATATCTTCAGTCCTGAAAATGAATGTAGAAAACAGTTCTTCCTTGAAGGTCCGTTACATGGATGGATGTATGATTAACTTGTGCCAGAACACACAGCAGTCAGCAGTGAAACTGGGCCAAGGACCCATGTCTCTTACTCTTAACACAGTGTTTCTTTCTAGTCTTTTGTTTTTCTCTACTATGTACCTACTATGGACCATGCCCTGTGTTTTTCAATGAAGAGCTCTAACTTTATTTCCATTCCAGGGAGAGGGAGGTTTCAGCACATTCCTGGAACAACTAGCTTTCTTTTCTTTTCCGCCTAGTGCTGCCCCCACCTTCTTAGGGCTTTCTTTTCTGGCTTCATCAATTGTTGCTCTTTGGCATGAAGAGCTGCTTTGTGAGCCAGATGGGTCTCTGAACAGATGTCTTTGGTGGAGAGTTTACCACTTCCACAGCCAAGAAAGGGAAGTCACTAGAAGGACTTCTGTGTGGGCTGGCCTGGCTGCTCAGCGTTTCAGACTCCTGTTATTTACAAGTCTTCTCCAGAAGCCCTGGAAGAATTAACTCTAAGGCCTGGACTATGGAATGATACTCGTGCATAAGCAGTTCCTGAGCAAGCAGCACAGTGAGTGGATGATTTCTGGAAACCTGAGTTCAGGTGGAAATGAGAGAGAGCAGTCTCCCTGTCCTTGTCTATGGGCTTCCTCATGGCCATTTCTACCTGTGGCCTAAGTATATTCTTCCCTGATGAAATTTCAACTTCATCTCTTTTTCTGTCCTTTGGGAAAAATGGGAAAGAGTAAAGAGGTCTTTTCTCTGCCTCAAATTTTTATTTGTTCTTACTTGTTGATATTTATTTGCTGGAGATAGCTTAGTGGTTTTTTTTCGTTTTCTTATTGAGACAGGGTCTCCCTCTGTTGTCCACGCTTGGAGTGCAGTGGTACAATCATGGCTCACTACAGCCTTGCCCTCCTAGGCTGAAGCCATCCTCCTGCCTCAGCCTCCTAAAGTGCTAAGACTACAGGCATGAGCTGCCAGGCCTGGCTGGATTATTTCAATTACCATTTGCTATGTAATAAGCTCCCAAAACTTAGTAGTTTAAAATTAAAAAAAAAAAAAAAGTACATACTATGAGAGACTGCTCAAACTGTGTATTACTTTACACAGTTTATTACTTTTCCTGTGGGTTGGCAGGTCCTCTTACCCCACCCTCTATGAGGCCGAAGCCCTGGTTTCTTCTAGTAGCATGAAGGGATAAACTGTAGTACTCAAGTACCTTTTAAGCCTCCGCTTATGTCAAGTTTGTTCGTGTCCTGTTGGTTAAAGCAAGTCACATGGTTTAAGCCAAGGTTTAAAAAGTAGAGTGAAGTCTCCATCTCTTGTTGGGAGGAGCTACGAAATAAGGTGGGCCATGTTTTTCACTCCATCACAGGGGATAAAAGTTGAAGGTTAAAATCGTGACTGTGCTGCTTATTGTGTAACCTTGGGTGAGTCATTTAACCTCTCCAAACCTCCGGAAAGTGGAGAAAATAGAACCTACCTAAAGGGTTGTGTGCAAATTAATTAGTACGTACAAAGCACTTGAATAGTGCTTGACACATAGTAGGCACTTAATACATTTTATCTGTTGCTTAGATAAGTTAGTAGAGGTTTTTATGATTACCAGCAACAGAAACCAGCCTGACTTGGTTTAAGCTTCTTAAAACTTATTCATTAGAAGGATACAGGGGAAGTTCAGAGAGTCCTTTGAAAAGCTGATCCTACAAACCATGATAAGGTAAGAACCAAGACTACTCTGGTTAGGAGGTTGGCCCACTGAAGCGGAAAAGCAGCTCCCTGGCCCACAACTCCACCATTGTTCTTGCTGCTGGGTCAATTGGCCTCTTATAGTCTTATATAGTGGGTAGTGAGTGGGCTCAGTGACCTCTCAGAGGGGTCCAGAGTCAGTGCCTCTGAAGCATCCACTCTCCCCCCAGTCGTGTAGATATCAAGGGATACCATCCTTTCCTACTCGATGTTGGGGGCAGGTTGGTAGTCCATGACCTAGTCCAGGCTGAAAGTGATTTCTGGTTGTGCCCTACTCTAATTAAAACTAATGTACAAAAATAACTTACAAGGTGCTCTAGGGGCAATATTTTGCTCTTTCAAAGTGTTCACTGTAAGATTCTTCAAATATGAGTTTTCATAGAATCTTGAAAAAGGCAAGCAAATTACATCAGTTTGATTCATACATTTCATTTTAGGAATATGTCAATGCTATAAAGGTAGGTATTCCTGCACTTACAAATGTTTAAGTAAGAAGTGCCTTTGGGGTTTTGGGGAAGGTTAGCTGTTTTCAGGTATCATTTATTTACTCCTGTTTTTCACCAAGGTAACAGCCTCTTGAACATGTTTTGGTTATCTTTCTTCAACTGAGTGAATGTGTCCTGGTCCTAGTTTGGTACATTGCTTTGGTTGTACACATGGTAGCTTTCCTACTTTCTAATGTGTCCACACCGGGTGGAAACCCAAAGGTAAGCATGTTCTCACCCTCATTCCTGAAGTGATTTGTCTCTGCCATTATAATGGATCAGGTCTCTTGGGCAGAATAAGTTCAGCTGACATTCACGGTGCTGAAGCTCTGTCTCCTCAGCCAGTCTACTGTGATTTGTTCTGGTGTTACACAGAACATTGTATTCTATTTCCCCTGGGTGTTCAAAGGGAGAAGCAATCTGTGCAGTTTAGCCTGGTGTATGTGATTGGTGATTTGATCAGGGGGTGGGTATAGAGCTGTCACCCCTTTGGGGAGTGTTAAGTTTCTCTGAAATCTCTGTGTGACATTCTGACAGTTATGGGTAGGTACAGGTATATGCTCCTCTGTGTCTATTCACCTTTCTTTTCACAGTCTTTGCCCCCGTCAAAGAGAAGTAATTCATTTTTGTTAAATATTTATAGAATACCTGACAAATTCAAGGTACTACGTGAATTACTCGTTAGGCATAAAAGTGAATTACTCATTAGGCATAATATTGGCTCATAAATGAATTGTGTCCTCTAGGAGCTTAGAGTCTAATGGGAAAGAGACATATCTATAAGTGACTTGTATATGGTGGAACATAGTCATTGTCATTGTTCTGTGCATGAATCACTACCCTGCCAACTTTCAAATAGAATCTGATATGACATAGTTTATTAGTCAGAATTCTTTGGTTTAGTAGAAACGCAACTCAAGATTACTTAATCAGAAGAGGGAATGTCTGGTTTGGGTCACCAGGAGGTCTGAAGGCAGGGATGAATATGGGGTTGAAAGATGGCCTCAGGACTCTGGTCAGCTCTCAGCTTTGCTCATTCTTGTGTGGGCTTCCTTTTCAGTCAGATTATCTTCACTGGAGGCAGGATGGACCTCACTAGCCCCAGACACATCTAGTCCTTAGTGCTCCCCATCCTAGAGAAAGTCCTCCACCCCCCCTCCCGCACCTCACCCCCCTCCCAGCATCCAGATCAGCGCTTGAAGCACTGATTGGCAGATTGCCTCTGCTTGGAGTGCTTGCCCATGCCTCGAGCATTCACCGTTCCAGGGGGCTAGTGTTGCCTGGTGGGCCACCTTGGTTATACACTCACCACTGTGGTAGAACAGATGGCGCTTCTTGATGAACACCCTAGCAGAAACACTTGATGCTGGGGAGGAGTGTATCCCAAATGAAAAGAAGGCGCTTTATTACCAGGAGATGAGGAGAATGAATGGATGCTGAAAGCAAGCACATTTTTAAAAAGTTTTCCTCCTGCAGATTCTGTTAAGCATTGAGTCAGAAAGACAACTGCTAACATAGGATGAAAACAACAGTCAGGCAGTTAACACAGATATAAGCAAACTGGTCCGTGGACCAGATTTGGCCTGCTGCCTGTTTTTGCATGGACTGCAAGCTAAGAATAGTTTTGAAAATTTTGTGACCTGTAACAATTATACAAAATTCAATTTATTATTTTTATTTTTATTTTTATTTTTTATTTATTTTTTTGAGACGGAGTTTCGCTCTTGTTACCCAGGCTGGAGTGCAATGGCACGACCTCGGCTCACCGCAACCTCCGCCTCCTGAGTTCAGGCAATTCTCCTGCCTCAGCCTCCTGAGTAGCTGGGATTACAGGCACGCACCACCATGCCCAGCTAATTTTTTGTATTTTTAGTAGAGACGGTGTTTCACCATGTTGACCAGGATGGTCTCGATCTCTTGACCTCATGATCCACCCGCCTCGGCCTCCCAAAGTGCTGGGATTACAGGCTTGAGCCACCGTGCCCGGCCTCTATTTTTATTTTTTGAGACCAAGTCTTGGTCTGTCACCCAAGCTGGAGTGCAGTGACGCAGTCTCGGCTTACTGCAACCTCTGCCTCTCAGGTTAAAGAGATTTATCGTGTCCATAAATAAAGTTTTATTGGATCACAGCCGTGCTTGTGTAAATGTCGTCTTTGGCTCATGATAGCAAATTTGAATAGTTACTTGTGAAAGAGATGACTGTGTGGCCTTCAAAGCCAAAAATATTTACTCTCTGGTCCTTTACAGAAAAAACTTCCTAACCAAAAGGGGAAGGAGAATCCTTTGACAGAAGAAGCTTTAGAATTTAAACACAAAACTGGGTCAGGTGCGGTGGCTGTAGCCTGTAATCCCAGCACTTTGGGAGACCAAGGTGGGTGGATCCCCTGAAGTCAGAAGTTCGAGACCACCCTGGCCAACATGGTGAAACCCTGTCTCTACCAAAAATACAAAAAATTATCTGAGTGTGGTGGTGGACACCTGTAATCTCATCTACTCGGGAGCCCGAGGCAGGTAATTGTTTGAATCCAGGAGGTGGAGGTTGCAGTGAGCTGAGATTGCGCCACTGCACTCCAGCTTGGGTAACAAGAGCAAAACTCGGTAAATAAAAAATAATTTAAGTACAAAACTAACTTTAAATGCATCAGCTTTAAGCTCTCGAGGAAACCATGATAGGTGACATGGGTAGGAGAGAGGATTTTTTTTTTTTCCTGATCCTGGAGCTCTGTAAAGAAGTACCTGCCAAAATTTGTATCAAGTCTTTTCATCCGAAGCTGTACCAAGTAGGTAGTTGTGCTGTGAGTTAAAAAGGGTTGGAGGTGGAGATGGCGCTAGGATACTGCTCTCTTTCATGCTATTTAAAGCAGTAATTTGCATTGCCAGCCTGCCATTCTTAACCTGCTCTAATTATCAAGGCCTTATTTTGACCCAAGACCCTGAAGAAGCATTGCGTGATTTAGATCAATATGCAGTTCATCCAGCTTAGCCTGTAAATTATTTCTGCCTTGGAGTTGCTAGCTGATAAAGATCAATAAATGCTAAGAACAATTTTAAATTATAACTCAACTTGTTTTCCTTTTCCTTCTATCTAATGAAACCATGCATAACCTGCCTGACCTTTATCCCCAGTATTTAATTAGTAGCCTGAGTCTGTAGTATACTAAGAAGGCCATCCTAGATCTTTAAATTTTATTTTATGTATTTATGTATGACATGTGTGTGTGTGCCCAGGCTGGAATGTAGTGTTGTGATCATGGATTACTGCATCCTCAGCCTCTCTGGCTCAAGCGATCCTCTCACCTCAGCCTTCTAACTAGGACTACAGATGTGTACCATCATGCCTGGCTAATTTAAAACATTCTCTTTTTTAGAGAGAGTGTCTCTCTCTGTTGCCCAGGCTGGTCTTGAACTCCTGGGCTCAAGTAATCCACCTGTCTGGACCTCCCAAAGTATAGGATTACTGGTGTGAGCCACTGCGCTTAAGTGCCAGCTTAGATTTTTGAGAGTCACATAGCCTACTGTAATTGGATTGCTGTCTTCAGAGCCAGATTAGCTTATTATACCTTGGGGCCATCCTACTTGGAGTGTGATTCAAGTGTTCCTTTATTGCCTAGGCTAGAACGTTATGTAAAAATGGGGTTCTCAGGTCAGAATGAGATTTAAGTCTTCCGCAGAGCCTGTATGACAGTGTTTTTGGGCAGGTGATGTGGCTCATACTTGTAATCACAGCACTTTGGGAGGCCAAGACGGGAGAATCACTTGAGGTCAGGAGTTCGAAACCAGCCTGGCCAACATGGTGAAATCCCGTCTCTACTAAAAATACAAAAAAAATTAGCCAGGCGTGGTGGCAGGCACCTGTAATCCCAGTTACTTGGGAGTCTGTGGCAGGAGAATCACTTGAACCTGGGAGGTGGAGGTTGCAGTGAGCTGAGGTTGCGCCACTGCACTTCAGCCTGGATGACAGAGCAAGACACTGTCTCAAAAAAAAAATTTTTTTTTATTTTTTTATATCCTATTCCTGGGGAGAGCTGGGAGTCTCCAAAGCATCTCACGTGTCCCAGTCACAGTCTCCAGCAAATGTGGTCCTCAGCAATGGTTAGAATCGCAACCTCTGAATTCTTCCTCTCCATTCAGACTTTTTGACACTGATAGCAAGATCTGAAGTGGCTCGTTTTGTTTTGTTTTGTTTTGTTTTATAAGCTGTTTGTAGCAGACTCGCATGTAATTATTTGAGTGGTTTCTTCTGCAGTCCTTGCAAGGAACTATGTTGCCTCTGCCAGGCGTACCTGAGCAGAAGTCAGAGTGGCCCTTGCCTTCACTAGCCTGAGGCTACATACAGGATTCTATTCTGAGCACAGTTCCTATCTCTGTGTGACAGAGGACTGTTACCTGATCCTTGAAACACAGAAGGTTGCCCATGGTATTCACAAGGTGCTCCTGGCTGCGTCTCTTTCTTTGCCCACCGTACCCATCCCACAGCTGTGTGGCTGACACAGGAAGAGATTCCTTTTGACCCTGTCTAGACTGCCCTGCCTTAAGATGGAGGGAGACAGAGTGGCTCATTAGTATGGGGGAATTCAGTATGCTGGTCTCTTGGTTAGAAATGTGAGTCTTATTTTATCTAGAATTATTTCATCTGCTAGATTCACCATAATGGACTATAGCTCCAGGTGAGTTTGTATCTTAGCTCCTTGAGAGAGGCTCAGGGGAAGCGTGGAGGAGGTGGTATTTGAGCTGGGCTTTGAAGCATAGGTAGAAGTTACTTATGTGGCAGGATCAGGGAGAGGAATTCCAGATAGAGGGAAGCATGAATTATGGCATACAGAGAGGAAAACACAGACATGTTTTTACAGGAAATAGCAAATGGTTCAAGTTGTCTATAACAAAGGGTTCCTGAAGGGAAGGGGTGAGAATTAAAGTAAGAAATAGTTGGAACAGTGAGGAGGGAGAGGAGAGAGGTTAATTAGGAGGCTGTTGCCATGGTCCCTGAGAGAGAAGGAGGTCTGAGTTAGGATAGTAGCAGAGTGAAGGGACAGGAGAGGGACAGATGGGAGAGGGAGGTGGTGCAAAGGGCAGGGACTGGTGTGGGAAGATGGGTAGGGGAGTAGCAAGGAGACTTGGCCATGACCCTTCCTGGGGTGGTTGTGGTGGGAAGGAGCCTGAGACCCATGGCTGTGCCCTGGGGCTGTACCTGGTAATCCTGGGAAAGCTGTGTCCTGCTCCTTCTCAGATCACGAAGTCTCATTTCTTTTTTTCCCCTTCATTTCAAATGGAAACCTGAGGCTGGGGCTGCCTTTTCCTAAGTTACAGATTACTTCCTGAGGCAGATTGCTGGTTTGATTTGGAAATCTGGACACATGGGGATGAAACTTGAAGTGAATTTTATTAATCACTACCCAAAGCAAGATTGAACTTAGCTCATGATGCCTGACACCATAGAGTAGTAAGAGTAGGCCGGGTGCGGTGGCTCACGCCTGTCATCCCAGCACTTTGGGAGGCCAAGGCGGGTGGATCATGGGAGGCCAGGAGTTTGAAGCTAGCCTGGCTGACATGGTGAAACCTCGTCTCAACTAAAAATACAAAAATTAGCCAGGCGTGGTGTAATCCCAGCTACTCAGCAGGCTTAGGCATGAGACTTAAGACCAGGAGGTGGAGGTTGCAGTGAGTCAAGATTGCACCACTGCACTTAAGCCTGGGCAACAGAGCAAGACTCTGTCAATAAATAAATAAATAAATAAATAACAAACAAACAATAGTAGAGTCTAGTGGTATAGCTCAGCTTGAGGTGGGAGCCAGCGTAAGGCTTGATAAGACCAAACTAATTAGAAACAAATACAATGGGGAGATTTCTTTTTTCATTTGGGAAAAACATTTCAAAGTTTATTGCTGGAGGTAAGTGCTTACCACCCTGTGAAGTGTGTGCAGGGCTGTCATTAGGTGGTGGTGACAGGCACCAAATCCCCAAGAAGCTGCTGCCCACCAAGTGATCTCAGAGCCACTGTGTCCTCTCCCTTTAGCATTCTGGCTGTGCAGTAGAACCTTACAGAAGTTGCCCTTCTAGCCTGGCTTTTGGCTCTTTGAGATATCCTGGCAGAGTTTTTCATTATTTCTGAATCTCACCTTGTTTTAGAGGTAATCTCAATTCCTTTTCCATCTCTGACAAAGTGTTGTGCTAAAGGTTTGGCATTTACAAACCCATTGCGCATACAATGCTGGGCTCCAAAGACACAGATGAGATAGTTCCTATTGTCTTAGAGCTTTGAGTCCTAGTTGGAAAAGCAAGACTGTACTTTTAAGTCAGATGAAAGGTTTATGGGTGAATTAACGCATGTCTGGGATTTTCCTTAAGACACTCCTGTCCCTCCCATCCTGCAAAGAAAAAGCTGGGGGTTATAGATGAAATAAAACTGGGGCTGGGTACAGTGACTCATGGTAATCCCCGCACTTTGGGACCTGAGGCAGGTGGATCACCTGAGGTCAGGAATTCAAGAACAGCCTGGGCAACATGGTGAAACCCCATCTGTACTAAAAATACAAAATTAGCTGGGTATGGTGGCACATGCCTATAGTCCCAGCTACTTGGGAGTCTGAGGCACGAGAATTGCTTGAACCTGAGAGGTAGAGGTTGCAGTGAGCCAAGATTGCACCACTGCACTGCAACCTGGGTGACAGAGCAAGACTGTGTCTTTCATAAATAAATAAATAAATAAATAAATGTAACAAAATGGATCATTGTTGAAGCTGGGTGATGGATACATGGTTACTGTCTCTACTTTTGTGAATATTTAAATTTTTTCAAGAAAAAAATTGGCTAAAAGAAAGTAGCATATGTACTGACATAAGTGACACACATGATAAAAAACCTTGGGTTCCAAGGAGAGGGACTCTTGTGGGTGGACAGCTATCAGGGGAGGCTTCACAGAGGAGCTCGGAGCTGGGCTTTGTTTCAGTGAGGATTCTTGGTTACACATAACAGAAACCAACTTGAGCCAGTGTAAACAAAATAGGGGCTTCCTTTTAGGGATCCGGGAGGCCCCTTAGGGAACGTGAGTTGTAGTCAGTACTTGGGAAGGAATGTGACAAGACAGGGACCAGAAGACCATTGGAATTCTAGGCAGCTGCCTTCTTTACTCTGCATGCTCTATACTTGTTTCTTTGCTTCTCTGTCTAGAAGGCAGGAGGAAGACACCACCCCTCAGCAACCAGTGTGTATCATGTCCATCCCAGGCACAGCCCAGATTCAACCTGACCCTCTTAGCACGATTCCCAAGTCTCTGAGTAATCCAGCAAAACTTGTATAGTGTACATTTTTGGTGGGGCTCCTTCCTGTAAGTGAAGGGAGGTAATTAGGGGGATCCATCTGAATTAGGCAGCCCTCCATTCTCCCTTTCCCACTTGTCTGAATCAGACTAGGATAGTAGGATACATGTGAAAAGAGAAGACATCTCAATTGAAAAGTAAGTGCTTCACAGTCAAACATGTAGAGAATATTTATGGAACAGCATACATCCTGGCACTGATGAGGGGTTGTGAACCCCAAATATCTGAGACAGGTCTCAGTTAAATTAGAAACTTTATTTTATCTGTGTTGAGGATGCATGCCCATGTGACACAGCCTCAGGAGGTCCTGATGACATGTGCCCAAGGTGGTCAGGACAAAGGTGGTTTTTTTTGTTTGTTTTTTTTTTGTTTTTTTTTTGAGATGGAGTTTTGCTCTTGTCTAAAACAAAGTGCAATGGTGTGATCTCAGCTCACTGCAACCTCTACCTCCCGTGTTCAAGCGATTATCCTGCCGCAGCCTCCCAAGTAGCTGGGATTATAGGAGCCCACCACCACATCTGGCTAATTTTGTGTTTTTAGTAGAAACAGAGTTTCTCCATGTTGGTCAGGCTGGTCTCCAACTCCCGACCTCAAGTGATCCACCCACCATGGCCCCCCAAAGTGCTGAGATTATAGGTGTGAGCCACGACGCCCGGCAATAAAGCATTTTAGAAGAACATGAATCTCTTTTTTTTTTTGACACGGAGTTTCGCTCTTGTTACCCAGGCTGGAGTGCAATGGCGCGATCTCGGCTCACTGCAACCTCCACCTCCTGGGTTCAGGCGATTCTCCTACATCAGCCTCCTGAGTAGCTGGGATTACAGGCACGCGCCACCATGCCCAGCTAATTTTTAGTATTTTTAGTAGAGACGGGGTTTCACCATGTTGACCAGGATGGTCTCGATCTCTTGACCTCGTGATCCACCCGCCTCGGCCTCCCAAAGTGCTGGGATTATAGGCTTGAGCCACCGCGCTCGGCCAAGAACATGAATCTCTTATCTCAGGTTTCATCAAATCTCTCATGGCTAGGACAGTTTATTTTAGACAGGTATGTCCCAAGTTATTAGGAAATCTCATTTTTAGCAGGTTGTGGTCTTATATCCTATGATGAGAAAATGAGGGGAGGAAGAGAGAAAAACAACAAACAAAAGAATAATCCTGGAAAAGTGACACAGGCCACATTATTCTGAAGTCCATACGTCAGTAGGCAGATATGGAAGTGGCTTATGTATGCTGCTATTTTTTTCTGAACTTGTCTACTTGCAGTTCACAGGGCTTTAAGAAAGCACAGCTTCAGTGATTCCAAATTCGGAAGAATGGAGGGAAAAGGAAGAAAAAAAATGGAAAGTTTTTTTTTTTTTTTTGAGACAGTTTTGCTCTTGTTGCCCAGGCTGGAGTGCAGTGGCATGATCTTGGCTCACTGCCACCTCTGCCTGCTGGGTTTAAGCGATTTTACTGCCTTGGCCTCCTGAGTAGCTAGGATTACAGGCATGCGCCACCACTCCTGGCATTTTATATTTTTAGTAGAGACGGTGTTTCTCCATGTTGGTCAGGCTGGTCTCACTCCCAACCTAAGATTATCCACCCACCTCGGCCTCCCAAAGTGCTGGGATTACAGGTGTAAGCCATCTTGCCTGGCCGAAAACATTGTTTTAGAGACTTGTAGCCAGGAAAAATTAGAATGAAGTCCAAACTGTAGAAAATGATAAAAGTTGGGGGCCGGGCGCGGTGGCTCAACGCCTGTAATCCCAGCACTTTGGGAGGCCAAGGCGGGTAGATCACAAGGTCAAGAGATCGAGACCATCCTGGTCAACATGGTGAAACCCCGTCTCTACTAAAAATACAAAAAATTAGCTGGGCGTGGTGGTGTGTGCCTATAATCCCAGCTACTCAGGAGGCTGAGGCAGGAGAATTGTCTGAACCCAGGAGGCGGAGGTTGCGGTGAGCCGAGATCGCGCCATTGCACTCCAGCCTGGGTAACAAGAGCGAAACTCCGTCTCAAACACCCCCTGCCCACAAAAAGAAAAAAAAAGAAAAAGAAAATGATAAAAATTGAAAAACATTAGGCAAGACTAGAATCTAACAGGTGTACTATAGTTTTTGAAACATAGTTTTTCTCTCTCCACTTTCCTATTTCTACTAAAGACAAAAAAAGGTAGGAAAAATTTGCTTTGTTATAATTGGCCAGATTATTTCCATAAAGTATAGCAAGAATAATTATTTTTCACATAGGCTTTTTAAATTGGCCATGATGAAACTTTGCTCCATAGAAGTAATCTCAGATAAAACTTTTTTAAAGCTGAGCCCAGCCATGAATTTATACCATCAAATATAGATGAGTTGGGTGAATTCCTTTCCTCTTGAGGTCCCAAGAAAGCTTGGGGCTCCTGGGCCTATCAGAAAGTGACATTCTTTACTTACCATAGGTCAAGAACCCTGTACAGGAGCTGTGTAGACAAGGCATGAGGCCAGTTTTCCCAAGGGTCTTTTATTGGCTCTGTAAGTCAAGTTGGATTCCTTAAAGGAAGTCACACCATTCCAGTCAAAGCCTTGGTAAAATAACCAGTTTCTCCAATTGTGTACTGTTACAAATGAAAACAGATTTTTATTGGATTGATGCAAATAACTATATTGCCATAAGTTGAGAATACTCCTACAAAGTTTCCAAATTCTGGAGATATCTGGTAGAGAGAAACAAATATGTTTAAAATTTTTTTTGGGCTGGGCGCGGTGGCTCAAGCCTGGAATCCCAGCACTTTGGGAGGCCGAGGCGGGTGGATCACAAGATCAAGAGATCGAGACCATGCTGGTCAACATGGTGAAACCCTGTCTCTACTAAAAATACAAAAAATTAGCTGGGCATGGTGGTGTGTGCCTATAATCCCAGCTACTCAGGAGGTTGAGGCAGGAGAATTGCCTGAACCCAGGAGGCGGAGGTTGCGATGAGCCGAGATCGTGCCATTGCACTCCAGCCTGGGTAACAAGAGCGAAACTCCATCTCGACCAAAAAAAAAAAAAAAAAATTTTATAGGTTGTATACTTTATTTATTTGAGATGGAGTCTCACTTTGTCACCCAGGCTGGAGTGCAGTGGCACAGTTTTGGCTTACTGCAACCTCTGCCTCCCGGGTTCTAGCGATTCTCCTAGCTTAGGCTCCCACATAGCTGGGATTACAGGCATGTGCCACCATGCCTAATTTTTTGTATTTTTAGTAGAGATAGGGTTTCACCGTATTGGCCAGGCTGGTCTCGAAGTCCTGACCTTGTGATCCACCTTTCTCGGCCTCCCAAAGTGCTGGGATTACAGGCGTGAGCCACTGTGCCCGGCCTATTTTTTTATTTTTATTTTATTTTATTTTATTTTATTTTATTTTATTTTATTTTTATTTTATTTTATTTTATTTTATTTTTTGAGACAGAGTGTTGCTCTTGTTACCCAGGCTGGAGTGCAATGGCGCGATCTCGGCTCACTGCAACCTCCGCCTCCTGGGTTCAAGCAATTCTCCTGCCTCAGCCTCCTGAGTAGCTGGGACTACAGGCACGCGCCACCATGCCCAGCTAATTTTTTGTATTTTTAGTAGAGACGGGGTTTCACCACGTTGACCAGGATGGTCTCGATCTCTCGACCTCGTGATCCACCTGCCTCGGCCTCCCAAAGTGCTGGGATTACAGGCTTGAGCCACCGCGCCCGGCTTTTTATTTTATTTTTATTATTATTTTTTTTTAGACAGAGTTTCACTCTTGTTACCCAGGCTGGAGTGCAATGGCGCGATCTCGGCTCACCGCAACCTCCGCCTCCTGGGTTCAGGCAATTCTCCTGCCTCAGCCTCCTGAGTAGCTGGAATTACAGGCACGTGCCACCATGCCCAGCTAATTTTTTGTGTTTTTAGTAGAGACGGGGTTTCACCATGTTGACCAGGATGGTCTCGATCTCTCGACCTCGTGATCCACCCGCCTTGGCCTCCCAAAGTGCTGGGATTACAGGCTTGAGCCACCGCACCCGGCCTATTTTTATTCTTTTAGATGAAGTTTAACTCTTGTTGCCCAGGCTGGAGTGCAATGGCGCAATCTCAGCTTACTGCAACCTCCTCCTCCTGGGTTCAAGTGATTCTCCTGCCTTAGCCTCCTAAGTAGGTGGGATTACAGGCATATGCCACCACACCCAGCTAATTTTATATTTTTAGTAGAGACGGTTTCTCCAGGTTGGTCAGGCTAGTCTCAAACTCTTGACTTCAGGTGATCCACCCATCTCGGCCTCCCAAAGCGCTGAGATTAAAGGCATGAGCCACCATGCCCGGCCTACTTTATTGTTAAAACTTGGTTGGGCACAGTGACTCATGCCCATAATCGAAGCAGTTTGGGAGGCTGAGGCAGGTGGATCACTTGACATCAGGATTTGAACAGCAGCCTGGCTAACATGGTGAAACCCCATTTCTACTAAAAATACAAAAATTTAGCTGGGCATGATGGTGTGTGCTTGTAGTCCCAGCTACTCGAGAGTCTGAAACCCAAGAATTGCTTGAACCCTGGAGGCAGAGGTTGCAGTGAGCTGAGATCATGCCCATTGTACTCCAGCCTGGGTGACAGAGTGAGACTGCATCTCAAAAAAACAAAAAAAAAAATTGTTAAAACCTGTCAATAGCTCAAAAGAAGAGTCTCCTTTACTCTGAAAAACAAAAGAATTGGCAGCATTTTAAGTTAAAAAAAAAAAATTCAAAAAGATTACTTCAGTCTTCTGTTAGTTCAGTCCATGCAGTTAATTCCTGTTCTGCTTGATATTCATGAACATTTGAGCTCTCCAAGAGTCATGACAGTTTTTCCTCTGTTCTAATGTCACAGGGAGGTGAGAGACATTTATCTCAAAGAGCAATGACTGAATAGAATGGGAGGCTGGTTTGCCCTAAGCAGTTCCCAGCTTGACTTTTCCCTTTAGCTTGGTGATTTTTAGGGCCCCAAGATTTATTTTACTTTCACTGGGGCCATGTTAGGTAGAAGCCAGGCTGAGAAGGAATCTGATTCCTTATGTTGGTTGTATTTTTTTCTGAAACGTTAGCTTGTATTTTCCCTCCATGCTGAAAGAGCTATTGAACTTTAGCTTCTCTGCTTCTCACATTTAAAGCCGCCTGGTGTTTTTGAGTACTTAGTACCTGCCAGACATTAGCAGGTAGGAGTTACTATTCCCACCTGACAGTCAAGGAAAGGCTCAGAGAGGTTCTGTAATTGGGCTGTGGCCACACAGCTAGTAGATGATAGAGTTAGGATTCAAACCCAGGTTTGCCTAACTCCAAGGTTAGTGGTGCTGTTTCCATACCACACTGAACATTCTACTTAATAATGAAATTTATGATGCCAACTGGTAAGAATCACTGGGTGTTAAGATTCTTGGTTGCTAGTGAACTTGAATTAGCGCAAACAAGAAAGACTTTATATATATATATAAATTAAATTTTATGTATATTTACATATAATTTTTTTTGGTGGGGGGGCTTAGCTAACCAAACCCCAGGAAGGGTAGGAATGCAACTAGCCTGATGGATAATTGTATCCAGGGACTAAAATGCCATTAGTTCTTATACTTTGATTAAAATATACTTTAAAAAGATGCTGTTAGCTAGCCTGGCCAACATGGCAAAATTCCATCTCTAATAAAAAGTAGAAAAGTAAGCCAGGTGTGGTGGTGGGCGCCCATCATCCCACCTCTGCTGGAGGCTGAAGCAGGGAGAATTGCTTGAACCTAGGAGGTGGAGGTTGTAGTGAGCCAAGATTGTGCTTCTGCTCTCAAGCCTGGGATACAGAGCAAGACTGCGTCTCAAAAGAAAAGAAAAATTTGCTTTTAGATCTCTCCCTCTCACTTGTTTCCCTTTCGATTTTGGCGTTTTTCTCTCAGGCCAGCTGTCTACCAGATGGAACTATGGATTCTGGCTTTACAGTTTTATTTTTTTTATTTTTTAATAAAGATGGCATTTCACCATGATGGCCAGGCTGGTCTTGAACTCCTGACCTCAGGTGATCCACCCACCTTGGCCTCCCAAAGTGCTAGGATTACAGGCATGAGCCACCGCGACCGACCTACAGTTTTGTTATCAGAAGGGTTTTGCTCATCTTCACTTAGGACGTTCTGAGTGAGGACTCCTGATTGGATTGTTAGGGGCTGAGTTTTTCTCATCTTCAGTTAGGAAGTTCTGAGTGAGGACTCCTGATTGGATTGTTAGGGGTCGTGTGCCCAGACCTATGAGATGACCATGGCCAGGGGATACGGAGTTATGAGTGGCCCAGCCTGGGTCAGAGGGCTGCCCTGTAGCCAGGGACAGGGTTCTCTGTGTTATATGTAAATTTTCAGTGCCACAAAAAAAGTAGCACTTGAGTATGAATTATCTCAGCAAGACAATTTACCTCCTATAGAAGGGTGTGTCTCACGGTTGGAGCAATACCAAGCACACACCTGGACAAGGGAGGGGAAGGGATTCTTATTCCTGACACAGGTAGCCCCTATTGGCTAGGGTTGGATTGCACAGTTTAAGCTAATTCTGATTGGCTATTTTAAAGACAGCAGGGGTACAAGCTGGAGTGGTTGGGTGGGTAGTTTGGTGGGAAGGACAGTTACACAAGAAGTCAGAGCAGGTGACCAGGGGAACAGATATGAACTGATTAAAACTGGCGGTAAAGTTGTTTACTGAAACTAGAGGCAAGGAGGTGCAGAAGACCAGGAAGTTAAACTTTGAAATGGAGAATTAAAGAATAAGAGAGCTGAACATACTGACATACTGATTCTTTGAAGAGAAACTTGGAGTTCACTATATCTAACATCTAATTCTCAGCCCCCACCTGAAGCTGCATTTGCCCCAAAGAAGTATGTGTGATGGGAAGACAAGGAATACCTGACATGTCTTTAAATTGCCAAATACCTTCTTCTAAGTGCTTTCCATTAGGGGTTATCCCAAGCTGGGAATGACTGGTGAGTAGTTTCCTGAGCTTTTTTCCAGACCTTTTTTGGTGAATTATGCTAAGCTGTGACCCAGGCACAAATGGGGAGGCCATACTTTGCTGGAGCCTGGATCATATAAATATGGTGATCTTACTAGAAATTCTTTCCTACTCATTGTTTAATAATGAGCAGAACACTGGCCTATCTTCTTTTGTCATTGTTTAACACCCCCCCTTCCCCACCTCCCACCTCTCATGCTGAACAAAATTAGCCTTCAGCAGGTCAAAACAGATCTTCAGCTAATTTCCCTTTCTTGAATAGCTTGTAAGTGTTCACTCAGCCGAGTTTGTTCTCCTGCCTGTAGGTGGTTGATTGGCTTTGTGATAGATTGCCTATCTCCTCTTCTCAGGTAGCCCAAATAAACTGCTGGGAGAAGTATGCTGCTTTAAGGTTACTTTGTGACCTTTGGCAAGAGATTTTATCCTCAAGCCTTAATTTCCATGTCTGTAAAACAGGACTGTTCTGCCAAATATTATGAAGGGCTGTTAAAAACGAGATCAGGCTGAGGCAGTAGGATTGTTTGGGCCCAGGGGTTTGAGATCAGCCTGGGCCAAGTAGGGAGACCCTGTCAAAGAAAAAAAAATTACCTGGGTATGGTGGCATGCACTAAAATGGGAGGATCGCTTGAGCCTAGGAGGTCGAGACTGCAGTAAGCCATGATCATATCACTGCACACCAGCCAACAACAAAAAAGGATGCTTTCAGGCAATCTGAGATACGTAAGCATTTCCCTTTGTTCTTTCCTTTCTTTGCTCTTTTTCCCTTTCTTTCTTCTTCTTTTCTCCTTTTATTATACCTCTCTTCTCTCTCTAACCTTCTATACATTTTGTTCTGGCTTTCGTTACATCCTGTATTAAAATTTTAGATCATTTATGTTATGGTTTTTTTTTTTATTGAGACAGAGTCTTGCTCTGTCACCCAGGCTGTAGTGCAGTGGCACAATCTCAGCTCACTGCAACCTCTGCTTCCCGGGTTAAAGCAATTCTCATGCCTCAGTCTCCTGAGTAGCTGGGACTACTGGCATACACCACCATGCCTGGATACTTTTTTTGGTATTTTTAGTAGAGGCGGTGTTTTGCCATGTTGCCCAGGCTGGTCTTGAACTCCTGGCCTCAAGCATTTCATCCACCTTAGCCTCCTGAGTGCTGGGATTACAGGCCTAAGCCACTATACCTGGCCTAAAAATTTATGTAATTTCTTGGAATGTTGTGTGCTAATGAAAAGTAAATTCTAAACTCCTGCAATATCATCTCCTGTTTAATTGTCAGGGTTTGTGGGCCTTCTGGATCAGAGGATGAGCAGTGAATTGGCAGAGAGGGGTGTAGGAGGGTAGAGAAGGAAAGCATTTCAAAACTAATGAGGCTTGAAAGGGAAGGAAGAAAAGAAACATAAAATGCAGTTGCTGGGCTTGGTTGTAAAAATCTTGAAAGTGAAAGAGATAAAATAGTTGCTTGCTGGGACCTGGCAGGCCTGCTCTGGAGGCTTGCTGTTTGAATTCAGTTATTAATCAGGAGGTGGGAAACAACCTCTGGTTCCTGCTGTTAGCACGTGTCTTGCAGTTGGCCTTGTCAAGAAGGATAATGGATTGGAGCTGAGAAAGAAGCATCGTGGTTACTTGCTGAATTGGAGCAGAGAATTATTCTCTCCTTACTGAATTTCAAGGATTTCAGCCTGCCCTAAGTCAGATCCTTCTGTAATGTGACTCCTTTCTCAGCCACAGCTCAGTGAGGGTTCTTCTGAACTTTGGAGTTTGCCTTTAGTCCTGTTGTCTGGGCCCTGATTATCTAGATCCTGGAAAGAACGCTCCCTTAGGGGTCTGAGTTCTAACCCTAGGTCCTATTGTTAGCTCCCTATGCCACTCTGACAGGTGACACTTCTACACTCTGGGCCTCAGTGTTTCTCATCTCTATGCAGTGGCTATAATGCTTACCTCACAGTGTTACTATAAGGACTAAAGAAGATTGTGTATTTGAACTGGGGAGGTGGAGGTTGCAATGAGCTGAGATGGTGCCACTGCACTCCAGCTGCGTGGCAGAGTGAGACTTTGTCTCAAAAAAAAAAAAAAGAAAAGATAGTATATTTAAAAGGCCTAACATAGCAGGTGTTCCATAAACCAGAGCTGTTGCAGGATCTTCTTAGGTCTGCTGGCCTCACCGGTACCTCTCATCCTCCCACCTAGTCTTTCAGCTGCATTCCTTCTCCTCACTGCAGGAAAGGAAAGAGCTGGGACTTTTTTTTTTTTTTTCTTTCAATACTCTTGAGGTAGGCAATTTGGGTGGGGAAAAAGAGGTTACAAGTAATGGCTAATTGAAGAGTTGGGGGTTTTCTCTGAGTTTTAGTTATCTCTGCTACTTAATTAGCTCCCTGAGACCATGGATGGCTGGAGGTGGCTCTGTGGAGGATGTGATTTGTCTCATCCAGGTCAGCTCCTCTTCTCTTTGTTCCTTCATCTGTAGTAGGGAGGGTTATTAAAGCCCTGCTAAGGATACTAAGAAGAGGTTGTTTGAAGCCTAAAGTCTCCAGTAAAAAAAAAAAAAAAAAAAAAAAAAAATCTCATTTGCCTTAAAAAATATATATATCTTTTAACTTTTGCTTATCTACTTTTGGATTCAGCCTTTGTCACAGATGAGCGAGAATCCAGTTTCCCTGTGTCACTCTGCTTGCTTCTCAGCGGGCCCTCGCTCTTTCCTTCCACCTCTTCTTTCTTTTGGGCTCCCCACTTCAACCCATCCTCTGCCTTTCTGTTCTTCCAGGCCCCCCCGTCTTCCATCTTGCTTTAGGGAATGCAGCTGCTTTTAATATTAGCCTAAACAAAAAAAAAAAATGAAGATATTAGCATATATATGGTAGAAACACATAGGAGGCCGATATTCACCTTGTTTCATCTGCCTGCTAGAGCCTTGTCAGCTACTCTGGATGTCATGCGATGGGTGGCACCCATCTCACCTGGTTGGAAAAATTTAGAGCGAGTCCACAGGGCCTTGACCACATCTTCATCTTTGCTCTCACATGTGCACATATTCTTGTCATTTGTTGGATTCTGTCTTGCCCGGCAGTGATAGTCCCTGTGTCCTTTTTACTCATAGCTCAGTGCAGATACTCTGTTTCTAGAATAAACAAATGATCCCCTAAATTATTTTATCCAAATACCTTATTTTGGAGGGGAGCAAAGTACTTAATTGTTAAACTTCAAAATGTGTGCCCTTGAAGGAAAAATTAGGAGGCTTTGAATAGTGTTAATTACGGGACAGAAAATATCAGAGAAGAACATACTTCCTTTTACTTAGTTTTATAAAACCTCCTTGTTCAGTTTTGAGGAAGGAGGGATTACCCATACTCATTGTCACAGAAACTGAGCAGAATTAGGGTTGTTAGATCTCAGCCTCCTGTAGGGTTCCTAGGGAAGCTTATGAACCTGGGAGCCTAGTGGGTGGTTGATGCTTCCTCCAGAATGCAGGCTGGCCCATCAGTTGCTGGGGGCCCTCTCAGCATCACCTTCCAGTTACTGAAGGATCAGAAAGAGAACCCAAGGCCCAGTGGTGGCCTCAGGTAGTAGAGAAGGACTGGGCCTGTGATTTGAATGTTTGAGGGCTCTGCTAGGGGAATGTAAGAGGAAGCCCAGTTAATCCTCTCAGGACTCCAGGAACAGGGCAGTATCCCAAGTTGGGAAGGGGATTTAAAAGAACTAGGCACCTAGGAGTAGAGGTTGACAGGGTGATTTGAAAGGAGGACTTTTTAGATGCAAGGACCAGCACAAGAGAAGGTGAGACTTTTACACAGGGATAGTTAAAGAGCCAGGTCAGCCCCAACCAGCAGGAGGTGGATGTGGAGACATGTTGTGGTGTGAAGTAGGAGAGGAAAGGAAGAAATAGGGCATGGAAAACTGGGGAGAGGGGCTTAGGACTGTGCTCTGAGGCAGAGGGGAGCCATGGTAGACTCTGTGCAGGGGCCTATCCCGCTGGAGGAGGGCTGGTTTCTGTGCAGGCAGGGTGGAGGGAGAAGATGCTGGAAACAGGAACAGTATGCGAAGGGCCTGGCTATTGTGGAAAGCAAGTATGGGGTGCTGAGGGAGATCCAGAAATGAACTCTCCCTGGACTGGTCTGCCATCATGTACCTCTTTTCTGTCACCAGAGAAGAGCTAGACTTGGGTATGGCAGGCACAGGGTCAAGAGGGATGTCGTAGCCTGGTGGCTCCAGCAGTGTGCTCTTGGGGTTCCGTGATCTCATGTGCCCAGGTCTCCACAAGAGGCTTCTTGGGAGGCCCTCTGGGATCTGGCTCCCAGGACCAATGTGGTCTAGCAATGAAAAGCCCCTCAGAATTTCCCCTTTCTTCCTCTCCAGACTGTTCTGTCTCTGCAGCCTCCTAGGCAGTGTTGTTCCCTGGAGCGGGTGGGAGAAGCAGAGCTGACAGCGAGGGATGGCGGCAAGCTGTGTTATGTAAGTTTAAAAAAGGAGGCTTGCTTGCCATGTGACTAGAGATCAGATACAAGGACAGCTAGAGGCAGCATAGCCATGCCTGAGCAGCAGCTGCAGCCTGAAGAGAGGTGTCTGAGCCAGCAGAGGAAAAAGCCACTGGTCTGGGTGGAGGGGACTGTGCTCTTGTGGAGGAGGAGAGGTGTCTGGTTCTGTGAACCACTGATCTTGGAGGGCAGCCTGTGAGGCAGTCATTCTCTGTATTCCTATAATACAGTGTGCTGCTTCATATGCCACGCCTTATTACATTGATACTGGTCTGTCACTTGTGATGGTTTGAGAGCCGCCATTGTGACTGTTTCATTCCTGGTAATCCATGGCCCAGAAGAGTCAAGTGATTTGCTTAGGGCTGAGTGTAGAGTAACTGGCAGGGTCGGGATTTGATACAGGGCTCTGTCTCACTAGCCAGTGCTGCTCTTTTGCTCTAAAATAGGCCTAACAGGTCACACCTAAAGAGCCCATGGGGAGCATGTGGGCCCGGGGTGGGAGCCTGGGGCTGTGTGGACTGGCATGGATGAGAGGCTGTGGCACTGGGTGGGAGGTATGGAAGAGGGCTTGTGTCGGAGCACCTTGGTGTGCCTTCCTAGCAGGCGCGATCACACCCTTTATCCTTCTCAGTCTTGTTCCATTCTCAGCATCATTTTCTAAATCCTGAGCGCCTGTCCTCTGAGGAGCCATGGGCACGGTGGGATGAGGAGGTGTACTTCCACCAGGTGGCTGCTGGATTCATGTCTCGGCTGAAGGGTCCTAACACTAGGCCAAGGAAAAGAACAGAGCTGGCCCCTCGCCTTCCATGGTTACGAATCCCCCCATGGTTTTCTGAGAGGCCACATGGCTCACTCCCTCTCTCTGCTCACATTGTTGCTCAAGTGTCCTCTCCTCACAGGGCTGTTCCTTGTCACCCTGTCACAGCAGCACCCCCTTACTCTCTCTGCCCTCACAGGGTTTTACATGTGTATTTATGGTTTTTTTTTTTTTTTTTGAGATGGGGAGTTTACCCTTGTCGGTCAGGCTGAAGTGCAGTGGCATGATCTTTGCTCACTGGAACTTTTACCTCTTGGGTTCAAGTGATTCTCCTGCCTTAGCCTCCTGAGTAGCTGGATTGCAGGCATGCGCTATCATGCGTGGCTAATTTTTGTATTTGTAGTAAAGATGGTTTCACCATGTTGGCCAGGCTGTTCTTGAACTCCTGACCTCAAATGATCCACCTACCTTGGCCTCCCAAAGTACTGGGATTACAGGCCTGAGCCACTGCTCCCGGCCGGGTTTTATATTTTTCTTTGTGCTGCTTAAAACCACCTGATGTTACATATTTGTTCTTTGATTGATTTATTGTCTTGTCTTCTCACATTAAAATTTAAGCTTTATAACAGTGGCAGACTTGGTCGGTTTCTTGGCTGCTGTCTGTCTGGTGCTCATACAGCCCACAGGTAAGGTAGCAGGTGCTCAGTGGACAGTAGGTGATAAGACCATTAGAGCATGGCAGTAGGGTAGGTAGAAGAGAACAGACGTAAGTGTCAGAGGGCCTGAGATTTGCTTTTAGCTTTACCCAGTTTTTTTTTTTTTTTTTTTTTTGTTGTTGTTTTTTTTTTTTTTTTTTGTGGAGAACAGGGTCTCGCTATATTGCCCAGGCAGGTCTCGAACTCCTGGGCTCAAGCTATCCTCCCGCCTCTGCCTCCCTAAGAGTTGGGATTACAGGCGTGAGCCACAGCGCCCGGCTTGTTTTTTTTTTGAGACGGAGTTTTGCTCTTGTTACCCAGGCTGGAGTGCAATGGCGCGATCTGAGCTCACCGCAACCTCCGTCTCCTGGGTTCAAGCAATTCTCCTGCCTCAGCCTCCCGAGTAGCTGGGACTACAGGCATGTGCCACCATGCCCAGCTAATTTTTGTATTTTTTTTTTTTTTTTTTTTTTTTGAGACGGAGTTTCGCTCTTGTTACCCAGGCTGGAGTGCAATGGCGCGATCTCGGCTCACCGCAACCTCCGCCTCCTGGGTTCAGGCAATTCTCCTGCCTCAGCCTCCTGAGTAGCTGGGATTACAGGCACGTGCCACCATGCCCAGCTAATTTTTTGTATTTTTAGTAGAGACGGGGTTTCACCATGTTGACCAGGATGGTCTCGATATCTTGACCTCGTGATCCACCCGCCTCGGCCTCCCAAAGTGCTGGGATTACAGGCTTGAGCCACCGAGCCCGGCCAAATTTTTGTATTTTTAGTTGACCATGGATGGTCTCGATCTCTTGACCTCATGATCCACCCGTCTTGGCCTCCCAAAGTGTTGGGATTACAGGCGTGAGCCACCGCGCCCAGCCTTTTACCCAGTTTTTGCTGTGTGACTTTAGCCGGGTTGCTGGATCTTTTGAGCATCTGTAAACCCATCGACTCAGGAGGCTGAGGCTGGAGAATCACTTGAACCTGGGGGAGGAGAAGATTAGACTTTGTTTTTGTTTTTTTTTTTTGAGGCAGAGTCTCACTCTGTCTCCCAGGTTGGGGGTGCAGTTGCGCAATCTTGGCTCACTGCAACTTCCACTTCCCATGTTTTTTTTTTTTGACACAGAGTTTTGCTCTTGTTACCCAGGCTGGAGTGCAATGGCGCGATCTCGGCTCACCGCAACCTCCGCCTCCTGGGCTCAGGCAATTCTCCTGCCTCAGCCTCCTGAGTAGCTGGGATTACAGGCACGCGCCACCACGCCCAGATAGTTTTTTGTATTTTTAGTAGAGACAGGGTTTCACCATGTTGACCAGATGGTCTCGATCTCTCGACCTCGTGATCCACCCGCCTCGGCCTCGCAAAGTGCTGGGATTACAGGCTTGAGCCACCGCGTCCGGCCTCCACTTCCCGGGTTTAAGCAATTCTCCTGCCTTAGTCTCTTGAGTAGCTGAGATCACAGGCTTGTGACACCTCACACAGCTAATTTTTGTATCTTTATTAGAGGCAAGGTTTCACCATATTGACCAGGCTGGTCTTGAACTCCTGACCTCTGGTGATCTGCCCAGCTAGGTCTCCCAAAGTGCTGGGATTATAGGTGTGAGGCACTGTGCCCGGCTTTTGTTTTTCAGGTTGGCCTTGGAAAGATACTTAAATACAGCTGTTTGAATCTGTTTAAATAGCCGGCCATGATGGTTCACACCTATAGTCCAGATACTTGGGAGGCTGAGGTGGGAGTATTAGTTGAGCCCAGGAGTTCAGGGCCAGTTTGGCCAATGTAGTGAGACCCTGTGTCTAAAAGAATAATAATAATAAATAAATGCATTCATATAAAACAGTATTGAAGGGAAAAATAATGAAACATCGTAAGTGGCTCTACTGGGTTGTATTACAGGAGGTTTGGGTTTTTTTTCTCATTTGCTAGATGTCCTGTATGGTGTCCGTATTACAAGTATTAACGATTTCCTGTCATGGTTTAGGACGTTTCCTAGACATGGCCTGCCCTTGAAGTCAGTCTCATTGTTTGCTGATGTCTGCTACACAAAGCCCTGCTCCAGGGGCCTTCACCAAGTCCCAGCCTTGCTTTCCTCACTTATAAATGAGGATAACTGGCTGATCTATGCGCTTTACAGGACAATTGTATGAATCAGAGGATACAGTGGAAGACAAAGTGTTTGGAAATTTTGGTCTCTGCAAACTAAGGGCCAGTGTATGGGTATCTGTGACAGTGACCAGATGGGTGGGGTGGGGTGGGGTGATGATAAAAGTGCAAGGAAGGGGAATGGGGGCATCGTTTTGACTCTGAGGAGCTTTAAGGCCTCTCACGTTCCGGCTCCAGGTAGCAAGGGGTTCTCCTTGACTGGCAGGGTAGATGTAGCTGTGTAGACTGCTAGGTGAGAGACTCCAGTGGAATGGACTAGATGGAATGACTCAGCTTCTACCCCAGCCACACATATTGATCATATTGATAAGAAAAAGACCCACATGCTCTGGGCCTGGTGCAGAGGTCAAGAATGGGAGTTCCCACCATACCTTGTCTCCTTCTAGCCTGTGCAGCCTCAGCAAGCAGATAGGTCTTACTACTTGTTTTTTTTGTTCTGCTTCCTTCATATTCTAAGCATAGATACTATGTCTTATAAGTAGGGGTGGTTGAAACAACAGACTTTTTTTTTTCTTTTCAAGACGGAGTTTCACTCTTATTACCCAGGCTGGAGTGCAATGGCACAATCTCGGCTCACTGCAACCACCTCTGCCTCCTGGGTTCAAGCAATTCTCCTGCCTCAGCCTCCCGAGCAGCTGGGACTACAGGCGTACGCTACCATGCTTGGCTAATTTTTTTGTTTAGTAGAGACAGAGTTTCACCATGTTGACCAGGATGGTCTCGATGTCTTGACCTCGTGATCCACCCACCTCGGCCTCCCAAAGTGCTGGGATTATAGACGTGAGCCACCGCGCCCGGCCAAAGCAACAGACTTTGAAATCCTGACCGTTCACGATAACTGACTCCTTCCTGTGGGTCATCGGGCCAAGTGTGCATTCTCAAACAGTGGAAATCTACTGCCTTTCTGTCCTTCTACAGCAGCTGGTCATTCCATCTCCTGACAATTGCTTCTTGAACCCAGAACACGGGGCCTTGGTGTACAGTGTTTGCAAGCCAAGGGCTGCCTCTGATGGGGGATAGGACTGTTGTCCTGGGACTCACGGTCAGGGCTGCTCTGTATGGAATGCTGATCCTTCTCTTCCCCAGTCTACCTGTGTCAGTTCCCTCCTTTTCTATTTTCTTTTTCCTACAGATGTCAAGCCCTCCAACATCCTAGTCAACTCCCGTGGGGAGATCAAGCTCTGTGACTTTGGGGTCAGCGGGCAGCTCATCGACTCCATGGCCAACTCCTTCGTGGGCACAAGGTCCTACATGTCGGTAAGAACAGAAGTTTCCATTGCTTGAGCTTCTTGTGCTGGATAGGGGACAAGAAGTGAGGGAGGTGAAATTGAATGGGAAGATGGTTTTGGTCTGTCTTAGGCCTTGGAGCATAACTGGGATACTGGGGCCTTGACTCATTGAAAGGATTGTCCAGCTCCAGAGTGCAGCTTTCATTCTGAAGGATTGTGAGCTCAAGCTCCCCTCTGGGCATCTCTAAATGATCATCTTCAGATCCGCAAACCCAGTATGCTCAGATAAATGACCCACCCCCTCCTTTTCTCTTAGCGATAAATAGATAGCATTATCTCCCTGGTTTCCCAAGGTAGAAGCCTGAACATTGGCTTGTAACCTGCCTTCTCAGCAGTTCATCCTTTCAGTATCTAGTAGCTCCCAACTCCTGAGAGTCTGTTCAGAATTGCCCAGCCTCTTTTCTCCCTCCTCACTGCGTCTGTCAGTCACCTACCCCTCCCCTAACTGCAGCACACCGGGTCCCCTCACCCGGAGTCTCCACTCCACTGCAGCCAACGCTCTCTGTTGGGGGTCTTCCCTGCTGCTCCTACGTCTGCTGGCTCCCACTGTCACTAGAGCGTTGTGTGGGGCTACCCCCACACCATGGCAGCACCAGCATGTTCTTTTCCCTCCTCCATACCACCAGTTCCTTGGGGACAGGGACAAGGTGTCTCTCTTGTCCCTAGCGTCTGGCATGGGGCCTGGCATGTGGTAGGTGTCTGGGGAATGCTTGGCAAGTGGGTAGATGTTTGGTTGGCTGAATGGGAGGGTACATGGATAGCACATTTCTGAGAATGATCGCAAAGGGGGAAATGTGAGTCTGGGCCAGTGCCGAAGTGTGGCAGAGTGGAGGAGCATTGGAGCGAGTGGGCAGTCTACAGAAGTGGCGGGAAGCAGGCCCACATGGGGGACAGGTGCCGAGGCTCAGATCTTAACATGTACAAAGTGTTTTGTGTGTTCTCTGTCAAAGCACATACCATGTCCCTGGAAGGTCTCATTTGGTCCATGTGGTTGTCCCAGGAAATAAAGCTGATTGCTCCCATTTTAGATGTGAGGAAGTGTAGATTCAGGGAGGTTAAGCAAGCTGCCTACTTAACCTTGCTGAGCCAGGATTGAAAGCTAGCTGCCTCCTTGCCAGGCAGACGCCCTTTGCACAGCACGCCCTCATTTGCCTCTTAGGGAGGATTTGGCACCTGTGTCCAGATCCCAGTGTGAACACATCCTCATTCCTTCTTGCTGGCGCCTACCCCCCACTGTGACTCCAGGCACTGTCAACATCACTTACCTGGCATTGACTCACATCCCCCCACCCCCAGTGACCCACAGTGGAACTCTCTTTCTCTGTCATCTCCTCATTGCTTCTTCCCTAAATGTCAATAGCAGAGCAGCTGGCATCCTGGGCCATGTGACTGCCAACTCTCAAGTTCAAAATCCATTAACAGGCCCTGGGACTCACTGATCAAGGGTTTAATGATTTGGGTTTTTGTGATTATATGGTCAGTTCCAAAATAATCTAGTGTTGGAGTTAGTGAAAAATGCTACAAGAGAAGTTAATGTCTAAATGGATATACTATGGCCAGAGTAAAGATTTTCTTGGTAGGGTTCTTGAAATACATGTGCTATTTCAAATAATGCTCATTAAAAATAATGCTTTTGTATAGCACTGTGTACTTTTTTTCTCTTTGGCTCTTCCCACCATTATCAACTAATATTTGTATAACATTCTGCAACATCCGACATAAATTTTCATTTGATTTGATCTTTTTAGTAACCCTAAGTAGAGTTTTGTTATGTCATTGTTATGTCAATGATAAAATATTAGTCATTTTCATCAGCAGCTCCTTTTTTGTTTTCTTTCTTTTTTGTGATGGAGTTTTTGCTTTTGTTACCCAGGCCGGAGTGCAGTGGTGTGATCTCGGCTCACTGCAATCTTCATCTCCCGGGTTCAAGAGATTCTCCTGTCTCAGCCTTCTAGGTAGCTGGGATTATAGGTGCCTGCTACCATGTTCAGCTAATTTTTGTATTTTTAGTAGAGATGGGGTTTCGCTATGTTGGCCAGCCTGGTGACCTCATGTTATCTGCCTGCTTTGGCCTTCAAAAGTGCTGGGATTACTGGCATAAGCCACCATGCCCAGCCCAGCAGCAGCCCCATTTTATAGATGAGGCTGAGATTCAGGATCCTTTAGCTTGTCAGTCTAAGAATTGGGACTTAAGTCTCAGACCCACTGATCCTAGATCTTTTATTCTCTGTATCCACAGCACCACCTCATTCCCAACCCGAGTTCCACAAGCTTCATGTTTCAGATTCAGTAACAAGATGAACCTTTCATGCTGGGCTTTGGACAGGCTGCCCTGCCCATGCAAGACAGTGGCCAAGCTGGGTAAAGCTAACCATAGGCTGAAGTGGCAGCCAGGGCCAAGCCAATTCGATGTGGTCTCTCAGTTTAGTCCAGATTATAGGAGAGATAGAGCAGGGAGGAGGGGTCAAAGACACTGGAGCCAGCTAGGATTTGGTAAACACAATATTTGGGGGCAGGCAGGAGGCCAAATTCAAGAGATTAGTGGAGCTCTTGAAACAGTATATTAACTTTTCAGAAGGGACAGAAGGGAAAATGCATTAGTAGATCCAGGGGTCCAAGTTAGGTCAGGTGATTATAACTGTCTGTCTCTCCTGCAGCCAGAAAGACTCCAGGGGACTCATTACTCTGTGCAGTCGGACATCTGGAGCATGGGACTCTCTCTGGTAGAGATGGCGGTTGGGAGGTATCCCATCCCTCCTCCAGATGCCAAGGAGCTGGAGCTGATGTTTGGGTGCCAGGTGGAGGGAGATGCAGCTGAGACCCCACCCAGGCCAAGGACCCCTGGGAGGCCCCTTAGCTGTGAGTAGCCTCGTGTGTCCCCACCTTGGACTGTGAGGTGGTCCCTTACTTTCAGGGATTTCTGGAGGGCTCATTCTTTGTACATTTTGCCAAGACTGATTCTGTGTCCCTGGATGCCACACTAGGGCAGGGAGAAGCAGCAGGGATCTCCAGGTGGGTATAGGAAAGTGTTATTACCAACAACTTCCTACCATTTGTCGAGTACATACTGTATTCTAGGTACTGTATTTAGCACTTCGCATACATTATCTAACCTTTTGTATTTATTTAAGAAGAATGGTCTTGCTGTGTTGCCCAGTGCAGTGGCTAGTCACAGCCTTCAACTCCTGGGCTCAAGCAGTCTTCCTCCCTCAGCCTCCAGAGTAGGCTGGGACTATAGACTATAATTTATTTGGGGGTTTGGGAGGGAAGGGGCTCACTCTTGTCACCCAGGCTGGAGTGCAGTGGTATGATCACAGCTCACTGCAGCCTCAACCTCCCAGACCCAAGTGATCCTCCTACCTCAGCCTCCTGAGTAGCTGGGACTGCAGTCACATGTCACCACACTCAACTGAGTTGTTTTTTATTTTGTAGAGACATGGTCTCCCTATGTTATGCAGGTTAGTCTCAAACTTTTGGACTCAAACAATCCTCCCGCCTCAGCCTCCCAAAGTGCTGAGATTACAAGCATGATCCACCACACCTGACCTCTAATTTGTAGTTTTTCTTTTTGGATACTGGGTTTTGCCCTGTCACCCAGGCTGGAGTGCAGTGGTGTCATCGTGGCTTACTGCAGCTGTGACCTCTTGGGCTTAAAAGTGATCTTCCTGCCTCAGCCTCCTGAGTAGCTGAGACCACAGGTGTGTGGCACCATGCCTGGCTAATTTTTTTATTTTTTAGTATAGATGAGGTCTTGCTATGTTGCCTAGGCTGGTCTGGAACTCTTGGGCTCAAGTGATCCTCCTGCCTTGGCCTCCCAAAGTGTTGGAATTATAGGCATGAGCCACTGTGTTCTATTTGTTTTTTAATCATGACTTTTGGTAGATTTATTTTTGATTGGAATAGAATTCACAGAAGAGACCAGGCGCGGTGGCTCAAGCTTGTAATCCCAGCACTTTGGGAGGCCGAGGCGGGTGGATCACGAGGTCGAGAGATCGAGACCACCCTGGTCAACATGGTGAAACCCCATCTCTACTAAAAATACAAAAAATTAGCTGGGCATGGTGGCACGTGCCTGTAATCCCAGCTACTCAGGAGGCTGAGGCAGGAGAATTGCCTGAACCCAGGAGGCAGAGGTTGCAGTGAGCCGAGATCGTGCCATTGCACTCCAGCCTGGATAACAAGAGCGAAACTCCGTCTCAAAAAAAAAAAAAAAAAAAAAAAGAATTCACAGAAGACAAAATTCACATTTTAAAGTATGTAGTTCAGTGGGTTTTAGTATATTGTTCCATGTTGTGCAGCCATCACCACTGTCTCATTCTGGAACATTTTCATTACCCTAGAAAGAAACCCCATCCCCTACTCCCCCCAGCCTGATCCCTGGACAACCACTAATCTACTTTCTGTGTCCACGGATTTGCCTAGCATTATATAATTTTAGTAGCATTCCATTTGTGAACATGATTATAATCTCCATTTTAAAGATAAGGAAACTGAGGCACAGTGCACTTGTCAAGGCTTACATAGGCTTTTAAGTGGCCCAGTCTGACTCCCAGGATGATAAACACGTGCAGTACCACCTGCCCTGCTGAATGTGAATACTGGGAAGTAAGCCTGGTACTCAGGGAATAGCCTGACCTAGCCATCTGTTTTTTATGTAGCTCCTGTCTGGTTAGGGATACCTGCCTTTACCTCTGTGAGGTCCACATGAGAGACAGCTCGTATGAAGGGGAAAGCAGAGGGGGCTGGGAGTAGCTTGTTGACAGGTCATTGGAGGGCCTGGTGGCTGTGGCCTCTGAGGCTGGCCTGTGATTCTAGGAGACAAAAGGAAGAAACGCAGGTTCATGGAGAATTAAAATTAAGCTCTTTATTTAGCTGCTCTCTCATTTGCTTCTCTCTCAATAGAAGGAAGAGGGAAAAGACAGACAAAATTACTATGTCTGTGCTTTACAAAGCTCGGAACTTTGGCTCGGCGGTGAACTGATTTGCCAAAGGTTACAAACTTAAGATGTGGCAGAGCCCAGACTTGTACCCTGGCCTTTGCTGGTCCCCTCTGTGTTCAAGCCTTACCTGTGGCTGTTTAATCTGTTTACTGTCCATGACCCTGTTCTGGCCCTAGGGATCCATGCCCAACCCCTTGCCTCATATTAACAAGTAATCTCCTGTTTCTGAGAAGTATTTTTTCTTTTTATAAAATTTGTAGCATATGGAATGGACAGCCGACCTCCCATGGCAATTTTTGAGTTGTTGGATTACATAGTCAATGAGGTAAGTACTGCCTGGTTTCCTTGACCTTGGAATTGTATTTGCTTATTTTAAGAAAACACCAATGGCTGGCCAGGTACGGTGGCTCACGCCTGTAATCCCAGCACTTTGGGAGGCTGAGGTGGGCGGATCACATGAGTACAGGAGTTTGAGACCAGCCTGGCTAACATGGTGAAACCCCGTCTCTACTAAAAATACAAAATTAGCCGGGCATGGTGGTGCATGCCTGTAATCCCAGCTACTCAGGAGGCTGAGGCAGGAGAATCTCTTGAACCCTGGAGGCAGAGGTTGCAGTGAGCCAAGATCGCACCACTGCACTTCAGCCTGGAAACTCTGTCTCAAAAAAAAAAAAAAAGGAAAGAAAACCCATGGCTGAGTTGACTGGAAACCCAGTTTGCTATTCCTATAGTGTGGGCTCCAATATTCTCATGTTCTGTTCATGCACCATGCACCATGCACTATGGTGTTGGAATTGAGTTGCTTCCCTAGGGGACATCTTCAGATAGGACAGAGTTACAGTTCCTCTCCAATGTTCAGGAGCCTCCAGCTTGCCCATTTACATTATTCTTTCAATTCGCCAAGCCCCACCTCTCCCCCCTTTTTTTTCATTTACAGTGTGCTAAGCACTGTAGGCAGAAGTGGGGAGGCGCAAAGCAAATGCATTTATAACCGTGGTGTAGCGTTTCTGCTTTTAAATGCCATTAAAAACAATATGCAGGAGGCGGAGATTGCAGTAAGGCAAGATCACACCACTGCACTCCAGCCTGGGCAACAGTGAGACCCTGGCTCTGGGGAGGGGGCAAATGAAAACAACCCGCTGGGCGCGGTGGCTCAAGCCTGTAATCCCAGCACTTTGGGAGGCCGAGGCGGGTGGATCACGAGGTCAAGAGATTGAGACCATCCTGGTCAACATGGTGAAACCCCGTCTCTACTAAAAATACAAAAAATTAGCTGGGCATGGTGGCGCGTGCCTGTAATCCCAGCTACTCAGAAGGCTGAGGCAGGAGAATTGCCTGAACCCAGGAGGCGGAGGTTGCGGTGAGCCGAGATGGCGCCATTGCACTCCAGCCTGGGTAACAAGAGCGAAAACTCCGTCTCAAAAAAAAAAAAGAAAAAAGAAAACAACCCAACAACAAAAAATCCCTGTCACAGGTTCAGTCTACTAGGGAGTTTAATTGACCTCTCTTTACTATCTGCACAGCTTTATACTAAGCACTATGGGCTGTAGAAAAGTGGTTTCGTGGTTTCAGGATCAGATCCTTGCTGCTTAAGGACTTGTAGAAGTCAGAAAAAAACCATCCATCCTCTACTGCTGGGTGGTTCTGGGGTGCTGTTCATATAAGGGGAAGGGATATCTGAGGTTAGCTATGTCATTGCCAGGCTCCTAACGGGCACTGCTTTCTTCTCAATTTTCACATTAATTTCCTATTCAATTCTCCCAAGTATTGCTGAGGTAGGCCAAATTGGTTCCTCTTCGAACAGGTGAGGAAATTAAGCCTCCAAGATGAAAAGTAATCCAAGTCCTTCCCACCCAGGGCTCTTTTTTCTCACCACCTCCTATCTCCCATTCCTGCCTCCTAGGAGGCTTGGCTGCATGGTAGTGGGTTGGCCTCGGCCTCTGCCAGCACACAGCCCCTCTGCTGCCTAGCTCTCTCCTACTCAGAAGGAATGGATCCTGCCTCTCCCTCGAATGGTCCCTTCATCCCCTCAGCAGCAGGGACAGTCTGCAGGGTAGGGCTTGCTCTGGATCACTGTTCTAAGAGCTGGGTTCTAGTCCTCACCTCAGATCAGACTGACACAGCCTTCAGAGGTAGAGCACTAGATTGAGCTTTATGGTGGTGGTGGTTGTGGTGTATTAGTGTTTCATTTTGAGTCTCAAATTAGAAATGAGATTTGGGGCTGTGCCTCAGAGCAGTGACATCAAGGACATGATGTCTATGGGCCACTGTCTCCCAAAGAAGCTGCACACAGCTCCCAGCCCAGGTAGGTGAGTGTGCTCACATTTCTTGGACTGCGTGGAACACATGAGCCCAGTGCTCCGGGGCTTTGTACTCTGTAGCGCTGCATGATCACCATGGGAAAATCTGAAAACAGCCTCATTCCTGGAGTGTACAGGTAACATTCTTCCAGATCCAGCTCTCTGTCAGTTAATGTTTTATTAACTTTTCACTGCCTCTCTAGGGCTCAGAAAAGAAATTTTTAATCTGGTTTGCTCCTGCAGGTGCTGTCAGACCTGGGCTATGCCTGGTGGTTTGCACGTGCCCCTAGCTGTTGCTGCTAGTAAACTGCTGGTTACATTTCCATGCCGCACTCCAAGATCTACCACTGTAGTGTCAGAGCTTGAAAGTGTCCCTGAGATCATTAGGCCCAACCGCTTCATGTCATAGAAGAGTAAACAGGCTCAGAGAGGCATAGTGATTAGTTCAAAATCACTCAGTCCTAATTCTGTGCTATTTGAGACCAGTGGTTCCAACGTGGTTACCCAACAGGCAGCCAGCCGCTGGCCTTCCACCTGTGCCTTTCCTTGACTGGATGAGAGTGGCATTGCCTTTGGACTGCAGAGAAGACTTAAAAAAAAAAAATAAAAAATAAAAATAAAAAAGTAGCACTGGCTGCTGGAGGGAGGGGTGGGATGGGGAGAGGAGATGGCTGGAGCAAGGAGTCAGGCATTTTTCTTATCTCAACATGTGTTTGCAGCCTCCTCCAAAACTGCCCAGTGGAGTATTCAGCCTGGAATTTCAAGATTTTGTGAATAAATGGTAAGTTGGCTCCCTGTTCTCTGGAAGGGTACTCTGGATTTGTCAGGCTCCCCACCCCATTTCTGGAAGCACCAGTGCCTCTGCAGGCACAGTTTTGCCCTTTCCCCTCCCTTTTTTAAGCCCCCCCCCTTTTTTTTTTTTTTTTGAGACTGAGTTTCGCTCTTGTTACCCAGGCTGGAGTGCAATGGCGTGATCTTGGCTCACCGCAACCTCCGCCTCCTGGGTTCAGGCAATTCTCCTGCCTCAGCCTCCTGAGTAGCTGGGATTACAGGCACGCGCCACCATGCCCAGCTAATTTTTTGTATTTTTAGTAGAGACGGGGTTTCACCATGTTGGCCAGGATGGTCTCGATCTCTTGACCTCGCGATCCACCCGCCTCGGCCTCCCAAAGTGCTGGGATTACAGGCGTGAGCCACCGCGCCCGGCCCTTTAAGCCCCTTTTTTAAGAGAGGCAAGACTTACGTGACATGTCTAACTACATGATGGGTATAGTAGCTGCTGCTTTTCATACTCGCTTTCCAGGGATTGGCACATTGCTTTTTGACTTTAGTTCCACTCAGCTCTCACCTTATCTTTCTTCCTTTAAGCTTAATTAAAAACCCGGCAGAGAGAGCAGATTTGAAACAACTCATGGTGAGTCCATTTATTCCAGATTCTTACAGTACCTGTTTTTTCATTTGTTCTTCTCTGTCAGTCATCTGTGCACTTCCAGATCCCATTCATTCCCTGCCCACTGTGGTCCAGCTGAGCCTGGGGCTGCAGAATACCAAACATGAGTCTCCTCTGCCCGCCCATCAGTTAAAGGGAAAGCAGGGTGACCCCGCAGCCTGAATAAGCAGGCCAGAGGAAGGGCCTGAGGGGGCCAAGGGAAGGAAAAGGTCAGCCCATCTCCTTCATGGAGGTGGAGCCTTTTCCTGATACTGACTGCCTTACCTTACATTCAGCCTCCTTCCTGAGTCACTCTCTGCCTGCTGTCTCTTGTTTGGTGGCAATGGGAATCGCTAAGTAATCCTGTAAATATCTGGACAGCTATAGACAGTGTGTGTACTATAATATGCACTAAGTCCAACATTTTCTTTGTCCCTTCTTACAAGCCTGTGAGGCATTTAAGGCAGAGTTACTGTCTCCATACTGCAAGAGCAGGCTCTTTGGGAAGTGACTTGCTTAAGGCCTCATAGTTGCTGTGACTGATGGAGCGGGTGTTTGGGCCTGCAGCCGCGCCCACTGCTGCCCAGGGGGAGGTACCAGGTACTCCTTCCAAGTGCAGCACAAGCTCTAGACCTGAAACTCTTGGGAGTTTCCTTCCTGGTGTTTGTTTGTTTGTTTGTTTTTAACACCACTTTTTCTTGTTTCCTTACATGTAGGTTCATGCTTTTATCAAGAGATCTGATGCTGAGGAAGTGGATTTTGCAGGTTGGCTCTGCTCCACCATTGGCCTTAACCAGCCCAGCACACCAACCCATGCTGCTGGCGTCTAAGTGTTTGGGAAGCAGCAAAGAGCAAGTCCCTGCCCAGTGGTTTGCCATGTCGCTTTTGGGCCTCCTTCCCATGCCTGTCTCTGTTCAGATGTGCATTTCACCTATGACAAAGGATGAAGAACACAGCATGTGCCAAGATTCTACTCTTTTCATTTTTAATATTACTGTCTTTATTCTTAGTACTATTACTGTTCCCCTAAGTGGATTGGCTTTGTGCTTGGGGCTATTTGTGTATATATTGATGATCCAAACACGTGCCAGGCTGAATTACAGTGAAATTTTGGTGACTGTGGGTAGTCATTCTTACAATTGCACTGCTGTTCCTGCTCCATGACTGGCTGTCTGCCTGTATTTTCGGGATTCTTTGACATTTGGTGGTACTTTATTCTTGCTGGGCATACTTTCTCTGTTTGAGTAGAAGGGAGCCTTGTGAGATCCTTCACAGGCAGTGCATGTGAAGCATGCTTTGCTGCTATGAAAATGAGCATCAGAAAGTGTACATCATGTTATTTTATTATTATTTGCTTTTCATGTAGAACTCAGCAGTTTACATCCAAATCTAGCCAGAGCCCTTCACTGCCATGATAGCTGGGGCTTCACCAGTCTGTCTACTGTGATGATCTGTAGACTTCTGGTTGTATTTCTCTATTTATTTTCAATATACTGTGTGGGATACTTAGTGGTATGTCTCTTTAAGTTTTGATTAATGTTTCTTAAATGGTGGAATTATTTTGATTGTTACAAACTGATCAAGGCATTAAAATGTCAGATTTATCTTTCCCCATATCCAAGTACCAATGCTGTTGTAAACAACGTGTATAGTGCCTAAAATTGTATGAAAATCCTTTTAACCATTTTAACCTAGATGTTTAACAAATCTAATCTCTTATTCTAATAAATATACTATGAAGTTAAAAAAAAAAAAAGGATGAACACTTTTTGCTTTTGTGGTGAGCTTTTCAATTTCTTTTACTACACAAGAAATACTGGTTTAGCTAAGCATTATCGGTGAGGGGGAAAGTTGAAGATAAGGAGGCTGGAAGGCAGAAACAACACATCAAGTTCAGTGCTTTGGACTAACGGGGCTTCCCGTAATTTCAATCGCTGGACTCAGTCCAACTCTTCTCACCCAACACCCTTATCTGTTACTTTTCCAACCACCTTCCTGTGGGACCTGTGAATAGATCTGTGTATTCCTTTGATCTCTTTATACAAGGGAAAAGCAGCAGATGGGAGGTTGGGAACAAATCTGAGTAAAATCACAAAACATTTCTTATCTCATGGAACATTTCTCCTTTTCCATATTATACCCAGAGTTGAGCTGAGGGCCTGCCTGCACTTCCAGGCTGTCATGCTCACAGGAGGGCCTTGCTGGTGACCAGCTTCCTATCCAATGTGGGAGCTTACTGCACCAGACAGGACAGTCCCATCTGCTTCCACATTAAGCAATGGTTTCCCTTTTTTCACCATTTACACTTAACTAGGCCTTCCGAAGGTGCCTGTCACTGGCTTTGTCATGCCTGTGAGGTGGCAGATGTCCGTAAGCCATGGCCCACTGACCACAGGAGCCTTTCCTTATTTGAAAAGTCTTTGGGAACTTTTAGGTACATTTGAGGCTGCCTGGTCAATACCTCTCCCCTCATTATTTTCTTTGAAAGGGCAGGTGATAGAATACCAAAGCCAACATATATAATTAAAAATAAAAGTTTTTAGATTTAAAAACAAAACTTGGGTAGGTAATCTTCTAAATAGGTAGTTCCAATCTAGAGGTACCAGAGCTCCGGATATTGCCAGGATTTAAAAAGGATCAGTGTTGTATATACTGCTGCCTAAGCTAGTTATTTTTTTCTCACTCTGAGGTGCAGCTTTTCTAGTCTGCAGTTTAATTTATGCATTTTCAGCAAATAAACATTCAGGCTGGGTTTCAACGTTTACACCCTGTGTCTTTTACAAATGACAGGATACCACACTACTGAGAATGTCTCATTAAAATGAGCATATTGTAACCTTAGGAGAAATGTTGGTGTCTAAAACCTAGATATGACCACTTTCATGCTCAGTGTCTTTTGAGGGGTGTTTAGATTTTTTTTTTTTTTTAAACCAAGAATGATGTTCCCCGAATTAGTCTTGTAGTATTTTGAGCTCCCAATGCTAAATTCTTACTGAGACACCAATGATAGTTGGATTTTTAAATTATCTCATTAGCACCTCATAGCAACCTGTGAAACTGCTAGAGTAGATTTGAGAATCTTCACCTTCCAAATGGGAAAGTGAGTTGCAAAGAGGTGAGAGGAAAAGTGACCAGTCAGTGGTAGAGCTGGAATTCAGTCAACTTTTCCAGCTTTTAAAACCCATGCTGTATTTTAAATTAGACCCCAAGACTGACGTACCTTGATGCTTTTTGTTCCCAAACTGTCTTCCTATTGTGTGTTCTAAGGAACATGCTCATTTAAACTTCTGTTTCCTCTAAGAGCAGCTCAAAATAATTTCAATGTAATGTTAACAAAAGTATTCTTTGGGAACTGTTAGGTAAGTTCTACTTGAGAAAGTTCTTTGTAATTTTGTTTGGCTTTGACTGTTGTTTGGATGAGGAATTAATTTTATAAAATTAAGCAACTACTTACTGCACAGTAGTCAGTGGAAAAGGGACAGTACGCAGAAAAGAACTTCAACTTCAGATACTAAGTAACATTTCTTATTCTGCAGCTGTCATCCTGTTAAAAAAATTCAATCTTCCAAGCATAGCACATCTAAGGGACAGAAATGGATTTCAAACCATCCTGTTGTATCTTTTATTTTTTTAAAGATGAGGTTTCACCGTGTTTGTCAGGCTGGTCTTGAACTCCCAACCTCAGGTGATCCACCCGCCTTGGCCTCCAAAGTGCTTGGATTACAGGCGTGAGCCACCACGCCTGGCCCATCCTATTGTATCTTTTCCTCAGAAAAGGAACTGCTGCTTCTCTTTCTCACTACCTAGAAATCAGCAGGCTCCATGATGGCTATTTATAATTTATTTATAAAAATATTTTACCAGTGATGTCTCAAGTGAGAGATGATAGCAGCTACACAAAGCAGTTTATTTTTAGAGACTGGATTTCACTGTGTTAGCCAGGATGGTGTTGATCTCCTGACCTTGTGATCCGCCTGCCTTGGCCTCCCAAAGTGCTGGGATTACAGGCATGAGCCACCGTGCCTGGCCCACAAAGCAGTTATAGCATGCAATGTTTCAGTGCCTCTGACGGGGAGCAACAGCTTGTGCTCTCAGATGGCCCTCAGTCCTTCCCCTGGTCATCTTTTTGCCCTAGACTGTGGCCTAACTTCTCACAAGGGTTCAGCGGCATGCAAACAGCCTTTACTTTTCTTAAAAGAGGCATTGTTGGGTAGAAAGGCTGGCTTGTATTTAAACTGCCCTTTCTGTAAATGCCAGACTTTCTCATCAAAATTTGAGAGCAAATTTTGTTTTCAACAGTTACTGAATCTGATCAGATCACAGACAGCACCATCCATATTGCTCAACGCTGACAAAGCATCTTTGATTTTCTGCATGTTATAACATTCTGAAGCTTGAGTTACTGATGGAACTATTTCTGCAACTACACATCCTTCTTACAGTTCTTGCTTTCCTTTCAAGCAGGCCACAGGGCCCAGGGCAAAATGATTTCCTTGAAGAGAAGTAGTCTGAGACTTAGAAATGCAATTTGTATAAGGGACCCTGGTTTTTCCCCTCCTTTAGGAATCTGATTCTTCTTCCTCTTCCTCCTCCTCCTCTTCTGTCACATGACTCTTTGTGCTCAACTCCAGTGTCGTTTGGTTGATTGATGCTTCATTGTCTACATGCACCAACATCTGTATTAACCAAGAGCATCACAGATTAGTAGGAAAGAAGCTGGCCTCTAAACAGCAAATTCTTAAAAATGTTTTAAAATCAAATCGCAATTGCCTATCTATCCCCAGTACTTATGACTAAGAGGTATGGCCACTTTCCTTTGCTACCCCCACCTCCATTACCAAAATGGGGCAAAAGTAAATACCTCAGATTTACTAGAATATTACCTCATTTACAAACATTATATTACATAAAGGTCCATAAGAATTGTGCCAATTTACATATGCTGCTGTATCATGGTTTCAAATGTCTTAACACATAAAATCTGACAGAACTTTAAATATTGTATACTTAGAAATACGATTTTGCTGAACTCACAGGTTTGACTTAAAAAAAAAAAAAAATACAATTTTGCTGGTCGGGTGCGGTGGTGCACACCTGTAATCCCAGCACTTTAGGAGGCTGAGGTAGGCAGATCACAAGGTCAGGAGATCGAGACCATCCTGGTCAACATGGTGAAACCCCATCTCTACTAAAAATACAAAAATTAGCTAGGTGTGGTGGTGTGCACCTATAATCCCAGCTATTTGGGAGGCTGTGGCAGGAGAATCGCTTGAACCTGTGAGTCCTAGGTTACAGTGAGCCGAGATTGCTCCACTACACTTCAGCACTCTAGCCTGGCAACAGAGTTAGACTCTGTCTCAAAAACAAAAATATGATTTTGTTGACTGACTTGAAGGCATTTGGTAGGAGATGAGTATGATAAGGACTGGAACTCATCTTTTAGCACTGTGCTTCGTAATTGAAGCGACACTCTTGAATCCCAAGGTTACTTATTCACAAAAGAGCAAGAGTTTTGACATAGTCCTACAAAAAATGCACACTTTCCCTGGGTTCATCTGAGTAACTAGATAGAATGGATGAGGAGGAGGATGGTGGTAAAACATTAGCAACTACTTAATAAATTAGAGGATAACCAGCTGGTAGGAAGGTGGGTAATGTATAGTTGCTACCTTATTAAGACAATTTTTTTTTTTTTAAATAATTCAGTCTCCATAGAGACTGTCAAAAATTGCCAATGCCGGGCCGGGCGCGGTGGCTCAAGCCTGTAATCCCAGCACTTTGGGAGGCCGAGGTGGGTGGATCACGAGGTCAAGAGATGGAGACCATCCTGGTCAACATGGTGAAAACCCGTCTCTGCTAAAAATACAAAAAATTAGCTGGGCATGGTGGCGCGTGCCTGTTATCCCTGCTACTCAGGAGGCTGAGGCAGGAGAATTTCCTGAACCCAGGAGGCAGAGGTTGCGGTGAGCCGAGATCGTGCCACTGCACTCCAGCCTGGGTAACAAGAGCGAAACTCCGTCTCAAAAAAAAAAAAAAAAAAAAAAAAATTGCCAATGCCGACTATATTTCAAGTCGTCATGGCGGGGTATTGGGAAAAGTTTTCAATTAGCAATAATCGCGCCTCAGATAAACCTCATTGGCTACGATACTGCCACTGCGCAAAGCTAAGACAGAAAATTCTTATGAGCACTTCCCAGAGCCCTTCGGGCTAAGTAATGTGATCTACATCAGTTCTTCACCACCCAAGCAGCATAGGGGCATTACATTCCCTCCTAGGCCTGCACTTGATTATGCTTACATCATGTGACTGGTCAGGTACAGTTTGAGAAGACAGTATCTCATCCCCTCTTCTAGAACTGATCATTGATTGGAGGGCTAATTCTTCAACCTAGAAGAGAAGAGTTGAGGTCACTTTCCTTACTATTTCACTGAGCTACCGATGTGGGTAAACTGCTGGGCATACCATAAAAGATTTGTATCAAGAGGGAATGAAAACTATCTCTGTTGCTCTAGAGGGAAAGTTGCAGGGTAGGCGCTTAGACTTTCTCTCTTTTAGAGATGAGCAAAGAAGACTCCAGCCCCTTTCCCCTGGGCTGAGCAGGTTTTCTGGCTGAGCCATGGCTTCCACTTCCCTAGACCTAGCAACTCAAAAAGTACAAGTGTGTCAATAAAACAGACAAGTGTCACCTGACTCTTCAGAGCGATTCCCCAGAACTGAGCCTATTATTCAGTAATGAGATGTGAAGGAAAGAATAGAAAACAGAGGCGTTTCCTGAAGCATAAGGAAATCTGGACTTTGGAGATGGTCCTCAATATACTCATTAGGTACTGTATTGTGGCAATACAGAGACACAAATAAGTGGAGGGCATTATAACTTCCCTAAGGAAAAATGCTATGATTTTGATATGTCAGAGGTGTATAATACTTTTCAGTTTACAAAGGGCTTTGGCAATCTTAACCTCATATGGACTTAAAGTTTCTGAAAAAAGGGGCAGGTGTGTTGGCTCATGCCTGTAATCCCAGCACTTTGGGAGGCCTAGGCGGATGGATCACCTGAGGTCAGGAGTTGGAGATCAGCCTGGCCAAGATGGTGAAACCCGTTTGTACTAAATACAAAAAATTAGCTGGGCCTGGTGGTGGACACCGGTAATCCCAGCTACTCGGGTGGCTGAGGCAGGAGAATCGCTAGAATCTGGGAGGGGGAGGTTGCAGTGAGCCGAGATCGCGCCATTGCACTCCAGCCTGGGTAACAAGACTGAAAAACTCTGTCTCAAAAAAAAAAAAAAAAAAGATTCTGAAAAAGGAAGCTGAGCGGGGATTAGCATTATCGCCTCCCAGGACCTTTTTTTCTCTTTTTTTTTTTTTTTTTTTTTAAGGCAAGGTCTCCCCTTATAGCCTAGGCTGGAGTGCACTGGCACAATCTCAGATCTCCGCAGCGTTGACTCCTGGGCTCAGGTCATCCTCTCACCTGTTTCCCGAGTAGCTGGACTACAGGTGCGCACCAACACGCTCAGCTAATTTTAGTGTTTTTTTTTTTTTTTTGGTAAGGCTGGCCGCGGTGGCTTACGCCTGTAGTCTCAGCACTTTGGAAGGCTGATTCCTAGAGCTCAGGAGTCTGAGACCAGCCTGGGCAACATGGCGAAACAACGCCTCTACTAAAAATACAAAAATTAGCGGGGCGTGGTGATGCACGCCTGTAATGCCGGCAACTTGGAAAGGTGAAGCACGAGACTCGCTTGAACCCAGAAGGCGGAGGTTGCCCGACTCCTCCTCAAGGCCATGGCGTCAGTAACAAGAGCTACTGGGAGCCTGCAGACAATGGGACGAGTCTCTCCTCCCAGGGCCTCCGTCTTCCTTGGTAGCATGAGAGGATCCGGGAGTCCCTCCTAGCTTTGCAAAACTAGAGCGATTCCAAGCGCCAAGACAAGCTAGAAAACAGCAGTTCAGAAGGAAAGGGTCGGTGGGCCGAGGGAGCCCTTCCTCGGCGTGTTGTCTGAGGGCCATCGGCATTTACGGGAAGAATCAGGTAGGGCAGGACTTGCCAAACACAGATCCCTGGGCCTCAGCCTAGACCTGCGGGGTCAAGAGTCTCAGAGGTGGGGCCTAACAAGCGCACAGCAAACCCCCCAGGTGCTTCAGATGCCCTGTTTGTTTGTAAACCTGTATATGGGCGTCACCACAGCTAGTGAGTAGGGGAGAACTGGCCGCAGCAGGAGGGCAACGCAGAAGCCCAGGTTAGGGGGAAATGGTTTGCTCGGGCGGAATGGAGGAGGGTCGGGAGGGGGCCACGGGGTCACCTTGAGGCGGTTCAGCTGGTCGTGCAGGGCCGCCTTCAATCGCAGCAGCGTCTCCTCCTCCTTGCGCAGTTCCTGAAGCCGGCTCAGCATGTTTCCTGCTCACACAGCCGGCCTCCGCGCTGCCGTAGGCCCGGCGCTCGGTGATGACGCCATCGCCGCCGACTCCCGGAAACCGAGCGGAGAGACGGGGCTGCCGGCCATATCGGGGAAAGGCGAAGGGTGCGCCCCCTTCCGACGCTCGCTATGGCTTGGCCGCTCCGCAGGCGACGAGCTGCAGGTAGGTGTCCAGGCTGTGTCAACATTTGTCGACAGCCTTTAATCCGATAGGCCATTTCCGCGTCAATGGTCAAACACCGTTTCAAATGACCTGGTGTATAGCACTTCCAATATGGTGTTCCAACAAGTGGCTATCTCAACCCAAAAAAACCCTGCAGATTTGAAGGCAGGCACATGAACCCTACTGTGTTAAAATAGGCCCCGCCGGGCGCGGTGGCTCAAGCCTGTAATCCCAGCACTTTGGGAGGCCAAGGCGGGTGGATCACAAGGTCGAGAGAAAAAAAAAAAAAAACAGGCCCCACAGGGTAGGATTCCCAGTGGATTTTAAAGGGTAAGGCTACACCAGATAACTAAAAAGCAGGAAAATAAAGGGTAAGAAATTGCAATGAGAAATGGCACCTTTATGTGCTTAAGAACTGAGATTTGGCCATGGAAATGGGGAAGATTACAGATCACCTTGACTGTGAACTTTGAGACTGGCAGAGGGAAGCTACTTTAACAATACAAATGCAAAACAAGGCTTTGACACAAGACAAAAGGGTTAATTCTAGGGTAATAACTGCAGTTTAGCTTTATGAATAAAAAGAGCCCCTTGTATCTGATGAGGCATTTCATAGTTATCTGAGAAACAGTTTTTTGCTCTGTGGGCCAGGCTGAAGTGCAATGGTGTGATCTGCGCTCGCCACCACCTGTGCCTCCTGGGTTCAAGTGATTCTCCTGCCTCAGCCTCCAGAGTAGCTGGGATCACAGGTGTGCACCACCATGCCTCACGATTTTTTTGTATTTTTATTAGAGACGGGGTTTCAGCACGTTGGGCAGGCTGGTCTTCAATTCCTGACCTCGTGGATCCACCCACCTCAGCCTCCCAAAGCATTGGGCTTACAGGCGTCAGCCACCGTGCATCATGGATATTTCAGTTTATTTAACAAGACACATAGGCAATCCTGAAAAATGCTTCTGGTACTTTTGAGACGGTCTTTGTTGCCAAAGCTAGAGTGCAATGGTGCAATCTTAGCTCACTGCAACATCCACCTCCCAGATTGTGATTCTCCTGCCTCAACCTCTCAAATAGCTGGGATTACAGGTGTGTTTTATATTTTTAGAAAAGGAGAATTCATCATTTGGCCAGGCTGCTTTTGAACTCATGGCCTCATGATCTGCCTGCCTCAGGGTCCCGAAGTGCTGAGATTACAGGTGTGAGCCACTGTGGCCTACTGGCACTTTTTCAAACCACGGGTAAAAATATTCAAGCAATTCTATTGTCATAGCTAGTTTAAAAAAAACTTTTAAGAGCTAATCATTTACTCCAGTTCCAAAAAAACTGTTCTCCAATTGTGCCCTCTTGTGGTTAAAGTGTTAAATGTTTACAGAATTTAACCTATTTTGAGCTAAACTTCAACAGCCTCTGTGCATTTCTGACGAAGTCCTGTTAAACCTATTTTTCAAGCCACATTTAGAAAATCAAGAGTTTTTGATCATTCCCTTTCCATTCATCTCCATGGACTTAGTATAAATCCATGCCCCATTTTATTAAGACTATGTAAAATGGAACAATCTAAATTATTGCCAATAAAATGTCTCTTTAAAAAAATTCTAACCACACTTTACACAACACACCAACAAGCTGTGTTTCTCTGCCTGTTCGATCAGGTCTTTATTCAGAAGAAGCTGTCCAAAATGATTTGACCTTTATGGAATAACCAAATTTAAGAGTTTATGCAGCAGGCTTCTTTTCCTCTGTAGTGGGTTTCTTTTCTGCTGGCTTCTTTTCAAGGGCTGGTTTCTTGGCTGCTGCTGCCTTTTTTCCTACTGGAGGCTTCTTCTGCTTCTTAACACCAACAGCAGCCTTCTTTCCTTTCTTACCTACTACAACAGGCTTCTTGCCTGCAACTCCCTTCTCATCTGATTTGGCTTCTCGTGCTGCTGCTGCCGCGGTCGCCTTATCCACCCGGAGCTTGTGCTGCAACGTATTAGGTAGAAAACAGTAAGAACCAAATCTAAGAACTTAATGTATCAGTTAAAAAAAATAATAATAATAATCGCTCACATTCCTGGCCTGGCGAAGAATGGTGTTCCGGCGCATGGTCTTTGCGTATGGGTTCAGCTTCAACATGATTCTCAGGTTTTTCAGTGGGTTCTTCTTTAGGACTCTGCGATGAATCTTCTTGCTATAAAAAGGCAGATACTGTATCAACACATTATATCAATTACATTATACACACACAACTTTTTGAAATAACCAATTGTATAGGGTTGGGGCAAGAATCATACTCTAAGTAATCACTTTACCGTGGTGCTCGAAGGGCTCTTTGGATCTCTGGGCTTTTCAAGATTCTGCTGAGATCTGTATTGATCATCTTGTGCATGGGGAGACTGAGAGAGAAAATTGACACATATGTGTAAAAGTAATTGACTGAAGAACATGAAGCTCAACTACAGCTTTATTTTTAACCACTTGTGCTCTCCAAATTATCTAAGACATTATCACTTCTCATAAACATGGACCAGGCTGGGCAACGTGGCTCACGCTGTAATCCCAGCACTTTTGATGCTGACAGGTGATCACCGGAGGTCAGGAGTTCAAAACCAGCCTGGCCAGGGAGGCAAAACTTCCATCTCTAGTAAAAACACAAAAATTAGCTGGACCTGGTGGCACATGCCTATAATCCCAGCTTCTCCAGAGGCTGAGGCAGGAGAATCACTTGAACCCAGGACACAGAGGCTGCAGTAAGCAAAAAATCACCCCACTGCACTCCAGCCTGGGAAAGACCGAGTGAGAATCTATTTCAAAAACAAAAAACATGGACCTGATTAGTCCTCTTTTAGCAGCCTGTGTCTACATGTAAGGGGAAATGAAACAAAATTCATCATTCAGAAAACATGTAAGCCAATTCTTTGAATGTTAATATCCGCAATATAAACATGTTATTTAGTAATATGAAAGATACTTACTTGTAGTTACTCTTGAGGGAAGCAGCTTTACGCCAAGTGCCATACAATTCATCTAACTTCCGGAAAGCACTTTCGGTCCAAATGCAGAAACGTCCCACATGCCCACCAGGAGCAAGCTTCAAAATGTTCAGTTTGCTTACATTAAGCAGAGTAATTCCTTTTAAAGGTAAAGAAAAATTAGGGAGGCTGTATTTCAACAGAAGAAACACAAATCATTTTTATGGCTTAGGAACTACAAAAGGTACCCGATAGTGATTCATTATGAAGTTTCAACCATCAATGCTGCAGATCTTTCAGCCACAAATCACAACCTCCATAAAATCATGTTTCAGAAACACGGACCATAAAGTGAAATCTCATCATAACAAAAGCTGAGTAGTCTTGCATAGCATAGCTAATCAATACATGTAAGCAAGCAGTTTAATTACCAGGGATGTTTCTGAAGGCCTTGATGATACCATTATCCTCATTGTAGATGATGCAGGGGCCTCTGCGCTGGATACGGCGACGGTTTCTCATTTTGCCCTTGCCAGCTCTCATTCGCTGAGAGGCATAGACCTACAAAGTGACCAGTTGTAGTATTCTGATTAATATACAACTTCTGCAATAAATCTTCAGCTTTATTATAATTCCATTTTACAGATGATTAAATTAGGGCACAATAACTTGGCAAGGTTACAGTCATGAATGGCAGTTAGGATTCTAACACAAGTAATCGGGCTCTGAGGTTCTTGCTCTCTCAAACATTAAGGCTTATCTATACTGCCCTTCACTTACCTTCTGTAATTCAAAGTAACAAACTGAACAAGTAGTATACTGTAAATGTGCTCATTAAACAGACCTTTTTGATATCATTCCAGGCTTTAAGTTTCTTAAGAAGCAAAACAGCCTCCTTGGTCTTCTTGTAGCCTTCAACTTTATCTTCGACTACCAAAGGAAGTTCAGGAACTTCCTCGATACGATGACCTAACAAAAACCAATTTGATTAGGTTATCCTAAACCTTTCAGAAAAAAAATAAGTAAAAATCAAGAAACATTTTATACAACTTATAAAAGCACAATGGTATTCAATTTGCCAAGTCAGAATTTCCACAAATATCATGTGTTTCAGAAACACGGACCAATTAAGTGGAATCTCATCATTTTGACAGTTAATACAAAATATTTTTGATTAAATCTTTTAAAACTTATGAAATAGGTGTATTTCTGGAGAACATTTGATAACTGCGCTTTTGTCAAGATCAAATCAGTGTAACTGGGATATCCATTAACTAAAACATTTCACATTAAAAACTTTCTAATTATTCTCTTTTAGCCATCTCAAAATAGGTTACTATGAATTTAAAAAAAAAAAAAAATCACACTAACAAACACTAGGTGCCTTATTTCTTCAACCTCTCTTATGATACAAAGCATTACAAACCTTTAGACATGACCAGTGCTGGTAAGGCTGAGGCAGCCAGGGCAGAACAGATGGCATATCGTTTTTGGGTTGTGTTCACTCTACGATGCCAACGGCGCCAGGTTTTGGTCGGTGCAAACATTCGGCCTCCACGACACATCTATTTTTCCAGTCAAGAACCACATTTCTCAAATTTTAGTAATTAAAAAAGGTTATTATTTCTTGCTCAGGAAGAATTTTCGTCAACCTTCTGTACCAGCTTACTGACAGCAGGCAACTGTCGCCGAGAACAGAGTAAGACGCAAATTACGACATCATGGCAAGCAAAATAACCACATATAAATGAAGCCCCTTCTCTTTAAGAAATGTACTATTTTTACATTAGGCCCAGTCTGCTAAATTCCATCAGAGCCTACAAGTCTTAGGTAGTGAAATAAAGGATACATTTCCAAAAGCACCCTGGCCAGAACGGTGAGTCCCACCACCTCGAACTCTGGGAATTCGAGCCACAGCTCTGCCAGTACCCCAAGACTCAGCACTAGTCTGATGACCTAAAATTGGGAAGAGATAAAAATTTTAGCTGCTTCATCATACATACCAACCTATGACTATTATGCATGGTAGCAAACAGCATCAGAACATCGAAGAAAATCATCTGGTTCAGAAACACGGACCAATGAAGTGGAATTTCATCATTACTGTAAAGCAGTCCCTAAAATATCTACAGAAGGTACAAATCCGTACCTGCTAATTCGCTGACAGCATAGGGCTGTCTGTTGTTTTTGCGCAAGTTGGTGTGAACAAAGTTCACAATATCTGGTCGAATAGGAGCCTTGAATACAGCAGGCAAAGTGACATTTTTGCCAGATGACTCCCCCTTTTCGGAATACACCGATATCAGTGGGCGAGCACACGCCTGAAGAAAAAAGGAAAGGATTATTTTTATTGACAAGTAATGTTAGAAGCAAACTCTTCTCGTATGCTAACAATACCATTAAATAATTGCAAAAGAGAATGCTATGGTGGGCAAACAAGCTTAAACTAAAGTAACATACCAGTAACAGTTTTATTAACTTCAGTAAATTATCTTACAAAGGACCCTCAGAATCTCAAGTTCTGCACAATTTTATTTTCAAAGACAAGCCTTATAAAGCACAATGGCTAAATCAAAATCATATTGCAAGGTTTTAAGATCCTGTTTAATGCCAATTAATCAGCAAATCCCACCTACCCGGGCTTCAGCTCATCCCAACTTCCATCCCTGTACCACTCACCTTGACCCTCTTCTGAACACATGTTCTAAAGCTCACCAGTAAAACACTGGTGATACTACTTTTTGTTCAAACCTCTCCCAAAGACTTCCCACCCGTAAGTAAAATCAAAATCCTGAGGCAGACCTACACAATCTTCTCTACCGCTAATCGCATCTCCCACACTCTCTTCCAGATGTTATCTTCGGTCTCAGGACCACCCCACTCCTGCCTCAGAATTTCCAGGTGTTCGCCCGTTCTAACGCTATAGCTAAGAAACATCTTACTGAATGTTGAAAAAAATAAAAAAAAAAAAAAAGAATTTTCATGTGTTCACTCTAAAGCTCCTCTTTGCACAATTTCCTCACATCCTTCAGGCCACTTTAAGCTTTCTCTGATCACTCTGCTTAAAGCCAAACCACTCCAATTCTCTTTGTCCGTATCTCTTACTGCCCCTGAAGAGTACTCTTTATGTTAGTCCAACTCAACTACGATCCCCGTCAGAATAGTGTTTGCCCTACAGCACACAATACTACATATATACGGACTATTTGTGCAAGAGCAGTACACATGTAACACTGGTCATATTAAGAGTTGGCTAAGGATTCGAAAATTTAGATGACACCGAACAATTTCTAAGCGAAGTGAACCAGAAGGCTTTTAATAGAGATGATTCCTAAGCTAGGCAGAGACGAGCATCCAGAAAAAAAGGCTAAATAACCAAGTTTTCTAAGACTAGGCCCCGCTGCTCCTGAGAACGACCCAGTGCTTTCAACTACTGCCTCCAGGCGCGTCCCGAGGTGGGCAGCGCACGTTGCCTTTAAGATGGCTGCCGTAAGGCCGCACACCCCAGTTCCAAACCAGAAATAGATGCCTTTGGTCTACATCTCTTTCTCCTCGCTCTATCTCCTAGAGACTCTATGCTCCGAACCCCGAATCCTTCCTTACTGGCCCTAAGATCCGGGGTAAGGACAGCCAAGAAGACTTCCACTTACCATGGCGGAGAGAGGAGACAGCCACGCTCCTCTCTTCCCGGCAGCTGCCACAGGAAAAGGAAGTTCTCGCTACTCCCTGTGTATATGTAACCTTCCTCATGACCGCCCCACCCTGCCCCACTTTAGAACCAACATGGATACACAAAATATTTCTCTACCACCCTACAAAAATTTAAACTAGCATGTTATTTCTTTATTTGTGGGAAATTACGATATCTACTTCCTTCCAAAGCTAATCATGGTTCTTAGAAAATAGGGACTTCTTTTCGCGGAATAATCCATAGGGGGCGTGGTCAACTCTCGCGAGTCGAGGCGTCTTCTCCAGAACCATACACTTATTTTAATTATTGCTGAAAACTGAGGACTGTTAACACAGTAAATAGCTCTGAGCGGCCTGAAACAAAAATTTAATTTTGTGGACAAACAGAATTTATGCGGCGGGGGGTGGGGGGGGGCGGGTCAAGGTAGTCCCGGCGGGGCGGGGTCATGACCCCTGACGTCGCCGGCCCCGCGCGCATTTCGATTTGGCAGTTCCGGTCCCGCTCTCACTTTGGGGCAGGATGTGGGAGCGGTTGAACAGCGCAGCTGAGGAGTTTTATTCTCTCCTACTTCAGTGAGTCTAGTTTCTTCTTTTGGCTGGGCTCGTGGGACAGCACTTCTTTCCCTGGGTGTCTGGATCCCCGCCTTCAGCTTCTTGCCACTCTTTGGGGAGTAGCGCTTTGCCAACTTTCCTGGGGTCCAGAAGTTGGGAAGAGGCTGGCTCTCAGCTCCAGGGTGGGGTTGACCCTCTGGGAGTCATCAAACGAGGTGGAAGGTGGCAAGTGTTCCAAGAGGCGGTTTATTATTTCTGCTGATGCAGACACTTGCCTTAAGTAGAGGCATCTCCCAGGATACGGAATACTAGGTGTTGGCATCCTTCACCTGTTTAAAGCTTTTTTGACTCCTCAAAGTGAAATGTGTTGGTCTGTTAATCTCTATCACTTGAGGTCGTTGCCACATGAGCTCCAATTGTAATGACAGCAGATTGGTGTGTTGCGTTCTAAAACCACCTTTATTTTCACTGTGCTCCAAGTCGTTTTATTCTTATAGTGAAGTACTACTACCAAGGGGAATACATCCTATGTAAAAATCAAATCTCTAGTTCTCAAATTTGACCATGCATCAGAATCACCGGAGGGTTGTCAAAGCACAGATTGCTGGCCTCCACCTCCAGGGTTTCTGAATTAGTAGGTCTGGGGTGGAGCTAAAGAATTTGCCCTCTTGACAAATAGGTGAAACGGATATGGCTGGGCATCACACTTCGAGAACCACTGTGTAATCTAGTCCATGATTTCCTAAATGTTATAATGTTTCATTGTTTATCTTCATTGCTTTTTTTTTCCCCTGCTTACAAAAGTAGTAATGCTTGTAAATGTTTTGAATAGAAAGAGCACTCACTTAAAAAAAGAAAAAACAAACAAAAAAACTAGCATGTCTTGGACTTCATTGTGACACCCTGTAGATCTATCTCATTGTTTTTTTTTTTTTTTTTTTTTTTGAGACGGAGTTTCGGTCTTGTTACCCAGGCTGGAGTGCAATGGCGCGATCTTGGCTCACCGCAACCTCCGCCTCCTGGGTTCAGGCAATTCTCCTGCCTCAGCCTCCTGAGTAGCTGGGATTACAGGCACGTGCCACCATGCCCAGCTAATTTTTTTTTTTTGTATTTTTAGTAGAGACGGGGTTTCACCATGTTGACCAGGATGGTGTCGATCTCTCGACCTCGTGATCCACCCGCCTCGGCCTCCCAACGTGCTGGGATTACAGGCTTGAGCCACCGCGCCCGGCCCTTAGCTCATTGTTTTTAACTGCTGTATAGTATTTCATTCTATGGCTGTTATATTTATTTAAGGTAAGGCCGGGGGTGGTGATTCACGCTGTAATCCCAGCCCTTTGGGAGGCCAAGGCGGGCGGCGGATCACTTGAGGTCCGAAGTTCTAGACCAGTCTAGCCAATATGGCAAGACCCCATCGCTACTAAAAAATATAAAAATTAGCTGGACGTGGTGGTGGGCACCAGTAGTCCTAGCTACTTGGAAGAATTGCTTGAACCCAGGAGCCAGAGGTTGCAGTGAGCCAAGATCATGCCATTGCACTCCAGCCTGCACAACAAAACAAGACTCTGTCTCAGAAAAAAACAAAAAACCAAGAACATAAAAGTCTCCTATTAGCCAGGCATGGTGGCACATACCTGTAATCCCAGCTACTCTGGAGGCTGAGGCAGGAGGATTGCTTGAGCCCAGGAGTTGGAGGCCAGCCTTGGCAGCCTCCAACAACTCCCGCATAGCGACAACTCGTCTCTAAAAATAAATTAATAAATAAGTCCATTATTGATACAACTTTATTTAGACCCTTTATTTCCTTTTCTCTTTCTTTTTTTTCTTTCTCTCTTTTTTTTTTTTTTTTTTTTTTTTTTTTTTGAGACAGAGTCTCATCCTGCCAGCAGTCTGGAGTGTAGTGGTGTGATCTCAGCTCACTGCAACCTCTGCCTCCTGGGTTTAAGCAATTCTTCTGCTTCAGCCTCCCAACTAGGTAGAACAGGTTCGTGCCACCATGCCTAGCTAATTTTTGTATTTTTAGTAGAGACAGGATTTAGCTCTGTTGACCAGGATGGTCTCAATCCCTTCACCTGTGATCCACCCACCTCAGCCTCCCAAAGTGCTGGGATTATAGGCGTGAGCCACTGCACCTGGCCTAATTAGACCTTTTATACTTCACATAGCAAGTATAACACTTTTCTTCCCCCTTACTGGGGGGAATTTTCACATGGGACCTGAGATCAATATCTGCAAAGCTGAATTAATCTTTTCCTCCAACCGGACAGTCTACTTCTGAATTCTTTCTCTGAGTTAAGTGTTCTAATTCCAAAACCCTCACCCCACAGCAAGCCGTCCTTGTCCCTTGCTGCTCCTTCCATAAGAAAACAAAATATTCTATGCCTAGTACTCACACACGACATTTCTTGTACTTTGTAAGTCGTTTGCGAGAATGCAGACCACCTCACTAAACTAAATGGTAAAGAGATTTTACTTTTGGTCTCCGTGAGTCGCATCTCTACTAAGGTTTACACAGAAATTCCACCTGAAGACTCGTGTTAAAGTTCCACAGCGTGCACTGTTATTTGAACGTCTTTTTATTCAGCCTATACACGGATTCTTGTTTTGAGCTCTCAGAATCACTCAGACAACATTTTGTAACTGCTGCTGTTGCTTTCTACATCCACCTTATAAAGTGGCATTTCAAAAGAAATAAAGAAGGTGTCGCAGTTTAAAAAAAAAAAAAATCCTCTATTCTCCATGCTGTATTCGTTCAGACCATTATCAGTTCTCTGAAGTGCTACCAGTTATTCACAGCTATTTTCCTGGACTCCAAGTTATTACCCTCCATATTACTGTCAGATTTTTTTCCCATTTAAAATCTTTTAGTGAGTTCCTTTTGGCTTTCAGGATAAAGTTTAAGCCCTAGAGCTAAATTTCTATTATAGCTTCCTGTACTTGCCTCTCTGAGCACTTACCACTTGGAACTGTGGTTTACGTGTTGGAATCCAGTGAGGACTATGAACCAGGGACTACGATTTTAATATTCTCAGTATCTAGCAGGAGTGGCTGGCCTCGGTTACACATGCTTGAGACATGATTGCAGGCTGATTAAATAACATTCCTGAGTTATACATGAGACACAAACATCTGTAAGAATAAATCGCAGTCTTTCACAATATGGCAAAATGAATTGGCCATAGGCCTAGCTCTCCTGTTTCTTTTTCAGGAAGTCGTTTAGTATTAGATCAAATAGATATAAATGGTATCTTGAAACAGTTATGTTGGGTTCCCTCAATGACTAAAGATTCTTTTCTCTTTCAGGGTAGATCAGGCTGGTGTGCATTTTGTTATGTTAATGGATTACAGTTTAAGTGCATTAGATTCACTATTTTAAAACTTTCTTGAATTAAAAGATAATGATTAAAAGATATCCTAGAGTTTCATCCTGACATTTTAAAAGGAAATGTTCAACATAATCAATTTTACTAACTTTGAATAACAACTTATAAAATTGGAGGACAGATGCTTCCATTTTAGCCATAGAAATCTAAGGCCTAGGTAAGTAACTTCTCTGTGGCTACTCTCTGAGTCAGTAAGAGATGAGAATCCAACCATTGTTAATTTTGAAAGGTCGTGGCAAGTTACATTTTAATTTTAACTGTTGATGTTTAGACACAGGGTAGAGGTAGGCAACCCAATTTCCTGCTGCCTCTGAGAATTGAGTTGTACCCAATTGAGTGCAAGAGTCTATTAATCTCTATCACAATTGTCTTTTTTCTCTTTTCTTTTTAATGCTTCTTTTCTGCTTTTTTTCTGTCTCCCCAGCTACATCTTAGGGCTCCTGTAAGTATGTGCTTTTCGCCTTTGCTATAGGTGTCCTGTTGAGATCAAGGAATGGCTGACTCTTGGGTGTGAATAGCAGGGGAGATAATATGGTTCTATTTTTCACATGTGGTTATGCATTTCAGGGAATATAATGAAGAAAAGAAAGGAATCCGGAAAGACCCGTTTCTCTATGAGGTATGAACAATGTGGTTTTCAAATACAACCCTAATTTTAAAATTCTCTGTTTTAATTTTAATTTAATTTTATTTTATTTTAAAGCAGAGTCTTGCTCTGTTGCTCAGGCTGGAGTGCAGTGGTGTGATCTTGGCTCACTGCAACCTCCGCCTCCCAGATTCAAGCAATTCTCCTGTCTCAGCCTCTCCAGTAACTGGGACTACAGGCATGTACCACTACAACTGGCTAATTTTTGTATTTTCGGTAGAGACAGGGTTTCACCACATTGGTCATGCTGCTCTTGAACTCTCGACCTCAGGTGATCTGCCTGCCTTGGCCTCCCAAAGTGCTGGGATTACAGGTGTGAGCCACTGTGCCTGGCCAATTGTCTGTTTTTAAAAGTCAGGTTTATTGAAGTTAATTTACATACAGTAAATCTTATCCTTTTAGGGTACTGTTCCGTGGCTTTTTTTTTTTTTTTGAGACAGAGTCTTGTTGTGTCTCACCCAGGCTGGAGTGCAGTAGCGCAATCTCAGCTAACTGCAACCTCTGCCTCCTGGGTTCAAGCAATTCTCCTGTCTCAGCCTCCTGAGTAGCTGGGACTACAGGCGTGTGCCACCACACCCGGCTAATTTTGTATTTTTAGTAGAGACAGGGTTTCACCATGTTGGCCAGGTTGGTCTTGAACTCCTGACCTCAAGTGATCCACCCACCTCAACCTCCCAAAGTGCTGGGATTACAGATGTGAGCTACCCGGTGGCACCCAGCCTGTTCTTTGAATCCTGATAAATTATTTAGTTACCACCCCATAACCAAGATTTAGAACATTTCTATTATGTCCAAAAATTTTCTTGTGTCCCCTTAAGGCAGTCAGCCCTTTTCCCTCCCCTAGTTCCTGGCAAACGTTAGTCTATTTTTTGTCTCTGTAGTTTTACTTTTTCCAGAATGTCCTATAAATAAAATCACACAGCCTTTTGATTCTGGCTTCTTTCAATTAGTATAATGCATTTAAGGTGCATCTATGTTGTTGTGTGTATTAGCCGTTCATGTTTTATTTCTGAGTAGTATTCCATTGTATGGATGTATCATAGTTGGGTTATTCATTCACCAGTTGAAGGACATTTGGGTTGTTTCTAGTTTTTGGTAATTATGAAAGCTGCTATAAACATTTATATATTCATTTAGCATCTAATGTGTGCTAGGTGTTTTATAAGTAAACTCTCCATAGGGGAGATAAAACCTACATCCATGATATAATTAGCAAACTAAAATAAAGTGTACGTTAACAGACAAGCTGGGGAGAAATACTTATGAATGAGAAGCTGTAATATTTATATTTATCTTTGTGAATCCTCAAAAGCAATGAGAAAGATGGCCAGGTGCAACGGTTCACGCCTGTAATCCCAGCACCTTAGGAGGCTAAGGCAAGTAGATCACCTGAGGTCAGGAGTTTGAGACCAGCCTGGCTAATGTAGTGAAACCCCGGCTTTACTAAAAAACAGGAAAATTAGCCAGGCATAGTGGTGTGTGTCTGTAGTCCCTGCTACTCAGGAGGCTGAGGCAAGAGAATCACTTGAACCTGGGAGGCAGAGGTTGCAGGAGCCAAGATTATGCCATTGCACTCCAGCCGGGGTGACAGAGCAAGACTCCATCTAAAAAAAACAACACACACACACACAGGTGTGGTAGCTCGCTTCTATAGTCCCAGCTACTCAGGAGGCTGAGGCAGGAGAATTGCTTGAACCTGGGAGTCAGGTTGCAGTTAGCAGAGATCTGTTAAGGAAAATTTCCATTCACTTGCATAGAACTGGTCTTTATGTGTTTAGATAGTACAAATATATAAGTATATATATAAAACATTGCTTGTTACCTGTTTTAACAGGCCGATGTCCAAGTGCAGTTGATCAGCAAAGGCCAACCAAACCCTTTGAAAAATATTCTAAATGAAAATGACAAAGTATTCATAGTGGAAAAAGTGGTAAGTAGTGGTTTGGCTTTGTAGTGAATTCTCTATAACCAAATTTAGTGTCTTGAGAATAATCTAACATGTACGTGTTTTAAAATCAGCATCAGTAAAAATGGGTTCTCCTCCTTTTAGGAGTAAGTGTAGTCCTGTCTAGTAGAAATAAATATGAACCACATTTGCAATTTAAAATTTTCTTTTTTTTTTTTTAATAGGGTTAAATGTATAACCTATAAGTATAAAACTTTTAGAAGAAAACATAAAAGAAAAATCTTCGTGAGTTTGGGTTACACAGAGGTTTCCTAGCTACACCAAAAGCACAATTTAAAAAAGAAAAATTAATAAATTTGATTTCATGAAAATTAAACTTTGTGCTTCTATGGACATTGTTAAGAGAATAGAAAGAAAAGCCACAGGCTGTGAGAAAATATTTGCAAATATTATGTCTGATAAAGGATTTGCATCCAAAATATATAAACAAGTCTCAAAACAATATGAAAACAATGCAATTGTAAAGTGGGCAAATAATTTAATTGAACATTTCAAAGAAGCTATATAAATGGCACATGAAAAGATATCCAACACCATTAGTCTTTTAAAAATGTAAATTAAAATTAAATTAGGATGTCTACAATTAAAAAGATGGCCCATGCCAACGCTTGGTTAGCATGTAGAACAAATGGAACTTGGAAATCATATATTTAAGAAAAGACTTGCCGGGCGCGGTGGCTCAAGCCTGTAATCCCAGCACTTTGGGAGGCCGAGGCGGGTGGATCACGAGGTCGAGAGATCGAGACCATCCTGGTCAACATGGTGAAACCCTGTCTCTACTAAAAATACAAAAAATTAGCTGGGCATGTTGGCACATGCCTGTAATCCCAGCTACTCAGGAGGCTGAGGCAGGAGAATTGCCTGAACCCAGGAGGCGGAGGTTGTGCTGAGCCGAGATCGCGCCATTGCACTCCAGCCTGGGTAACAAGAACGAAACTCTGTCTCAAAAAAAAAAAAAAAAAGAAAAGACTTGGACATGAATGTTCATAGCAACTTTATCTGTAAAGTTTCTTTCTTTTTTTTTTTCTACCAGCCTGCTTTCTTTTTTTCTTTTTTTTCTTTTTTTAAAGGGTGCTAAAGAAAAAGGAGACAGTAAAACTACTTAAGTAGGGAGTTAAAGAAAGTTGAAATAGAAGAATACAGAAAATGCTTGCTGATATAAAGCAGGTATATGCTATTCTAATTTCAAACAGTACTCTTTAACTACAATTTATTTATTTTTTATTTTTTTATAAGAAAAAGAAAAGAGGAAGAAAGAGAAAGAGGAAGAGCGAGAGAGGATGGGGGTGTTGCTTTATTGCCCGGGCTAGAATGCAGTCTAAATATGGGTATGCCTATAATTGTCCTTAATAATGGAGATATAAAAGAAAATGAGGGAAGAGAATAACAAACAAGGAGCCAACCAACATTTCGTTTAAACTTCTAAGTTGATATGATGTGGTTCTGATAAGAGTGTATATTTTGTATATTTAAAGTGGAGAGTTCTATAAATGTTAATTACATTTACTTGTTCCAGCTCTGAGTTCAAGTCCTGGATATCGTTGTTAATTTTCTGTCTCGTTGATCTGTCTAATATTAATGTTGAAGTCTCCCACTATTATTGTGTGGGAGTCTAAGTCTCTTTATAAGTCTTGTATGTCTGCATATTCCTGTATTGGGTGCGTATATATTTAGGATCTTTAGCTCTTCTTCTTGTTGCATTGATCCTTTTATCATTATATAATGTCCTTCTTTGCTTCTTTTGATCTTTGTTGCTTAATTGTAACTTCTGCTTTTTATTTATTTATTTTAGCTCTCTGTTTGGTTGGCAAATCCTTCTCCATCCCTTGTTTTGAGTCTTTGTGTATCCTTGAATGAGATGGGTCTGGATGCAGCATACTGATGGGTTTTAGTTTTTTATTCAAATTGCATGTCTGTCTTTGGATTGGGGGATTTAGTCAATTTAAATTTAGAATTAATAATAATATATGTGAGCTTAATACTGCCATTTAACATTAGCTGGCTATTTTGCCCATTAGTTGATGTAAATTCTTCATTATATTGATGCTCTTTTTGGTATTTTTTTAGAAAGCCTGATACTGTTTGTTCCTTTCTGTGTGTAGTAGAAGCTCTTGTAAAGCAGGCCTGGTGGTGATGAAATCTCTGAGTGCTAGCTTATTCACAAAAAAACTTTATTTTTCATTCACTTGTGAAGCTTAGTTTGGCTGGATGTGAAATTCTGGGTTGAAAGTTCTTTTCTTTAAGGATGTTGAATATTGGTCCCCACTCTCTTCTGGCTTGTAGGGTTTCTGCTGAGAGATGTGCTGTAAGTCTGATAGGCTTCCCTTTGTGGGTAACCTGACCTTTCTCTCTGGCTGCCCTTAGTATTTTCTCCTTCATTTCAACCCTGATGAATCTGACGATTATGTGCCTTGGAGTTGCTCTTCTTGAGGAATATCTCTGTGGTGTTCTCTGTATTACCTGGAGTTGAATATTATCCTGCCTTACTAGGTTGGGAAAATTTTCCTGAATAATGTCCTGAAGCATATTTTCCAGCTTGGATTCATTCTCTTCGTCACATTCAGGTACACCTATCAAGCATAGATTAGGTCTTTTCACATAGTCCCATATTTCTTTCTTTCTTTTTTTTTTTTTGAGACGGAGTTTCACTCTTGTTACCCAGGCTGGAGTGCAATGGCGCTGTCTCGGCTCACCGCAACCTCCGCCTCCTGGGTTCAGGCAGTTCTCCTGCCTCAGCCTCCTGAGTAGCTGGGATTACAGGCACACACCACCATGCATTTTAGTAGAGACGGGGTTTCACCATGTTGACCAGGATGGTCTCGATCTCTTGACCTCGTGATCCACCCCCCTCGGCCTCCCAAAGTGCTGGGATTACAGGCTTGAGCCACCGCACCCGGCCTAGTCCCATATTTCTTGGAGATATTGCTCGTTCCTTTTTATCCTTTTTTGTCTAATCTTGTCTTGTTGTTTTATTTCATTGAGTTGCTCTTTAAAATTTTCTAATAGCAATTTAAAATTTTCTAATAGCCTCATTAAGAGAAACAGGTAAAATTATCAGTAAGTTGATAACACTGACATTTCTTTTGTTCAGTTCTGTGAATTTTAACATATATATTCTTGCAGTCACCACTGCATTCAGGATACATAGCAGTTTTGTCTAGGGGTAAAACCTCCCTTGTTATTATTGGCATTGCTGAACTATTTAACTATTTTGTAAACACATGGATAACAGTACCCATTAACACCAATCAGCTGATTGCCCTAAAAGGAATAGATACAAAAAGTAAGGGCTTTGGACCTAATGTTATAGCCCAGAAAGAAGGTCTTCCCGTTTTGAGAGTAAAAAATCCAACAAAATCTGGGTTTCCTTGGTATTTTATTTTTTTCTTTTCTTTTCTTTTTTTTTTTTTTTGAGACGGAGTTTCGCTCTTGTTACCCAGGCTGGAGTGCAATGCCGCGATCTCGGCTCACTGCAACCTCTGCCTCCTGGGTTCAGGCAATTCTCCTGCCTCAGGCTCCTGAGTAGCTGGGATTACAGGCACGCACCACCATGCCCAGCTAACTTTTTGTATTTTTAGTAGAGACGGGGTTTCACCATGTTGACCAGGACGGTCTCAATCTCTTGACCTCGTGATCCACCCGCCTCTGCCTCCCAAAGTGCTGGGATTACAGGCTTGAGCCACCGCTCCCGGCTTCCTTGGTATTTTACCTTTAGCTAATCATTTTGTGCATGTTGGAGCACTTCCTTTTCTACTTTTTTTTTTTTTTTTTTTGAGACGGAGTTTCGCCCTTGTTACCCAGGCTGGAGTGCAATGGCGCGATCTCGGCTCACCGCAACCTCCGCCTCCTGGGCTCAGGCAATTCTCCTGCCTCAGCCTCCTGAGTAGCTGGGATTACAGGCACGTGCCACCATGCCCAGCTAATTTTTTGCACTTTTAGTAGAGACGGGGTTTCACCATGTTGACCAGGATGGTCTCCATCTCTCGACCTCGTGATCCACCCGCCTCGGCCTCCCAAAGTGCTGGGATTACAGGCTTGAGCCACCGCGCCCGGCTTTTTTTTTTTTTGAGATAGTCTTGCTCTGTCTCCCAGGCTGCAGTGCAGTGGTACTGTCATGGCTCACTGCAGCCTCCACCTCCCAAGCTCAAGCAATCCTTCTACCTCAGCCTCCTGATTAACTGGGACACCTGGCTGATTTTTTTTGTTTTTATTTTGGTAGACATAGGTCTCCCTGCGTTGCTCAGGTTTGTCTCGACCTCTTGGGTTTAAGTGATCCTCTTAGCCTCCCAAAATGCTGGGATTACAGGCATGTGACACCATGCCCTGTTGAGTACTTCCTTTTCTAAAGGCATCAGTTGCTTCCTTTGCCACTAGCAACTAAGGGCAATATCTTTTTTTTTTTTTTTTGAGACGGAGTTTTGCTCTTGTTACCCAGGCTGGAGTGCAATGGCACGATCTCGGCTCACCGCAACCTCCGCCTCCTGGGTTCAAGCAATTCTCCTGCCTCAGCCTCCTAAGTAGCTGGGATTACAGGCACGTGCCACCATGCTCAGCTAATTTTTGTATTTTTAGTAGAGACGGGGTTTCACCATGTTGACCAGAATGGTCTCGATCTCTTGACCTCATGACCCACCCGCCTCAGCCTCCCAAAGTAGCTGGGATTACAGGCACGTGCTACCATGCTCAGCTAATTTTTGTATTTTCAGTAGAGACAGGGTTTCACCATGTTGACCAGGATGGTCTCGATCTCTTGACCTCGTGATCCACCTGCCTCGGCCTCCCAAAGTGCTGGGATTACAGGCGTGAGCCACCGTGCCCGGCCTGGCAATATCTTTTTATAAGACAGTGGAAATGCTCCTGATGGCAAGATTTTTTGGTACCAAACTAGTTTGTGGCTGTTCTTGCCAAAACCTAATTTTTTTTGCTTAAGGGTATAGAAACAGGTACATTATGTTCTGTTTGTCATTGTTCTGTAGCATGGTGAAGAGTCAATTGCTATCTTAAGTGCTCTTTTGTCTCATTAAACAATTAAGAACATTTTTAAAGCCTTTAGAAAAGGAAGAAACAAGTCATATTGAAGAACTTCAGTCTGAAGAGACTGCCATATCTGATTTCTCTACTGGCGAAAATGTTGGACCACTTGCTTTACCAGTTGGGAAGGCAAGGTAAGTTTTCTCTTAGCATACGGGTAGGAGTGGCAACTAGGATTTAAATGGAAATGTTCTTATAAATATTGGAAAAAATAGGCATCTAGCCTAGATATCCTTCTTCATCTCCCCCACCCCCTGATAAGTATACCCAACTAGAGATAGTTCCCCTTGAGTGTCTGATAGGTATCCCAGACGTGCCCGAGAATACTGCAGTTATCTTCCTTTTCTCTACTCCCTATACCAATTTATTGTTGTTGTTTCTCAGTTGTTTTCCTTGTATGTAATCTGGTTCCCCTCCAGTCTTTCTTTTTCAAATGAAAACCTGACCAAGCTTCTTTCCTGCTTAAAATCCTTTAGTGGTTCTTCATTGGCTTCATGATAAAATCCAAATTCCTTAAGAATGACGTATACAAACCTTTATTGTCTAGCCCCACTGGTCCTCCACCAGGGGTGGTACCACATGCAGGGGGAATTGGAAATACAGGGGAGAGTATTTTGGGTTGTCACGGTGACTGAGAGGAGCTACTGGCATTTAGCGAACCTGGGCCGTGGATGGTAAACATCCTGCGATGCTTGGGACTCTCCTGTACAAGGAGCAGTTATCTCACCCAAGGTGCCATTCTCTTATGTCACCATGAAACAAACTTGAAATCCTCTGGCTACCTCTCCAGCTTCACTTCCTACTTTCCCACTGTGTAGTCATATACATACTAACAGAATGATATGAGATTAATAACTACTGTAATAATGTTCACAAAATTATTTCTATGTGCTGGTTTTTATTTTCCTCTATAGAATTTTTTTTTTTTTTGAGATGGAGTTTCACTCTTGTTGCCCAGGCTGGAGTATAATGGCACGATCTCGGCTCGCTGCAACCTCCGCCTCCCAGGTTCAAGTGATTCTCCTGCCTCAGCCTCCTGAGTATCTGGGATTACAGGAACGCCTGGCTATTTTTTTGTATTTTTAGTAGAAATGGGGTTCCCCCATGTTAGCCAGGCTAGTTTTGAACTCATGACCTCAGGTGATCCGCCCGCCTCAGCCTCTCAAAGTGCTGGGATTACAGGTGTGAGCTACCGTGCCTGGCCTAGAAGTTTTAAAGTTTTAATTGGTGTCTTCCTTCACAGAACATTGATTTTAGTCATATTTAGCCTGTTTTCTCTCTGTGACTTAAATGTTATTTATTTGTATCGTTTTCTCCTGCCAGTGTTTATGTGGGTTGATTCATGTGCTTATTTCTTTGCTCTCCAGTTCTTGCATTTTCATACTTTCCTTCTGGGATTATTTTACCTCTTTTTATAAGTAAAATCCTCTTGGACATCTGTTGGTAATAAATTTAGTTTTCATGTCTTTGAAAAATAAAAATTTAAGCCACGTATTTTGGTAACTTTCAATTTTGATATACTTTCACATTTAGAGGAAAGTTACAAGAATAATGCGTGAACTTACGTATATCCTTAACCCAAAGTCACCAATTGCTTAGATTTTGCAGCATTTGCTTTTTTTTCTTCCCCTTCTTCCCCTTTTCCTTTTTCTGTCTCTTGTGTCTCTCTTTCTAGATAGATAACATGCAAAGCAGTATATTGCTATATGTGTATTCATACATAGTTTTATATGTATATTGTTATGACTGTATCATAACAACATATTGTTTATAACTGTATATAGTGTGTGTATATATACATATGGTAATACACACACATGCACCGTTTTAAAAATGAAGTATTGACAATGTAGTGAAGATACTGTACTCTTTTACTCCTAAATATTCCACTGTGTATTTTCTATGAACAAATACATACTCTTACATAGCCATGGAACAATGATCAGAATCTGGAAATTTAATATCATTCTAATACCGTTATCTAATCAGAGCCCATATTCAAATCTTGTTAACTGTCTCACTGACTAATGACTGAGCATCATTGTATGTTTATTGACTCCTACTACTTTCTTTTTTTTTTTTTTTTTTTTTGAGACGGAGTTTCACTCTTGTTACCCAGGCTGGAGTGCAATGGCGCGATCTTGGCTCACCGCAACCTCTGCCTCCTGGGTTCAGGCAATTCTCCTACCTCAGCCTCCTGAGTAGCTGGGATTACAGGCACGCGCCACCATGCCCAGCTAATTTTTTGTATTTTTAGTAGAGACAGGGTTTCACCATGTTGACCAGGATGGTCTCGATCTCTTGACCTCGTGATCCGCCCGCCTCGGCCTCCCAAAGTGCTGGGATTACAGGCGTGAGCCACCGCGCCCGGCCTTCCTACTACTTTCTTTAGATGAATCTCACATCTTGCCTCTTCCACTTCGACTGAACTTCCACTCCTGCTGAACCTCCAACCCTCACCATATTGAAGCTCCCTGCTCATGGTAGCTCCAGTCCTGTCATACTCTGTTGCTTTCTGGTGCATGTATTTTGATCTGCCTGGCAAACCTATTAATAGATGAAATATACATATATATACATCTTGCTACTTAATTTTTAGGTGGTTATTTCTGTGAGACCCCCCTCATATCTTTTTAAAAGAAAATTCTCCTTAGGCCTGGTAGCTTGCGCCTATAATCCCTCCACTTTGGGAGGCTAAGGCAGAAGAATTGCTTGAGGCAAGGAATTTGAGACCAGCCTGGGCAACATAGCAAGACTCTGTCTCTGCAAAAATAAAAATAAGCCTGATGCAGTGGCTTATGTCTGTATTCCCAGATACTTGGGAGGCTGAGACAGGAGGATCACTTGAGCCCAGGAGGCTGAGGCTACAATGAGCTGTGATCACACCACTGTATTCCAGCCTAGGCAACAGAGTGAGACCCTCTGTCTCTAAGAGAAAGAAATTCTCGGAATGGAAATCTCTATAAATTGTTTTTATTCTTGTTTTAAAGACAGTTAATTGGACTTTACACCATGGCTCACAATCCTAATATGACCCATTTGAAGATTAATCTGCCAGTTACTGCCCTTCCTCCCCTTTGGGTAAGATGTGACAGTTCAGATCCTGAAGGTACGTGTTGGCTAGGAGCTGAGCTTATCACAACAGACGACAGCATTACAGGAATTGTCTTATATGTGGTCAGTTGTAAAGGTGAGTGCTTTCTCATGTGTTCGTATGTGTGTATTCATTTGTATAGTTACTGTTTCATGTTTTTTACTGAAAATTGAAGGGGCCGGGCGCGGTGGCTCAAGCCTGTAATCCCAGCACTTTGGGAGGCCGAGGCGGGTGGATCACGAGGTTGAGAGATCGAGACCATCCTGGTCAACATGGTGAAACCCCGTCTCTACTAAAAATACAAAAAAAAAATTAGCTGGGCATGGTGGCACGTGCCTGTAATTCCAGCTACTCAGGAGGCTGAGGCAGGAGAATTGCCTGAACCCAGGAGGCGGAGGTTGCGGTGAGCCGAGATCGCGCCATTGCACTCCAGCCTAGGTAACAAGAGCGAAACTCCGTCTCAAAAAAAAAAAAAGAAAATTGATATTGTTATGATGAAAGTGCACAAAGTAGAACTTGGATTAATCACCATAAATCTAGTGTGTAACTTGCAGCATATGGGAGATATTCCAGAAACATCAGAAACAGATCTCCAAAAGTCTGGACAGGAGGTTTACACCTCTTTGATTTGGGTTTCATTTTATTTCTGTGTGTATATTATTGAACATTTTCAATGGAAGATACAAAACTGAATATAATGACAGTGTGTTCCAATCTCAAGACATTTAATTGTATTTTTGGTAGTAGTATTGACCCTCATTCCACTTTATTTTTTATTTACTTATTTTTTTAGAGACATGGCCTCACTCTATAGCACAGGTTGGAGTACAGTAGTGCATTCATAGGTCACCGCAGCCTCAAACTCCTGGGCTCAAATGATCCTACCACCATAGCCTCCTGAATAGCTGGGACTACAGGAGAGCACAACCATGCCCAGCTAATTTTGTGTTTAGTTTTAGTTTTTAAGAGACAGGGTCTCACTATATTGCCCAGGCCGGTCTCAAACTCCTAGCCTGAAGTAATTCTTCCACCTCAACCTCCTAAGTAGCTGGGATTACAGGCAAGTACTGTTGCAACTGGCTGTTCCACTTAAACTTTTTTTTTTTTTTTTTTAGTTTTTTTTTTTTAAGTTTTTTGAGACAGGATCTTACTCTGTCACCTAGGCTAGAGTACAGTGGCGCGATCATGGCTCACTGCAGACTCAACCTCCTGGGCTCAGGTAGTCCTCTCACCTCAGCCTCCTGAGTAGTTGGGACTACAGGCACACACCACCACACCTGGCTAATTTTTTAAAAATTTTTTGTAGAGACAGGGTCTTGCTATGTTGCCCAGGCTGGTCTCAAACTCCTGGGTTCAAACAATCCTCCCGCCTCAGCCTCCTAAAATACTGGGATTATATGTGTGAGCCACCATGCCCAACCTACTTTCATTCTCTTAAAAACATTTCACTTACCTGAATTTAGAATTTAATTTTAACAGTTATTTTGTTGAGTTGCAGTACACTCCGAATTTGAGGGATTGTAGTTTTCTAGCTCTAACAATGTAATTTTGAGTTGTGCCTTTACATTTTTTCCTTTCATTTCCTATAGCTGATAAAAATTATTCTGTGAATCTTGAAAACCTAAAAAATTTACACAAGAAAAGGCATCACTTATCTACTGTAAGTGTTTTGCTTCTACTCATACCATTTTCTTCAAATTGTTACCAACCTGCCTTCCTAGTGTACAGGGTTTTTTCCGTTCCTTAGATGACTAGATATTTTTCTGTAGTATGAAAATGTTTATGTTTATTTTCATATCAGCTAATGACCAAAATTAAAATACCTTCTTACCTGTTAGCTAATCTTTGTGGTTTAAAAGAGCCGTCTTATTTTTCCATTTGGGATAAAAGTATGGCATATGTGTTTTTTCCTGACTTTTGGCCATGTGGAAGCACAGCTAAATGGTCTGCTGGGTGCAATCTTTTCAGGTGTCATCCAAAGGCTTTGCCCAGTACGAGCTCTGTAAGTCCTCTGCCTTGGATGATACAGTCACCACATCACAAACTGCGATCACTTTGGATATTTCCTGGAGTCCTGTGGATGAGATTCTTCAAATCCCTCCACTTTCTTCAACTGCAACTCTGGTAAGAGTGGGCCCTGTTTCCTGTCGGGTTCATGAGGCTCCTAAGCATTGGCTTACTTGCTTGTTGCCGGTGCTTCATGTTTCCAGCCTCGGCACTTGCTGCATGTGAGGCTGGACAACTCTAAAAGGGCCGCCTTGCCACTAACGTGTCACCAGGGCAACCAGTGAAGGTTTTGTCAGGTGCTCTGATCTATCAGTTGCCCTCAGCCCTATAGTAATGCAACTTAAGAATTTTCTAGTGATAGAGTCTCTTGAGTGGTGGCTCAAGAGGGATCTGTTTTTTTGTTTTGTTTTGTTTTGTTTTTGAGATGGAGTTTCACTCTGTCACCCAGGCTGGAGTGCAGTGGCATGATCGTTGCTCACTGCAGCCCTGAACTCCTGTGCTCAAGCAGTCCTCCCTCAGCCTCCTGAGTAGCTGGGACTGCAGGTACATGCCACCACACCTAATTTCCCAGGCTGGTTTCAAACCAGCTCAAGTGATCCTCCCACCTCCACCTCCCAAAGTGACTCACGCTGGGATTATAGGCATGAGCCACTGTGCCTGGCCCATTATACTTAAAAGGGTGGAGATAGTGGTAACACATCAAGAATCATTATAATATTAAGCCCTTTTACTGTATATTTATTTATTTATTTATTTTGAGGTGGAGTCTTACTCTGTCACCCAGGCTGGAGTGCAGTGGTACAATCTTGGCTCACTGCAACCTAACCTCTGCCCCCTGGGTTGGAGCAGTTCTGCCTCAGCCTCCCAAGTAGCTGGGGTTACAGATGTGTACCACCATGCTAGGCTAATTTTTGTATTTTTAGTAGAGATGGGGTTTTGCCATGTTGTCCAGGCTGGTCTTGAACTCCTGACTTCAGGTGATCCACCCACCTCTGCCTCCCAGAGTGCTGGGCTTACAGGCGTGAGCTACCACGCCCGGCCTATATTTGTAGGAATTTGTCTTAAGAAATTAGTCAAAATTGCTATCAAAATGTCATGTGTAAGATAGTCAGTGTGGTGATATAGCTGTGTTTCCAAAATACTATAAACAAAACCAGAATGTTCAGTAGGGAATAGTTAAAATAGATTTTTTTTTTTTTTTTTTGAGTTGGAGTCTGGTTGCTCTATCTCCCTGGCTGGAGTGCAGTGGCATCATGTCGGCTCACTGTAACCTCTGCCTCCCAGGTTCAAGCAATCCTTCTGCTTTAGCCTCCCAAGTAGCTGGGACTACAGGTGCATGCCACCACACCCAGCTAATTTTTTTTTTTTTTTTTTTTTGAGACGGAGTTTCACTCTTGTTACCCAGGCTGGAGTGCAATGGCGCGATCTCGGCTCACCGCAACCTCCGCCTCCTGGGTTCAGGCAATTCTCCTGCCTCAGCCTCCTGAGTAGCTGGGATTATAGGCACGCGCCAACATGCCCAGCTAATTTTTTGTATTTTTAGTAGAGACGGGGTTTCACCATGTTGACCAGGTTGGTCTCAATCTCTCGACCTTGTGATCCACCCGCCTCGGCCTCCCAAAGTGCTGGGATTACAGGCTTGAGCCACCGCGCCCGGCCCAGCTAATTTTTATATTTTAGTACAGACGGAGTTTCACTATGTTGGCCAGGATGGTTTCAATGTCGTGACCTCATGATCTGCCTGCCTCAGCCTCCCAAAGTGGTGGGATTACAGTGGGATTACAGGCGTGAGCCACCACATCCGGCCACTCTTTTTTTTTTTTTTTTTTTTTTTTTTTTTTTTTTTTATGTTTGCTATCTCAGGTTTGTAAGACGTCGGCCTCTGGCTAGGACAGCACACTGTTGGTTTAGTTAGAAGGAGTCTAATAAAGAGATTTAATGGGAGACTTCATTTTGGATTGTGATAATCTAAGTTATCACTGAACCCTGAGATATATGTGTTTAAATTTCTCCTGCCTTATCCTCCTGGAAATTCCTTGGGAAAAGGCAGGAGAGCATGTGAGGAGGGCAGTTGTTTCACGTAAGCACAATTGTTTGTGGCATAGCAAGAAGATACAGTCATTTTAATTTAGGTTATTGGATCAAGATGGCAAAATCTGTAGTATCTCTGAGTAAGATGTTCTAAATGATGTGTTGACCTAATTTTTCAATTCATTGATCCTTTATGAAATATATTTTTTAATGTGTGAAGGATAGTTTGAAATGCAGGTATAACACTTAATGTGGAGAAGATGGGAACAGTAGTGGAAAACTGACAGACTTTGGAAACCTTTCAGAATATTAAAGTGGAATCGGGAGAGCCCAGAGGTCCTTTGAAATATCTCTACAGAGAACTGAAATTTCTTCTTGTGAGTATCCTTCTAGAATTCCCTTCCTGAAATCTCATGTTTTTATAAAAATGTGTGCTATTATTGTTTTTACTTAGGTTTGTGTTCTTTAGAATTTGTTCAGATGTTATGTATCCATTAGATGCTCTGACAGTTTGGGCAGTTTAATTTTACTTATGTGGTAGTTGTCCTTAGAATTAACGGGAGCATTAGGTCGTTGCTAGCTATAGTTCTCCCACCGTTTTCTACTGGAATGCTTGCTTTTATTATGATCAGCTGCCAATTTATTCCAAATGCATATGTAAGACTGGGTGTGTTGGCTCATGCCCGTAATCCCAACACTTCGGCATTACTGCCTAGGCGGGCAGATCATTTGAGGTCAGGAGTTTGAGACCATCCTGACCAACATGGTGAAACCCCATCTCTACTAAAAATACAAAAATTAGCTGGGCATGGTGACACCTGCCAGTAGTCCCAGCTACTCAGAAGGCTAAGGCAGGAGAATTGCTTGAACCTGGGAGGTGGAGTTTGCAGTGAGCAGAGATTGTGCCACTGCACTCCAACCTGAGCAACAGAGCAAGACTCCATCTCAAAAACAAACAAAACATATATAAGCTGCTTGTTGATAGCTGAGATTTTGATTGATGCTAAAGATTAATGAGCATGTGTTTCAAGAATTTTGTGCTTCAGTAAGTTTAGCTCTAGTCTGCAAATATAATCTCAAGAGAGTACCTCATTTTAATGCAGTGGAAATTCCAAATGTCTTAACCTGTCATACAAAGCCAATTAGGATCCAGCTGCTGTCCTACTTTTTTTCTTTTGTTTTTACATTTTTAAAAATACTTTTTTGGAGAGACAGGATTTCTCCCTATGTTGCCCAGGGTTGGTTTTGAATTCCTGGGCAGGAAAATGACATGATCTAGTTAAGAATTCCTCTATCACAGGTACCAAGGATGGATTCCTAGGAAAGAGAAAATAAAACATTTCTCAACAGAAATGCTGTCATCCCCCACTCCCAGCAGGGTCTTTAGAAAAATATAAAGATGACTGGGCTTGGTGGCTCATGCCTATAATCCCAGCACTTTGGGAGGCTGAAGTGGGAGGATCACTTGAGGTCAGGAGTTCAAGACCAGCCTGGCCAACAAGGTGAAACCCCATCTATACTAAAAATATTAAAAAAATTAGCCGGGTATAGTGGTGGGTACCTGTAATCCCAGCTAATGGGGAGCCTGAGGTAGGAAAATCAATTGAATCTGGTAGGCAGAGGTTGTAGTGAGCTGAGACTGCATCATTGCACTCCAGCCTGGGTGGACAGAGCAAGACTCTGTCACAAAAAAAAAAAAAAGAAAGAAAGAAAGGAAGAAATAGTTCTTACTAAAGTGAAATATGAGCTTTCTAGCCTGGGAAATTGAAGGAATGGTGGGACCACAGACAGATATGGGGGGTTTTGAAAGAGGATCTAGTCTGAAGAAGATAGTTTCATTTTCAACAATATCAAGTGTTGACAAATATGTAGAGAAATCAGAACCCTCATACACTGCTGGCAAGAATGTTAAAATAACTCTGGACAACAGTTATACTTTGGCAGTTCCTCAAAAGTTAAATATAACTCCACCCAAGAGATGCAAAACCATGTCTACACAAAAACTTGCATGTAAATGTTCATGGAAGCATTACTCATAATAGCCAAAAAGTAGAAACAACTAAAATGTCTGATGAATGATCAAAATGTGGCATATCCACACACAATGGGAATGGAATGCTATTTGGCAATAAGAAGGAAAGAAAAGAACTACAGAAAGTAGATTAGTGGTTGCCATGGGCTGATGGGAATAAGAAGTGAGTGCTAATAGGTCCAGGGTTTCACTTTGAGGTGATGAAAATGTTTTAAAATTAATTATGGTGATGGTTGTACAACCTGGCAAACATACTAAAAACCACTGAATTGTACACTTAAAATAGATGAGTTTTCCTGCCAGCCTGTGGTTCCCACATTTGAGTTGCAACTGAAGTTCCACATTGTTCCACTGGCTCTTGTGTCCTAACTTGACTGCTTCTTCTTAAGTCCACTGAGATATTATATATATGTGCATACATATTTGTATTATTTTAATATATACTTCCACTTACTGTTTACATGTATTCATCCCCAGACTATTTCATTTGTCTTATCTGTCTGTCTTTACCTAAGTTACAAGCATCTCCAGGGCAAACCCAGTATCCTCAGTCTTAAGTCCTCTGTAGCACCTATGCACGTAGCATCATTGTTCGGAGCAGCATCTTTGGGATCAGACCATTGGTTACATATCCTGGCACTATCAGTTACTAATTGCATGACCATGAGCAAGTTACTGAACCTCTCTTAGCCTTAATGAGATGAGAATAATAGTAATATCTACTATAGAGTTTCATTAGGATTAAGTAACATGTACTATATATAAAGCACCACAGCAGTACCTGGCATGTAATAAACACTCAAGAAATGTTACTGCAATTAATATTGTGATAACATATATCCTTATTGATTAAACAGTGTTTTCTGTTTAATCTCCCGTAGGTTTTGGCTGATGGTTTGAGGACTGGTGTAACTGAATGGCTCGAGCCTCTGGAAGCAAAATCTGCTGTTGAACTTGTTCAGGAATTTCTGAATGGTGTATTACTTGTTTGTATTAATTGAGAATTTATAGTTGCTATGTTTATATATAAGTTTCTCTTTAGGCTTGATATTCTTTTTGATTGGTATATATTCAAAGCTGTGAGATCTGTTATGGTCAGAGGGACAGCTTTTGTTCTGAATTGCTAACAGTAGAGAGCTAAGTCATTGTAAGAATTAATAAGATTTAATTTATGTTTGAGACTGAAGGAAACAGATGAAGCAGTAGTCTTTGAATACCTACCATGATGCCATGTGTCAGGAGCTTTTCTGTTACCTCGGTTTATCACACCCTATCTGATGGGTGTCTGTTGTAACCTCCTCCAAAGAGTTCAGTGATTTGCCAAAATCTCCACTTACACCCTATTTACCATTTGAAAATAGGATTAGGATGGAAATAATTTGGAAAGCAGAAAAATCAAGAGCTAATACACTTTTGCCAATTTCTAGACTTAAATAAGCTGGATGGATTTGGTGATGCTATAGAACAAGACAGTGAGGTAAGTAATTAATATCAGTTAGAAATATACACAGAAATAGCATTCATTCATTCATTTATTTATAGACAGAGTCTCGCCCTGTCCCCAAGCTGGAATGCAATGGCGAGATCTTGGCTAACTATATAACCCCTGCCTCCTGGGTTCAAGCAATTCTCCTGCCTCAGCCTCCTGAGTAGCTGGAATTCCAGGCGCATGCCATCACACCCGGCTAATTTTTTGTATCTTTAGTAGAGACGGGGTTTACCATGTTGGCCAGGCTCGTCTCAGACTCTTGACCTCATGATCACCCCACCTTGGCCTCCCAAAGTGCTGGGATTACAGGCTCGAGCCACCGTGCTGGCCAGAAATAGCTTTTAAAATTAGGTTATGCTGACATCTTTCATGTTGTACCATCACAAATGGATCTGGTATATCAAGACAGCATTTAGGGGAAGTTTTTGTTGATCTTTAATGTCAGCACTGGTTATTGTTTTCCTTAAGAACGCATAAATATTTTAATTTTTTTTTTTTTTTTTTTTTTGAGACGGAGTTTCGCTCGTTACCCAGGCTGGAGTGCAATGGCGCGATCTCGGCTCACCGCAACCTCCGCCTCCTGGGTTCAGGCAATTCTCCTGCCTCAGCCTCCTGAGTAGCTGGGATTACAGGCACACGCCACCATGCCCAGCTAATTTTTTGTATTTTTAGTAGAGACGGGGTTTCACCATGTTGACCAGGATGGACTCGATCTCTTGACCTCGTGATCCACCTGCCTCGGCCTCCCTAAGTGCTGGGATTACAGGCTTGAGCCACCGCACCCGGCCTTTTTTTTTTTTTTTTTTGAGACAGAGTCTTACTCTGTCGCCCAGGCTGGAGTGCAGTGGTGTGATCTTGGCTCACTGCAACCTCTGCCTCCCGGTTCAAGCGATTCTCCTGCCTCAGCCTCCCAAGTAGCTGGAACTACAGGTGTGTGCCATCATGCTTGGCTAATTTTTTGGGTTTTTTTTTTGTTTGTTTGTTTGTTTTGAGTTGGAGTTTCACTCTTGTTACCCAGGCTGGAGTGCAATGGTGCAATCTCGGCTCACCGCAACCTCTGCCTCCTGGATTCAGGCAATTCTCCTGCCTCAGCCTCCTGAGTAGCTGGGACTACAGGCACGTGCCACCGTGCCCAACTAATTTATTTTTTGTATTTTTAGTAGAGACGGGGTTTCACTATGTTGACCAGGATGGTCTCGATCTCTTGACCTCGTGATCCACCCGCCTCGGCCTCCCAAAGTGCTGGAATTACAGGCTTGAGCCACCACGCTCGGCCACAGTTTTTTGTATTTTTAGTAGAGACAGGGTTTCACTGTGTTAGCCAGGATGGTTGCAAACTCCTGACCTCATGATCTGCCCACCTCAGCCTCCCAGTGCTGGGATTACAGGTGTGAGCCTGTTGGCCTTTTGGCCTTTTTTTTTTTTTTTTTTTTTTTTTTTTTAGACAAAGTCTTGCTCTATCACCCAGGCTGGAATACAGTGACTCCATCACAGCTCCTTGCAGCCTTGACCTCCAGGGCTTAAATGATCCTCCCACCTCAGCCTCCTGAGTAGCTAGGACTACTGCCGTGCAACACCATGCCTGGCTGATTTTTAAATTTTTTGTAGAGATGGGGTCTCACTTATTGCGCAGACTGGTCTTGAGCTCGTGGGCTCAAGCAATCTACCTGCCTTGGCCTCCCATAGTGTTGGGATTACAGACATAACCACTGTGCCTAGCTAGAACTGATAAATATTTTTGAAGAGAACTGATATATATTATTCATTGCTCAATTGCAGAGAAGTAAAAATGAGTATGTTAATACTACTATAAGATGGTTCTAGTATCATATATTAATATACTGTAAGATGGTGCTGTTAAACTAGATATATTCTCATCTGACAAGTAGGAAAATGGAGACCAAGGTAATTTGTTCTTTTTTTTTTTTTTTGAGATGGAGTCTCGCTCTTCTTGCCCAGGCTGGAGTGCAATGGCGCAAATTCAGCTCCCTGCAACCTCTGCCTCCCAGGTTCAAGTGATTCTCCTGCCTCAACCTCCTGAGTAGCTGGGATCACAGGCACCTGCCATCACGCCCAGCTAATTTTTTTGTATTTTTAGTAGAGACGGGGTTTCACTATGTTGGCCAGGCTGGTCTTGAACTCCTGACCTCAGGTGATCCACCCGCCTTGGCCTTCCAGAGTGCTGGGATTAAGGCTTGAGCCACCACACCTGGTGGTAATTATTATTTTACATGGAAGGAAGGCTAAATGCTCACATTTAGGCACTATAGTTTTAAAACAATATTAAGGGTTTTGTTTTTCACTCTTGATTTGTATTTCCTTATTAGTGAATGAAGTTGTAGAAAATGCATTTATGTTTGTGTGTGTGTTCATGAATCCGTAATTTCTCAGAGCAGCATTTGAAAGCTTAAATTATTTCACTTAAAAAAAACCCAAACAAACTGAGTATTCTCTGAAGCTTGCTTCTTTTTCAGGCAGTGAAGCATGACGCCGCTGCAGTTGATCGTTCAGTCAAGCGTCTTTTCGAAGTGCGGAGTGATCTTGATTTTGCTGAGCAATTGTGGTGCAAAATGAGCAGTAGTAAGTGTTCATCAGGATTCAGATTTTTCCTTTTATTTCTTAGGTTTAAGTATTTTGGAGATAATACAGTGCGTACCACTGTTCTTGTGTGGAAGTCTGGTTCGTACTTTATCCACTTCATTTCTGATAATACATTGGTACATTCTGCTTAAGAATTGTACTAAGACAAGGTAATTTGTAGAATTATCCTTTTCTCTGCCTTTTTAAGACTTAGGTAATTTTCATGCTCTACTTATATGAAGGAAAACATATGCCTTACGGAAATTATTAGAAAAAGGAAAAGATATTCTTTAGTATTTTACTAAGCATGTTATCTTTTTGGCAATCTGAGTTTCTTTAGAAATGCATTAAATCTTTTTTTTTTTTTTTTTTTGCCTCTTTGATTTCTTTCTCTTTCTCCTACCCATGAAGTAGATTCTTGCCTTCTACTTCATTTGTGTATCCTTAAGATTAATGATGTATTTGATCTGTAGAAATAGACTGAAAATAATGTTCCACTGACTTGTTTCCCAAGGTGTGATTTCATACCAAGACTTGGTGAAGTGTTTCACATTGATCATCCAGAGTCTACAACGTGGTGATATACAGCCATGGGTAGGTTTAGTAGTATGTGTCAGATCATTTTCTCAGGCTCTGAAGCTAACTGCCTGAGTCTGAATTCCAGCTCTGATACTTTCTAGTTTTGTAAAGTTGGGCAGGTTCCTTTACTTTTCTGTGCCCCAGCATTCTCATCTGTAAAGGTAAGAATAGTATCTACCTCATAATGTTCCAGGATTGACTAATGTTATCCAGGTAATGCACCTTGTGCCTGGTTCATAGTTAAGTGCTCAGTAAATGTAAACTACTGATACTGTCATTGTAAAGTGTTGCTATAAATGAGCATCTCATATACTACTGATGAGAATGGAAGTTGAGATATTCTCTAAAAAGCAATTTTGATAATGTATTGAGAGCCTCACAATGTATCATGGCCTTTGAACCAATAATTCTTAGGATGTATCCTAAGCTCATATTCAGAAACATGTATCAGAATAATTACTGCAGTCTCATTTATATTGGCATCAAATTTTAAATGAGCTAACTTTCCCTTGCTAATTGAACAGCTAAGTAAATAATGATATAGCTACATATGACGTAATAGTTGCTGAAAAAATGATGCTGACAAATAAATATGGAGAAATGCTTACAATATTTAATAAAAAGGAATATACACAATTGTATACAAATGTAACTTTTGGAGAGAAAAATCTGGAAAAAAATATGCTAAAAATCGTAAGAGCAGTCATCTCTGGTGGAAGGGCTGCAAATGACTTTTTCCAGTCAGGCACAGTGGCTCACACCTGTAATTCCAGCACTTTGGGAGGCTGAGGCAGGCAGATCACTTGAGATCAGGAGTTCAAGACCAGTCTGACCACTATGGTGAAACCCTGCCTCTACTAAAATCCAGAAAATTAGCTGGCCTTGGTGGCCAGCACCTGTAATCCAAGCTACTCGGTAGGCTGAGGCAGGAGAATTGCTTGAACCTGGGAGGCGAGGGTTGCAATGAGCTGAGATTGCGCCATTTCACTCCAGCCTGGGCAACAGAGCAAAACTCCATCTCAAAAAAAAAATTTTTTTTTCCAACTGCATTATATCTCTACTTTATGAATTTTCCTCAATGAATTTGTGCAACTTTTTATAGTCAAGAGAAAGCTAAGTACAAAGTTAAAAACAAAAAGTTATTTAATAGGAATCATTTTAGGTAATATGACTGCCAATTCATAGTTACAAAAGTTATAAACCTTTATAGGTGTGAACAAAGATACTTTGCAGAGTAAAGGCATGCAAGTTCTGCTTAATTGAGCATTAGTGATTCCAGGCATTTTAGTTTTAGCCTTGAATTTAGTTATGAATTTTCCTCTTGAGAGTTTGTGTTTATGAGATGTTTACAAGTATAATCTTACCATGTACTATGAGTACAAAGTGAAACTAGTTATGTATATATTGTAAAAAGACCATGCAGAAAATTGTGATGAAAGTTAGAGAAATAGAAAGTAGTGGGAAAGTGACAAATATTTTATATGTACTTAAAATGAATTAACATTTGGAATACATATTGTAAATTCACAGCTCTTTACAATTATCAAGTTCCTATGTTAGATACTGTAACCAATGAGGACTTCTTTATGACACATGCATGGACCATTGAGAGAGTTTGTTTTACTGCAGCAACAGATTTTTGGTGAAGATGAAGTTGTTCAGTTGTGGAAAAGATGCCATAAAACACTGAAATCAGCTAGGAGAAGAGTTGTAAATTTTCAAAGGAAGAACTCTGACTTCTCTTTGGTGGAATTTTATCTGGGCATGATAAGTTTTAACCCTTCTTAGTTACTTTGGACTTAAACAAATGAGAAAGGAATGGCATTTTATTATTTTAGTTTATATTTTATGTGGTTTTTTTTTTTTAATGACTCAGAGTCTTGCTCTGTTGCCCAAGCTGGAGTGCAGTGGTGCAGTCTTGGCTCACTGCACCCTCTGCCTCCCAGGCTCAAGCGATTCTCCTGCTCAGACTCCCAAGCTGGTACTACAGTTGCACACTACCATGCCCAGTTAATTTTGTATTTTTAGTAGAGATGGGGCTTCACTATGTTGGCCAGGCTGGTCTCAAACTCATGATCTACCCTCCTCAGCCTCCCAAAGTGCTGGGATTACAGGTGTGAGCCACTGTGCCCATCCCAGGAATGGCATTTTAAAAACTGATGTTCATGCCGGGTGTGGTGGCTCACACCTGTAATCCCAGCACCTTGAGAGGCCGAGGCAGGCAGATTACAAGATCAGGAGTTCGAGAGCAGCCTGGCCAACATGGTGAAAACCCGTCTCTACTAAAATTAGAAAAATTAGCCGGGCGCAGTGGTGCATGCAGTACTATCTGGGGCAGGAGAATCGCTTTAACTCAGGAGGTGGAGTTTGCAGTGAGCCGAGATCGTGCCACTGTGCTCCAGCCTGGGAGACAGAGCAAGACTCCATCTCAAAACCAAAAGGAAACAAAAAAAACCCCAAAAAACTGATGTTCATAATTTGGGGAGGTTTGTTCAATTTATAGTGTTAGGAGACTAAGAATGCAAGCTTATAATTTTTAGCTTGTAGCTACTGTAATTAGCTTCTCTTTTGTTTGTGGGGTTTATTTATATCTTTGTTCATATAAAATTTTCTTGATTTCTAGCTCCATAGTGGGAGTAACAGTTTACTAAGTAAGCTCATTCATCAGTCTTATCATGGAACCATGGACACAGTTTCTCTCAGTGGGACTATTCCAGTTCAAATGCTTTTGGAAATTGGTTTGGACAAACTAAAGAAAGATTATATCAGTTTTTTCATAGGTGAGTCTCTTTCTTGGCTCAAAAAATTCAAAAAAAATCACAGTTATCAGTCACAGATATTCTCAGCTTTTCTCTTTCTGCTTGCCCCTCATCGTCTGTAGTCCTTCCTGGCTTTGTACATGGTTCACTGTGAGATGAGCATTTCCCTTCTCTGGCCTTAGTCCCCGCCCCCCCACCGATAAAGATATCATATTCATTATATCCATAGTTCTTACTTGTTTTTAGTTCACACATTTGAGGTTCTAGGAAGTTAATATTGTAAATTATTTTGTGAGATGCAGTTATAATACCCTACACTTGGTTGTTTTTATGAGGGAGAAGCTGTGATCATTTTAGAATATTATGGTATCATATGCCAGAAAACTTGGCCTTTTGTGAGGAACTGTTTAGCTTGACAATCTCATTCATATATGAACTATGAAAAATCATATAGATTTCTTAACATGTAATAGAAAATACCTAAAGTTTTTCTGTATGTATGTGTTTTTTCGTAATAGGTCAGGAACTTGCATCTTTGAATCATTTGGTGAGTTTATTTCTTTATTCTCAGATTGGTTTTTCTTTCATTCAGTCATTCTGTATGCAGTTATTAACTGCCAATAATATGCCACCCACTGTCTCAGGTCCTGGGAAACAAATAAGAAACTCAGTGCCCTTAATTATTACTGCCTAGTAAGTGACAAAAAAGTAGCCCATTCAATGTCAGTTCTTGTGCTGTATAAATTTGTGATACTTAAATTATATAAATTTATAATATAAATTTATAGTTATATCCTTCTCAAGCCAATGTACTACCACACATCTCATCTATCTAGAATAGTTAGGGAATTCATAGATTCTATAAAGTTTGTTTTATATATATTTTTTTTGTGACGGAATCTTGCCCTGTCGCCAGGCTGAATGATGTGCAGTGATATGATCTTGGCTCATTATGACCTCTGCCTCCCAGGTTCAAGCGATTCTCCTGCCTCAGTCTCTGGAGTAGCTGAGATTACGGACATGTGCCACCACGCCCAGCTAATTTTTTGTGTCTTTAGCATAGATGGGTTTCATCATGTTGGCCAGGCTGGTCTTGAACTCCTGACCTTGTGATCCGCCCGCCTTGGCCTCCCAAAGTGCTGGGATTATAGGCATGAGTCACAGCGCCTGGCCTGTTTTATATTCTCCTTGCCCGTTTATATTATACTTGAAAGTTTATTTTCCAAATAATTTATGATCTTTAATACATTGGCTCAAAAGATACTTCTAGGTTTCAGGGTCATCATTATGAATTTGGTGTATTTTTCTCACCCATTCAGAAACTTTAGAAGGTTGAATAGTATCTGTACTGACCCTTGACATTCACTGGAAGATCCTTTTGAAAATGAATTTATAGTATCAATTTATCATTTCTCGTATAAAAATACAAGATAGAGGCCGGGCGTGGTGTCTCACGCCTGTAATCCCAGCACTTTGGGAGGCTGAGATGGGCTGATCACCTGAAGTTGGGAGTTTGAGACCAGCCTGACCAACATGGAGAAACCATGTCTCTACTAAAAATGCAAACTTAGCCAGGTGTGGTGGTGCATGCCTGTAATCCCTGCTACTTGGGAGGCTGAGGCAGGAAAATCGCTTGAACCTGGGAGGCAAGAGGTTGTGGTAAGCTGGGATTGCACCATTGCACTCCAGCCTGGGCAACAAGAGCAAAACTCCGTCTCAAAAATAAAAAAAAGATAGAAAAACTAGCTGTATCTTTTGTGCAAAATAGACTCAACTGGATTCTTCTGATGTGTAATTTTTACTATTCAAATTTTTAAACATTTTATTAAGGGTATATATTTTTAGTGGAAACATATTCTAACAAACACACACACACACACACACACACACAGAGCACAGTCCTCCATCTCTGTGGGTTCTACATCCATGGATTCAACCAACTGCAGATTGAAAATGTTGAAAAAAAAATAGGCTGGGCACAGTGGGTCACGCCTTTAATCCCAGCACTTTGGGAGGATCGCTTGAGCCTAAGAGTGTGAGATCAACCTGAGCAACATAGGGAGACTCCATCTCTACAAAAATAAAAAAATTAGCCAGGCCTGATTGTCTGTGCCTGTGGTCCCAGCTACTTCTGAGGCTGAGGTAGGAGAATTAGTTGAGCTAGGAAAGTTGAAGTTGCAGTGAGCTGTGATTGTGGGCTACTTTGTTGTCTATCTGCACTCCAGCCTTGGTGACAGAGCAAGACCCTGTCTCAAAAAGAAGGGATGATTATGTCTCTATTGAATATGTACAGACTTTTTCTGATCATTTTTTTTTCTTGTCATTATTCTCTAAACAGTTTAACAATATTTACATAGCATTTACATTGTATTAGGCATTACAAGTATTCAAGAGGTGACTTAAAGTATACGGGAGGATGTGCATGGGTTATAGGCAAATACAATACTATTTTATATAAAGGACTTGAGCATCAATGGATTTTGGTATACAAGGGGGATCCTGGTACCAATCTCCCATGGATACCAAGGGACAACTGTATCTGTATATAGTCATACTTCACTTAATGATGGGGCTACATTCTGAGAAATGTGTCATTAGGTGATTTCCTCATTGCTCAAATTTCAGGGAGTGGCATACTTAAACTTAGTTGGTATACCTAGGCTATGTTGTATAGCTTGTTGGTCCCAGGCTGTAAACCTGTACAGCATATTTTTGAACTGAATACTATAGGTAATTTTAACATAGTGGTATTTGTATATCTAAACATATCTAAACACAGAAGGGTTACCATACAAATACCTTATGAAAGATAAAAAGTGGATACCATGAATGGTAAGTTGCTCTGGGTGAGTCAGTGAGTGAATGTGAAGGGATAGAACATTACTGTACAATACTGTAGACTGTACACTTAGGCTATACCAAATTTATTCAAAATTTTGTTTCTTCAAAAAATTAACCATAACTTACTTTTTTACATTATAAACTTTTAAATTTGTCTAAACTTTTTAATTTTGTAATAACACTTAAAACACAAACACATTGTCCAGCTATGCAAAAATATTTTCTCTTTATGTTCTTACTCTGTGAGCTTTTCTCTATTTTTAACTTTTTTTTAATGTTTAAAAAACATGGCTCACGTCTGTAATTCCAGCACTTTGGGAGGCCAAGACAGGCGGATCACTTGAGGTCAGGAGTTTGAGACCAGCCTGGCCAACATAGTGAATCCTTGTCTCTACTAAAAATACAAAAATTAGCTGGGTGTGGTGGCGGGTGCCTGTAACCCCAGTTACTCAGGAGCCAAAGGCAGGAGAATCACTTGAATCTGGGAGGTGGAGGTTGCAGTGAACCGAGATCACACCACTGCACTCCAGCCTGAGTAGCAGAGCAAGACCCTGTCTCAAAAATAAAAAAGACCACTACAATATGTGTGATCCATTGTTGACTTAAATAGTTATATGGTACATGACTATAATTTAGTTTGAAGAATAGTATTGAAAGGTGGGGAATTCTGTCTAGCTGCCGTTTCTTTTTTTTCAATCTCTGTTATCAAGGATCTAAATTTAGGTGTAGCAGGCATACCTATATTCTTTACAAAGGTTATACTAGTGCTTTAAATCCCTATTTTGCTTATATTTTTTCATTCCAGGAATACTTCATTGCTCCATCAGCAGATACACAAGAACAGGCTTCTCGTGTCCAAAAACTCCACCATATTCTAGAAATATTAGTCAGTTGTATGCCTTTCATTAAATCTCAACATGAACTCCTCTTTTCTTTAACACAGTAAGTACATCTGTATTCTTTACTTATATGGAAATGTATTCTCTTCTGAAATAGTTATAGCCTAAATATGTGCTGTTTTTATTACCAGTTAGGGTAGAACTTCTTCATCCTGTCTTTACTGTAGCATGAGTCTAAGTCAATGCTATAGGCCGGAAAGGCTTTGGATTCAAAAGGAATTAGATTTCACATTGGCTGTGCCACTCCCTAACTTCCTTAGGAAGTTTCCATCTCTGGATCCTGTTTTCTCATTTGTAAAAAGGATCTAATAACCTCATGTGTTTGTGGTAAGGATGAAATTATGTAATGTGTATAACATACCTGACACTTAATAGGTGCTTAGTAAATACTAGTTCCTTCTCTTCTTTATAGCCCTGTAAATTTGGGTCAAAATAACCATGCGAGCCATCTAAATGATAACAGAATCAAATAGTATTACTAGACTTCTGTCAGTAGCTTTGCTGTGATTGTAGAGACTGCTCTAATTTGAGATTCCAATTAGTTTGACTAGTGGTAATTTGGAATAATTCCCAGGCATGGACTGCTGGTATCTTATGTGCATTTGAGGCCTCAAACTAGGAAGGCAACTGTCCAGTGGAAGGACTGCGTTTCTGGGAGGAAACGTACCATCACATTTTCCAAAATTAGAATTCGCCTCAGTTGTAAAGGGGAAAGTTTGAAATTATTATTGTTTATAGAATCTCAAAGGCTTTTTTCCCCCATTATATACCAGTGGAATGAATGAGTTAACTCTAATTCCTTGGTCTCTGAAAACCATGGAAGCTGTGCTTTTGCTTCTCCTCTTCCTCTTTTTATAGTATTTTCTGTAATCTCTTCTCCCCACTGAAGTCTTTCTTTGGGTTCAAATATATTTTATATTTACGAGAAATACGTCTATGTAAATTTTTTAAAAGTGAGTGAGATTTGTTTTCAGAGAAAAAACATAACCTAAGTTTAGTTTGGGGGGTGGTTTTGTTTACTTTTGTGGCTCAAAGTATTTGCTGTTTTAGTTAGTGGCACTGCATAAAATGTTTCCCTTACAAGCTTTAGACTACCAGAAAACCATTATCTCAAATGTCTTTTTTCCAAAAGAGGTTCAATTTTGTTTTTTTAGGATCTGCATAAAATATTACAAACAAAATCCTCTTGATGAACAACATATTTTTCAGCTGCCAGTCAGGCCAACTGCTGTAAAGAACTTATATCAAAGGTAAGCAATTTTGGCTAGCCATGGTGGCTCACACCTGAGGTTCTCCATCCTAGCACTATGGGAGGCTGAGGTGGGAGGATAACTTGAGCTCAGGAGTTCAAGACCAGCCTGGGCAACATAATGAGATCTTCTATTAAAAAATAATAAGCAATTCAGTTATCTTAAGTCAAGCCATGATCCTAGGCATTCATTAGGGACCTTATGACCTTCATTACCTTTGAAACCTTAATCATCTGCGGCCTAGCCTGAGAGAGTCCTCCCTCTTCCTTCTCTCAGACCTCTGTCTAGACTGTGGAGCCTCTAAGTCTTTCATTTTCCTCTGTACTTGTTACTCTTAGGAGAAAAATGACCAGGATAGTGATAACAGGGTTTGGGATATGACTGGGAGTGAGAGAAGGGTTTAGGGTTAGAGGAGGTAGGGGACTGTGCGGCCGGGATGCTGGATGGTCCTCCAAGGGGACACTGAGGTCGCCTCCAGGGCAGGTCTCCCTGACTCTTCTCTCAGCATATGAGATTCTTGAAATTTCTCTCATACTATAGCCACTCTATTTATACCCTCCCTCTATCTATTTCCTTCTTAGCCAGACTCCCACACTCCCCCTCAAATTGCTCTGGCAAAGGTTACCAGTGGCCTCTTAATTGTCAAATCCACTGGATGCTTTCCAGTAAGATAATGTTTCCTAGCTGCTTGTGTAATTAGTTGGCCCACCAATTCTTTCTGCCTCAGTAAGCACTTATAAGGCTGTTTGGAATGTAGCATTGTTGCTTTCTTGAACTTGTCTCCTTAGTTTCTGTGCCATAGCCTCTGTCTTTATTTGAATTCTACCTCTCTGGCCCACCTGAAAAGCTTAGTTCTCTTTTCAGGTTCCTCTTCCTCTATCGCTTTTCTTTTGAGGCGGAGTTTTGCTCTTGTTACCCAGGCTGGAGTGCAATGGCGCGATCTCGGCTCACCGCAACCTCCACCTCCTGGGTTCAGGCAATTCTCCTGCCTCAGCCTCCCGAGTAGCTGGGACTACAGGCACGCGCCACCATGCCCAGCCGATTTTTTGTATTTTTAGCAGAGACAGGGTTTCACCATGTTGACCAGGATGGTCTCGATCTCTTGACCTCGTGATCCACCTGCCTCGGCCTCCCAAAGTGCTGGGATTACAGGCATGAGCCACCGCGCCCAGCCTCTGTCGCTTTTCAGCAGAACTCTACCCTCTGCCTTCTTTTCTTCTTACTTCCTATCTTTCTTTGGTGATTGCATTTATATTCAAGGCTTCAACTTGTCCAGGTTAACAATACTTCATAACTCACAGCTCCAGTTGCTCTGAGCTTGAGACCCATCTTTCTAAATGCTTATTAGCTGTGAATCCCCAACTTATTGAAGTAGCAGTTCAAACTCTAAAACCAAACACCTCATCCTTTTGTCAATGCTTTTTCCTCCTCCCATACTTCCTCATATGGCCATCATTAATGTCTACCTAATGCCCAAAACAAAAACCTAGTGCTTATCCTCCACCCATTCCCTCACTCCTTTAAATGGTTACTGACAGCCTGGCAACATGGTGAAACCCTGTCTCTACAAAAAAAAATAAGGATTAGCCAGGCATGGTGGCATGTGCCTCTAGTTCCAGCTACTAGGGAGGCTGACGTGGGAGGATTGCCTGAGCCTGGGAGGCAGCGAGGCTGTAGTGAGCTGTGATCATGCCACTGCACTCCAGCCTGGATGACAGAGCAAGACCCTGTCTCAAAAAAAAAAAAAAGACTGACTCTAGACCTTGGTAGCTCTAGAACTTGTCCCCTTCTCTATATCTTCACATCATTACTTTGTTTCACATCCGCATCATTTCATACCTGGACTGTGGTCAAATCCTTTTTCCTAACTACGCTCTCTGCCTCTGTTGTCTGTCTTGTATATGTCATTGCCAAAACAATCTTCCTAAAATTCAGATCCCATCAGGACGTCCTCCTGTTTAAATGGCTCCTATCACAGGGATGCTGTGTTACTGCATTTCTTCAGACATTCCACACTCTTAAGCCTTGGTGTCTACTCATGCTTCGTTCCTTGATCCTGGACCTTATACCTGCCTGACTAACTCCATGTTATTTCATACTCAGCTCAAACATCACAGCCTCTGAGGAATCTTTCCAACTCTACAATCACCAGTCCAAGTTACATTTCTGTCTTCTGTTTTCCCCAACACACCTAGTATTTCTCTGTTGTAGCATTTTTTTTCAAATGGTTATTTTTATTCTTGTTTTTCTCCCTCTTTTGACTATACACCTCAAGGGTGGAATTGTTACCTGTTTACTGTTTGTCCTCAGTGCTTTTACATGAGGACTTCACTAATTTTTCTTTTGTTGTTTTGTTCTTTCCTTAAGTGAGAAGCCACAGAAATGGAGAGTGGAAATATATAGTGGTCAAAAGAAGATTAAGACAGTTTGGCAACTGAGTGACAGCTCACCTGTAGACCATCTCAATTTTCACAAACCTGGTAAAGATGGTTTATAATCTGTTCAGATAAATAATTCCAATAGAAAATAAACTAAGTCAGGCTAGCTGCAGTGACTCCTGCTGTAATCCCAGCACTTTGGGAGGCTAGGGCAGGCAGATTGAGCTCAGGAGTTTGAGACCAGCATGGCCAGCATGGTGAAACCTCCATCTCTACGAAAAATACAAAAAATTAGCCGGGCATGGTTGTGTGTGCCTGTAGTCCCAACTACTCAGGTGGCTAAGGCAAAAGAATTGCTTGAACCCAGGAGGTGTAGGTTGCAGTGAGCTGACATAGTACCACTGCACTCCAGCCTGAAAGACAGAGCAAGACTCTGCCTCCAAGAAAAGAAACTCAATCTTACTGGAAGGGATTATTATAGCTCTTGTGCCCAGTTTTAAATAATTTTCCTGAACTCTAAGCATAAAACATTTACTTTTTTTTTTATTTTATTTTTTTTTGAGACGGAGTTTCGCCCTTGTTACCCAGGCTGGAGTGCAATGGCGTGATCTCGGCTCACTGCAGCCTCCGCCTCCTGGGTTCAGGCAATTCTCCTGTCTCAGCCTCCTGAGTAGCTGGGATTACAGGCACGCACCACCATGCCCAGCTAATTTTTTGTATTTTTAGTAGAGACGGGGTTTCACCATGTTGACTGGGATGGTCTCGATCTCTTTACCTCGTGATTCACCCTCCTCAGCCTCCCAAAGTGCTGGGATTACAGGCTTGAGCCACCGTGCCCGGCCAAAACATTTATTCTTTAAAAAAGAAAACTGCTGGCTGGGCACGGTGGCTTATGCCTGTGATCCCAGCACTTTGGGAGGCCGAGGTGGGCAGTTCACGTGGTCAAGAGATCGAGACCATCCTGGCCAACATGGTGAAACTCTGTACTAAAAGTACAAAAAATTGGCCAGGTGTGGTGGCTCACCCCTGTAATCCCAGCACTCGTGGGAGGCCAAGGCAGGCCGATCACCTGAGTTCGGGAGTTCCAGACCAGCCTGACCAACATGGAGAAACCCCATCTCTACTAAAAATACAAAATTAGCCAGGCATGGTGGTGCATGCCTGTAATCCCAGCTACTGGGGAGGCTGAGGCAGGTGAACTGCTTAAACCTGGGAGGCGGAGGTTGCAGTGAGCTGAAATCGTGTCACTGCACTCCAGCCTGGTGAAAGACCAAAACTCCATCTCAAAAGAAAAAGAAAAAGAAAACTGCCTGGCCCGGTGGTTCAAGCCTGTAATCCAGCACTTTGGGAGGCTGAGGCAGGTGGATTGTTTTGAGCTTAGGAATTTGAGACCAACCTGGGCAACATGGAGAAACCCAATCTCTACAAAATACAAAAATTACCTGGGTGTTGGTGGCTCACTCCTGTATTCCCAGCTACTCAGGAGGCTGAGACTGGAGAATCACTTGAACCCAGGAAGTGGAGGTTGCAGTGAGCCAGTTGTACTATGGCAGTCTAGCCTGGGCAACATTGTGAAACCCTGCCTCAGAAACACTACACACATGCACATCATGATTTTTATGCAGCTGTAATACCCAGAAAAATTTAGTGTATAGTAATCACAACAGAATGCTTTTTCTCCCTACCTTGTATAGAGAAACTTTTACTAATAGAATTCAAACAATATGGACATAGGAGTAAAAATAGGTTGTAAGATGGAAATGCTGATTCATACTTAACACTTTTGTGCACTGGTTAAAACGATATTCTGTCATAGTATCTTCTCCATGGTTGAAATAAGGGTTGAGATTTCTAGTATTCTGTCACAGATGGTCCATATTAGGCAAAGAATGTAAGCCCTTTGTGTAATTAGCTAGTCTATCAAGTCTTCCTGCTTAAGGAAGTACATTTTAAACTCCTGTCTTCATGCACATGGGTTATATGGTGTGTTGTCTCTTGTTCCTATAGGTCTTAAATGCTTCCATTTCAGTATGTAAGGATTATTTGAAAACAAATCTGATAGTTTTTAGGTAGAATCTATTAATTAGATTTCAAAGGCCTATTCTGCTGGGAACACAAATAGTTTTATTTTACTGATTGATAACTTGCAAAAAATATTTCCAGAAAATGCTCTCCTGCCCCCCAAGTATTTTTTTATTTAGGTGTAATGGAAATTTCTGTCAGTTAGAGGCTCTGTTCATATCGTTGAACTCTAAAAGTCATAACCAAACTGATTTTTTCTGAGAGTCATCAGTTAAAATTATGCTGTGTTGGAGGATCCCAAGATGGCTGAATGAGAGGCAGCTCCGGAAAGCAGCTCCCAGTGAGAGAGGCACAGAAACCGAGTGGTCTCCACAATTCCAAAGGAGGTACCAGGTTTTGTGGATCTGGTTGGACAGTGGGTATAAACCAAATAGGGCAAGTTGGGGCAAGGCTGGGTACTGCCCCACGCAGGAGGTATGTGCAACCGACTGGAGGACCAGGGGATCTCCCATCTGGGGCTTCGGTTCGGATACAGTGCTCCACCCAAGCTCTCTACAACCCACAGAACAGGAGATCTTCGCCAGGCTGAAAAGCCTCAGTTAGCTTCCTGAACAGCACAGAACAGCAACTTCAGCCGACACGGAGGCTGTCAGCTTAGATCTAGGCAGAAGCACCAGCTGACACGAAAGCCAGAAAGCCAACTGGATGGATCTACTCTCCCCGCAGAGGGAAGGGGAACTGAAAATGGGGAAATAGCCCATACGGCAGGATGGGCTCCCTGCCCCCTTGACAAAGCCCAGCAAACTGAAAAAAACTCTCATGCCAAGGTTTTGCACCTAGAGAGTGACCAGGAACAATCCAGCTCAGTGGAGGGAGGAGCAGCTGCCATTGCAAAAATTGGCTTAACTTTCCTGAGTAAATAAAAGGCCCAGCAGTGCCTATGCAGGCAGAAAAAGGAAAGGCCGCCTCTGCAAGCAGCTAATCAAAACTATAAATCCAATGAAGTGGGGGAAAAGCAGCACAAGAATGAAACCATCAAAAACAGAACACCTCTCCCCCACCACGACATCACAACTCCTCACCAGTAAGGGAACAAAGCTGGACGGAGAACAAATTTGACCAACCTACAGAAGCAGGCTTCAGAAGATAGTTAATAACAAACTTCTCTGAGTTAAAGGAACAGTTCTAACCCAATGCAAAGAAACTAAAAACCTTCAAAAAAGGTTAGATGAAATGCTAACTAGAATAATCAGCTTAGAGAAGAACATAAATAACTTGATGGAGCTGAAAAACAGCACAAGAACTTAGTGAAGACTTGATGGAGCTGAAAAACAGCACAAGAACTTAGTGAAGCATACACAAGTTTCAGTAGCTGAATAGATCAAGCAGAAGGATATCAGAGATTGAAGATCAACTCAATGAAACAAAACGAGAAGGCAAGAAAAGAGAAAGAGTGAAAAGAAATGAACAAAGCCTTCAAAAAATATGGGATTATGTGAAAAGACCTAATCTACACTTGATTGGTATACCGGAAGATCATGGGGAGAATGAATCCAAGCTGGAAAACACTCTTCAGAATATTATCCAAGAGAACTTTCCCAACCTTGCAAGACAGGCCAACATTCAAATACAGGAAATACAGAGACCACCACCACGATACTCCTCTAGAAAAGCAACCCCAAAGCCCATAATTGTCAGATTCACCGGGGTTGAAATAAAGGAAAAAATACTAAGGGCAGCCAGAGAGAAAGGTCGGGTCACTCACAAAGGGAAGCACATCATACTCACAGCAGATCTCTCAGCAGAAACCGTAGAAGCCAGCTGACAGTGGGGGCCAGTATTCAACATCCTTAAAGAAAAGAACTTTCAACCCAGAATTTCATATCCAGCCAAACTAAGCTTAATAAGTGATGAAGAAATAAAATCCTTTACAGATAAGCAATTGCTGAGAGATTTTGTCACTACCAGACCTGCCCTACAAGAGCTCTTGAGGGAAGCACTGAACATAGAAAGGAACACACATAACAATATTAACATTAAATGTAAACAGACTAAATGCCCCAATCAAAAGACACAGTCTGGCAAATTGGATAAAAAGCCAAGAACCATCAGTGTGCTGTATTCAGGAGACCCATCTCATGTGCACAGACACACATAGACTCAAAATAAAGGGATGGAAGAAGATTTACCAAACAAATGGAGAGCAAAAAAAAAAAAAAAAAAAAAGGGGGGGTGGCAATCCTAGTCTCTGATAAAATGGACTTCAAACCAACTAAGATCAAAAGAGACAAAGAAGGGCATTACATAATAGTAAAAAGATAATACAAGAAGAAGAACTCACTATCCTAAATACATATGCACCCAATACAGGAGCACCCAGATACATAAAGCAAGTCCTTAACAACCTACAAAGAGACTTAGACTCCCGCACAATAATAGTGGGAGACTAACGCTCTACTGTCAATATTGGGCAGATCAACTAGACAGAAAATCAACAAGGAAGTCCAGGACTTGAACGCAGATCTGGACCAAGTGAACTTAATAGACATTTACAGAACTCTAAACCTCAAATCCACATTCTTCTCAGCACCACATCTAAAATCGACCACATAATTGGAAGTAAATCACTCCTCAGCAAATGCAGAACAGAAATCATTTAACCGTCTCTCAGACCACAGTGCAATCAAATTAAGAAACAAACTAAAAACCGCACAACTTCATGGAAAATGAACAACAGGCTCCTGAATGTCAACTGGATAAACAATGAAATGAAGATACTACATACCAGAATATCTGGGACACATTTAAAGCAGTATCTAGAGGGAAATTCATAGCAATAAATGCCCACATGAGGAACAAGGAAAGGTCTCAAATCAACACCCTATCATCAAAATTGAAAGAGGAGCAAGAACAAAAAAACTCAAAAGCTAACAGAAGACAAGAAATAACTAAGATCAGAGCAGAACTGAAGGAAATAGAGACATAAAAAAACCCTTCAAAAAAATCAACGAATCCAGGAGCTGGTTTTTTGAAAAGATCAACAAAATAGACCACTAGCCAGACTAATAAAAAAGAAAAGAGAGAAGAATCAAATAGATGCAATAAAAAATGACAAAGGGGACATCACCACCGATTCCACAGAAATACAAACTACCATCAGAGATTACTACAAACAACTCTATGCACACAAACCAGTAAATCTGGAAGAAATGGATAAATTCCTGGACACTTGCACTCTCCCAAGACTAAACCAGGAAGAAGTTGAGACCCTGAATAGACCAATAACCAGGGCTTAAGTTGAGGCAGCGATTAATAGCCTACCAACTAAAAAAAGCCCAGGTTGAGATAAGTTTACAGCTGAATTCTACTAGACATACAAAGAGGAGCTGGCACTATTCCTTCTGAAACTATTCCAAACAATACAAAAAGAGGGAATCCTCCTCAACTCATTTTATGAGACCAACATTGTCCTAACACCAAAACCGGGCAGAGACACAACTAAAATAGAAAACTTCAGGCCAATATCCATGATGAATATCAACACAAAAATCTTTAATAAAATACTGGCAAACTGAATGCAATAGCAAGTCAAAACATTTATTCATCACAAGCAAGTAGGCTTCATCCCAGGGATGCAAGGCTGGCTCAACATATGCAAGTCTATAAACATAATCCATCACATAAACAGAACCAAAGACAAAAACCACATGATTATCTCAATAGATGCAGAGAAGACCTTCAACAAAATTTAATAGCCCTTTATGCTAAAAACCCTCAATAAACTAGGTATTTATGGAACATACCACGAAATAAAAAGGTATTTCTGGCAAACCCACAGCCTGTATTATACTGAATGGGTAAAAACTGGAAGCATTCTCTTTGAAATCTGGCACAAGACAAGGATGCCATCTCTCACCATTCCTCTTCAATACAGTATTGGAAGTTCTAGCCGGAGAAATCAGGCAAGAAAAAGAAATAAAGGGTATTCAGTTAGGAAAAGAGGAAGCCAAATTATCTCTATTTGCAGATGACATGATTGTATATTTAGAAGACCCCATCGTCTCAGCCCAAAAGCTCCTTAAGATGTTAAGCAACTTCAGCTAAGTCTCAGGATACAAAATCAATGTGAAAAAATCACAAGCATTTCTATACACCAATAACAGAGTCAAATCAAAAATGAACTCTCATTCACAATTGCTACAAAGAGAATAAAATACCTAGGAATACAACTAACAAAGGATGTAAAGGACCTCTTCAAGAACTACAAACCACTGTTCAATGAAATAAGAGACGACAGGAACAGATGGGAAAACTTTCCATACTCATGGTTGGGAAGAATCAACATCATGAAAATGGCCATAGTGCCCTAAGTAATTTATAGATTCAATGCTATTCCCATCAAGCTTCCAATGACCACTTCAAACTTCATATGAAACCAAAAGAGAGCCCGCATAGCCAAAACAATCCTAAGCAAAAAGAACAAAGCTGGAGGCATCATGCTGCCTGAGTTCAAACTATACTATAAGGCCAAAGTAATCAAAACAGCATGGTACTGGTATCAAAACAGAGACATAGACCAATGGAACAGAACAGAGGCCTCAGAAGCAATGCCACACATCTGTAACCATCTGATCTTTGACAAACCTGAGAAAAGCAATGGGGAAAGGATTCCCTGTTTAATAAATGATGTTGGGAAAACTGGCTAGCCATGTGCAGAAAGCAGAAACTGGACCCCTTCCTGACACCTTACACCAAAATTAACTCCAGATGGATTAAAGATCTAAACATACGACTTAACACCATAAAAATCCTAGAAGAAAACCTAGGCAAAACCATTCAGGACATAGGCATAGGCAAGGACTTCATGGCTAAAACACCAAAAGCATTGGCAACAAAAACCAAAATAGACAAATGGGATCTAATTAAACTCCACAGCTTCCGTACAGCAAAGGAAATAATTATTAGAGCGAACTGGCAACCAACAGAATGGGAAAAAATTTTTGTCATCTACCCATCTGACAAAGGGTTAATATCCAGAATCTACAAAGAACTAAAACAGATTTACAAGAAAAAAACTAACAGCCCTTTTCAAAAGTGGATGAAGGATATGAACACTTTACAAAAGAAGACATTATGAGGCCAACAAACATGAAAAAATGCTCATCACTGGTCATTAGAGAAATGCAGATCAAAACCACATTGAGATACCATCTCACACCAGTTAGAATGGCTGTCTTTAAAAAATCTGGAGACAACAGATGCTGGAGTGCAAATTAGTGCAACCATTGTGGAAGACAGTGTGGTGATTCCTCAAGGACCAAGAAATAGAAATACCATTTGACCCAGCAATCCCATTACTGGGTATATACCCAACGAATTATAAATCATTCTGTTTTAAGACACATGCACATGTATGTTCATACTGGCACTGTTTACAGTAGCAGAGACCTGGAACCAACCCAAATGTCCATCAACAATAGACTGGATAAAGAAAATGTGGCACATACACACCATGGAATACTCCGCAGCCGTAAAAAGCAATGAGTTTGTGTCCTTCATAGGAACATGGATCAATCTGGAAACCATCATTCTCAGCAAACTGACAAGAACAGAAAATCAGTCACCACATGGTATCACTCATAGGCGGGTGTTGAACAATTAGAACACGTGGACACAGGGAGAGGAGCGTCACACACTGCGGACATTTGGGAGGGACTAGGGGAGGGACAGCGGGGAGTGGGGAGGGTGGGGAAGGATAAGGTCGGGAGAAATACCAGATATAGGTGATGGAGGGAGGGAAGCAGCAAACCACCTTGCCATGTTATGTACCTATGCAAAAATCGTGCATGATCTGCACATGTACCCCAGAACCTAAAGCACAGTAAAAATAAAATGGTGCTGTTTTTCTTCTATGTGTGACATAAAACCTGGAAATGATGTAAGAATCAGCTGTAAAAATAGAAAAATTTCCTCATGGCAAAACATATCAGAGGCAAAATAGACATAAACTGGGAAAAGAAATTTGTAGCCCAGGCCGGGTGCAGTGGCTCACACCTGTAATCCTAGCACTTTGGGAGGCTGAGGTGGGAGATTGCTTGAGCCCAAGATGCTTGAGCCCAAGAGTTCAAGGCTAGCCTGACAACATAGTGAGATTCCATCTCTAAAAAATGTAAAAGAATAAAACATGCTCAACCTGACCTAAAATAGGAGAAATACAAATTTATAATATATAGATACCTGTTCCGTATTCGCAAAGATCAAAAAGTTTGGTGTCAGTGCTGGTAATGGGTATGGGAGAACAGGCAATCATTCTCACACATTTCTGGTGGGAATGTAAAGTTGTACAGCTTCTGTGGAAGGTGGTACCCATCAAAATTGTAAAAGAATAGCTGGACATGGTGGTGGGTGCCTGTAATCCCAGCTACTTGGAATGCTGAGGCAGAAGAATTGCTAGAACCTGGGAGGCAGAGGTTGCAACGAGCCAAGATCAGCCACTGCTGTACTTCAGTCTGGGTGGCAGAGCAAGACTCCACCTCAAAGAAAAAAACCAAACAACAAAAATAAGTATTTTCCTTTGGCCTAGCAGTTTCATCAGTAGGAATTTATTACACACATATAATCAGACATGTGCAAACAGACCTATGAACAAGATTATTAGTTGTGGTATTGCTTATGGTAGCAAAAACATGGAGATCGGGACTTAGAAACTAAGATCTGGAAGGATACAGCCAGATTTTAGCCATGAGATGTGGAATGGTGGTAGCACAGATAGTTCAGTTTGGGCTAAACATTGGAATCATCTGCAGAGCTTTTAAAATTCTGTTGCCTAAGCTAGGTGCAGTGGCTCACGCTTGTAATCCTAGCACTTTGGGATGCTAAGGCAGGATGATCACTTGGTCCCTAAGAGTAACACAGTGGGATACCATGTGTACAAAAAAATACAAAAATTAGCTGCATGTGGTGACATGTGCCTATAGTCCTACCTACTTGGGAGGCTGATGTGGGAGGATTAGTTGAGCCCAGGAGGTTGGGGCTGCAATGAGCTGAGGTTGTGCCACTGCACTCCAGCCTGGGTAACAGAGTGAGACCCTGTCTCAAAGGAAAAAGAAAAGTTCTATTGCTCATACCAAGTAAATCAGAATCTCTAGGAGTACAGACAGGACATCAGTAATTTGTAAAGTTCTTCAGGTGATTCTATTGGACAACTGTGGCTGAGAACCACCAACCTAAACTAAACATTCTATCTATGTCTATTGTTTTTTAAAGAAGAAACATGCTAAGGGCTCTACTTCTAATAGTACAGGAAAAAAAAACCAAACATGTATTCTTTAAATAATTTTAAGAAGAAACATGTCTTTTAAAGAAGAAAACATGTGGCTCACACCTGTAATCCCAGCACTTTGGGAGGCCAAGGTGGGTGGATCACCTGAGATCAGGAGTTCTAGACCAGCCTGGCCAACATGGTGAAACCCCTGCCTGTACTAAAAATACAAAAAATAGCTGGGCGTGGTGGCCCATGCTTGTAATCCTAGCTACTTGGGAGGCTGAGGCAGGAGAATTGCTTGAACCTGGGAGGCAGAGGTTGCAGAGAGACGAGATGGCGCCATTGCACTCCAGCGTGGGCAACAACAGCAAAACTTCGTCTCCAAAAAACTTTTTTTTAAAGTACATTTTATTTGATAAAGTTGTTTTGAGGAAATTCATATAAGATGAAATACCTTTTCCTAATGATGCTGAATAAGCTAGTATACTTAATGTATCTTTTAAAGTCTTTTTGACACGGACTGCATCAAAAAACAGCGAAAGTTATTTTGAATATTGGAGTTAAAGCAATTTTCTAGTGCATTGGTCCAGTGACTCCTTTTATGAAATTAAGGACTTCTTATGAAATCATATATTGTGTGCTCAGAAACGCACTCAAGCTCCATTTTGGCTTGAACTTTATAACCTCTCTTACCCCTCATATATTCATGATGTGTTTGTCTAGAAATTATTCAGGGTCTTTTAGCCCCAAATCAAGAACCTTTCTTGAAGGGGGAAATCTCACTTGTAAAAATCATGGACTATTCAAACAAAGTCTTAATTGTAAATATTAAAGGCCCAAAATGTTTAATTTTCTTTCAAAGATCATAGACTTTTAAGGGCTTATTTCTTTAGACTGAGCACTTAAGTTGAATACTAGCTTTTCAAGATATTTAATGGCATGATGCTCGTGTAAAATAGTTGACATCAAAGGCAGGGAGACTTAAGAGAGAAAAGTGTACTTTTAGCCACTATGGGAAGAGAGGATAATGATTTGGAGTTAATGGAAGAGAAAAAGTGTCCAGTGGAGTGCTGCTCACCCAGTGGGTGCTCAGTAAATGACTGTTGATAATGATGAAAATATGGAAACCAAAATGTTGACCCACAAGGAAGTGGACGTTAACCCATCTAAATGTTGATTGGACCATTTATTTTTGAAATAAATGGTCTTTGGGAGAAAAATGGGTATGTGTCTAGCCCTAAGACTACAGATCTTACATTAGAAATTCTTCTGGGAAATTTATGTTAGGATTGGAAAAAGACAGTTGTGCTGTGGCACAAAAAGTAAAGCAGTGAGTTTCCAAATTAAAAATATGTAATTTAAAAAGAATCTGCTTCCTTAATCATGTTTTAAATGTTTCAGGAGTTTAATATTTAAAGCAAGTGTCCTTACTGGATTTTTTCCAATGAATTATCTTAAAGTAGAAGACACATCACAATTTAGAAGACACATCACAATTTAGAAGACACATCACAATTTAGAAGACACATCACAATTTAGACTCCCTCTTAGTTATTGTATTGTTGTAAACTCAGCATTATACATGGTAGAAAGGCAAGCAGGATGTTAACCAATTCTGATCTCACTGTTTTTTATTTATTACAGATTTTTCGGAATTAACGCTAAATGGTAGCCTGGAAGAAAGGATTTCCTTTACTAACCTGGTTACCTGCAGCCAGGTGCATTTCAAGTGAATTGTGCTGATGAAGTTTTCTATAAGGTATTTATGTTCACCTTTTAGTCTGTTTGTTAGCTACTTTGTAATTAAGTACCTTACGTCTAGCTCTTTCTACAGTATCAATGTTGATTCACTACATCAGGAATAGGGATTATTAGTAATCACATAAAAGACTTACCAGTTGCTGTTGAGCAGTGCAGCTCTTTTCTACCTTTTGTAGTCAACTTCATAGGTCAGTTTAATCCTAAAACTAGAGATGATAAAAAAATTGAGTGGTAGTATCTTTGCATTAAAAATCTGTATATGTAGTAGAAAGTGAGTTTAATTTTGAAACCATGGAAAAGAAAAACCCTGAACAGGAATATTGATTTGTCATTAAAAGCAAAGTTACAAGCAGTTTTATTCCAGCCCTATCATAGGACTAGCCCCAGATATAAATACTGTTCTTAAAATGTTTTGAGATCATATTAACCAAAAGAATTAATGGGATGACATTTTCTACTGTCTTACTCTTTTTCAGTTTCAGAAACAGTATTTAGTAAAATCAAATAAGTAAAATGCATGAGATTTTTTTTTTTTACTTCCTGTTGATTTGCAAAGGTTGTTCTTAAGCCACGTTTTATCCCCAAAATAAATGGAAATCAATTAATTTTAGCATTTTAACAGTTAAGAGTAAAATGAATCTTTATTATAAAAAACAAGATACTGAGTTACCTAGAAGATAATAAATAAACATATATTTCTTTGAGGTATTGAATGAAGCAAGTTGAATTTAGTCAGCATTTGTGTCAGAAGAGTATATGTGCTCATTTACTTGATACCCACCTCACGCTTTTCTGTGCTTGGCTAATAAAATGTACAACCTGGAAGGATTGTTACCTATAGATTTCTTTTCTTTTCTCTTTTGAGACGGAGTCTTCTCTGTTGCACAGGCTGGAGTGCAGTGGTGTGATCTCAGCTCACTGCAATCTTCACCTCCCAAGTGATTCTCCTGCCTCAGCTTCCCGAGTAGCTGGGATTAAAGGCACCCACCACCATGCTTAGCTAGTTTTTGTATTTTTAGTAGAGACAGGGTTCAACCATGTTGGCCAGGTTGGTCTCGAACTTCTGGCCTCAAGTGATTCACCTGTCTCAGCCTCCCAAAGTGCTGGGATTACAGGCATGAGCCACTGCACCTGACCAGGTTGATTTCATCTATCAGATATAAGATGGTGCTGAGATGGCAATCCTTTGAATATTAAAGTAATATTTTTGGACAGATTTTAGAGTGATAAACTGTCGAGTCACAATAGTTTGTATACTGTGACCCCATTTTTGTAAATAATTCATAATATACATTCATTATATACAGCAAAATGTTAACATTAACTTTAGGAGGGGAGAGATTAACAAGTGATTTTTTTTTTTTTTAATTTCAGCTTATTTTTATTTTCTAATTCTTAAATCCCAGCACAAGCCAAAAAGAGAAAGAGAAGAAAAGGTAATTATCGTAGAACGTGAAAACAGAAATATATGTAAACCCTGAAAGCAGAAAAGGGACGAAGATCCTGAAAATTCTCTTATGAAACTCCAAAATTGGTAATCCTGTCTCAGTTCTGCCTCCTCAGGAGGAGCATTAGTAGAACAGCAGCGATGAGAACGCAGAGGGAGCAGACAGTAGGTACCACAATCTCCGTGACCATTTGCATGTGACTTAGCAAGGGCTCTGAAATGACAAAAGGGAACAAGGACCACCAATGAGGACAGGATCTTTTAAGTAAACACAGCTTTATCCCAGAAGCTTTAACTGTATTGGAAAAACTTGTATATTCCTATAACCTGAAAACAAATTATGGTAGTTCTTGTATAGTTGAATAATAATCTAAGAGTTAATGAACAGCGTATGTCATGTGTATTACTGATAAAGTAGTGGCCACTTATCTAATAGCCACTTTTAGTTTGTGTGCCAGGTGCTCTGGTTACTGAGATAAATAAAGCTCTGGACATCTTCACAAGGAGTTGACAGGCTCATCAGTGAATTCTGTACCATGTTTCAACATTGTTTAGTTTAATGGAATATACATTCTTAATATTCCCTGATTATTTAAATTTGCTGGGGGTGGGGGCGGTGGTACATGTTGCTGTCGTGGCCTGTAAAAATAGCTAGTTTGCTAAGATTTGGTCTAGCACCTTCCACCTCCACGACCGCATTAAAGATGAGTTTGTTAAAAAAGGAAGTATCTTTCTCCGATTGTCCTTATGGAGAAATAAAGATAAAATTCAAAGAAACAAATGATACGTGTTGGCATTTCCTGATGCATAGTTGCATCTTTGTTATGTGACATCTCTGATCTTTTTAGATCCATTGCATAGGAAATGATGTCTCCTATGAAGATAGGGACCTCGTTTTGTTCATTGCAGTATCTCATGATTTAAAACATTCCTTGGCAAGTAGAGAGTGCTTAATAATTGCTTGCCAATTGAACATAAGATCTCAAGTGTTCTTTTCATCTTCATCCCATTTGGTATAATGGTTGGCTTTTCCTCTCCGTGCCCAAACACACTGTAACAAAAATAGTAGGTATATAAATTCATAGTTGGATTCCAAAAGGATAAAACTTGAATGGATAAAATATTTCTCTTTCATGGTAGATTATTTATGTTTAAAATGCTTATAAAAAGAAATTTGACATTGCTTCAAAGTAAAGAAACCTGATTTTAATCATAAGCAGTTTTGGAAGATTGACTTCAAGTAGAGTTACATTTCGAGATTTTGGTAATGATATATATAATTATTTAATTACTAAAGAAAAACATGAAAATGTACTGACTCACCTGCAGCAAGCATCTGATTGTTGATAGAGCAAGTTTCCAAAGCTTTCTGGTGCCAACTTTCCACCTAATAAAAACCCACTTGATAAGTAATGTTGTCTTAAGACTAATTTTTTGCTGTTTCAAATCATTTTTGAAATAAATGTGGAATAAAATATTTTTATAAGTATCTGTAGTCTGTTTTTAAATCATCTTTACTTGTAGTTTAAATTAGTTAAATTTACATCCATGTACATCATAGTCAGGGGGTCAAAGAACAGTCTTTGTTCTTGAGTGTACAGGCTAGTGCTATTCTAATCATTTAAAAGTAGCAAATGCTATACGGCTATTAGTCACTGTTTCCATTTAGTAGTCCTACTGGGTTCACCTTAAAATACTTTTGGTAAACAAATGAGATATACTTTTTATTTTTATTAAGACACTTTTTATTAAAAAAATTTTTTTTCAGACAGAGTCTCACTCTGTTGCCCAGGCTGGAGTGCTGTGGCGTGATCTTGGCTCACTGCAACCACCACCTCCCGGGTTCAAACAATTTTCCTGCTTCAGCCTCCTGAGTACCTGGGACTATAGGCGCATGCCACCATGCCTAGCTAAATTTTTGTATTTTTAGTAGAGATGGGGTTTCACCATGGCCAGGATGGTCTTGATTTCTTGACCTCATGCTCCACCCACCTCAGCCTCCCAAAGTGCTGGGATTACAGGCATGAGCCATCACACCTGGCCTATTTTAATTTTTAGAAACAGAGTCTTGCTCTGTTGCTCAGGCTGGAGTGCAGTGGAACAATCATAGCTCACTGCAGCCTCAAACTCTTGGGCTCAAGTGATTCTCAATGCCTCAAGTCTCCCAAGTAGCTGGGACTGTAGGCACACCACCACATCCAGCTGGTTTTTAAATTTTTTGTAGAAACGAGATCTCGCTGTGTTGCCTATGCTGGTCTTCAACACTTGGCCTCAAGCAGTCCTCTCACCCCAGCCTCCCAAGGTATTGGGGTTACAGGCGTGAGCCACTGTACCTGCCAAGACACTCTAAATTAGGGTTTATATTCCCTACCAACTGGTGCCTCAGCATAGAGAATAGAGAGCTTCTAGAAAAATTTTCAGGTTATTGAAAATGTTTGGGCCGGGCATGGTGGCTCACACCGGTAATCCCTCATCTCTACTAAAAATACAAAAATTAGCCAGGTGTGGTGGCATGCGTCTGTAATCCCAGCTACTCATGAGGCTGAGGCAGGAGAATTGCTTGAACCTGGGAGGTGGAGGTTGCACTGAGCCAAGATCGTGCCACTGTACTCCAGCCTGGGAGACAGAGCAAGACTCTGTCTCCAAAAAAGAAAAAGAAAAAATGGTAGATTACTTTAGATCTTATTTTGAAGCCTGCGTTTGTATGGCTCTGCTGAGTGGCTGGAAAATCGATGAACATGTTATGTAATTATACGTTTGATTTACTTAAATATTTTCATATATGTTGAAGAATAGGTATTTGTTTGCATTAAGACACAGATTTAGAGTAACTTTCAACTAGAAGTCTCTTAATTTTGGCCCATCATAGCTTAAAGCAAACGGAACTCCTGCATAACCTCTGGTTGTGCCCTGATACTGGAGTTTATGGGATGCTTGCTCCATCCTAAGCAAATGCGCAAAGGGGTGAAATAAACGGCCACACTGCATACTCCTTTCCTCTTTCGTGGAGGAAAGAGGAGAGGTACTTGCCAAGCTCTTTGTGTTTTCCAGCTACCTAGCTCTTCTAAAGTTCAGAACAGATAACATTGTTAATTAGGCCTACCTCTCTTGGATTGGGAAACCCACTGGCAATGATAATCTTCTTGTAATATTGAACTGAAGCCTTTGGATAGCGAGGCTTATTTCTGTCGTTAAATTCAACATAGTAGAATCCATATCTATCTGAGTATCCTTTCTCCCATTCAAACTTATCCAACAGAGACCAGGAAGTATACCCCTTTATATTAGCACCATCTTTTATAGCTGTAAAGACATTTTATTCCATTTTAAATATATTTCATTTACTTAGAAAAATAAAACTGTGAAGATAATGTTAAAATGTTTTCATTTGTGAAATTTAGAACCAAGTTTCAGTTGATCATGCGTGTTAATCACATTTTGTCTCAGTTAAGTGGGAAAACATGCAGACAGACTTGGTTTGCGTCTCACCTTTTAGCATTTCATTTATGTATCCTTTAAGGTATTGAATTCTCCACTCATCACATAACTGAGTACAGTGGAATTTCTGAGATGCTCCATTTTCCATCACGTATATGGGAGGATTGCCATACTGAGTCTGAAAGTGAGTCATAGCAACAAATATTTAAAAAGTTCTAACCGTACTACAGGTAGGTTTCTGAGTCAGAGGCTCAGATAGAAACACATATTCAAGCCTGCCAGATTCTAATCAAGTATATTTTCACATGTAGTAGATGTCAGATAATGTTTATTTAGAGATTAGTGTAGGTGGGAGACAGGTTCATATGAAGAATGTACTTCTTAATACATGAGCATCGTTGCTGGATACGGTGGCTCATGCCTGTAATCCCAGCACTTTGGGAGGCCGAGGTGGGCCAATCACCTGAGGTCAGTAGTTCAAGACCAACATGGCAAAACCCTGTGTCTACTAAAAATACAAAAATTAGCCAGGTTTGATGGCAGGCACCTGTAATCCCAGCTACTTGGGAGCCTGAGACATAAGAATTGCTTGAACCTGGGAGGCAGAGGTTGCAGTGAGCTGAGATTGCCACTGCCCTCCAGCCTGGGCGACCAAGCAAGACTCTATCTCAAAAAAAAAAAAAAAAAAAAAGAGCATTGTTGGAGGAGGCAACATGTACACTTTGGTCTTGTTCTTTGCCGCATATTCCAGTTTAGGTGAGGAAGACAGCAAAATAAGTATGTGGGATAAGAATTTTAGCTAAAGGTATATACATACAAATGGTTATGCATGGTAGGCAAGGGTCTGTAAGGCCTCTACTTAGGCCTCCAAAATATGAGTAATTAGGTTTATTTTATTAACTTTCTAATGTATGGACCTGAGCTAAAGCTTTGAGAACACAAATTCAATCTAAATGTCCTTTGAATAGGTTAATGCGATCATCACCTGAGCAAAGTTGAGGAGCCTCCTAAATCCCCATGGCACAGAATACAGCCATTTAGACCCCAGATCTGGCCAGTTTGGGTCAACCAGTTCCATCAAGTCACGATCGTTCTGGTAGCTGGGCCCCTGGCGGGAGGGGTAGTTCCTTTCCGTGATGTACCGAGTAGTAAAATGACCTAATCCCAAGAAGTCAGATGTGCCTTTAATGTAGCTCTTCTCCTGGAGTGAGAACACTGGTAACCTCGACATCTCCAGGCCTTGCTCTGCACTCTTTCTTCCTTTAGAGAGAGAAAAGCAGAATTTAACAATGCCTGATTTTCTCCCTATCACTGTGTTACATATCATGATGACAGTGACATGCTGACATAAAAGCTGGGCTTTAGGATTCATCTGCATGGGAAGTATAACCTTAGCCATTCAACATGGAATTTTTGAAATTTCAATACTATCCAAAAAATGGAGTTTTTAATCACTTAAAAGTATTTTCACAGATTATTCAATAAGTGGTGTGTAGCCAACTGGAAAAAAAGACAACTTGGGCTCCTATATTGTTCCTTACATTAAAAATGGGTAATTTGGCCAGGCGCCGTGGCACTTGCCTGTAATCCCAGCACTTTGGGAGGCTGAGGCAGGTGGATCATGAGGTCGGTAGTTTGAGACCAGCTGACCAACATGGTGAAACCATGTCTCTACTAAAAATATAAAAATTAGCTGGGCATGGTAGCATGCATCTGTAACACCAGCTACTTAGGAGGCTGAGGCAGGATAATCGCCTGAACCCAGTAGGCGGAGGTTGCAGTGAGCCAAGTTCGCTCCATTGCACTCCAGCCTGGGCAGTAAGAGTGAAACTCCATCTCAAAAAATTAAAAAATTAAAATGGGTAATTTTAGCTGCCTCTGAGAAGGGAACTGGAAGGCCAGTGATGGTACGTCCTATCTTTGAAAGTTATAAAAGCATATGTTCTTTCACTGATAATTCCAAATCTGTTTACACTTTACTCACACATGTAAAGAGATGTGTGTACAAGGATCTTCATTATAGACTGAGTAGCAAAAGCTTGGAAACAACCTCAGTGTCTGTCAGTAGGGACTGGTTACATAAATGATGAAATATCCATCAGTTCAACACTGCAGCCATTAGAACAAATGAGGTGGCGGCCGGGCGCGGTGGCTCAAGCCTGTAATCCCAGCACTTTGGGAGGCCGAGGCGGGTGGATCACGAGGTCAAGAGATCGAGACCATCCTGGTCAACATAGTGAAACCCCGTCTACTAAAAATACAAAAAATTAGCTGGGCATGGTGGTGCGTGCCTGTAGTCCCAACTACTCAGGAGGCTGAGGCAGGAGAATTGCCTGAACCCAGGAGGCGGAGGTTGCGGTGAGCCGAGATCGCGCCATTGCACTCCAGCCTGGGTAACAAGAGCGAAACTCTGTCTCAAAAAAAAAAAAAAAAAAAAAAAAAGAACAAATGAGGTGGCACTTTCTATAGCGAATGTGGAAAGCTTGCTGGGATGTATGTTTCAGTGAAAACAAGCTTCAGAATGTTGCATGTAATCACAAGTATATACACTGACCATATGCACAATCAATCTCTGGACATGTACTTGCTTCTGGGGAGGAAGGGAAAGAGACCTGACTTCTTGATACTTTTTTTAAAAAATTTGAGACTTATCCATGTGTGAGCTATGTAAAAATGGTTTTTAATATATAAATCAAGAAAAACATTTCCCATGAATTGATCTAAATATAACCACAAGAATAGTTCCAAAGAGAATAGTTTACATAAAATGATTACAAAGTTTGTGTTATTAAATACTTCTAAGAAATTAGCATAAAACAAATAAAAATTGGCATGTTATTTCAGTCACATTCAGTAACTTCAGAAAAATCACCAGCTATTGTCATTGTCCTTGATATACAGTAGCCACTTGCAGCATGTGGCTATTAAAATATAGTGACCGAAGGATTGCATTTTTAATGTTTAATTTTTAAAAATTTTAATATACACTGGTGGCTAGAAGCTGTTGTATTAGATAATTGGATAGCGCATATATAGAACATTTCCATCACTGTGGAAAGTTCTGGTGAACGGCACTGATCTGGAAATACTTTTGTTTATATATTTACTGTGAGTAAAAGAGTACCTTTTTTTTTCCTTTTTGAGACAGAGTCTTGCTCTGTTGCCACGCTGGAGTGCAGCAGTGCAATCTCAGCTCATTGCAACCTCCACCTCCCGGGTTCAAGTGATTCTCCTGCCTCAGCCTCCTGAATAGCTGGGATTACAGGTGTGTGCCACCATGCCCAGCTAATTTCTGTATTATTAGTAGAGACGGGGTTTTACCATGTTGGTCAGGATGGTCTCAATCTAAGAGTACTTCTAAAAGTCCTGGAAGTAATTTGTGAACAAGACTTCGGGTAGAAAGCTTTCAGTACTAAATAAAACTAACTGCTTAGAGGATCCTTCTTTCCACACTGTGCAAAAGAAAAGCTCAGCCTATTTCCCACGTGCATCATCACAAAATTGGAGTTGGTAGGGACTGGGATTATTGGCATTAAGTGCTCTCTGACAAACAGTCGATTTTGCTTTTTAATGCAATCTTTTTGTGGCACCTGCAATGGGCCTCTGAGGGTCCTAAGAGAATGAATGGACCGTGTGTCTACAGGGACGTGGGCCCTGTCAGTCCCTTCATGAAGGCTTTTTTCTTGTACATGTTGAGGAAATCATTGTCAAGATTTTGAGTGTATGTGTATAGATGTGTCAAAGAACTGGTTGTCACCAAAAGATTTTTAAATATTTTGTCAGCCGGGCGAGGTGGCTCACACCTGTAAGCCAGCACTTTGGGAGGCTGAGGCAGGTGGATCACCTGAAATCGGGAGTTTGAACCAACCTGGCCAACATAGTGAAACCCCGTCTCTACTAAAAATAAAAAAAATTAGCCAGGTGTGGTGGCGGGTGCCTGTAGTCCCAGCTACTCAGGAGGCTGAGGCAGGAGAATCACTTGAACCTGGGAGGCGGAGGTTGCAGTGAGCCGAGATTGCGCCACTGCACTCCAGCGTGGGTGACAGAGTGAGACTCTGTCTCAAAAAAAAAAAAAAAAAAAAAAAATTTTTTTTGTCTAATGCCTTCATTTTCAGATAATATTAAGAGGCAAAGAGAAGCACCTTGCCCAGTCACTCACTAGTTAGTGACAGAGTTGGAATTAGAACTTGCTACCTCCTGTTCCAGATAAGTCTGTTTGATAAATGTGTTTTAGAAAGAGGCATTGCGTTTTTCAGATACCTCAAACAGCTCTGTTGGATGAAATAGTAACCCAATAACTGTTATTTTTGTGTCTCTCCTTTTTTTTAGGGTGCGTGCCGGCTGACGCCTTTAAATCAGAGATAATATGTTTAAATTTCTATGCTCAGACACTGCCGGTCGCCTACCCAGTAGTCCCATGCCTGTCTTCTTCTGTGCCCCTCCTCCCCAGCCTCTCCCTGGTCGTGATGGTCTAGGGCATCACCTGACCTAAGCATGTGACGGTTCTGTCCCTTGAGGCACAAAGGGACAGAAGCTGTTTCCTGGGAAGATTTTTCTTGTTCTTTAAAATAGTGAAGAGGAATGGCTGGGCACACTGGTTCACACCTGTAATTCCTATAATTTGGGAGGCCAAGGTGGGCAGATCGTTTGAAACCAGGAATTCGAGACCAGCCTGGCCAACATAGCCAAATCCCGTTTCTACTAAAAATACAAACAATTAGCCAGGCATGGTGGTCCGAGCCTGTAATCCCAGCTACTCGGGTAGCCAAGGCCCGAGAATCGCTTGAACCCAGGAGGCAGGAGGCAGAGATTGCAGTAAGCCAAGATTGCACCACTGCACTCCAGCCTCGGCAACAGTAAGAGACTGTCTCAAACAAACAAACGAACAAACAAACAAAAAACTTAAGAGGAACAAGAAAAGGATACCTGCTTTCACCAGTTCTATTCAACATAGTAATGAGAGTTCCAGCCAGAGTAATTATACAAAAAGAAATAAAAGGCATCTAAATTAGAAAAGAAGTAAAAATTAACTCTGTTCAGATGATACGATCTTATATACAGAAAATCTTAAAGATACCATAAAAAATTTGTTAGAGCTAATAAGTGAATTTGGCAAGTTAGCTTCCTTACAGAGGCAACACAGAAACCAGTTACATTTCTATACATCAACAATGAACAATCTGAAAATGAAAATAAGAAAATACCACTTAGCATCAAAAAAAAAAATTTAGAAATTAACCAAAGAGATGAAAGACTTGTATAACAAAACCTACAAAACACTGCTGAAAGAAATTAAAGAAAACATAAATAAATGGAAACACATGTCACGTTCTCGGATTAGACCTAATGTTGTTAAATGTCAACACTGCCTGAAGTGATGTACAGATTAAACATAGTCCCTGTCAAAATCCCAGTGACTTTTTTTTTGTCAAGTAGAAAAACCCATCCTAAGATATGTATGGAATCTCGGTGACTGTGAATAGTCAATAACAATACTGAAAAAGAAGTGCAAAGCTGGAGAACTCACATTTCCTGATTTTAAAACTTACTACAAAGCTACAATAATCAAAACACTGTGATTGGCAAAAAGACCAATAGGATAGAATGAGGAGCCCAGAAATCAGCCCTCGTGTAAATGATGAAATGATTTTGTCAAGGGTGCCAAGACCATTCAATGGGGAAAGGGTACTCTTTTCAATAAGAGGTACTGGGAGAACTGGATATTCACATGCAAAAGAATGAAACTGGGCTCTTCACAAAAAATGGATCAAAGACCTAAATGGAAGACCTAAAACTACAACACTTAAAAGAGGCTGCACATGGTGGCTCACGCCTGTAATCCCAGCACTTTGGGAGGCCAAAGCAGGCAGATCACCTGAGGTCAGGAGTTCAAGACCAGGCTGGTGAACATGGCAAAACCCTGTCTCCTAAAAATACAAAAATTAGACGGACATGCTGGTGCCTACCTTTAATCCCAGCTACTCAAGAGGCTCAGGCAGGGGAATCACTTGAATCTGAGAGCTGGAGGTTGCAGTGAGCCAAGATCATGTCACTGTACTCAGTCTCAAAAAAAAAAAAAAAAAACCTTAGAAGAAAACATGGCCTGGCACGGTAACCCACACCTGTAATCCCAGCACTTTGGGAGACCAAGGTGGGCAGATAGCTTGAGCCTAGGGCTTTGAGACCAGCTTGGGCTACATGATGAAACCCGGTCTCTACAAAGTATACAAAAAATTAGCTGGGCATGGTGGTGTGTGCCTGTGGTCCCTCAGGAGACTGAGGTGGGAGGATGAGCCTGGGGAGGTTGAGGTGAGTCACGATTACTCCACTGCCCTCCAGCCTGGGTGACAGAGCAAGAGACCCTGTCTCAAAAAAAAAAAAAAAGAAAAAAGAAAAAAGAAAGAAAGAAAGAAGGAAGAAAGAAGGAAGAAAAACAAAAAAGGAAAAATTACAGGCTTGAGCCACTGGAGAGGCTGAGGTGGGCAGATCAGCTGAGATCAGGAGTTCAACATCAGCCTGGCCAACATGGTGAATCCCCATCTCTACAAAAATACAAAAATTAGGTGGGGATGATGGCAGATGCCTGTAATCCCAGCTACTTGGGAGGCTGAGGAAGAATTGCTTGAACCGGGGAGGCAGAGGCTGCAGCAAGCTGAGATCACGACATTGCACTCCAGCCTGGGTGAAAGAATGAGACTCCACCTCAAAAAAAAAAAAAAAGAAAAGAAAAAGAAAAAAAACCAGACCAACAGCACCATGACATTTAATTAGGCAGTTATATCTTTTTTTTTTTAAATACTTCTGATCATTGTATTAAGGGCAATTATATCTTGACTCTGACACTAAAAGGCACAGGCAACAAAAATAGGCAAAAGGAACAAACATAAATAGACAAACTGGACTTCATGGAATTTTTTTAAAATTTGAGAATTGGCCAGGCGCGGTGGCTCAAGCCTGTAATCCCAGCACTTTGGGAGGCTGAGGCGGGTGGATCACAAGGTCAAGAGATCGAGACCATCTTGGTCAACAAGGTGAAACCCCGTCTCTACTAAAAATACAAAACATTAGCTGGGCATGGTGGTGCGTGCCTGTAACCCCAGCTACTCAGGAGGCTGAGACAGGAGAATTGCCTGAACCCAGGAGGCGGAAGTTGCGGTGAGCCGAGATCCTGCCATTGCACTCCAGCCTGGGTAACGAGCGAAACTCCGTCTCAAAAAAAAAAAAAATTAATTAAAAAAAAAAATTGAGAATCAAGACATGAGCAACAGAATAAAAAACCAACCCACATAGAATGAGAGGAAATATTTGCATACCATATATCTGATAAAATATTAGACTCTAGAATATGTAGAGAATTCCCAAAATTCAACAATAAAACAACCCAATTCAAAAATGGGCAAAGAACTTGAATTGGCATTTTTGCTGAAGAAGATCTACAAATGGCCAGTAGGCACATGAAAAGATGTTCTTACTAATTATTAGAGAAATACAAATCAAAACTGCAGTGAGATAGACCCTCACACCCATTGGGATGGCCATTATTAAGCAGAATAACAAGTGCTGGCAAGGATGTGGAGTAATTGGAACCTTTGTGTATTATTGCTGGGAATATAAAATGATGCAGCCACTGTTGAAAACAGTATGATGCTTCCTTAAAAAAGTTACAAATGGAATTTTTCATATGATCCAGCAATTACGCTTCTGGGTATATAGCCCAAATAACTGAAAGCTGGATCTTGAGATATTTGTACACTCATGTTTTTAGCATTATTCACAATAGCCAAAACATGGAAGCAGCATAAGTGTCTATTGATGGATGAATGAATAAGCAAAATGTGATACATACAGAAAATGGAATTTTTTTTGAGATGGAGTCTTGCTCTGTCGCCCAGGTTTGAGTGCAGTGGTGTGATCCTGGCTCACTGCAACCTCTGCCTCTCGCGTTCAAGCGATTCTCCTGCCTCAGCCTCCTGAGTAGTTGGGATTACAGGCATGTGCCACCACCACACCCGGCTATTTTCTGTATGTTTAGTGGAGATGGGATTTTGCCATGTTGGTCAGGCTGGTCTTGAACTCCTGATCTCAGGTTATCTGCCCACCTCAGGCTCCCAAAGTGCTGGGATTACAGGCATGAGCCACCATGCCCGGCTTACAATGGAATATTATTCAGCGTTAAAAAGGAACGAAATTCTGACATACTACAAAACAGATGAACCTTGAGAACATTATGCTAAGTAAAATAAGCCAGTCACACAAAGACAAATACCGTATGATTCCACTTATATGAGATACTTAGTCAAAATCATAGCAACAGTACAATAGTGGTTGCTATTTTTTTTTTTTTTTGACAGAGTCTCACTCTGTTGCTAGGCTGGAGTGCAGTGCTCCGTCTTGGCTCACTGCAACCTCCACCTCCTGGGTTTAAGCAGTTCTCCTACCTCAGCCTCCTGAGTAGCTGGGATTACAGGTGCCCGCCACCACCCCTAGCTAATTTTTGTATTATTTAGTAGAGACGAGGTTTCACCACATTGGTCAGGCTGGTCGTGAACTCGTGACCTTGTGATCTGCCCACCTCGACCTCCCAAAGTGCTGGGATTACAGGCATAAGCCACCACACCCGGCTGGTCTAGGGAAACTGAAATGTCTACGGTTCCTCCCTGCCAATTCAAATATCGGGTTCTCAGTTCTTTGGAGTCTGGATTATCCCTTGAGGACCTCACCCAGGCCCAATGAGCTCCTCATCCCCCTGCCTTTTGCTCATTTCACATGGGCTTAATAACTTGCCATGGTATCTGCAGTTTAAAATGACACTGGGCTCACCAATATAGTCCTTCATGACTTGGGGGTAGTCACCGGCATAAACGGGGTTGGCAAACCAGCCCAGACAGAACTGTAGATATCTCTCGGCAGCCTCTGTGTCCTTGGGGTTACTAATGTCCAGAGGTTCCCCCCAGTCACAGTTCAATGAAATTCCCACCAGACCTTAAAAGAAAAGAAAGAAAGGGAGTGGGAGGTGGACATGCCGTTGCTGCTCCGGGGACTTGGCTGTCCTGGGTACACGTGTGGGGCCACAGCTCACCTTGCTGCTTGCTGCGCCACGTGGTGTTATAAGAATGCCAGGCTTGGGCGTGGGCCTGAAAGGGGAGCAGAAATTCATCATAGGCACCTGGCTCATCCATTTCCTCCCTTTCAATCTGGTTAGCCTTTCCTTCCTAACTCTAGAGACCCAACTGAAGACCTATGATTTTCATCAATCCAGCCTTGATTATCCCAATCCAGTCTTCTTTCCTCTAACCCCTGGAGGCACTTATTTTCTTTACACTGTAGATGAAACTGGCTCTAAGTCTGGCTCAAACAACTTTGTGTTTTTATTTAGCATCAGGATCCACTGGGAACTTAACAAAATGCCAATCCATGGGCCCTTAACCAGACCTATTGCATCAGAAACTCAAAGTGGGGCCCAGCGGCCCAGCAATCTGTGTGTGTGTGTGTGTGTGTGTGTGTGTGTGTGTGTGTGTGTGTGTGTGTTTCCCTTGAGACAGTCATGCTCTGTCCCCCAGGCTGGAGTGCAGTGGTGCCATCTCGGCCTCTGCCTCCTGGGTTCAAGTGATTCTCCTGCCTCAGCCTCCTGAGTAGCTGGGACTACAGGTGCGTGCCACCACACCTGGCTAATTTTTCTATTTTCAGTAGAGACAGGGTTTTGTCATGTTGGCCAGGCTGATCCCAAACTCCTGACCTCGGGCCGGGCGCGGTGGCTCACGCCTGTAATCCCAGCACTTTGGGAGGCCGAGGCGGGTGGATCACAAGGTCAAGAGATCGAGACCATCCTGGTCAACATAGTGAAATCCCGTCTCTACTAAAAATACAAAAAATTAGCTGGGCATGGTGGTGCGTGCCTGTAATCCCAGCTACTCAGGAGGCTGAGGCAGGAGAATTGCCTGAACCTGGGAGGCGGAGGTTGCAGTGAGCCAAGATCGCACCATTGCACTCCAGCCTGGGTAACGAGGAAAACTCCATCTCAAAAAAAAAAATCTCCTGACCTCAAGCGATCTGCCAGCCTTGGCCTCCCAAAGTGCTGGGATTATAGGCATGAGCCCTGTGCTCGGCCAGCAATCTGTGCTTTGATAAGCTTTTTTATTTTTATTATTATTATTTTTTGAGATGGGGTCTTGCTTCTTGCCTATGCTGGACTTAAACTCCTAGGCTCAAGTGATCCTCCCTCCTGCCTCAGCCTCTCAAATAGCTGGGACAAAAGGCATGTGCCACCACACCCAGCTTAGTAATCATTTATTAAATGATTTTGGTGCTTGTTAAAGTTTGAGAAGCACCATATTAGAAGACCTGAATATCTGAAGGCTATAGAATTTGGGGTTGTCACTCAGAGAATCTTTATTTATCAAACTTCTTTTCTTATACTTCCTTTTGCCAACCAGCAGTAACCAAGTGAATCATGGTATTGTCTGATGAAGTGGAGTATGTCAAAACAGTATCAGAATCACATCGCTTCAGGTCGGGCGTGGTGGCTCACACCTGTAATCCCAACACTTTGGGAGGCTGAGGAGGGTGGATCACAAGGTCACGAGTTCAAGACCAGCCTGGCCAAGATGGTGAAACCCCATCTCCACCAAAAATGCAAAAAGTAGCTGGGTGTGGTAGCATATGCCTGTAATCCCAGCTACTCAGGAGGCTGAGGCAGGAGAATTGCTTGAACCCAGGAAGCGGAGGTTGCAGTGAGCTGAGATCACATCACTGCACAGCAGCCTGAGTGACAGAGCAAGACTCAGTCTCAAAAAAAGAAATCTTGAGGTTCTGCCCTTTAAATATTCACAATTTAAGAAATCATAAGCCAAATGTAAAAAGAATGAGAAAATGTTCTCCCTCACGTGAGTCTGGGGATCTGGTATGTCACCCAGTGGCTCCTTGCCTTCCAGCTTAGACAAATTCTCTACCTTCTGCTAAGTGTCCTTTGGGGCCAATCCCACATACCTTGTATCCCTGTTGTCCCGTTACCATCATCCATATCCTCATACATGTCCTGTAATGTCCTTAAATGTGGAGATAAGCTTTCCTCACCAGTGACAAGGCTTTCCAGTAGCCCTTCCTTCCTGTAGCATCTTCTCCACATGTCCCCTTTACCCTCTTGCTGTGACTGATGCCTGCTGGCCCTAAGACCACCTCCACTGCAGCGCCTTCGAGCAGAGGCTGTTTTTTCCATCACACTCCACATGTCTCTGAGCTAGGAGTGAGGTAAAGTCTGCCTGCTCATTACTGCTGCTTCCAAGCTATTTTTCCTTCCTCCTCCAAAAATCACAGGTTCAAGTCCATGCTCTGATGACCACTTCTAACTCCTCTTACTGCTGTCCTTGATCAACCCCAGTTACTTCTGTTCATTCACTAAAGATTTTAGCCCCTGGCTCACTGTCACACCCCTTGTTCCTCCTGTCACAGCTTGGGCCTATAGTTGACACATTTCCACACAGATGTGCTCCATCCCCTTGGCTAGGCTGTAAGCTCTTGGCAGCTGCTGTAACGGTTCAGCCATAGTGTCCAGCAGCACCCTGGGTTACAGGACACGCCCTCCATAAATCATCACAGAAAGGAAGGTGTTGTGGAGCATGCTGACTCCCAAGCGGACCAAGCTACAGCCCCCAGGGTAGGCTGAGCTGACCCTGAGGCTGTTCCGCCACCAGAAGGACCCGCCTCACCTTAATGATGTGGTGTGCTGCCTTGTACAGGCCGGTGCCACGGAGCTTCAGGCCCGGCGCGTGGTGGCCTGTCTCGTAGCCTTTTTCTGCCATTGCCTATAGGGACAGCAAGCAGGACCACAGCATCCATAAGAAGTGGCAGGGAGTGCCACGTTCTCCCACCTGGAGAGGCCCCGCTTACCCGAGGATCACTGAACGTGATCCAGTGCTTCACTCGGTCCCCAAAGGCCTCAAAGCACAGGTTGGCATAGTCTCTGAAGTAGTTGGCCATGCTCACGTTCTGCCACCCGCCGTATTTGACCTGGAGCAGCTGTGAACACAGAGAAGCAGGTTCCCCGTGAATGAACCTCAAAGCATTTTAAATGTGGAGATAAGCTGTGTGACAGTCCTCAGACGAACCAAGGAGAGGCCGCACAGGGAGACTCTGACTCTCACGCTAAGAACTGGATGGATTGAATATTTAAGAAAATGTGATCAGGCGCAGTGGCTCAGGTCTGTAATCCCAGCACTTTGGGAGGTGGAGGGTGGATCACGAGGTCAGGAGTTCAAGACCAGCCTGGCCAATATGGTGAAACCCCAACTCTACTAAAGATACAAAAATTTAGCCGGGTGTGATGGCACGTGCCTTTAGTCCCAGCTACTTGGGAGGCTGAAGCAGAAGAATCACTTGAACCTGGGAGGTGGAGGTTGCAGTGAGCTGACATCACACCACTGTACTCTAGCTTGGGTGACAGAGCGAGACTCCATCTCAGGAAAAAAAAAAAAAAAAAAAAAGGAAGGAAGAAAGAAAATGGTGCTGGGGAAAGGGGCCTGATCACTCGGAAGCATCTTGGCTCTCAGTTCTGGAGAAATGAGATCTGATGCTGGGAGGAACACTCTGATGAGGATTTTGAGGGCCATGCCGACATCAGGAAGCTCCGAGAAGCCTTGGGGCATGTCTGCCTTCTTCGGCAGAGGGCTTTCCCAACAAAGGCATCTGCTCATGATGGCAGAATTCTCCCAAGATTAGTTACTCTATCGAGACTACCTATTCAGCTCTCCTTGGCGGGATTGAGGGGATGTTAACGGGGCAGGTTGGTGAAAGCAGCCAGGGAAGAAGCTGGAAGGTTCATCTCCCTAAAGCCTGCTCTGCCCTCCCCAGTGAGAGGACCCCAGTAGCTCCCATTCCCACGGAATAAACCCAGTGCTCAGGCATCTCGGCTCAGCACTGAGGCCTTTGAGGTCTTCCCCGAGCCACTCCTCCAGCCTCTAATCTTTCCCTCTCCTGCCTGCTCCCCAAATTCTCACTGAACCAAACTGCTTGCCCAGCTTCCCCCTCTTTGCCATGCACCCTCCAATCAGAACACCCTTTCCTCCCACCTCCTGCCCAAACTTTCCAGGGCACGAATGGGACCACCTTCTCCGCAATGCCTCTCAGAAGCCCTGTCTCCACTCTGCCCTCCCATGGCCTTGCACCCAGCACTGCGTGTTCCCTGTCTATAACCCTAGACCCTTCAAGATGTAGTGAGGCCTACTGAATGAATGAAATCTTGCTTGAGGCTGGGCATGGTGGCTCATGCCTGTAATCCTAACACTTTGCGGGGCCAAGGCATGCAGATCACCTGAGGTCAGGAGTTCGAGACTAGCCTGGCCAACTTGGTGAAACTCCATCTCTCTTTTTTTTTTTTTTTTTTTTGAGACGGAGTTTTGCTCTTGTTACCCAGGCTGGAGTGCAATGGCGCGATCTCGGCTCACCGCAACCTCCCCCTCCTGGGTTCAGGCAATTCTCCTGCCTCAGCCTCCTGAGTAGCTGGGATTACAGGGATGTGCCACCATGCCCAGCTAATTTTTTTGTATTTTTAGTAGAGATGGGGTTTCACCATGTTGACCAGGATGGTCTCGATCTCTTGACCTCGTGATCCACCCGCCTCAGCCTCCCAAAGTGCTGGGATTACAGGCTTGAGCCACCGTGCCCAGCTGGTGAAACTCCATCTCTACTAAAAACACATAATTTAGCCAAGTGTGGCAGCTCATACCTGTAATCCCAACTACTGGGGAGGCTGAGACAGAAGAATCACTTGAACCCCAGAGGCAGAGGTTGCAGTGAGCTGAGATCATGCCACTGCACTCCAGCCTGGATGATAAAACAAGACTCTGTCTCAAAAAAAAAAAAAAAAAGAAAAGAAAAGAAAATAATGCTTGAGGCTGGGAATGGTAGCTCACGCCTGTAATTCCAGTTCTTTAAGAGGCCAAGGCAGGTGGATCTTAAGGACAGGAGTTCAAGACCAGCCTGGTCAAGATGGTGAACCCCTGTCTCTACTAAAAATACAAAAATGAGCCTCCAGCTACTCAGGAGGCTGAGGCAGAGAATTGCTTGAACCCAGGAGGTGGAGGTTGCAGTGAGCTGAGATCATGCCACCGCACTCCAGCCTGGGCTAGAGTGAGCCTCAGTCTCAAAAAAAAAAAAAAAAAAAATTGCTTGAATAGTAAGTAACATCGTGATGTTCTTTTTTTTTTTTTTTTTTTTTTTTGAGACGGAGTTTCGCTCTTGTTGCCCAGGCTGGAGTGCAATGGCGCGATCTCGGCTCACCGCAACCTCCGCCTCCTGGGTTCAGGCAATTCTCCTGCCTCAGCCTCCTGAGTAGCTGGGATTACAGGCACACGCCACCATGCCCAGCTAATTTTTAGTATTTTTAGTAGAGACGGGGTTTCACCATGTTGACCAGGATGGTCTCGATCTCTTGACCTCGTGATCCACCCACCTCGGCCTCCCAAAGTGCTGGGATTACAGGCTTGAGCCACCGCGCCCGGCTACATCATGATGTTCTTAAGCATGTTGTGATTTCATGGACATTGCTGGGGAAGGGGTCATATGAGTGCCAGTGGTACTGGCTCAAACAAATCAGAGAAAAAAGGCTAAACTTGTTCAACATGCTATGTTGCCAGATTTTTTTCTTTTTGAGACAGTTTCACTCTCATTGCCCAGAATGGAGTGCAACGGTACCATCTTGGCTCACCGCAACCTCCGTCTCCCAGGTTCAAGCAATTCTCTTGTCTCAGCCTCTCTAGTAGCTGGGATTATAAGCAACCACCACCATGCCCAGCTAATTTTTGTATTTTTAGTAGAGACAGGGTTTCAGCATGTTGGCCAGGTTGGTCTGGATCTCCTGACCTCAAGTGATCCACCCACCTCAGCCTCTCAGTGTTGGGATTACAGGTGTGAGCCACTGCACCTGGCTGTCAGATCTTAAAGACTTTTTTTTTTTTTTTTTTTTTTTTTTTGAGGTAGCATTTCACTCTCGTTGCCCAGGCTGGAGTGCAATGGCGCGATCTTGGCTCACTGCAACCTCCACGTCCTCTGTTCAAGCGATTCTTCCGCTTCAGCCTCTGGAGTAGCTGGGATTACAAGCATGCGCCACCACGCCCAGCTAATTTTGTATTTTTAGTAGAGACAGGGTTTCTCCATGTTAATCAGGCTGGTCTCAAACTCCTGACCTCAGGGGATCTGCCTGCCTGGGCTTCCCAAAGTGCTGGGATTACAGGGATTACAGGCGTGAGCCACCACACCCAGCCTAAAAGACATATCTTTATAGTTTTTAAAATTTGTTTTTATGTCAAGTTCTTTAAAAAACTAAAGGATTCACTCTTTTCAGTTACTATGAACATCAGTTAAAGCAGTGTGACCTCCCTGCCATACGTGAGTGCTTTGGTTTAATGTATGTCCCCTTGAATTCATGTTGAAACTTTATCCCCTGAGTAGTAGTATTGGGAGGTGTAGCGTTTGGCAGGTGATTGAGTCATGAGGGGTCTTTTTTCATGAATGGGATTAGGTGCCCTTATAAAAAGAGGGATACAGCCTTCAAGGCATCATCCTGGCAGCAGATACTGGGCCCTCACCAGAATCTGCACATGCCAGCGCCTTGGACTTCCCAGCCTCTAAAATGTGAGAAGATACATTCTCATTCTTTTTTTTTGCTTTTGTTTTTGTTTTTTTTTTTTGAGACTGAGTTTTGCTCTTGTTACCCAGGCTGGAGTGCAATGGCGCGATCTCGGCTCACCACAACCTCCGCCTCCTGGGTTCAAGCAATTCTCCTGCCTCTACCTCCCTAGTAGCTGGGACTACAGGCGTGCGCCACCATGCCCAGCTAATTTTTGTATTCTTAGTAGAGACGGGGTTTCACTATGTTGACCAGGATGGTCTCGATCTCTCGACCTCGTGATCCACCAGCCTTGGCCTCCCAAAGTGCTGGGATTACAGGCGTGAGCCATCGCGCCCGGCCACATTCTCATTCTTAATTACCAGTCTCAGGTATTCTGGTATAACAGCAAAAGTGGACTAAGACAGTGAGTCAGAGAGATTTTTCTTTTTTTTTTGAGACGGAGTTTTACTCTGTCACCCAAACTAGAGTGCAGTGGTGTGATCTCAGCTCACTGAAACCTCTGCCTCCTGGGTTCAAGCGATTCTTCTACCTCAGCCTCCTGAGTAGCTGGGATTATAGGTACATGCCACCACATCCAGCTAATTTTTGTATTTTTAGTAAAGATGGGGTTTCACCATGTTGGTCAGGCTGGTCTTGAACTCCTGACTTCGTGATCCGCCCTCCTCGGCCTACTGAAGTGCTGGGATTACAGGTGTGAGCCACCGTGCCCTGCCAAGATTTTTTCACTCACTCACATCTTATGGTCTGAGCCAGAATCCAAAACCTAGTCTCCGCCCACCTTGGCAACCCCAGTCCTCACACCAGGCTCTGTCCTGCTGGGCTGAGCCCTCCTTGGGCCTGTGAGCCTGCACAGATCCTCACCTGAGGCAGATCCCAGTGGTGCAAGGTCACGATGGGGGTGACGTTGCTGCTCAGAAGGGCATCGATAAGATCACTGTAGAATTTGATTCCCTTCTTGTTCACCTTCTCGTCTATAGGTGGAATAAAATAAGACGTTACAAGAAAGGCCCGTGGCCTTGGCCTTCTGTAGTGCAGCATTTCTGGGCCCTGTTGCTTTTTTTTTTTTTTTTTTTTTTTTTGAGACAGAGTTTTGCTCTGTCACCAGGCGCCAGGCTGGAGTGCAGTGGCGCGATCTCAGCTCACTGCAACCTCTGCCTCCTGGGTTCAAGAAATTCTCCTGCCTCAGCCTCCTGAGTAGCTAGAATTACAGACGTGTGCCACCAGGCCCAGCTAATTTTTGTATTTTAGTAGAGACAGAGTTTCACTATGTTGACCAGGATGGTATGTGCCTGCCTCAGCCTCCCAAAGTGCTGGGATTACAGGTGGGAGCCACCGCGCCCAGTCCCCCTGTTGCTTTTCGAAGGCCTAAGTCACCCTGGGAGCCCAGTTTCCTGAAGAACCTGTGAGAGCTGCTATCATCAGCAACCATGTTCGTGGGCTGGTCTCCCTCCCTGGACTCTGTGGCGCCCCTGCAAAGCCAATATGGCCGGAGGGGGCTGCACTTGGGCTCGGGAGGCGCTGCCCTAGCTCACCTCGGACGCCTGTGGGCAGGAGCCGGGGCCAAGACAGGGAGAATCGGTAGTGGCTGACGTGCAGTTCCCTCAGCAGAATGATGTCTTCCTGTGCAGACAGGGGTGGGAGGCAGGTCACCTGGGGCCCTGGCTGTGGGAGGTAGGGGTCATCGGGCCCCAGGGCCGAGGCTCACTCTTTTCTCTATCTGTTCGTGGGTGAGGAGGAACCTGCTTCCTCATCTGTACAACAGAGGCGTTGCCACCTGCCCCACGTCACGCAGGGGATACGCCGAGAGTCAGAGAAAACGCAGGACAGGGAGGCACTTGGAGAAGTCCTGCGGGCTGCCCTTATAAACCTGGGTGATGACTTCCTCAAGAAGCCACCCAGAGAGGAAAGCGGGTGCTGGGGATGAGCGGGTCCCACTCCCTCCACAGGCACAATTCACAAGCAGGGATCAGGGGTGCAGACCACTGCGGCTGTAGGTCCTGAAGCTGTGGCATCAGACCTTCAGCTCTCCCTCACCTGGCCTGAGGCACTGGCTCAGGGGACGCTCTGCTTTCCTTTCCTCCTCCATGCACCCCCACATTCTGGCCCCTCCAAAACCTCCGCCCCCACTGGCCCTGCCCGCTCTGGCTGCATGGGGGTAGAGGGTGTTTGGCAGAGCATGGGATTGACACCGTCACCAGGACTCCCCCAATACATCACCCCTTGCCTCCCAGCTAGGCACGTGTGCGTGCACACACACACACCGCACTCACCTGGACCTTGTGGTAGCCATCACAGGCGACATCTGCCGTCTCATTCCCGAGCACCTTCCCCTTCCCACTGTGCGTGAAGGCGTCCCAGATGCTGGGCCCTTTCCCGTCCTGGTCCCAAGCGCCCTCCGTCTGGTAGGCAGAACTGCCCACGCCCCAGGAGAAGCCTGAAGGGAGAGACCCGTGCTGGGCCCCGGGGGGCTCCCATGTGTCTCCCAGGCCTCAGGGACTGCCCTTCCCTACCATGCTGCCCCTGCCCCACTGGGGCCTGGTCTTCCCAGGAGGTAGGGTAGGAGAAGATACATTAAAAACATTTTTTGCACACTTTTAGCTCTGATTAGCATGTATTATCTGTGTAGTTTTTAGTAACTTAAAAAAAAAAAAAAAAGCTATTAGGAACTTTTAGAACAACCACACAGAGGGAAACCACTCAGAGGTGGGTTTTCTGTCCCGTCTGGAAGCAAGAACAGCAAACTCCTTGGTGAGTCAGCCAGGCTGGGCAGGTGGATGACAGACAGACAGGCAGGCAGACAGATGAACAGAGGTGTGGCCATACCAAAAGGGAAGGTTCCATAGTAGAAGGAGTCCTCTTCTGGGGACCCCATCCGGACGGCCCCCAGCCTGAGCACCAGCAGCAGCATCCACAGCAGGGTGGTGACCCACACTGGCTTCATGGCACCCGGCCCTCCCCCATACCTGAAAAAGGGCCCCCGCAGCCAGGCTGGTGGCCAGGTCCTGGCTTGGGGCAGAGGCCACGATGGAGGGGATGGAAAGGAGGACGCTTGATCTGGACCCGGCAGCAGAGGCCGGGGCTGGATGCTGACGCTGTTCCCGTGCCCGGGGAGCCGAGTCTGACTCCAAACTCCAAACCACCCCTTCTCCCTACCTTGGCTCCTGTCTGGTGGGGGAGACCCAGCCCATACCCGAGTGGCGTCTATCTAAGGGGAAAACCACCTCTACTTCAGGGAAGCTCCAGTCTGAGGGGGCAGGTGGGAAAACCCACAAGCCCCTTTGGCTCTCCCAGAGACACGCAGACCCCTCCCCCAAGCCAGGGTCACCCATCCCAGGGCCTCTGTCCTGCAAGCCAGGGAGACCCCTTCCATTGGGATCCCCTCTTTGGTGCCAGCCCAGCCAGCTTACCCAGGATCGTCCTTGGTCCCAGACACCCCAGACCGTCAGTCACTGGCAGCCAGAGCCCTCTCCCACTGACCCCAGGCCTCTGCTGTCCGGAGAGCAGAGCCACAGCGCAGCCGAAGGCTCTGGTTAGGGGCGTGGTTTGTGGCCCCAGAGACTTTCAATAGCCCCATTGAGTGGGGGCCCGGCAGGAATGCTGAGCTGGCCCGCACGGCCTGAGTCAGCAGCTGGGAAGCTTGGCACTGGGCCAGGGGGGCGGGGCGGAGGAGCCATCAATCAGCCCCCGACGCCGGGACAGAGGGGCAGCCGCGGAGGGGAAGAGACCCAGGCCTCCTGGCCCCTTCTGGGCCTGCCGTGCCACCTTCAGCACACCCTAGTCCTTCGAGTCCCGAGCTGGGGGTGGTGCAGGACGAGCGTGTGTTGCCATGTGTGTCTACTCGTCCCAACCGCCGAAACGAAAACCAAAACCACCACTGCAGAAGACAGAGTTGTTTTTCCACCTTGGCCTCCTCTCGTTGGATCCCTCATTCATTCCTTTCTTCACTCATTCATTCAACCAGCACCACCTCCTAGAACAGCCTGCCCTGTAGTCTCAGCACTTCCTGCTCCCATAGTCTGCGGCTCCCTTCCACAACTCTCTCAACTGGGCCTTACTGCTTTGTTGTTAGTTAATCTTTTTGTTACTCTTCCTTTGGGTCTTCAGTGGGTAGCACCTCCTCCAGGAAGCCTTTCTGGATTCATGCACCCTCAGGCCAGGCTAGGTTCTCTGGGTTTTCTGTGTCTTTTTAAATTTTGTTTTTTTAATCAGGACCTCATTTCTTTATTTTTGTCTCCCTTTTTTTTTTTCAAACGGAGTTTCAGTCTTGTTGCCCAGGCTGGAGTGCAATGGCACAATCTTGGCTCACTGCAACCTCCGCCTCTCAGATTCAAGCGATTCTCCTGCCTCAGATTCCCAAGTAGCTGGAATTACAGGCCCCCACCACCACGCCTGGCAATTTTTTTGTATTTTTAGTAGAGATGGGGTTTCTCCATGTTGGTCAGGCTGGTCTCGAACTCCCAACCTCAGCTGATCTGCCCGCCTCAGCCTCCCAGAGTGCTGGGATCACAGGTGTGAGCCACCGCAGTTGGCCTGCCTGCCTTTCCTTTCATTCCTTGCTTCCTTCCATTCTTTCTTTTCTTTCCTTTCTTTCTCTTTTTCTTTCTTTCAAAGAGTGTCCTAAATTATGGAACACGACTTTAGGCCTAAAGTAATTTCTAAGGTAACGTCTGAAACAAATGTCCATTCTATAATCAATATAACCAGGCCACATGTGGCAGCTTACACCTGTAACCCCAGCACTTAGGGAGGGTAAGGCAAGCAGAGCACTTGAGCCCAGGAGTTCAAGACCAGCCTGGTAACATGGTGAAACCCCATCTTCACAAAAAAATACAAAAACTAACCAGGCCTGTTCCCATGCACCTGTAGTCTCAGCTATTCAAAAAGCTGAGGTGGAAGGATTGCTTGAGCCCTGGAGGTTGAGGCTGCAGTGAGCCACCATTGTGCCACTGTTCTCCAGCATTGGCAATAGAGAGTGAGACCCTTTCTCAAAAGAAAAAAAAAAAAGAAAAAAAAAAAAGAGCCGGGCGCGGTGGCTCAAGCCTGTAATCCCAGCACTTTGGGAGGCCGAGGCGGGTGGATCACGAGGTCAAGAGATCGAGACCATCCTGGTCAACATGGTGAAACCCCGTCTCTACTAAAAATACAAAAAATTAGCTGGGCATGGTGGTGCGTGCCTGTAATCCCAGCTACTCAGGAGGCTGAGGCAGGAGAATTGCCTGAACCCAGGAGGCGGAGGTTGCGGTGAGCCGAGATCGCGCCACTGCACTCCAGCCTGGGTAACAAGAGCGAAACTCCGTCTCAAAAAAAAAAAAAAAAAAAAAAGAAAAAAAAAAAGAAAACTAGGCACACAAGGTGACAAGACGATATAACCAAGGGCTAGTTGAAATAACAGATGAAAAAACAGACCCATGAGAATTTTCATATTGCATTATACAACAAACATACTCATTATTTTTCATAAATGGAATCGTACAGTATGTGCTGTTACGCTTACCCAAGGGAAAGGCGCTTGAGGAGAGTGCTGACCCCCTCCTCCATTCACAACTCACACTCTAGGAGTCTGTTTTCAGGCTGCTGATAAAGACATACCCGAGTCTGGGGAAAAAAGGGAGGTTTAATTAGACTTACAGTTCCACCTGGCTGGGGAGGGCTCAGAGTCACGGCAGAGGGCGAAAAGCATCTCCTACACAGCAGCGGCAAAACAGGAGGAGGAAGAAGTGGAAGCAGAGCCAGGCGCGGTGGCTCACGCCTGTAATCCCAGCACTTTGGGAGGCCGAGGCGGGTGGATCACGAGGTCAAGAGATTGAGACCATCCTGGTCAACAAGGTGAAACCCCGTCTCTACTAAAAATACAAAAAATTAGCTGGGCATGGTGGCGCGTGCCTGTAATCCCAGCCACTCAGGAGGCGGAGGCAGGAGAATTGCCTGAACCCGGGAGGCGGAGGTTGCGGTGAGCTGAGATCGCGCCATTGCACTCCAGCCTGCTGGGTAACAAGAACGAAACTCCGTCTCAAAAAAAAAAAGTGGCCGGGCGCGGTGGCTCACGCCTGTAATCCCAGCACTTTGGGAGGCTGAGACGGGTGGATCACGAGGTCAAGAGATCGAGACCATCCTGGTCAACATGGTGAAACCCCGACTCTACTAAAAATACAAAAAAATTAGCTGGACATGGTGGCGTGTGCCTGCAATCCCAGCCACTCAGGAGGCTGAGGCAGGAGAATTGCCTGAACCCAGGAGGTGGAGGTTGCGGTGAGCCGAGATCAGCCATTGCACTCCAGCCTGGGTAAGGAGAGCGAAACTCCGTCTCAAAAAAAAAAAAAAAAAAAGTTGGAAGCAGAAACCCCTGATAAACCCATCAGTTCTCGTGAGACTTGGTCACTATCAGGAGAATAGCACAGGAAAGACTGGCCCCCTCCCCCACAGTGATTCAATTACCTCCTCCTGGGTTCCTCCCAGAACACGTGGGAATTCCAGGAGTTACAATTCAAGTTGAGATTTGCATGGGGACACAGCCAAACCATATCATTCCGCCTGGCCCCTCCAAATCTCATGCCTTCCCAACAGTCCCCCAGAATCTTAACTCATTTTAGCATTCACCCAAAAGTCCACAGTCCAAAATTTCATCTGAGACAAGTCCCTTCTGCCTATGAGCCTGTAAAATCAAAAACAAGCTAGTTACTCCCTAGATACAATGGGGGTGAAGGCGTTGGGTAAACACAGCCATTTCAAATGGGTGAAATAGGCCAAAATAAAAGGGTTACAGGGCCCATGCAAGTCCAAAATTCAGCAGGACAGTCAAATTTTAAAGCTCCAAAATGATATCCTTTGATTCCAGGTCTCACCTCCAGCTGATGCTGATGCAAGAGGTGAGTTCTCGTGGTCTGGAGAAGCTCTGCCTAAGGGGGCTGAGCCTGGGGTAACCTGCTATTCTCACCTTGAATTTCCCGCTCAGTGCGGGGCACTTCGGAGGATGGTCTCAGGTGAGCAGTCATGCCCGTCAACACGCTTGTCAATGTCCACCACTGGCTTCTTGACCTGGGCTCTAGGGGCCGAGGAAAGCCTGAGGGCACCCACTTCTGCTCACGCCCTCCCATGGGTGGACCTAATATTTATTACATTACCATTGACAGTTTCGGTGTGCCTGAACAGACCAGGATGTCCATTGTTTCCAGCAACTATGGAAAGTAGGCATCAGTAGCCCGATTTGGCGGACGAGAGACTTGGACTTAAGGAGATGAATGACCCGCCCAGTAGTTCTCAAGCTTGGCTGCATTTTGAAATCACCAGGGGAAGCTTTACAAATTAAATCTGAAGCCCTGTGGTGATATTAATTTACAGCTAAAATAAAGACCCACCAGACAAGCCCAGGCCCACAGCCAGTGGGGAGCAGAGTCTTCTTGATAATTCCCAATCTTAAACGGGTGCGAAGAACGGGGAGAGGTTCCGGGAGCACTGGCTGTCTGGGGTCCCACGGTGTGGAAGACGGAGCCCCACAGGACAGTCCTGGCTTCTGCAGAGCTAACTTCTACTTTGTCCTTTCCTGACTCCAGAGCTTGAGCCCAGAGAGTCAAAGCCCAGGGGGACAACGGGTGACTCAGATGCTTCCTGTTTTCTTGGCCACAGTGGCAGGGGGCTGGAAACAGCCCAGGCTGGGGTTCATGGCCTCCTAGAGGGGCCTGCAGAGAGGCAGGAGGAGTGAGCTGGGTAAAGTCCCAGAGGGCAGTTTTCTGATGGAGACAAGGGTGGTTTATTGGGTGACCAGGTCAACAGCAAAGGGACAAAGGAAGGAAGAATTTGAAGCTAGATTTCTTTTGGTTTTTTTTTTGAGACAGACTCTCACTGTCATCCAGGCTGGAGTGCAGTGGCACAACCTTAGCTCACCGCAACCTCCGCCTCCTGGGTTCAAGCAATTCCCTGCCTCAGCCTCCCGAGTAGCTAGGATTACAGGTGCCTGCCACCACACCCAGCTAATTTTTGTATTTTTAGTAGAGATGGGGTTTCACCATGTTGACCATGCTGGTCTCGAACACCTAACCTCGTGATCCACCCGCCTTGGCCTCCCAAAGTGCTGGGATTACAGGTGTGAGCCGCCGTGCTCAACCTTCCTTTTTTTCTTTTTGAGATAGTGTCTCCTTCACTCGCCCAGGCTGGAGTGCGGTGGTGCCATCTCTGCTCACTGCAACCTCTAACTCCAGGGCTCAGGTGATCCTCCTGCTTCAGTCTCCCAAGTAGCTGGAAGCACAGACACTTGCCACCACACCCGGCTGATTTTTTTCTATTTTTTTGGTAAAGACAATTTTGCCACGTTACTCAGGCTGGTCTTGACCCCCTGAGCTCGAATGATCCTCCTGCCTCAGCCTCTCAAAGTGCTGAGATAACCGCACTTTGTGTGAGCAACCGCACCCAGCCAAGAGTTCCTGACCTGTAAGATGATTTTCTGAGTCCTCAGCGTTCAATTAGAGGCCTGCAGCGCTGTGGCTGGAGCCCGGGTGTCAGTAGTTTTTAAAAGCACCCCAGGGGATGTTAATTTAGAACTAAAATCAAGACCCACCAGACAAGCCCAGGCCCCCAGCCAGTGGGGAGCAGAGTCTACTCGAGAATTCCAAATCTGAAGGCAGCGTGAAGAACTGGGGAGAGGGGTTAAAGAAGGGGCTCTGCTTTGGTCCAGGAAAACAAACGAGCTGGGAGGCTGTGTGGGTCAAGGGGAGCAGCTCTACGCAGGGAGGCGAAGGACCTGGGCTATTTTGTTCCTGCCCTACAATGGATGACTCTGTTACCCTGAGTAAGCCCCTGGCATCTCTGACTCTCTGCTTTCTGTCCTATGAAATGAGAAGGGGCTGGCCTAAGCTGAGCTCCAAGATTGACAGAAAACTCCTCACCTCTCCAGCCCTCCAGGGCACTGGGAGGCCTCCGAGACTTCATTTACATGGCTTTGATTCCAGGTCTGGCAAGCACCCTGAGAGGTGAGCAGGAAAAGCACTATCATTATCTGATTGCTCTGGGAAACGGCAATGATCAAAGCACCTAAGAAAGGTGCTGACCAAAGGTGCCCAGATATGGAGACCCAGAGACTTCTGGTGGCCCCACTTGGTCAAGTCCCCTTCCTTGGAGGATGGCCATTTGGAGATACTTATTTTAAAAATCATCCATGTTAGAATGTTGACTTAAATCATCTTCCTGCTAGTCACCTTTAAATAATAATCCTAAATTCAGAAAATGCTTTTTGGACAAAGAAGATGTACTCTAAAGTGAATTTTGGGCCAGGCATGGTGGCTTATGCCTGTAATCCCACACTTTGGGAGGCTGAGGCTGGAGGATCGCTTAAGTTCAGGAGTTTAAGACCAGCCTGGGCAATGTGGTGAGACCTGTAGTCCCAGCTACTCAGGAGGCAGAGGCGGGAGGACGGCTTGAGCTGGGAGGTTGAGGCTGTGGTGAGCCAGGATCACACCACTGCACTCCAGCCTGGGAGACCCTGTCTTAAATTTTTTTTTAAAAATTGAATTTTGTAATAATGAAAGGTAAACAGCCTTGATGTCCAGCCATAGGAAAAGGTACCCATGGAATGTGTATTAGCTATCTGCTGCTGAGTAACAAGTTACCCTCAAACTTACTGCCTTAAATAGCAAGCACTTATTATCACAGAGTCCCCATAGCGCAGGAATGCCAGCATGCCTTCACTGGGTGCCTCTGGCTCTGGGCCTGTCACAAGGCTGCAATCCAGGTCTCTACTGAGCCTGTGACCATCTCAAAGCTTGACTGGAAGAAGGTCCACTTCCAAGCTCACTCACAAGGCTATGGCCCAGGTCCGTGGCTCTGTGTTGGAGCCATCAGTTTCTCCATATGTGGGCCCCTCCACAGGCAGCTCACAAGGTGGCAGCTGGCCTCCTTCAGGGCCAGCAAGAGAGAGCAAACAACGTGGAAGGCACCTCATCTTGAAAGTGACAACCCTTCATTTTTGCTCATTTCTGTTCCTTGGAAGTGAGTCACTCGGTCTAGCCACACATTCAAGGGGAGAGGATTACACAGGGCATGAGTACCAGGAGGTGGGGTCCTTCTTAGAGGCTAACTACCATGTGGTATATGTGAGCTTTTTTTTTTTTTTCTTTTTTTTGAGACAGGATCTAGAGCACAGTGGTGTCATTACAGCTCACTATAGCCTCGACTACGGGAACTCAAGGGATCCTCTGCCTCAGTCTCCCGAGCAGCTAGGATATTGCAGATGCATGCCACCACAGCTGGGTAATTTTTAAAATTATTATTATTTGTAGAGACCAGGTCTTGCTATGCTGCCCAAGCTGGGCTCACGCAATCCTCCCACCTCAGCCTCCCAAGGTGCTGGATGACAGGCATGAGCTGCCATGTCTGGCCTGTGACCTTAAGTTAAATGAAGACAACAGGATGCAAAACTGCAAACACAGGGCGATCACATCTGACTAAGAATACAATAGGGAAAAAGATGGGAAGGAATTTGATGAAAATGCCCGTGTGGGGAGGGGCAACAGGGGGAGGGAGAGCGTTAGGAAAAATAGCTAATGCATGCTAGGCTGAATACTTAGGTGACCAGTTGATAGCTGCAACAAACCACCACAGCACACATTTACCTACGTAACAAACCTGCACACGTACCCCAGAACTTAACATAAACAAATCCTAAAATACGAGAAGGGGAAAAACCAAAACAGAACACTTACCACATCTAAAAAGGAAATACTGGGTTGGGCGCGGTGGCTCACGCCTGTGATCCCAGCACTTTGGGAGGCCAAGGAGGGCAGATCAGGAGGTCAAAAGATCCAGACCATCCTGGTCAACATAATGAAACTCCGTCTCTACTAAAAATACAAAAAGTAGCTGGGTGTGGTGGCTTGCGCCTATACTCCCGGTAACTCAGGAGGCTGAGGGAGGAGAATCTCTTGAACCTGGGACGTGGAGGTTGCAGTGAGCTGAGATCGCGACACTACACTCTAGCCTAGTGACAGAGCAACACTTCATCTCAAGGAAAAAAAAAAAAAAAAAAAGCAAACAGGGTCTGGATGATACAGCATCTTTGTAAGTTAGGTTTCTTGCTTTCCTACTTAGGGCCAAGGGGCTGGGTAGGAAGGAGGCCAGTCCCTGCTCTCCCTGCTGGAGCCTATCTGAGGAGTGAGAAGCTGTAAGTTCCCATGCTGGAACAGCCTCAGAGGATGCCTGGGAGGCAAATCCTACCCGCCTGTTATCTTATTGCACATTCCTGGGTTTGTTGGAGATGAGTGAGTGGTTCCAATACAGTGGATCCTCAGAATCACTGTTGATTTGGTGTAGAAGGGGTGGCCCAGGAAAGGGAAAGCAGCTGGCATGGTGGAAAGCACCTCAAAGCTGCAGCCTCAGACCCTGGGTCTCATTCAGGCCTCAGCTTCCTTATCCACAGAATGGGATAAAGATGAGTAATACTGCCAGGCGTGGTGGCTCACACCTGTGATCCCAGCACTTTGGGAGGCTGATGTGGGCAGATCACTTGAGGTCAGGAGTTCGAGACCAGCCTGGCTGACATGTGAAACCCCATCTCTACTAAAAATACAAAATTAGTCAGGTATGGTGGCACACACCTGTAGTCTCATCTTCTCAGGAGGCTGAGGCAGGAGAATCACTGGAACCTGAGCAGAGGTTGTGGTGAGTCGAGATCACACCACTGCAGTCTAGCCTGGTGACAGAGCAAGACTCCATCTCAAAAAAAAAAAAGAAAAAAGATAAGTAATATCACTCTTCCTCAATCAATGGAGTTAAATGGGATTGATTGTGCACAGAAATAGAAATATACTCTGTATGCTGTGAAGCTCTGGACCAGTGATGTTTTCTTCAGGGATTAACCGGAGTACATATACATACCTCAGTATTGCCTCTGAGCCCTCAGCTGGAGTCAGCCCTCCCCGAGCCACTGGGCAGCAGGCCTTGCTGCCTCCTGCCTCCTAAACCACAGTTCCATGCTCACCTCTAACTAGGTAATTGGCCACGTGTTTACGTTGAAGGTGCTTTGGTTCAAAAGGATGAGGTTACCTCTAATGAAGGACGATGCGGTGGCTCACGCTTGTAATCCCAGCCCTTTGGGAGCCCAAGGCGGGCAGATCACTTGAGGCCAGGAGTTTGAGACAAACCTGGCCAACATGGTGAAACTTCATCTCTACTAAAAACACAAAAGTTAGCTGGGTGTGGCAGGGCACACCTGTAATCCCAGCTATTTGGGAGGCTGAGGCAGGGGAATCATTTGAACCCGGGAGGCAGAGGCTGCAGGGAACTGAGATCATGCCACTGCACTCCAGCCTGAGCAACAGAGTGAGACTCTGTCTCAAAAATGAAAATCACATTTTCACTTTTAGAAATAAATGTACACTCACAGGTGTACACACAGACAGGGAGAGCAAAGCATTGTCTAGAAAAAAAATTCATCCGTAGGGTGCTGGCTAGATCAGCCATGGAACATCCAGGCAACGGAACGCTGGGAAGCCCTTAGAAAGAGTGATGCGGCCGGGCGCACTGGTTCACATCTGTCCTCTCAGCACTTTGGGAGGCCAAGGCAGGAGGATGGCTTGAGCCCAGGAGACCAAGACCAGCCTCGGTAACATACATGAGACTTCATCAGTACCACAACAACAACAAAGCTAGCTACTTGAGAGGCTGAGGTCAGGGGATTGCTTGAGCCCAGGAGTTTGAGGCTGCAGTGAGCTGTGATCCTGCCACTGCTCTCCAGCCTGGGTGATGGAGCAAGACCCTGTCTCCATAAATAAATAAATAATACCGCTTTACCCAGAGGAATGGATTCTAGTTCTGACTGCGTGTGACCTTTGGCCGTTCCGGGCCTCAGTTTCCCCACTGGGCACAGGGACTGCTTTAGCTGTCCTCTCCCTGGCTGACGAGTGACAGCTCCACCCTCTGAGTTCTCCTTCTGTCTCTCCCTCTACCTGCTCCACCCCCAGGCCAGGCTTGGCTCTGATATGAATGTCAGTTTCCTCAGGACTCACCTTGCCCTCCTGCCCCAAACACAAGCTCCCAGGTCCCTCTGTTACAAGGTCTTATGGCTCATTGCTCAACAGAACCAGCTTCAGAGACAACCACAGCAAACACAAGGAGCTCTGTGAGCCTCAGAGCATTCATTATCTCTAAAATGTTGGCTCCCTGGTTATTATTTTGGAACACTTCTACAGCCACTGCTGGGCCCTTGTGGCCAGTTCTCCCTTAAGAAGCAGTCAACCCCATCGTCCCTCTGTGAAGAAGGACCCAGCCTCCCTCCTTCCAACATGGCGCCTCTTCCCAGAGGAGGTGCACTGAGGCCTTCGCACCAAACCCCAGCCTGCTCCTGCCCCGGGGTGATCCTTTGAGCTTGTTCTCACGGCCTCTGTGCAGGAACGAAGGGGGAAAACTCTTCATTCATTCATTCACTCATCCATCCTTAAGCAAACAGCAGTACCATGGGCAAAGCCATGGGATTCAATGGAGAATAGAAACAGACAAGGTTGGCCGGGTGTGGTGGATACGTCTGTAATCCCAAAACTTTGGGAGGCTGAGGTGGGTGGATCACGAGCTCAGGAGTTTGAGACCAGCCTGGCCAAGATGGTGAAACCCCATCTCTACTAAAACTACAAAAATTAGCCAGGCGCAGTGGCAGGCACCTGTAATCCAAGCTACTTGTGAGGCTGAGGCAGGAGAATCACTTGAACCTGGTCGGCAGAGGTTGCAGTGAGCTGAGATTGCATCACTGCACTCCAACCTAAGTGACACAATGAGACTCTGTCTCCAAAAAAAAAAAAAGACAAGGTTAGAGGTTATGAGGAGATGGACTCTTAGCAAACAGCCTCCTAAATAAAAGTGAAACAAGGCCTGTGATGGATGCTCTGGAAGACGGACTCCAGAGACCCTCTCAGGGAGGCAAGCTGAGGGGCTTCTTCCCATCTTCACCTACCCCACAGCCTCCTCTCCCTTCACCCTTCAGAAACTGGAACCAGAGGACTTGGCAGGGGTCTTGGGCAGCCAGCCGTGGGGTTCCCCACCAGTGGAGATGGGGGGAGAAAAATGCGAGACACGATCCTAAAAATCTCCAGGAGATAATTTCAGGCCAAAGAACCCTGGTGGGAGGTGCTGGCCTGGCCAGTTCCAGACCTGTCACCATCATCATCATCACCTGTTCATGGCGCCAGCCTCCAGCCCTCCAAGGCCTGTATCCAAATCTCCATTCCTCCCCCCGCCTCCACCCCGTGGGCGTCTCAGGCAGCAAGGTCACTGCCGAGCGAATCTCTCAGTTTGGAATTGATGTTTTACTACTAATGCCAGTGTCTGCACCAGGACAGGAATTCTTCACGTGTGTGTGCACATGCATGTTATACACGAGTCCATACTCTGTGGATAGGCTGTCAACTCATTCCAGATTTACTGGAAGAGACTCAATTTCACATAGTTGGATGCCACAAACCATGAGAATGTCCAGAAAATTCCAATTTGATTATTTCTTTGGGCAGTACTCCTTCGGTCTAGTTCCAAAAAAAAAAAACAGACAAAAAAACAATTTGAGAACCAGCTTCAGAAGGGTTTTAGAATAACGGGCAAAAGGGAGGGAGGGAGAGTAAGATGACACGCAGAAATGCGTAACCCAAGTCCCGGGCGCATGCTGGAGACTGGCCACAAATGCATCTCAGCATTTTCAAGTATCCAGAGCTAAGAAGGAAAAAGATGACATGGATCCCAGCTCTTGAGAACTTTGGAAATTTCCCCCAAAAATCCTCAGAAAGGAGTGGTGGCGCAATGCAGGGTTAGAGGGGAACAGATTCACATTCCCTTTTTTTTTTTTGAGACAGAGTTTCGCTCTTGTTACCCAGGCTGGAGTGCAATGGCGCGATCTCGGCTCACCGCAACCTCCACCTCCCGGGTTCAGGCAATTCTCCTGCCTCAGCCTCCTGAGTAGCTGGGATTACAGGCACACGTCACCATGCCCAGCTGATTTTTTGTATTTTTAGTAGAGACGGGGTTTCACCATGTTGACCAGGATGGTCTCGATCTCTCGACCTTGTGATCCACCCGCCTCGGCCTCCCAAAGTGCTGGGATTACAGGCTTGAGCCACCGCGCCCGGCCACATTCCCTTTTTTAAACTATGGTTTGGTTACACAAGTGACTGCGTTTGGAAAAACTCACAGAATAGCACACTTAAGACTTGTGCCTCGGGCTGCTAGCAGCGGCTCACGCCTGTAATCCCAGCACTTTGGGAGGCTGGGGCAGGTGGATCACGAGGTCAGGAGATGGAGACCATCCTGGCTAACATAGTGAAACCTCGTCTCTACTAAAACACAAAAAATTAGCTGGGCATGGTGGTGCGTGCCTGTAGTCCAGCTACTAAGGAGGCTGAGGCAGGGGAATTGCTTGAACCCAGAAAGTTTAACCCAGAACGGAGGTTGCAGTGAGCTGAGATCGCACAACTGCACTCCAGCCTGATGATAGAGCAAGACTCCGCCTCAAAATAAAAAAAAAAAAAAGAACTGCTCAAGACTTAGTGATTTAGCCGGGCGCGGTGGCTCAAGCCTGTAATCTCAGCACTTTGGGAGGCCGAGGCGGGTGGATCACGAGGTCGAGAGATCGAGACCATCCTGGTCAACATGGTGAAACCCCGTCTCTACTAAAAGTGCAAAAAATTAGCTGGGCATGGTGGCACGTGCCTGTAATCCCAGCTACTCAGGAGGCTGAGGCAGGAGAATTGCCTGAGCCCAGGAGGCGGAGGTTGCGGTGAGCCGAGATCGCGCCATTGCACTCCAGCCTGGGTAACAAGGGTGAAACTCCGTCTCAAAAAAAAAAAAAAAAAAAAAGACTTAGTGATTTATAAAGAAAAGAGGTTTAATAGACTCACAATTCCACATTGCTGGAGAGGCCTCAGGAAACTTACAATCATAGTGGAGGGGGAAGCAACATACATCCTACACTGGCAGCAGGCAAGAGAGAACATGTGTGTGAAAGAGGAACTATCCGACATTTGTAAAAACATCCTATCTTGTGGGAACCCCTCACTACAACGAGAACACCGTGGGAGACACTGCCCCAATGATCCAATCACCTCCCACCAGGTCTCTTGCTTGACACGTGGGGATTGTGGGGACTACAATTCACAATGAGATTTGGGTGGGGACGCAAAGCATAACCAAATCAGGCCCAAAGTCCTCCTAGGAACCCAAGCGCGCCTCACTCACCCAACTCCAGGCTCTCCAGGACAGCTCTGCACCCTGGAGCCCGAGGGGCCATTCCCCAACCCTCCCTGGAGCTACACACATGCACACACAGGTACACACGGACTCAAGCACACAGGCACACATACCATGACCTCCTGCTGGGCCACATCAGCCCCACTCTCATCCCTGCAAACCCCCTCATCCATCCCACTATTTTCTTTTTCTTCTTCTTTTTTTTTTTTTTTTAAGACGGGGTTTCACCATGTTGGTCAGGCTGGTCTTGAACTCCCGACCTCAGGTGATCCGCCCGCCTTGGCCTCCAAAGTGCTTGGATTACAGGCATGAGCCACCACACCCGGCCCATCTCAGCATTTTCAGGGCTGCCCCTACCAGATTCCCCGCTTAACACAAAACCAAGACCCAGACAACCTGAAAACAGCCTGTTACCTCTTTACTAGAATCCCAGAGCTCAGGGAGACTTCAGACCAGCTGAGACCCGGCAGGGGACAATGGCAGGCCCAATGTTACCCAGCAGGCAGGGCTGAACCTTGCCTCCTGCTCCTGATTCTGACCCTGGGGCTTGCTCCCTTAGCTCAGGGCTGGACAGGGCTGAATTGGGCTGCAGGGCTGGTGGTGTGAAGGCTGGGGAGGTTGGGGGTGGGGGACCAAGAGACCTCCCTGGAGAAAGACCAGCTCCTGGGGCCAGGGAAGAGAACTGTTGAAGCTGGGCCCAGTAGTGCCCACTGGGACGATCCCAGCAGAGCAGCACTCACTTCATCCATAGGCGCCTCAGGCCCAGAGAGACGAAGCACCTGACACTAATCCCACAGCCAGTTCCTGGCAAGATGGAGGCAGGACTCAGCTCTCCTGAATCTCCAGTGTCCTCTCACTGCCACCCCTCGATTTCCTCCTAGTGATCCTGAGGCACAGAGCAGGCTGGGACCTTCCCCAGCAATCACCCTGTCTTTGCTCCCACAACTGAGGACAAGACCCTTTGCCTTTACCAAGCCTGTCTCAGAGTCACAGGGCTGAGGCTATGGCCTGGGCCCCTAACTCTGCAGCTCCCTTCAGGGAGGGAAGAAAAGGAAGCCAAATAGGCCCAGGAGCCACTTAAAACCTGGCCTCAGGGACTCTGGACTCCCTGCTGGAGGGAAAGGTCTCACTCTGGTCAAGCACTGGGAGCTCGCGCTTCAGACAGGGCCCAGGCAGCTTCTGCGGAGAACGTGTGGAGAAGGGCAACGGGGGTGCTGTCGTCCCCTTGCGCTGCTGTAACAAAATATCTCAGACTGGGTCATTCACGACCATCAGAAACGTACTACTGACCATTCCGGAATCTGGAAGTCGAAGACCGAGACACCAGCCGGTTTGCGTCTGGTGGGGTCTGCTGTCTGCTTCCAAGGTGGTGCCCTGTGGCTGAGCCCTCCAGAGTGGACCAACACTGTCCTCACATGAGGGGAGGGACCGAAGGATGAAAGGGGCCTGGCAGCTTCCCCGAGCCCTTTCATGAGGGTCACTAATTCATACTATCACACTGGTGATTAAGTTTCAACATAGGAATTTCAGGAGCATATTCAGAGCAGCACAGGGGCTTATCCACCCTCTTGCCAGCCAGAGCCAGGCTTGGAGTCCACGGGAGGCAAACAGGGCCTCAGCATGGAGGCTGCAGCCAGACCCCAGGCTGCTGACCACTGACCAGCCCCTCCAAAACAAACACCAGTCCTGACTCCACAGGAACGGGGCAGTTTTGAGAGATGACATCAGCTCTTTTTATTTTTTTATTTTTTGAGACGGAGTCTCACTCTGTCACCCAGGCTTGACTGCATTGGCGTGATCTCGGCTCACTACAACCTCTGCGTCCTGGGTTCAAGAGAGTCTCCTGCCTCAGCTTCCTGAGTAGCTGGGATTACAGGCACACACCACTGTGCCCAGCTAATTCTCGTATTTTTAGTAGAGATAGGGTTTCACCATGTTGGCCACGCTGGTCTCGAACTTCTGACCTCAGGTGATCCACACACATTGGCCTCCCAAAGTGCTGAGATTACAGGCATGAGCCACTGCGTCTGGCCAACGTCAGCTCTTAAAGTCTAATGTTTCCTGTCTACCTGAGCCCAGGGAGCAGAGTCCCCAGAGTCCACTCGCCTGTCCAGCAGCCTGCTCACCATGGAGGACACAGCCTTGCCTGGGCAACAGAGGGCAGGTGCAAGCAGAAAGAAGATACCAACATCCTAGGTCCCCAGACACATCTCAGGGTATTTACTCATGCTGTCCTTTCGCCAGGTCCCATGTCTTCCCCACTCTGCTCTCTTAGGAACATCTAGCAAACATCTAGCAAATGCCTCCACATCCTTAAAGCATGTCATTGAAAAGCCAGCACGACACCCTGAGTCTCTCACAATTCCATCCCTCCATCCGTTAGAGCCCTGGCCACCCTGCACGATATCGAGAAATGCCTCCCTTTGCTTCCCCTCGCTGCTCACCTTGTGTCCGCATGAGATCCCCAGTTCCAGAGAGCAAAGGCCAAGCTTCATTTCATTCTGGCCATAACCTCCTGGGGACTCAGAATATGGTTTTTTCTTTGTTTTGTTTTGTTTTGTTTTAAACGTAGTTTCACTTTGTCACCAAGACTGGAGTGCGGTGGCACGATCTAAGCCCACTACCACCTCTGTCAACCAGGTTCAAGCGATTCTCCTGCCTCAGTTTCCTGAGTAGCTGGGATTGCAGGTGCACACCACCACACCCAATTAATTTTTGTATTTGTAGCAGAGATGGGGTTTCACTGTGTTAGCCAGGATGGTCTCGATCTCCTGACCTCATGATTCACCTGCCTTGGTCTCCGAAAGTCCTAGGATTACAGGGGCCAGCCACTGTGCCCGGCCAGGACATGATTCTTGAGAAAAGGACAGAGGGCAGATGGGTAGGACAGCTGGTGGAGGAAATATCCTTATGGACACACCGTCATCCAATGATGACATTTTGCTAAGGGACCCAGCGCTGGCATCTGCTGTGAGAATCACTCCTGCCCCCATCAATGTGCCTGGGAACGTCAGAATTTGGGAATAAAGAGCTCAGTGCCTTCACCACAGGCATCACCAGTCAAAGCCCAAAGGGGCTGGCCCTTTCACCAGCTGGGACCCCAGGAAAGCAGCCGCCCCCCAGACCACCCCCAAGGAGGATTGTCTCCACACCTACCCCACCGGCACCCTGGGCTCCCTCAGCAAACCTCTGCACAGTCGCTAGGTAGCAAGGCCTGAGGGAGCTCTCTAGTTTCCTCAACCTCAAACGGGTCCACCGCTCAGCCAGGGTCACTCCAGATGGAGCTGACTTTCGTCCACACAACAGTACAAGCCTGCCCTCGCTGCAGCCCGGAACCTCCCGCCCCACCACAGCTGACGCTGCTTCTATATCCTTGTCTCAGAGGTTGTTCAATCAATAAGAGAAAACCCCTGGACCTTAGGAAGCACGTTAGCCATTGTTAGGTTCATTATCGTGTTATTTCGATTTAACGCACATCACTGAGTGTCCACTAGGTGGCAGCACTAGAGGACTAGATGTCGATGAACCCAGTGGGCACACTCTTGCCTCCCAGGGGCCTACAAGGGGGCAGGGGACAGACATATCAGCAGCCCATGTGGAAGTACAGGGTGGGAGGGGTAAACGCCAGCTGAAGGGACTTTAGTTAGCTGGAGGAAAACCCAGGGACACTTGGATTCTTAGTGGAGGCACTAGTAATCCCAGGTTAATCAGTTTTCAAGGCTTAAGACGTTCTGACCTACCCTGGAGGTTCAAAGCCAGAAGAGAGTACTTTCCAAGGGCCAGTTTGCTTCTGGTTCACCCTTACTCTTCAAAGTGCTGTCCTTAGCCAGATGTGGTGGGTCACGCCAGTAATCCCAGCCCTTTGGGAGGCCGAGACAGATGGATCACGAGGTCAGGAGTTCAAGACCATCGTGGTCAATATGGAAACCCGGTTTCTACTACAAATACAAAAAATTATCCAGGTATGCTGGCACGAGCCTGTAATTGCAGCTACTCTGGAGGCTGAGGCAGAAGAATCGCTTGAACCCAGGGGGCGGATCTTGCAGTGAGTGAAGATCATGCCATTGCATTCCAGTGTGGGTGACAGAGTGAGGCCCTGTTTCCAAAAAGAAAAAAAAAAGTGTAGTCCTTTGGGTTTCCCAGAGGCAAATGTGGGGTAATTTCCCGACTGCTGTTCCTTGATGTCCTCAAGACTCTCATAGGCTCTGCTCAGACTCTCAAGGTTGGCAAACTTGACCATGGCAGAAGTGGCTTTCAATGCTGGGCTCAATGGCCAGGCATTTTTTCCCACCTCCTTAGATCTTTGATGCCGTCAAGATAATTTTAAATATTGTGGCTCCTTTTTAAGGTTGCTTTCAGTAGGAAGACTGGTCTGAATAATCTAAACCTACTTCCCCTGAAAGGAGTGTTTCTCTACAATTTAGTCCTGACATTAAGCTTAATTATTATTATTATTATTACTATTATTGAGGTGGAATCTCACTCTGTTCCCCAGGCTGGAGTGCAGTGGCATGATCTCAGCTCACTACCACCTCTGGCTCCCAGGTTCAAGTGATTCTCCTGCCTCAGCCTCCTGAGTAGCTGGGATTACAGGTGCACACCACCACACCCGGTTAATTTTTGTACTTCTAGCAGAGATGGGGTTTCACTGTGTTAGCCAGGACGGCCTCGATCTCCTGACCTCATGATTCACCTGCCTCGGCCTCCCAAAGTGCTGGGATTACAGGCGCCAGCCACTGCGTCTGGCCAGGACATGATTCTTGAGGATAGGACAGAGGGCAGCCAGGTAGGACAGCTGGTGGAGGAAATATCCTTATGGACACACCGTCATGCAATCACGACATTTTGCTAAGGGACCCAGCGCTGGCATCTGCTGTGAGAATCACTCCTGCCCCCATCAATGTGCCTGGGAACGTCAGAATTTGGGAATAAAGAGCTCAGTGCCTTCACCACAGGCATCACCAGTCAAAGCCCAAAGGAGCTGGCCCTTTCACCAGCTGGGACCCCAGGAAAGCAGCCGCCCCCCAGACCACCCCCAAGGAGGATTGTCTCCACACCTACCCCACCGGCACCCTGGGCTCCCTCAGCAAACCTCTGCACAGTCGCTAGGTAGCAAGGCCTGAGGGAGCTCTCTAGTTTCCTCAATCTCAAACGGGTCCACCGCTCAGCCAGGGTCACTCCAGATGGAGCTGACTTTCGTCCACACAACAGTACAAGCCTGCCCTCGCTGCAGCCCGGAACCTCCCGCCCCACCACAGCTGACGCTGCTTCTATATCCTTGTCTCAGAGGTTGTTCAATCAGTAAGAGAAAACCCCTGGACCTTAGGAAGCACGTTAGCCATTGTTAGGTTCATTATCGTGTTATTTCGATTTAACGCACATCACTGAGTGTCCACTAGGTGGCAGCACTGGAGGACTAGATGAACCCAGTGGGCACACTCTTGCCTGGGAACGTCAGAATTAGGGAATAGAGACCTCAGTGCCTTCCCCACAGGCATCACGACTCAAAGCCAAAAGGAGCTGACCCTTTCCCCAGCTGGGACCCCAGGAAAGCAGCCTCCCCCCAGACCACAGCTCAGGTGCATGGTCGCGACACCCACCCCACCGGCCCCCTGGGCTCCCTCAGCAAGCGTCCCCCCAATCCCTATTTAGCGGGGCCTGAAGGAGCTCTCTAGTTTCCTCAACCTCAAACGGGTCCAGCCTGAGGCCAGGGTCAGTCCAGACGGGCCTGACTTTCGTCCACACAGCAGTACAAGCCTGCTCTTGCTGTTACCTCCCGCCCCACCACAGCTGATGCTGCTTCTATCGCCTTGTGTCAGGGGTTGTTGAATAAATACGTGAAAACCTCTCGACCTTAGGAAGCACGTTAGCCATTGTTAGGTTCATTATCGTGTTATTTCGATTTAACTCACATTACTGAGTATCCACCAGGTGGCAGCACTAGAGGACCGGATGCCCACGAACCCAGTGGGCACACTCTTGCCTCCCAGGAGGCTACAAGGGGGCAGGGAACAGACACATCAACAGCCCATGTGGAAGTGCAGGGTGGGAGGGGTAAACGCCAGCTGTGGGAACTTTAGTTAGCTGGAGGAAAACCCGGGGACACTTGGATTCCTAGTGGAGGCACTAGTAATCCCAGGTCACCCTAATCAGTTTTCAAGGCTTAAGACTTTCTGACCCACCCTGGTGGTTCAAAGTCAGAGTAGAGTACTTCCAAGGGCCAGTTTGCTTCTGGTTCACCCTTACTCTTCAAAGTGCAGTCCTGGCCGGCCGTGGTGGCTCACGCCTGTAATCCCAGCACTTTGGGAGGCCGAGGCGGGTGGATCACGAGGTCAAGGGATGGAGACCATCCTGGTCAACATGGTGAAACCCCGTCTCTACTAAAAATACAAAAATTAGCTGGGCATGGTGGTGCGTGCCTGTAATCCCAGCTACTCAGGAGGCTGAGGCAGGAGAATTGCCTGAACCCAGGAGGCAGAGGTTGCGGTGAGCCGAGACCACGCCATGGCACTCCAGCCTGGGTAACAAAAGTGAAACTTCATCTCAAAAAAAAAAAAAAAAAAAATCCAAAAAACCCAAAGTGCAGTCCTTGGCCAGACATGGTGGCTCACACCTGTAATCCCAGCGCTTTGGGAGGTTGAGACAGATGGATCACGAGGTCAGGAGTTCAAGAGTATCCTGGTCAATATGGAAACCCAGTTTCTACTAAAAACAAAAAATTAGCCAGGTGTGGTGGCTTGCGCCTGTAATTCCAGCTACTCTGGAGCCTGAGGCAGGAGAATCACTTGAACCCAGGAGGCAGATCTTGCAGTGAGTGAAGATCATGCCATTGCACTCCAGCGTAGGTGACAGAGTGAGGCCCCGTTTCCAAAAAAAAAAAAACAAAAAACAAACAAAAAAAAACCTGCAGTCCTTTGGGTTTCCCAGAGCCAAGTATGGGTTAATTTCCCCACTGCTGTTCCTTGATGTCCTCGACTCTAATAGGCTGTGCTCAGCTTCTCAAGGTTGGCAAACTAGACCATGGCACAAGTGGCTTTCAATGCTGGGCTCACTGGCCGGGCAATTTTTTCATACCTCCTGAGATCTTTGATGCTTTCAAGATAATTTTAAATATTGTGGCTCCTTTTTAAAGTTGTTTTCAGTAGGAAAACTGGTCTGAATAATCTAAACCTGCTTCTCCTGAAAGTAGAATTTCTCTCCAACTTGGTTCTATTTTTAACTTAGTTAATATTATTGAGCTTAGTCCTGACATTAAGCTAACTTCTTATTATTATTAAGGTGGAGTCTCACTGTCACCCAGGCTGGAGTGCGGTGGCACGATCTCAGCTCACTACCACCTCTGCAGCTCAGGTTCAAGTGATTCTCCTGCCTCCGCCTCCTGAGTAGCTGTGAGGTGTACGCCACCACACCTGGTTAATTTTTGTACTTCTAGCAGAGATGGAGTTTCACTGTTAGCCAGGATGTTCTCGATTTCCTGACCTCATGATTCACCTGCCTTGGCGTCCCAAAGTGCTGGGATTACAGGTGCCAGTCACTGTGCCCGGTCAGGACATGATTCTTGAGGAAAGGACAGAGGGCAGACGGGTAAGACAGCTGGTGGAGGAAATATCCTTATAGACACACCGTCATCCAATCACGACATTTTGCTAAGGGACCCAGCTCTGGCATCAGCTGTGAGAATCACTCCTGCCCCCATGAATGTGCCTGGGTACGTCAGAGTTTGGGAACAAAAACATCAGTGCCTTCACCGCATGTATCACCAGTCAAAGCCCAAAGGAGCTGGCCCTGTCCACCAGCTGGGACCCCAGGAAAGCAGCCACCCCCTGAGATCACCCCCCAGGGGGATGGTCTCGATGCACACCCCACCCACCCCCTGGGCTCCCTCAGCAAACCTCCGCACAATCGCTAGAAACTAGGCCTGAAGAAGCTCTCTAGTTTCCTCAATCTCAAACGGGTCCACTGCGGTGCCAGGGTCAGTCCAGACAGGGCTGACTTTCGTCCACACAGCGGTACAAGCCTGCCACTGAGGGAGCCCGGAACGTCCCGCCCCACCGCAGCTGATGCTGCTTCTATTACCTTGTCTCAGCGGTTGTTCAATCAATATGTGAAAACCCCTGGACCTTAGGAAGCACGTTAGTGATTGTTGGTTTATTATGGTGTTATTTCAATTTTACTCACATTATTCAGTGTCCACTAGGTGGCAGCATCAGACGACTAGATGCTGATGAACCCAGTGGGCACACTCTTGCCTCCCAGGAGCCTACAAGGGGGCAGGCGACAGACACATCAACAGCCCATGTGGAAGTGCAGGGTGGGGGGGGGGTAAATGCCAGCTGAAGGGACTTTAGTTAGTTGGAGGAAAACACAGAGACAGTTGGATTCCTTGTGGAGGCACTAGTAATCCCAGGTCACCCCAATCAGTTTTCAAGGCTTAAGACTTTCTGACCTACCCTGGTGGTTCAAAGCCAGAATAGAGTACTTCCAAGGGCCAGTTTGCTTCTGGTCACCCTTACTGTTCAAAGTAATGTCCTTGGCCAGATGTGGTGGCTCACACCAGTAATCCCAGCCGTTTGTGATGGTGAGACAGATGGACCACGAGGTCAGGAGTTCAAGACCATCCTGGTCAACATGGAAAAGCCGTCTCTACTAAAAATCCAAAAAGTAGCTAGGTGTGGTGGCACGGGCCTGTAATTCCAGCTACTCTGGAGGTTGAGGCAGGACAATCGCTAGAACCCAGGAGGCAGAGATTGCAGTGATGGAAGATCATGCCATTGCACTCCAACCTGGGTGACTGAGTGAGACCCCCGTACCCCCGCCAAAAAGAAAACAAAGTGCAGTCCTTTGGGTTTCCAAGAGCCAAGTGTAAAGTAATTTCCCCACTGCTGTTCCTTGATGTCCTCAAGACTCTCAGAGGCTCTGCTCAGCTTCTCAAGGTTGGCAAACCCGACAATGGCAGAAGTGGCTTTCAATGCTGGGCTCTCTGGCCAGGCATTTTTTCATACCTCCTGAGATCTTTGAGGCCCTGATGATGAATTTAAATATTGTTGTTCTTTTTAAGGTTGCTTTTAGTAGGAAGATTGGTCTGAATAATCTAAACCTGCTTCCCCTGAAAGTAGTTTCTCTCCAACTTAGTCCTGACATTAAGCTTAGTTATTTTTAGTATTACTGAGGTGGAGTCTCACTCTGTTGCCCAGGCTGTAGTGCAGTGGCATGATCTCAGCTCACTATAACCTCTGCTTCCCAGGTTCAAGTGATTCTCCTGCCTCAGCCTCCTGAGTAGCTGGGATTACAGGTGCACACCACCACACCCAATTAATTTTTGTATTTCTAGCAGAGACTGGGTTTTGCTCTGTTAGGCAGGATGGTGTTGATCTCCTGACCTCATGATTCACCTGCTGCGGCCTCCCAAAGTGCTGGGATTACAGGGGCCAGCCACTGTGCCCGGCCAGGACATGATTCTTGAGGAAAGGACAGAGGGCAGCCAGGTAGGACAGCTGGTGGAGGAAATATCCTTATGGACACAATGTCATCCAATCACGACATTTTTGTAAAGGACTCAGCTCTGGCATCTGCTGTGAGAATCACTCCTGCCCCCATGAATGTGCCTGGGAACATCAGAATTTGGGAAGAAAGACCTCAGTGCTTTTACCACAGGCATCACGACTCAAAGCCAAAAGGAGCTGACCCCGTCCACCAGCTGGGACCCCAGGAAAGCAGCCTCCCCCAACATCACCGCCAAGGTGGATGGTCGCGACACCCACCCCATCGGCCCCCTGGGCTCCCTCAGTGAGCGTCCCCACAATCCCTATTTAGTGAGGCCTGAAGGAGCTCTCCAGTTTTCTCAACCTCAAACGGGTCCAGCTTGAGGCCAGGGTCAGTCCAGATGGGCCTGACTTTCGTCCACACAGCAGTGCAAACCTGCTCTTGCTGGTATCTCCTGCCCTACCACAGCTGATGCTGCTTCTATCGCCTTGTGTCAGGGGTTGTTGAATAAATACGTGAAAATCCCTGGACCTTAGGAAGCACGTTAGCCACTGTTAGGTTCATTATGTTATTTTGATTTAACTCACATCACTGAGTGTCCACTAGGTGGCCGCACTAGAGGACTGGATTCCCATGAACCCAGTGGGCACACTCTTGCCTCCCAGGAGCCTATAGGGGTGCAGGGGACAGACACATCAACAGCCCATGTGGAAGTGCAGGGTGGGAGGGGTAAATGCCAGCTGTACAGACTTTAGTTAGCTGGAGGAAAACCCGGGGACACTTGGATTCCTTGTGGAGGCAGTAGTGGAGGCACTTTGAACCCTGGAGGTTCAAAGCCAGAGTCGAGTCCTTCCAAGGGTCAGTTTGCTTCTGGTTCACCATTACTCTTCAAAGTGCAGTCCTTAGCCAGATGTGGTGGCTCATGCCAGTAATCCCAGCCCTTTGGGAGGCCGAGACAGATGGATCACGAGGTCAGAAGTTCAAGACCATCCTGGTCAATATGGAAACCCAGTTTCTACTACAAATACAAAAAATTAACCAGGTGTGGTGGCACAAGCCTGTAATTGCAGCTCCTCTGGAGGCTGAGGCAGGAGAATCGCTTGGACCCAGAAGGTGGATCTTGCAGTGAGTGAAGATCATGTCATTGCCCTCCAGCGTGGGTGACAGAGTGAGGCCCCATTTCCAAAAAGATAAACAACAACAACAAAAAAAACAAAAAAGTGCAGTGCTTTGGGTTTCCCAGAGGCAAATGTGGGGTAATTTCCCCACTGCTGTTCCTTGATGTCCTCAATACTCTCATAGGCTCTGTTCAGCTTCTCAAGATTGGCAAACCCAACCATGGCAGAAGTGGCTTTCAATGCTGGGTTCACTGGCCAGGCATTTTTTCATACCTCCTTAGATGTTTGATGCACTCAAGATAATTTTAAATATTGTGGCTCATTTTTAAGGTTGCTTTCTGTAGGAAGACTGGTCTGAATAATCTAAACCTCCTTCTCCTGAAAGTAGTGTTTCTCTCCAACTTAGTCCTGACATTAAGCTTAGTTATTATTATTACTCAGGTGGAGTCTCACTCTGTTGCCCAGGCTGGAGTGCAGTGGCATGATCTCAGCTCACTACCATCTCTGCAGCCCAGATTCAAGTGATTCTCCTGCCTCAGCCTCCTGAGTAGCTGGGATTACAGGTGCACACCACCACACCCAGTTAATTTTTGTATTTCTAGCAGAGATGGGGTTTCACTGTGTTAGCCAGGATGGTGTTGATCTCCTGAGGTCATGATTCACCTGCCTCAGCCTCTCAAAGTGCTGGGATTACAGGGGCCAGCCACTGTGCCTGGCCAGGACATGATTCTTGAGGATAGGACAGAGGGCAGCCAGGTAGGACAGCTGGTGGAGGAAATATCCTTATGGAAACACCGTCATCCAATCACGACATTTTTCTAAGGGACCCAGCCCTGGCATCTGCTGTGAGAGTCACTCCTGCCCCCATGAGTGTGCCTGGGAACGTCAGAATTTGGGAATAGAGACCTCAGTGCCTTTACCACAGGCATCACGACTCAAAGCCAAAAGGAGCTGCCCCCGTCCACCAGCTGGGACCCCAGGAAAGCAGCCTCCCCCCAGACCACAGCCCAGGTGCATGGTCGCAACACCCACCCCACCTGCCCCCTCGGCTCCCTCAACAAGCGTCCCCACAATCCCTATTTAGCGAGGCCTGAAGGAGCTCTCTAGTTTCCTCAACCTCAAACGGGTCCAGCTTGAGGCCAGGGTCAGTCCAGACGGGCCTGACTTTCGTCCACACAGCAGTACAAGCCTGCTCTTGCTGTTACCTCCCGCCCCACCACAGCTGATGCTGCTTCTATCGCCTTATCTCAGGGGTTGTTGAATAAATACGTGAAAATCCCTGGACCTTAGGAAGCACGTTAGCCACTGTTAGGTTCATTATGTTATTTCGATTTAACTCACATCACTGAGTGTCCACTAGGTGGCAGCACTAGAGGACCGGATGCCCATGAACCCAGTGGGCACACTCTTGCCTCCCAGGAGCCTACAAGGGGGCAGGGGACAGACACATCAACAGCCCATGTGGAAGTGCAGGGTGGGAGGGGTAAACGCCAGCTGTGGGAACTTTAGTTAGCTGGAGGAAAACCCGGGGACACTAGTGGAGGATTCCTAGTGGAGGCACTAGTAATCCCAGGTCACCCTAATCAGTTTTCAAGGCTTAAGACTTTCTGACCGACCCTGGTGGTTCAAAGCCAGAGTAGAGTACTTTCAAGGGTCAGTTTGCTTCTGGTTCACCCTTACTCTTCAAAGTGCAGTCCTTGGCCAGATGTGGTGGCTCACGCCTGTAATCCAGCACTTTGGGAGGCCGAGGTGGGTGGATCACGAGGTCAAGTGATCGAGACCATCCTGGTCAACATGGTTAAACCCTGCCTCTACTAAAAATACCAAAAATTTGCGGGGCATGGCGGCGCGTGCCTGTAATCCCAGCTACTCAGGAGGCTGAGACTGAATTGCCTGAACCCAGGAGATGGCGGTTGCGGTCAGCCGAGATCGCGCCATTGCACTCCAGCCTGGGTAACAGGAGTGAAACTCCGTCTCAAAAACAACAACAACAACAACAACAACAACAAAAACCCAAAGTACAGTCCTTGGCCAGATGTGGTGGCTCCCACCTGTCATCCCAGCGCTTTGGGAGGCTGAGACAGATGGATCATGAGGTCAGGAGTTCAAGAGCATCCTGGTCAATATGGAAACTCAGTTTCTACTAAAAATACAAAAAATTAGCCAGGTGTGGTAGCACGAGCCTATAATTCCAGCTACTCTGGAGGCTGAGGCAGGAGAATCGCTTGAACCCAGGAGGCGGATCTTGCAGTGAGGTAAGATCATGCCTTTGCACTCCAGCGTGGGTGACAGAGTGAGGCCCAATTTCCAAAGAGGAAAAAAAAAAACAAACAAACCTACAGTCCTTTGGGTTTCCCAGAGCCAAGTATGGGGTAATTTCCCCACTGCTGTTCCTTGATGTCCTCAAGACTCTCATAGGCTCTGCTCAGCTTCTCAAGGTTGGCAAACTCGACCATGGCAGAAGTGACTTTCAATGCTGGGCTCACTGGCCAGGTAATTTTTTCATACCTCCTGATATCTTTGATGCACTGAAGATGATTTTAAATATTGTGGCTCTTTTTAAGGTTGCTTTCAGTAGGAAGATTGGTCTGAATAATCTAAACCTGCTTCCCCTGAAAGTAGAGTTTCTCTCCAACTTAGTCCTGACATTAAGCTGACTTATTATTATTATTGAAGTGGACTTTCACTCTGTTACCCAGGCTGGATCGCAGTGGCACAATCTCAGCTCACTACCACCTCTGCCTCCCAGGTTCAAGTAATTCTCTTGCCTCAGCCTCCTGAGTAGCTGGGATTACAGGTGCACACCACTACACCAGGTTTATTTTTGTATTTCTAGCAGAGATGTGGTTTCACTGTGTTAGCCAGGATGATCTCGATCTCCTGACCTCGTGATTGACCTGCCTCGGCCTCCCAAAGTGCTGGGATTACAGGTGCCAGTCACTGTGCCCGTCCAGGACATGTTTCTTGAGGAAAGGACAGAGGGCAGACGGGTAGGAAAGCTGGTGGAGGAAATATCCTTATGGACGCACCATCATCCAATCACGACATTTTGCTAAGGGACCCAGCTCTGGCATCTGCTGTGAGAATCACTCCTGCCCCCAAGAATGTGCCTGGGTACGTCAGAGTTTGGGAACAAAAACATCAGTGCCTTCATCGCATGTATCACCAGTCAAAGCCCAAAGGAGCTGGCCCTGTCCACCAGCTGGGACCCTAGGAAAGCAGCCACCCCCTGAGATTAACCCCCAAGGGCATCGTCTTGAAGCACACCCCACCCACTCCCTGGGCTCCCTCAGCAAACCTCCGCACAATCGCTAGAAACCAGGCCTGAAGGAGCTCTCTAGTTTCCTCAATCTCAAACGGGTCCACTGGGGTGCCAGGGTCAGTCCAGACGGGACTGACTTTCGTCCACACAGCGGTACAAGCCTGCCACTGAGGGAGCCCGGAACCTCCCGCCCCACCGCAGCTGATACTGCTTCTATTACCTTGTCTCAGCGGTTGTTCAATCAATACGTGAAAACCCCCGGACCTTAGGAAGCACGTTAGTGATTGTTGGTTTATTATGGTGTTATTTCAGTTTTACTCACATTATTCAGTGTCCACTAGGTGGCAGCACCAGACGACTAGATGCTGATGAACCCAGTGGGCACACTCTTGCCTCCCAGGAGCCTACAAGGGGGCAGGGGACAGACACATCAACAGCCCATGTGGAAGTGCAGGGTGGGGGGGTAAATGCCAGCTGAAGGGAATTTAGTTAGCTGGAGGAAAACACAGAGACACTTGGATTACTGGTGGAGGCACTAGTAATCCCAGGTCACCCTAATCAGTGTAAGGCTGGTTGCCACGTGGGAGTTCAGACAAGCCCATCTCCCCCCCGGGCTTGAAAATTTGCATCATGTTAATCATCTAGCTCCACCTTCGAAATCCCCTCTGCACTTGGCACCTAACCCCACCCTTGGAAATCGTCTCTGCACTGGGCACTTAGCCCCTTGGAAATCCCCTCTGCACTCGGCACCTAACCCCACCCTTGGAAATCCCTTCTGCACTCAGCACCTAGCTCCTTGGAACTCCCCTCTGCACTCGGCACCTAGCTCCTTGGAACTCCCCTCTGCACTCGGCACCTAGCTCCTTGGAACTCCCCTCTGCACTCGGCACCTAGCCCCACCCTTGGAAATCCCCTCTGCACTCGGCACCTAACCCCACCCTTGGAAATCCCCTCTGCACTTGGCACCTAGCCCCTTGGACATCCCCTCTGCACTCGGCACCTAGCCCCTTGGAAATCCCCTCTGCACTCGGCACCTAACCCCGCCCTTGGAAATCCCCTCTGCACTCGGCACCTAGCCCCTTGGAAATCCCCTCTGCACTCGGCACCTAACCCCACCCTTGGAAATCCCCTCTGCACTCAGCACCTAGCTCCTTGGAACTCCCCTCTGCACTCGGCACCTAGCTCCTTGGAACTCCCCTCTGCACTCGGCACCTAGCCCCACCCTTGGAAATCCCCTCTGCACTCGGCACCTAACCCCACCCTTGGAAATCCCCTCTGCACTTGGCACCTAGCCCCTTGGACATCCCCTCTGCACTCGGCACCTAGCCCCTTGGAAATCCCCTCTGCACTCGGCACCTAACCCCGCCCTTGGAAATCCCCTCTGCACTCGGCACTTAGACCCTTGGAAATCCCCTCTGCACCCGGCACTTAGCCAGCTCACCGGAAGTCCCGCCTACCTACCAATAGCAGCTCTCGCTGTCCACATCCTGTTTCTTCCAAATCCAATGGAACACCTTCACTCCCAAAGCCCCACTCCTGAGCGGAATCAGCGCAACTTCCCTGGGCCCTCTCTCCCCGACTAGGGAGCCTCAACCGGGAGCTGAATAAATAGGCATCTAGTTTTCTTGTGCTGGCCTCAGTTTCCTCGTTTTTAACTCGGCAATAAACCTACAGAGAATAAACTTTACAATCAGTTTTCAAGGCTTAAGACTTTCTGACCTACCCTGTGGTTCAAAGCCAGAGTAGAGTACTTCTAAGGGCCAGTTAGCTTCTGCTTCACCCTTACTCTTAAAAGTGAAGTCCTTGCCCTGATGGGGTGGCTCACACCTGTAATCTCAACCCTTTGGGACACCGAGACAGATGGATCACGAGGTCAGGAGTTCAAGAGCATCATGGTCAACATGGAAACCCAGTCTCTACTAAAAATACAAAAAATTAGCTAGGTGTGGTGGCATGCGTCTATAATTCCAGCTACTCTGGAGGCTGATGCAGGAGAATCCCTTGAACCCAGGAGGCAGAGGTTGCACTGAGTACAGATCATGCCATTGCACCCCAGCCTGGGTGACAGAGTGAGACTGTCTCAAAAAAAACCCCCAAAACTGCAGTCCTTTTATTTTCTCCGAGTCATGTGTGGGGTAATTTCCCCACTGCTGTTCCTTAATGTCCTCAAGATTCTCCTAGGCTCTCCTCAGCTCCTAAAGGTTGGCAAACTCGACCATGGCAGAAGTGGCTTCCAATGCTGGGCTTACTGGCCAGACAATTTTTTCATACCTCCTGAGATCTTTGATGCTTTCTAGATGATTTTAACTATTGTGGCCTATTTCTGAAGTTGCTTTTAGTAGGAAGATTGGTCTGAATAATCTAAATCTGCTTCTACTGAAAGTAGAGTTTCTCTTCAACTTAGTCCTAACATTAAGCTTAGTTATTATTATTGAGGTGGAGTCTCACTCTGTTGCCCAGGCTGGAGTGCAGTGGCACGATCTCAGCTCACTACCACCTCTGCAGCCCAGATTCAAGTGATTCTCCTGCCTCAGCCTCCTGAGTAGCTGGGATTACAGGTGCACACCACCACACCCGGTTAATTTTTGTATTTCTAGCAGAGATGGGGTTTCACTGTGTTAGCCAGGATGGTCTCAATCACCCGATCTCATGATTCACCTGCCTTGTCCTTCGAAAGTGCTGAGATTACAGGCACCAGCCACTGCACCTGGCGAGGACATGATTCTTGAGGAAAGGACAGAGGGCAGACAGGTAGGACAGCTGGTGGAGGAAATATCCTTATGGACACACCATCATCCAATCACGACATTTTGCTAAGGGACCCAGCTCTGGCATCTGCTGTGAGAATCACTCCTGCCCCCACGAAATGTGCCTGGGAATGTCAGAATTTGGGAATAAAAGACCTCGATGCCTTCATCACAGGCACCACCAGTCAAAGCACATAGGAGCTGGCTGGGTCCACCAGCTGGGACCCCAGGAAAGCAGCCACCCCTGAGATCACCCCGCAGTGGATGGTCTCAATGCACACCCCACCCGCCCCATGTGCTCCCTCAGCAAATGGGGACAGTCAATAGCTAGTGAGGCCTGAAGGAGTTCTCTAGTTTCCTCAACCTGAAAAGGATCCACCGCAGGACCAGGGTGAGAACAGGCGGGGCTGACTTTCATCCACACAGAGGTACAAGCCTGCCCCTGCTTGAGCCTGGAATCTCCCACCCCACCGCAGCTGATGCTGCTTCTATCACCTTGTCTCAGGGGTTGTTGAATCAATAAGTGAAAATCCCTGGACTTCAGGAAGCACGTTAGCCATTGTTAAGTTCATTATGTTATTTTTATTTAACGCACATCACTGAGTGTCCACTAGGTGGCAGCACTAGAGGACTAGATGCCCACGAACCCAGGGGGCACACTCTTGCCCCCAGCAGCCTACAAGGGGCAGGAGACAGACATATCAACAGCCAATGTGGAAGTGCAGGGTGGGAGGGGTAAACGCCAGCTGTAGGAACTTTAGTTAGCTGGAGGAAAACCCGGGACACTTGGATTCCTAGTGAAGGCACTAATAATCCCAGGTCACCCTAATAAGTTTTCAAGGCTTAAGACTTTCTGACCTACTCTGGTGGTTCAAAGCCAGAGTAGAGTACTTTCAAGGGCCAGTTTGCTTCTGGTTCACCCTTACTCTTCAAAGTGCTGTCCTTGGCCAGATGTGGTGGCTCACGCCAGTAATCCCATCCCTTTGGGAGGCCGAGACGGATGCATCACGAGGTCAGGAGTTTAAGACCATCCTGGTCAATATGGAAACCCAGTTTCTACTACAAATACAAAAAATTAGCCAGGTGTGGTTGCACAAGCCTGTAGTTGCAGCTACTCTGGAGGCAGGAGAATCGCTTGAACCCAGGAGGAGGATCTTGCAGTGAGTGAAGATCATGCCATTGCACTCCAGTGTGGGTGAGAGTGAGGCCCTGTTTCCAAAAAGAAAAAAAAAAAAAAAGTGTAGTCCTTTGGGTTTCCCAGAGGCAAATGTGGAATAATTTCCTGACTGCTGTTCCTTAATGTCCTCCAGACTCTTATAGGCCCTGCTCAGCTTCTCACGGTTGGCAAACTTGATCATGGCAGAAGTGGCTTTCAATGCTGGGCTCACTGGCCAGGCATTTTTTCATACCTCCTTAGATCTTTGATGCTTTCAAGATAATTTTAAATATTGTGGCTCCTTTTCAAGGTTGCTCTCAGTAGGAAGAGTGGTCTGAATAATCTAAACCTGCTTCCCCTGAAAGGAGTGTTTCTCTTCAACTTAGTTCTAACATTAAGCTTAGTTATTATTATTGAGGTGGAGTCTCAATCTGTTGCCCAGGCTGGAGTGTAGTGGCACGATCTCAGCTCACTACCACCTCTGCCTCCCAGGTTCAAGTGATTCTCCTGCCTCAGCCTCCTGAGTAGCTGGGATTACAGGTGCACACCACCACGTCCGGTTAATTTTTGTATTTCTAGCAGAAATGGGGGTTAGCCAGGATGGTCTCGATTTCCTGACCTCATGATTCACCTGCCTTGGCCTCTCAAAGTGCTGGGATTACAGGGGCCAGCTACTGCGTCTGGCCAGGACATGTTTCGTGAGGAAAGAACAGAGGGCAGCCAGATAGGACAGCTGGTAGAGAAAATATCCTTACGGACACACCATCATCCAATCAGGACATTTTGCTAAGGGACCCAGCGCTGGCATCTGCTGTGAGAATCACTCCTGCCCCCATGAATGTGCCTGGGAACGTCAGAATTTGGGAATAAAGACCTTGATGCCTTCACCACAGGCATCACCAGTCAAAGCCCAGAAAAGCTGCACCCTTCCACCAGCTGGGACCCCAGGAAAGCAGTCTCCCTCCAGGCCACCTCCCAGGTGGATTGTCTCAGCGCCCACCCCACCCGCCCCCGGGCTCCCTCAGCAAACCTCTGCATAATCGCTAGGTAGGAAGGCCTGAAGGAGCTCTCTAGTTTTTTCAACGTCAAACGGGTCCACCGCGGAGCCAAGGTCATTCCAGACCAGACTGACATTCGCCCACCAGCGGTACAAGCCTGCCCTTGCTGGCGCCTGGAACCTCCCGCCCCACCACAGCTGATGCTGCTTCTATCACCTTGTCTCAGGGGTTGTTGAATAAATACGTGAAAATCCCTGGACCTTAGGAAGCACGTTAGCCACTGTTAGGTTCATTATGTTATTTCGATTTAACTCACATCACTGAGTGTCCACTAGGTGGCAGCACTAGAGGAGCGGATGCCCATGAACCCAGTGGGCACACTCTTGCCTCCCAGGAGCCTACAAGGGGGCAGGGAACAGACACATCAACAGCCCATGTGGAAGTGCAGGGTGGGAGGGGTAAACGCCAGCTGTGGGAACTTTATTTAGCGGGAGGAAAACCCGGGGACACTTGGATTCCTAGTGGAGGCACTAGTAATCCCAGGTCACCCTAATCAGTTTTCATGGGTTAAGACTTTCTGACCTACCCTGGTGGTTCAAAGCCAGAGTAGAGTACTTCCAAGGGCCAGTTTGCTTCTGGTTCACCCTTACTCTTCAAAGTACTGTCCTTGGCCAGATGTGGTGGCTCACACCTGTAATCTCAGCCGTTTGGGACACTGAGACAGATCGATCACAAGGTCAGGAGTTCAAGACCATCCTGGTTAACATGGAAACCCAGTCTCTACTAAAAATACAAAAAATTAGCTAGGCGTGGTGGCATGTGCCTATAATGCCAGCTACTCTAGAGGCTGAGGCAGAAGAATCGCTTGAATCCAGGAGGCAGAGGTTGTAGTAAGCTGAGACCAGGCCACTGCACTCAGTCAGTGAACATCCTGCCAGTGCGTGCCAGCCTGGGTGACAGAGTAAGACTATGTCTCAAAAGAAATACAATAAATAAATAAATAAATAAATAAATGTGCAGTCCTTTGAGTTTCCCAGAGCCCAGTAGGGGGTAATTTCCCCACTGCTGCTCCTTGATGTCCTCAAGACTCTCATAGGCTCTGCTCAGCTTCTCAAGGTTGGCAAACCCGACCATGGCAGAAGTGGCTTTCAATGCTGGGCTCTCTGGCCAGGCATTTTTTCATACCTCCTGAGATCTCTGATACCCTGAAGATGATTTAAAATATTGTGGCTCTTTTTAAGGTTGCTTTCAGTAGGAAGATTGGTCTGAATAATCTAAACCTGCTTCCCCTGAAAGTAGTTTCTCTCCAACTTAGTCCTGACATTAAGCTTCGTTGTTATTACTGAGGTGGAGTCTCACTCTGTTGCCCAGGCTGGAGTGCAATGGCAATGATCTCAGCTCACTACAACCTCTGCTTCCCAGGTTCAAGTGATTCTCCTGCCTCAGCCTCCCGAGTAGCTGGGATTACAGGTGCACACCACCACACCCAATTAAGTTTTGTATTTCTAGCAGAGACTGGGTTTCGCTCTGTTAGGCAGGATGGTGTTGATCTCCTGACCTCACGATTCACCTGCCTCGGCCTCCCAAAGTCCTGGGACTACAGGGGCCAGCCACTGTGCCCGGCCAGGACATGTTTCTTGAGGAAAGGACAGAGGGCAGACAGGTAGGACAGCTGGTGGAGGAAATATCCTTATGGACACACCATCATCCAATCACGACATTTTTCTAAGGGATTCAGCCCTGGCATCTGCTGTGAGAATCACTCCTGCCGCCACGAATGTGCCTGGGAACGTCAGAATTTGGGAATAAAGAGCTCAGTGCCTTCACCACAGGCATCACCAGTCAAAGCCCAAAGGAGCTGGCCCCGTTCACCAGCTGGGACCCCAGGAAAGCAGCCGCCCCCCAGACCATCCCCCAGGTGGATGGTGTCGACAGCCACCCCAGCCACCCCCTGGGCTCCCTCAGCAAACCTCTGCACAGTCGCTAGGTAGCAAGGCCTGAAGGAGCTCACTAGTTTCTTCAACCTCAAACGGGTCCACCGCGCGGCCAGGATCAGTCCAGACAGGACTGACTTTCGTCCACACAGCGGAACAAGCCTGCCCTTGCTGGAGCCGGAAACCTCCCGCCCCACCGCAGCTGATGCTGCTTCTGTATCCTTGTCCCAGGGTTTGTTGAATCAATAAGTGAAAACCCCTGGGCCTTAAGAACCACGTTAGCCATTGTTAGGTTCATTACCGTGTTATTTCGATTTAACTCACATTACTGAGAGTCCACCAGGTGGCAGCACTGGAGGACTAGATGCTGATGAACCCATTGGGCACATTCTTGCCTCCCAGGAGCCTGCAAGGGGGCAGGAGAGACACATCAACAGCTGATGTTGAAGTGCAGGGTGGTGGGGGGGGGCGGTAAACGCCAGCTGTAGGAACTTTAGTTAGCGGGAGGAAAACCCGGGGACACTTGGATTCCTAGTGGAGCCACTAGTAATCCCAGGTCACCCTAATCGGTTTTCAAGGCTTAAGACTTTCTGACCTACCCTGGTGGTTCAAAGCCAGAGTAGAGTACTTCCAAGGGCCAGTTTGCTTCTGTTCACCCTTACTCTTCAAAGGGCAGTCCTTGGCCAGATGTGGTGGGTCACGCCAGTAATCCCAACCGTTTGTGACAGCAAGACAGATAGACCATGAGGTCAGGAGTTCAAGAGTATCCTGGTCAACATGGAAACCCAGTCTCTACTAAAAATACAAAAAATTAGCCAGGTGTAGTGGCACGGGCCTGTAATTCCAGCTACTATGGAGGCTGAGGCAGGAGAATCACTTGAACCCAGGAGGCGGAAGTTGCAGTGAGTGACGATCATGACATTGCACTCCAGCCTTGGCAACAGAGTGAGACTCCATCTCAGGAAAAAAAAAAAAAAGTGAAGTCCTTTGAGTTTCCTAGAGCCACGTGTTGGGTAATTTCCCCACTGCTGTTCCTTGATGTCTCCAAGACTCTCATAGGCTCTGCTCTGCTTCTCAATGTTGGCAAACTTGACCATGTCAGAAGTGGCTTCCAATGCTGGGTTCACTGGTCAGGCAATTTTTTCATATCTGTTTAGATCTTTGATGCTTTCAAGATGATTTCAAATATTGTGGCTCTTTTTTAAAGTTGTTTTCAGTAGGAAGATTGGTCTGAATAATCTAATTCTGCTTCTCCTGAAAGTAGAGTTTCTCTCCAACTTAGTTCTATCTTTAAGCTTAGTTAATAGTATTATTACTGACATGGAGTCTCACTCTGTTCCCCAGGCTGGAGTACAGTAGCACGATCTCAGCTCACTACAACCTCTGCTGTCGAGGTTCAAGTGATTCTCCCGCCTCAGCCTCCTGAGTAGCTGGGATTACAGGGGTGTGCCACCACATCCAGCTCATTTTGGTGTTTTTCAGTAGAGATGGGGTTTCACCATATTGGTCAGTCCAGTCTCGAACCCCTGGCCTCAAGTGGTCCACCCTTCTTGGCCTCCCAAAGTGCTGAGATCACAGGCATGAGCCACCATGCCCAGCCCTAACATTAAACTTAGTTCTAACATTAGAGTGTTTCTACTTAATTTTTTGATCCTATAATTGTACATCTTTTATAGATTCACAAAATGCACGTATTTGCTTTTTCTAAAATAGAGAAACAGGTTCTAAATAGCAACACTGGTATGGTTGGAATGTGTCCCCCAAAGTTCATGTGTTGGAAACTTAATCCCCAATGCAGCAATATGGAGAGGGGAGACCTTTAAAAGTTGATCAGGTCATGAAGACCCTGTCGTCATGAGTAGATTAAAGTTGTCATTTGAAGAGTGGGTTTATTAAGAAAGTGAATCCAGCTTCTTGCTCTCTCTTCACATGTGCTTTCTTTCTCTTGTGTGCATGCATGCTTTCACTCCCGCCTTCCACTACGTGATGAGGCAGCATGGAGGGCTAAGTCAAGGGCTCATTAGATGCCAGTTTCTTGATCTAGGACTCTCCAGCCCACAGAACCATATGAAATAAATTCATTTGTTATAAATTATCTGTTCTCAAGTATTCTGTTATAGCAGCATACAGCAGACTAAGACAAATACCAATATGAACAAGGAGAAACAAAGCAAGCTGTATCCACCCATCACCAATCCTGATATTATCTGTCCCAGGTCTATGCAGTTCCTTGGGACCTTACTGTGATCTTTTCTCAGGCTACTGTGGACACCCCAGGGCAACACCTGTCCCCTCTAGGCTCAAGCTACTGGAGGGGGAGGGGGATAAAAGTAAGGGTTGGCTGGGCGCGGTGACTCATGCCTGTAATCACAGCACTTTGGGAGACTGATGTGGGCAGATCACCTGAGGCCATGAGTTCGAGACCAGCCTGACCAATATGGTGAACACTCATCTCTACTAAAAATACAAAAATTAGCCAGGCATGGTGGAAGGTACCTATAGTCTCAGCTGAGGCAGGAGAATCGCTTGAACCTGGGAGGTGGAGGTTGCAGTGAGCTGAGATTGTGCCACTGCCCTCCTGGGTGACAGAGTGCCTGGGAAACAAAGCGAGACTGTCTCAAAAAAAGAGTAAGGGTTAGCTTCTAGATTTTTAAATTCAGCTTGCAAATCTTATTATTCTATTTATGTATTGCAAATTTTAACAATCTCCTTTGAGAGGTCTTTGAATATCTTTTGGTCCAGTTTCTAAATTTAGCTAATCAAACATCTTCTAATATTTTAAACTGTATTTTAAAAGTTAGACATATTTGAGTACTCCAGTTTTTAACTTGACCAACAAAACTTTCCTTCCCAAGTGTTGAATAATCTCTGTGAAATTTTTATAAGTTAAATTTATAAAAAATAAAAATCTAAATTTAATACAGAAAGTTAAAATAAGATGAATTTAAAGTTCTTTTAGATCTTCTAATATTGTGCAAAAACTTAGTAAGGTTTCAACTTAAAACTCTCAGCTTACTACATTTACTTTCAGTTTTTAGTTATAAGGTTATCACTTGAAAAGACCAAAGTGTCTTATACAAGTATTATAGACTATCAAACACACACAGATTACCTAACACCCTCTTTACACCAAAATATTAGTATCACAGCCAAGTAGCCCACCTGTAACAGCCCAGTGGATTCACCTTGCCTGCTGCCGAGGTACAGCCAACTTATCAAGACAGGGGAATTGCAAAAGAGAAAGAGTAATGGATGCAGAGTTGACTGTGCAGGAGACCACAGTTTTATGATTACTCAAGTCAGTCTCCCCCAATACTAGGAGATGAGGGTTTTAAAGGATAATTTTGTGGGGAGGGGGGCAGAGAATTGGGAGTGCTGATTGGTCGGCTCAGGGATGAAATCACAGGGAGTCTAAGCTGAGTCACTTCCTGGGTGGGGACCACAGAACTGGTTGGCAGGTCTAGGTGAGGCCCTCCTAGACCTGTTAGAAATGCAAAAACCAGAAAAGACATCTCAAAAGGCTGGTCTTAGGTTCACAATAGTGATGTCACCTTTAAGAGTAGCCCCTCTCTGGCCGGGCGCGGTGGCTCAAGCCTGTAATCCCAGCACTTTGGGAGGCCGAGGCGGGTGGATCACGAGGTCGAGAGATCGAGACCAACCTGGTCGACATGGTGAAACCCTGTCTCTACTAAAAAAAAATACAAAAAATTAGCTGGGCATGGTGGCGCGTGCCTGTAGTCCCAGCTAGTCAGGAGGCTGAGGCAGGAGAATTGCCTGAACCCAGGAGGCGGAGGTTGCGGTGAGCCGAGATCGCGCCATTGCACTCCAGCCTGGGCAACAAGAGCGAAACTCCGTCTCAAAAAAAAAAAAAAAAAAAAAAAGAGTAGCCCCTCTCATTCTAACTTGGTGGCTGGTGGCCTTTCATTTGTTTTACAGGAAGAAGCTTGGTGGCTTTTGGGAAGGGCTATTATTTAAACCATAAACTAAATTCCTTCCCAAGGCTAGTTTGGCCTACATCCAGGAATGGATGAGGACAGTTTAGAGGTTAGAAGCAAGATGCAGTTGCTAAGGTCTGGTGACTTTCACTGTCATACGAATTTCCTTAGCTATAATTTTGCAAAGGCGGTTTCACACCTCCTTGGAGCAAAGTTTTACACACACACTTCCCAGTCCTTTTGGTTCAGCTGTGTTCCAGCTGATAACCTGCATTTTGGCCCTTAATCCAGGTGTGGTGGGAAGAATAATCCTCCTCCCCAACTGCCACTGCAAGATGTTCACATTCTTGTCCTCAGAACCCATCAATATGTTGTGTTACATGACAGAAGGATTTTTGTAGATATGATGAAGAGTGTTGAACTGGGGAGAGTAGCCTGGATTATCCAGGTGGGCCCAGTGTCATCACGGGGTTCTTATAAGGGAAGGTTGGGGACAGGAGAGTCAGACAGAGAGATGTGACAACAGAAGCAGAGCTCAGTGATTGACAGCCGGCGGGAAGGGGCTGTGAGCCAAGGAACGTGGGCTGACCCTAGAAGATGGAAAAAGACAAGAAAACAGTTTCTCCCATCCAGAGCGTCCAGCGGGGACACAGCCTTGTGACATCTTGATTTTAGCCCGGTGAGATCATTTAGGACTGTGCTATCTAGAACTGTAAAATAATGAATCTGGATTGTTTTAAGCCACTGTGTTAGTGGTGATTTGCTACGGCAGCAACAGGAAACAAGTTCGCTACGTAAATAGAATTTTTCTTTTAACCCTAAGATTTCTGAATTCTGTGAGATCATAAGATATGTAAATATCCATCCCATTGAACTTTAAGAACTTTTGAATGCCCGCAACAAAGCGGCATCGTTTGTCTGGGGTAATATCTGAGGTTCATTGCCTTGCACCAAGGAAATCAAGAACATGGACACGCACAATGAGTAAATTTAAGAGCACAGGGTTTTTTGTTTATTTGTTTTTTGAGATGAAGTTTCCCTCTTGTTGCCCAGGCTGGAGTGCAACAAGAGGGAACAATCTCGGCTCACTGCAAGTTCCACCTCCCTGGTTCAAGTGATTCTCCTGCCTCAGCCTCCCGAGTAGCTGGGATTACAGGTGCATGCCACCACGCCTGGCTAATTTTTGTATTTTTAGAAAAGACAGGGTTTCCCCATGTTGACCAGGCTGGTCTCAAATCCCTGACCTCAGAGGATCCACCTGCCTCAGCCTCCCAAAGTGCTGGGATTACGGGCGTCAGCCGCCTCGCCCTCCCAGAGCAGAGATTGAATAGGCAAAAAAAAAGAGAAAAGAGAAAAGCTGTCTCTCCTGCAGAGAGAGAGGAGCTTGCAAGTGGGTCTTCTGGTTCTGTGGTGAAATGCCTGGGGTTTTCTAGATGAGCCTGAGGAGATCCTGTGTTACATAGGGCATGAGAAATTGTTCGGACCAGGACCAGGTGTGCCGTTTGGATAGTGCAAAGAAGCTGGCTGTCCCACCCTAATCTTTTATTATGCAGATGGGATCTCTACTTGGCTGGCACCATGTTGCCTGCTTTTTTACTGTATACGTGGTGACAAATAAAAGGGAAGGGGGAACCTCCATGTTAAGTATACCTGGCTGCCAGGTATCCCTTTTCTATTGGCATAGCTGCCAGCATTCACCTATGCAAGCTTTTGCCTTGCTTATCTATGCTTGTAGCTTGATTTTTCAGGCTGCTGTTTGTTAGAAAAGAAGTGATTTGGGGGCCGCTTTTTACTAAAAGGAAACCTTACCTGAGGACTCTCTTACCCTCCCTATTTGCCTAAATAATCTTTATAGCTTTTGTATCAGCAATAATAACAGTACTGAATAAACACAGCTCAAGGCTGTCTATGAAGCTGCATTCACCCAGCACACTCCACTCAAAACCTGCAGCCATCTTCCACCCAGTGCCTGGTGGATAATTGTCCAAACCAGCATTTCCACTGAAGCCATGCTCACAATCAATGGCTGACAGGTCTAGGTTCTTGGAAGGTGGCGTCTGCAGCTACAGGGTTTCTTGATGATGTTCAGGCATGGAGGACGATTGTAGGAGTCAGTCCTATCAGTCTATGAAACAAAACCCCTCATTCTTTTTTTTTTCTTTTTGTGACGGAGTTTTGCTCTTGTCACTGAGGCTGGAGTGCAGTGGTGTGTTCTTGGCTCACTGTAACTTCTGCCTCCCCAGTTCAAGCAATTCTGCCTCAACTTTCTAAGTAGGTGGGATTACAGGTGCCTGCCACCATGCCCAGTGAATTTTTTTTTTTTTTTTTTTTGAGACAGATTCTCGCTCTGTCACCAGGCGCCAGGCTGGAGTGCAGTGGCGTGACCTCAGCTCACTGCAACCTCTGCCTCCCGGGTTCAAGCAATTCTCCTGCCTCAGCCTCCTGAGTAGCTGGGACTACAGGTGCACACCACCATGCCCAGCTAATTTTTTTTTTTTTTTTTTTTTTTTTTAGTAGAGACAAGGTTTCACCATGTTGACCAGGATGGTCTTGATCTCTTGACCTCGTGATCCACCCTCCTTGGCCTCCCAAAGTGCTGGGATTACAGACGTGAGCCACTGCGCCTGGCCTGCCCAGTGAATTTTTGTATTTTTTGTAGAGACAGGGTTTCACCATTTTGGCCAGGCTAGTCTCGAACTCCTGACTTCAGGCAATCTGCCCACCTCAGCCTCCTAACATGCTGGGATTACAGGGGTGAGCCACTATGCCTACTATGCCTGGCCCCCTCATTCATTCTTTTTTTTATTTTTTGAGACAGGGTCTGACTCTGTCTCCCAGGCTGGAGGGCAGTGGTGCGATCTCAGCTCACTGCAACCTCCACCTCCCAGGCTTAAGCAATCCTCCTGCCTCAGCCTCCCAAGTAGCTGGGATTACAGGCATGTGCCAACATGCATGGCTAATTTTCATAGAGATGGGGTTTCACTATGTTGTCCAGGCTGGTCACAAACTTCTGACCTCAAGTCATCCACCTGCCTCGGTCTCCCAAAGTGCTGGGATTACAGGTGTGAGACCTTGTGACTGGCCCCCTCATTCATTCATCAAATAGCTCGTGTAACACCATGTTGAGGGGCCATGGCAGTGAACGAGGGTGAGTCTCCACCCTCACAGAGCTCCCACACTGGGGGAGCCACAGAGGACAGCCATGCTGTAGTGCAGTAAAAGCAGTGACAGCCAGCAGTGCAGAGCACCCCTCCAGCACTGAAGGGAGAGGGTGGGGCAGAGGGGGTGATAAGAAAGACTTGGAACACACAGGCTGACAAGTTCTAGGATATTTGTGGGGATAGAACAGCAGACTTTAAAATGTGGCGTGGGCTGGACGTGGTGGCTCACGCCTGTAATCCCAGCACTTTGGGAGGCCAAGGTGGGCAGATCACCTGAGGTCGGGAGTTCAAGACCAGCCTGACCAACATGGAGGAAACCCCATCTCTACTAAAACTACAAAATTAGCCAGATGTCATTGCAGGCTCCTGTTATCCCAGCTACTCAGGAGCTGAGGCAGGAGAATTGCTTGAACCTGGGAGGCAGAGGTTGCAGTGAGCTTAGATCATTCCACTGCACTCCAGCCTGGTGACAAGAGTGAAACTCCATCTCAAAAAACAAACAACAACAACAAAAACCCCATGGCCTGCCCAGCCTAGAAAACACAGAACGAATGGTTGCCATGTGTGAGGGCCCTTGGTAGGGAGGCAGAGAGACCCCAGGTGGGGCTGGTGGGGATCACACCAGAGCCTGGTCCTCAGTCAACGTGGACTCAGGCAGGCTGGGTTCCAGCCTCAACCATGTCTAGTGACCTCCATTTCTTTATCTGAACAATATCATTCACACTAGAACCTTCTTCCCCATAGGGAGGCAGGGGAGTGCAGGGAGAGCAGGCTCTGTCCAGGAAGGTGACCTTAGAGGGTCAGCTGGGCTCCCGCCAGTGGAGCCACTGTGGAGCTGAGCCCACTCACCTTCAAGGAAACCCCCTTCCCAATCCCCATTTTCCTTTTTCTTCCCGTTTCTTCTCCTCCTTCTGTCTCTTTCTCCAGCTCTTCTTCCTCCTCCCCCTCCTCTCCCTCCTTCTTCCCTCCTCCTCCTCCTCCTTCCCCCCTCCTCCTCAGATTCCATCTTCCCCTCCTCCCCTTTCTCCTCCTTCTCCTCCTCTTCCTTCTCCTCCTCCTCCCTCTCCTTCTCCTCCTCCCATTCCGCTTGCTCCTTCTCTTCTTTCTCCTTCTTCTCCCCCTCCTCCTCCTTCTCCTCCTGCTCTTTCTTCTCCCCCTCCCTCCTCCCACTTGGTCCTCTTCTCCTCCTTCTCCTTCCTCTCTTTCTCTTTCCTCTCCTTCTCCTTCTCTTCCTCCTCCTCATTCTTCTCCTCTTTCTCTCTTCTTCTTCTTTTTTTGAGACAGGGTCTTGTTCTGTCACCCAGGCTGGAGTGCAGTGGTGTGCACTGTAGCCTTGACCTTCTGAGCACCAGTGATCCGCCCACCTTGGCCTTCCACAGTGCTGAGATTGCAGGTGTGAGCCACTGTGCCAGGCCTCCCACTTTTCTTCTTATATGAAGTATCATGGGTACCTCTTTACCATTCTGAAATGAAACTCACAGTATAACCAATCCGCAGATGTAATTAAAAATACACTTTCATAATTGTCATATGAAGGAGACATAAAAAGAAAGCGATTGATAATGAATAAAATGAAATGTATTTCAGTCTGTAAATATTTGAGCATCACTGCATTAGGAAGACTTTGTAGTGTTTAATTACTCCCAGCTTTTAGCTATAAATAGAAGCACTGAGAACGTGACAAGTGACACGCAGGTGGATGTAAGTTGTTATTCTGGTGAGTCAAATACGGGAGATGGTTTTCTGAGAGAGGAGTATTTCTTGGTTAAATTCTACACTAAACAAAGTATATACATGTAAACAACAGTAGTTACATTCCCAGCAGCACGGCTCCACCTCTCCCTCTGCCCATTAAAAGCTGGCTCCCTTCACTTCACAGGAGTTGATCTCAAGTGCTCTTCTTAATAAAAGCCCTGCAGCTCAAACTTCGTCGCAGAGCCTGTTTTCCAGACACATGGCATTGGACAACATAGGTTACTCATGTGACTGGAGTCCTGGGAAGGGGGCTCATTCCTGCTGGGGGTGTTTGGGAGGAATGGAGCTGACTTGAGGGACAGGTAGGGCTTTAACAGTCTGAGACCGGGAGGAGGAGGAGGTAATTGTAGCTGGCCGTTATTGTCATTGTAAGGCCGTGGCTTTGCAGCAGTAGTTTATTCACACATTTCACAGGAGCCGGGGAGTGGTGAGGTCCTGGGGCTGTGATGGAAGAGTAGGCTAGACTGGGAGGGAAAATGTGCTTTATTTATAGGGCATGGAGAGTCACCGATGCTTTAGAGTGGGGAGAGGTGTGACAGATAGGCATTTTCAGAAAGGTCTCTGGTACAAACGCATGCTTTATTAAAAAGAGTTCACACCATTGCTGACTTCTGGGTGAGATACCATGAGGCCTGCCCAGAGCAGGGGCCGTGGGGATGCAGAGGTGAGAGATTCAGGAGTGGATGGTGCTGAACAAGGTGAAGGTCAGGTGTGAGAGTGGGATGCAGGGAAGGGCCAGAGATGGCCCCAAGCCCAGCCCCAGCCCAGAGTCAAGCATGCAGAGGGTCAGCACTGGGCAGGCATGGGTGGCTGCAGCGGTTGTGGTTTTCCTCCCTCCTTGAGTGAGGAGGTAGCTTTGTCCAGGGTTGGCTTGGGGGTGCAGGGTCAGCCTATGGGGCACATCAGGCCTGGGGATTCCAGCCTCTCTCAGTGGTCTGAGGGGAGGGGCCCGGAGAGGAAGGGCTGATAAATTAGGGAAACACTAGCTAACATAACAGGGAACTCCCTCGAGCACACATACCCATTTCAATGACTTAATCCATTAACAGTCTGCTCTTCCCTCCTGAAATGGTCCCATGCAGGTGTTCCTGGCTGGCAGGCAGCTCTCTTCTACGTGGTGATTCAGGGACCTGAGCTCCTTCCAGGTTTCGGTTCTGAGAGCCTCTAAAGGCCTTGGCATTTGGCACATTTGGCGGACACATTGGGAAAGAGGGACATTATCACCTCTTACCTGCCTCAACCAGAAAGTAACACACATCACTTCTGCTCGTGTCCCATTGGTGAGAAACAGTCACAGGGCCACACCCAGATGCAAGGCAGCCTGAGAAATATAGTCCTTGGTCAGGCACTTCATCCCAGTGACAGATAATGCCACATCTGCAAAAGGCGCACAGTGTTTGGTAGACAGGTAGCCATCTTTGGCACAGCTGGTGCCAGCCAGCAGGAAATGCCCTCAGTCCTCAGTGGGCTTCCATGAACAGGTGGACACCTGGAAGTATTGAGGGTACCTGGAGGTGCCCTGAGGGTGAGATCTGCCCACAGTAAACAAGAGGCTGTAGCGTGTGTGGAGTATAAGCCATGTGTGGACCTTCATGTGTGATGTGGCACTTGGATGCTCTGTATTATATACAGTCTTTTCACTTCAAGAAAAGAAAAATGGCTCAGAGCAGGCTGAGTTCTGTGAGGCTTGCAGGGCCAGACAGCCATGAGGAGGGGGGACTTCAGTCATGTCCCTCCTCCCCTGTACCCATGCCTGGGGACAATTATATAAAGGCATTTTGTTCCTGAGAGCTCCCTCACCCATTATCTTCATTTTCCTAGAATTTGTCATACAAAGAACAATGTGGCTGGGCATGACGGCTCACACCTGTCATCCCAGCACTTGGGAGGCCGAGGAGGGCAGATCACCTGAGGTTGGGAATTCGAGACCAGCCTGACCAACATGGAGAAACCCCGTCTTTACTAAAAATACAAAATCAGCTGGGCATCGTGGTGAATCCCTGTAATCTCAGCTACTTGGGAGGCTGAGACAGGAGAATCTTTGAACCCTGGAGGTGGAGTTTGCGGTGAGCCAAGATCTAGCCATTGCACTCCAGCCTGGGCAACAAGAGCAAAACGCCATCTCAAAACAAAAACAAAAACAAAAAAACCCCCACAATGTATAGCCAATCAATAGCTTATGTCATTTTAATGTAAATTATTAGTAAATAATTCAGGAACTACTTCTTCTTTTTTCCTCTAAAAACCCACTTGTTTTGATCAGACAGGGTGATGCATGCCTGTAATCCCAGCACTTTGGGAGGCCATAGTGGGTGGACTGCTTGAGCTCAGGAGTTTGAGACCAGCATGGGCAACATGGCAAAACTCCACCTCTACAAAAAATACAAAGATTAGCTGGGCATGGTGGTACGTACCTGTAGTCCCAGCTACTTGGGAGGCTGAGGTGGGAGGATGGCTTGAGCCTGGGAGGTTGAGGCTGCAGTGAGCTGAGACCACGCCATTGCACTCCAGCCTGGGTGACAGAGTCAGACCCTGTCTCAAACAAAACAAAACAACAAAACACCCTCTTGTAACTGCTGCTAATTGGAGTGTATATTCAGGTCAACTTGAATCTACGTTTCCAGGTAGCCACCCTCCAGCTTGGCCCAAATAAACTCCCTACTATATTAATTCTGCCTCAGCTTTTTGTTTAGATGGACAGTTTGCTGTTCCTTCTTTATCTTTTATATTGTTTGCCCTGCCCGCCTCAGTTTTCTTTTCCGGCATAATGAATTACCACATATTTAGCAGCCTAAACTGACATCCATTGATGAGCTCAGTGCTGTGACTCAGAGTCTAGGTGGGAATGACTGGGCTCTCTGCTTGGGGTTTCAGAGGGCTGAAATCAAGATGTGGCTGGCATGGGCTCTTATCTGAAGATTCTGGGATAGAATCTGCTTCCAGTCTCCTTCAGGTTATTGCTGGAATTTAGCTCGTTGCAGCTGCAGGACTGAAGTCCTGTTTTCTTGCTGGGTCAGCGATAGGGCTGGCTCTCAGCTGCTGGCAGCCACTCTGTATTGGGTGTGGCCCCTCCGTCTTCAAAGCCAGCAATGGTGCACTGAGTTCTTCAAGTGCTTCAAATCTTTGACTTCTCCAGCTCTTTGTACCTAAAATTCATGTTTATTTACTTCTTATCTGTCTGTTTCCTGGAATATAAACTCTGCAGGAGCAGAAATCTTCTGTTTTGTTTACTACTGCACCAGCAACTAGATTGCTGCCTAACACATAGTAGGCATTCAACACATATTTCTTGAATGAATGAAAGGATGGATATCTGAATAAATGAATGACAGGATATGGCACATGGCAGGAGTTTGGTAACCTCAAGGTGGCTGTAGTAAAAGATTTGGCCACTTTCCCAGGGCAAGGAGGTCAGCATATCTGGGTACCTCCTTTCCCCAAAGGGCAGGAGAACTCGGGAAGCAGTTGCTAAACGATGAAGGGGTAGGGCAGCACTGGATTGAGTCCTGTCTGTCCTGTCACTAGCCGTTGGATACAGATGCTCCTGGCTCCCATCCCTACCTGGTTGCTCTCTGAGAGGTCTGGTATCTGGCTGGGGCTGGGCCACTTAGGTCAAAGACCCATGGTGGGTTCTGCCCCTCACTGTCAGAGACATTAGCCTTTTCATCCTAATTTTCTTTTCTGCAGAGTGGGCATAATCATATCACACATGGATATTGTGAGAATTAGGTATCAATTAATTTACTCAACAAATATTTGTCAAGCACCTGCTCCGTGCCAGGCACAGTTCTGGGCCCTGGGGATACAGCAGCAAACGTAACAGCGAAGATGACATGGGCATATGGAGTCCTAGTGGAATACAGGCATCAGCCTGTGCTTGGGTGGTAGTCAGAGTCACTGCCTTTTTTGTTTTTGTTTTTTTTGGAGACGGAGTCTTGCTCTGTCACCCACGTTGGAGTGCAGTGGCATGATCTTGGCTCACTGCAACCTCTGCCTCCTGGGTTCAAGTGATTCTCTTGTTTCAGCCTCCCGAGTAGCTGGGACTACAGGCACACACCACCACACCCGGGCAATTTTTTTGTATTTTGAGTAGACATGGGGTTTCACTGTGTTAGCCAGGATGGTCTCAATCTCCTGACCTCGTGATCCTCCTGCCTCAGCCTCCCAAAGTGCTGGGATTACAGGCGTGAGCCATGGCACCCAGCCAAGAGTCACTGACTTTAGACAGACATTTAAGGCCCTCATGCCGAGGCCCTGTTTCTTCCCCTGAATCTCCATGCTTTTGCTATCCCTCTTCCTGTTGCTGCCTGGTGCAGACAGCCTCCTGCACCTTCCCCCATGCTCAGGAGCAGACATCTCCCCATTCTCGTAGGGAGGACACCGCTGACTCCCCTGAGCTCAGACACACAAAGTGATGGCAGCATCGATGTCTCCACCATCAGCTCCATCCAGGTATTCAGGGAATTTGTCCTTAGATGTCTCCTGGGACATTTAAAGCAATTAAGGGGTGAGGTGACTCACACCTGTAATCCCAGCACTTTGGGAGGCTGAGGCAGGAGGATCGCTTGAGCCCAGGAATTCAAGACCAGTGTGGCCAAGATCGGAAAACCCTGTCTCTACAAAAAGTAAAAAAGTTAGCCAGGTATGATCTGGTCATCCCAGCTATGTGGGATGCTGAGGGAGGAGGATCATGGGAGCTCAGGAGTCCAACGACACAAGGAGCCGTGATCGTGCCCCTGAGCTCCAGCCTGAGTGACAGAGCAGACTCTGTCTCAAATAAATAAAGCAATTAAGACAATCATTTATTGATGTCCAGCTATGTGCTGTGTCCACTTCCTCCAGGTAGCCTTCCCAGACTGCCCATAGCAGGGCCTGGTCCCTTTGGGCAGCCAGTCTGGCCTGTCCTGTCTCCTGTAGCACTTTGTAACCCACCCCACTGGGAGTCCTTATCTTACCTTCATTCCTGCTCCTGGCTGGGAGGGCTGCTAGGGTAAGTTGCCTGAGGAAGCAATTGATTGAAGTCTTACAAATTCCATCTTTGACCGCTGCAGCTAGCTCTTCACCCTTGAGAAAATAGAGACCAAAATAGTCTTCCATTTTGCAGTTGCCATTCTAAGGCCCTAACCTCTTCCCTTTGTCTTCCTGCTACTCCACCTTAAATGACTTCTTTATCCACCTCTTTAGTCCAGTTCTATTCCACTGCCTACTGCCACCCAAACTCACATATCCTCTCCAGTTGCCCAGTGTTAAAAACCCCCCATCCGCTCCGCCTTCCAGATGCCTGATGAATGAATAGATGATGCTGGCAGGTGAGCATGATGGGGAGAGGTGGGCTGGGATCTTGGCCTCTGCCCTGCCTGGCTGTGTGACTGAGGGGGAGACCCATAGTCACTCAGAGCCCAGGCTCCATATGGGTTCAATGGGGATGGTTACACTCATTGTCATGCGGGCCCTAGTGAGGTGTAACCTGGTTGGAGTGCAGAGAGCTGCAGAGGGGAGGCCATCTGTCTGTGGGTCAGAGAAGTCTCTGGACAGGAGTCGTTCTTAGGAAGAGAGGCAGGGCCAGGAGGTGGCCCAGGACAAAGTTGGCTCTCAGAGGGGAGGGATCACCTGGGCACAACAGGGAGCCTTGGGGTTGTCAGTGGGAGAGGGGACTTGATTCCAGCCAAGGGAACCATGGAAGAAGAACATGTTTGTTTGTTTGTTGTTTGTTTTTTGAGATGGAGTCTCGCTGTGTTGCCAAGTTGGAGTGCAGTGGCGTGATCTCGGCTCACTGCAACCTCTGCCTCCTCAAGCAATTCTCTTGCCTCAGCCTCCCTCGTAGTTGGGACTATAGGCATGTGCCACCACACCTGGCTAATTCTTTGTATTTTTGGTAGGGTTTCACCATATTAGCTAGCATGGTCTTGATCTCCTGACCTAGTGATTTGCCTGCCTCGGCCTCCCAAAGAGCTGGGATTACAGGCGTCAGCCACCGCACCTGGCCAAGAAGAACATTTTTTAACAGTAGAATAAATTCATGTTTATGAGCTGTTCTTTCCTGTTACATAAGAGTCTGTATGACATATGCTTTGGGAATCTCCAGACATACTTAGGGAAACCTGGCAGAAGGCTGGCCAGGTGGTCTCGGCAGGTGGGGATCACAGCCTGGGAAACATGACGGTTCATACACAGATCGAAGCTCTGAATGACTCAATGTTATCGATGCCACTAACCAATGCCTCCTTCCTTCCTGAGAGTCGGGGCTGCCGCTTCTGCATGTTTGTGGGTCCTGCAAGGTCCACCTAAGCATCTACCCCACCGTAGACCCTCACGGTTGGAGATTAAAGGGGATGTCTGCACGTGGATACCATGCATGTGTGCTGATCTTCTTTCTGGGGACCATCTTGGCTGCTATTCCTTCAGCCCAGGTAGTAGAGAGCTGACCCGGTAGAAAGGATCACGGAGAACTTTGTTCTCAGTGCCTGACTGCTTACAGCAGGAGGCTGCAGACGTCAGGGAAGAGGAATTCAGGCTGCCTGAAAGCAGCGTGAGGATGGAAGGAGGGGAAAAGGCTGCATTCTATCCTAGCACAGAGTTACCGGACATGAACACACTCGTGTGAATGCACGTGTGTGTGTGTGTGTGTGTGTGTGCATGCTTGCTTGCTTGTGCACATATGTGTGAAGCAGGAACCCAGGAGACTGACATTTCAATGGCAGAGCTCCAAGGCAACTCCCAAGAAATTTCTAAATCAAAAGACAGTGTTGCCTCCTGCTGTATCCATCAGGTCCTCGGAAATGATTTGCAGGCTGGATTTCAGGTACCGAGGCAAGGTCACTGGTGCTCACAGCCAGGGGTTCTGTTTGGAGTGCCCCTGCCAGGCAACCCCCACTTTGCCCAGAGGCCTCCTAAGGCCCTTGGACTTTGCTGCTCTGCTGTTGTCAATGCCCTGGCTCCCTCCTGAGGTCTAAGGTGGCCGTTTGTCGGGTCCCGGCCCACGGGAAGGGCAGAAGCAGGAGTCGAGGTGTGCGCATCCCCTTTTAGGCCACAGCCTGAAAGTTGCATCTATCCCAAGTGCTCCTGCCTGTGATGACAGAGCTTAGTCACATCATGCCACCTGGCTGTAGAGCAGGCTGGGAAAGGAGAGCTTTAGCTAAGTGGCCGTGGGCTCAGCCAAAAAAAACCACAGGGGTTCTGTTACTAAGGAAAGGAGAGAATGGGTATAGGAAGACAGCAGTTTCATCCACAAAGTGAGAGAGAGTGAATGTGGAGAGTGGACGGGAAGGGGTGAGTGTAGAGGCAGGGACACCAGGCAAGAGGCCACTGCAGTATTCCAGGTGAGAGTTACGGTGGCCCAGACTAGGAGGTAGCAGCCAGATGAGACAACTGGGAAGATTCTAGAAATATGGAGATGGTAGGACCCACAGGATTTGGTGTTAGTTAAATATTGAGGATGAAAGAGAAGGTGGAATCGGGGACAACATCTGCGTATCTGGCATGAACATTTGGCACACTTATTTAACACACATTCATCAAGTCCATCCCACCTACAGACACCATGCCTTAGTCCTAATGCAGACATGTGGCATCATCTCTGTCCTCAAGGGCATTGGAGGGGAAAGTGCAACCCCAGGAAACAAGAGGAAATTAGTTAGAACTGACTGTGGCTGGACAGGATTTCAGGGGAAGCAGAGATTGTCTCAAACATAGGGACCATTTGGTAGGGCTGAGCACTCCTGGGGGAGAAGACGGGATTCCAGGCAGGTAAGCAGAAGGACTCAAGACTTGGAAGTGGCCTAAGTTATCAGAAAAACCTTTCTGGTGCCGGCAGTGATGGCCATGGAGCAGAAGGAGATCCGGCTTTGGAACCAAATGGTTCTGATTCAAATTCTGGCTCTGTTTTCATGTGTTGCTGGTAAATTGTAAATTGGATCAGTCTGTATGGTAGACTATTTGACATTATCCATCAAAACTACAAACACACATACCCCTGTAGGAATTTATCCTATAGATATACTCACTTATAGGTGAAGCAACAAGTACATAAGGCTATTCATTGCCGCTTTTTTTTTTTTTTTTTGAGATGGAGTTTTGCTCTGTCACAAGGCTGGAGTGCAGTGGCATGATCTTGGCTCACTGCACCCTCTGCCTTCTAGGTTTAAACAGTTCTCCTGCCTCAGCCTCCCCAGTAGCTGGGACTACAGGTGTGTGCCACCATACCCAGCTAATTTTTGTATTTTTAGTAGAGATGGGGTTTCACTATGTTGGCTAGGATGGTCTCGATCTCCTGACCTCATGATCCACCTGCCTCGGCCTCTCAAAGTGCTGGGATTACAGGTGTGAGCCACCGTGCCCAGCCCATTGCAGCTGTTTTTTTTTTTTTTTTTTTGTAAATGCAAAAGATTGGAAACAACCCAAATGTCCACCAGTAGGGGACTGGGTAAATAAATCAGGATACACAGTTGATCCCTGGGTAACATGGATGTGAACTGTGAAGTCCACCTATATGTGGATTCTTTTCAATGAATATATTGGAACTTTCATTGATTTACCGTAATTTGAAAAAACAGATGAATCATATGTGTACCCCAGAAATATTGAAAAAATTAAGAAAAGTTAGGTATGTCATGAATACTTAAAATATATGTAGATATGTGTATTTTATCATTTACTATGATAAAATGTACACAAATCCATTATGAGAAGTTAAAATTTATCAAAACATATGCATACACTTAAGATTGTACATGGCACCATTCACAGTTGAGAGAAATGTAAACAACGCAAAGATGCAGCATTAAATCATAAGTGTATAAAATTAACTCTGGTACGTACGCTACTACAGTAATAATTCCACAGCACCTCTTATTGCTATTTCGGGGAGCTCAAGTGTTGCACGTATCTGCTTAGAGCACTGTGTGATGCTAATCATCTCCGTATGAGCAGTCGTCTCTCCAGTAAATTGCATGTGGCAGACAAAGTGATCTCTTCCAGCTCTGGTGTGTTTTTAATTGTGTTTAGCGCAATACCATAAACCTTGAATAACATAATGGGACCCATATGAAGTGCCACTAGTGATGCTGGAGGTGCTCCCAAGAAGCAGAGAAAGTCATGACATGATAAAGAAAAGCTGAATTGCTTGATATGTGCTATAGTTGAGGTCTGCCACTGTGGTTGCTGCCATTGTTCAGATAGATGATTCATCTTGTAAACAGACATCGTAACCTTATGGTATTGATAAATACAGTATAGTACTGTCAATACATTGTCTCTTCCTTAGGATTTCCTTCCTTCCTTCCTTCCTTCATTCCTTCCTTCCTTCCTTCTCTTTCTCTCTCTCTCTCTTTCTTTTTGACAGGGTCTCACTCTGTTGCCCAGGCTGGAGTGCTGTGGCACAATCTTGGTTCACTGTAGCCTCTGCTTCCCAGGCTCAAGTGATCCTCCTGCCTCAGCCTCCCAAGTAGCTGGGACTACAGGTGGGCACCACCACATTCGGCTAATTTTTGTATTTTTAGTAGAGATGGGGGTTTCACCATGTTGGCCAGGATGGTCTTGATTTCCTGGCTTCAAGTGATCCACCTGCCTTGGTCTCCCAAAGTACTGGGATTACAGGTGTGAGCCACTGCACCAGGCTTCCTTAGGATTTTCTTAGTAGCATTTTATTTCTCTAGCTTACTTTATTGTGAGAAGTCAGTATGTAATACATACATAAAATATGTGTTAATTGGTTATGTTATTGTTAAGGTGTCTAGTAGACTATTAGTAAAGTTTTGGGGTAGTCAAAAGTTATACATGGATTTTTGACTGTGCAGAGGGTTGGCACACCAACCCCCAGGTTGTTTAAGAGTCATCTGTGGCCAGGCATGGTGACTCACTCCTGTAATCCCAGCACTTTGGGAGGCCGAGGCATGAGGATCACCTGAGGTCAGGAGCTCAAGACCAGCCTGGCCAACATGGTGAAACCCTGTCTCTACTAAAAATACAAAAATTAGCCAGGCATGGTGGCACATGCCTGGAATCCCAGCTATTGAGAGGCTGAGGCAGGAGAATCACTTGAACCTGGGAGGTAAAGGTTGCAGTGAGCCGAGATTAGGTCACTGCACTCCAGCCTGGGTGACAGAGCACTGTCACAGAAAACAAAAAAAGTAAAACTATTCTTAGCTCACAGGCTGTACAAAAATAGGCAATGTGACCCTCAATCTGTAGTTTGTGCACAGGTCTTCTATCCCCTCAAATCCTCTGATAGGCAGAAAAGGCACTTCTGGCACCAATGCCTTCATCCGTCTGGGTCTTTGCCTCCCAGAGGCCAGTGGCCATGATAAGAACACCTGTCCCCACTGCCTCGGTGCTTGTTTCCAGAATAAAGGAGGAGGGAGTGGGCCCCTGGGCTCTGTTCCCTGATAAGCCCAAGACCTTTGAAGATCCGCCTCCTTCTAAATTAAAAACAGGCCTTCTCAAGAGCCTGACCCTCCTAACTTGGGCCAGGAACTGAGGTCATCTTGGGGCAGGACGAAGGGGCAAAGGTTGGCCCCAAGGCTGCCGCTTTTCCTCTCTGTCCTCCGTGGGTTCCAATCCTGACTCTAGGCCAGCCCCGACACAGGCAGCTCAGGTGGCGTCAGGGGTGCTGGGCTCAGAGAGGGCCGAGGGAGGCTGACATGTCCCTGGGCCTTCCTTCCTGTGGGAGGAATGGGGTTGGGAGATTTTCTTGAAAACCCGAGGGTGAAGGGCTCTCATGAGGAGGACTGACCACTTCCTTCAAAGCTAGCTCCTCTGATCTCCTCTTCCCTACCCTCTTTTCTTCCTCCACTCTCTGAACCTGTCTCTGTTTCCTTCCTCTCTAGGCCCCCCAGCACGCCCACTCTGCTGCTTCTGAGCCTTTGCTCAGATAGTGTTCTCCACCAGGCATTCCTGTCTCCCTTTCCCACCTGAAAGTACCATCTTTCTGATCCCATCTCTTCCTCACTCCAGTGGGCCAGCCTGGGGCTGGGAGCTGTCTTCCGGATGATGAGCACACAGAGCTGGCCTGATGAGAACCATGTCCCAATGCCATGTCTCCCTGTCACCCAGAGGGCATCTCCAGACCCATCAGCCTGGGATTTGAGGCCTCTCATGGCTATCTCTGGCTGCCTTCCCATCCAACTGCCCCTTGCTGCTCTCAGAGTGCTGGGAGGGGAGGGAATAGTGAAATCTAGGACTGGCCAATAGAAATATAAAGCGAGCTACATTGTTTTTGAAGCGGAGTCTCGCTCTGTCACCAGGCTGGAGTGCAGTGGCGGGATCTCACCTCACTGCAACCTCTGCCTCCTGGATTCAAGTGATTCTCTTGCCTCAGATTCCCGAGTAGCTAGGATTACAGGCACCCGCCACCACACCTGGCTAATTTTTTTTTTTTTTTTTTTTTTTGAGACGGAGTTTTGCTCTTGTTACCCAGGCTGGAGTGCAATGGCGTGATCTCGGCTCACCGCAACCTCCGCCTCCTGGGTTCAGGCAATTCTCCTGCCTCAGCCTCCTGAGGAGCTGGGATTACAGGCACGTGCCACCATGCCCAGCTAATTTTTTGTATTTTTAGTAGAGACGGGGTTTCACCATGTTGACCAGGATAGTCTCGATCTCTTGACCTCGTGATCCACCCACCTCGGCCTCCCAAAGTGCTGGGATTACAGGCTTGAGCCACCGCGCCCGGCAATTTTTGCATTTTTAGTAGAGGCAGCGTTTTACCGTATTGGCCAGGGTGATCTCAATCTCCTGACCTTGTGATCCACCTGCCTCAACCTCCCAAAATGAAGGGATTACAGGCATGAGCCACTGTGCCCAGCCAATAGAATTAATTTTAATAACATATGTCATGGAACCCATTATATCTCAAATGTTATTTTAACGTGTAATTGATATAAAATCATTAATGAGCTATTTCACATTTTTTTCTACCAAGTCTTCGAGATCTGGTGTGTGTGGTTTTGCTCACAGCACATCACCATTCACAGGAGCCATCCTCGGGTTCCCAGAAGCCGCACGTGGCAAGTGGCCCCTGTAGGGCCCCGCTCAGGCCCTGCCTAACTCTAACCCCCAACCCTTAATCCCCCAAAGGGTAGGTGTAATAGAAGGTCCCATGGGGGATTAAACTTGTCAGGGTTTTCTTTTCTTTTTGCTTTCCCAGGGTAGAGGTGAGGGAGATTATACCTGTGAGAAGCTTGGTGTATGCCCTGAGTCCTGGGCATGTAGGAGTCAACCAAGTCTCGTCTAGGAACTGGAGAACGTGCAGCCCTTTGTGTACGAGGGTTATATAAAAGGAGAGGTTTTGATATGGGTCCTTGGAAGAGAACCAGGCAGCTGCACCAGGCGTGTGTGCGTGCACGTGTGTGTGCATGTGTGGTGTGCATGTACGTGCATGTGCACACACTGCGGGCAGCTCATTACCTTGGAGGACAGGGGAGTGGGCTCCCGTCAGCACAGTTTGGAATGGGAAAGCCACGCTCTGGAACCCTGCGGAGTCCTGGCTGGGGGCAGCCTCTTCCTGTTACGGGCAGCAGGAAGGTTTTTCTAGGCAGGGACCTGGGTGTCCTCTCTTTTCCTTTCAGCACCTCCTTCCATCCCTCCCTTTCTCATGCCCCCTTTCTCTCCTTGCCCCAGAACTGACAAGGTGAACACTGCAGGCGAAAAGGCCTATATCTACCTGCTTCTCCTTGAAATGCCTGGATTCTGAGTGGTTCTGAGCAGAGTGCCGGGGAAGAGGCTGCAGAGCCCGGATTCTGTCCACCGGGAGGCCTGACTTTCAGGTGAGCAGCCTTTTTTACACCTGCACATTGTGACTGGGCAGGCAACCAGCTTCACCTGTCTGTGGCTTCAGACACTAGCCCCCTCCACTCAGCCACTTAGAAAATGTGTGTGGGTGTGGGAAGGGAATCCTAGACTGAGGGTGGTGTGGGGGGCTGTCTGTGGCACCAGGTTGATGGTTGGGGTCTCTAGGACAGGCCTGGTATAAAGGGTCATTTATTCTGACAGCTGTGCAGTGGGTACTGGTCCTGGCTGTGGCCGGCCAGAGCTTTCAGCAGCATGTAATTGGGGCCGAGGTGCGCTCTTGGCAGAAGTCACTGTTTCAGACTGGAACACTGTGTTGGTAACAGAAAGGCAGCCTGGCCCGGCCAGCTAACCATACAGCTAGAAAGTCATCTGGGTGACCAGCTGGTGCAGCTTCTTATGGTACAGATGGGCAAATAGAGGCTGCTGGTGGAGGGAGAAATGAGACTGAATGAGGGTAAAGGAGTGCGCCACACCGTATCTGAGCCAGCCCATTCACAGCTCTCTGGGGTGGGGCTCGTTATCCCTATTTTACAGATGGGAAGAGCCAGGTTCAGAGGTGTTAGGAGCTTGGAAGAGGCTCGTGGTTGGTAAGTGGCAGAGCCATGTTCCAACCCCATAAGAGTGATGCACACGCCCCTCCCGATGGGAGCTCATCTTTCCTTCAGTATTTCTCCCCTTCCTCCAGAATCTTGTATCTCAGAGTTTGGGAACAGGGAAGGAGAATTTCAGGGAATGAGCCAGGCAGTGTAGCAGGAGCCTCAGGCCAGTGACAGGTGAGTGAGAAATAGAACTTTATGATCGGGCGTGGTGGCTCACGCCTGTAATCCCAGCACTTTGGGAGGCCGAGGCGGGCAGATCACCTGAGGTCAGGAGCTTGAGACCACCCTGGCCAACATGGCAAAATCCTGTCTCTACTAAAAATATAAAAATCAGCTGGGTGTGGTGGCAGGTGCCCGTAATCCCAGCTACTCAGGAGGCTGAGGCCAGAGAATCACTTGAACCTGGGAGGAGGAGGTTGTAGTGAGCTGAGATTGTGCCACTGCACTCCAGTCTGGGCAACAGAGTGAGACTCTGTCTCGAAAAGAAAAGAAATAGCACTGTATTTTTCTATCATTTTACTTAATGTCAGTTTCAAGCCCTCTTGGAGGAGGGAAGCAGAAGAGGAAAATGGTGCAAACTTGATCTCAGGTGGTTGGAATTCTTCCCCTTTGCCTCAGGACGTGGTCTCAGTTAGACTGGATGGCTTGGCTCTCTCCTGACTATAGTGCCATTTCTAGGGGCCCAAGAGTCGTCCTGCTGCTTGGGCATTGCTGACACCCAGACACTTCTGTGAGGTGTTCACAGCCCTGTCTAGACATGCGTCCACCCAATCCCTTCCCCACCAATTCCACCTCTAGGTCTCCTGCTGTCCTAGGGGGTTCACTGTGGGTGCAGACTTTGGGAACAGGGAAGGAGAATTTCAGGGAGTGAGCCAGGCAATGTAGAAGGAGCCTTAGGCCAATGACTTAGGTGAGTGAGAAATAGAACTTTATGGTCTATCCCTCATCCCTGCAGCCTGAGGGATGAGGGGTCAGTAAGGGAGGTGGGGAGGTTTTCCTCTGGACTCCTGGGGACAGATCACCCGTGCGGAAAGGGTACCCACTCTGGTCCCTGGCTGCTCTGCTGATGGGGTGAGGGTGGGGCAGTGTTCTGAGGGTCTCTAACTGTGCAGGTGGTTTCCATTCTCTTTCTTGTGGACAATTCACATATTGCTCTGACATCATTAGTCAACCTCAATCCCCCAAGGCCATGGGGGTCTATGGCCCACCAGGCTCTGGAAGCCTTCACTTTTTGTACAGAGCACCTTGGCATAAGTGACTCCATCTTAGAAAAGGACTCCATCTTACATTTCAAAAGGCATCAAACCAACAGGGTCCAGATATTAACCTAATCAACAGAGATAACACCCAACTAAATAAGGTTTTCCCTGATTAAGCTTTACTATAAATCTTCACCAGAGGACTCAAGGGCCATAAAATGAGCAAAACTTCGCCACCTAGACACGGCCTTCTTGACAGACCCTGTCTTGCTGTCACTCATGATCAGCACTCAGGATCTGCTGCTGAAGGCTCTGCCCAAACTGAAGAGTCTTCCCTGCAAAACGTTAATGACCATCTGGATCAGGCCAGGACTGGTTCATTAACCCTTTTCCCTCTCTCCTTTTCTATCTTTTTTTTTCTGAGGCCAAGGGCCAAGTCTCACTCTGTCTCCCAGGCTGGAGTGCAATGGTGCCATCTCAGTTCACTGCAACCTCCGCCTCCCGGGTTCAAGTGATTCTCCTGCTTCAGTCTCCCAAGTAGCTGGGATTACAGGTGCATGCCACCACACCCGGCTAATTTTTGCTTTTTTAGTAGAGACGGAGTTTCGCTGTTTTGGCCAGGCTGGTCTCCAACTGCTGACCTCAGGTCATCTGCTCACCTCAGCCTCCCAAAGTGCTGGGATTACAGGTATGAGCCACTGTGCCTTGCCTTGCCTTCTTTCTTTTGATGCTAAATGTTACTGTTTAGTGTGAAATTTTCATCTATAACATTTATATATGAAGTATACTACAGTGTATGGTTTGCAATATTAACTGACTTGTTGAATGGCTTGAGCCTGTGTGCACACAGTTCTGATTACCAACTGAACAAAGAGTGCTAAGAACTGCCTTTTTGGGAATTCCATGTAGCTAGTGACTTTTACGATTTAAATAACATCAATAAAAGTCTGATCCTGTGTAAAGACAAAAACATGTGTGGACCTAGTTATGGCTGACCTTATGCCACTCATGATGCTTTCACTGGTCAATGCAGGGAGAAGGGGCAGGCTGCTTTGCCCAGGACTGGAGTTGGGTGGTTCTTGGGAAAGTGGACTTTCAGTCCTAAAACAGACATAGGCCAAGTCAGGGCGCTTATATCTATAATCCCAGCACTTTGGGAGGCCAAGGCAGAGGACTGCTTGAGCCCAGGAGTTCAAGACCAGCCTGGGCAACATAGAAAAACCCATCTCTGTAAAAAAATACAAAAATTGGCCAGATTGGTGGCATGCACCTGTGGTCCCAGCTACTTGTGAGGCTGAAGTGGGAGGATCACGCAAGCCAGGGAGGTCAAGGCTGTAGTGGGCTGAGATCGTGCCATTGCACTCCAGCCTCAGGGATGGAGCAAGACCCTGTCTCAAAATAAAGTAAAATAAAACAAATAAAACAAAAAAAATAAAACCGGCACATCCTGGGTGAACTGGGATAAGTTGGTCCTCTTATCTTTCTCCTTCCTTCTCCCTCTCCCTCCCCCAGCCTGGGATGGCTGGCCTGCAGGGGGAGGACAATCCTTGTATCCTGTGCTTGGTACAGGGTGCTAGGCAGACCAGGCCTTGGGAGTTGGTTTTGGGGGATGAGACAGTGAGACCAGCTTCAGCCGTCCCGACTGTTCCCGCCTCCAGGGTTTCTCCTACCATTTGGGGCAGAGTTTGAATTGTAATGCCCATCTGTGGCTGCTTTAACTTAAAAACAATATTTTAAATGACAAACTTTCCTTGTCCAAATGTTGGCGTTAAGTTAAACTCTGGGGGTGGGGTGGGGATGGGATGGGTATAGCGTTTCCTGGGACATGTGGACAAGCTGCCCCCAGGGGGCACTCACAGCCCGTCTGGGCAGCACCGTGCGGCCAGCGATGCCTCCTGGGATGCAGTCTGCAGACTCCTCCAGGAGCGGTTCCCAGGATGGGCAGGAGGGACTCTCAGGGTGGGGTGGGGTAGGGGGTTGGTGTGCTGACCTTTCAACTCCACAGTGTGATTCCTCCTCCCATTAGGAGAGGGTCCCGCAGAAGATCTAGCCCTGCCCAGGGTGGAGCAAGGATGGGCAGCAGGGAATGTGTATGCAAAGTGGTTTGAGGGAGACACGTAGAATATTTCTAGGGAAAGGGCCCACGGTTTTAATTAAGTATCACAAAAAGGGTTGGTACCTGCTTCACAGTTAGGAACCCTGCTCTGGGTAGCAGAATCCCCAGACAGGGTCAGTAGCTCCGGCACCATGGCTGGCTGGTCACTCTGGCAGTGGTGGGCAGCTCAAGCTTCTCTGAGCACCCAGAGAAAAAGCCAACAGAGACCGCCATTCTCTTCCCCAAAAGGGAACAGAAAATGCCCCCTATTCCCCTGGCCCCCGGCCAGCCCCGCTCTGCCTGGGCAGGGCTCACTACCCCATCTGAGGGAGGAGAAAGCCCAGTCCTGCTGCTTACTTGCCCATGTTGCTGGGCGCCGGGCCTTCATTTCCTTGCTTGTAAAGTGGGGATGTGAGTACCTGGTGTGTAGGGTGGTTCTGAGAAGCAAAGGAGATGATCCTCATGGGAGGGGTCTGAATTCCCACAGAGCTGGGCACTGGTGCCCTTGCTGCCTGTTCTTGGCTGACGCCCCTCCTCCAGGGACAAGGCCCTCTGTCCTGCAGGGCAGAGACACGGGCAGTGTGCATTTGCTGACAAGGACTTCCTGGCTGCAGCAGGACAGCATGTCTCCCCCAGAAAGGTAATAGGTAGGTCATGTAATTAAGCTAGAATGTGAGTTCCCCAGGGTAGGAGTTGTGTCTGTTTTGTTCATTCCGGTATCATCAGGGCCTAGAATAGAAGCTGGGGTGTGGTAGGTGCTTGAGAAATGTCTGTTGAAGCTGGGCGTGGTGGCTCATGCCTGTAATCTCACCACTTTGGGAGGCCATGGCAAGCGGATCACTTGAGGCCAGGACGCCCCTGGCCAACATGTGGAAACCCTGTCTCTACAAATTACAGAAATTAGCTGGGCGTCGTGGCAGCTGCCTGTAATTCCAGCTTCTCGGGAGGCTGAAGCACTAGAATTGCTTGAACCTGAGAAGCGGAGGTTGCAATGAGCCGAGATTGTGCCACTGCACTCCGGCCTGGGAGACAAAGTGAGACTCCATCTCAAACAAAACAAAACAAACAAACACAAAAACCAGAAAGAAGCCTCTGTTGAATAACTAATGGGGCACTGGGGAAGGGGCAGCCAAACATATCTAGTAAAGTGTAGGGAATGGGTGGGGAGGGGCTGTGCGACATTTTCCCTATAACCCAGTTTTAGTTCCGCCATAAACTCCCTGGGTGACCTCTGGTAAGTTCCTTCTCCTTTCTGGGCCTGTTTTCCCAACTGTAAAATGAGGGGATTGGCCCAGGAGCTGTGGCGGCCTGTGCCTCCATGGGAAGCATGCCTCACACTTGTCTAGAGAAGAGGGTTGATGGGGGAGGAGGGAGAGACGAGAGAAGCCCAGGGGGTCTGAAAGGGACCAAGAGGAGCTGCGGTGGCACGGGAACGTAGCAAGTGGGCACTCATTCTGTAGTGAGACCCAAACCCATCCTCTGGCAGCTGGTAACTGGAGCAGCTTTCTGCTGCCATCCACAGGAACAAGCATCTCCCCTCCCATCCCCAGCCCTTCTGCCTTCACCTGCAAAAGGAGGCACGAGTTGAGCCCCTGCTGCACTCCTTGAACCTGGGTTGAAGCCTCCACGGCCCCCTGAACCCTGGGGTGATAGCGAGGTGATGTGGTGGGGCTTTCATGTAGCTCCATGATATTATAAGCCATTAAATACTAAGCTTAACCACCACTGCCCTTTCTTTGGACTCTTGCCCTACATTTCTTCTGAGAGTAAGCTGACAATTACTTTTGTTCTATAGCCTGATATAAAGATATTGGCCAGACACAGTGGCTCATGCCTGTAATCCCAGCACTTTGGGAGGCCTAGGCGGGAGGATCACTTGAGCTCAGGAGTTCGAGACTAGTCTGGGCAATCAAGTGAGACTGCGTCTCTACTAAAAATTAAAAAAATTTAGCGGGGTGTGGTGATGCTATCTGTGGTCCCAGCTACTCAGGAAGCTGAGGTGGGAGGATCACTTGAACCAGGGAGGTCAGGGCTGCAGTAAGTGGTGACTGCACCACTGCACTCCAGCCTGGGTGAGAGTGAGACCCTGTCTTAAAAAAAAAAAAAAAAAAATCCAGCATGGTGGCCCACACCTGTAACACTATGGGAGGCTGAGGCAGGCACTGGCTTGAGCCCAGGAGTTTAAGACCAGCCTGGGCAATGTGGCAAAAACTCATCTCTACAAAAAATACAAAAAACTAGCTGGGTGTGATGGCGTGGGCCTGTAGTCCCAGCTACTAAGAAGGTTGAGGTGGGAGAATCACCTGAGCCCAGGGAGGTCAAGGCTGCAGTGAGCCATGTTTGTGTCACTGCACTCCAGCCTGGGCAATAGAGTGAGACCCTGTCTCAAAATAAATAAGTGAGACTCTTATATGTCCTTCTGAGAAAGTTCTAGCATGTTGCCCACCTTCCACCACCCACAGAAAAACCTAGCACTGTCTCCAGCACCACTGAAACCATACTAACTGAAACCAAATTGGATTAAAAATGACTTACAACAAAAGTAGAATGTGCTTCTGTGTGTGGAATTATACGATAATTTTTTTTTGAGACAGAATTTTGCTCTTGTTGCCCAGGCTGGAGTACAATGGTGCGAACTCAGCTCACTGCAACCTCCGCCACCTGGGTTCAAGTGATTCTCCTGCCTCAGCCTCCCGAGTAGCTGGGATTACAGGCACCTGCCACCATGCCCAGCTAATTTTTTGTAGTTTCACCATGTTGGCCCAGCTGGTCTCGAACTCCTGACCTCAGGTGATTCACCTGCCTTGGCCTCCCAAAGTGCTGGGATTACAGCCGTGAGCCATGGCACCCAGCCAAGACTTTTTTTTTTAAGTGAAAACTCTCCCTTCCCCCCATCTCATTGTCTAATATAAAAATTTTGGTGCGTCTTTCCAGACATTTCTATGCATATATGGACTGCAAACACAAACATTTATATCCTTTTTTGTACAAATAAGATCAGAATCTACATACTATTCAGCAATATATATATATTCTTCCAAGTCAGCATTTGTGAGACCCCTTTGATTCATTTCCAGTTTTCTATTATTGCAAACATTGCTAGTATGCTAATCTTTGTGCATTTGTGTGAGTTTATCTGCAAGGTAACTTTCTAGAAGTGGAATCACTGAATCAAAGCATATACATATTTAAAACGTTTATAGAAATCATCCAACTGCCAAGCTCAAATTTTTGTACATTTACATGTTCACCAACTGCAATTTGCTTATTTCCCCAAACAATGACCTGGCCATTTAAAAAATCTTTATCCTATAGATGAGGGTTATATCACAGTGTTTTAATTTACATTTCTTCAAATGTAAGTGAAGTTGAATACCTCTTGTATTTATGACCCTTTTATACTTTTTCCTACTCTCGAGATGTCTATTCCTCTCCCCTCCCCACCACCTCCTCCTCCTCCTCCTCCTCCTCCTCCTCCTTCTCTTCCTCCTCCTCCTCCTTCTTCTTCCTCTCTCTCTCTCTCTCTCTCCCCCCCCTCCCCTTCTTTCTCTCTTTCTTGGACAGGATCTCTCCCTGTCACCAGGCTGGAGTGCAATGGTTAGATCGCAGCTCAAGGCAGCCTCAAACGCCTGAGCTCAAGCTACCCACCCACCTCAGCCCCCTACACCGAGTAGTTGGGACTACAAGAATGCACCACCATGCTCGGCTAATTTTTTAATTTTTTGTAGAGATGAGGTGTCACTGTTTCGTCAAGGCTGGTCTTGAACTCCTGGCCTTAAGCAATCCTCCTGCCTTGGCCTCCCAAACTGCTGGAGCTATAGGTGTGAGCCACCATGCTCAGCTATATATTTTTTTCATTTTAAAAATCTACATGGTAACCATGATCACTATTCCCTTTATGGAGTCCTGGTTCCTTGTCTAGTTGCATTTTTAATACTACAGCCCTAGCGACTGTGAAGGTCCTTAGTCCACATATTGAGATTCAAGGGAGAAAGGCTTTTTGCCAGCTGCAGCTGAAGAGCAAGAGATGTAAAGGGCCTGTCCTCGGCCAGGTTTAGAATCTGATCCCTGCAGGGAGAAAAGGTGCAGCTGAGAGAGGAAAGATATGTTGGAGAGAAGTCTTTGATTTTAGTGCCTCTGGCAGCTGCCCTGTCTCCCCTTGACTTCAGTTTCTGTAAATGCAAAATGTGATTGAATCAAGTGAACTACCACCAAAGTGACTTCCTGTTTTAACATTTGATGATGCAGCCATAAAAAGGAACGAAATCATGTCCTTTGCAGCAACATGGCTGCAGCTGGAGGCCATTATCCTAAGCGAATTAATGCAGGAACAGAAAACCACATACTGCATGTTTTCACTTAGAAGTGGGAGCTAAACATTCGATACTTGTGGCATAAAGATGAGAACAAAAGACACTGGGAACTACTAGCGTGGGGAGAGAGGAGGGGAGGGAGGGGTTGAAAAACGAACTATTGGGTACCATGCTCAGTACCTGTGCGATGGGATCACTGGTAATCCAGACCTCAGCAGCATGTAGTACAGCCAGGTCACAAACCTTCACATGCACCCCGGAATCTAAAATAAAAGTTGAAAACATAATTAAATAAAACTTCCAGGCCAGGTGCGGTGGCCCACACTTGTAATTCCAGCACTTTGGGAGGCTGAGGCAGGCGGATCACCTGAGGTCAGGAGTTTGAAACCAGCCTGACCAACATGGAGATACCCCATCTCTACTAAAAATACACAAATTAGCTGGGCGTGGTGATGCACACCTGTAGTCCTAGCTACTCGGGAGGCTGGGACAGGAGAATTCCTTGAACTTGGAAGGTGGAGGTTGCAGTGAGCCAAGATCACACCACTGCACTGCAGCCTGGGTGACAGAGTGAGACTCTGTCTCAAAAAACAAAAAAACAACAACAAAAACCCTCCCATTCATTGAACAGATAAATCATACTAGGCCCAAAGCAGTTAAGTGGCTTATCAAAAGATACACAGCTGGTTTGTGATGGGTGGAGAGGCTGGGAACCAAAGAGAGAGCTGTGTTTGGAGTTTTCTACCCGGTCACCTGGCCTGTGGCACCAGCCCTCAGGTGGCTATAGAAGTTTGTGTCAGTTTCTTGGACTATTTCTGCCACATGCGATGGGTGACTTAATAACACCCATTTTATTCAGAAGGATTCCTAAAAATGATGTTCTTTTTGGATAATTTTTTTGAATAAATAATTTACTCTTGGCCAGGCACAGTGGCTCATGCCTGTAATCCCACCACTTTGGGAAGCCAAGGCAGGGAGATCACTTGAGCCCAGGAGTTCGAGACCAGCCTGGGCAATGTAGTGAGACTCCTGTCTCTATTTTTTAAAAGTAATAATAAATAAAAATAGTAAACTCACATAGTTTACAATAAAAAATATGAAAATACTCTGTGCCACCCTGTCACTCACTCAGCCACCCAATTCACCTCCTCACAGGCTACCCATGTTATTAGATTCTTGTGTAGCTTTGTAAATGTATTTTATGACTGTGCAAGTAAATACATTTTATATATTCCTTAAAAATTTGACGAGTTTATTCCTACATGATGTGACCTCAGACCTATTTCTCTTCCTTTATAAAAGGAGGAAGTAAACAGGGTGAAAAGTCAGCCCTTTCCAGCACTGAGGACTCGTGATGCAACAGCAGAGCTTTCCAACCTTTGCTGTGCATCGGAGGTCAAGGAGCAGTTAAGAATGCTGATGCCTGGGTCATACTCTGGGGCAATTAAATTAGGAGCTCTGGGCATGAGGCTTCAATTGCTCTTAAAGCTCCCAGTGATTCTGATGCTCACTATGTCCAGGGTGGAGCCTGAGATTCTGCATTTCCAGCAAGCTGCAGGTGAGGCTGACGCTGTATGCGCAGGTCCACACTCTGAGAAGCCAGGGTCGCTGCATTAGCATCGCTGGGAGTTCTTCAGACATGCAGACCCTCAGGGCCCACCCCAGACCTCCTCGACCTTAAACGTCAGCAGTTCAACAGGAGCCCTGTGAATCAGTCTTGTTGACAAGACGCATTCAGGTGCCCGAATCTGGCAGGACAATGATGCCCAGGGACATCTTTCCCAGGCAGAGCAGCCCGACCTGATCCCCCAGTCTGGCTTCCCCAAGTGCCTCTGTGCTGCTCAGGGGAACATACTCATTTTCAAAAACAGAACCTTTGATGCAGAAGTTACAAGGTTGTATTCACTTTTTGAGAATTCATTGAGCTGAATACTTAGGATCTTGCCAACGAAAAAGGGACAGGACCAGATTATCCCATCCCAAACCCCAAAAAGGATGAGTAGCCCAGACTCAGCTGTATTTTGCAGGACAGGGTGCACACACAGGGGTCATATTTGTGAGTCAAAAGGATTGTAGTGCGTTTGCTTTCTTTTTAACATGGAAGGGAGGAAGGAAGTTAAGGTGTGAGGGGGTCTGTCTCAGCCATTAGAGTACCTGGGTCTGTTGACAATTGAAAAGGCTCTTCGGTGAGCCTCAGTTTCCTCATCTGTATGAGGTGGCTAATGATGCCTTTTTCTCTAGTTTTTTGCTTTTTTTGAGATGGAGTCTCACTCTGTTGCCCAGGCTAGAGTGCAATGGTGAGATCTCAGCTCTCTGCAACCTCTGCCTTCAGGGTTCAAGTGATTCTCCTGTCTCAGCCTGCCTGGGTAATTTTTTTGTATTTTTAGTAGAGACAGGGTTTCACCATGTTGATCAGGCTGGTCTCAAACTCCTGACCTCAAGTGATCCACCCGCCTCAGCCTCCCAAAGTGTCTCCCAAAGAGCAAGCCACTGTGTCAGGCCAGGTTTTTCAATTTAAGGTCAAACAACATTCAAGCAAAGGAGTAGTCTGGCACATAGTAGGCTCTCAAATCTCTCCAATCCAGCCTTGTTGGAGACTTCCCATGAAATGGGTTATGGTCAGGTCCTGGTGCTGTGGTTGGTGATGTCAGACAGACCTGGTCTGCCCCTCACTAGCTGCGGGACCCTACATGAGTCATTTTGTCTCGCTGCACCTCAGTTTGCTCGTCTGTTGAATCACATGGTAGAACCACCTTTGGCAAGGTTGTCATAAGGATTAAATGAGGTCGAGAGTGTGAGGGTTGGTGGCTGGTGCCAGGCTCAGAGCCGCGGCTCTGTCGGCCTGAGTTCAGGCTGTGGGTAGCCAGCTGTGGGAGCCCTGGCTTCAGAGAACAGAGTCCCCTTTGACTCTGGCGGCCACTGTAGTCATTATTCCATAATCGCTGAGCCCTGGAGAGCAAATACCCCCGCAGGCCAGCTTTTTTCTTGGCTGCAGCCCCTTCAGCCAGCCAGGTTTGGGTTGGCGGGGCAGAGCGAGAGGCATGGCTGTGACGTGAGCACGAGTCCCCACGTGTGCTGAAGCTATGCCGATGAGGGTGGGGGCTTACAGCCTGTCTCAGTGGCTCAGGGCGGCTCCTACTCTTAGCTCCCAGAGCCTGGCAGGGCTTGCTGCTTTGGGCCAGTAGAGGGAGAGCGACTTGGCCTCACTGGGACTCAGGCCATCCCTAAGGCGTGGGCGTGATTATTATTCTTATGTTATAGTTGGGGAAACTGAAGTCCCCAACTCTGGTAACCACCAGAGTGCAAGGAAGGCAGAGGTCCTTTCTGATTTGGTCCTGCTGTAGCTCTGAAGGTCCAACCCATTCCCTGTGTTGCGTTGTTTCCAGAAGGCATTCATTCATTCATTCACTCATCCATTCATTCATTCGACAGGGCCTCACTCTGTTGCCCAGGCTGGAGTGCAGTGGTGTGATCTCAGCTCACTGCAGCCTCTGCCTCCCGAGTTCAAGCGATTCTCCTGCCTCAGCCTCCTGAGTAGCTGGGATTATAGGTGCCCACTACCATGCTTGGCTAATTTTGTATTTTTAATAGAGACAGGGTTTCACCATGTTGGCTAGATTGGTCTCAAACTCCTGACCTCAAATAATACACCGCCTTGACCTCCCAAAGTGCTGGGATTACAGGCATGAGCCACCGTGCCTGGCCTGATGAGACCATTTAAATGGAGGTCTTCTAAGGTCTTTTGTGGCTCACGCTTGTAATCCCAGCACTTAGGGAGGCCAAGGGTGGAGGATCACCTGAGATCAGGAGTTCAAGACCAGCCTGGCCAACATGATGAAACCTCGTTTCTACTAAAAATACAAAAATTAGCCGGGCGTGGTGGTAGACGCCCGTAATCCCAGCTACTTTGGAGGCTGAGGCAGGAAAATTGCTTGAACACAGGTGGAGGTTGCAGTGAGCCGAGATTGCGCCACTGCACTCCAGCCTGGGCAACAGAGCAAAAACTCCATCTCAAAAAAAAAAAAAAAAAAAAAAAACATGGCCTAATCAGACCTCAGAAGGGCTAACTCATGCCTACATAGGCTTACCGGGCATCTGATTTGTTCCTGCCCCTGTGCCCATGCCAAACAAGGAGGGAAAAGGGAGTCCGATACAGTCCTGCCAAGGCATGGGTTCAAATCCCTGCTCTGCCACTGGCTAGCTATACTAGCTAGACAAGACCTGGAGGAGTCACTGAGTCCCCTCCCCTGTCCCTAGGCCTAATCACTTTAGGTTATCAGCAAGAACTGATAGAGTGCAGTAGCTGCTCTGGGCATCACTTTCCTCATCTCTAAAATAGATGTAGGGAATGAAATAAAAATACTGTGTGTGATTTTTAACACAGTACTGGTTAATGCAAGTGAGAGATTGTTAATACTACTGAGCTAAAACTCAAGTTTCTGTCATCAAAACGAAAGCACAGGATAGAAGGGTTGGGGGGCTGCAGGCAGTTGCACAAATGAGTATATGGATGGGGTGGGTTTGTTGGGGGAGGGAGATGTACTTCTAGACAGAAGGCTGGAAGGGGAGAAGGCTGGCCTAGTTTTTTCTGTTCATGTTTCAGAGAGAAAGCGACACAGAGAGGGTTTTGCCCAAAGACTGTGTCTGAAATAGGAGCCATAGTCTAGACTTCTGGGAAAATGCTTTACCACTCTGAACCTCAGGCTCCCCAACCCCATTGGTCACACAGGGGCTGCTAGGAGTGCTGTGTCTCTGGAGCAGGTGTGCATCTTCTGTACAATGTGGTCCCCATGTCTTACAGGTGACCCAAGGGTCCATGAAGGTAGTCTGGCAGCTCTTGACATGCCAGAGTGTGGTTGGCTGAGGAATGAGATGCCATTCCTCTCCCAGTGGGGTTGGTCTGACCTCAGGGCCAGGCTCAGACCAAGCCACACTGATGGGAAAGGGCTCAAATTGTGGAGAGCCCCGGTGGGGTTCCAGGGACTCGTAAGGGAGGAGGCAGACTTTGGAGAGACAGCAGCTTTGTCTCCTCTGACTATGCAATAGACAAGGTGGTCCTGGGTCCTCAGGAGGTGGGAATTCCCAGGCTGACCCATGGACACTCCAATCCCAGACTAAGACCTGAGGCAGGGAGAGAAGCCAGCCCCGGGCTGGGCCTGGGGGCCTCAAGCAGAGGAGGAAGAGGGAGAAGAGGAGGCAGAAAACGATTGCCAGCTGGCATCAGATGTTCTTGAGCTGGTGTGCTTCCTGGAGGTGGTGCACACAGGCCCAGTGGACTCATCCCTCAGCCATTTCGGGATGGCCCCTCATTCCACATAGACCATCCCACTGTCCCCTGGAACAGCGACCTTTCAGCATCCAACTAACATCTATTCATTCAACAATGTCTACCAAGCACCCACTTTGTGGGTATCGCACCAGGCACTGGCATTCAGGGAGAAACTCTGGGGCTCAGTGGCTAACGGGTCCACATTTTTCAGCCAGCCCCCTGTACCTGGAGCTGGTGCAGATCTCCTTGCCTGCTGCTTTGGTTGGGACACTGAGGTCATCACTGATGAAGAACAGTTCTTAGAATGGGTACACCCCAGGGGTGGGGATGGCCTGCAAACACTGATTCGGGCCCACTCACTCATGCCAAGTGCTACTTTGGGGGTCTGCATCTGTTGTCTCGTGAAGTTCCCCAACAACCTGTGTAGTGTCTACTCCACACAGAGGTGGACACTTAGTCTCGGGAGGTGGCGCCACGTCATACAGTTATAAGAGTCTGGGCAAGGATCCAGACCCAGGTCTTTCCTGGACACCAAAACCTCAGAATTTGTCCAACTCAGAACTTGCAACTAGTACAAGTGAGCCTAATCCTTAGTTTGAAACCACCTCCTGGTCTAGTGATTTTGGGAAGGTTGCCTACCTCCTCTGAGGCTCATTTTTCTCATCTGTAAAATGGGGCACATGGTGTTCAAAAGAGGGCTACGAAGGTTAAGTGGGACAGTGATGTAAAAATCCCTGCCCAGTGGCTAAAGCAAGAAGCTTCAGGAGACCTCTTTCAGGGAATTTTATCTCCAGAATTCTCTGGCTAGACGGGGCGTGGAGGAGTCACTGAGTCCCCTCCCCTGCCCATGGGCCTAATCACTTTAGGTTATCAGCAAGAACTGATAGAGTGCACACCATTTTACTAGACTTAATGAGCAAGGACAGATGGGGAGGAATGAGAGGGGGGAAAGCACAGATGAAGAACAGGACATAGCATTCCCTCTGGTCCTTCCTCTCTTCTCTTAATGCTTTAGAATACTGGGGATAAAGAAGAGCCATCCTGTGTGAAACAACAAGACCAGAGCAGGCTGCCACAAGGATCAGCTCCTTACTCACGCTTCCCCTTATTAAGATAGCTCATGTCTTATTTCACCCATGACACAGCTCTGTCAATTGCTAATACCCCCATTTTACAGAGGAGCAGATAAGGAAACTGACCATTGGACAGACTTACCCACGGCCCCCAAGCTAGTAAGTAGGTGAGAGTTAAGCCTCTCTGGTAACCCCAGTTCCTCTAGGGGAGGCTTCCAGAGCCAGACAGAGGAGTGGGCAGCTTCCCATTAGAGAAAATGAGAAGGTCTTTTCAGCTGTACAGAACTTGGTGCAAAAGGCTTGAGGCAGATAAAATATAAACTACAGGATTAAGAAACCCTTCAGATGTTTGCCCCTCTCCTGCCCCTCCTTTACAAGAGATTCCTGCGTCACATCTGTCTTTCTGGCTGCAGCTGCCATGCCTCTCCCCTGTCCAGCCCTTGATGATCAGCACAGTGACACCCCCTGGAAGGACAGGCAGATGCCAGAAGGCCTCCACAGCCTCTCCTGAGAGCAGCCACACAGCTCTCCTACATGCTGGAGCCAGCGGCTTCCAGCCCCATGGATGCTGCTCATTTCTGTCCGGGAAGTAGTTATTTATCCAGAGAGGGATTCTCCTTTGGAGACTGAGATTTTAAAAATTCTCCAAAGACACTCTATTGAAAACAATGCATTTGTTCCCCAAGGGAACATTTCTGGTGTGTGCGTGGATGCATGTGAGCACATGTACATGTGAACACTCACACAGGCATGCTGGCTCTGCCTGACTGAACCTGGGCTGACAACCTTGGGGCTTCTACCGTTCTGCCCAGGTGTCGCTGGCCATCAGTGTGGGTTTTCCATGAAACTCCTGCACCAAACCTAGGGACCCCAAATCCAAGACTGTCCAGATACAGCTAGGGACCTGGTGAGGGTCCTGGCTGCCATCACCAACTTTGTGACCCATTGCAATCTCTTGAGGCCTCAGTCTTGCCTTCTCTTTAATGGGAATAACAGCAAGAGAATGCTGGGAAGGTTGCACTGAGCATCACTTGGAACAGCTGGTACTACAAGCTTCTGGGGTTGCCTTCCATTCTGCCCTTCCTCCAGGAGGCATAGCTTTCTCTTTCTCTCTTTTCTTTTCTTTTCTTTTTTTTTTTTTTGAGATGGAGTCTTGCTCTGTCGCCCTGGCTGGAGTGCAGTGTCATGATCTTAGCTCACTGCAACCTCCGCCTCCTGGGTTCAAGCAATTCTTCTGCCTCAGTCTCCAGAGTAGCTGGGATTACAGGCACTTGCCACCACACCCGGCTAATTTCTTGTAGTTTTAGTAGAGACAGGGTTTCACCAGGTTGGCCAGAATGGTCTCGATCTCCTGACCTCATGATCCATTCACCTTGGCCTCCCAAAGTGCTGGGATTATAGGCATGAGCCACTGCGCCTGGCCTACCACATTGTTTCAAGAGGGGACATGACTCTTAGGCCACAGAATGCCAAATTAGATTGGCAACAGAGGCCCAGAAAGGGAAGTGGATTGGCAACTGGGCTGCCCTAGTGTAACCAGGTCAATTCAACAGAAATTTTTTGAGCCTCTGCTACATGCAGTCACCATATTAGACATTTCTTTTTTTTTTTTTTTGAGACGGAGTTTCACTCTTGTTACCCAGGCTGGAGTGCAACGGTGCGATCTCAGCTCACCGCAACCTCCGCCTTCCGGATTCAGGCAATTCTCCTGCCTCAGCCTCCTGAGTACCTGGGATTACAGGCACGCGCTGCCATGCCCAGCTAATTTTTTGTATTTTTAGTAGAGACGGGGTTTCACCATGTTGACCAGGATGGTCTCGATCTCTTGACCTCGTGATCCACCCGCCTCGGCCTCCCAAAGTGCTGGGATTACAGGCGTGAGCCACTGCGCCCGGCCTAGACATTTCTTATGATCAGGGAGACCCTGAATCAGACATTAATTCTGCCCATAAGCAGCTCATAGTTGAATTAAAATAATGAATTAGATAATATGAATAAGGTATCTATCTTCACGCCCCCCTGCTTCACAGTCACTTTGCACAGAGCCTGGTATGCAGTGGGTGCTCAGTACATGTTTATTGAATGTAATGAAACTATGAACTACAATAGGGAGCAGACCCAGTGCAGTGGGATAGTTGACCAGAGGAGGGGTCACTTATACTGGGCTTTGATGGCTGCTCAGGAGTCCTCTGCTCCTTCAATTTGGCCACCAATCCTCCATCAAGGTTGATGAAAGCCACAGCAGGGCAAGGCCCTAGCTTCTCCCCGCTCCTGCCCGACCGGCCCTCATTCAGACTCTGCGGAGTCTCCGGATGTGAAGAGGAAGTGCCGGGCTGCGGAAGGCAGGCTCATTTCCAGCGTGGGGCTGGGCCGCCAGCCTCGGGCCCTGTTTACACAGCAAGGCGGACGGGCCGACAGAACTTGGCGGCAAACGCGATTCTGCCTCTGAGAACACAAGGGGCTGGCAGCACCCAGCTAGGCCAGGCGTGGGGAGGCTCGTGCCAAGGGGAAAGTCGAATCTAAAGAGTGTTTCCTCCCAGCCAGGCAGCCCCAGACTTTCGTCTCCAGTCTGTGAGCCGTTCCTCCAGTGATTCATAATCAGCGGGAACTTATAAATAAACCCCACCTCAGCCTCTCACCACAGCCTGGCTGGGACCTGGGCAGGGGTGTGGTGGGGGAGGAGGAAATGGGAAGGCTGAGGAGAGGCCCGGAGGAGGCCTGGGGGACCCAGGTGATGCTGGCTGCGGGGGTAGGGACACCTCTGGCTTTCCATGGGGTATTGCAGGGCGGGTGCCAACAGTCACGGGGGCTGGGACACCAGTCTGGAGCAAAGAACTCTGAGAGGGCTGGATTTCCACTGGCTCCCCAGGAAACTAGGTAGAATTTGGAAACGGCTGGGCTTTAAAACACTTCTGATATCATTTCAAAAGACGAGAACAGAGACTTTGCATATATCCTGTAGCCAGAATCATCAGTTGTGGACATTTTGTTCAATTATGCTTCATCATTCTCTCTCCTCTTTATTTTTATTTTATTTATTTATTTTCCTGAGACGGAGTTTCGCTCTTGTCACCCGGGCTAGAGTGCAATGGCACAATCTAGGCTCACCGCGACCTCCGCCTCCCAGGTTCAAGTGATTCTCCTGCCTCAGCCTCCCCAGTAGCTGGGATTACGGGCGCATGCCACCACGCCTGGCTCATCTTTTATATTTTTAGTAGAGATGGGATTTCACCATGTTGGACAGGCTGGTCTCAAACCTCTGACCTCAGGTGATCCACCCGCCTTGGCCTCTCAAAGTGCTGGGATTATGGGCGTGAGCCACCACACCTGGCCTCCTCTTTATTTTTTCTGAACCATCTAAAAGTGAGCCTCCAGCATCGGACCTCTGTGACCCTTTGGCACGCACCTCCTGAAATAGCCAGTGTTTGCCTTTCCGAGTGACCATGTACTGAACGTATTCCAGGGCACGCTATTCAAGCTAAGTTCTATGTGTGTCCTGTCTGTGAAATGGTGCTAAGAAAGTCCCTCACCACGGTGAGGGTGAGAGAGGTAACAATGAAAAGCATTTGCTGCAATCATAATGATAAGTACGGCTCATTATCATGTCCGAGGCAACTTGTACACATTGCTATGTGACCTTTACAACAGTCCTCCTTCTCTAATAAAGTAACTGTGGCTCAGAGACGGGGTGTAATTTGCAGAGTCCCACAGCAGGTGAGCTGAGATGCTAGGCTTTGCTGCACACACCTGGGGCTTGTCCTCTTCCCTATTAGTGTGTGATCTCTATTGAGAGCTGGCCTTCCTAAAGCCTCAGTCTCCCTAACATTGTGTGGGCGGAGGGATCTCTGGGGAGGGACACAAGATACTTTCACAGCAGCTCAGCACTTGAGACCCCTAGAGTCCTGATAGAAAGTTGCCCCACTTGCATTAGAGCTGGAGTGGAAGTTGCTCCAGCAGCCAAACCCAGCTTCTTATGAATTGTTCTGGCTGCCACAGGATCCCAGTTCAAAACCTGAAGCCAAACCTCCCCTCCCGCATGGCCCCTCTGGCCAGCTGGGCCCCTAAGGTGAGAACTGCACCCAGTCCAGCACCAGCCGCTCAGCCGCCAGCAGCGGCCACCTCATCTGCAGTTGGCTCCGGCAGCCAGGTCTGATGGCCCAGATAGCAACCACTGCAGCTGGCGTGGCTGTGGGCTCTGCTGTGGGGCACACCCGGGCCACGCCATTACTGGGGGCTTCAGTGGAGGAAGTAATCCTGAGCCTGCGAGGCCTGACATCACTTACCAGGAGCCTCAGGGAACCCAGCAGCAGCAGCAGCCTTGCTTCTGTGAGATCAAACAGTTTTTGGAGCATGCCCAGAACCAGGTGACTTCAAGCTGTGTGAGTGAGGGTTTCAGTGAGGTGCCGAAACAGTGCCGACTTGCAAACGGATTGGCCTAATCAAGAGGTTCAACCTGGAGAAATGGAAAAGTAGCTCTCATAACCAAGTTAGTTTAATACAAAAATTTAATTGATAGTGAAGGTGTAAAGTGTAGCCATCAGTTAAACCTCTCCTGTCATTCCTAGCTTCCTTGCTTCAGAATTGAAATAGAAGGAGGTGTTCCTACGCTGCAGAATTTGGAGCTGGAAAAATGTGTGGCCTCCTTAAACTAGCTGTTATGATTTTATTATTTGTGAGTTAATTAGAATAAAGTGATTTTCTTCCAAAAAACAAACAACAACAACAACAAAAACTTGCTGATTGTTTCTGGAAACTCCAGGAAATCTGACCAGAAAGCTCCGGGCTCTTCTGGCCTTGGGAGCTCCTGCAATGATGGGGCTCAGCCACCAGATGGCCCCACGCAGGCCACTGGAGTCTTAGGGAGGCAGAGTCGCAGTTTTTCAGGGCTGTGGCTCCCTCTGAGTGTGTCCACACCACCATCCCTTTAGCCTTGGGTCACAGCCAGGAAAACCTGGTCCTGTAGACGCAGCAACCCGCACCCATTTCGAGGCCCGCGCTTTGCACTTCCCAGGGGTCGTTACCCCAGTCCAGCAAGGGATTCTTGCCTGGCTTCTGCCTGGCCCAGTCAGAGTTGCCAGAATCCCTAGGATCTGAGTTTCCACATTTATAGAAAGGGCAGAGTCACTTCTGCCTGGCTTTCTTCATGGGGTCTGGGTGTCCCCATCTATGAAACTGGTATCAAGGTAGGGGCTGACTGGTGATGTGAGGATGAAAAGTAGCCCATATCCAAATGTGATTTGAGGCATTAAGCCTGCAGGCCAGAGTCTGGCCACCTACAGTGTGTGTCACCTTCTGCTTCCAGAACAGCCTCTGAACAGCAGCCGAGGACCTCAGGGCAGGAGGAGGTGGCGCGGCTGATTCTACCTACACCTTTCATTCCTCAGATGGAGGAAAGTGAGGTCCGGACAGGACCAGGGACTTGCCCAAGGTCTCACAGCCCTGGCCGACTACACCAGAACCCAGAGGCACTCACTCTGGGGAGTTGACATTCGCTCTTCTCTAACTTCTACCAGGAAGCCCAGCAAAGAAGCCCATGTGGAGAAGGGCTGTACAGCTGGGGCCAGAATAGCACAGGGGGCCACTGCGAGCTGGACCGCCACACTGCAGGAAGGCCCAGCTCAGAGCTCAAGGAGCCTTCCTCTCTGAGGGACAAACAGCTCCCCTCAGCCAAGGTCTCTCCCTGGAAAAGCCCCTCAGGGCTCCCCTGCCCAGACCCTGGGGGGAATATTTTTAAAAGTTTAAGCATTCTCCAGGGAACATGCTGCATTTCTGTTCATACAGTGTCTCTATGCTTTTATTTATGAAATAAAAAGACTTCTGTTCTCTGTTAATTAGTGGGCTCATATAAACCCTCTCCCCCAGCTCGGGATGTGGGGGCAGGGGGGAAAAAAACCCAATAAAAATATAAAAATTTTGAATTCCAGGTACGCTGAGCATGACCAGTCTTTCTGCCTGCGGAGGAGGAGGGGCATATAACCCCAAACCAGTTACTGTCCAGAATCTCCAGCTGATAACATGCATATTGGGAAGAGCGTGCTGGTAACTTGAATGTATTCATATTCGACTGGAATGGTGTGGCTTTTCTGAGAGCATGTTTGAATGGCAGAAAAGAGAGGGAGCAGATCCCCGAGAGCCTGAGGAGGGGGTGGAGCCTGGCAGAGGGTCAGGGGGGTGTGCACAGAGGACCCCAGGGGCTGAGGGTATTGCCCGTGTGCCAGAAAATAACGGGGCATTTGCTGTTGTTTCTAGAAGAGGCCTGGGGTGTAAGAGGCACAGAAAACTCAGTTTCCATGAGTCAGTGCTTGTAACCTGGAGGAAAAGGGGGCATTCTTATAACCCCGTGGGACCAGCCCCACAGCCATCTCTCTGCAGACCCTACAGTTGCCTTGGGAAGGAGACACTGTCATCATCCCCATTTCTCTCCCAGTTAACCGAGGCTCTGAGGGAGAAGGAATGACTGACCTGAGAGCAGCCACGCTGAGTAAGCGCCGGAGTGCCTGGAACCGTGGTCTCCTGATCAGTTGCTTTGTACTCACAGTCCGCCTGAATCTGGAGCTAGGCCTACCTGATTTCTGGCTTTGTGACCCTGAACCAGTTACTGAAGCTCCCAGAGCTCAGCCTGCCTCGTCTGTACAATGGGCGTGAGAGTGCCCTGAGTTAGCTGACACAGCTGAATCGCAAGGGAGTCTAGTCTTACATAGAACACGGTTCCCAAAGCAGCTCCAGGAAATGAAAAACCTCCTGAAAAATCCTTTAGGAAGGAGCCGTGAAGAGTGAAGTCCTTGGGGAAGGGAAAGCATCCATGGGAGAGAGTAAGGCTTTAGAGCTGTCTAGGAGGGGCCGGGCGCGGTGGCTCATGCCTGTAATCCAAGCACTTTGGAGGCTAAGTCGGGCGGATCACCTGAGGTCGGGAGTTCAAGACCAGCCTGACCAACATGGTGAAACCCCGTCTTAAAAAAAAAAAAAATACAAAATACAAAAATTAGCCAGGTGTGGTGGCCCGCACCTGTAGTCCCAGTTACTCGGGAGGTTGGGGCATGAGAATTGCTTGAACCTGGGAGGCGGAGCTTGCAGTAAGCTGAGAGCATGCCACTGCAATCCAGTCTGGCCGACACAGCCAGACTCTGTCTTTAAAAAAAAAAAAAAAAAGAATTGTCTAGGAGGCAGGGCAGCGAGCGAGGCCTTGAGGCGGGCAGGCTGCGTGCATTGGAAGAGGGGCTGGCCCCTCATCCCGCTGCAGGTACAGGAGAACATGGCCAGGGCAGGCTTTGAATGCGAGGTGGAGAGGCTGGGCCCCGCACTCTGCTGCGGGTGCCTGGTCTTGGCAGTGGGGTGATCACAGGGGGCTCCCTCCGTGTGTGCCTGGGTTTCCCCCCACGCCAGAGCTGCGTCTCCGCGCGGAGCGGGGCGGGCTCCCGCCGCCCCTGGGAGGCGTCTCCCCGCAGCCCGCCCGGGGCCCTCCTCTCCCCCAGCCCTCCGCCTCCCTCCCAGTCTGGCAGCCAGCTGAGTTTTATGTGGGGAATTTGAGGAATTTGAAAAGGCAGAATGCAAATGCCAGTCTTAGAGATTTCCTTGTCGGTGGAGAGGGAAGCGGGGCGTGGAGTTGCGGACTCGTCGCCTGCCCCCCCCACCCCACACCGGGACGTCAGCTCCGCGTCTGCGGAGGGAGCGTCTCCGGCCCCTCGCGCCCTCGAGGCCTGGCTGGGAGGAACGCGGTGACCGAGGGGCCCGGGCGCCCCGTCGCAGGCCGTGTGAGCAGGGAGGTCGCCGACGAGTCTTCCGGGCCCTGTTTCACAGACGAGGGGGCTGCGGCCGGGGGACGGCTGCTGCGGGGGAAGCCGGGGCTGCCGCGTGGCCCCCGCGCCCTCCCGGCCGTGCGCTTCGCCGCCCTCGCCGCCCCCGGGCTGCCGGCTGGGGCCGGGCGCCTCTATCTCCCGCGGCCGCGGCGTCTCCGAGTCTCCGCCGCCCGAGCGCCGGGGCGTTATCTGCGCTAGCCCGGCCTGGCCCCTTCCCGCCTTCCCGCCTTCCTGCAGGGCCCGGGGCAGTGGTGACAGACCGCTCCCGCCTTATCGGCCGCCACCGCCCGCCCGCCCCGGGCTGCTCCTCCGAGCCGCCCCCTCCCCGGGCAGTCCCCCCCCTCCCCCCTGCCCGAAGATGCCCCCTCCCCGGGCTGCTCCTCCCAGCTGCCCCCTCCCCTGGCAGTCCCCCGCCGAAGATGCCCCCTCCCCGGGCTGCTCCTCCCAGCTGCCCCCTCCCCTGGCAGTCCCCCGCCGAAGATGTCCCCTCCCCGGGCTGCTCCTCCTAGGTGCCCCTTCCTCAGGCTGCCCACCCCGCTAGATGCCCCCGCGCCGGGGCAGCCCCCTCCCTGGCCAAGCGGCTAGGAGCACCTTCCCAAGGGGCGCCTTCCCCAAGGGGCGCCGCATCGGAAAAGGGTTTTACTCAGACGTGTCCCTTCTTTAAAAGACAAGCCTAGCTATGCTTCGTTCCATTTCAGCCACATTTTAAACGATTTCACAAGAAAGACAAACTTCTGCAAAACAACACAAAAAACAAAAGCGCCCAACCCAGAAACCCACTGGACATCGGGGCTGTCAGGGAAACCAGAGCCTTTTATTCACCAGCTCTTTATAAAACGCTCCTGCTGGGGCTTCATGTTTTAGATGTGGGACTTCACATTGGAACTTCAGTTTCCCCACCCTAGTGTCTGAATCTGCAGGACATGAAACTCCCTGCGGTGCTGGTGGCAGAGAACATGGGTGCAGCCCTTTGTCATAACAATTTGGCAATATAGATGGAAAGCCATAAAGTATTCATACCCTTTGACTCAGTAATCTCGCCCTGGGAATGCATCCCAAGGAAATAGTTCAGCAGCGACAAAAGGAAACAAAAAGTATGGGTTCATGAAAGTGTTATTTGTAAAGTTGGTGAGCATATCTTTCTCAGTGAAAAGCTGGAATATATGAGTGGCATGGAACTAGGCTGGAGCTCAGCACAGCCACCTACAGACCCCGGGAGAGGGGCTTAACATGGCTGATTTTCTGTTTCCCTATTTGGAAAGTAGCTGGCTCCAGCGCTCAGAGGGCATTGCTGAGCATGCCAGGAGATAACTCAGGAAGGTAGCTAGCACAGGGTCTGGGGTTGAAGAGGAGCTAGCAAATGTTTATTTGCCTGGGCTCCATCCTTCCAGAAATGAAAGTATGGAATATTTCAAGTTACATTTGTAAATACCAGAGAAAGTGTACATGGTGGTTAAGAGCTCAGAATTTTTGTGTCCTTGCGCCTTGGATTGGATCAGAATCCCAGCTTCACTGCATGTGTGATCTTGCCAAGGGGTACTTCCTCACAAAAACGGATAATAGAACCTGCTTGGTAGTATTGTGAGGGTTAAATGAGTTGATATGCAAGACATGTTTAGGTCTGTGCCTGGTAGGTAAGAGACACTTATTAATCTGTTGCTATTATTAAATAGTATTTAAAACTACAAACAACTTCCATACCCAAAAATACTCCAAGTTAAATAGGTATCTTTCAGTGGAATATGATGCAATCTTGAAAAAGAATGGGACAATCCATATAAGTTAATGAGGAAGGAAGTACATGATGAGTGAAGACGCAAGCTGCATCCATGTGGACAAATTGTCAGAGGGGTTTGAACCAGAGTGACTCCATCGTGAACATGGGGCTGTGCAAAATAAGGCTGAGACCTACTGGGCTGCATTCCTAGGAGGTTAGGTATTCTAAGGCACAGGGTAAGAAAGAAGGTCGGCAGGAGATATAGGCCATAAAGACTTGGATGACCAAACAGGTTGTAGTAAAGAAGCTGGCCAAAACCCTCCAAAACCAAGATGGCGATATGAGTAACCTCTGGTCGTCCTCCTGGCTTATGATACACTAGTTATAATAAATTAGCATGGTAGAGGGGACACTCCCACTAGGTCCACGGCAGTTTACAGATACCATGGCAACACCTAGAAGTGACCCTATATGGTCTAAAAAAGGGAAATACCCTCAGTTCTGGGAATTGCCCATCCCTTTCCCAGAACACTCATGAATAATCCACGCCTTGTTTAGCATATAATCAAGAAATAAGCATAAAAACAGGCAACCAGCAGCCCTTGGGGCTGTTCTGCCTATGGAGTAGCCATTCTTTTATTCCTTTACTTTCTTAATAAACTTGCTTTCACTTTATGGATTTCTCTCAAATTCTTGTGAGAGATCCAAGAACCCTCTCTTGGGGTCTTTGGGATTGGGACCCCTTTCTGGTAGCAAAATGACCTAAATATATAAAATTAGATAGTAAAAGTATAAGAAAAATATTCGGTAAAATTCTTGTATAAATGTGTAGTCTTGGGAGTAGGAAGGATATCCTCAAACCAACCAGGAAAGCAGGGCCATGTAGGGAAAGATGGACAGATTACACAATGTTTAAATGTCTACCTACTACGTGGATTTTTTGTTTGTTTGAATAAGGTCTCACTTTGTTGCCCAGCGTGGAGAGCATGGTGCAATAACAGCTCACTGCAGCCTCGACCTCCTGGGCTTAGGTGGTCCTCCCATCTCAGTCTCCTGAGTAACTAGGATTAAAAGCATGCATCGCCATGCCTGGCTAATTTTTTTGCATTTTTTGTTTGTTTGTTTGGTAGAGATGGGGTTTTGCCATGTTCTCCACGTTGGTTTTGAATTCCTGGACTCAAGCAATTCACCTGCCTTGGCCTCCCAACATGTTGAGATTACAGGTGTGAGACTCAGCGAGCTGGGCTCACCTATATGTTAAGAGACTCCATAAAGCTGGACGCAGTGGCTCACACCTGTAATCCCAGCACTTTGGGAGGCCAAGGCAGGCAGATCACCTGAGGTCGGGAGTTCGAGGCCAGCCTGACCAACGTGGAGAAACCCTATCTCTACTAAAATTACAAAATTAGCCAGGCGTGGTGGCACATGCCTGTAATCCAAGGTACTCGGTAGGCTGAGGCAGGAGAATCACTTGAACCCAGGAAGTGGAGGTTGCGGTGAGCCAAGATGGCACTATTGCACTGTAGCCTGGGCAACAAGAGCAAAATCTGTCTCAAAAAAAAAAAGACACTCTATAAACAAGACCAGACACAATAGTAGATGGGAATAAATATTTGTTATGTAGATAGATAAAGCTTTCATATCTTTCATATACAAAACCTCCACAAAATAATTGAGAAAAGTTAAACAATAGATAAACCAGCAAAACCACATCAAAGAAGAGGAAATGCAGATAGAAGCATAAACATGAGAAAGGCATTCAACTTCCCCAGTTGTTGGAGAAATGCAAATTAAAAATATAAGCAAAATCCCATTGTTCTCCAAGTACTAACTATTCAAACAGAAATGGACATGTTCTTTGCCCCAGCAAGCCCACATTCAAGACTCGATCTGTAAAATCCAGGCACTTTTTTTTTTGACGGCAGTGACCGTAATGACAATCTCAGTGTCTACCTCTAATAGTATAAGTGGATAAATCTGGTTGCATCCATTCTGGGGAGGGAATATGTTGGGACTGAGAATGAGCTCATTGAATTTATATGCAGTGATTTGTGGGGTTAAGAAAAGGCAGCAGGCCGGGCGCGGTGGCTCAAGCCTGTAATCCCAGCACTTTGGGAGGCCGAGGTGGGTGGATCACGAGGTCAGGAGATCGAGACCATCCTGGTCAACATGGTGAAACCCCATCTCTACTAAAAATACAAAAAAATTAGCTGGGCATGGTGGCGCATGCCTGTAATCCCAGCTACTCAGGAGGCTGAGGCAGAAGAATTGCCTGAACCCAGGAGGCAGAGGTTGTGGTGAGCAGAGATCGCGCCATTGCACTCTAGCCTGGGTAACAAGAGCGAAACTCTGTCTCAAAAAAAAAAAAAAAAAGAAAAGGCAGCTATGCAGGTAAGGTAAGGTGTATGTAAGGTATGATCCCATTTTGTGCTTCAAAAAACCGTGTGTGTGTAAGATGGGGGAGGCAAGGCTTCACCAGCGTTAAATGTCATGTGTTGCGCCATGACGTTTTGGTCAATGACAAATTGCAGATACAGAGTGCTCCTGTAAGATTATAATGGAGCTGAAAAATTCCTATCGCCTAGTGACATCATAGCCATAGTAAGGTAGTGCAACCCACTACCCATGTATTTATGGCAAACTGGTGTAAACAAACTGACTGCACTGCCAGTTATACAAAAGTATTTCACAGTACTTTTGGGAGGCCAAGGCTGGAGGGTTGCTTGCGCTCAGGAGTTCAAGACCAGTCTGGGCAACACAGGGAGACCCCGTCTCTACAAATTACAAATAAAAAATACAGTAATTTGGGTGTAGTGGCGTGCACCTATTGTCCCAGCTATTCAGGAGGCTGAGGTGGGAGGATCACTTGAGCACAGGAGGTGGAGGCTGCAGTGAGCCGTGATCATGCCATTGCATGCTGGTCTGGGCAACAGAGTGAGACCCTGTCATAAAAACCAAAAAAACTGCCGGGCGCGGTGGCTCAAGCCTGTAATCCCAGCACTTTGGGAGGCCGAGGCGGGCGGATCACGAGGTCAAGAGATCGAGACCATCCTGGTCAACACGGTGAAACCCCGTCTCTACTAAAAATACAAAACATTAGCTGGGCATGGTGGCACATGCCTGTAATCCCAGCTACTCAGGAGGCTGAGGCAGGAGAATTGCCTGAACCCAGGAGGCGGAGGTTGCGGTGAGCCGATATCGCGCCATTGCACTCCAGCCTGGGCAACAAGAGCGAAACGCCGTCTCAAAAAAAAAAAAAAAAAAAAAATTTTAAAGTATATCACGTACAATTACATAATACTTGATAATGATAATAAATGACTATGTTACCGGTTGTATTTACTGTACTATAATCAGTATTTTAGTGTTACTCTTTCTACTTATTAAAAAAGTTTTAGCCGGGCGCGGTGGCTCAAGCCTGTAATCCCAGCACTTTGGGAGGCCGAGGCGGGCGGATCACGAGGTCGAGAGATCGAGACCAACCTGGTCCACATGGTGAAACCCCGTCTCTACTAAAAATACAAAAAATTAGCTGGGCATGGTGGCGCGTGCCTGTAATCCCAGCTACTCAGGAGGCTGAGGCAGGAGAATTGCCTGAACCCAGGAGGCGGAGGTTGCGGTGAGCCGAGATCGCGCCATTGCACTCCAGCCTGGGTAACAAGAGTGAAACGCCGTCTCAAAAAAAAAAAAAAAAAAAAAAAAGTTTTGTTTTTTTAAAAAATAATATAAAACAGTCTCAGGCAGGTCCTTCAGGAGGTGTTCTAGAAAAAGTCACTGTGGCCAGGCGCGGTGGCTCATGACTGTAATCCCAGCACTTTGGGAGGCTTGAGGTAGGTAGATCATATGCGGTCAGGAGTTCAAAACCAGGCTGGCCAACATGGTAAAACCTGTCTCTACTAAAAATACAAAAATCAGCTGGGCATGGTGGCAGGCGCCTGTAATCCCCAATATTCCAGAGGCTGCGGCAGGAGAATTGCTTGAGCCCGAGAAGCAGAGGTTGCAGTGAGTAGAGATTGCACCATTGCACTCCAGCTTGGGCAACAGAACAAGACTCTGTCTCAGGGAAAAAAAAGAAAAGGCACAGTTATCACAGGAGAAGACAGCTCCGTGTGTGTTATTGCCCCTGAAGATCTTCCAGTGGGACGAGGTGGAGGCGAAAGACAGTGATGCTGATGATCCCGACCCTCATCCTAGCCTAGGCTCATGTATGTGTCTGTGTCTTAGTTTTTAACAAAAAAGTTTCCAAAGTAAGAAAAAAAAAAAATTAAAAACAGAAAAAAGCTTATAGAATAAGGATATAAAGAAAACTTATTTTTTACAGTTGTACAATGTTGTTTGTATTTTATGAGTCAGAAATTTAAAAAATTAAAAAGTTTATAAAAGTTACAGTAATATAGTAAGCTAAGGTTAATTTATTATTGAAGAAAGAAAACTATTTTTTCATAAATGACATTTTATAAATGTAGCCTATGGGTACAGTGTTTAGAGAGCCTACAGTGTACAGTAACATCCTAGGCCTTCATGTTCACTCACAACTCACTCACTAGCTCACCCAGAGCAACTTCTAGACCTGCAAGCTCCATTTGTGGTAAGTGCCCTGTACAGGTGACAGGTGTATTAAATGTTTCTTTTTTTTTTTGAGACGGAGTTTCACTCTTGTCACCCAGACTGGAGTGCAATGAAGTGATCTAGGCTCACTGCAGCCTCCGCCTCCCGGGTTCAAGTGATTCTCCTGCCTCAGCCTCTTGAGTAGCTGGGATTACAGGCATATGCCACCATGCCCAGTTAATTTTGTATTTTTAGTAGAGATAGGGTTTCTCCATGTTTGTTAGGCTGGTCTTGAACTCCCAACCTCAGATGATTGGCCTGCCTTGGCATCCTAAAGTGCTGGGATTACAGGGGTGAGCCACTGCACCCAGACTTTAATTTTTTTTTTTTTTTTTTTTTTTTTTTTGAGACGGAGTTTTGCTCTTGTTACACAGGCTGGAGTGCAATGGCGCGATCTCGGCTCACCGCAACCTCCGCCTCCTTGGTTCAGGCAATTCTCCTGCCTCAGCCTCCTGAGTAGCTGGGATTACAGGCACGCACCACCATGGCCAGCTAATTTTTTGTATTTTTAGTAGAGACGGGGTTTCACCATGTTGGCCAGGATGGTCTCGATCTCTCGACCTTGTGATCCCCCCGCCTCGGCCTCCCAAAGTGCTGGGATTGCAGGTGTGAGCCACTGCGCCCGGACCTTTTTTTTTTTTTAAATAGAGACAGGGTTTCACCATATCGGTCAGACTCCAACTCTGAACCTCAAGTGATCCGCTCACCTTGGCCTCCCAAAGTGTTGGGATTACAGGCGTAAGCCACCACGCCCGGCCCTAAATCTTTTATATCATATTTTTACTGTATCTTTTCTACGTTTAGATACACACATACTTAGTTTTGTGTTACCTTTGCCTACAGCATTCGGCACGGTAACACGTTATACAGGTTTGTAGCCTAGGAGCAGTAGCCTGGACCATACAGCCTAGGTGTGTAGTAGGCGCTACTATCTAGGTTTGTGTAAGTACACTCTGATGTTCGCACAATGTTGAAATTGTCTAATGACATATTTCTCAAAATGTCATTAAGTGATACATAACCGTACATTGGTTATGTTTGCGTGAGCCTAAAGAAAGCTGGGTACATATATAATGAAAGAAAGCAGCAAGTGTTTTTGCTCATCTTTTAATTGTTTGACTTTTTCTATGTAATTTGTAAGAGTTCTGCATCTGGCTGTGTGCGGTGGCTCACGCCTGTAATCCCAGGACTTTGGGAGGCTGAGGCAGGTGGATCACTTGAGGCCAGGAGTTTGAGACCAGCCTGGCCAACATGGTGAAACCCTGTCTCTACAAAAAAGACAAAAATTAGCCATACGTGGTGGTGCGTGCCTGTAATCCTGGCTACTCAGGAGGCTGACCCAGGAGAATTGCTTAAACTCAGGAGACGGAGGTTGCGGTAAGCCGAGATCATGCCATTGCACTTCAGCCTGGGCAACAGAGTGAGACTCTCAAACAAACAAGAGTTCTGCATCTGAGGGATATACATCCTTCTCTGCCTGAGGAAAGATTCCTGCCAGCTTGTTCCTGACGGTTCCCTGGATCTCTGGTTGGCAGGAAAGAGAGGCGTGGCCTCATTTTGGTCCCCATTACCCTGTGACATTTGGCTTGTTGCGGTGGCATATCTTGTTATGGCAGATTGAGGGGAAAAAATGCAGTTAAATAAATTTGAACCCACGAGAACAGAAGGGAAGAAGTTGCAAGGCAATGTGGAACCTGCATTTCGGATCTTGTGGACAAGAACAGCCTGTGTTTATAATGCAGAGAAGGGCTGGGAGAGGACACGGCCAACGACCGGAAGTCACTTCTGAGCAGTGGGGTGTGCTGAAGGGGATTTTAACTTCTTTTACACATCTCTATTGTTTGGCTTTTTCACGATGGGCGTTTTTACTTTTGTAATAACAAAACAATAGAGTATTTTTCCCCTTGAAGTATAAGGTGCTGTTGGTGTATGGTGATTGCCAGGAGCGGGGGGATGGGGACAAGAACAGAGACCGGTGAGTATAGCAGGACTCCTCCACAGTATTTGAATGCGGTAGATTGCCATCAGGTCAATTCTGAACTGGTGTCTCCGCATGGCAGGCTAAGCAGACCCAGGGGAAAAAGGAGGGAGTCCCACCCTGGGGAGCTCTAGGAGCACAGACTACGTGAATGACACTGTCGGCGACCCGGCCCTCCGGAGGAGTGCGACAACTGTCTGTGAGTCTGAAGGGCAGGGAAGCCTCAAAGAGTGTTGGATTTCACCATGTTGTGAGGAAGGGCATCCTGGAAAGATGGAACAGCCAACAATTAGCATTTGCTCTGTCTCAGGATTGTTCTAAGCAGTTTATAGTGTGCATGTGTGTGTGTATGCGCACACACGAATATATATATATATTCATTTAATCCAGTAACACATCTATAAGATATGTACTATTATTATTATTCCTACTTTACAGATGAGGAAAGTGAGGCTCAGAGAAGTTAGATAACCTATCCAAGGACACACAGCCTGAATGAGGAGAGGCTGAGTCGGGAATGTGGTTCATTAACTCCAAGTTGGCGAGAAGGCTGTGTGTGCAGGCGTGTTTTGCTTCGTTTCTAGCAGGAGGGGATCCTTTGGTGAAGGGGTAGCCACCCAGAGCTTTAGGCCTTCAGGAGCCAGGTCATGAATCCTCTCTAAGCTGTGCCTGTGAAATGAGGACAATGATTTTTGCTCTCCTAATTTCCCTTTCAGAGCTGGCCCCTTGTGCTGACACTAGAGATTATTCTTAACTTTGCAGCAAAGCACTGGGGCATCGGGGATGGTGGTGCTGCTCTGGGGTAGGGGCCACTCCAGAGGCTCAGGGCTAAAGCTAGGTGTTTTCTCAGGCTCCAGCCAATGCAGAGGGCTGTGGGAGCCTCAGGCCTTCCTGCACAGCTCTCTCTCTCTGCAGGAGACAGTGCAGGTCAGCATGGAAGGCCCTGGAACAGCTGTGCTCCCAGAGGGTCCTGGGGAAAGCCCCTGGAATCTTGGCTGCATCCCTGCTGGCTGTGTGACCGTGGGCAAGTGCCTTACCTCCATGGAGGCTTTGGTTCATTGGGTTGTTGCGAAGATTAAATGAGTTGATCTGTTTAGGGTGCTCAAAACAGTGCCTGACCCGGAGTAATTGCTGTATAACCTGGGACTGTTGTGTTTATGATTTAGTAAATACTTACGAAGCTGGGTGCTGGCAAGAATGGAATGGATAAGGCAGGCCTCTTCCCTGCTCTCTTGGACCTCTGTGGCTAGTAGGATGACCAGCTGTCCTGGTTTACCCCGCCTGATGGCTTTCCTGGGACACGGACCTATCACTGCTCAAACTAGGAAAGTCATTGGCAAACCGGGACAAATTGGTTTCTCTGCATCTAGTAGGGGCACTGATAATTGGACAGGCCTTCCCAACAAGACACGGTAAAGAAGTTCAGGCTGTCATGGAAGCATTGGACGGGGGAAGACTGAAGCCTGGGCAGCAGGGAGGGCTCCCAGGGGAAGAAGCCGTTGAGCTGAGACCTAAGGATAAAAAAGGGTTGAGCAAGCGGGGAGCTGCGGCTCATGCCTGTAATCCCAGCACTTTGGGAGGCCAAGGCAGGTAGCTCAGAAGGTCAAGAGGTCAAGACCATCCTGGCTAACACATGAAACCCCATCTCTACTAAAGATTCAAAAAATTAGCCTGGCATGGTGGCATGTGCTTATAGTTCCAGCTACTTGGGAGGCTGAGGCGGGAGAATCACTTGGGCCCGGGAGATGGAGGTTGCAGTGAGCCGAGATCGGGCCATTGCACTCCAGCCTGGGCGACAGAGCAAAACTCCATCTCAAGAAACAAAAAGGGGAAAAAAAGGGGTTGAGCGAAGGAGGAAGGTGGGTGAGGGGAAGGGGCGTGGAGCAGGGTGTCCGAGGCAGAGGAATGGCACGTGGGCAGAGCTGGAGGCCAGTGAGGAGGTGGTCCATGTGGATTCAGGTATGCCTGGGGCCCGTGCACTGAGACAGGCTCATACAAGTGCTGAGAGGAGGATGCAGGGGGCCACGTGGCAGGGAGATATACACGGATATATACACGCATGTACAGCCGCAGATCGCCTCTCACAGCAGTGGTTGCCTCTGTGGAGGAGTACTGGGGAGGGGGTGCTGGAGGGGCAGGACAGAAACCCTGTGGAGCTTTGTAAGCCATGAGAATGTAATACCTACTCCAAAAGATAAAATAATCTAAAGCCACAGCCTCGCGTGCCGGGGCTCACTCCCACGCCCAGCTCATTCCGGCAAAGGGGCCTGGAGACAGTGGCTGGAGGGGCCCCCAGCAGGGGCAGGCCCAGCCTCAGGGGCACCAAGCTGGCCTAGGAAGGGGAAGAGGCTACAGCCACACTGTCTGCCGCCAGGGCCGAGCTCCGGCCTCCCCCGGGCCTGCGGCAGACAGAACTAAACAGGCTGGCTTATCAGCTGTCGCCACTGCGTCCCACCCGGCTGAGCCGGGCTGCGGCCGCCAGGAAAGTGGCCCCCAGCTTGTTGCCAGGGATAGCATTGGCCCAGGGTGGGGAACCTGTGGGGGTGTTTTCCCAGGGTCGGTCTGGGGTGGGTGGGGAGTCTGGTAGGTGTGTAGCGGTGATGGTAGGGGCGGTGGGGGACAGGGACGGGGGCCTAGGGGGTGCTTTGAGGAAGATGTGCTGTGGAGTTTTAAAGAATTAATTTTTGGTATTATTTTAAAATCATTCAAGAATTTATTATCTTTAAAAAAAATCAGACTATTCTTTAGTGTGTGAATTGTGAATTCCTCCTCTGGAGACAGATCTGTGGGGTGCTGGGTCTGGGCTGTACTGTGTCATGTACATGTCCTCATGCAGTCCTCCCAGCTCCAGGAGGTGGGCACTGTAGGGCTTATTTTACAGATGAGCAAACTGAGGCTCAGCCTGGTGAAGGTTTGTCCCAGGCCCCAGGGCAGGGACGCAGCAGAGCTGGTTCCACGTCACTTTCCCATCCTCTTCCAGGGGCCCCCAGCACCTCCTCACCGAGAGGGGGGAATGTGACTGGGCAGGCATCCCCTGGCCTCCCTGGCCCTCAGTGGCCTCCTCTGAGCAATGGGTCAGACATTCTGGGCCTGCTCCCTCTTTGGGGGAAGTTGTGAGGCTGGGCCAGGGATTGTGTGTCTCTTGTGTAGAGGAAGGAAGGGATGGGGGCACTCCTTCTGTGTTTCCCCTCTTCCCTGGATCCCAGGAGCCCCAGTGGGGGCGGGGGATTGCCCCCAACTACTACCTTTGTTACACAAGGCCCATCAAGCCCCAGGGGGTTAGTCCCCAGAAACAGCAGGCCTGGCCTCGCTCAGCCACCGCCTGGCTTCCTGCCCAGGGAGACCAGACTGCGCCTGACTGGGCCAAATCCAGAGCTCTGAGGGTAGGGGGCAGCACGGGGAGGGGGAAGGGGAGCAGGAGGAGGGAACTTCAAAGCCCCTATAGCCGTGGGACAGTGGGCAGAGGCTGCTGGGGGCTGGGGGCGGGAGTCTAGGGGCTGAAGGACAGAGTGAAGGCAGAGGTGAGGACTGGGCTGGACCCCATCACGGTGAGGGCTCCCACAGGCACCCGAACTCAGCTGCTCTGGCGTCAGACTCACCACCTTTCTCCAGACCTGCCCCAGCTCTTGGGAGTGCACCATCCACCTGGGTCTCGGCTAGAAATCTGGGTGTCCTGAGACCCCTCCCTTCCCAGGGACAACCAGTCACCATGTCCTGATTCTCTGTTTCCCCAGTATGGCCCCAGCCTGGGCCAGCTCTCCACTTCTCCCCAGAATCCCCTAAATTCTAGCTGCAACATGCAATCCGACCCCCCTTCTCACCCAGGTTTAAACCATTTAACAGGGCCCTACTGCTAGAGGGACTGTCTGAGCTCCTCACATGGCCTCTGTGGCACCTTCCCCCAAACCCCCTTCTATTTTGTCAGTTTTGCCCCCTCACTGCTCCCTGTTTCACCCCAGGATAAAGCCTCCCCATGCTCTAACTCAGGGCGTCTCTCCGAGCCCCAGGCCTTTGCTCGGCCCTGGCTGATTCCTCTCTAGAAGGCTCTCCTTGCCACCTACTCTTGACTCCTTCCCCAGGCACTACCCCCTTCCCCCAACAGCGCTCCTCCACAGCTCCGAAGGGGGTCCACACGTGGGTGCATGCATCACAAGGCAGTATGGGAAGGGTTCGGACTGATCAGTGCCTGTCTGTCTCCTTCCTGGGACTCGGTATTCTTTGTGCACTGGGCTGGGCCTTTCATCTCCTTGGGAAATGGCCAGGAGCTCAGTAAGACTTTGTCAAATGGGTAATAACAGTAGGATGAGCCTGGTGCTGAGCCCAGGGACATCAGAGACATCATGTTTCCCTCTTCAGGAGCCCCCGTGTGGTCTGGGCCTGAGGCATTCCATTCTGGTGGTGGACCCCCTCCTGGAGTGGCCTTGGCAGACCCCAGCCCAGACCATCTTCCAGGACAGGTCCAGCCTAGCAGGATTTCCTCTTAGTGGGGGTACCTCGGCCCACACAGCCAGTCGCTACAGCGTCATCTTCCCGAAGATGTTCCCCAATACTCCCATGGTGTCCTTCCCAGGCTCGTATGCCCCCCCCCCCTCAGCAGGAAGTCCCCACTCTGCGGCTGTCCCACGCCTCCCCAGGCTCGCCTCTTCACAGCCCAGGCTCCGGCCAACACCAACAAACAGAAAACAGCCTGCTGCTCCCTGTGCGCCCCCTTGTTCTCACCGGGGAGCCTTGGCCTTCGCTGAAAATGCTGCCTATAGCTTCCCCCCACTCTTTCCCTTGGTCCAAAGCCTGCCCCTCCCTGCTGAAACGCAGCCTCCTAGAGGTCCCTCCCCAGATCCCCTTGTTGGCCAGCACTTAGCTTCCTCTGCCGTCTGCTGGAGTTATTTATTCTGGGCTGATGTCCCTGTGAGCCTGGAATGGAGCTTCCTGAGCCTCAGTCCTGTCACTGGAGGTGCTTTGGCTGTAGATTGGTTCGTGGAGATTTACCATGCCTCACAGATAGGGAGGCTCAGGCTCAGGTCTTTGAAGCCAGCCTCCCTGTTCCTGGCTATGAGGCCTTGAACAACTGACTTAGCCTCTCCGAGCCTCAGTTTTCCCTCCTGTAAAATGGACACAATGATCAAATTCCTCTCTAGTAGTACCTTAGACCTGATAAGTACTTTCTCTGGACAACCACCCCTCATGGAGCAGGTAGCCTGCTGGGCCAAGGGGACATGCCACCCACAGCCTACACCACCCTGGCTCCCAACCATACTCCAGCCCCAGGCACCCCACATTCTCTCTCCATGGCCCTGAATGGCCTAGGGCCACCTGTTTGCAGGAGGTGTGGGCAGAGCTTGGGGTAGAAAGAGAAGCGGGGAGGCTCGGCGGGGCCGGTTTTCCTATGTCATCCATCCCGGTGAAGAACTCTGAGGTCTTCAAGAAATTTACATTTGAGCCTGCCCTTCCCAGTTATTCTGAAGGCACATTAGCTACATTTGTCAAGGCAGGAGGATGGTTTAGTTTATAGCTTTTAAATATTTACACACCCAGTAGTAAGTGGGCCCTGGGTCCTGCCGGTGTTAGGAGAGGCTGGACAGCTTGCGGGGGAGTTGTTCGGATTAAACAGAATGGCCCCCATACAGTGGTTAGGTTAGCAGGTTGCCCAGAACATAGAAGCACAGGTGGTGCTAGTCACTATCACCAAGATACGAAAGGCTGAGGACAGGAATCGGGGTGAGTGTGGCTGCTCTGGAGGAGCTGGGGAGCAGGAGGAGGAGGAGGAGGAGCGCTGCTTGAACTCCCCACCGGGTGGGGTGCACACCGGCTCAGACTTTGCTGCTGCTGCTAGTATGCAGATGCTGGTGGCATCGCCTCCTTTCTCCTCTGTGAGCACCGCATGCCCCCCCCCCGCCCCAGGGTCATCAGGTAGGACCTCATTGAGGAAGTGTTGCTGTGCTGGCCAGGGAGGGGTCTCACCATGTCACAGGGAGGCTGTTGATGTAAAGAAAGAAAGCGGCTCTGGGACAAGAATCGAAGCTAGTACGTCTGTTCGTTTTGTAATTTTGGAAACTTATTATTAGTGCTATCTTACTATATAGCAAGGTGTAGTCATGCCATTGTCAAAATGTTAACACATAGAGATAAACCAAGGGGAAAAAAAAGCCGCTGCATTCCCCTTGCTGGGACAAAGCCACCGTGAACATTTTATTGGGGTTTCCTTATACCCTAAGGGCTGAACCTATCGTTCTTTTTGGACAAGGCTTTGGAAAAGAATTATAGCGTCAGCCCTTGGGCTTAAGGAAACCCCAGTCTCTGTGGGTTTGAAACTCTGGGATGAAAAAGTTTAATTCTATAAATGTGTCCCTTGCCCCGTCCTCTCCCTGCCCATCCCGTATCTCCTTTCCTGGGTCTGCTCAGCCCTTCCTACCCAGGCTCCACCTACCCCTGAATTGCCTGGCTCAGTCCAGCCCCCAAAACTTTGCTCAGGATATGAATCAAGACAAGCAACCAGCCAGGCCAAGTGCTCCTCTGAGCTGACCCCTTTGTTTTACTTGGTGGGAAAGTGGGGACACACAGCTCTGTGGTGGCACTGCTGGGACAAAGGCTCAAACATTCTGACTTCCAGTCCAGTGCTCTTCCCCATAACCTATAACTGCTCGCCCTCTGTCTGTCTCATTCCTCTCCATCCATCAAACCTTCTGCCTCCTCCAGGGAGCCTTCCTGACTGCCACATGAAAAGCCTCTCCCTCCGGCAGCTTACTGATAATGATAAATCACATACTGAACACTTAGGCATCATTCTAAAAACCACAGAACAACCCTATTATCCCCCATTTTACACATAATGAGCCTGAGGCTTTGAGACACAAAGTAAATTGCCAAAGGTAACCCGGAGTTGACAGTGGCAGGCCGTGCCCCTCAGAGCCGCTGCCCTTCTCGGCCCTACCTTCTCCTGGGCAGTTAAATCCTGAGCTTGAGGTCCTCCCAGGCAGCTACGGCACAGCAGAAAGAGCACTGGAATTGGAGTCCAATTTACTTTGCCGCAAGAGCGAGCTGAGCCGCCTTTGCCCAGCTGTGGGAGCTTGTGGAGCCTCAGCACCTCTTTTTTTTTTTTTTTTTTTTGAGACGGAGTCTCGCTCTGTCACCAGGCTGGAGTGCAGTGGCGCGATCTCGGCTCACTGCAACCTCCGCCTCCCAGTTCAAGTGATTCTTCCACCTCAGCCTGGCTAATTTTTGTACTTTATGAGATAGTTTCCCCATGTTGCCCCGTCTGATCTTGAACCTTCTGGGGCTCAAGTGATCCTCCCACCTTGGCCTCCCAAAGTGCTGGGATTACAGGCACTATCCACCACGTCTGGCCATTGTTTATTAAGTGTTACTGATAGGATTTAAGGCAATCAGAAATGTCTGATGGACTAAATATTCTCAGAGTCCCTGAAATTATTCTGCTCCAGCTGACCCTCATTTTGCCAATGTTTAAGCTGCCAAGTGAGGACATCATGGGGGTGGCAGGTCCTTGATTCGGTGACACTGGGAGTTGGTTCCACTCCTGGAGGACAGCCAGCCTCCCTGTGAAAGAGGGTCCTGCCCAGCCACCTCCCATGAAATGCTACAGAAAAGGACAACTCATTCAGGGTTTGGAGCCACACAGGCCTTGGTTCCAAGCTGACCTGGACCTTCAGATGCTGTCTCAGTTTTGTGATTTTGGTAGAAATGATGCATATGATTGTTTTGAGAAGGTGTAAAGAGGAAACCACAAACCCAACCACTGGCAGTTATGAAGCATCTTTCTAGTTGTTTCTCTCTGCAGAGAGGGGTATGCACAGTGTGTCTTGGCGCTCGTCTAGTTCAGCTCTCAAAGCCTCACAAAGGTGAGTAAGGTGGAACATTAAGGCTGGGGCATGGTGGGGGGTCACAGTGGGACGCTGGTCCTGTATTCATAATGTGTGTCTCAGTTAGGGGGGTGAAGAGCTCTGCGTATGCAGGGAGAAAAAAAGCTATAAGAGTGTGTCCGGCCAGGTGTGGTAGCTCACGCCTGTAATCTCAGCACTTCTGGAGGCCGAGGTGGGCAAATCAGTTGAGGTCAGGAGTTCGAGAACAGCCTGGCCTACATGGTGAAACTCTGTCTCTACTTAAAATACAAAAATTAGTCAGGGGTGGTGATGCACACCTGTAGGCCCAGCTGCTCGGGAGGCTGAGGCAGAACAATCGCTTGAACCCAGGAGGCGAAGGTCACAGTGAGACTAGATCAAGCCACTGCACCCCAACCTGAGTGACAGAGTGAGATTCTGTCTCAAAAAATAAAGAAGAAGGTATGCCAACTAGGACAGGGCCCTCTGAGGGTCCCTCATTTATCCCCCACCATTCTCCAGGAAGCCCGTATGACACTGTGGCTTAAGACAGCGAATGTGAGGTGCCTGGGTTCAAAGCCAAACTCTGCCACTGGCTAGCTGCCTGACCTGGGGCATGTTTCTTGATTTCCCCATGCCTCAATTTCCTCATTGTAAATTGGGGGTCAATAATAGAACCTCTGTCATAGGGTTTCCTGAAGTTTAAATGAATGAATTCAAATAATTCAAATAAAGCACTTACCAAACCCTGTCTCTACAAAAAAAACAACAACAACAAAAAAAAAACCCACGAAAATCAGCTGGGCATGGTGGTGCATGCCTGTGATCCCAGCTACTCAGGAGGCTGAGGTCGGAGGATCACTTGAGCCCAGGAGGTTGAGGCTGCACTGAGCCATGCATTCCAGCCTGGGTGACAGAGCATGGCCCTATCTCAAAAAAAGGAAAGAAAGAAAATATGAAGGGAAGGGCAAGTGTGTGAGATGAAGAGAGCTCAGATGGCAGGCACAGCTGTTGGGGGAAGAGGCTGCTGTGGGAGTATACATACACTGTGTGGGCGTTGTGTTTTCAGTATTACTCTATTTTTCATGTTTTCTTATTATTGTCCCTGAAATAAACTTTAATACAAGGATAAGGAAATACAGAGAAGCAGAGAGAGAGAAAGAAGGAAAAAAAGAAAATCCATGTCCCAACTCCGAGGACCCCACCCGGGACCCGACCAGGGAAACCACTGTGAACATTTTGGTGGAGCTCCTTCCAGGCCTTTTCCCATGCATATGTATCAAAATAGCAGTATGTATATGTGTACTGAAGACCACAGAATAATACTTCAACGATTGTTTTATGAAGTTTTCTTTTTTCCATTGGCAATATTTCAGTAACCTTTCACTTTGTCAACACGTGTTCTTTGACAGTATTCTTCTTTTTTTTTTTTTTTTTTTTTTTGAAATGGGGTCTTGCTCTGTTGCCCGGGCTGGAGTGCAGTGGTGAGATCTCAGCTCACTGCAATCTCTGCCTCCCGGGTTCAAGCAATTCTCCTCTCTCAGCCTCCTCAGCAGCTGGGACTACAGGTGCGTGCCACCATGACCGGCTAATTTTTTGTACTTTTAGTAGAGACGGGGTTTCACCATGTTAGCCAGGATAGTCTTGATCTTCTGACCTCGTGATCTGCCTGCCTCAGCCTCCCAAAATGCTAGGATTAGAGGCATGAAACACTGCACCACACCGACAGTATTCTTTATTCACAGAGGGAACATTCTGTGGATGGCCTATGGTGGTTTGGTGTTCCAGCCGCTATAGATCCAAGCTGCTTAAGTGACACAGAAACTGATAACACCATGAGGTTTCTACCTTCAGTCTCTGCCCCAGGGGAAGAGGCTGGGAGTAGAATGGGGGCTTAGGAGGGCTTTGGGACAGGAGGCCTAATCTCAGACAACTTAGACTGGGGTGGGGCTCAAGGGGGTTGGCTGGGGAGAGGGAGAGAGGGTGGGCACAGATCTGTCTGTACCCAAGCTCTTCTCTGTCTGCTCTCAGGGCCTCCTGCAGGGCTGGGGATGGCTTTTCTCCTCTGCTGACCTCTGGTCGGGGCCACCCTGGTGTGGGCAAACCAGTGGTGGAGGACGTCCAGAGGCAATGTGGCCTGGAACTCGCCTTGTTCCCTGCTCAGCCCTCCAGGCCCAGAGCCCTGGGGAGGGGACTTTCTTCCATGACATTGAGGCCAAAGGCTGTTCTTCTAGACTTAGGGAGAGCCTTGAGGGGCAAGGAAGAGGGAAGGGGGTGGTTTGCCTTGCGCTTAAGGGTCATCTAGTCTTACCAGTCATAAGAGAGGTAGAAACACTGAAGCCCAGAGATGGGAGGACTTTTGCTTAAGGTCCCACAGCAAGAGGTAGAAGTGTCAGGCCTGGTGACCAGCCTAGGGCTCCTTCCATGTCACCTCATCATAAGAGAAAGCATTGCCACTGAGGACACTGTCCCTAGAGCCAGAATCCTGGTGCTGCTGCATATACTCATTGACGGAGGTATGACAATGACAATGGCCAAGTTATTTAACTTCTTTGTGCCTCAGTTTCCCCCCTCCAAAATGGTTATAAGAATTGTCATAGCCTAGCACATTGGTTCATGCCTATAATCCCAGCACTTTGGGAGGCTGAGGTGGGCGGATCACCTGAGGTCAGGAGTTGGAGACCAGCCTGGCCAACATGGTGAAACCTCATCTCTACTAAAAACAAAATTAGCCGGGTGTGGTGGTGGGAGCCTGTAATCCCAGCTACTCAGGAGGCTGAGGCAGGAGAATCCCTTGAACCCAGGAGGCAGAGGTTGCAGTGAGCCCAGATTAGGCCATTGTACTCCAGCCTCAGCAACAAGAATGAAACTTCATTAAAAAAAAAAAAACAACAACAAAAGGCCAGGCGTGGTGGCTCATGCTTGTAACCCAAGCACTTTGGAGGCCAAGGTGGGCAGATCACCTGAGGTTGGGAGTTCAAGACTAGCCTGACCAACATGGTGAAACCCCGTCTTAAAAAAAAAAAAGCACTGTCACATATGTATTTCATAGGGTTGTTGTGGGGCTGAAACAAGTCAATTCCTGTAAAGTTCTTTAAAAAGTGCCTAGCACACAGTAGGCACTCCTAAATGTTAGAGGTGGCAATTTTCTCTCCAGCCATCCAGAAAAAGTGAAGACCGACTTGTACCCCTGCCCTTCCCGCACCAAACCTACAATCCCAAAACTTGCTCAGCTGGCTGAACACACAGAACATGAGGACATCCCCTTTCAGTTTTGTTCAGCTGAGGGACTCAAGTTTGTCCTGTTTGGATTGTCTTTTCCCTGGATGTGCTAACAGGAGGAGCCTGGACTTTCTGGATATTTTTATTTGCTGCATCACGTGGGACAAGTTACCTCCCCTCTCTTGGAAACAAGGGTTGGACTTCAGGATGATTATAGCTCCTTCCAGTGCCAAAGCAGGTTTGGGATGCAGCCTGGAATAGGGAGGCTTGACACCTGGGGACTTAGCGGGTGTTACAGGTTGAACTGTGTCCTCCCAGAATGCATATGTTGAAGTCCTAACCCCCAGTGCCTCAGGATGTTATGGTATTTGGTGACAGGGCTTTTAAAGTACAGAGATGACCAAGGTGAAATGAAGTCATCAGTAGCCCTTAATCCAAATCTGCCTAGTGTCCTTGTCAGAAAAGGAAATCTGCACAAAAACATGCAGAGTTGGCCCTCCCTATCTGTGGGCTCCTCATCCACAGATTCAACCAACTCTGGATGGAAAATATTTGAAGAAAAAAAAAGGATGTTTGTGTCTATACGGAATATGTATGGATTTTTTTTTCTCATCATGATTCCCGAAACAATACAGTAAAACAACGAATTACATAGCATTTGCATTGTATTAGGTATTATAAATAATCTGGAGATGATTTAAAGTATAGGGGAGGACATGCATTGTTTATATGCAAATACTGTGCTATTTTCTATAAGGGACTTGAGCATCTGTGGATTTCAGTATCCGAGTTGGGGTCCTGGAACCAGTTCTCCATGGATACTGAGGAAGGCCTGTGCAGAGAGAGACCTTGTGGAGACACAGGAAGAAGACACAATAAGCTAAGGAGAGGGGCCTCTGAAGAAACAAACCCTGTCAATGCCTTTTTTTTTGAGATGGAGTCTCATTCTGTCACCCAGGCTGGAGTGAAGTGGTGTGATCTTAGCTCACTGCAAGCTTCACGTCCCGGGTTCAAGCCATTCTCCTGCCTTGGCCTCCTGAGTAGCTGGGATTACAGGCGTGCACCACAACTCCCAGCTACTTTTTGTATTTTTAGTAGAGATGGGGTTTCATGATGTTGGCCAGGCTGGTCTTGAACTCCTGACCTCAGGTGATCTGCCTGCCTCAGCCTCCCAAAGTGCTAGGATTACAGGCATGAGCCTCCGCACCAGGCTGTCCCTGCTGACACCATGATTTCAGACCTCTAACCTCCAGAATGATTCTTTTTTTTTTTTTTTTTGAGACGGAGTTTCGCTCTTGTTACCCAGGCTGGAGTGCAATGGCGCGATCTCGGCTCACCGCAACCTCCACCTCCTGGGTTCAGGCAATTCTCCTGCCTCAGCCTCCTGAGTAGCTGGGATTACAGGCACGCGCCACCATGCCCAGCTAATTTTTTGTATTTTGAGTAGAGACGGGGTTTCACCATGTTGACCAGGATGGTCTCGATCTCTTGACCTCGTGATCCGCCCGCCTCGGCCTCCCAAAGTGCTGGGATTACAGGCTTAAGCCACCGCGCCCGGCCTACCTCCAGAACTATGAAAACAATAACTTGCTGGGGGTTTTTTGTTGTTGCTTTTTTTTTTTTTTTTTTTTGAGACGGAGTTTTGTTCTAGTTGCCCAGGCTGGAGTGCAATGGCGCAATCTCAGGTCACTGCAACCTCCATCTCCTGGATTCCAGCAGTTTTCTTGCCTCAACCTCCTGAGTAGATGAGATTACAGGTGCCCACCACCACACCTGGCTAATTTTGTATTTTTAGTAGAGATGGGATTTCACCATGTTGGTCAGGTTGGTCTCGAACTCCCGACCTTAGATGATCCGCCCACCTCAGTCTCCCAAACTGCTGGGATTACAGGCATGAGCCACTGTGCCTGGCCTAATTTGCTGTTGTTGAAGCCACCCAGTCTGTGTGCTTCGTTATGGCAGCCGGAGCAGACGGATGCAGTGGGGTATAGGTTGCTCATCTGGTTCCATGAGGATGGTTTTGGATTCACCAGGTTGCCAGGACCTGTCGAAGGCAAGGATGTGTGTTCCTGGTGCTTCTGAGAGGACCTCAGCACTGGGTCTGTGGCCCCTGGGGTCTCTGGGATGACAGAGACCAGGGCTGAGCATGTAGAGAGTGGTGGATTCTTCTAGCTCTGTACGTTCTTTGTCTCCCTTAGTCCTCCTGGTAGTTCAGGGTAGCTATTCTTAGTGACATTTTTCAGAGGGGGAAACAGTGGCTTGGAAAGTCATCCACCCAAGGAGTCCAGCCCTTGTCTGCCTGACCCCAGACACACGCTCTTTCCTGCATACCCCATGCCCCTCCAAAAAGGCCTCCCACATTGCCCTGGCTGGGCCTGTCTGTGCCCCTGTCACTGCGTGGGGGTATGACCCTGGCACCCTGTACCCCAGGGAGAGCCAGGAAGCGCCCAGGCTCCAAGGCAGGAATGTATCTCCCCGCACACCCCTCCCCAGCTTTCCTTAGCTCTTTTTCTGTTGTTTCTTTGCTTAGCCGGGCCCTGTTATCTTCCTCTGAGCTTGACGCCTTGTTCTTCCTGTTTAAAATTCAGGCTCTGGACTTTTCCTTTGGGGGCGGTTGTGTGTTTGTTTTGTGTTTTAGATTCTCCTCCAGCCCCTGTCTCTGGTACTTCAGGTCACCCAGCCTTAGCAGTAACCCTGTTTTGAATACCCCAGTGCCTAAGTGAGTAAGGCATAATGAGAATACCCTCTCTGCCCAGTTCCCTGGCAGGGGAAGAGGGAGGATACTGCTCTTTCTCTGGCTGTAACATCCAGGCTCCACTAGCTCTGTTCTGCTGCCCTCTGTTCACCCCACACCTCCCCCTCCAGTCCCTCCCAAGCTGAGGGGCTCCAGGCTCTCTGTGGGACTTTGCTTTGATCCCAGCTCACCCAGGAAGGAGATTCAGGCATAGAAGAAGAAAGAAGTTCAGCTGTGAGTCACCCCGATGGACTCCATTTTTGATCGTGGAGACAAGACCCTAAAATACCTAGCATTGCTGCCTCAGAGGAGAGGGCAGGGAACTGGGAGTGAGCAGACCGGGGCTCCCAGCTTGGCTGTGCACTCTGGGCTGTGTGAGCTTGGGCATGTCATGTCCCTCTCTGGACCTCAGTTTTGCCACAGAGGGATGGCTGGGGAGTCAGGCCAGCCGTTCCTGAGGGCCTTCCAACCTGATAAGCTAGGAGTTCAGGTCATGATGAGATGCTCTTGGGGACTCCGGATGGGGTGCCTGTGGGGAGACCCAGAGGATAGAGCACAAGCAGGGGGTGAGGTACGCTCAGCTCTGCAGGGCAGACCCAGCCCACCTCCTCCAGGCAGCCTTCTCTGGCCTCCTGGGCTGTCCTTAGAGTCAGGATTCCACCCTTACCAGGAACACTGGGAAGGCCTTAGGCTTGGAATGAAACTTTAGGAAGATTTTCTTTTTTCTTTTTGAGACAGAGTCTTACTCTTTCCGCCAGGCTGGAGTGCAGTGGTGCAATTTCAGCTCACCCTAACCTCTGCCGCTCGGGTTCAAGTGATTCTTCTGCCTCAGCCTCCTGAGTAGCTGGGATTACAGGTGCCTGCCACCACACTTGGCTAATTTTTATATTTTTGGTAGCGATGGTGTTTTGCTATGTTGGCCAGGCTGGTCTTGAACTCCGGACCTCAGGAGATCCACCTGCCTTGGCTTCCCGAAGTGCTGGGATTACAGGTGTGAGACACTGTGCCCAGCCTTGATTTTTAACCTCCCTAAGCCTCAGTGTGTTTCTCCGTCAAATGGAAATAATATCTGTCTTGCAGGCTGCTGGGAAGACTGGAGATGGGGTGGGGCCTGGCACAGAATGGTAGGCCAGGTGATCATGATCTCCCAGGAGGAGAGTGTATGTGAGGGCTTCTCCCTGGCTGTGAGTTCCTAGACAGCAGGCATCTGGTCACACCTGTCTTTGGGTACCCATGGCCTAGGGACCATTGACTTAAAAGGGAGGTGCATCAGTGGGATGTGGTGTCAGGCATCTCTTGACCCTACCTCACATCCACTGCTCACCTTTCTACTCCAGCTCTTGCTAAGGCAACCAGCTCTGTGCAAGTGGCGATTGAAGGCACCTGACCTTGCAGCCACCTGACCTTGCAGCCCAGCTTAGTGCTCGCTTCCTGCCCCAGCTGACAAGAACCAGTGGCTGATGTTTTTCCTTCCAAATTGCAGGAGACCAGTTCTAAGCCACATCCTACCCATTCCTCAGAGAGTCCTCGGAAGGGTGGGACCCCAGGACCCCACAGCACTGCTAGCTCGTTAATGCCCGTCGGGCTGGCTTTTATTCCTTGCCTGTTTCACTCCTCCCAGGCCCCCATTTCTGACTCTGCGGGGCATCTGGGAGAGTCCCGAGTCTTTGAGGAAGGTCCCCTGGGATGGTGGTCAGTGCGTGGGCTGCAGCCGACATGCCTGAAAACCTCAGGCTGAACCCAGCTGGGTGGGGCTGGAGCTTGGTGATGGGGCATAGCCCCGGGCAGGGCCTTTGCCCAGATTCTGCTCTGCTGAATGGCGCAGAGGTAGGGGCTCATTGTCCTGTCTTGTGGGCAGAGCTGCCGAATGAAAGTGGCAGATCTGGGGATGGAAGCTTCTCTGCAGATTCCTAGTCTACCCAGGCCTCATTCATCCTGCTGGCTCCCCGACGAAGGGCTGGAGCTGAGTTCCGCTCCGCTCCTTTCTCCTTTCATTTGCAAGTTTTGGAATATCTTTTCTGCTTATTATTTTAGAAAAAAGTCTAGCTGCTTTTTCTCATCTCTCAACTCTTCCGCTTTGCACCCTCAGGGAAGGCCCTGTCACTCAGGGGCAGAGGCCTGAGGGGCTTCCTGCGTCCACCGAGGGCCCTGCAGCGCCCCCAGACAAGGGGGAAGCTGGCTGCCCTAGAGCGCCTTGCAAAGGCCCAGCTGTTAGGAGCCTTAGTGTCCACATCTGGAAAGTGGGCCCAATAACATAGCTGACTCTAGTGGGCCCTTGTGAAGATTGGTTCAGATAACACAGAAGATGACCCATGGTGAGCTGGGTCTATTTTATTTCTAGTTCTTAGTAGTTCCCTGCCTCCTCAGGCAGCAGAATCAGATTCTGGCAGACTTGAGTGAGGTATGGGAAGAACAGCGCCTAGAGTTTGGAGCCAGAGAACCAGGTCCCAGCCTGGCTTTGCTGCTGACTGGCTGTGGAACTGTGGACCCCCTGTGCAGTGCCAAAGACACCATCTGTACATGGGTACATTGTGAGGAGGCTCCAGGGAGGGAGTTGGGCTGGTAGGCTGGGGCTTGTCCCTACTGCCCTGGTCTCAGTCCCCACCCCAGCCAGCTTGGGTGCAAGGACAGGCAGGCACAGTGATCCCCATGTAGCTGGCTCCCAGCATCCTGCCGCCAGCTCCCCAGGCTGCCCGTCTGCAAGCCCTGCCCAGCCCTGCCCGGCCCGCCAGGGTGGCTGAGGGCCTGGAGCCGATGGAATCAGCATGCCCTTCCCTTCTTTGTCTGCTGGTGCTTCCTTCCCTTCACAGCATGCTTTCTTTTTTCTGGTTTATCAGGCCCTGGGGAAAGCCTGGGCCAGCCAGGCTCCCAGCCGAGCACCCTTGGGAGGCCGCCAGTCGGGAGCAGACATCCCCGTCTCAGTCTCCCGGCAGGCGGCTTAGCAGTCCCCTCCCTCCACCTGATCCCAGCAGCTCCAGCCTGGCCGCCAGGGCCCAGGGACCCAGGCCCAATCCTAGCATGGAGGTGGTGGGGCTCCCCAGTGTCCCGGGACCTGAAAGCTTCTCTTTCATAGGCTGAAAGCCTGAGGGGTCCTTTGGATACATTGACACCCACCCCCCTCCTCAGTTTAGGAGGGAGAAAACCCAGGTCTACAGACAGGCGGTTCCTGGAGGAGCCAGACTCCGGCTCAGGGCTCCTTCTGAACCAGCTGCAGCTTCCTCTCCTCTTCCGCAACACAGCGGGCAAGTCCAAGGGTCTGTGGTGTGAAAGTTCCAGCTGTGTATTGCAGCCCCATCACTCACTAGCTGGACAAGTTAACAAACATCTATTCTTCAGTTGACAAATCTATACAGTAAAGATAATGGTGCCTGCCTGGCTGGCTATTTTGAAGGCTAAAGGAGCCAATGTAGATGACTGCCCACCCCAGGATGGGCATTCTCAGTAGGTGTGATATTGCCTCCCAGGGAGCACAAGTTGGTTCAGAAGGGGAATTAGAAAAAGTCTTAGGCAGGGTGCAGTCACTTGCGCCTGTAATCCCAACACTTTGGGAGGCCGAGGAGGGCAGGTCACGAGAATAGCCAGGGCGAATGGCCGGGAGATGTGATCCACCTGTGCTACAGGCGGGACCAAAGCCAGGTGCGCAGGCTAGGTGTAGTCGCAGGCTCACCAGAGAAAAGGAACGCATGAGGGGGGCTTTGATGGATGAAAGAAAAGGGCAGAAGGAAGTGCCAGGTGAGGGAAACAACGTGAGCAAAGGTACACAAATATGCCTGAGGCCTGAAATGAGACTGGAGCTCTGGCAAGGAGTGGGTGAGCAGGAGACCATCACTTGAACCTAGCGGGTGACTTCACTGGGTATCTTGCTTATCGTTTCTCTTTGGTCCTATTTCTCGCCTGTAATGTCCCTCCCTTTTCCCCTCCCAGCTTACTGCAGCCTCCAGCCTCCGCCTCCCTGGTGCAAGCGATTCACCTGCCTCTGCCTCCCAAGTAGCTGGGACTACAGATGCGCACCACCACAGCCAGCTAATTTTTGTATTTTCAGTAGAGACAGGGTTTGACCATGTTCGTCAGGCTGGTCTCGAACTCCTGACCTCAGGTGATCTACCTGCCTCAGCCTCCCAAAGTGGTGGGATTCCAGGCATGAGACACGGCCCCTGACCAAATGTCCTTTGGATATGCAAGTCATGTGTGTTCTTTGTAGGAAGGTTGGGAAGCCTTGAGAGGCAAACAGAAGCCCCAGTCTTCCACGTTGGAGGGAGTTTTTACAGAGGTTTCTGTGCTTTGTGTCCTTTTCTTCCTATCTCTGATGAGCCGGCCTCTGCTTTCCAGGCTGCTCAGAGCTCTGCTCACAGGAGACAGCCCTCCCTCGACTATGGGGCAGGTGAGGGAGCACCAAGCTGGGAGAAAGCTGAGTCCTGTAGGGGCTTCTTCTCTGGCCTTAGCTCCTGTACCTGACCTGGCTCACTTTCAGGAGGTTCTTCCTCACATCTACCCTAAAGCTCTCTTGCTGAAGGACAAGCATATTATTTCTTCCCTTCTGTGTTACCTGCAAGTAGCAGGTAGCAAAGAACTCTATGTTTCTGCTTGTTTTTTTGTTTGTTTGTTTTGAGATGGAGTTTCGCTCTCGTTGCCCAGGCTGTAATGCAATGGCGCGATCTTGGCTCCTGGGTTCAAGCGAATCTCCTGCCTCAGCCTCTTGAGTAGCTGGGATTACAGGCATGCACCACCATGCCCAGCTAATTTTGTATTTTTGTAGAGATGGGGTTTCTCCATGTTGGTCAGGCTGGTCTCGAACTCCTGACCTCAGGTGATCTGCCCACCTAGGCCTCCGAAAGTGTTGGGATTACAGGTGTGAGCCACTGTGCCCGGCCCGTTTATTAGATAACTAACCAACCAAATAAAACAAACACACAAACAAGTCCTCACAGGTCCCTCGAGAAGAGCTAGGCTTTGCCTGGGACACCTGTCTTCAATTGCTCCCGAATCTCAAGCCTTTAGACAGAGAAAACCCGGTGACTTACACTGTCTGTGACAAAGGTTTCAGAGCTCTTCTGCAACGGCAATGCCAGCCACACCTGGCTCTGCCCCAGCCTCAGTCTCCCTATCTATTATATGAGGGAAATAGACAAGTCGATCTCTTTGTCTTTTTCCAGTGCTCACCCTGTGGTTTCAACGATCACACTGTCATACCTCCTTGCTTTTTGGCTCCTGCAATGCCCTCGGCCAGGGGGACCCTGCCTATTGTTTCTGTCTGGCCCACTCCTCTTCACCTTTCAAGACCTATTTCAAAGGCCACTGCTTCTGGGAAATCTTCCTTGATCTTGTAAACTAGAAGAGGTCATGCCTTATTCTGGAATCTTGTCTCTTGGCAGTGTACTGAGAAGTATGTCCTGGCCCACCCAGGGGCAACCTGAAATCAGGAGCTGTTTTGCTCGATACTGAATCCCAGCACTAGCACAATTAGAGGATGCTCTGTGAATTTGTGGAATGAATGAATGAATGAATGAATGAATGAGGGAACCAAGAGCTGGATGACCCTAAAGGTCAGCAGCTTGGGAGGCCTCCCCGACTAACCATGTCTCAGCGTCTTGGTGAAATTGGCCAGTAGTTGGTATTTAATGCGGCTGAGCTGGGAGGGCTGGGTGAAGTGCATGTACCCATTTATTTGGTTTGGCTAGGCTGTTGCCATTCACAATGCAGCCTCAGTCTGGGGAAGCTCATGGGAGCCATGGGGAAGTGAGACAGGGAGGGCCCACAATGGTCTGAAGGTTCTGGCTGCCTGGGTCACCAGCCATTTGGGCCAGCCTCCTGGCCCTCTGACTCATCTCCGGCGGCCAGGGCACACAGATGATCCAGCCAGTGCCGGAGGTCACCAGGCCTGGCCAGCAGACAGAATGACTCCTGAGAGCCACTGCTCCAGCCCTGGACCTAGAATACAGACAGGGAAACTGAGGTCTGGGGAAAGAAGGCCCCTGCCCCAGGACTCATCATCAATGTGTGGAATCATAAAAACTCAAAGGTTACTCTGGTCTAATTCTATGCATGATTCTTCTTTACATTTATCTTTTTTGTTTGTTTGTTTTTAGATGAAATCTCGCTCTGTCACCCAGGCCAGAGTGCAATTGTGCAATCTCAGCTCACTGCAACTTCTGCCTCCCAGGTTCAAGTGATCCTCCCACCTCAGCCTGTTGAGTAGCCAGAATTATTGCATGTGAAACATGAGGCTGAGCACTTTAATCTAGAACAGTGTTCATTTTATAAATGAGGAAGCTGGCTCAGAGAAGTTAAGTGACATGTTCAACATCACACAGCTGCTAAGTGGTACAACTAGGACTGAATTCAGTGCTCGGCAACACTGGTGCCTGTGCTTCTGCTTGGCAATACTGCCTCTTCATTGCCAGACGTGGACTTGTGGGTAAATTATATTCTTTGATTTTTTTTTTAATCAAAATTTCTGCATTTTCTAATTTTTCTTCAATGACTATGGAATACTTGTAAAATAAAATCAGCTACGGCCTTGGCGATACGGTGAGACCCCATCTCCACAGAAAATACAAAAATTAGCCAGGCGTGGTAGTACTTGCCTGTAGTCCCAGCTACTTGGGAGGCTGAGGCAGGAGGACGGCTTGAGCCCGGGAAGTCGAGGTTGCAGTGAGCCATGATCATGCCACTGCACTCCATTGCTGCTGTACTCCAGAGTGGGACCCTGTATCTAAATAAATAAATAAATAAATAAATAAATAAATAAGCCAGGCACAGTGGCTCACACCTGCAACCTCAGCACTTTGGGAGTCTAAGGCTGGCGGATTGCCTGAAGTCAGGAGTTGGAGATCAGCCTGGCTAACGTGGTAAAACCCCATTTCTACTAAAAATGCAAAAATGGGCCAGGTGTGGTGGTGCGTGCCTGTAATCCCAGCTACTCGGGAGGCTGAGGTAGTAGAATCACTTGAACCTGCAAGGCAGAGGTTTCGGTGAGCTGAGATCACGCCACTGCACTCTAGCTTGGGCAACAAGAGTGAAACTCCATCTCAAAAAAAAAGAATCAGCTACCTGAAAACAGCAGTTGTGTATGAGTTTGTATGCATGTGTTTTAGCAATTTCTAAAATTGTAGTGAGACATTTATAAAACCCTAAGTATCTCTAGGCATCTCTTTATACCCTCTCCCAAACCAGCTGTTTTCAAAACCAACCCCCTTCAAAAATTGTTAAAGAGAGACCCCTCAGTCTTTCCTGCAACTTAACTGACTGCAAAGTCACTGGTACCTTTTGCAAACACAGATCCAGCATGGTCAGAATGTTTCCATGCCCTGGTGCTGAGGCAGCAGGAAAAACATTGGCCTGGGAACCTGTGATCTGCGATCTGGCCTGTGGCCTGCTCTGTAGCTCTGAGAAAGTCACTGCCCCTTTCTGGGCCTCAGTTTCTTCATCTGTCAATGAGTTAGAGCAGGAGAGCTCTGAGGACCCTTCCTGTCCTTGTGGTCCTGTTTGCTGAGTGTTCTGTAAGCCTCAGAGCCAAGGTAAGATCAAGGCACCTTAGGTATCTCACATCTCTATGGCAGTAGGAATTTCAAATAACTTTCCCCCCACCAAGTAACCGGCAGGCCACCTGCTCTGGGGAATAGCCCTCTAGGCAATCCTGCCAATGAATGTTCGTGAACAGAGTTCATCGAGGTCTTGCTTTGTGCAAATACCCTCACGCACTCTAGCCCTGACCTGCCCGCCAGCTGACTGGGTTTGGATGCTGTATCTTGGGGGTTGACTTTGAAGGAGGCTAGCAAGAAGTCACCGGTCAGCATGTGCATCTCTTCTTGGACGATCTGTAGTTTATCGGGGGACTGGGGAGGACGATGCTTATGAGAAAGGAGTGGAGATCTCGGCAGCACTTCCAGGGTAGAGGATGGGCAAAGGGCGGTGTTTTCCTGAGGCCTCCCAAAGCACTTCCATGTGGACCAGTCCAGTCGGCATGAAGAATCTGGGCCAATGGGGATGTCCTCATCTTAAGCAGGCTCCCCTGTGATCATCCTGCTGTTCCAGCCCGAGGCTGTGCTACTCTGTTTGTACCTGATGTCTTGTTTCTGTGGCTGTGACTCCGAGGAACCAGGTCTGTTAGGCCGGACCTTTTCTCCACACTGGTCCTATGTAGAAAGCGCACAATCCTGGCTCCCCCATTCACCACCAATACCAAGTTGGAGAAAGGGAGCAAGTGGAGCCCGGAGTCCGGGAGGCTTCCTGGAGGAGGTGGTCTCTGAGCAGAGTCTGCAGATGACCAGACAGAAGAAACAGGAGACCAGGACTTGTTTCTGAGGATGATGGGGAACCAGAGAACCAGGCCAGAGAAGAGAACGGGAGACAGATTTGAGCTTTAGAAAAGCAGTGGCTGTGGGGAGGGAGAGGAACTCATGAGCCTGAGATATATGAAGGCAGACTGGTGGGGTCCGGGTATGGGTGAGAGAGGCAGTGGGAAGGGTGAGGGATGCTCCTATGTTTCTGCCTCTGGGAAGGGGCGGGGGAATCTCAATATGTCCTTTTAGGGCAGGTTGCTTTCAAGGAGGCCAGGGAGAGCCAGCGGGGTGTCCGGTGCGCAGCTAGACGAAGGTATTCGATGTTTGTGAGTTAGCAGTGTCCAGGTGGTGGTTGCATCTGTGAGCAAGGGTGAGGCTGTCTTGAGACAGTGGGAAGGGGAAGCCTGAAGCTGGGGTGTCCCAGTGTTAGAGGCAGGGTGATACGAGGAGGAGGAAGACCTGGCTATCAGGAGCCCCAGGACACACAAAGGTGGGTCAGAGAGGGAGTATGCCACAGGGCCCAACAGCACACAGGGTCATGTGAATTTGGCCACAGGGAGGCCACTGAGGGGCCCGAGAGCAGGTTAGTGGAAGGTGAAGCAGATGCCAGATGACCCACCAAGCCTGAGGTCCTGGCATCTCTCTCGGTGGTGGGGGGGCCTGCCGCAGCCTCCCAGCTGGTGTCCCTGCTTCTGTCCTTGCCCTCCAGTTCGTTCACCACACAGTGACCAGAGGACTATGAAAAACATAACTGAGTCATGGCCCTCACTGCCTCCGACCCTCTCTTTACCTCTTCGCCACCACCATGACGTGGACCATTGAGGCCCAGGCCTTCTGGTCTCTGCCCCTCTCCTTTCATGTCTTGGGCCCCTGCTTTTGAACAAGGGGCCTGTTTTTCGCTCTCAGATCTCCTCTGGCTTCAACACCTCCACGCAGAAGACCCCCATGGCCCACGCTCTCGCCCTACACCTGGGCCAACCCCTCCCTCCAGATCTGAGCAAGCAGGATCTTCCAAGGGAAGCCTCCCCCAGCACCCGCTCCCTGCGCCCACGTAGTTCCGGTTCTCTTGTTTTATACGTGCTGTGCTACATACAAAACACTCCTCACAGCCCTGCATACGTTTTTAATTGTGTGTCTTATCTGCTTTTCTCATTAGAACGTGAAGTATTGAGAAGGGCCAGGGCCAGCTCTGCTGTGTCCTCCAGAAACTGCAACCAGGCATGGAACCTGGCACGGCACCTGGCACGGAGTGAGTGCCCAGTACGTGGGAATAAATTACAGTTAATGAATGAGAACAAGGGCACAAAGGGATTAAAGAGAGTATATACAGGACAAATGTCATTGAGACACCTGAGTGAGAAGCTGGAAAAGGACAGTATGATTCTTGGAGGGGGCAGGGGGCTTCATCACCCGTTGCCAGCCTCTGTCAGGCTTCCTATTAAAAAGATAAAGATACTAATTGTTGGGCACACGGTGTGTGGTCAGTAGATGCTGGTAACAGCCCCGAACCTACTTCCGAGGTCATACGGTGCAGCCCAGCTGGGCTGAGGGTGCGGTCTTATCCACCATCAGGTCAGGGGGTGGATCTCCCTGACCCCCAGCAGGACTGGACTGGGCTCAGGGCTGGGCTCTCAGACAGCCCAGCAGAGCCGGGCGGGGGGGGGGGGGGGCGCTGCGGGGTCGTAGGACCTTGGCTTCAGGCCGCTCCATTCCTAAGTTCCCAGGGACCCCTGCCCTCTGCGAACTGGAGAACCAGGGGCGGGACGAAGGAGGGGGTGCCCGGCGTCCCCGGCCTGAGTAGGGCACTCGAGGGTCGACTCCCGCCCCCAGCCTCTGTCCGAGGCGGGGCAGGGCCCTAACAGGGTGAATCGGGGAGGGGATCTCGTGCACCCCACCGGCTCAGAGTGGGGCGCATCGCCCCCACCCCCTCCCGCTGCCCACCCCTCCCGCGCCGCCGGATGTTTGAGTTTGGTTTTTGTGATCGAGTGGGGCTGGGAGGGGCCGCCCGGGAGCCGCCGCCTTATCGGGCTGTCTCCGCGCTGTCTCCCGCCGCCCGGGCCTCCCAGGCTGGCGGCCTCTCCCCCCACCCGGCTCCCGTCCCGGCTCCGCGCTGGCGGGCCGGTCCCTCTGGGCTCCTGGAGGGCAAAGCTGGGGGTGGTGGGGTCCTGCAGAGCGGCGAGGGGGGGTGGGGAGTGAGCCCGCCCCGCAGCGCCTGGGGCCTGGGGAGTGGGTGGGAGGGCGGGGCTGAGCTCGTGAAGGCGCCCCGAGGGCAGGAGGCCCTAACCACTCCCTTGGCAGTGAATGTGGGAGGAACCCGAGGGCTTTTTTTTTTTTTTTTTTTGGAGATTGCCCCATATCATTTTTATTTTTATTTATTTATTTTTTGAGAGACTGGTCTCACTATGCTGCCCAGGCTGGTCTGGATCTCCTGAGCTCAAGCGATCGTCCTGCCTCTGCCTTCCTAAGTGCTGGGGTTCCAGGCGTGAGCTACCGTGCCTGGCCTCCATCCCCATTTTATGGAAGAATATCTAGAGCTCAAAAAAGGACAACAACCAGCTAAAGGCACCCGCAGGCGCCATCAAGATCCTCCCCAGCCCCAGCCTGGCAAGGCTTTTCTTTCCCGGGAACCATTGCCCGTGGCAAAGAGGCAAGGTCTGCTGAATCCCGGAAGGTGCCAACCTCCAGGGAGGCATGTGGGGGCCCAGGCCCCATCACAGCAAAAAACAACTGGGTTCCTCTGGTACCGTCTGGGGATGGAGACACTGCATCCCCACTCCTGGCGGGTCTCTGTGCTCAGCCACAGTGGCCTCCGTCTGCTCCGGCTGCTCCCTCAGCCTAGAATACTCTCTTCATCTCAGCTTACAGGAATCCTCTCTCCAGGGCGCCACCCAAGACTACTTTCAGCTCCTAGGGGCTGGAGGACCTAGAACCTCACCTATGCAAAAGAGCAAACACTACCACAGGACAATCAGTGGGGGTTCTGAAGCTTGAACCCCCCTTCTTGAAGTGGGAGCTGGTGATGGTAGACCTCTCCGCCTCCTTCTGCAGCAGGCCCTCTGAAGCAGCCCAGGACGGTGCAGGTGAAGAAGCCAAGGTGGGAGGAGGTGGTGTAATCTGACGTCCAGGGTCTAAGGGAGGTCAGCCCTGCAGGGCCCATACCCAAGGGTGAATCGGAGGCCAGGTTTCCTGAGCCACAGCGGTGCCCAGTGGCTGTGTATGGAGGGCGGGGATGCTGAGCGGCAAGGGTGGGTTGGAGCAGGCATTGTAGAGTCCCTGGGGGAGGAGGGGAGTCAGGGACCACCCAGGAGGAAACCTTTGAGCTGGCCTGGAGTGGTTAAAAAGAAGGTAGGAACACAGGGCAGAGAGTCTGCACGGGCCAAAGTCTGGAGCCCATGAGAGGAACTTGGGAGGCAGGGCAGGAGAAAGATGGAGGGTGGCCAGTGTAGCGGAGATGCCAGGGTAAGCTGAGACCTGCTTGGGGAGACTTTTTTTTTTTTTTTTTTTTTTTTTTTTTGAGATGGAGTCTCGCTCTGTTGCCTAGGCTGGAGTGCAGTGGCGTGATCGCGGCTCGTTGCAACCTCTGCCGCCCGGGTTCAAGTGATTCTCCTGCCTCAGCCTCCCGAGTAGCTGGGATTACAGGTGCCTGCTACTACGCCCGGCTAACTTTTGTAGTTTTTTTTTTTTTTTTTTTTTTTTTTTGAGACTGAGTTTCGCTCGTTACCCAGGCTGGAGTGCAATGGCGCGATCTTGGCTCACCGCAACCTCCGCCTCCTGGGTTCAGGCAATTCTCCTGCCTCAGCCTCCTGAATAGCTGGGATTACAGGCACGCGCCACCATGCCCAGCTAATTTTTTGTATTTTTAGTAGAGACGGGGTTTCACCCTGTTGACCAGGTTGGTCTCGATCTCTCGACCTCGTGATCCACCCGCCTCGGCCTCCCAAAGTGCTGGGATTACAGGCTTGAGCCACCGCGCCCGGCCACTTTTGTAGTTTTTAGTAGAGATGGGGTTTCACCATCTTGGCCAGGCTAGTCTTGAACTCCTGACCTTGTGATGCACCCACCTCAGCCTCCCAAAGTGCTGGGATCACAGGCCCGAGCCGCCACACCCAGCCCGGGAGACTCTTATACGCCAAGGCAACAATAGAGGAACCTGTTTCACATTACTCAGCTGACTCCCAGATTCAAGAAATGGCAAAGAATAGTGGTTATGCCCATTTTATAGTCAAGCAAACTGTGACCCAGGGAAATGACTTGGCCAAGACTACGTCAGTAACTAGGAGAACTGGAATTTGAGCCCGGATCACCCTGTCACAAGGGCCCAGGCTGCTGCCTCCCTGCCACTGCCTCCCGGGAGGGGCCTGGGGAGAGGGCTTTGGTTCATTTACTGTAACCTCCTCCACTCTGTTTCTGTGGATGGGGACACAGAGGGCCCGAGAAGAGCCAGGCTTGACCCCGCTGTCCTTTTTCCTAATGTGGCACCACCTGACATCCTCCCAGGGCTCCCAAGGCCAGGAGCTGGTTAATAATACGGATTTCCCTCCCCTCTGAGCAGACCTGCCATCCCACTAAGTGGGTCCTAGGTGGGGCCTGGGAATCTGTATTTTTGGCAAGTTTCTTGGTGGTTCTGGGTCTGCCGCTTGTCCTCAGGCATTTGGGGCCTGTAAACTTTTCCCTCCAGCCTCTCCCTGAGCCCCTTCTCCACTGGCTTCCTCCCTTCCCCCTCAGCTTACCCCCCAAGGACACACATTCCCCCCCATTCCCCTCCACTGGTGTGCACCCCAGAGCCTTCCTCTTCAGGCTCCCCCTCTCTCAGAAAAGTGAAAACACATGGTTTCCTAGGCAACCACATCCCTCCTCCTAGCTTGCCCTGGGACCTCCCAGCGTCTCTCCCCCGTTCAGAGGAATATTTCAAATACCAGCCTTGCCAGCCTCCCTGTCAGCTGGGGCTGACAAAGGCTGAGATCCTGCAAACGCTTCTCTCTTCAGGACGATGGCCCTGTTGTCCTCCAACCTAGAGTCCTAGGATCTCAGGAAGAAGTTCCAGGCCATCACCTTGGTTACCGCCAAGGCCTGCTCTGCTCACTCTCTCTCAGCAGAGAGGCCTGGTGCTATTTGGCCTTAGAGATTTGTTTGGATGGGGACACAAGAGCGCAGAGAGAGAAGGGACTCACCCAGGTCACACAGCAAAACTGTGTCCTGACCGAGGGACTCCAGGGAACAGAAAGGAGGATCGTCTGAGCACCTACTACCTGCCAGGCCCGGTGCTGAGTGTTCTGGAAACGACTCGTTATCCTTCCTCACAACCCCATTAGGTCCGTTTTTATTCTTGTTTTATCATTGGGAAAACCAAGGCTCAGAGAGGTGAAGTGCCTTGCCCGGGGCCACCCAGCGAGTGAATGGCAGAGCCAAGTTTTACAAAGTTGAGTTTGTCTTCCCACCAAGGCCACAGTCTTTCCCCTAACCCCTGCTGTTCCCAAGGCTGGGCAGGGGTTGGGGGAATTACGGGGCTCTGTGGATTCCTTCCTGCCTATTATTTTCACATTTCCTCATTAGGAGATTTTGGCTAAAGTTCTTTGGGGGCTGGGCTCCAGATGAGTTCCTCTCTCCTACGGCCTCTCCCCTTCTCTCAGCCCCAGATTCCCTGGTCAGTATTTCCCATCCCAAGACGTCTTTAACCAGATGGGTAAGGTTAGACAGTTGCCATTTTTTTCTTTTTTGAGACGGAGTTTCGTTCTTGTCACCCAGGCTGGAGTGCAATGGCGTAATTTTGGCTGACTGCAACCTCTGCCTCCTGCATTCAAGTGATTCTCCTGCCTCAGCCTCCCAAATAGCTGGGATTACAGGCACCTGCCACCACATCCAGCTAATTTTTGTATTTTTAGTAGAGCTGGGATTTCTCCATATTGGCCAGGCTGGTCTTGAACTCCTGACCTCAGATGATCCTTCCACCTTGGTCTCACAAAGTGCTGGGATTACAGGCGTGAGCCACAGCGCCTGGTTGAGAGCTGCCATTTTTGCAAGTCACAACGTCTCTCTGGGCCTCAGTTTCCCCCACTGGTAATGTGAGGAAGGTTGGAATATAAGACTTTGAAGATCCATCCTAGCTCGTTCTGGAATTTTTGCATCAAGTGTATGTTTGTGATTGTGTGAATGTGTGTGACTGCGTGTGAAATTGTAGAGGATGAGGGGTGTGTGTGTGTGTGTGTGTGTGTGTATGTGATTACTGAGCGACCGCAATTAGAGTGTGTGTGTGTATTATGTGTGGATCACAGGCTATGTAGGTGTGAATGGTTGGGAAAGTAGGTGTGATTGTGTGACCATGTATGTGTATGAAGAAGGGTAAGTGTGTGAATGTCTATATGTATGTGTTGGGGGTGAGTGTGAGTGTATGTACATGTGTGTGGGTGATTGTGGTATGTGGATCTGTGTGCGATTTGGGCTGTCTAGGAGTAGATTATTGTGTATAATTTCATGTGTGCATGTGTGAATGTGTGTGACTGTGTGGGTGATTTGGAGTGACTGTGTGTGTGTGTGTTATATGTGCTGGAGGGCAATGAAGCCTCATCTCAGCCTGCTTGACTCAGGACCTGGATGGGCACCGACTCCTCCTCCTTGACCCACTCATGGGTGTGCCTGGGCTGGGGCAAAGGAGGGGACCTGTGGGCACCCAGGACGCCAGCAGGCCAGCAGAGCGTGCTCCTTCTGGTAATTAGCTCCAGACGCAGCAGCCCCCAATTGCCTCTCCCTGACAGGGAGCCTGGAGGATGCTGGAAATGTGTTCAGGCCCCAGCCAGGTCTCCTGGAGGGAAAAAAAAATTAAAGGAGGAGGAAAAAAAAAAACCAAAAGGCAAATCTTTATTGAAACATTTTGTGACATGCACACCAAGTAATTGATTTCCTTTTTTTTTTTTTTATTGAGATGGAGTTTCGCTCTCGTTACCCAGGCTGGAGTGCAATGGCCCGATCTTGGCTCACCGCAACCTCCGCCTCCTGGGTTCAGGCAATTCTCCTGCCTCAGCCTCCTGAGTAGCTGGGATTACAGGCACGCGCCACCATGCCCAGCTAATTTTTGTATTTTATTAGAGACGGGGTTTCACCATGCTGACCAGGATGGCCTCGATCTCTTGACCTCGTGATCCACCCGCCTCGGCCTCCCAAAGTGCTGGGATTACAGGCGTGAGCCACCACGCCCAGCTGATTTCCTTATTAATGGCAGATTTTTCTCCCTGCCTCTTCTCTTGCCTGAACTTATAAAAGCAAAAGAGGTGGAAAACCAGTTCAGTACAGACCCGCGACCAAGTCCTGTCCCCTGGCTTCCTAGGGCAGGGTTAGCAAGGGTGCAACATTTGTGTTTTCAGGTCTAACTATAGATAAAAGGGCAGTGACCACCTGGGCGACCAGGTTTCAAACGCCTGGGGAAATCTCCCTGTGCACCCCTCGATTTCCTCTTCTTCACCGCTAGCTGCTGTGAAATCTGACCATGAATGAGTCATTCCATTTTCTTTCTTTCTTCCCTCCTTCTTTTTCCCCTCCTCTTCCCTCCCCTCCTCTCTTTTTTGAGACAGGGTTTCACTCTGTTGCTCAGGCTGAAGTGCAGTGGCACGATCATGGCTCACGGCAACTTCCAGCTCAGGTGATCCTCCCACCTCAGCCTCTCGAGAAGCTGGGGCTACAGGTGTGCACCATCATGCCTGGCTAATTTATATATTTTTTGTAGAGATGGGGTTTGGCCATGTTGGCCAGGCTAGTCTTGAACTCCTGGGTCCAAGTAATCCACTTGCCTTGGCCTCCCAAAGTGTTGGGATTACAGGCATGAGCCACCATGCCTGGGCATTCCGTTTACTTTGAGCTATCCTTCACATCAAAATGCACATGGGGGCAGCACCTCTTAGTGGTTTATACAGAGCTCGTGCAGGGGACTCTGGGAGCCTCCTTCCTGCCTGTAAAATGGAGGGTTTTGTTGTCAATGTCACGGGGTGGCTGTGGAGACTAATTGAGATCATCTGTGTGACTCCCAAAGCCTACTGTAAACGTAGCTGTTCCCATTACGTGACAGTGACCCTCTCACGTGCAGCACAGCCATCAATGGCACAATTGAAGGCCTGGGAGTTCTCAAGGGGAATAGGCCTGGCACCGAGCCGAGCAATCAGGGCATGCTTCAGGAGAGGTGGTTAAGGTCCCTCTTAGGACACGGTTCCCCTCCAACTACAAAGCCAAAGCTTCTTCTCAGTCTGGGCCCATGGCAGGTGGTGGCTCACTCTTACGGTTCGTGGAATGGAAAAAGAAGACACTTTACCCAAACATACCAACAGATGAGGTGTGTTGTTATCCCCCATTGTCAGAGGAGGAAACTGAGGCACGAGGGGGTGTACAAGCATACCAAAGCGCCCCCAGCTATGAAAGGGGAAGCAGAGATTTGAACCTATATGCCTTTTACTTGTTTTGAGATGGAGTTTCACTGTTGCCATCCAGGCTGAAGTACAATGGCGCCATCTTGGCTTACTGCAGCCTCCACCTCCTGTGTTCAAGCGATTCTCCTGCCTCAGCCTCCCGAGAGTAGTTGGAATTACAGGCACCTGCCACCACGCCTGGCTAATTTTTATTTTTATTTTTATTTTTAGTAGAGAACGGGGTTTCACTATGTTGGCCAGGCTGGTCCCGAACTCCTGACCTCGTGATCCAGTATGCCTTTTATTTGTGTAAAAACAAGGGCAGCCCCTTCTGTGTCGGTGCACTCGCCTACCTGTGTGACTATCTGATCCAGTGCTCCCTTCCTTCTCCAGTGCCCTGGCTGCCTGGCTCCTTCCCCAGTCCCCAGCCCTCGCCACATCCAGAAATCATAAAGGCACAACAGGGGAATCCAGGCCCCTGCCATGATGGTGCATGAAGGCCTAGGCCGGGAGCCTGAGGCAGGGCTGGTGTCCCTTGCTCTGATCTTGTGACCGCCTTCTTGCATGGGGCGGGGGCAGCAGCCGGGAGCCGGAGTCCAGGCTGTGCAGGCAGTCCTGCGGTTTGACACGTCCACTTCCATTCCATGCAGACTTCCTGGGAATGACCAGAGGCCTCTATGCAGTTCCTGTTCCCAGCGGCTCACAGTCGCCAGGCCCAGGGAGACAAAACGTCCCTGAATGCGGTGGGGCAGGGAACAATATGGGGCGGGCGGAGGAGGGCCACAGGAAATGTGTTAGGGACAGCCGGGGAGCTGGCATGGGGCTGGGGGTGAGTCAGGGACTTGTGACTTGATAAGGTCCGATGACTCCGAAGGAAAACAGCCGGAGTCCAGGGGGGCGCCGAAATGGGGAACAGGACGGGATTTCCGGCGGCTGTGTAGACATGAGTTCTTGAGTCCCCACAGGTCTCCCTGCAGCAGAGGACCTTAAACAATATCCAACCAATCACATTATCGTGACTGGCTCTCTCAAGTAGGGATGATGATCCTGACCTCACTGGCACCAGGATTCACACCAGGCCAGTCTGCCTCCAGGGCAGCTGGGTTTCCTGGCACACAGCCCTGACCTTTGTGGCACCCCCCAAATCAGACACTCCTGTATTTGAGCCCAAGGCCTCTTACTAGGTCTTCACATCCTTGCTTGCAAAGGCCAGATGTGTGTGACCGTGTGGGTGATTTGGAGTCCATCATACCCCACCAAAAGACTCCCAGCAAACGGCCATTTCGCCATTAGAATTTAGAGTTTAAGAAAATGTTTGAAACTGGGGAAAAGAAGACCACTTAGTTCCCAAATATAACAAGAAAACTGCAAGTTAAGTTAATAATCACGATAAAAATCACATTCACTGTGGATCTGTGAGTTTAATATGCCTGATATGGGCCGGGCGTGGTGGCTCACACCTGTAATCCTAGCACTTTGGGAGGCTGAGGCGGGTGGATCACAACGTCAGGAAATCGAGACCATACTGGCTAACACGGTGAAACCCAGTCTCTACTAAGAATGCAAAAACTGGCCGGGCGCGGTGGCTCACGCTTATAATCCCAGCACTTTGGGAGGCCGAGGCGGGTGGATCACAAGGTCGAGAGATTGAGACCAACCTGGTCAACATGGTGAAACCCCATCTCTACTAAAAATACAAAAAATTAGCTGGGCATGGTGGCACGTGCCTGTAATCCCAGCTACTCAGGAGGCTGAGGCAGGAGAATTGCCTGAACCCAGGAGGCGGAGGTTGTGGTGAGCCGGGATCGCGCCATTGCACTCCAGCCTGGGTAACAAGAACGAAACTCCGTCTCAAAAAAAAAGAACGCAAAAACTTAACTGGGCGTGGTGGCATGCGCCTGTTGTCCCAGCTACTTGGGAGGCTGAGGCAGGAGAATTGCTTGAATCCAGTAGGTGGAGGTTGCAGTGAGCCGAGATCGAGCCACTGCACTCCAGCCTGGGCGACAGACCGAGACTTTGTCTCAAAAAAAAAAAAAAAGAAAAAAAAATGTGCCTGATACAGAGTGAGGATTCCAAAATTTAAGAATGCCGGGGTGGAGGAAAGGGTCGAAACAGCCCTGCCCATGCCTGGCCCTGCCGCCCATGTGTTAGCGCCTGCAGTGCTGTGCTAGAACTGGGAGGCTCTTCCCAAACAATTCACTTCTCAGAGCCTCCGTTTTTTTTATTAGTCAAATGGGACCATAACTATCTAATACTGGGTTAATGGGAGGGTTAAATACGATAATGTGTGCAGGGAGCCAGGCCGCGGAGTCTGAGCTCAGCTATTGTTCTCACCTCCTCAGGCGGCCCTGCCCAATTTCAGGAAGTCCATTTTGGCTGGAAGCTTCTTAGGATGAAAGAATGTTGGAGAGAGAAGGCCATTAGAAAGAAAGCCGAGCCAGCCTCTTACATGGGAGGGTGACTTCAGAAACTCAGGAGGCCCCAGGCCTTCAGCTCTGTTCCCACTGCCATTCTCTGCGCTTCCAGCTTCACCTTTCCAGTCTGAGGCTTTGTTTGAGTGCATGGCCCGTCCCACCCCAGAGTGCTGGTAGCAGAGTCCAGGTAAGGCTTATTTTTGTATTTTCTTTTTTTCATTAAAAACAACAACAACAACAACAACAACAAACCAAAAAACAGCTCTGTTGAGGTGTTGTTGGCCTACAGTAAACTCCACATACTTAAAGTGCACAATGTGCTAAGTTCTGACCTATGTTTACACTCATGCAATCATCACCATAATCAGGAAGATGATCATGCTCATCACTGCCAAAAGTCTCCTCGTGCCACTTTATAATCCTTGCCTCCCTTTCTGCAAACTCACTGTAAGGGTTATTGCGGAGTATAAAATGAGGAAACTGAGGCCAGTATAAGAAAAGTAAACGCCAATTTAGTCAGTTCCCAGGTGAGCTTCTACAGGTGGGGGAAAGGGGGCCAGAGAAGTCCCACTGACTTCCTGGGGCGGGGGTTTTTTATGGCTAGGAGAAACAAGCAACAGCTGGGTGCTCTGATTGGGTCCATGTGAGGGTTATTGAGACAGGGTGGGCCGCTATTGGTTGGCGGGTTGTTGGGCAGGTTTTCTGGTGCCAGGGTTGCATTAGCGGTGAGCCATGCGGCAGAGCTAGGTGCCAGTGCAAAGCCTGGTGCCGAGTGCAGAACCTGGTGCCGAGTGCAGAGCCTGGTGCCGGGGGCAGAGTCACGTGCTGAGTGCAGAGGGCTTTACACTCACCCCAACTCCAACCCAGTCCCCAGGTGACCACTGATCTGTGTTACATTACTATACGTTAGTTGGTTGTTTTGTATTTATTTAATTTTTTGAGACAGGGTCTCTCTGTGGCCAGGCTGGAGTGCAGTGGCACAATCACTGCTCACGCAGCCTCCACCTCCCAGGCTCAAGCAATCTTCCCATGTCAGCCTGCCGAGTTGCTGGAGCTGCTGGTGATTTCGTATGTGCCTGCTTGCCTGCTTGCATACGTGTGTGTGTGTGTTTGTTTTGTGGAGACAGTGTTTCACAGTGTTGCCTGGTCCCAAACTCCTGGGCTCAAGTGATGCATCTGCCTCGGCCTCTCAAAATGTTGGGATTACAGGCATGAGCCATTGTGCCTGGCCTGTGAACATAAGCTTTCATTTTTTCCTGGGGAAATCCCTAGGAATTGAAGGCTGGATCATAGCGTAGGTATGCTTTAACTTTCAAAAAAACTTGCTAAGTTATTTTCCAGCGTGGTTGTACCGTTTTCATTCCAACTAGTAGTGTAATAGAGTCCCAGTTGCTCCACAGCCTCACCAGCACTTGGTATGATCAGTCCTTCTGGTTTTAGGCATTCTAATAGGTATATAGTGGTATCTCATTGTGGTTTTCATTTACATCTCTTTAATGATTCATGACATTGAGCATCTTTGTATTTGCTTACCTGGTACATGCATATATATCTTCTTTGGTGAAGTGTCTGTTCAAATTTTTTTGCCTTTAAAAATAATTGGGGCCGGGCTCAGGGGCTCACACCTGTAATCCTGGCACTTTGCGAGGCCAAGATGGATGGATCACCTGAGGTCAGGAGTTCAAGACCAGCCAGGCCAACTTGGTGAAACACTGTCTCTACTAAAAATACAAAAATTAGCCAGGCACGGTGGTAGGTGCCTGTAATCCCAGCTACTTGGGAGGCTGAAGCAGGAGAATCACTTGAACAGGGAGTCAGAGGTTGTAGTGAGCCGAGATCATACCACTGCAGTCCAGCCTGGGTGACAGAGCAAGACTCCATCTCAAAAAAAAAAAAAAAAAAGTTTGTAATCCCAGCTACTCAGGAGGCTGAGGCAGGAGAATTGCCTGAACCCAGGAGGCGGAGGTTGCGGTGAGCCGAGATCGCGCCATTGCACTCCAGCCTGGGTAACAAGAGCGAAACTCCGTCTCAAAAAAAAAAAAAAAAAAAAAAAAAAAAGTTGTTTGGATATTTTTAATTTTTAATGTTACTCATCTTATTTTTATTTTTTTGTAGAGATGGTCTCCTTATGTTGCCGAGGCTGAACTTCAACTCCTAGGCTCAAGCAGCCCTCCCACCTTGGCCTTCCAAAGTGCTGAGATTACAGGTATGAGCCACTGTGCCCAGCCTTATTTGTTTCTTATTATTGAGTTTTGAGAGTTCTTTATATGTTCTGGGTATAAGTTATGAAATATCTGATTTGCCAGCATTTTCTCTCAGTCTGTGGATTGTCTTTTTATTTTCTTAACTATGTCTTTCAAAGAGCAGAAGTTTTACATTGATAAAATCCAACTTATTTGTTTTCTTGTATTGACTATGCTTTTGTTGTGTATCTAAGAAATCTTTGCCTAATCTGAAGTTGCAAAGATTTTCTCTTATTTTTTCTTCTAAATTTTATGGTATTAAGTTTTACATTTAGGTCTATTATCTATTTTGAATTAAATTTTATATATGGTGCAAGGTACTTCAGGTGTCTTCTTTTTTTTTTTTGCATATGGATAGCCAATTATTCAGCACCACCCCACTGCCCTCCTTTTTTGTGGGACAGGGTTTTGCTCTGCTACTGAGGCTGGAGTGCAGTGGTACTATCACAGCTCACTCCAGCTTCCAACTCCTGGGCTCAAGTGAAGGGACAGTGAACCCAGGCAGAGCCCAGCAGTTGTCTTGAGCTGAGGAGATGGAGCTGGGAGTCCAAGGAAGTCAAGGAAGTCTGGCTTCCCAATAGCTGGGAACACAGGTGCACACTACCATACCTGGATAATTTTCTCCTCCTTCTCCTTCTTCAGTTTTTAAATTAAGAGAGTCTGACTATGTTGCCTAGGCTGGTCTCAAACTTGGGCTCAAGTGATCCTCCTGCCTTGGCCTCGAGAAGTGCTGGAATTACAGGTATGAGCCACCATGCCTGGCCAACACTATTTATTGAAAAGATTATCCTGGCTGGGTGAGGTGACTCATGCCTGTAATCCCAACACATTGGGAGGCTGAGGTGGGCGGGTCACCTGAGGTCGGGAGTTTGAGATCAGCTTGACCAACCTGGAGAAACCCAGTCTCTACAAAAAGTACAAAATTAGCTGGGCGTGGTGGCGCATGCCTGTAACCTCAGCTACGGAAGAGGCTGAGGCAAGAAATCGCTTGAACCTGGGAGGCAGAGGATGCGGTGAACCAAGATTGAGCCATTGCACTCCAGCCTGGGCAACAAGACCAAGACTTGGTCTTAAAAAAAAAAAAAAACGCAGAAAAGACTATCCTTTTCCCCATTGAATTATCTTGGAAACTTTGTCAAAAATCAATTGGCCATTTATGTCTAGATCAATTTCTGGACTTTATACTGCTTCATTGATCTACTTGTCTATCTTGAGGGCAATGCCACACTGTTTAGATTATTGCAGCTTTATAATAAGTCAGACTTGTTTTGGCTGTTTTAGACTTTGCATTTCCATATGGATTATATAATTAGTTTGTCAATTTCAAGGAAAAAATGCCTGCTGAGATTTTGATTGGGTTTACATTGAATCTATGTGTCAATTTGAAAAGAATTGACATTTTAGTAATATTGAGTCTTCTGATACATGAAGACGGTATATCTCTTCATTTATTTATTTATGCTTTATTTACATAGGCTTTAATTTTCTATTCAGAGAGTTTTTTAGATTTTACTGTACAGGTCTTGCATATCTTTTGTCAGATTTATCTGTATTTAACATTTTTAATGTTATTGTAAATAGGACTGTTTTTGTTATATATTTAGGTTTCTGATTATTGACAGTTTTGGGTAACAGGAACTGGATTTACCCTGCCACCTGACACAATTGAAAAAACAGACAAGGGCCAGGCGAGGTGGCTCCTGCCTGTCATCCTAGCACTTTGGGAAGGCAAGGCAGGTGGGTCATGAGGTCAGGAGTTTGAGACCTGCCTGAGCAACGTGGTGAAACCCAGTCTCTACTAAAAATACAAAAATTAGCTGAGCGTGGTGGCGCTCACCTGTAATCCCAGCTACTTAGGAGACTGAGGCAGGAGAATCGCTTGAACCCGTGAGGTGGAGGTTGCAGTGAGCCGAGATCACACCACTGCACTGCAGCTTGGGTGACAGAGCAATACTCCATCTCAATTAAAATAAAATAAAATAAATGAAAACAGACAAAATATAAGAAACAAGGACTCTAAAAACACTGAATTCAGGCAATGGAGAACAGTGATACCTGAATGATAGAAAGAAGATGAGATGAGCTACCATTACCCTAGCTTACTGCCTGGAGAGCATTTACAGGCTACAGCAAAGGGACAGTGAACCCAGGCAGAGCCCAGCAGTGGCCTTGAGTCGAGGAGATGGAGCTGGGGGTCCAAGGAAGTCAAGGTAGCTAGGATTCACAGGGAAGGGTACCGGAGAGGAGAGATGGGGAGAACCATATAAGGAGAGAAAGTCAGAGTCTCTTCTAGTATTCAGATGAGTAATGACCAGCAAACACATGTGAGAAAACTACGTGAGGCCCGGAAGGAATCCTAAAAGATTAGAGGGAGCAGTGCCTGGAGCTCTCATAGGACTCAGAATAGTGCCTGTTTCCAACAGCCAGAATGTAAAATATCATAACTCCAGGGACATCAGTTAAGGGTCCTAGAAAATGTCTCATCACAGTAGTAGGGAGACAACCCTAGACTAAATCGTACTCTTGTCCTGCCTAATAAAGCTTCAAGTCAACACCTAAAAGGATCAAACTCTTTCCAATAATTTTAGAAATACAAAAGAATTTCACTTAACAAAATAATATCCATAATGCCTAGAGTCTAATCAAAATTACCAGGCATTCAAAGGGGAAGGAAAATAAAGCACACAATGAAAAGAGGGTCTTTAACGCACAGTGAAGCAAAGGCATGGAAACGGCTTTTATAACTGGATCCCATAAGTTCAAGAAGCTGAAGGAAAGGCTGAACATGATAAGTGGAGATGTAGAAAACATTTAAAAATCCAAAGCAAACCTCTAGAGATGAAAACCACAGTATCTGAGATTAAAAATATGCTGAATAAATGACAGATTCAACATTACAGAAGAAAAGATTAGTGAACTTGAAAACAGTAAAATAAACTATCCAAAAAGAAAAACAGCAAGAAAGGCTGGGCGTGGTGGCTCACACCTGTAATCCCAGCACTTTGGGAGGCAGAGGCGGGCAAATCACCTGAGGTCAGGAATAGGAGTTTGAGACCAGCCTGGCTAACATGGTGAAAACCCGTTTCTACTAAAAATACAAAAAATGATCCAGGCGTGGTGGTGCACACCTGTAATCCCAGCTACTTGGGAGACTGAGGCAGGAGAATCACTGAACCAGGGACACAGAGGTTGCACTGAGCCAAGATCATGCCATTGCACTCCAGCTTGGGCAAAAAGAGTGAAATTCCCTCTCAAAAAAAAAAAAAAAAAAAAAGAAAGAAAAAGAATTAAGAAAAATGAACAAAGCATCAATGGATTGTGGGACAACTTTATCAGGCCAAATGTATGTGTAATTGGAATCCTTGCAGAAAATGAGAAAAATGGTGGAACCAACAAAATATTTAAAGTAATATGACTGAAAATTTTTCAAATTTGACAAAAACTGGAAAGCCACGGATCCAATAAGTTTGACAGATTTCAGCTATAGAAATAGAAAACTCCAGCCTGGGCAACATGGTGAAACCCCATCTCTACCAAAAATAAAAAACACACACACACACACACACACACAAACCCCCAAATGAACTGGATGTGGTGATGCATGCCTGTGGTCCCAGCTACTCGGGGTGGGAGGCTGAGGTGGAAGGATCACGTGAGCCTGGGAGGCGGACTGCAGTGAGCTAAGATTGAGCCACTGTGCTTACCACTGCACTCCAGCCTAGACAACAGAGCGAGACCCCGTCTCAAAAAAGAAAGAAAGAAAGAAAGAAAGAAAGAAAGAAAGAAAGAGAAAACTATCCCACATCACATAATAACAAATTGCTTGAATCCAATGATTAACCAAAAAATTTAGAAGTAGCCAGGAGGTGGGGGCATACATTCCATACAGAGAAATAAAGCTAAAGATGACAGCAGATTTCTCATCATAACCAATGCAAGAGATAACTTTTTTAAAGTATCAAAAAAAAAAAAAAAAAAAAAGACTAGAAATCTCTATTCAGTGAAAACATCTTTTAAAAGTAAAGGGGAAATAGACTTTCTCTGACATACTATTGTAAAATGTTTAATAGCAATAGCATAAAGGCTGGGAAGGCACAAATGTAAGAATACTATTATAAGATACTCGTATACTATGTCAAATGATATAGTATCATTTGAAGGTGGACTGTGATAAACTAAAGAGGCATAATAAAGAAACAACAAACTAAAACAACATAAAAAGGAGTTAAATAATGCCAGCAAAGGAAATAAAACAGAATCATAAAAAACTATTCAGTTAATAATAAAAAGGCAGAAAAAGAGGAAAATGAATAACAGATGAGACAAATAGAAAAATAGGAAAATAACAGATTAAAACCCAACCATATCAATAATCACATTAAATGTGATTAAATGTGAACATTCTGATTAAAAATCAGAGATTTTCAGACTGGGTAAAAAAGTAATACTCAACTATATGCTGCCTGCAAGAAATTTAACATGAACATTGTGATTAAAAATCAGAGATTTGCCGGGCGCGGTGGCTCAAGCCTGTAATCCCAGCACGTTGGGAGGCCGAGGCGGGTGGATCACGAGGTCGAGAGATCGAGACCATCCTGGTCAACATGGTGAAACCCCGTCTCTACTAAAAATACAAAAAATTAGCTGGGCATGGTGGTGCGTGCCTGTAATCCCAGCTACTCAGGAGGCTGAGGCTGGAGAATTGCCTGAACCCAGGAGGCGGAGGTTGCGGTGAGCCGAGATCACGCCATTGCACTCCAGCCTGGGTAACAAGAGCGAAACTCCGTCTCAAAAAAAAAAAAAAAAAAAAAAAAAAAAATCAGAGATTTTCAGATTGGGTAAAAAAGCAATACTCAACTATATGCTGCCTGCAAGAAATTTAAATATAAAGAAAAAATAGGTTACAAGTAAAAATATAGAAAAATACACACTAATACTAATCAAAAGAAAGCTGAAGTAGCTATGTTAATACTGGAAAAAAGTAGATATCAGAGCAAAACATATTACCAAGAATAAGCAAGATCATTTCATAATGATCAGGAAGTCAACTTATCAAGGTGATTTAACAAGATGTTTATGTACTTAATGACCACCCTTCAAAGTACATGGATCAAAAAGTAATAGTACTACAGGAAGAAATGTACAAATGCGCAACTGTAGATTCAACGTTCCTCTCTCAATAATTCATAGAACAAGTAGACGGAAAATCAGTAATGATATAGAAGATTTCAACAGCACTACCAACCAACTTGACCTGATTGACATTTATAGAACATTACATCCATTAACTGCAGAGCATACATTTTCAAGTGCATACACAACATTTATCAAGAAAGACTATACTTCAGGACATTAAACAAGTCTCACTGAATTTACAATAATTCAAATCATGCCAAGTATGTTTTCTGATCACAATGGAAGTAATTAGAAATCAACAACAAAGATCTCTGGAAAATCCCCAGATACGTGGAAACTAAGTAACATACTTCTAAGTAAACTATGGGTCAAAGGAGAAATTAAAGGCAACTTAGAAAGTATTTTGAAATGAATGTAAAAGAAAACACAATATACCCAAATGTGTAAAATCTCACTAGAATAGTATTTAGAGAAAAAATGATACCACCAAAATGCCTATGTTAAAAAGATAAAGGCCTTCACTCTGTTACCTCAGAGTCTACCCTGAGGAACTAGAAGAGAAGACCAAATGAAGCACAAAGTAGAAGAAGAAAAATAATAAAGATCAGAGCAAAACTCAATAAAATAAAAAATGGAGAAATAATACTGGGACTGAAAGATGTCACTACAAATTCTACATGGATTAAAAGGATAATAAGTGACTGTTGTGTACAAAATATACCAACAGATTTGACAACTTAGATGACATGGACAAATTCTTTGAAAGACACAAACTTCCAAAACTCACTCAAGAAGAAACAGGTAACCTGAATAGCCCAGTATCTATTAAAGACATTGAATTTGTAGTGAAAACCTTTTCCACAAAGAAGATTCTAGGCTCAGACAGCCTCACTGAAGAATTCTACCAGACATTTAAGGAAGAAAGCATATCATTTATATACAAAATCTTCTAGAAAATTGAAAAGGAGGGGGCCGGGCGCGGTGGCTCAAGCCTGTAATCCCAGCACTTTGGGAGGCCGAGGCGGGTGGATCACGAGGTCAAGAGATCGAGACCATCCTGGTCAACATGGTGAAACCCCGTCTCTACTAAAAATACAAAAAATTAGCTGGGCATGGTGGCGCGTGCCTGTAATCCCAGGTACTCAGGAGGCTGAGGCGGGAGAATTGCCTGAGCCCAGGAGGCGGAGGTTGCGGTGAGCCGAGATCGTGCCATTGCACTCCAGCCTGGGTAACAAGAGCGAAACTCTGTCTCAAAAAAAAAAAAAAAAAAAAAAAAAAAAAAATTGAAAAGGAGGGAATAATTCCTAACCCATTCTATTAGGCCAGCATTACTGTCATACCAAAACCAGACACGCATATCACAAGAAAAGAAAACAACAGACCAATATCCCTCATGAATATAGATGCAAAAATTTATAACAAAATTTTAGCAAATTGAGTTCAATATTATATGAAGAGGATAATGCATTATAGCAAGTGGGGTTTATCCTAGGAATGCAAAGTTGGCATAAAAAAAAAAAACCCGATCAATGTAATTTACTGTAGTAACAGACTAAAAATGAAAAATCATATAACCATGTTAATAAGTGCAGTGCAGGAAAAGCATTTGACAAATACGACTTTCATTCCTGAGAAAAACTCCCAATAAATTGGGAGGAGAAGGGAACTTCCCAACCTGATCAATGGCATCTATGAAAAATCCAAAGCTAATATCTGAGTGGTGAGAGACTGAATGTGTTCCTCCTAAGGTCAGGAACAGAAGAAGGCTGGCTGCTTTCACTGCTGTCAACATTGTACTAGAGGTTCTAGTTGGGGAAGTCAGATGAGAAAGATAAATTTTAAAACATCCGTATTGGGACGGAAGAATTCGGTTGGCTGTGGCTGGAATCCCTGGGGTGGGACCCCATCTCCAGAGTTCCTGATTCAGTGGGTCTGAGGCAGGGCTGAGTTTACATTTCTGACAAGTTCTCAGGGGCTGCTGTCACTGCTGCTCTGTGTAATGTGAAAATCACCGGCAGCTTTGCGGGAAGGCAAGAGCAGGAGTGGGAGGTGAGAGGTGTAGTTCCCCTCTGAGGCGCTAGCCGTGGAAAGGCCCCTAACTCCCATATTGGAGACCAGAACTCAAATATGAAGCCAACGGCCACAGTTGGTGTCCTTCCCAGGTCTTGATCTAGATTCTTGGGTCTAGGATGTCTTGCCACCAGGAGCCTGGAGCAGAAAGGCTCCTCAGGCATCTCCTCTGGGGTCCATCTGGCCCAGGCTCTTGCAAGGGCACTGCGGTTTTTGCTTAGAATACGGGTAGCTAACAGCTAAGACTCCCAGAACGTGGGAAGGACAAGGAGGTCCCCCAGACAGAGCAGGAGGGCGGCGCTTTCCAGCTGGGCGTGGAGTTTCACTGTCTTCACCTACAGAGGCCCCGCCCCAACCGCCCAGTCTCAGACTCCGCCCAATATAGCCACGCCCCCTGCACCAGCCCCGCCTTCCCGGTTGAGTGCAGTCTCTGAATCCCAGCCCTTCTTCCTACTGACTAGGTGACCTTGGGTGAGATACTCAACTTCTCTGTTCTTCATTCTCCTCATCTGTAATTTGGGAAACAACTGTCCCATAGGGTTATCATTAGGATTAAAAAAGTGTGTACTTGGGGCCGGGCGCGGTGGCTCACGCCTATAATCTCAGCACTTTGGGAGGCCGAGGCGGGTGGATCACGAGGTCAAGAGATCGAGACCATCCTGGTCAACATGGTGAAACCCCGTCTCTACTAAAAATACAAAAATTAGCTGGGCGTGGTGGCGCACGCCTGTAGTCCCAGCTACTTGGAAGGCAGAAGCTGGAGAATTGCTTGAACCCAGGAGGGAGAGGTTGCGGTGAGCCGGGATTGCGCCAGCCTGGGTAACAAGAGTGAAACTCTGTCTCCAAAAAAAAAAAAAAAAAAAAAAAAAAGTATGCACTTGTGAAGTCCTAGGAATACTGCCTATTAAGCACTGTTACTAAATGCATAAGCTTCGTTATTAGTGATAATTATTGATATCTTTGCCCTGTTGGAGCCCTGATTCACTCATTTCATCTTCTTTATTAATTTTTAAAAATTATGATGTATTTCAGACATTAAAAAAGAACATAAAAAATATAAAAACGGTGTCCCCATCACCCAGTTTAAGAATGAACGCATTAGCTGGGCATGGCGGCTCATGCCTATAATCCTAGCACTTTAGGAGGCCGAGGAGGATGAATCAAGAAGTCAGGAGTTCGAGACCAGCCTGGCTAATATGGTGAAACCCTTTCTCTAGTAAAAATACAAAAATTAGCGAGGTGTGGTGGTGTGTGCCTGTAATCCCAACTACTCGGGAGGCTGAGATGGGAGAATTGCTTGAACCCAGGAGGCGGAGGTTGCAGTGAGCTGAGATTGCACCACAGCATTCCAGCCTGGGTGACACAGCCAGACTCCCATGAAGAAAAAAAAAAAAAAAAAAGAATGAAAGCATTATAAATGTTTTCTCGGCCTGGCACAGTTGCTTATGTCCATAATCCCAGCAATTTGGGAGGCCTAGGTGGGTGGATCACTTGAAGTCAGGAGTTCGAGAGCAGCCTGGCTAATATAGTGAAACCCAATCTCTACTAAATATACAAAAAATAGTCTGGCATGGTGGCGGGTGCCTGTAATTCCAGCTATTCGGGTGGCTGAGGCAGGAGAATCACTTGAACCCAGAAGGGGGAGGTTGTAGTGAGCCAAGATTGTACCACTGCACTCCAGCCTGGGCGACAGAATGAAACTCTGTCTCCAAAATAAATAAGTAAGTAAATAAATAGACAAATGCTTTCTCTGTACTCAACTTTAGTCAGAATCTTCTGCCTCCAACGAATCCCCTCCACTGCTTGCTGGCTGTGAGAGATCCAGAGAAAACAGAAGTCAGATCCTGCCACAATCCTGCTTAAAAGTCCCCACCTGTAAGATAAAGTCAGACATGTTCCTTGACATCCAGGCCCTTCACATCTGACCTGCACTGAACCTTCTGTTTGGTCTCTGCCACCAAAGAGCAAAGTCCCTCTTAAGATTTCTTTAGCATCCCCTGCTCTTTGCATATGTTGAACCCTCTGCCTGGGGTCTTGTATTTCCTTTCTACTCTCTCTTTTACTCACTCGAGGGGGAGCACCTATCCTTTGGACCCCCAAGGCTCCCTAGCCTGCCCACTGGGAATTAATTGTGTTTGCGTGTCCCCTCCCTTAGACTGTAAGCACCTGGCGGCAGGCCATGGCGACTCTTCATCTGTTCCCAGGGCAGGGAAGGCACTCAGTACAGTACGCAGTTGTAGCTGTGTGTTTGAGATACTGTACTGGGGTGTGGAGGGAATGTTCATCTGCTGATTCAAATCCATTTTTTTCTTGGGGAACTTACAGTCTGTCAACTATAAAACTTCAAAGGAAGGGGCCGGGCATGGTGGCTCACGCCTGTAATCCCAGCACTTTGGGAGGCCGAGGGGGGTTGATCACGAGGTCAAGAGATCGAGACCATCCTGGTCAACATGGTGAAACCCCGTCTCTTCTAAAAATACAAAAATTAGCTGGGCATGGTGGCGCGTGCCTGTAATCCCAGCTACTCGGGAGGCTGAGGCAGGAGAATTGCCTGAACCCAGGAGGCGGAGGTTGCAGTGAGCTGAGATCGCGCCATTGCACTCAAGCCTGGGTAACAAGAGCGAAACGCCATCTCAAAAAAAAAAAAAAAAAACTTCCAAGGAAGAAAATAAAAGTAGGCTGGGCATGGTGGCTCACACCTGTAATCCCAGCACTTTGGGAGGCCGAGGTGGGTGGATCACCTAAAGTCAAGTGTTCGAGACCAACCTGGGCAACATGATGAAACCCCATTTCTACCAAAAATAGAAGTGTGGTGGCACAGGCCTATAATGCTAGCTACTCAGGAGGCTGAGGCAGCAGAATTGCTTGAACCTGGGAGGTGGAGTTTGCAGTGAGCTGAGATCATGCCACTTCACTCCAGCCTGGGCGACAGAGAGACTCTGTATTAAAAAAAAAAAAAAAAAAAGAAGGAAAGAAAAAAAAAAAGAAAATAGAGGCTGGTATGGTGGTTCACACCTGTAATCCCAGCACTTTGGGAGGCTGAGGTGGATGGATCACGAGGTCAGTACTTCAAGACCAACGTAGTGAAACCCTGTATCTACTAAAAATACAAAAATTAGCTGGGTGTGGTGGCATGTGCCTGTAGTCCCAGCTACTTGGGAGGCTGAGGCAGGAGAATTGCTTGAACCCAGGGGGTGGAAGTTGCAGTGAGCCAAGACTGTGCCGCTGCACTCCAGCCTGGGTGACAGAAAGGCTTCGTCTCAAAAAAAAAAAAGGAAAGAGAAGCAATTCATTGGGGTCCTCATTTAAAAAAACTCTAGAAAGTGTGGTTTCCTCTAAAGTGTCTGGTTTCCCCTCTCAAACCCTTTCTGGAGTCTTCCCACTTCTTCCTTGGTCCCCAGCTCCTCCCTCTGAGGACAGCAGGCTCCTCATGATCAGTGGATCTTCCCCAGGGACTTTTACGTGGGACGTACAGCGGCTGTGTCCTAGATCCAAAAAGGCTTGTGGTTTTAGAGAAACCAAATGGATGCCAAGCCTGGCCCCAGACAGCCTGGGTACTAGGAGCAAAGAGGATGTGCTTCCAGACCAGAGGCTCCCGGCCTGTTTTCATTCTGTCAAATGTATTTGCAAAGCAGAATCGCTTTGAAGAGAGAAGAGAGCCTAGGTCTTCATTGAGGTAAAAGAGAAATAAACTGGGGAGTGCACTCAGACTCTATGGCGGGAGCCAGGTGCTGGGGTGGCATGGGGAAGGACACTTCCCTCTAAGGACATTTTGAAATTGGTTCGGTGTTCACATCCGACCTATTTTTTAAAAAAAACGAACACAAATTGGAGCATAATCAGCAAAACCAGTTTCCAGTATTGCACATACCAACAACCAGCCTGTTCACCTTGGTCTTTCAGAGACTCACTTTAATAACTACCCAGTTCTTAGGCTCCAAAAGTAGACACAAGAGGGATTTCTGTACACTAGATGGGGCTGGGCACACCTAATTATTATTTACTCTTCATTCAGTCCGTCTCAGGAGACAATAGTGCAGGCCTTCTCTTTTGGCCACAGCGTGAGGGTCTCCGCGAGTCTGGGTGTGTATGTCTGGACATGAGTGTGTGAGTCTAGGGTGTGTGTGTGTGTCTCTCTGTGTGTCTAGACATGTTCGGGTGGGGTGTGTGTTGACTGTGAAGTTGACCGTTACAGGGTCTCTGCTCCAAGGAGCTCCTGGTGCAGCAAGATAGGAGGCCAAGTGAAAAACTTCCTCTAACACTCTGGAACTCTGACAAGGGCCCAATAAAGGGCTGAAAACTATGGGTGTACAGATGAGAGAACACACAGACTCAACAGGAGCCTTTGCACTAGCTATTGCCTCTTCTTGAAACGCTCTTCCCCCAGGATCCTCAAGGTCCACCCTCTTGTCTACTCTAAGTTTTTGAGCACCTTCTCAACAAGGCCCACTTGGCCACCCCATCTAAATAGCAACTTGCAGACTGGGCACTATGACTCATTCTGTAATCTCAGCACTTTGACAGGCCAAGGGAAGAGGATCACTTGAGCCCAGGAGTTTGAGAACAGCTTGGGCAGCATGGTGAAACCCCATCTCCCCAAGAAATACAAAAATTAGCTGGGTATTGTGGTGCGTGCCTGTGGTCCCAGCTACTTGGGAGGCAGAGGTGGGAGGATCACTTGAGCCCAAGGAGGTCAAGGTTGCAGTGAGCAGTGATTTTGCCCCTCTACTCCAGCCTGGGCAACGGAGTGAGACCCTGTCTCTAAATAAATAAATAGCAACTTCATCCCACACTCCCTAAACCCACTCCTGCTTTATTTATATATTTATAGCCAAAGCATTTCTTTGTTTTGTTCTGTTTTGACAGTGACTTGCTCTGTTGCTCAGGCTGGACTGCAGTAGCATGATCATGGCTCACTGCAGTCTTGACCTCCCAGGTTCAAGCGATCCTCCCACCTCAGCCTTCCTCGTAACTGGGACCACAGGCACGCACCACCATGCCCAGCTAATTTTTTATTTTTATTTTTGTAGTGAAGGAGGTCTCACTATGTTGCCCAGGCTGGTCTCAAACTCCTGAACTCAAGCAATCTTCCTGCCTCAGCATCCCAAAGTGTTAGGATTACAGGTGTGAGCCACCATGCCCCACTGCATTTATTTTCAAAGACAGCAAAGTTACCTATACTCAAACTAACTTAAAACGCTGTATGTTTTACTCACTTACTTTGTTTTATTACCTGTTTTCCTCATTTCCTACGTTAGAATGAAAGCTCCATGAGGGAAGCCGCCATGTCTGCTTTGTTCACAGCTGTGTCTCCAGCATCTAGAACAGTACCTGGCACATAGTAGGCACACAGGAAGTATTTGTGGCTATGGTGGTGATAGGGTGAGTGTTTGAGGCAGATGGCAGCCAGGCTGCGGACACACCCCTCTCTTCTGGAGGGGTGGCTGGAGGTCTGAGGTGGCAGCAGTGGACTGAAGGGGCACCCGTGATATGGGATCTGAGGTGGATGGGGTGGTGGAGGTGAAAACAGTCCAACAGGGACAGGGAGGAAGACATGGCCTGAGAAAGCCTGAGACATTTTGGAAGCCATTCTGCATGCCCCAAATTCTAACTCAGTGCCCATCTCCTCCCTCTGCCACCCTGAGATTCACAGCCTGTTGATGCCAGGGAGGGAATAGTCAGATGACACATTCGGAGGTTGGGGGAGGTGCTGGTGGACCCATGTGTGAGAACTGAAGGCCAGGTGGAAGTGTCTTGGCTAGGGGAAAGTACCTAGCTGTGTAGAGGGCATTTAGAAGGGAGGAGGCAAAGGAAAGCCTGCAGTGGTGGCTGGATTGCAGGCTTGAGAACAGACATGTTTCTCTGAACGTTGGAGAATGAGAGCAAAGTCCAGCACCAGAGAGTGCTCATGGGACCAGGGGCTAGAGCAGAGGCCTGGCTGGGAAGGGCTTCAAAGAATAGGCCAGGGAGTCAGGATAGAATCCCGGGGGCCCCAGGAAGCCCCTGATGATCTGCAGCCAAGCGTAGGAGGTGGCAATGGAAGGAAGTTGTATTCAGGAAGAACTGCCACTCAGGGGTCTTTCCCAGTACCAGTTGCCCAAAGAGGAGGGGAGACATGCTCTCTAAGCCTTCTATTAGACGGAGAAGGGGGATGGAGAGACTTTCCCTTCGGCATTTCATTCATTCGCTCTGTCACTCATTCGCTTTATTAAGCACGTAATGTGTGCTAGACTCTATTCTGTAATCGGGGAATGCCACCAGAAGTCAGTTCTGAATTTTGACTCCATGCAAGGTAGAGGGTACTCCACAAGAGATGTGCCAGCTCTGAAGAGGCCATGGTTGTGCTGAGCTGGAAGACCAGAGAGGGCTTCCTGGAAGAGGGAGCATCTGAGCTGGTGCTTCCTGTAAGAGGAGGCATCTGAGCACCCTCCATGGTGGTCAGGGGTTTGAAAGTCAATTGCTCAGGAAGAGAAGATGGTTCTGCTCTGGAGCTCCCCACCAGGAGGTTTGACCATGTATTGCTTCATTTAATTCACCCAGCAACTCTTGGAGCTGGCCAAGGCAGAGGAAGTGACTTATTTTACAAAAGGAGGAAATAAGGATCTTGGGACTAAGCCCAGACAGGGTAGCCGTTCAGTCCCAGGTCACCAGCCCGACAGCAGCGGAGTTGGGATTAGAACCCAGAGCTGTTGGATTCCTGGTCAAGTGCTCATCCTGTGGGTTCACAGAAGTTACTGGTTGTTTTCCAATGTGCTGTCAGCAAATTCCTGACACCAAGGATCTTTCTCTGTCCCCTCCCTGACATCAGCAAGGGTCCAGGACGGGGACCAGTGACTCACTCCAGGCTCCTCACTGGTTGGTCAACAGTAGGCAATGCTCAGAATGGGGAAAAAAAAAAAAAAAAGCCACAGACTTTGATTTTGAGGATTTGGGGCTCTTCCCAGCTGGTCCCATGTCCTGGCTGTACAGCCTTGGGTGAGCCTCTTCACCTCTCTGGGCCCTTCAGTTTCGGGCTCTATCAAATAGGACACTGTTCACTCCAGTACTCCCCACCTCCAGGGAGTTGAGAAACTGAAGCCATAATGGGCATGACCCTCCTACATAAACATTAGCTAGTATGATTTTTAAGAAACTGGAGGGCTGGGCGCAGTGGCTCACCCCTATAATCCCAACACTTTGGGAGGTTGAGGCGGGCAGATCACCCGAGGTTAGGAGTTCGAGACCAGCCTGACCAACATGGAGAAAACCTGTCTCTACAAAAAATACAAAATTAGCCAGGGGTGGTGGTGAATGCCTGTAATCTCAGCTACTTGGGAGCCTGAGGCAGGAGAGTCACTTGAATCCAGGAGGCAGAGATTACAGTGAGCCGAGATCATGCCACTGCACTCCAGCCTAGCGATAGAGCGAGACTCCGTCTCAAAAAAAAAAAAAAAAAGAAAGAAACTGGGGGTTGCCCATACCACCAGAATGATGACAAGGACACCAGGACACTGCTCCTATTGCTAGCTGACTTTCACTGAGCCCTCCCCAGGCCCAGTGGGAAGTGCGTTACATGCATTAATTCATCCAGTAAAGGGAGGACTTAGTAAAAGCATCATCAATATGTAAAGATCATGAGGATGATGATAAAGGTATCTTGCAAAGCAATGTAATGAACAGATTCACCTGTCTTTAAGAGCAATTGGGGGCCATGCAGACTGTGTCTCCTGGCCCCTTGACACAACCCTGGGTCTTTGCTCCCTTCATCCTTGGGGGGTACAGACAGCCAGTCTCCCCACTCTTAGCCCCCCAGTCCCTGGAGGTTGTTCAGGCCCCAAGCCAGGCCAGATTCTTATTCCCAGGCAGCTGGGCTGTGGCCCCAGGGGGACGGCCACCAAGGGGCCTAGCGGCTTATCGCTCTGCAGTGACTCCCCATCGGGCAGACTGTCTCCGCTGCTGCAGAGCAAAGCTGATAAAGAGGACAGAGCCTTGTGTTTACTGGGGCCGAGTCTGGGGAGAGCGAGCCTCCCGGGGCAGCCCTGTCTCCTCTGGGAACAGACTGTCTGTTTGTGGAGATACCATCACATTCCTGCAGCCTCGGCCACCCCAGGCTGGATTGGGGGAGGGAGTGGCGGAGACGGGCGGGGAGGACGCAGTATGACAGCTGCGGCCCTCTGTTTCCTGGGGACTGATACTGAGGAGGCCTGAAATGGGTCCTCCAGGGGGATTCAGGTTTCCCAGCCTGATTGCCAAGTACTTTAGATCATTAATAGCCAACATGGGTAGAGCACTCTACAGTTTACAAAGTATTTTCTCAACATTTGTCTTTGTGGGTCTTCCAGATGGTCTTCCATTCATACTCTCTGGGGTAATGTTTCACAGAAGGGAAATGCCCAGCAAACTGGGATAGGGCAGGGGACCTGAGTGACCTTCAGCTGACCAGGCCAACTCACGTTCATAGCTAATACTTTTGAGTACTTACCATGTGGCATGACTGCAGAGACACTTTATATATATATATATGTATATATATATATATATATATATATATATATAGAGAGAGAGAGAGAGAGAGAGAGAGAGAGAGAGAGACAGATTCTTGCTCTGTTACCCAGGTGGAATTCAGTGCGTGATCTCTGCTTACTGCAACCTCCACTTCCTGAGTTCAAGTGACTCTCCTGCCTCAGCCTCCCGAGTAGCTGGCACTACAGGTGTGTGCCACCATGCCCAGCTAATTTTTGTATTTTTGGTGGAGATGGGGCTTCACCATGCTGGCCAGGCTGGTCTTGAACTCCTGACATCAGGTGATCCACCCTCCTTGGCCTCCCAAAGTGCTGGGATTACAGGTGTGAGCCACTTAAGGTATATTAACTCATTTAATCTTTGCAACAGCCCTTAGGAGGTAGCTGCTATCATTATATTCATTTTCCAGATGAGGAAATTGAGTCAGACATGGGTTAAGTAGCTTGCCTAAAGTCACACAAACAGAAAATGGAAGGGCTGGGATTTGAACCCTAGCAGCATGGCACCAGAATCCCCACTGTAACCAACGTGCTTCACAACCATCTTGTGGCAAGCTTGTGATGTATTTCTACTCTGTGTTCCAAGGTCATGGGTATTTACAGCTGCAGGAGATGGCCTAGCACACGAGAAGGGCTTTGGAATTACACCTGCGTCCTACTCCCAGCACTGACACTAATGAATGCTGTGGCAGAATCAGAACTCTGTACATCGCAGGTTTCTCCACTGCAAAGTGGAAACAGCACCTGCCTTAGCAGAGAGTATGAGATGCTTTATGTGAAAGATCTGGCACATAGGAGATTTTCATTAAAGAAGTACTATGACTACTTGGCAGAGGCACTGGGGAGGTGGCCTGTCCAAAATGGAAACTTCAGATGAGTGTCTGTTAAAAGAAAGGCCCAATTACTCAGTTATGGGAGCACAGAAGAGGGATGACTTCTAATAGAAGGGATCAGGGTATCCTCAAAGGAGGCAGCATGAGCAAGTGGTTGGGACTCTGGCTTCAGAGTTGGGCAGACTCGAGTTCAAATTCTTTTTTTTTTTTTTTTTTGAGATGGGGTTTCGCTCTTGTTACCCAGGCTGGAGTGCAATGGCACGATCTCGGCTCACCGCAACTTCCGCCCCCTGGGTTCAAGCAATTCTCCTGCCTCAGCCTCCCTAGTAGCTGGGACTACAGGCATGTGCCACCATGCCCAGCTAATTTTTGTATTTTTAGTAGAGACGGGGTTTCACCATGTTGACCAGGATGGTCTCGATCTCTTGACCTCGTGATCCACCCGCCTCGGCCTCCCAAAGTGCTGGGATTACAGGCTTGAGCCACTGCGCCCGGCTGAGTTCAAATTCTTATATCCAGCCCTTACTCACTATGTGACCTTGTGGGGGTTACTTCTTTGAGTTTGCAAAATGAGAACACTTACAAAAAACCTCTCCACAGGGCTGTGAGGAATGGATGAGATCATTCAAAGGTCAAAGAGACCTTCTGGGAAGAAGCTCTGGGCACAATGTCAGGCACCTAGTAAGTGCTCAATAAATGCTTCTGGCATTATTGTTTACAGGGCACTAAGGGGGTGGGAGTGAGGTAGGGTGGTGGGCAGAATAATGGCTCCCTAAAGATGTCATGTATTAATTCCTGAAGCCTGTGAATGTGTTAAGTTACATGGCAAAGGGGAATTAAGGTTGCAGGTAGAATTAAGATTGCTAATGAGCTGACTTTGAGATGGGGGAAATTATCTTGGGTTATCTGATGGGGATGTGTGTAATCACAAGGGTCCTTATAAGTGGCAGAGGGAGGCAGAAGAGTCAGTGTCAGAGTGATATGAGTGAGAAAGGCTCTACCTTCTCAAAGCCATTCATATCTTTGCATTGGAGGAAGGGGCCACAACCCAAGGAATGCAGGCTGCTTCTGGAAGCTGGACAAGGCAAGAAAATGAATTTTCTCCTAGAGCTTCCTGAAATGCACGAGGCCCTGCCAATGCTCTGATTTTAACCTGGTGACACCCATTTTGGACTTCAGACTCCCAGAACTGTAAGAAAGATAATAAATATGTGTTGTTTGAAACCACTAAGTTTATAGTAATTTGTTACAGGAAAAAAAGGAAAGTGATACAGCGTATGAGTTGGTCCTTGAAGACTGGCAGGATGGTCACAGGCAGAGGTGGGGCAGGACAGCACAGGAGGTGGAAACCGAGCCTTCGAAGTCCTGTGGGCAGCCAGGCGCAGTGGCTCACGCCTATAATCCCAGCATTTTGGGCGACTGAGGTGGGCAGATCATTTGAGGTCAGGAGTTCAAGACCCGCCTGGGCAATATGGTGAAACCCTGTCTCTACTAAAAATACAACAATTAGTCAGGCGTGGTGGCAGGTAATCCTGGCTACTTGGGAGGCTAGGCAGGAGAATCTCTTGAACCTGGGAGGCGGAGGTTGCGGTGAGCTATCATGCCATTGCATTCCAGCCTGGCTGGGTGACAGCACAGACTCCATCTAACAAACAAACAAACAAAAAAGGCTGTGGACTTGAAAGCACAAGGCATCTCAGGGAAACCCTGGGGAAAGCTCATGTGGTTCTTTGCAGAAATAGACATAATTCCCCATGCCTGCCAGTACCTATGCCCCTTTGCAATGTAACTTGGCAACTCTTTCCATCAAGAGGTAAGAGTCTATTTCTTCACATCTTGAATCTGGGTTAAGCCCTATGACTTGCCTTGGCTAACCGTATGCAAATTCTAAGCTTGGGCCTCAGAAGACTTTGCATACTTTTGCACTCACTCTTGCTGTTCTTAGGCAGAACACTGCTACGGCCTAAGATCAAGCCCGGTGTGACCAGCAGCCTTGAAAATGGCACCTGGCGTGAACTCCTTGTATGATCCTCTCCCATTTAGTATGGGCTGGACCTAGAGACTTGCTTCTCACCAATAGAATACTGCTAAAGCAATGAGTTGACTCTTCTGGTACTGGGTCTTATTTTAATTTTTAATTTTTGAGACAGAGTTTCACTCTTGTTGCCCAGGCTAGAGTGCAATGGTCTCAGCTCATTGCAACCTCCACCTTCTGGGTTCAGGTGATTCTCCTCCCTCAGCCTCCTGAGTAGCTGGGATTACAGGCATGTGCCACCACGCCCGAGTAATTTTTTTTGTAATTTTAGTAGAGATGGGGTTTCTCCATGTTGGCAGGCTGCACCTCAAACTCCCAACCTCAGGTGACCTGCCTGCCTTGGCCTCCCAAAGTGCTGGAATTACAGGCATGAGCCACTGCACCAGTCCTTAATATTGGGTTTTAAAAGTCTGTGTGACATCCATCTCGCTGTCCCTTTTTTGTTCCCTTGCTGAGGGTGTCACTGCTCCCTTGACAAGGGGGTCCACTGTTTTCATTTACGGAGAAGCTCAAATGGCAAGGAGATGATGTCTCTCTCCAACAACCCGTGAGGACCTGAGAGCTACCAAAAGGCACATAAGTTAACCTGGAAACGGATCCTCCCCAGCTGATATCTTGACTGTATCCTTGTGAGAAAGGCTAAGCCAGAGTATGCAACTCAGCCGCTTTTGAATTCCTGACCCACAGAAACTGTGAGAAAATAAATGTATGTATTATTTTTTAGCAGTCTAATTTGTTACACAGCAACAGATAACTAATACACCTCTAGGCTAGTCTGCTGGATGATGAGTGACATATGGCCTAGTCACTTCCTTTCACCCAGCCAACACCCCAACAACCACCAGGCAAGTGAGTGAGGCACCCTAGACCAGCCTGCTGTCAACTGCTTCAGATACGTGTGTGAGTGAAGTCTGGCCCAGATCAGCAGAACTGGGCAATAACAGAAGCTGTTATTTTAAGCCACTGAGTTTTGGGGTGATGATTTTACCGAGCAATAATTTTATTTTACCTGTATAGCCAGAGGGTTACTCGTGTAGTAGGAACTGAAACCAGGAAGCTGAGTAGGAGGCTGAGCGTCGAGGGCTTTGATGACAGATCACAGCATTTGGAATGGGGCAAGTTTTTGAGCCGAATAGAATCAAAATCAAAGCCGTGGTTAAAGAAGTTTCTTGCAGTAGCAGAAAGTGGCATGAATCGCAGACAGGGGAATCACTTAGAAGGCTGCTGTCATGAGGCAGATGAGCAGTGATGGAGGCCTGAAACAGAGTAGAGGGTTGAGGTGTAGAGAAGTTAGAGGTGGAACCAATAGATCCTATTCTGTGTGGAATAGGGGGCAGGGCAGTGGGAGAGTGGAAGTTGACACCCAGCTTGCGACCCTGCGATACTGTATGGTTAGAGGTGCTATTGGCGGAGATGGAGAAGTCATGATGGGGTATAGGAAGATGCATGCTCTTTGGTGGACTGAGGGTTAAGTGCTAAAGAGACCTGGGAAGAGGCCCAAGAGACAGTGATTCAAGACTGCAAAGGGAGCTCTGTCCCAGGCCAGCGTACGGATCAGGTTTGAGGAAGTTTAGAGAACAGCACCTTCTGGCTGAGTGACGGAGGTATCTGGACAAAGGATTATTTGCAAAAGTGCGGGAAGGGTTTGAGAATTGCATCAAGGGATGTTGAGAATTGCATCAAGTAGCCTGGGGGCCGGCAAGGACGGGGAGCTTACTTCTTCCCTAGGTCTGAGAAGGCAAGGGAGGGAGCAGGAACTGGAACCAGAGGCGGGTAGAGCATGGAGAGTACTGCCTGATGGAAGCCGTGGCCTCTGGTGGACAATACCGAGGAGTAATGGCAACCCAGCAAGGAGGCCACCAGGAGAACAAACACTTTGACTTCTCCCTCCTCCCGTTCTGTGAGGACTTCTTTGGTATTCCCCATTGGCTAAGTCCACTTTGAAGTCAGACAGCAAGGGTGCCCGTAGATGCGGCAACATCAGCCTTGCAGGACACAGACACATCAGCCTTGCAGGACCCAGAGAGGGTAGAGAAGGGGAGGGGCACACGGAAGGAGCCTCCGAACACACGAAATTCCTTTCACCTGTGTCAGCTGATGACCCTGTTCTGGCAAATGAGATTTGAGGAAAAACCTGGTAGGGAGTTTCTGGATAAAAGTTTTTTTACTCGTAGGAAGAAGACAGCAGATGTTCTTCAATGTGTCTGATGCAGTGCCTGGGACTGCAGCAGCCATTTTGCAACTGTGAGGGAAACGAGCAAAGGCAAAACTGACCCACTGAGGTTGGAAACACAAAGAGACAGAAAGAACTAGGTTCTTGATAACTTTGTGAAGCTTCTTTACCTGACCTACATCCAGGGTTTTTTAAAATGAAATAATAAAGATTCTTTTTTTTTTTTTTTTTTTTGAGGCGGAGTTTCGCTCTTGTTACCCAGGCTGGAGTGCAATGGCACGATCTTGGCTCACCGCAACCTCCGCCTCCCGGGTTCAGGCAATTCTCCTGCCTCAGCCTCCTGAGTAGCTGGGATTACAGGCACGCGCCACCATGTCCAGCTAATTTTTTGTGTTTTTAGTAGAGACGGGGTTTCACCATGTTGACCAGGATGGTCTCGATCTCTTGACCTCGTGATCCACCCGCCTTGGCCATAATAAAGATTCTTATTGTTCCAACCACTTTGAGTTTGGATTTCCTATTACTTGCAGCCTAAAGCCTTCTTTTAAAATTTTTTACCCAATCAAAAGCACCGAAGCATCCTAATGGACCTGCCGTCCACCCAGTTCAAGTCCCTGTGCAAGCTCTCTTAGCTTCCACGGAGCGCGGGTCAAACCCTCCTGTTTCTTCTGCTGACCACAGTTTTGCACTAACTGCATCAGATTCAGTGAGAATTTCAAATCCTTTTTCAATCTATGACAAAATAAAAAGACAGAAGTAGGTCATGGGGGTGTTCTTCTCTAAACTTAGGAGAAACTGAGGAGAAATCTGAGTCTCTGGGATGGTCGGGAGAGAGAGCAGAGGTAGGAGACTCACTCCCAATGCCCACCTTCCTGCGAGGTGTGGTGCAGTCACAGACACCCGGGTTCTCAGCCTTCATTTCCCTGTTCATCAGCTAAAGGGTAAAGTGGGTTCCGCCCAGTCTGGACATGCATCATTAGCACAGCCTCCCAGCACAGGGCAGGTGAGTAGGCCCCTATTTTTCAGCATGGACTCCCCAGCCTCAGTGCTGTTGTGTTTTCCCCCATCCAGGTTTTGCAGGACTTGCTTATATCCAGATATCAGAGCAAGCTCAGGGAAGGCTGGCCATGGCTTGGGGTCTTTAGAGAGAGTCAGATGGAAATAGGAGAGGAAGGTGCTGTCACAAGAACCACACTTGGCTCATCAGAGAAAGTCGTTTGGCATCAGCAGCTGGTATGATGGATTTGCCATGCCCACCTTGCCCACAGTGGAGTCCCAAAAGGTGGCCATTGTCAAATGACTGCACCCCTAGTCTTCTGGGGGCTTCCCTGGCCTGGCATTTTCCCTACACCACTGGACTCTTCTCCAACTAAAGCATGTCATGGAAACTCCTCCAGAGCTGAAGACAGATCTGGCTCTGAGTCTCTGTTTTACTAATCCTAAATCTAAACAGATTTGCTCAAAAGGAGACCATTCCATTTTTTTAAGTACTTAGTGATATACATATAAGCTTTGCATGGACGAATTCAATAAGCACATGACCCTTTCTTGTACATTCAGAATCTGAACATCCATGTGAAAACTGGATCCATTTTTGAGAGATGTGAAACTATGGTTTATTTGTAATAAATAATAACAATCTATCCATCTATGCATGTATCTATATGCTGTGTTAAGTGGCAATGGTATATTACAGTCTGCGAGATGGTTCTCTCCTCTGTAAGGAACAAGTTGTTCTCATCTGATGTCACAGTAGGTTTAGATTCCATAGCAGTGTTCTCCAACCCACAATTCCCCAACAATTCCATATAGCGCTCTGTACTTCTCACACCACCGCTTGCCCGGGCAGTAGTATGTGACCAATAAAGACCTTTACCTGTTTTGTATGGTTAAAAAAAAAAATGATGTGGGTCAGGAAACTAGCCTCTGAGATTCATTTTTCTTATCTGTACAGCAGGATCCTACACTAATTACCTGAACTAATTTATTGTGAGTTTCAGAGATAAGTAATATTTTCAAAGCATACCCATCTAGCATCCCATTCTTTCAATATCCTTCTCTCTACTAGAAGTCAGCTGGACAGGAAATCTGACAAAATCATCCATTCATGAGGCATAAAGATAATAGTGTTAATAGCTAAAATTCATTGGACATAAACTATGTGCCAAGTACCATTCTAAGTACCTTGTTTATATTGGCTCAAATAGACTCAAGTATTATCTCCATTTTACAGATGAGGAAACTGAGGTTAATTTGTCTACAGTAATACAGGTATGAGAGGACAGAGCTGGGCTTTGACCCTAGGCAGTCTGGCTCCAGAGCCTGTTCATTTACCTGCTGTGCTGCCCCAGAGCTACCAGTGGTGTCTGAGTGTGGTACTGACCCCAGTCAAGAGGAGGCGCAGGCCTGGTGAGTTGTCAGAACTGGCTTCGAGTCTAGGGCTACTGCTTCCTAACTGTGTGACATTGGGCAAGTTAGTTAACGTCTGTGCATTGGTTTTCTCACTAGAAGTGGTAAGGGTTGAATTAAATAACAACAACAAAACCCAACTGGGTGCAATGGCTCACACCTGTAATCCCATTACTTTAGCAGGCCAAGGCAGGTGGATTACCTGAGGTCAGGAGTTCGAGACCAGCCTGACCAATATGGTGAAAGCCCGTCTCTACTAAAATATAAAAAATTAGCCAGACATGGTGGCACATGCCTGTAATCCCAGCTACTCGGGAGACTGAGGCAGGAGAATTGCTTGAACCCAGGAGGTAGAGGTTGCAGGGAGCAGAGATGGCGCCATTGCACTCCAGCCTGGGCAACAACAGAAAAAATCTGTCTCAAAACAAACAAAACAAAAACCTCAACCCGGACACAACTCCTGATCCTGAGAGGCTGTCCTCAAAGGACTCCACCCCACCCCCTCTGTCCCCCATCCATGGCTGGGTTGGTTGAGGGAGGCTGGGAAGGGTCTACAAGGATCCGTAAGAAAAGATCACCCAATCAGAGGAGGCATGTGAGCTCCCTGAGAGCAGTGGCTTGACTTGCCACCTAGAAAGCTCCCCCTATGCGTCTGATATATGAATGTGTGAAAGAGTGAAAGAATACATGGAAAAAAGAATGAGTAGGAGGGCTAGAAACGGGGAAATTTCAGCCACCAAGAAAAAGCCGAAGGAGGGTTTTGTACAGTTCCAGTGATCGACATCCAGGGTGCATGATGGCAAGTGAGTCAGGGTAGGCTAGGTAATGCTGCGGTAACAGACACCCCTCCAATCCCAGCGGCTTTCTAACAAACATGTTTATTTCTTGTTTATGCACTATAAGTTAGGTTATCAGGGTGCTCTGTTCTTCCAAGTTACTTGAAGATCTGGCTGAAGGAAGCTCCATGTTGACATGCTTTCATGATGGCGGCAGCAGAGAAAAGATGTGGCAAACCCCACACTAGTTCTGAAATTTTCTGCTCAGAAACGTCTTACATCCCTTCTGCTCACATTTCATTGGTCAAAACAAGTTATATGGTCACACTTAAGTTCAAGTGGATGGAGAAGTGCAATCCTTACAAAAATGGCAGGACTGGCTGTTTTCAATAGGACTAATTACCACCATCTGTGGTATAGGCCAGAGGGCCACTTGGGCTGAATGCAGCTCACAGACATGGTTTGTTTGGACACCTCAGTGTTTTAAATATTTTTATGTGGTTTCTAACATTTATGACATCATTATATGTCATCTACAAATCTGTATACCTGGCTAGGTTTGAAATTTGGACTATGAGGTGACAGTGAGTATCTTAGTCTGTTCAGGGTGCTACCATAAAGTACCATAGACCAGGTGGTTTATAATCAACAGAAATTGATTTCTCACAGATCTGGAAAGTCCAAGCAGATTTGGTATCTGGTGAGGTCCTTCCTGGTTCATAGATGGCCGTCTTTTTGCTGTGTCCTTACATGGCGGAAGGTGGAGGGAGGTCTCTGGAGCCTCCTCTATGAGGTCACTAATTCCATTCAAGAGGGCTCTACCCTCGTGACCTAATCACCCCCAATGCCCCACCTCCTGATATCATCACATTGGTGATTAGGTTTCAGCGTATGAGTTTTGCAGGCATACAAACCTTCAGTCCATTGCGCTGAGCCTGGTTACTCTGACATGGACTAAGTTGGGCCAATTATAACAGAAAAACTCAAAATAGTGCGGCTGAAATGAGATGGATGCTTCTTTCTCACATAAAAGAAGTCGGAAGATTAATAGACAGCTCAGGCCTGGCATGGAAGACTCAAAAAGCCATCAGGGACTTAGCTCTTCTCTGTTCTTCCATCTTCAATGTATGGCTTTCTTTTTTTTTTTTCCCTTTTCTTTTCTTTTCTTTCTTTTTTTTTTTTTTGAGACGAAGTTTCCCTCTTGTTGCCCAGGCTGGAGTGCAATGGCGTGATCTCAGCTCACCATGACCTCCACCTCCTGGGTTCAAGCGATTCTCCTGCCACAGGCTCCCAACTAGCTAGGATTACAGGCATGCACCACCATGCCCAGCTAATTTTGTATTTTTAGTAGAAATGGGGTTTCTCCATGTTGGTCAGGCTGATCTCGAACTCCTGACCTCGAGTGATCTCCTGACCTCCCAAAGTGCTGGGGTGTATGGCTTTTATCTCAAAGTTTGCTTCATAATCCATCATGACTTCCAGGGTTCCAGCCATCACATCTATAACCTAGGCCAAAGAAAGAAAGGTTGAAGGCAAAAAAAAAAAAGGGTGCTTTTTGTCTGACTCAGCAGTCTTGATGCAATCTTTCCAGAAGTCTCATACAATGCTTCGATGCACATCTTTTTTTTTTTTTTGAAATCCTACCAATTTATTTCCAGTGTTACAGAACATCTCCCTCTTTCCAGACATAGTAACTAGAACTTTCCCACAAATCCCATTTCCAACAAGCTACCTCTGGGAAAGTCCTACAAAGCCGAAGAGATGCTACAATATTCTGCCCCAAGTCCATGGAGGGAGAATGCGCATGCCTCCTCTCACCTGAATTCTCCTGACTTCACAGAGAAATGGGACAATGAGAAGCTCCATTTCTGCAGCAAGCCCCCAGCTGACTCGATTTACATCTTATTGGCCAGAAATAGTCCCATGGCTAAAGTAAGTGCAAGGGAGAGACTAGGGGTAGTCATGTGACTGTGCTCAGGCCAAGGTAGTCTTTTTCTCCAGGATAAAATTTGCCCAGTTAAAAACAACTTAAATAAGAATGATCATTCTGCTGCTAAAGAGAAAGGGGAGAATTGAGATAGTCAGTTAAGGTTGTCTCTGCCTTGGGCCTGCAGTCCTGATTGTGGAGAAGCAGATGCTTCACTAACACTGGGCTTGAGTTCACCGATTTGCCACAGATGCCTCCATGGTTTAATACCTTTTTAGTACTCAGTGTCGGTGACTATTCATCTTTGGGCTTACGTTGGCTTTTTTTTTTTTTTTTTTTTAAATAAGATACGGTTTCACCCTGATGGCCAGGCTGGTCTTGAACTCCTGACCTCAGGTGATCCACCCACCTCAGCCTCCCAAAGTGCTAGGATTATGGGCGTGAGCCACTGTACCCAGCTGGGCTTTTTTTTTTTTTTTTTTTAAGTGAAACTAAGAGGAGAAAAATATTTCCTATTCTTATGTCTCTATTAAAAATCAAAAGAGCAAAAGATATACCAAGAGAGTCATATATTTCAGGAAAAGCAAAAAAAGGGCGCATATTTCTTTGGGGCAGGGAAAAATATTCCTAGCTGTGTATCATGCAAACAAGGTGAGTTGAAAATAGGCGACTTGGCGGGGTGTGGTGGCTGACACCTGTAATCCCAGCACTGTGGGAGGCCAAGGTGGATGGATCACAAGGTCAGGAATTCAAGACCAGCCTGGCCAACAGGGTGAAACCCTGTTTTTAAAAATACAAAAATTAGCTGGGTGTGGTGGCATGCTCCCGTAGTCCCAGCTACTTGGGAGGCTGAGGCAGGAGAATTGCTTGAACCCAGGAGGTGGAGGTTGTAGTGAGCTGAGATCATGCTACTGCACTCCAGCCTGGGCGACAGAGTGAGACTCTGCCTCAAATAAAAAAAAAAAAAAAAAAAAAGGCTGGGTGCAGTGGCTTACACCTGTAATCCCAGCACTTTGGGAGGCCGAGGCAGGCAGATCAATCACAAGGTCAGGAGTTTGAGACCAGCCTGGTCAATATGGTAAAACACCATCTCTAATAAAAAATAAAAAAAATTAGCTGGGTGTGGTGGCACACGCCTGTAGTCCCAGCTACTTCGGAGGCTGAGGCAGGAGAATCGCTGGAGCCTGGGAGGCAGAGGTTGCAGTGAGCCAAGATCGTGCCACTGCACTCCAGCCTGGGTGACAGAGTGAGACTCTGTCTCAAAAAAAAAAAAAAAGGAAAATATGCAACTTATCACATTATCATGAAACAGCTGACTTGCTTTACTGACCATTCTGGTCTGACAGGCACTTTACCGGGTGGGTAGCTCCCCGGGAAGACGGGGGCCTCAGCCTCCCTGGCTCTGCACAGTGCATCCGTCTTCCTGGGAGGGGGACAGACCCGTTTTGTCCAACCCCTTTTACCCCTCATTTGGAATTATCTCACCCTTCTTTGTATTCAGGGCTTATTTTGAGCAAGTTCAAAACTGCCTTGCAAAGTTCAAGATCATTATGGCAGGCAAAAATGCAGTGAAATAGCACACCACTGTCAGTTAATTACTAAAAATCCTTTAATAGCTGACATTATTATAAATTATATACCCATGATGACAGGGACAATTGGGCTCTCTGTTTTTCTTGCCCTGCATTGGAACCCCAAACAATGCTGTCTTGTTGGGGAGAATGACCTGGATGCACTTGCAGGCAAGTTGGGAGTTTACATGGGCTACCTTTGCTGACCACACAGCCCCTGGTCCTCTGAGGACACCCTGCTCCTGGGTGGGGATGAGGCGGCTACCTGACAAGGCCTCAGAACCAACCCTCCCTCCATTTCCACTCCGCTTCTCCACTGCTATTGCTACAAGAATCTCTTCTTGGACCTCACAACTCTCTCTGCTCTGTTCCGTGTTTCTCTGCCCATCTAGCCCCAGCTCAAAGAGCTCCTCTTCCAGGCAGCCTACCCTGATTCTCCTTCCCAAAGCTGTAGACTCGTGGCAGGTAGATTCTCTTTTGTCTTTTGAGTCAGGTGTGTAAAGCATACATCTTACGTGTAAACCTTGACGATTTTCTTACATATGTATCTAACATTTAACCTTTTTCCAGATCGAAATATACATCCTTTCTTAACTCAAAAATGTTACTGTGTGTAAGAATCCCCTCAGGAGCCAGTAAAAAATGCAGCCTCAGGCCTAACCCAGAGATGCTGATTCAGTGGGCCTGGGATGGCCCAGGAGTCTATAGGTTAGTTACACTTAGGCCTTCAGGTAGAGGGGCCTGCAGTCCACCCTTGCAGAAACCCACCCATTGCTTGCTGGCATAAGTTCTGTTTCTTCTTAGTTACTCCCCTGTTGGGGGTGGGGTGGGGCATGCTCTGGTCCCTTTTATCTGGGGGCTCAGCAAGGTTTTGGGTTAAAAACAGCACCCGCAGGGGTGGATGCAGGCTGGATGCAGCCTGAAACTGCAATTTGGGAAGCTGTCTTTAAGAAAAGAATACGTTGGCCTGGGCAACGGTGGCTCATGCCTGTAATCCCAGCACTTTGGGAGGCCGAGGCGGGCGGATCACCTGAGGTCGGGAGTTCAAGATGAGCCTGTCCAAGATGGAGAAAACTCATCTCTACTAAAAATACAAAATGAGCCGGGCGTAGTGGTACATGACTGTAATCCCAGCTACTCAAGAGGCTGAGGCAGGAGAATCACTGGAACTTGGGAGGCAGAGGCTGCCATGAGCCAAGATCGTGCCATTGCACTCCAGCCTGGGCAATAAGAGCAAAACTCCATCTCAAAAAACAAACAAACAAAGAATACTTTGTTGGTACAGGGTCTTGTAAGGGCTTCCTACAACTGATGTTCGCCCACTTTCAATCCACTCCTGGCAGCCACCAAGAATTCATGGTCTTAGATGTTATCGAGGTGAGAAGTTGTTTGCCAGACAAGACAGATCACTCCCCAGCTCACCCTTTCCATCTACAGGTAAAGCCATGGAGATCTTGAATCCTGTCCCATACTAGTATCACCTTGGGGAGCTAAAAAAGCAAAAATAACCAATCAACACCCTTGGGCCCCACATCAAATATTCTGATTAAATCGGTTTGGGGGATTGTGCTTTAGTTGTTTTTTTTTTAAAACACCCAGGTGCCTCTAATACACAGCCAAAGTTGAGAACCGCTGAGCAGAGACTTGATTCTGAATTTTAATCTTTCCTTATCTGCTTCAGACTTATACTAAGAGAAGGCCACCTCCCACCACTACCTTCTGCCTTTCCCTTTGAAGGGGCCAGGACTCCTGGCTGTGGTCAGTGTTCTCCATGCCAACCATATACCTGGCCCACCTCCAGTGCACCCCTTCCATTCTGGGGACAGATCAACCAGTAGTAATGGGCATATATTAAGCATCATACATTATTTCTAATCCTCAGGACAGCCCTGCATTTTAACAGGGAGGATTCTGAGCTCAGGAAGCCTTAGTGATTGCTTTACAGTGGCCCAGAAGGTAAGTGCTTAAGCTGGGATCAAATCCAGGTCTTTACGATTCTAAAGCCAATGTGTATTTCTCTGAGCCAGGCTGCTCCTAGAAGCAGTACTTGTTTACTGAATGCCAGTCATGCCCAAGGTACAGGCCCAGGGCCAACTTACCCATTAGGTACAGCAGGTCCAGGGCCTAGGGCCCATGATATTTTAGGGGGCCTACAAAATGTTTTCATTTTAATTTTCTTTCTTTTTTTTTTTTTTTTTTTTTGAGACAGAGTCACGCTCTGTCACCCAGGCTAGAGTGCAGTGACACGATCTCGGCTCACTGCAACCTCAACTTCCTGGGTTCAAGAGATTCTCCTGCCTCAGCCTCCCCAGTGGCTGGGACTACAGGCATGTGCCACCACATCCAGCTAATTTTGTGTGTGTGTGTGTGTGTGTGTGTGTGTGTGCGCGCATATTTTTTTTTTTTTTTTTTTAAGTAGAGACAGGGTTTCACTGTGTTAGCCAAGACAGTCTCGATCTCCTGACCTCGTGATCTGCCCACCTCGGCCTCCCAAAGTGTTGGGATTATAGGCGTGAGCCGCCACGCTCGGCTCATTTTAATTTTCTTTAAAACAATAATAATAATAACAGTAATAAGAAATACATAACAATAAGTCCAGCCTGGATTTCATTTATCTTGATGCCAATACACTATTTTTTTTTTTTTTTTTTTTTTTTGAGATGGAGTTTCGCTCTTGTTACCCAGGCTGGAGTGCAATGGCACGATCTCGGCTCACCGCAACCTCCGCCTCCTGGGTTCAGGCAATTCTCCTGCCTCAGCCTCCTGAGTAGCTGGGATTACAGGCATGTGCCACCATGCCCAGCTAATTTTTTGTATTTTTAGTAGAGACGGGGTTTCACCATGTTGACCGGGATGGTCTCGATCTCTTGACCTCGTGATCCACCCGCCTCGGCCTCCCAAAGTGCTGGGATTACAGGCTTGAGCCACCGCGCCCGGCCGCCAATACACTATTTTTTAAAAACTGCATGGGAGAACAGGCCTGTGGAGACAGTGTCCACGGCCCATGGAAGTCGTAATGGCCTGGAGGGTACTGGAGACTGTGTCCCTCAGCCCTTTCCAGAGCGTGGCTCAGGCTAGTGGGAATTAAGCAAGGAATGTTTATTACATACTTTCTGTACGCCTCACTCCGGGAAGTAAATAAGAGCATAAAGCCTGCCCTGGTCTGGCTAGGAAGAGAAGATGTACACACAGGAGACTAAAAGCAGGACAAGACGGGACGCACGCTCCGACTGTCGTCACTTCTTCCTTAGATCTCTTCTTGTTTTTGTCGTTTCATTTGTCACTTAGTGTTCCGCTTTGTAGGTTACTGAACTGTTTCAGGTACTTAATGATTTATCAACAATTCTTTTGTTGATTTCTTCCTTTCTTCCACAAATATTTACTATTTTAATAATATATTTATTATTTTAAAATATTTGACTCTGTTTGTGCGTGTGTGTGTGTGTGTGTGTGTGTGTGTGTGTTTGAGACAGGGTCTCACTATGTTGCCAGGCTCTGGGGTGCAGTGGTTATTCAAAGCCTGATCAGAACACATTTTAACCTCAAACTCTTGGCTTTAAGCAATCCTTGTGTCTCAGCTTCCCAAGTAGCTGGGACTACCAGTGTACCTGGCTCTAATTTAATTTAATTTTTTTTTTTTTTTTTTTTTGAGGACAAGTCTCACTCTGTCACCCAGGTTGGAGTGCAGTGACCAGGTCTCAGCTCACTGCAACGTCTGCCTCCCAGGTTCAAGCAATTCTCCTGCCTTAGCCTCCTGAGTAGCTGGGACTATAGGCATGTGCCACCAGACCTGGCATATTTTTGTATTTTTAGTAGAAACAGGGTTTCATTATGTTGGCCAGGCTGGTCTCAAACTCCTGACCTCGTGATCTGCCTGCCTTGGCCTCCGCAAATGCTGGGATTACAGGCATAAGCCACCACACCTGGCCCTGACTTAATTGTTTTTGAATGAGTAATTCAGCTCATGGTACAAACATTCAGGAAGTACTGTAGGATATACATCAAGAAGGCCAAGGGCAAGAGAGAGAAAGAGGCCCCTTTTGTATTGAATCTTTGGTATCACTTATATTTTCTACCAAGTTTAAGCATTATCTATTTAATAGAATAAAAACAAGTGGCCGGGCACGGTGGCTCAAGCCTGTAATCCCAGCACTTTGGGAGGCCGAGGCGGGTGGTTCACGAGGTCAAGAGATCGAGACCATCCTGGTCAACATGGTGAAACCCTGTCTCTACTAAAAATACAAAAAAGTAGCTGGGCATGGTGGCGCGTGCCTGTAGTCCCAGCTACTCAGGAGGCTGAGGCAGGAGAATTGCCTGAACCCGGGAGGCAGAGGTCGCGGTGAGCCGAGATCGCGCCATGGCACTCCAGCCTGGGTAACAAGAGCGAAACTCCGTCTCAAAAAAAAAAAAAAAAGAATAAAAACAAGCAAGCAAACCAAAAACCAGGTGCATATGGGTTTAAGAGTTAATTCACCCAGCTTTCTAGCCTTCTGGTTTCCTTCCCCAGAAGCACCCATTTCCACCAGCTTATCATGTATCTTTCCAACATTTATGTACATACAAGCATATATGCTTTTAAAAATTTCATGCAAATTGTAGCACACTGTACACATCATTGTTAGTTAATGTCTTGATCTTCTTTTTTTCTTTCAAGATGGAGTTTCGCTCTTGTCACCCAGGCTGGAGTGCAATGGTGCAATCTCGGCTCACTGCAACCTCCGCTTCCTGGGTTCAAGCAATTCTCCTGCTTCAGCCTCCCGAGTAGCTGGGATTACAGGCATGCGCCACCATGCCCAGCTAATTTTTGTATTTTGGGTAGGGATGGGGTTTCACCATGTTGGCCAGGCTGGTCTTGAACTGCTGACCTCAGGTGATTTGCTGGCCTCAGCCTCCCACAGTGCTGGGATTACAGGCGTGAGCCACCGTGCACAGCCTGTGTTATCTTTTTATATGGGGTGGGGAGGCTCCCTCCTTCTTTTTCAACAGCTGGATGATATACCATAATTTAACTAGTACTAATTTCTTGATCTTGTATTGATAAAGTTAAAGTTGTTTCCAATCTCTTTCCTTTTGCTATAAAGTAACCTTCCCCCTTTCTAACTTCCCCCTTTCATTTATACAATACATGACCATATACATGTATCATTTCACTCATATGCAAACACATCTGTATGGTATATGTATAAACTGGAATTACAGGGTCGACGTGTGGGCATTGCTGCAGGGAGAGGAAATTGGTGGAATTTCTCTGGGGTACTGAGTTTGGCTACTTCTATCAAAAGTTAAGATCCACCTCCTCTCCCTAAAAGGGAGCACCTGCTGGGTGCTGGGTTAGGAGATGCAGAGATGAGGAGGACTCAGGCTTTGCTCTTGAGGGTCTCTTCAATGTGGACAAATCCTCAAAGCCCTGGGAAGTAGGAATGTAAAATGCTACGGCAGTGCAAGGAAGATAGCTTTGGGCTAGTCACTGGGGAGAAAGGGGGAAAAAGTTTGCCCAGAGGAATGGGAGGAAAGACATTCCAGGCAGATGAACCAGCAAGTGCAAAGTCTGGGATATCAGAGAGCAGGTGGGGCCCTTTGGGGTTTTCCAGAGAGCAGCCTTCTCTTGTTCAGGATTCAGGAGTGGAGCGGGGTAGGGGAGATGAAGTGAGACCTGCTCCTAACAGGGCTGGGAAGTTACTCTTTAGCTGGTTAGCCACGGGGATTTACTAGAGTTTCCTCAATCCGGAAGCCTGATAGTCAGAGAGGATTGCTAGAAGGCTCTCTCTGGCCATGTTATAGAAGAGTGATTGAATGCAGACATATCTTCAAATAAACTCCTAGTGACTGAAGGGCAGGGCTCCCTGCACTAAATGCCCATAGTAAGTGCCCAGTAGAAGTGCTCTGTTGAATTATAGCCAAGCACCAAAATGTGGCACATCCCTGGCTATCATTTCTCAAACGAGGGCTTCTACAATTCCCTGCAGGTTGGAAGAGTGAGCCTCCTCCAGGAGGGCTGGGGTCAGGTCTGCGATCAGTCTGAGGTCAGGGTCTGATGCTCTTCATAGTGACCGTGACATGCTTGATGAGAAGTCTGCCATCTCAGGCTGGGCGCAGTGGCTCAGGCCTGTAATCCCAGCACTTTGGGAGGCTGAGGTGGGCATATCATGAGACCAGGAGTTCGAGACCAGCCAGACCAACATAGTGAAATCCTGTCTCTACTAAAAATACAAAAATCAGCTGGGTGTGGTGGCTGGCACCTGTAATCCTAGTTACTCAGGAAGCTGAAGCAGGATAATCGCTTGAACCCAGGAGGCAGAGGTTGCAGTGAGCTGAGATTGTGCCACTGCACTCCAGCCTGGTAAAAGAACAACACTCTCAAAAAAAAAAAAAAAATAGTTTCTCATCTCTGTTTAGAACTCATAAGAATTGTGCATTCTATTCCCTGATATATATTACAAATGTAACATAAAAATTTCTGGGCTGGGCGTGGTGGCTCACATTTGTAATCCCAGAACTTCGGGAGGCCGAGGCCAGTGGATCACCTGAGGTCAGGAGTTTGAGACCAGCCTGGCCCACATGGTAAAACCCTGTCTCTGCTAAAAATACAAAAACTTAGTTGGGTGTGGTGGAGGCACCTGTAATCCCAGCTACTTGGGAGGCTGAGGTAGGAGAATCACTTGAACCTGGGAGGTGGAGGTTGCAGTGAGCTGAGATCACTCCATTGCACTCCAGCCTGGGTGACAAAAGTGAAACTCTGTCTCAAAAAAAAATAAATAAATAAATAAATAAATAAAATGAAATAAATAAATAAATAAGTAAATTTCCCTAACATTTGTGAATGAAATAAGCTCTCCAGACAAATCCCTTGATTCCAAAAGGCCCCACATCAGCCCAGTTTGAGGAGGATGGATCCAGGTAATGCAGGCTCACAGTCCTCACCCTGGCCTCTGTGCCTTTTAACAACCATGAAACTCACTGCACTTCGTTCATTCATGCCTCCATTCATTCATTCATTCATTCAGCCACGCCATATTTTTGAAAGCTGATAATGTCCAGGGTATTGCCCTCCCCTATGAGTACACAAGGAGCAGAATAACAGTGGCAGCTCCAGATGCTTTGCACATATTATCTCAGTCAACTCTCACAATGACCAAATGAGGTAGGTACCTCTGCTCAGTAAGCCCATTAATCAGCTTATTGAGCTGCTGAGTCCTACGGCGTGCCAGAACTTCATTCATTTAATTTCCACCTTGGTCAAGTGGGTCCGTTTTACAGGCAAGGGAACTGAGGGTCGCAGAGGTTAAACAGTTTGCAGGGTTGCTGTTAGTTCAGTGGCTTAACTTGGTAGTGACTGACTCCATGCTCATTTCACTAGTAAAAGCTACTTTTTTTTTTTTTTTTTTTTTGGAGACGGAGTTTCGCTCTTGTTACCCAGGCTGGAGTGCAATGGCGTGATCTTGGCTCACCGCAACCTCCGCCTCCTGGGTTCAGGCAATTCTTCTGCCTCCGCCTCCTGAGTAGCTGGGATTACAGGCACGCACCACCATGCCCAGCTAATTTTTTGTATTTTTAGTAGAGACAATGTTTCACCATGTTGACCAGGATGGTCTCGATCTCTTGACCTTGTGACCCACCCGCCTCGGCCTCCCAAAGTGCTGGGATTACAAGCTTGAGCCACCGCGCCCGGCCATAAAAACTACTTTTAATTGAGCACTTACTAGGTGCCAGACACTGCACTAAGCATTTTGATCTTCAAAACGACCTCCTAATGTTATCATTACTATTACCAGTAAAAGATTAAGCATCAATGACACAAGTATACTGTTCAGATGTTCTTTTTTTTTTTGAGATAGAATCTCACTCTTGTTGCCCAGGCTGGAGATCCCGCGTGATCTCTGCTCACTGCAACCTCTGCCTCCTGGATTCAAGCGATTCTCCTGCCTCAGCCTCCTGAGTAGCAGGGATTATAAGTACTTGCCATGATGCCAGCTAATGTTTGTACTTTTAGTAGAGACGGGGTTTCACTATGTTAGGCTGGTCTTGAACTCCTGACCTCAGGTGATCTGCCCGCCTCGACCTCCCAAAGTACTGGAATTATAGAGGTGAGCCACTACACCCAGCCTCAGATGTTCTTTTATACTTTCAAAAATATGACAGTAAACCATGCCGGCTGTATCCTCAGGATATATAAAATGTCCAGGATCCAACTGCTGCTCCCCCACATCCACTGCTCCCACGCTGGTCCAAGCCACCGCCACCATGGCCTCTGGCCTGGACCACAGCCACAGCCTCCTACCCAGCCCTGCTCCCACCCAGCCCTGCTCCCACCGCCCCCTTGCAGTCAGTTCACAAGGCAGTTCGAGGGAGCCTGTTGAAACAGAGGGAGATTCTGTTCCTTCTCCGCTCGGAACCTCCAGGGGCTCCCAAGTCACTCAGATGACAAGCCAAAGATCCAACAATAGCCTATGCAAACCTACAATCTGCCCCCAGTATTACTCCGATCTCGTCACGCTTTTGATGATCCTGGAACGTGCCATGTCTGCTCCTGTTTCAGGGCTCTGTGCCTGTGACATTCTTCCCCGAGAGAGCATCATAGCTAGTTTCCTTCTCACTCTACCCCCACCATCAAGACCTAACTCAAATGTCACCTTCTCAGGGAAGCCTTCCTTTACCACTTTCTCTAAACTGCAACCTGCCTGCTAATACTCCTCTCTCTTCTTCTCTGCTTGATTTTTGACCTTGCACCTTTACCTTCCAATACACTGGGTACCTGGTTATCTTGTGATCTTCCCCTTAGACTCCTTGAGTTGAGGAATTCTTGTGTTCTGCTTACTGCAGGATTGGTAGCACCTAGAAGAGGGCCTGGCACTCAGTAGGAGCTCCAGTAATTATGTGTTAAATGAATGAACACAAAGTTCCATTCATTCACATGTGCGTTTTCCAAGGCAGAGAGGGTCCAGAGCATTCATCAGAGCTTCAGAAGGGTTGTTTACCACTGCCCAAGGTTGTCTCCCATTTGGGGCTATGTTGACCAGGCAGATTTACCTTCCAAAGGGGGAGAGAATGCCACTTAGCCACTTCGGCCTGTAGTTAGTCTATAAAATGTGGGCCTCCAAAGTTAATAAATGAGACCCTGGTTTATCCATCAGTCTCTTATGAAGTGGGTCATGATGACTCAGTCTCCCTGCCAAACCATCTGCCTATAGCGAGAGGTGGCTCAGATCCCCTCTGTGGTGTCTCTGTTTATAAGTGGTAGCTCCTAAATACTGCCCCTTTCCCACCACCCAGACGTAACCGTTCCCTTCCATGATTTCTGTTTCATGCCTTGTGCCTTTCCAGTAATGAGGGACGTTTCCCAAGGGCAAGGGACTGGTTTTCTTTTCTAGGACTAGGTATTAAGAAGATGCACACACATCTCAAGCAGCTATGGGTTCAAGTCTTGTTTCTACTACCTACTTACTGTGTGATCTGCAACAAATTACTTAACCTCTGTTTCCTCCTCTAAAAATATGGGTCTAGGAAGAATAATACCTCCTTCACTGTGTTGTTTGGGGGATCAGATGAGCTGCTGATGTGCTTGGCACAGGGTTAAGTATGGAGTTAAGTGAGGGATTTTATTTCAACCACCCCACAAATATTTATTGAGTGCCCACTGTGTGACAGGCATTGAACTAGGGACCAGGAAGAATAAATGGGGCAAGAGCTGTCTTATGTGATTTAGCTTTTCAATGGTACAGACAGAATAGCATCAAATGGCCTGTTTCTGACTCTCCTGCCTCCACACTGCTGTAGGTGGCCTGGGCCTGCTACTTGTACCATCCCTTGTGGAGCTTACATCCCAAAGGTAGAGGAGAACAGATAAAAGAGTGTATGGTTTTGAAATGGGACAAGCCCAGTAAAGGGGAAGCATTGAGTGCTTTGGGAAAAATATTGGAATAACAGAGTGGGGGCAGATTGGAATCTGAGGGGGCCAGAGTTACCTGTGAGTTATTTTGTGAGTAACTTGGGTGCAGAGAGCTGTGGATAAGCATCAGGGACCCTCCCTTCTTCCCTTCCTCTCTTTTCCCTACATCCCTAGGGATTTCGAGCTTCCTCTGCATTCTGGCAGCCTCGGGGGAGGGTGTTTTTAAGCTGTAGCTTGGCCTTGCCCTGCTGGGCCCCGCCACACACACCCTCTAGTGGTCATAACGAGTGCCTGGCACTAGGCTGGATGGGCCCTAGGAATCCAAGGACAGCAGGACTGCCACTGCCCTTCCCTTCCTGACATTATCTTCATTCAGATGCAGTAACAAGGGCTGCTTCTAGGTCCTCTTGTCACTTAATTTTGTCAGCCACCTCCAGCATGATTTTTTTTTAAGATGGAGTCTTGCTCTGTCACCCAGGCTGGAGTGCAGAGACACGATCTCTGCTCACTGCAACCTCTGTCTGCCAGGTTCAAGCGATTTTCTTGCCTCAGTCTCCTGAGCAGCTGGGACTACAGGCATGCGCCACCACGACTGGCTAATTTTTTGTATTTTTAGTAGAGATGGGGTGTCACCATGTTAGCCAGGATGGTCTCGATCTCCTGACCTCATGATCCACCCCCCTTGGCCTCCCAAAGTGCTGGGATTACAGGCATGAGCCACTGTGGCCGGCCTCCAGCATGATTCTTATTTCCACTTCACAGGTGAAAATCCCAAGGCTTATAGAGTTGAGGGAGGTAAGTAGGGTCAGTACTGACTTTAGGCCCATCAGACTCTAGTTCAGTGAGCTTCATTCAGCATCATTCTTGAGCACATCAGGAATGATGCCACGTCTCCCAGTGAGCAAGAGATGATGTCAGATTTTGCCCATTACTGCCCCGCAAAGAAGGGAGGTCTCCTGAGAAAGGTCACTGCTGCAGTCTCTCCTTGGTCTGAGGCTACTGGGGCACTCTCAGGGTGCTCCTCCAGGAACTCTGCAGATTGGGCGGCCATGGTACCTCAGAGAGGCATGGGGGTGGAAGTGGGGGGAAGGGTGCCCCTAGGGCTCTGTGCTGAGCATCTGTGGAAGCACACAAGTCCCTGCCCTCAGGGGAGGTGCTGCAAGTTACCTGCTGGTAATCCTTCTTCCTGCCGGCCCATTTCCTTTGCTTCCTATTACACAAGCACACCCCTTCTTCAGCCAAACTGTCTGGGTTTTAATCCCGCCTCTGCCAGTAACTACAAGTTACTTTGTGCAAGCCTTTGTGCAAGTTACTTTGTGCAAGCCTTTGTGCTTCAGAGTCCTGGTCTACAAAATGGTGGTAACTCTCTCCCCTATAATACCAGCACTTTGGGAGGCCGAGGCGGGCGGATCACTTCAGGTTAGGAGTTCGAGACCAGACTGGCCAACATGGCAAAACCCCATCTCTACTACAAATACAAGAATTAGTCAGGCATGGTGGTGCAAGCCTGTAGTCCCAGCTACTTGGGAGGCTGAGGCACGAGAATCACTTGAGCCCGGGAGGTGAGGGCTGCAGTGAGCCAAGATCACACCACTGCACTCCAGATGGGGGACAGAGCAGGACTCTGTCTCAAAAGAAATAAAATAAAATGGTAGTAACAACCATAGCTATCCCCAAAATGTTGTAGTCTGGAGACCTCAACCCCTGACACTTTGATTCAGCAGGTGGGCCTGTTTGGAAATCCCTTCTTGAAGAGTGTAATCTGGCAACACAGACCTACACACCACTTCCAGCCAGGATGAGCAGGCGTGCTGGTTCATGCCCCTCTGGTTTTAGCATGTTAGCATTGTCAATGCCATCCTTGTTTTACTGGCAAGTTACGTGAGTGTGTTCCTGTGCCTCAGTTTTCCTCATCTGTAAGTGTACATAATAACAGTAACTATGTTCAGTGCTTCTATACTACTAATAATAGTATCTATGTTAAGTGTTGTGAGAATTAGCTAAATCCTGGAACATTACCTTGCTCATAGTAACGACCCAATAAGCATGAACTATTATTATTGTAATCCACACTCAAAGAGCAGACATGAGAATAAAAGAAAAGACACTGAGTTTCTCTTTGTATTTTAAGATGTGTTAATTTCCCCAAAGCGAAAAGTGACTTACACAAGACGGGCTTCTGGGGTGCGGGTCGCGCTGGTTTTTGGGTGTTGGTGACATCACCTGTGTTTGTTTACTTGTCATCCTGCTGTTCGCTTGCGATTTGTGCATTTAACCTGCACTATCTCCTGGGACCTTCACGGTTCTGTGAAGCACAAAGGGCAGGCATCCTCATCCGCGGTTTCAAATAAGAAAGTGAGACTAGGACGGCTAATTAAATTTGGCCAAAGTAGTAGGAGATGGGTGTAAGGAAGTTTCTGAGTCCGATCTTTTATTCGGGGAACAACTGCCACTTCCAGAGAGCGCAGCGCGAACAGTACCTGGCTTCAGGTAAAGCTCAGCAAATGGTTCTGAATCCTCCTTGCAAATGCCACTCTTCCTCCAGCGCAGACAGATTCAGGGCCCGGCCGGGGGCTCGTACCGCCGTACACTCCCCAGGCCAGCCCCACGCATGGCCACCCTCGAGTGAGACCCGCTCGCCAGCGCCCCGAGGCCAAGGCGGGGGAATGGCGCCTAGCCCCTGGCCAATGAGAGTAGCGGAATTTCTTTCATTCAGCGCGCGGCCAGGCTCCTGCCCGGAAAGGGGCGGGGCGCCGCGCCGTGGGTGGGGCCGCCGCGCGCCGGGGGAGAGGGCGGTGCCGGCCCCGCAGTCTGGCCAATCGGCGCCGCGCCCGGGGGGGGAGGGGGGCCCAGGCCTTTTTTCCCCTCCGCGCGGGACCAATCCCGACTTTACAAGCTTGAACTTTTGCCACCCTCGGACGAGCTAGCGCGCCCGAGGAGGTACCCCGCCGCGCCGGCTCCAGGGGCAGGAGCGGTCTTAACCCTTCCCGCGCCAGGCGTCAGGCTGCTGCCGCCGCGCCCCCGATCCCTCCCGCAGCCCACCCCCATGTTTGCGTGGAAACCTCTCCGGGGAAAGCGTGATCCCTCACCCGCAGCCGTCTCTGAGGTGCGGAGAGTAAACTGGGGAAGGGAGAGGAAGCACCCAGTCTGAAGGGGGCCCGGCCGGCCAGCGGCCCGCCTCGCTCCGAGGAAGGGCCGTGGCGACTGAGAGGAGCCAGCGAGTAGACACTCCCCGCCTCTACCCCACCCTCTCCATGTCCCCACTCCGGGCGAGCCTGGAGCCACCGTGCGCAAAGCGTCCTAAGCACCCAGTTTGGCCCGGCCGAGAGACCCCCGACTTTGTGCAAGGAGCATGGAGCCCCTCGTGCAGTCACGGAAGATCCGCTACTCCAACGTATCAGCCGCCCCCTGCCCCTCAGAGGCTCAGCCCAGGAAGGCACACACAAGCACACCCATTTTTATTAGACTGCCCCGGGATGGGGGTTTGGGACAACTTTAAAGTGCAAACTGTGTTTGTAAGCTTGTGCACAAGCCAGGGATAGGCAAAGCGCACCGTTTGCGTCCGAGTCTCAGAGTGTCCGCCGAGCCCTCGCGCGCCTGCCCGTGGTTTGTGTAACCCTGTGTGTGTGTGTGTGTGTGTGTGTGTCCGCCCGCGTGTGTGTGCTCGCTCGCATCCGTGCCCGGGGCGCAACGCAAATCAGAAAGCGGGCCGCGGGTGCTGTCAGGCCTGGGGTGGGGGTGCCGGGGCGGTGTGCGGGGCGGGGGCCCGAGCTCCGCCCGCCCCGGGAGCCGGCCCCTTGGAGCCTCGGGCCCTGCAATGGGACGTGTTCTCCTTTAAGAGTTAAGAAACTTGAAACCTTGTTTGCGCAACAATCAGCGCCGCGGAGCCGCCAAAGTGTCTAGACTGGCATATGATGGGAGGCAGCCAATGACTCCGCGGCGCTCCTCCGGGGGCCCTCAGTGTGCGTTTGAGGAGAACAAAAAAGAGAGAGAGAGCCGAGCGGGGGAGCGATCGAGGGAGCCGAGCCGAGAGAAAGAGCCGCCGGGCGCTGCCTCGCCAGACCTCGCTGGGACCCCGGGGCCACCGGGAGGCACTTTTGTGGAGGGGGGAGGAGGGGCGACCTCTGCAGCCTCCGCGCCCGGAGCGTCCGAGCGCAGCGTGGGGCGGGCTGCGACCTCTGCCTCGGTGGATTGCATTTTAAATTAAGGATCCCAGCAGCTCTTTGGGATTTTTACAGCTTCCACTCATGTGTTGACACCCGCGTCCAGGAGAAACTCGCTCCAAGTGCATCTAGCGCCTGGGACCTGAGACGGAGTTGGCCTTTCGTGCATGCAAATCCAGGGATTTACGTTTTGTTTGGGATTTCCTTTTCTTTCTTTCCTTTTTTTTTTTTTTTTTTTTTCTTTTTTCTTTTTGCAGGGCGTAAGAAGGGAGCTGGGGGTATCGACAAGCCTGCCTTTCGGGTCCTGCAGGAAAAGCCCATGTAGTTAAGCGCTTGGGTTTAAAAGGCAGGGCTTTCCATACACATTTGGGAGTTCGGCGCGAGCGCTTTGTGCTCATGGAGCAGCCGCGCAACTTTTGAAGGCTCGCCGGCCCATGTGGGGTGTTTCTGGCGGCGCGCCGCCTGCAGCTCCCCTAAAGCGCGGGGGCTGGAGTTGTTGAGCAGCCCCGCCGCTGCGGTCCATGTAGCCCCTGGCCGCACGCGGACTGCGGCTCGGCGTGTGCGTGTTCCCGGCCGTCCCGCCTCGGCGAGCTCCCTCATGTTGCAGCCCTGCGGCGCCCCTTCGACGACAGGCTGTGCGCGGTCTCCACGGCGCTCCGCGGCGGAGCTTCATGTGGGGCTGCGACCCGCGCAGCCGGCGCCTCGCTGAGGGAACGGACCCCCGGTAACCGGAGACCGCCTCCCCCCCACCCCTGGCGCCAAAGGATATCGTATGTTCAGGTCCAAACGCTCGGGGCTGGTGCGGCGACTTTGGCGAAGTCGTGTGGTCCCCGACCGGGAGGAAGGCGGCAGCGGCGACGGCGGCGGCGGCGGCGACGAGGATGGGAGCTTGGGCAGCCGAGCTGAGCCGGCCCCGCGGGCACGAGAGGGCGGAGGCTGCGGCCGCTCCGAAGTCCGCCCGGTAGACCCGCGGCGGCCCCGGGACGCAGTGGGACAGCGAGGCGCCCAGAGCGCGGGGAGGCGCCGGCGCGCAGGGGGTTCCCCCAGGCCCTTGTCGGAGCCAGGGGCCGGCGCTGGGAGCTCCCTGCTGGACGTGGCGGAGCCGGGAGGCCCGGGCTGGCTGCCCGAGAGTGACTGCGAGACAGTGACCTGCTGTCTCTTTTCGGAGCGGGACGCCAGCGACCCCCTGGCCGGGGCGGCCCTGGAGCCGGCGGGCGGCGGGCGGAGTCGCGAAGCGCGCTCACGGCTGCTGCTGCTGGAGCAGGAACTTGAAACGGTCACGTACTCGCTGCTGAAGCGGCTCAAGGAGCGCTCGCTGGACACGCTGCTGGAGGCGGTGGAGTCCCGCGGCGGCGTGCTGGGCGGCTGCGTGCTGGTGCCGCGCGCCGACCTCCGCCTGGGCGGCCAGCCCGCGCCGCCGCAGCTGCTGCTCGGCCGCCTCTTCCGCTGGCCCGACCTGCAGCACGCCGTGGAGCTGAAGCCCCTGTGCGGCTGCCACAGCTTCGCCGCCGCCGCCGACGGCCCCACTGTGTGCTGCAACCCCTACCACTTCAGCCGGCTCTGCGGGCCAGGTGAGCGCGACGCGCCGGCCGGGGGCGGGGGGGCGGGGAAGTCCGCGGCTCCTCCTGTCCCCCTGTCCCCTTCCTTGCCCTTCTCTCTAACTGTGACACTGCGGGTCGGCGCAGCTGCGGTGCTCCCCCGGGTGCCCTTGGACCGTGGGAGCCCCTAGGGGAGACGTCTCAGCCCGGCCCAGGGGAGTGGGTGTCCCAGCACACACATCAAGTGGCAACTTTATCTCGAGGCTCCGGTAAACTTAAGAGGGTGCACGGCGTAGTTTTCTCTGTGCAGTTTCAGGGACATGATGTAGGCTTCAACTGCATAGGCAGGGAAAGCAGAGGGCAGGCCAACGAGAGGTCAAAGTAGGTGCTGTCTCCTCCTACCCCTATTCCAGAATCTGCCCCAGACTGTGCCCAGGCTTCTAGCATTTGTAGGCATGTGCCCATACCCATATTATGCTTTCCTATGTCCAAGTAGCTGTAAGTTGTGAAATTGGGTGTACACAAATCACAGATAGAATCAAGCGTTCATCAAATATCTCCCTAATGCCTTTGTACACTTTGGACAGAGCTTTGCAGGGTAGCCTCTCTCTGGAGTAAAGAGCACCCTCTTTATTTCCCACATGCTATTATTCCCCACATCCCTTGGGTGTCAAGTGCCAGGATCTTCCATCCTCCTCCTTGTATGTTCAGCTTTTGTACAGAGTTGAGGGTCTTGCAGGCATCCATGGGTAGGTGAAGAAGCAGATACTTGATGACCTCTGAGCACTGTCCCCCTTTGTTCTCCTCTTGAGATTCTCTGCACACACCCCACCCTCAGCCTTGCTCACCTGGCCAGGCCCTGGTGCTCAGGTCCAGACAGGCGAAAGCCCCAGCAGGCCAGGAGTCCCCGGCAGGCCAGGAACTAGCATTCGCCTTGTTCTGAACTCTGCCCTGCGGGGAACACACATGTTAGCTTGTAGCTAGCCTCTGAAGGAAGTATGGGAATCCATTAGGTGGCACCGGGGTTTTGCAGGGGTGGGACTGTCAGGGAGTCACAGGCTACTGAGCCCGGGAGGGCTCTGGGTCCCTCCATTCTGGCTTCCCCGGGGAGAGTTAGCACCCAGGTTGGGAGCACATAGAAGGTCAGATTGTAAGGTCTCCCGACTCTCACTTTGGAAGGGGAAGGTGGGCCTGGGATCGTGCATTTGTCCCAGGTGTCTTGTTTGCATGTGGAGTAGTTTCTGGAGAGGAAAGGAGGTTTTTCCTCAGTGATGCTTCCTGAATAGAAGGCACTGATGGGGGCGGGTGTGGAGGGGCTGTGTTGACCAGGCACCCTACTCCCCTCCTGGTCACTCCAGGCCCAGTTCAGGAGCTATGAGCAGTCTCTGACCTGTGGCTCATGCCAGGCTTTCTATGTACTCTTCTCCCCTTCCTGACAGCTACCCTGAACGTGGCTTTCTCTCCTCTTGGAACTCTGCCTCCTCCCTGCCTCTGGGAACGGAGACCCTATTTGTGGTTGGCTGTCTTGTTCCTGGTCATCTTTTTCTTTTTTTAAGTGGGTCCATTCCACTCTTGTAGAAGCCCCTGGCAGGTATTTTTCTCTCTCGCCACTTCAGTGTGCCAACAAATGTTCGTTGAGCGACTACTCTGGTCCAGGCATTGTGCTGGGTGCTGTGGCTGGCAGAGTGGAAATATGAGTAGGATCTGTGCCCTCAAGAAACATAATCTCATGGGGGATTTATGGGGAAGAGATGGGGGGAAAAGGGAAGTGTGCAGGGCCAGGTCTGTGGCTCTGAACTACCAGAAGCCTAAGGGTGTGTATGTAATGGGATCACCTGCAGGAGCTCTGCAGCTCCAGCCTGGAGCAGGGCCTTGGAGGACGGGTCAGAGGAGAGGGAGCCAGCCAGCTCAGAGTCACACGGTGCCAGGCACACTCAGGTGGGTGGGCAGGGAGGGGAGGAGTGACAAAGTTGGAGACAATGGGCAGGACTGCTCCTGCTACTCCTGCTTGGACTAGGAGTTGGTGCGGGTGCTGGCTTGCGTTTGGTGGTCTTGGACAGGTACAGGTCAAGGGATACCTGGCAAGCTGCAGTAGAGTGCTTCTTAACTATGGACCTAGTCCTAGGCTCTGCCCAGCTAGTAACCTGCAGCTTGACTTTGGATGAGTTACTTCCCCTGTCAGCCACCGTGGTGGTCAGTGGGGATGGCTCTGGGAACATTCTCCCCATCTAAATCTGACCTAAGCCTTAGGACTTGATTCTTCTCCTTCTCCCAGAAGGAGGCGCTGTTGCGGGGCTGCAGCACCCCGAGTCTCCTCCCCTGCTTCTTTGCTAGCCGCTAGCCTCTGGGGCCCCCATTCAGCCACCCTGGGGACAGCTGGGAGGACCGATGGCCAGGGAAGAGTTTCCAGTGTGTGCCGGGTTGACCCTCTTGCCGCTGGCCTGAGAGCTGGGGGAGCCCTGGGCTGCCCACCCCGCCCCCGCCGCCTGGCCGCCAGCCTGGCTCCCGTAACTGGGCGGGCACATAGCTGGGGCTCAGCCGTGCGCGTCCTGATAAGGAGACTGCTCCTTCCAGGGCTCTGGGGAGAGGGCCGGGGCACCGGGCAGGCAGACGCGCACACACACAGCGCAGGCACACAGCTAGCGAGCCAAGTACGCTGGAACACTGGCAAAGGGGCACTCCCACCTGGCAGCAGTCACACCCCTCCCCTCCACCTCCACCGGCCACCTCAGGGAGCCCCAGTGACAGGAGACCCCTCATTGGCAGTGTGGACCCCTGCCGTTCAGAGCCCACTCTCCATCCGGGTCTTGGGGCAAATTTCCCCTTTGGGCTTCTTTTCCCATCTCTAAAGTAAGGGGTTGGAGGGAATCCCTGAGGGCTGATGTGCAGATGCCAGGCCACAGAGGCCTCCCTCCCCTTCCCTGCTCTGCTCCAGGCTGGGCTCAGAAACTGGGGTCCTCAGCAGGGGACCCACCTCTGCTGGGCATGGGCTGGGGGCCTCCTGGCCTCTCAGCCCATGGGAGTCAGGCCCAGCTCTGCCTCTCGCTTGGGTGTCTTTCTGTCCCAGGAAAAGCCAGTTCGCTGAGCTCAGTGGGTGCCTATGTGGACGGAAATGTGGAGAAATACTTTAATCACAGCTCTAACCTGTGTTTATAGAGCTCCTTTCTCCTGAAAGTATCCATTAACTTTGGAATAAATCTCCTGCTCTTTGCTTCCCCACTTTTTTTTTTTCTGTAATTATATTCTGTAAATTACTATTATCCAAATTGCGCCCGGGGAAGAGAGACAGAGCAAGAGAGTGAACTTCTAAACGACTGGAGGAGGCCGCCTAGGAAAACACAGGGTTCCCAGGCCAGGACTATAGGAATTAGAATGGGCTAGAAAGTTTTCCTTTTATTTGGCCTGGCATTATCCCTTTGAAATGAGATCAATTTCAAGTCGGGCTTCCAAGCCCCCGCCCTGCCCAGCTCAGCGGCCCCTAGCCCTGCTTGTCTGCTCCTCCTAGCTCCTCCTGGAGGTGAGGAAGGGGTGATAATGTGCAGTTTGCCTCTTGCTGGCGCCAGCCGGCCGCGCTGTTTATCTGGCTGCCAGGGGAATCTGGGCAATTAGGCTCAGCCGGCCTTAAAGTGCCAGGAGCTCCTTTTCTGCGTCTCCCATCATGGGGCTTAGGGTTGAGTCTTCAGGTTCTGGGGGCAGGAAGGAGGGACACTCAGGAGGCCCCCTCCCCACCCACAGCCCCTCTTAGGGAGGGGGGAGACTTGGCAACTTGGGAGGCATATGGATCTTTTCCTGAGCAAGATGCGGAGCTGCAGAGATGGGGGTGGAAGGTAAATGTCCCAAATGGAAACTTTGCCAGGCACTGGGAGAGGCTGTGAACTCTTTTCTGGCTTTAGAATTTAGGTCTAGATCCCAAAAGGCTAAGTACCCCCTGGGGGCTAACCAGAGGCTTGCCTGGGCTGAGCTGAACCTTCTGGCGCACTGGCCCCTGGCTGACTGCTCCTGCTTCTGAAGGAAGTTGGAGGAGATTCCTAAAGTGGATGCCTCAGGCTGGATGTCCGAGGGGGTTGGAGTTTCTGATGTCTTTCTGTCTCCCTCTCTTTTCGTTTTCTCTTTACCAGGTCCACCAAAGAAGTGGTAAGTGGTGCTATGAAAGTTCTCCTGTTAAAATTTAGAGCACATTGGTTATTTTAAAATCAACACAACTTCTGAAAGTACTCAGACAACTTCTAAAAGGGCTGTGGACAGAGGGCCTGGTGGCAGCTCAGTTTCTCTTCTGACCTTTGGTCTCACCCACCATGTGTCTCACCTGAGTGCCCACCTGAGTGCCCACCTTGTCCACCTGAGGTAACGTCCTGGGATTCCGTCAGTCCAGGTCCATGAGGCGAAGCCTTGTGGGAGCGGCAGCTGCTTCTTACCCAGTAGTGTTCATAGCACATTATTTGTAACAGCCAAAGAGAGGAAGCAACCCCAATGTCCGTTAGCTGATGAATGGGTAAACGGAATATGGTATATCCAAAGAATGGACTATCCTTCGGCCATGAAAAAAAATGAAGGACAGTACCGAAACATGCTACAACATGGATGACCCATGATGACTTTGTGCCACATGAAAGAAGAAGCCAGCCACAAAGGCCAAATATTATATGATTCCCTTTAAAGGAAATATCCAGAAATGGGCAAACCCATAGAGACGAAAGTAGGTTCGTGGTTACCCAGGGTTTTGGGGTTGGGGTCTAGGAAGTGACTTCTAATGGGGATGATGTTTCTTTTTGTGATGAAAAAAATGTGTTTAGATTGTGGTTGATGGTTGCAAAACACTGTGAATATACTAAAAACCACTGAATGGTATATTTTAAAAGGATGAATCTTAGGGTATGTGCATTATATCTCAATTTTTAGAAAGGGTTACCTGATAACTGGTCGCCAGCTGGTCTCTCCTATACCCGCATTACACCTGCAGCTACCTTCGTGTGTGGCCTTTTGGGCAGGTCCTTCACCAAGTGGGTCCTTAGTTTTCCTGTCAGTAAAAAGAAGGAGTTGAGTTGGGTGAACCCCAAGGCCCCTTCTGTCTCTGACACTCTAAATCCTTGTGTTGTGGGGTGGAGTCTAAAGCCTTCATACTTTTTTAGAATCATGGAACCTCATTATTAGCTTTCAGTCTCTGCAGTTGCTAAACAGTTGCGTGCGAACCATTTTGCCAGAGCCAGTAGTGGGAGCCTGGTGAAGTCCCTCCTGAAAGCTTTGCAGTGCTCTACCAGCTGTCACGTCTCATGGTTCAGGTTCATGGATTTTCTTTCTATCTCACAACATTGGAACTCCCAACTCAGCTATGGCCATGGGTAGTGAGCGTCACAACTCAAGGCCCAGGTAGCTCTTCCAGGTGGGAGTTCATGAGCCCTTCCTGCCTTTCATCTTTTGAGCTCCAGGTGAGCAGCCTCTGGAAGAGAAGCTGGCATTGGTTACAGAGGCTTGACTCCAGCCACTACTGCCCATTGTTGTCAAGTTTCAACTTTGGGGACAAATCTGGCTGGCAGATGTCTAGAGCTCCATGCCGTGTGTAGCGTGGGCCTCCGCCAATCAGATTTTCGCACAAGTAACCCTAAGGATTGCAGGCTTTCTGATAAGCTCATGGGGATTGCAGAAAGGGCATGGAGGTCGGAGACCTGGCTTAGGTTCTGGCTCAGTACCTGACTCCTGAGGGAGTCACTTCTGCTCGCCGGGCTGCAGTCTCCTCCTCTGTATGGTGGGAGTACTGGCCTCAATTCTCTTTTTTCATGGAACTCCAGCCCTTCCTATACTCTGCGTCTTGTTCTGAGAAGCTGCTCTTCACTCAAGGCTGGCCTCTACGCCTGAGGGCCCCCTGGGTCCTCCTTCTGCGCGTCTTTTTCCACCGGTGCATTCAACTTGACCGTTATCCGCATCCCAGTTGTCTTTGTCCGTATTTAGTCAGCACGTTGTGAGCAGGTGGTGTCCCAAACCCAGCGGGGATGAAGGGGTGTAAGACGGGGCATCTCTTGATTCATCTCAGCAGGTGGCAGAGCAGAGTCAGGCCTGGACTGGAATCCCAGCTCCACCATGACTGGCTCAGGGGACATGCGCAAACCAGTTTTCTCATCTGTAAAATGGGGATAATAATGCCATCTCATTTCTTTTTTCTTTTTTTAAGAAAGGATGATTTAATAATAGGTACCTGATGAGCATGATTAACTACTCTGTACCTGAGGTCTAAAACAATAAAATACAATAAATAAAATGGAAAGTGATTGGCATGGAGTGGGATACAAGGTAGGCACCAAGCAAATGTTCACGGCTCTTTCAGAGGCTACTCTGTGATTCGTGTTTCCTTCTCCCTAACATCTGTCCACAGAGTCTCTGTTTCTAAACCTCAGAGCCTTCACTTTGTTGGAAGTACCTGGGAGCTGGAAAAGCCAGGGTGGGGAAGAGGAGAAGCCTTACTGGGTGTATGGAGCAAAACAAATGCTCCTACAACTAATTGTGCCCTATTACAATTGCGAAAAACACTTATTACCCCTTGTGTCATTACTGATACCTGCCTAATAATAGTTATTACCAGTTTATTACCACTGAGAGTTTGTTTTAGTTTGCGATTTGATTGTGTTTAGTTTCATTTACAGAAAATGAAGGGTCATTTCATTCATGCAAATTGTTACTTAGTTTAGCAAATTGTTACTTCCCGTAAAGCAAGAAGCTAAGGAATTCTTCTGAAGGAAAAGTATATGTTTTTAAGCAGGAGTATTTTAGGCAAAAGGAAACCCAAAGAAAAATATCATAGACAATAAGAAATCGTAGTGTCTGAGCTACAGAGAGCTTGTGTTTCACTCCTGTCCTTTGCAAAAGGGGAGACTGAGGCCAGGAGCTGGAAGTGACTGGCTTAAGGCCTCCTGTTGACAGCTGGGTTTGGCCTTTTGGGTCCTAACGCTTTCCACTGTCCTCCCCTGCACCTAGGAATGCTAGCTCGAATGCAGCTTGTTCGGACATGAGTTTCCGTGTCTGGGCCTTTGCACTCACACTTGGCTCTGACTAGGCTTGCCAAATTTAGCAAATAAAATGCAGGATGCCCAGTTAAATGCGAGCGTCCGATAAACAACACACCGTATTTTAGTATACGTACGCCCCCAGTATTGAAGGGAACACAGCCATACTGCAAAATGATGCCGTGTTGATCCAAAATTCAAATGTAACTGAGCATTTGGTATTTTTATCTGGCAGTCCTGGCTCTGACTTCTGCTGCACTCACGTTTCTGTTGTTCAAGTAATAACAGTTACTGTTTATGGAGGTGTTTTTTAACAGTGCCAAGAGCTGCACTAAGCATTTTACGTACATTAACCCAGCAAACCTGGGAGGTCTAGAGGATGATTATCCTCATTTTAGAGCTGAGGAAACAGGCTCAGAGAGGCAAAGTAACTTGCTTGAGGTCACACAGCCAAAGCTGGCAGAGCTGGGATTGAGCCCACATCTGTCTGCGCCCCAAGCCTGTGGCTTTAACTGTTGAGGGGATTTGGGCAGCAGAGGAGGTGGGACAAAGCGGGGAGGGAGGGCTTCGTGGAGGCTGAGTTTATTTTTGGAGGAAACCAATAATTGAAAGCTTGTAGCACCTGAGGTGTGAGTTCCCCCCACCCTGGCAGTGACATGCTGTCTTCTGTCTTCCAGAATCTCCACCACCTCCCTATTCTCGGCTGTCTCCTCGCGACGAGTACAAGCCACTGGGTAAGTGTGCCCTCCTCCCCCCCCCCCCCCCCCCCCCCCCGTGCAGAGGTGTGTCCCTCACCGGCTCCCCTTCAGCCCAGGGTCTGCCCAGCTTCCGGGCTGGAGGGGAGGGGTGGAAGCCGGGCTGGTTGCTGTGAAGTGGGGTGAAGTTATACAGACACTCCCACAGTTGGGCCAAAGCAGACCCAGCTTCTGCAGCAGGCTATTTACATCTCAGAATTCCACGGCTCATCATTAACCTCTCTGTGACCTTTAAACATGGGCCTGTCGGAGATGAATGGGTTTTGACTTAAGCATCTCACTGGAGGTGGGTTGGTATTTCTGTGCCTCTTCTGTCTCTCTCGGGCCACCCCCAGCCTTGGGTTATTCTTCTTTCGAGTGTATTAATTAGTAGTATGACAAATAGGTCGGGCATGAAGTCTTTGTTGAGAGGAGCTGTGTGTTTTCCCCCTTTTTAAGCCAAGATGTTCACTTGAGCAGAAACAACAATTAAAGGAATGTATATTGGTACCCAAAGCCCCTGGCGTGCACTGTCCCCTAGGTGACTTTAGTGGAGTTGGTAATGTAATTTTAGACAACTCCCATTAAGAGGCAGAACGTGTTTTCTGTAAAACCTTGAGCCTAGATGATCAGCCCATACGCTGGGGTAGATGCAAGTGGTTTCGAAAGTAGAGATTGTTGGCTCACACGTGTAATCCCAGCACTCTGAGAGACTGAGGCGGGCAAATCACTTGAGGTTAGGAGTTTGAGACCAGGCTGGCCAAATGGGAAAACCCTGTCTCTACTAAAAATACAAAAATTAGCCAGGCATGATGGTGCACATGGTCCCAAGTAGCTGTAATCCCAGCTACTTGGGAGGCTGAGGCAGGAGAATTGCTTGAACCTGGGAGGCAGGTTGCAGTGAGCTGAGGCCACACCACTGCACTGCAGTCTGGGCTACAGAGTGAGTGAAACTCTTGTCTCAAAAAAAAAAAAAGTAGAGATTGTGGCTGGGAAGATGGCTCGTACCTATAATGCCAGCATTTTAGGAGGCTAAGATGGGAGAATTGCTTGAAGCCAGGAGTTTCAGAGCAGCCTGGGCAACATAGCAAGACCCATCTCTATAAAACATACAAAAATTAGCTGGATGCGGTGGCTCAGGCCTGTAATCCTAGCTGTTTAGGAGGCTGAGGTGGGAGGATCACTTAAGCCCAGGAGTTCGAGGCTGCAGTGAGGTATGATTGTGGCACTGTCCTCCAGTCTGGGTGACAGAGCAAGACCCCATCTCTAAAAGAAAGAAAATAAAAGTGGAGATTACTTGGCTCTCTGCTTCCTCTAGTGGGAGTTCAGAGCATGAGCTCTGAGGCAGAGAAGCGATGGAATCTGTGGGATCTTGATCATGGGGCAAGTTAGTTTGGCCCTGACAGTACCAGGAGAGCAACTGCGTGGCCCGAGCAGTGCCCATGGGACTCAGCTTTAAAAGTCAGATGGCGTGGCAGCGATGCTGAAACTTTCCACCAAGTGACTGCTTTTACTGGGTTGTGTTTAGTTTTTGGTAAGGGCCTCCTCCCAGTAGCGTGTCAGCGTCATCTGGGAGGTGACTTCTTAGGGTCGTAGATGCTCAGGCATCTGCCCCAGTCTTCCTTCCAGACCCCTCACCTGCTGTGAAGTCAGGCATGCCCACCAGCCCCTTCAGGAGTGTGACCCTCTCAGGCTAGGTGGGCAGAGGCTGTCCCACGAGGGTGTGGGAGTTGGCAGCCAAACCATGGTGGCCACCCTATTGTTTGTTCCAGAAGTAGGATTGTCACAGGTGTGGGGGAGCCTTAGTTCTCTGGGGAACTGGAGAGATGCTCTGGTGGGACCTTTTCATGTAAGACATGAAGCATCAGGCTGACTGAGGGCGAGGAGCTGCCCAGCTAATGAACAGCAGGGTTGAGGCACAAACTCAGAGCAGCCCCCACTCAGGTCCGTGGCTCGCTGTCCTTCCCTCTTAGGCCCGTCTCAGCATTTTCTGAGTCAGCATAATTGCACTAGTTGCTTGCAGGATCCCTGGTTCCATTAGAGAAGAAAACCCTCAAAAGTTCTTAGTGAAAGTTCTTAGCACCTCAGTTTGAATGTCAAGGATCATCGCCCTGAAGGTTTGTCAGTCAGCCTATGATAAAGCAGCAAAAATCAAGACACTGTCCAGCCCTGCAGAGTGACCGTGTGGAAACCAAGAGTTATTCCCATGATTTTACAAATGAACCAACTGAGGCCCAGAAAGAGGAAGTGACACTTACCGGTGGTCAAATGGCTCAGTCCACCACCTGTTTTTATATGCCGTGCAAGCTAAGAATGGCTCTTATTTTTGAAGTCGTTAAACAAAAAATCAAAAGAAGCATACTATTTCGTGACACCTGAAAATGACATGAAATTCCAATTTTGGTGTCCGGAAGTGGAGTTTGACTGGAATGCAGCCAGGCTTGTCCATTTCCATTTTGTCCGTGGCTGCGGCAGAGTTGTGTGGTTGCAGAAGAGAGTGTATAGTTCACGCAGCTGAAAATATTAACCTCTAGCCCTTTATAGCGAAAGCTGGTGAGCCCTGATGTTGCTTGACTAATAGTGGAGGTGGGGACCGGAACCCGGGGCTCCAGCTGGCAGAGGGAGCTCTTCGTCCTCAAGGCTTGAGCAGTGATGGAGGCTGGGAACGTTCTTTTGCATAGCAGCCATTGAGACACTGCCCAGGGCCTCACTAGAAACACTAGATTTGAGGGTTTGGCAAGGGCGTGATAGGGACTTACTAGCTGTGAAAGGTGGAAACCGCCGGCCGTTCCCACTCTTCTGGAAACCTCACAATGCTGTCTGTGTTGGCTGTAAGGCAGTTCACTGAGAAATAGGACTCGGCTTGTGATGCTGCTGCTTCAAAATGAGAAGTGGCAGCGGGGCTCTGGGCACAGAGCACTTTGGGAACATTAGGTATTAAAAGCAAAACTCTTTTAAGAAGTTCCCACTTGAGCATTGAGGTTTTTTTGTTTGTTGTTTGTTTGTTTGAAAGCTTTTTCTGTGTGTCCTTATTTTTCTCGTAACATGTTTTACCAGCAGATAACTTTTTCATTCCGTGATAAATAGTCCCAGGTTATTTTTGGGGAAATCATTTCTCTTCCTTACATTGTTGCTTTTTCGTAAACAAAAAGCCAGTTCACTTCTAAGCCTCTGTGATCACATGAGAGCATAAAAAACAAAATAAAACCCAGAACACCCAGTCAGCATCTGGCAAGTGGGAAAGGAGAGAGGGAAAAAATAAAGGCCAAATTGGTTAATGTTTTATCTTCCGGCTCCCCAAGCCATGTGGTAAAAGGAAAAAAATTCCTGCAGGATCAAATGGAATTCTAGCTAGTGAGGGCCTAGGCAAACAGTTTCAACCCAGGAATCCCTCGTCTGGAGTAGCTCTGCCAGGCCAGGTGGGGGTCCTCCGAGCCAGTCCTGGGTTGTGCTAGGTGAGAAGACGAGTGTGCTGTAGGCCACCTAAGGCCTGGACAGGCCTGTCCCTTAACGGGGACAACACCCATTGCTGGTAGCAGAGGCACAGGCCCAGGAAAAATTTTCCAAGTCTACCTGTCCCAAAGGCCATTGGCTTGCCAAGCTAGCAGCTCAGTGTTCTAGAGAAAATGTGCAAAAGGATTTCTCTTTCTTATCTAACTGTACTGCAGACAGAGGAAAACCAACAATGTACAACTTAAAAAAGAAGAACGCCTTAAGAAAAACGGTCCAGGCTTTGAAAGTTGCTCTGTGAGCAGGTTTGGATGTCAGGGAGTGGGGGAGGGGAGAGAAAAAACAAAGTTAATCTGGGGAGCAAACGCTTGAGTCCTTAATTAGAGGGGTGTAAGCAGGACAGAGTGAGGACGGCTGGTGACTTGTTAAAACGGTTTCCCCAGCTCCAGCGGGAGGGAGGGAGGAAGGAAGGAAGGAAGAAAGGAAGGAAGGAAGCAAGAAGGAACAGCTTCAAGAATTTTAATAGTTGTAATTAAGAATAGCAACTATGAATTGTTTAGGGACTTAATTTAACCTTACCCATGGAGGCTCCAAGTTGCTACTTGCTCTGTCCCCTGAACTTGGGCTATTTCTGTGGTCAGGGCAATTGCAGCGTTTTCAGGTACCAGCTTCACTAGTCAGCATTTTCCAGAAGAGCTCCTGGGCTGGCTGGTGTGGTCTGGGGGGATCCTGAGATGGGGTTACAGGGTGACATCGGAAAGTCGGGAGGGCCATGCCGCCCTTTGCAAGCACACGCATCCACACACGTGCACACACACACAGGTGCACGAGAAAGAAGCAGAAAGAGCGCGCTGCCCCACGGCCAACTAAGTTCTCTTTCTCTTTCCTCCCACAGATCTGTCTGATTCCACACTGTCTTACACTGAAACAGAGGCCACCAACTCCCTCATCACTGCTCCGGGTGAATTCTCAGGTCGGCAGTTTTTCTTCTTGTACGTTGCTGTGGTGTTGAAATTTATCAAAGGGGACAGCTGCAGAGGGGGCTTGGTGGGAGACTTGTTGACTTCCGCTCTTCTTTTTCTTCCCCTTCTCCTCCAGTCTTTGGATGGGAAGATTGCCAATGTTCACTCGCTGGTGTTCTTGGGGTTAAGAACAGTTCGTGTGAGTGAAACCTGAAGATAACTTTTAAAGCACCTGTCTACCACGTTTTAACCAGTTGTCGCTATCTTGTCTCTCTTGGAAAGATAAAAGCCCAGCACAGCTCTCCGTCTCTCGTTTTAGCAAGGGATCCTCTTCCCCCAGCTGCGAGAGGCAGCAAAGTGGTTGTGTTACACATTTATCTTCCTCCTGTCCCCACTCTGGGGGAGGGACTGATGTGAAGGTTTAGAAGATTGGGGGAAAGGAAGCCGGCTGAATGAACTTGCAGGGAGAATCTGGCAAGTGAGGAGTTTGGCAAAGGCCAGTGGTTTCTGTGTCTCTCCCTGAACAGCAGAGGCTGGGATAGAAGCCGAGGGAACCCTGGTTTGGAGTCCTCTAGCCCCTGCAGTTAGAAGCTGGTTGTGGGGACGCCCGTATCTGGAGGAATACCTGAATCAAACTTTCCTTGAGAAAGGAGAGACTGGTGTTAGACTGGGGACATCGAGGGCCAGGGACAACGTCTGTGGGGCCCTTTAGGAGCATGGCTGGTGGGCTTGTGGCCTGGGGGTGTGCTGGCCGGGGCTGCATCCCTAGTGGGTATGGCTGGATGGCTGCGTGTCTCCATCTGAGCCATTCTTCCCTTGCCCACATCCATGCATGGTAACAGTTGCAGTCATCATAGCTGTTTATTGGTATGCTATGGCCCGACACTCCACTGAGCCTCCTTTATGTGCATTCTCCAGGAACAGCCACAGGCTATTTGCCTCCAGGATCTTTGCTCCTCATCACTGTTTGTCTCCCACTTTTCTGCAAGGGCCAAATGCACCTTCGATAAACGTATTTCCTGTAAAGTTCCGTCATTCTTGACGTAGATGCTCTGCAACTCTAAGGATAATGCAGCTCTGGCTGCTCACGGCTACCTGGGCATTTCCCCAGCCCAGAGCCTTCACCCATCCATTCCCTTCTCACCGAGGCATGGGAGCTCACAAGAGTAGGTCGTTGCAGAGATGGAGAGGCTGGAAGCAGAAGCAGGAATGTGACTTGCCACACAGGGTTCCACAGTGGGCAACCTGGTACTGGGGTCCAGGTGATGCTGGAGTCCAGGTGGTACTGGGGTTCAGGTCTTCTGGGTCTTACTCCTGAATGCCTTCCGGTCTCTAGTGGCCCACCCAATTAGGGTACTTCCTTCTCTAATTTCTTTCCCTCAAAGACCAACCAGATGAACACAAGTTAGAATTTCAGTCCTTTCGTTTTCCTCTGCACCTACATGAATGAAAGACACATATAATTTTGAAGCAAGGAGCTTAAAAGTATTTCTGAATTTATGATTTTATGTCACTGCCAGCCCTCAGAGTATATTTGACTCAGATGGATTGCATTGGCATTGGTTGTCTGGACAGATGGGTAATTTTTTGACATCCTCTTTCTCCCAATTGTTAATGTCAGAAAGTCTGTGATGTGTGTGTGTGTGTGTGTGTGTGTGTGTGTGCGCGCGCGCGCGCACACACACCTTGCAGTTTTAAGGTGTTTGCAAATGTAGTCTTATTTGATCCCAGCCATTCCAGAGGGGGCCTGGTGTGGTTCAGGCTAGAAGGACCAGAGCCCCGAGCACTGGCAGAAGGCCCCTCCCTCTATCTGGAGGCTGGGAGGTCTCTAGAGACCCCTAGGCCATTCGTTTTGTTGCCTTTGGGCCTCACTGGGCCTGTTTCTGAGATTTCTGCCCGGATATCCCAGAGCAGTCTCTGGTACTGGTTAGTGAGAAGGTCCCAGCTACTCTTGACGGTGCAAAAGGACTGTGTTGGAAATGCATCCAATGCCTTAGAATTCTAAGGGGTGGAAGGATTTGGGGAAGGATTTGGGGATTCCCGATGCCCGGGACACTGAGTGAGGTCTTGAAGGACTTTGGTCTGAGCTCTGGGTGGCCTCAGTATTTGAGTGGGGCGTTTCCCTTTGTGTCCTCCCAGTCCCTTCCAGAGATGCCATGCATGGAATGACCCCCTTCTCCTGAGGGCCCACTGTTAGCTTTCCCAGCTTGCCCTGTGCTATGGGGATCTGAGGTCCTGTGGGTTAAGCTGCCTGCCTGCCTACTGCGAGCCCACAGACATGGGGGTGTGCTGGCTGTCACATTGGAGGACATATTCAGGGAGGGAAATGGCCTGGGGGTGACAGGTCTTGGTGGGTGGTGAAGGCATGAATCATCCTGCAAGATGGAATGCAAGGTTGCGTGGGAGGGCAGGGCCGGAGGTGAAGTCAGAAAGGTAAGGGGCAGAGGTAGGCACAATATGTTGTACCAGGCCAGGGTATTTGATGTCTAAGGACAAATGATGATGGTGCTGGTGATGACAGCAGTTGACATTTATCGACACTCACTATGTGTCAGCCACTTTGCTAAGCTCCAACATTCTCCATTTTAGTGATTCCTTTCCATGACCCAGTGAGACAGGTATGATTCTCCCCCATTTCATAGAGGAGGAAACTGAGGTTCATTGCTGGACCAACTGCCCATAATGTAAGTGGCAGGCTTGGAATGTGAGCCTCGACAGTGTGACTGCCCAGCTCCCATCCTGAGGGCCCTGCCCAGCGTTCCACAACAAGTGTCCTGTCCCCTTCCCCAAGCTAGACCCGGCAGGAGCAAAGTAAAATGATCACAAGGAGCCTGGGGCACCTGTCCTGATTTAAGTACCAGCGAAAGGGATGAGGACCTTAGCAAGGGTGCAGGGCGGCTCCATGCCCCTCCGGGCCACCACTGGACAAATCTGCGGACCACCCGGAGATCACACCACTTGGCTGCCTGGCCCTCCATCTCCCTGTGTTCTGGGGGTCTGCCGATCCCGAGAGCCTTGTCACCCTCAGTGTCCTGGGATGGACGTCATCCCCAAACAGGGTGTCTGCAGCCCCGGGATGGAGACTGCCCTTGTTTGTCTCCGAGGATGACAATCCCAGTGCTGGGCCTGGACTCTGTGTGTTTTATCCAGCTGCATGGTCTCTGCTTTACTTCCCTGTCCTGTTGTTGAGGCCACTTAGGGGAATGGGGGGGCTCCTGAGGCTTAGTCCCAGGTCTGGGCAGGCAAGGATGCTTGAGTGGGCAGGGCGAGAGGCTGCAGGAAAGGAGACACACTGGCTTCAGCTCTCTGCTGAGTAGTTGATGGAAAACCTTCATTTGATCTCTATGTCAGCTCCCAATTTGGATACGTGATCTCCACTAAACAGTGTAGAGGGGGCAAGTGGCTTCACCAAGGTCACTGGGGAGGGGGGTGGTGGAGGAAGGCTAGAATGCAGAGCTTTTACCAAATCCGAAGACCTTACACCTGGAGTCTTCAATGGGATTTGGGAAAAATTAAAAGCCTAGAACTTTTGGAGTCCCTTCAGAACTCTGGCACTCTAGTTGCCTCGCCTAATTCAGGGCCTGGGGTGCTGTCCCCTGCCTGTCCAAGGCCTCTGTCAGGCTGTCCTCTTCTCGGCAGTATTTCTATTCCTCTTCCATTTGCTTGATTTCAGTTTAGTTTGGGGAGGAACAGAAGAGAAGCTAGTTAAATAAATTCATACTAAGGTGTGAGTGGCTGGTAGGCAAACTTTTTTTTTTCCCCCCAACTTCAAAGTAGAACATGCCATAAATCTCAGGATTGCAGGACGAAGGAATGGCAGTTCCGAGAAAGGCTGGTGGCAGAGGGCAGGCTTCTCTCAGCATCTCTGACTCCAGCCTAGAAAAACAATGAACATGTCATAAAGAGCTTTAAGCCTCGGATGAGGGAAGGAGCCCTGGCCAGGCCGGGCTGGGTGAGCTCTGAGTCACTTAGCAGGAGCCTGACGTGGTGGAGCTGCTGAAGCACCCAGGCCTGCCTGACTCCATGCTGCGGGGCTGGGGACAGGGCACTGGGCAAGCTTCTTTAGGACAGTGGCTCCCCTGTACTGTCTTATTCTAGAACCTGTAAGGTGTCCGTTCAAGTGCTTTATTAAGCACCCTGCCCCTCAGTTTTCTCACCTGTAAAATGAGGATGATAAGAACAACGTGTCCCTAATGGTGAGGGTTAAATGAGATACTTGCCCCTGGCAGGGCGGGGAAGGGGGTGGGGATGCCCGTTGTAGAACACGGGGCAGAGCCCTCAGGGTGGGAGCTGGGTGGTCACACTGTCCAGCTGTATGCAGGGCACGTATACGCTGCCCATCAGAGATTGGGCAGTCCTTTCTGGGACCTTGGCCGTGTGTGCCTGGGATCTCAGTACTCACAGCGTGTGGGTTTCTTTAGAGCCGTGTTATTGAGAGCCGGCCCCTCCGTTTAGAAAGGAGAATTCCCAGGGAAGGAAGGGAGCCACGTTAGACTACGTGGAGAGTTGGGGGCTGAGCTGGATGGGGAGGTATCGTTCCTTCACCAGCCAGACCGTAAGCTCCTTGAGGGCACAGGTCATGCTGTAGATTGTTGCATTGTGTAAGGTGGCAGAGTTTGGGAACAGAGGCTCAGGGAGGTTGGGAGACTGGCTCAGAGCCACACAGCAAGCATAGCAGTGTGGACCCACCTAGGGTTGCAACCTAGGTGGGTCCATGCTGCTTACCCACCCACCACTTGATAGGAACTGTGCCTGCCATTTGGCCATTTCAGGGGTCACTTGGGGTCGGTCCTGTCTGGTGTCACCGTCGGTGCCTGCTGAAACTGGGAGAGGAGTGTGTGTGTGCAGTGTCATTTCCTGCTGCTTTCTTGATTACAGGGACCAAGTGTGTTCTCGTTCGACACCCTCATGTAACAGACTCTAGAGTTCTGTGTTCCGAGGTGTGCGATTCAGCCCATTCAGTGTGTTCTGAATCCTGACAGCTGTGTGGGCCCAAGGGCATGGGCTCTGCACCCGCAGGCCCAGCGATCAAGCCTTGAGCCTGCCATCTATTAGTTGCATGACCTCGGGAGAGCCACTCAGCTGCATTGTCCCTCAGTTTTCACACCTGTAAAATGGGGTGATATAACAACGTATTCCTGGTGGTGAGGGTTAAATGGGATGATGCCTTTGAGTCAGCCAAGGCCTGGCACACTGTATGTGCTGGGGATGGCCATTGCAATGTTCCAGGCACTGTGCATAGGGCTAGGGGTACAGAGATAAAAGTCACTTTATTTCTGCCCTCAAGGTATTCACAGGTAGGTAAAGACACAAACAGTTGACAACAGGCAGTCCAGAGGAAGAAGGGATTAGTGATCAACTCTTGGTGTGATAGGGAGGTAGCTCAGGAAGGCTTCCTGGAAGAGGCGATATCCAGGTTGGGTTTTAAAGAATGAATGGAAGTCAAAAAGACAGGATTTGGAGCATTCCAGGTAGAAAGAAGAGCAAGTGCAAAGACCTGAAGGTGTGAAAGAGCTTGATGTTGAGAAACCAAAGGAGTTTCAAGGGACTGGGAAGCAAAGCTCCAGATGTTGGTGGGAGACGAGATGGGTAGAAGCCAGGACCTGGGAAAGATTTTATTTTAACTTTTTTCTAAATATGCAGAGTGCACATACCCAGCTCAGTGAATCTTCATGGGGTGATCACAGCTGACGGATGGACAGGGCCTGCAGAACGGTGCTGTCATATGATGATGCTAAAGTCTGTCACATGACATGCTCATTGCCTGTGGGCCTGGGGCACTGTATGCAGAGTGGTTTCAAAGAGAAAGCAGGAGGGCAGGGGATACAATACATTTTAGCTGTAAAGAACATTTCTTTAGGTTTTGGAGAGCGGGAAGGGCATTTCATCAGGGCGAATGGTGCCCTGAAACAATCAGACTTGAACCTGGCCTGGTCCCCATGGGTTTAAGAGGCGGCCCTCGGGTGTGACCTATGCCCACTCTGCGTGTCCCCAGGGGTCAGGCTCCAGCCTAGAGGCGGTGGACAGGTTGCCAGACTGACACCGATTCTGGCCAGCACCAGCCTGCCGTTTCCAACTCAGAAATGGGTCGGGGAGAAGGAGCATTCAGCTCCAGTTCCAAATGGACTGTATTTACTACTCACATCAAGCCCCTGCCGTGTGTCTTTCTAGCTTTGACCAATCAAAGGGAGAAAAAAAATGCCTTCCCGTCCTAACTCCTCGTGATGATCTCACAGTACCCATTCTTCCTGGGCTGAGGTAGAGGTGTCAGGGGCGGTCAGCAGGAGTGATGGGGGTGGCTAGAGCAGTCCTGGGGCAACAGGCAGCTGAAGGAGGGCCCAGCCAACCTTTAAGTGTCTGCCAAGAAGCGATGCGGGGTAGTAGGCAGTGTGCCAGAGTGGGTTCTAGGCTCAGCTGTGCCCATTCCCTGCCGTGTGACCTCAGGCAAATTCTTCGCCTCTCTAGTCTCAGTTTGCTCAGATGTATATTGGGTCCACTGGGTCACTGACCCCAGGGCCTCCTTGGTGCTGATGTGTTGCAGGCTGTAAGTACCAGCTCCCAGGCCTAGGGACGGGGAGTAGTCATAGAGCTAGGGCTTCTGGCCTGGGGCACCTTAGCTTCTCTTATTGTTGTCCAAAAGCACAATGGTGGCATGGAACAAAGTCACGAGGAGGGAGGGGATCAGTGTCTTGGCCCTCCACCCCTCTATCCCAAGGCACTAAAGCTTGGGGACTGCGGTGGGGGTATATTTGGAATGTCCAGAGAGGGCAACTGACTCAGCAGCGGTAACAGAGCTTTTAGACGCCCCATGGCCTCCGACAAAGGACCTCAGGGCTATTGTGTTTCCTGAGTGTGGGCTTTTGAATAACAAGTCAGTGTATCGAGCATTTATTATTCAGGACCTACTGCAGCCACGCATGGGAGCTTGTGCGTCTGTGGCTGAGGCAGGAGGATTGCTTGAGCCTGGGAGTTTGAGACCAGCTGGGGCCAACGTAGAAAGACCCTGCCTCTTAAAAAAATTTAAAAATTAGCTGGCCATGGTGGCACACACCTGTAGTCCCAGTCATTGAGATGGGAGGATCACTTGAGCTCAGGAGTTAGTTGGAGGCTGTAGTGAGCACCACTGCACTCTGATCCAACCTGCGTGACAGAACAAGACCCTGCCTCTAAAAAAAATGAATCAAGAAGAAAAAAACTAAAAAATAAAGAAGAAGAATCTACTATAAAACAGGGGAAAAATAATCTCCTGCATGCCAGTGGCAGACAATACAAAATGGAGAAAGGCTGGGCCTTACCCTCTAAGAGCTGTTGGTCTAGAGAGGCAGACAGCAAACAAACCGTGGTGACTCATCATGCTAAGTGCCGCCCTCGAGATGTGCTCAAAACCGGGGACTCTGTTGGGGTGGGGATGGGGGTGTTCAGGGGGTATTCACTTTGACAGAGAAGGTGATTCTGAGTTGGGTTTTGTAGAATGACTAAGAATTCACCAAGAAGACAACAGGCTATAGATATCCTTTCAAGTAGGAAGAACAGCTTGTGCAAAAGCAAGAAGGCATGCATTGCATGCCATATGTTCTTTTTTTTTTTTTTTTTTTTTTTTTTTTTGAGACGGAGTTTCGCTCTTGTTACCCAGGCTGGAGTGCAATGGCGCGATCTCGGCTCACTGCAACCTCCGCCTCCTGGGTTCAGGCAATTCTCCTGCCTCAGCCTCCTGAGTAGCTGGGATTACAGGCACGCGCCACCATGCCCAGCTAATTTTTTGTATTTTTAGTAGAGACGGGGTTTCACCATGTTGACCAGGTTGGTCTCGATCTCTCGACCTCTTGATCCACCCGCCTCGGCCTCCCAAAGTGCTGGGATTACAGGCTTGAGCCACCGCGCCCGGCCTCATATGTTCTTTTTTTTTTTGAGATGGAGTCTCACTGTGTAGCCCAGGCTGGAGTGCAGTAGCGCCATCTCGGCTCACTGCAACCTCCGCCTCCTGGTCCCAGTTCAAGCAATTCTCCTACCTCAGCCTCCCAAGTAGCTGAGATTACAGGCACGAGCCACCATGCCCAGCTAATTTTTGTATTTTTCAGTAGAGACGGGATTTCACCATGTTGGCCAGTCTGGTCTTGAACTCTGGACCTCGTGATCCGCCTGCCTTGGCCTCCCAAAGTGCTGGGATTACAGGCTTGAGCTACCGTGCCCGGCCTGAATGCCATATGTTCTAAGAGTTTGTGGCTAGAAGGTAAATATGCGAGAGATGAATCTAGAGTGGTTGTCCTGAACACTAGAGGAATGAGCTGGAACAGAGAGATCATGGTCATGGAGACCAGGGAACCATGGGATATCCTTGGTCCTGAAAGACCTCATCCAGCTTCTAGTACTGTACCTAGCTCACAGCAGGGAGTCATTGTGGAATAAATGAGTGAATCAATGAATTTTTGCCTGGGACAAAGAGATCCAGAGAGAGAGCATAAAGACAAAGATCATCACACATATTTCATAATCACAGCTAACACAGTGCTGTGCCAGGTATTCTAAGGGCCATAAATACATTTATTCATGGACTATTCCCTACAACCCTCTGAGGAAGCCACTTTCCTTAGCCTAATTAAAGGAAGAAATAACAGGCTCAGAGAGGTTAAGTAACTTGCCCAGGGTCACCTAGCTAGAAAGCAACAGAGCTGGAATTAGAACCCAGGCAGTCTGGCGCTTGCTGGGTTCCTCAGTGTCTGATGAGGCACGCTTGCTAGCCCTGGAAGGTTCAGGATGCAAACACAGTTCTTGAGCTTCTGGGGCGTCTGTGTCCCATAGTACCTGAGATTGAGCATGAACAATGATCACCTGAGCCCCCACGGGCTCTGCTCATTGGCTGGTTACTGAATGGATAAATGAATGACCAGTGAGATGGCAGGTGGGTGGGCTTCTGAGGGAAGGCTACTGGCGAGGTGTGGTGTCAAGTGCCTGTCCAGGGCTGGCTGCAGATGGCCCCTACCCCTCACTGTACACTGGCGGCCTGCATCATCAGGGGAACCAGCAGGTTGTCTGAGGAGACCTCAGATTCCAGAAAATGTACTTGGTTGCATCCAGCCTAATCACAACCATCTGCCTGCCGGGCTCCACGGTCCCCCTCCTCCCACCCCCACTGGCATGCTTTCCCCGGGCATCTGTAACAATCGGGAACCGCGCTCGAAAGTTTCCTTGTCAGGGTAGAGTGGCTGTTGCCAAGAGCTACTTCTTTGATGCAGAAAATATATCCCGAAGGCACTTTGTCAGATGTTTTTATATTAAACATTTTTCCTCCATGGCCCTTGGCTGCCAAGGGAAGCAGAGGTGCATTGCTTTTCCAGTTGTCCTTTGTGGAAGGAATTCCTGATATTCATGGGCCGTTTCCCCATGCCCCCCAGACAGGGCCTGGCATCCCTGCCAGAGAGGGTAAGACCTTGGGGCTGGCATCTCTGCAAAGCAGGGGCTGCTCTGGCCCCAGGGAGGGCCTCTACCCTCACCATTTGGTAGCAGTTTCTAGATTTGGAAAAACAGAGGTCTCATGTCTGGAGCGGACATTAAAGCCACCATCCCAGACTGCAAGGTGAATCATTGCCAAGACTTTAATTGATCTTGAAAAGGAGAGGTGGGAGCTCAGAGATAGGGGCCTGGCAGTCATTTTGATCTCTTTGAGTTGTCCGGGATAGTGCCGGTGCTGGACAGAGCCGGGAGAAGCTGGGCTGGGAGGCCTTCCATGCCAGGTGGGGAAGAAGGAGGGGGGAGGCCAGCTCCATCACACAGGCTGAAATTGAGGGGGCTGGGGCACCATTTGGCTCCTCAGCAGCCATGGGAGGCAGCTAAGATGAGGGGCTTTGCTGGGCAGACGTGGTCAGTGGGGAGAGAATTGGGAGAGGGGTTGGGGTGTGTACAGCTGTCTGGCTCCAGCCTCCTTGGAGAAATGAGGTGAAATGGGGCACCCAGCAGGCATCGCTGCAGACAGGTGGCCACGCCAGCCCATCAGGGCGATGTCCCGGTGTCCCAGGATTGATCTCACCTGTCACCCCTTCACTCACCTTCCTCAGTCCTCCTGACCACTGCCTTATATAGGACATTCACGGAAAATGTCCCTGGCCCTGCCACCAGGGAATGTGTCTGGCTGTGTGGTCTGCAAACCACATGTCCACTCTGGACCTCAGGTTTGGCCCTGGAGGAGGCTGCTGGGCCCGAAGGCTGTGCAAGGTCATTCCCAGGCCTCTTACCCCCACTGCTGTACCCCGCCCAGGATCACTGGGGAAGAGGAGACACTGTTTCCAAAATGGGCATTTCAGGCTGTTCCCCAAGGGTGGATGGTGGGAATGAGGCTTGCGGGGCTTGGTCTGAGGGCAGAGCCTAATGTGTAGTAGATGTTTGAGTTATGTTTGTGATTCACAGAGGGGTCCACTGTCCCTTCCTCCCCTCCAGGGGTTCAAAATGAAACAGGACGGATTGCACAGAGAGGCCAAGCCTTCTCCACACCCCCAGACTCTCTCAGCTGGGATTGTCTGTCTCAGGCCCAAGGAGACTCTGACTCGGGTTAGGGGGCGAGGTGATGAAATCTCTGGGGCCTCCTCTGCTGTTTGACCGAGAGGGGAGCCGAGGAGGGTGGAGAGAGGGCCCAGGCTCTTCAGAAGGCAGACCCTGTCTCCCACCACCTGGCTGCCCAGCTGTCTTAGCCGCCTTCTCCCTCACAGGGTGAAGGTCAGAGAGAGCCCAGGGGTTTCCGCTGAGTCTAGAGGGAGCACCACTTCTACCTGGGGGCCAGGAGGCTCAGCTCCGAGTCCTGACTCTGTTCCCTGTTTCTTGGTGGCCTCAAACGACTTCCACTTGGGCTTGTTCATGTGTAAATGGGTCAGTTGGTCCAACTCATGGGTTCTCCACCCTCTTTGCACATTAGTCCCCTGAAGAGTTTTGGTAAAGCTCAGACCCCATTTTAAAAAGGGTTGGGGCTGGACTGGGCATTGGGATTTTTAAAAATTCCCCAGGCAATTCTAAGGTGCAGCCTGGGCTAAGAACACAAATCTAGATGGACCTGGGAGGATCACAGAGCACCCAGACCATCTTCCCCTCAAGGCAGGAGTCCTTTCTGTATGGGAGCCCCCAACCGGTGCCTGATTACTTCTGGGCATAAGCAATACGTGGCATCTTGAAACAGCCTGTTCTTTTGTGAGCTATGCTGGCTCTGGTCTATAGCTGTGATCTGTGTTCTGGGGGTTAGCTGTGCAAGGAGGTTACCTCTGACCATCCCTCTCAGGGTCACTGGGTGCCTACGCATTCCATTCTCGCCACAACCTGGTGGGGCAGGTGTTGTAACTTCCAGTTTTTAGATGAGCACACTGAGTCTGGTGGTCAGTTAAAGTGACATTTGTGACCAACTCCTCCAAGCAGATGTTGTCATCCTATCTTGTGCAGGCAGGTAGATTCTCTGTGATTGTTCAGGAAAGCTGGAGCCAGCCCCACCTGAGCCCTGATACACCCTTGCCCTGATGCCTCCCTTGGGTCTGAATAGTTTTACTAAAAAATAAAGAATCATGCCGGGTGCGGTGGCACGTGCCTGTAGTCCCAGCTACTCGGGAGGCTGAGGTGGGAGGATCGCTTGAGCCCAGGAGTTCTGGGCTGTAGTGCGCTATGCCGATCGAGTGTCCGCACTAAGTTCGGCATCAATATGGTGACCTCCCAGGAGCGAGGGACCACCAGGTTGCTTAAGAAGGGGTGAACTGGCCCAGGTCGGAAATGGAGCAGGTTAAAACTCCCATGCTGATCAGTAGTGGGATCTCTCCTTTGAATAGCCACTGCACTCCAGCCTGGGCAACACAGCGGGACCCCCGTCTCTAAAAATAAGAAGAAGAAAGGAGGCAGGGAGGGAGTGAGGGAATAAGGAAGGAAGAAAGGGAGGAGGGAAGGAGGAAAGGAAGGAAGGAAGGAAAGAAGGAAGAAAGGAAGACACAGCCCTGCCTAGGCCTGCTTCCAGACCTTGCGATAGGGTGTGGAATGAGGGGTACGGATGACCAGGGGGCGCTAGGGGAAGGCAGAGGCTGAAAGCTCAGGCTTTGGGGCCAGGCAGACCTGCCATCAACGTCACTGTGCTTCCCTTTGCAGCCTGCATTTCCTCACCTGAAAGGTGGGCCAGCACCAGCTTGTAGGAGGTCACAGAGATCACAATGACAATATGTAGCACGGTGTACCTGGCGCACGTGTAATTTTCAGTGAATGGTAATTCAGTGAATTGGTAATCAAGTGTTAGCTTGAGGGATGGGATTGTGAGAAGGAGAAAATACCCAGGAGACTGGGCATTCTCAGCAAACTTAGAATCCAATAGAAAAGACTAGGGGAAAAGCGCCTCCTAGGGAGGCAGGGCAAATGCTTGCTTGCTTGCTTGCTTTCTCTCTTTCTTTTCTTTCTTTCTTAGGCAGAGTCTCACTCTGTCATCAGGCTGGAGTGTAGTGGCGCTATCTTAGCTAACTGCAACTTTCGCCTCCCAAGTTCAAGGGATTCCCCTCCCTCAGCCTCTGGAGTAGCTGGGACTGCAGGTGTGCACCACCATGCCTGGCTAATTTTTGTATTTTTAGTAGAGACGGGGTTTCACCATGTTGGCCAGGCTGGTCTCGAACTCCTGGCTTCAAGTGATCCACCTGGTTTGGCCTCCCGTAGTGCTGAGATTACAGGCGTGAGCCACTGTGCCCGGCCATAGATGCTGTTTTTTTCAACGGGTAGTATGGGCTGGGAGGAAGCTGCTGCCCAAATCAGCTGCCAGGAAAGCTGGGGTCAAGACTGGGTTTGAAGGTGGAGGGTTTCACCAGGCTTCAGCAGGGAAAGGGCATCCCAGCCGAGGGGACTGTTGGGCAAAAGCAGGAAGATGTGAGGACACTTGTTCTGGGAATGGGGAGCGATCCTGGCAGGGCAGTAAGGATTGACGCTCACAGGGAGAGGGCCTTGAATGCCGCTTCAGAGAGGGCTGGCCTTCTATCTGTGGTCGGTCAGGGATGGGTGTCCCAGAAATACTTTTGATTGATAGACAGATGACTGTGGGCTTAGTGAATGGGTTTGTATGTCCCCAAAGTGTAGAGTTTTTTTGTTTGTTTAACAAACTTTTTACCAATGCATAATACATGCAGAAAAGTGCAGATGTCACATATGAACCATTTTCACAAAGTGAGCATTCTTGTGTCACCAAAGCCCAGATGAAGCAACAGACCAGGACCTCAAAAGCCCCCTCTCATGTCCCCTTTCGGCCACTCCCCACTCTCTGCGCCCCATGGGTACTTCAGCTGTATCCTGACTTCCAACCCCATTGTCTAGTTTTCTGGTTTTTGAACCTGATGCATATAGAGGCATGTCTGGTGGCTTTTTTGGAATATAGCTTCTTTAGCTCAACACAGTATTCACGGGTTCATCCATGTTATTTTATTTTATTTTATTTTGATTTTTTGTTTGTTTTGAGATGGAGTCTTGTTTTGTTGCCCAGGCTGGAGTGTAGTGACGTGATCTCGGCTCACTACAACCTCTGCCTCCCAGGTTCAAGCAATTCTCCTGCCTCAGCCTCCTGAGCAGCTGGGATTGCAGGCATGCACCACCATACCTGGCTAATTTTTTTTGTATTTTTAGTAGAGTTGAGGTTTCACCATGTTGGTCAGGCTGGTCTAGAACTCCTGACCTTGTGATCTGCCTGCCTTGGCTTCCCAAAGTGCTGGGATTACAGGATTGAGCCACCGCACCTGGCCTCATCTGTGTTGTTGTTGTGTGTATTGCCGATTGCTCATTCTTATAGCTGGATAATTTCCTATGGGAATGAACCGTGATTCTACTAGTCTAATGCATCCCTTCTACTACTGATGGTTCCCAGTTACTGATAGTGCCCGACTTTTGGTTCCTACCCATGATGTTACGATCCATATCTTGTACCAGCCTTTCTGAGGACACAAGGTCATCCTTCTCTTGGGTACATACCTGGGAGTGGGATTGCTGAGCTCTACATGATATGTGTGCTCAGCCTTGTTAGATACTGTTCCAGACTGTGTTCCAAGACCACAGCATTTTAGTCAGAAGTCCCTGTGGGGGAGATTTGGGTCATTCGCTCCCTTATAGACGGGGGTGCCCCGAGAGGGGTACTGCCTGTGCTTGGTCCCCAGCTCCCAAGTGGCAGAGCTCGGCCTAGAGCAGGGTCTCCCCTCTCTGGGTCCAGGACCTCTGCCCACACCGAGGTGGTGGCCGTCCTGCTACTCAACAAAACTGAGTCCTGTCCCCCTGAACCCCCGGCACCCCGAGGTAGGATTTTGAGCTCCTTAATGTCCTTTCCTAAGGCCCTGGGCAGTGCACTCTGGGAGAAACAAAAAGGAGAAAAGAGTGAAAGGAAACGAAACACTGGAAAAGAAGTGTGTTTCCAATAAGCTGGGCCTTTCACCGGTAGCCAAAACATTACATTCCTGTACCCCGAGCAGCCGGCCCGGTCTGCCTCTCTGGGCTGTAAATCTTGCTAGGAGTTGGGTCAGGATTGTCCCCAGGACACACAGACGGGCAGTGTCCCTTGGGTCTCTGGATTTGGTTCCTTGGATTTCAGGGTGACAGCGTGGTGTTTTCAGCTGGCTGGCTGGGCCCCAGGCGAGGGGGTGCGGGGCCCCTCTGACAGCCTGGACTCCCTGGCCCTTCTGAGGGAGCACTGTGTGAGTTACCGTAAGGGATTTTCTTCCCTGGCCCGCCCCCTCTCTTTCTTGGGTGCTTTGATGGGTTTGAGGTGTTTATAGGCTTGATTCACAACCGAGTTACCAGGGTTTTCCACGGAAATAACTTATTAAAGGGGCCGTGCACACAGCGACATTGAAGTCTGGAGGGTGGTGTGCATCAAAGGCGGCACCGCGGGCCGGCCAGTCAGCATTTCGCTGCTCCAGAGGAGGGCCTGGGCCCGCAGAAGGGGCGGGGAGGGGGTGGGCCCGGGCTGCAGGAAAAACACTTGGGCTTAAGAAAACACTCCCCAGACAAACCCAAATTCAGGTCCATGGAAAAAAAGGGTGGGGAGGGAGTTAAAGCCTGAGATCCCAGACCAGCCCTCCATCAGACCCCCCTGCCCAGATGCGGGGACACATGTGGTGCCCCGCTGACGCATGGTGTCCGGATTCTCTGTTGTCACGCCCGCACCTCCCCTTGTGCAGGGCTGTTCCTTGGAAGGAAATGCCAAGGATGCAGACTGCCCACTGCCTTTTGCCAGGGATGGATGGAGGGCTGGGCTGGGCTGGGCTGTGGGGGAGAAGTTGGGTAGAGGGATTTTCTGGTTCCTCCCTTCCTGAGAGTTCCTCTCCTTTGATTTTGTTACATCTGATTTGACGGGAAGGCTCATGAAAAGCCTTCCTTTTCCAGGAAGCCTTCAGGGATTGCACAGCCCACAATGGCCTCTCTCTTAACCTTCAGTGGCTTTCATCTCTATATTGCTCCCTCGTAGTGCATTGAATTTATCTGCTGTCCCAGCCAGACAGTGAGTGACTTGGGCAGGACCTTGGCCTGCATTTGCATCCTGGGGTTGTAACCAGAAAACTGGTGGCCCTGGCGCCTGGCATGGCCCATTTCATGCAGAAGGACACGGTATGGAGTCATTCCCCACAAGCGAGCTCTTTCTTTTCTTTTCTTTTCTTCTTTTTGAGACAGAGTTTTGCTCTGTCGCCTAGGCTACAGTGCAGTGGCGCTGTCTCAGCTCACTGCACCCTCCACTTCCCAGGTTCAAGTGATTCTCCTGCCTCAGCCTCCCAAGGAGCTGGGATTACAAGCATGTGCCACCATGCCCGACTAAATTTTGTATTTTTAGTAGAGATGGGGTTTCACCATTTTGGTCAGGCTGGTCTTGGAACTCCTGACCTCAGGTGATCCACCTCAGCCTCCCAAAATTCTGGGATTACAGGCAGGAGCTACCACACTGGGCCAGTCCTGGCTTTTTCATAGTAATAATGACAACAGCCATAGGAGTAGTAATAACAGTGGCTAAGACGTGAGTACAAAACGGGTGACAGACCCTGTGCTATTCCTTATTCCTTAAGCTTATTTAGTCCTACTAACAAAACGAGTTCTATTGTAATTTATCTCCACTTGACAGATGAGAAAACTGAGGCTCAGAGGGGAGAGGTAATTTGCCCAGGGGCACCAAGCTGGTAAATGGCGGAGCTAGGTTTGGAGCCCAGGCCTGCCTGCCTTCCGAGCTTGTGTCCTTGGATGAGTCACTTTATTTTCTGGGCCAGAATGATCGTCACATTCTATCAGTGAGCTCAGAGACTGAGTGGAGAAACAAGGAGCCCTCATGAGGCTGCGTAGAGTTTGTTGTTTTGGTTTTGGTTTATTACGGTATAATCTACATACAGTAAAAGGTTGTGAAAGTGTACTATTGTACGAATTTTTATAGTTATGATTACTGTGCAATCGAGATGGAGAACATTTCCATTATCCTTGAAAGTTCTTTGGTGAGTCTTTGTAGTCAGCCCCGACCCCAACCCCCAGCTGCTGGCACTTATCTGATTTCTGTGTCTATAGTTTTGCATTTTCCGGACTGTCTTCCAAATGTAATTATACAGCAAGTAACCTTTTGTACCTTTTAAAAAAAACTCAGTATACTGCTTTGAGATTTATCTGTGTTGTTGCTTGGATGGGCATTTGGGTTATTTCCATTTTTTTTGGCTACAAACATTTGTGTTCAGGTTTTTGTGTGAACGTGGTTTTTAATTCACTCGAGTAAACACCTAGGAGTAGGATTGCTGGTTGAAAGTACATTTGGTTGAAAGTATATGGTTGAAAGTACATTTAACTTTACAACAGGCACTGTTTCCAAAGTGGTTGTACCATTTTGCCATCTCAACAGCAGTGTATGAGAATTCTAGTTACTCCACATCCTCACCAGCACTTCATATGATCAGTTTGTTTTTATTTGAGTTATTCTAATAGATAAGTGGTGGTATCGGTATCACATTGTGTTTGTTTTTGTTTTTGTTTTTGTTTTTTGAGACGGTCTTGTGTCATCATCCAGACTAGAGTCCAGTGGTGTCATATTGGCTCACTGCAACCTCTGCCTCCTGGGTTCAGGTGATTCTTGTGCCTCACTCAGCCTCTTGAGTAGCTGGGACTGCAGGCATGCGCCACCATGGCCAGCTAATTTTTGTATTTTTTGTAGAGGTGAGGTTTTACCATGTTGGCCAGGCTAGTCTTGAACTTCTGGCTTCAGGTGATCTGCCCACCTCAGCCACCCAAAGTGCTGGGATTACACACATGAGCCACTGCGCCTGGCCTCACTGAGGTTTTAAATCATTTTCCTAATGATGAATTATGTTGAACATCTTTTCATGTGCTGACTTGCCATCTGTATATCTTCTTTGGTGAAGTGTCTGTTCAAATCTTTGCACTACCCCCTCTCCCCCAGAGAGACAGGGTCTCACCCTGTCACCCAGGCTGGAATACAGTGGTGCAGCCATAGCTTACTGTAACCTTGAATTCCTGGGCTCAAGTGATCCTCGTGTCTCAGAGTCCCAAGTAGCTGGGACTGCAGCTGTGTGCCACTGTGCCTGGCTAAGTTTTATTGTATTTGACATATATTTTTAGAGACAGTCTTGCTATGTTGCTCAGGCTGGTCTCAAACTCCTGGCCTCAAGTGATCCTCCTGTCTCGGCCTCCCATGGTACTGGAATTGCAGGTGTGAGCTATCTCGCTTATCTGATGTTTAAATGTTGGTTTGTTTTCTTGATATTGAATTCTGAGAGTTCTTTACATATTCTAGTTAGCAACCATTTAAAATATATGTGTTTTGCAAGTATTTCCTCCCAGTCTGTGGCTTGTCTTTTTTTAAATGAAGTTTCTTGAAGGTTTTAATTTTGCTGAAATTCAATTTATCAGTTATTTCTTTTCATGCTTTTTATGTCAGTTATATGAAGAACTCTGCCAAACCCAAGGACATAATTTTTTTCATGTTTTCTCCTAGAAGTTTTATAGTTTTAGGTTTATAATCCCTGTTGAGTTAATTTTTGTGTAAGGTGTAAATATGAGTCTAGGTTCTATTTTTTTTTTTAAACATATAGAGGTTCTAATATAGTATCATTTGTTAAAAGACTCCTATTTGAGACAAAGTTAATTCAAAAAGAAAAAAGTTGATCATATATGTGTGGTTCTTTTTTTTCTTTGAGATGGAGTCTCACTCTGTCACCCAGGCTGGAGTGCAGTGGTGCAATTTTGGCTCACTGCAGCCTCTGCCTCCCGGGTTCTAGAGGTTCTGTTGCCTATGCCTCCTGAGTAGCTGGGACTACAGGTGTGCACCACCACGGTATTTTTGGTAAAAATACAAAAAAATATTTTTTGTGTTTTTAGTAGAGATAGGGTTTTACCATGTTGATCAGGCTGGCCTTGAACTCCTGACCTTGTGATCTGCCCGCCTCAGCTTCCCAAAGTGCTGGGATTACAGGCGTGAGCCACCACACCTGGCCTCTTTCTGGATTCTTAATTTTGTTCCATTGTCTGTGTGTCCATTCTTTTACCAATCCTTCACCGTCTTGGTTGCTGAAGCTTATTATAGTAAGTTTTGATATCAGGTCATGTGAGTCTTTTGACTTTTTCAGAGTTGTTTCGGCTATTCTAGGCATTTTCATGTTTACATAAATTTTAGAATTCGCTGTTGATTTCTATAAAAAAAAAAAAAATGCCTGCTAGGATTTTGATGGGGATTGCATTGAATCTATTGATGAATTTGGGCATCATTGTCATTTTGACAATACTGGTTCTTACAGTCAATGAACATAATATATCTCTCCGTGTATTTAGGTCTTTGATTTTTCTCATCAGTGATTCGTAGTTTTCAATATACAGATCTGGCACGTTATTGTTAAACTTGTACTTATGCAGTTCATGTTTCTTGGTGTTATTGTCAATGTTACTTTTACACATTCTCCAGTTATTTATTGTTCGTATATAGAAATTTAATTGATTTTTACATCCTGACCATATATGCATAGGACTTTCACAGCTTGGATGCTTGGTGTTGAGCGCCTTGTTTCAGGGGAAGGGTTGCAAAGTGAAGAATTTATTTCTTCTGGCTTCTCAGAAACAAATGTGACATTTTGGGCAAGTTGCATTGGCCTTTGGGTGTGAGTTTCTTGTCTGTAAAATGGAAGGCAATGGAGAAAACTGGATTCAAAGACCTGGTGAGGGCCCATCCCGCCTGGGCACTGATGTTCACATGAACTGCGGGATGGGAGATTTGGAGAGAGCTGGATCCTTGTCATGGGAACCGTTTCCTCATTTTATAGAACTCAGAGGGCAGGGCATTTGCCTGCGGTTGCACAGTGGCTGATGAGAGGACAGGTCTCCTGTGCCCAACCTGGGGCCTTGCACTCTTGATTTGGACTGGGAAAGGCAACCCAGCATGGTGACTAGGAGGCGACCCCACAGCTGGGAGGGAGGGAGAGGCGGAGAGGTGGAGAGGCGGCGAGGCGGCCATCAGTGCCTGCGGCCGGGAGGCCCAAGGCTCTTCCGGGAGCTCTGACCCTCAGAAGCGGCCAGTTCGCATTTGGCTGTTTTCAGAGTAGAAAAGCACTGTGCTTGGAAATGCGGGTTTTGGCTGACCTCACCCCGAGGTACTGAGTGTGGAGTTTAAAGGCCTTTGTAACTCTTTGGTTTGGAACTGGGTTCTGGGCATGGCTAGGGGAAAACACTGGAACGCATTCGTGCTCATTCCATTCGCCCTGCCTCTGGGAGAGGGAAGCAGCCTCCTCTCCCTTGATCACTGCAGGCAGCTCCGGAACCTGAAGGCGGAACAGAGGTCGAGGGAGGGGAGGAACCTCTTCAGTCAGAGAGGCCCTAGCCTGGTCTTCATTTAATCATGCCCGGGGGGCAGCTCTAAGTACTTTCCACCCTTTAGCTTTGACTTTTATGACACCCGGTAAGCAATTTCATTTTACAGATAAAGAAACTGAGGCTCAGAGAGGTTTCATTTACTTACCAGAGTCACAGAGATCACAAGTCAAAGAGCTGTGATGCAAACCCAAATTTTCCCTGAACTCAAAAGCTGGTGTGACGGAGGTGACTGTTGGTTAGGTAGACGGTTTCCATTTAGGATGATGTCAAAGCTCTGGAACTAGATAGGATGATGGTTGTACAACAGTGTGAATGTACTTAATGCCACTGAACTGTGCACGTTGAAACAGTTAAGATGGGCCGGGCGCGGTGGCTCAAGCCTGTAATCCCAGCACTTTGGGAGGCCGAGGCGGGTGGATCACGAGGTCGAGAGATCGAGACCATCCTGGTCAACATGGTGAAACCCCGTCTCTACTAAAAATACAAAACATTAGCTGGGCATGGTGACGTGTGCCTGTAATCCCAGCTACTCAGGAGGCTGAGGCAGGAGAATTGCCTGAACCCAGGAGGCGGAGGTTGCGGTGAGCCGAGATCGCGCCATTGCACTCCAGCCTGGGTAACAAGGGCAAAACTCCGTCTCAAAAAAAAAAAAAAAAAAAAAAAAAAACCAGTTAAGATGGTATAAATTTTCTGTTATGTGTATTTTACCATATTTTAAAATAAAAGCTGTTGTGCCTTCCATGCTGCCTCTGCCATAGCATGTTCCATGGCATGGTAGAGTGTGGCCCCCTGTGGCTGTGTCGCCCAGTGGGTAGGACCACCCAGGATCCCAGCAGAAGAATGTGTAGGGGCTGTGGCCAGCAGGATAGCCGCAGCCAGCTTGGCCTTTTCACGCCATCCCCTGCTTTTAGGATAGAGAGAAACTCAGGCCCTGGCAGCGTCATCATGAGGATGCCAGGATGCCATCCCAGAGCCCTTGGTCTACACAAAAGAGGTGGGACCTGAGGTGACCATGGCCTGCTGGCCATGCCATAGTCCAGGGCTGGGTGGGAGCCAGAGTGGATGGCCGGGTGCCCACCTATTTGGCCTCTGGCCTCTGTCCCTTGGCACTGCTGGTTATGACTCTTTCCCCAACAAGAGCCTTCTCCTTTGGGAGGGAAACCAGGGAAGGAAGTCAAAACTTAGCTGCCTTTATGTTTTTTAGAGATGCATCCTGAAGGGTGTAGGGGGAAATTATATACTTCAGCCAAAACAAACAAGTAAGACACCAAATGAAAGGGGCTAGATGAAGCAGGTGTGGCACGACTCTTGATAACTGTTGAATCTCGGCGAGAGGTAGTTTAGGTTGGGTTCTTAGAAACACAGCCTGAGATGGGATTCAGATGCACATCGTTTATTGGGGGGCGTGTTCTCAGAAGAAAGGAGCGAGGGGAGCCGGATAGGGTAGCAAGAATGTGGTTTCAGCTGGAGTCCAGCTCAGCCTGATCCCATGGGGACATGGAGAGGGAACTGCCCCTCTGAGTGGTCACACCTGGAGGTATGGGGCCCAGACCTTGGCTCCCATGTCGGTTGGTCATTGGTTACAGGCGGACAGGCACATGCGCGTGCACGCACAGACATACACACACCCCATGCTGGAGGCGAGCATCATTGCCTGACCCAGGACAAGTCTCCCGATAAAGGGACCTCTGTGAGCCATTACCCCAAAATTCCCAGTAGGTAGAGTAAAGAGGATCTGGACAGGACGTGTCACAGCATCTGCGACATGGGTGCATGGGGATTTATTGTTACTATTCTTTCACTTTGGGTGCATGCTTGAAGTTTTTCCTAAAAAATAACCCTCTACTAGAACAAAGTTCTGAGGAGGAAGGAAGCAAAGCCACCCACCGAGGGCTGGCTCTATGCCAAGCATCTTGCTGCCTGTCTCCATCTTGGTGATCTCACTGAGACAAATGGGGAAAGCGAGACCCAGGGAAGTTAAAGGACCAGCTCTAGGTGTAGGGCGGCCAGATTTAGCAAATAAAAATACAGGATGCCCACGTATATTGGAATTTCAGAACAATGAAAAAAGTTTAACGTGAGTTTTAGCGTCATGTGTCCCATACAATATCGGGGACATACACATGCTGAAAGGTTATTTGCTGTTTATCGGGAACTCAGGTTTTTACCTGAATGTCCTGTGTTTTGTCTGTTAACACTACCTAGGTCACACATCTTGTAAGTGGTAGAGCTAAGATTCATAGTGAGGTGGGGCTGACCCCAAAGCTTATGTTTTTCACCCCTGCTGGGTACAGCACTAACAAAAGGGTTTGGGGGGCATTCTCTCACCAGGGCCTCAGAGGGTGCTGCCTGACAGCAGAGCCCATGAGGATCATCTGGGCTTTGGAAACATATTGATGCCTGGGCGCCACCAAAATTAGCCTGGGCCTGGCTCATTTTTGTATTTTTAGTAGAGATGGGGTTTCACCATGTTGATCAGGCTGGTCTCGACCTCCTGACTTCGTGATCCACCCGCCTTGGCCTCCCAAAGTGCTGGGATTACAGGTGTGAACCACCATGCCCAGCCTCTTTCTGGATTCTTAATGTGGTTCCAGACCAATTACATCAGGGTCCCTGTTAGACACTCTCTCCTTCCCCCTCAATTCCCCTTTAAAACTGCAGGTAAGTGTAACATGCACCCAGGGCTGAGGATCATTGGCCTGGGCTGCCAGCTCCCGTTGTGCATGAATTTGGGAAGAATAAACCCAGGGGGAAGGCAGGGAGCACAGGCCTCCGAGGGAGCTTGTATCACCTCTCCTTTCAGCATCCTGCCGGGTCCTTGCCTCCAGCAGAGCCTGGCTCATGGGCTCTGCCCCAAACTGCCTGCATGCTAGTCTCCTTCACAGCCTTTGCCAGTCTCTCTACTTGGAATGCCCTTGTCAGGCTGGTTTTGCCCATCTGGCTGGCTCCTCCTGTTCCTTCTGAAGGTCCCACGCACATCACCTCTCTCTGGAGTCTGCCCTGACCCCACAGCAGAGCTAGTCACCCCATCCTCCATTGAGTCATGGCACAGGCTTTACAAGTAGCACTCTGCTAGCAGAAGTGAGCAAGGGTGGGCTCACCGACTTCACTGCTTGCTCAGTACTTCTCCACGTCCCAAGGCAGTGCCTGGCGTGGTGTAGGCACTTGGCACATGGGTGTTGAATTGAAGGAAGGAGGAAGGATTTTGTTGGGGGCGTGAGGTCCTGTCTTTCCGCCTCACCCTATTGGCCCTGGAGGGATCCCCCTTTCCCCTACTCCTCTTCCTGCTTGGCACGTAAGTTCTGTTTGCCTGGAGCTTTGGCCCTTTGCAGCCCAAAGGTAAACAGGTTTATAACAACTTTAGAGAAAAAGGAAAAAAAAAAAAAAAGCAAGCAAGCCAGGAAGTCATGCAGTTCCAGCTTCAGGGCTGGGGAGGTGGAAAAAGGCCCCAATGGCAAACCCAGAGCCTGGGACCCAAGCGCCAGCGACGAGGAGCTGAGCCTCTGCTTTCCAGAACTTCACTCTGGATAAACATGGAAGTGAGGAGTGCTGCCTCCTCCCTTCTGAAATAAGGCAAGGGAGGAGGAGAGGGAGTGAGGACCCCGGTTAGGAGAGGGAGCCCTGGGGTACCTGCTCTAGGGCAGTAATAGAAAGGCTTTTTAAAAATTGTGATACGGTTGACCATCTGGACTATGAGCATTCAGTTCGGTGGCGTCAAGTACGTTTACATTGCTGTGCTACTATCACCACCATTTATCCACAGAACTCTGAATCTGGCAAAAGGAGAATGGCTTTCTAAAGCCTCATATTTTATCCTGTGGAAAATGTACACCAAGAGGCTTTTTTTTTTTTTTGAGACAGAGTCTTGCTCTGTCGCCCAGGCTGAAGTGCAGTGGTGTGATCTCGGCTCACTGCAACCTCGGCCTCCTGGGTTCAAGTGATTCTCCTGCCTCCTGAGTAACTGGGACTATAGGTGTCTGCCACCACCCCCGGCCAATTTTTCTATTTTTAGTAGAGATGGGATTTCGCCATGTTAGCCAGTCTGGTCTCAAACTCCTGACCTCAGGCAATCCGCCCTCCTTGGCCTCCCAAAGTGCTGAGATTACAGGTGTGAGCCACCATGCCCAGTTCCAAGAGGCTATTTTATATCAATAGCCGTGACACAGATGAAGAAAACAGCCCCCTGCCTGTGGGAAGCTCCCGCAGTTGTGGGGCAGGCAGTCCCAGGACAGAGAGGCCTATGGAGCCAGGGAAAGCTGGACGAGGCAGGATGGTGAGGTGGAGGGCGGCGAGGCACAGCTGGAGATGTTCAAGAGGCTGCACGCTCCGGGCTCAGCTCCGAACAGGACACCAGGGATGGGCGTGCGTGCTCCTGTCGTTCATGGACCTATTCATGTCACCATGAACATTGCAGGGGGCTGTGAGAGGAGTGTCACGATCCTCCAGGAAGTTTGGAAAATAGAAAAATACTGCCTGTTCCACAACCGCCATGCCCAGTTTCCTCTGTCCATCAATTTCTTGTCTCACGCACGTATCTCCACTTGATCAGAGCCCAGTGGCAGAGAAGATAACATTTTTCTCTCTGTCCTCCTCACGTTACATCACAGTAAAGACTTTTCCATGTTGCACGCAGGCTTTCAAATGTCTGTGAATAACCCTGCTTTGTCCAGGGAGCGTGTCTGCCATGAGTTCCCCTCCAAGCGGCAGGGTGGGTATGGAAGTGGCTGTATCTGGGGCCAGAGAGCGGGTTCAGCTGGGTGGGCTGAACTGTAGGAGTGAGGAGGGACGCTTTGGCAGTTTGAGGGCATCTGTTTGGAGCAAGGTCATGGATGGTGGAGGCCGAGCCTGTTTAGGTAGCATCTTCGAGTCACTGCAGTGCATTCACAGGTGTTCTTCTCTGGGTCCTGTATCAGTGGAGGGGAACTAAGGCCCTCCTCTGGTTGCAAATGGAACCCAGGTTTGGACTGTTCTACCCCGTAGCCTTTGGAAACTGGAGGTGACCAGTGAATGTCTGGCACTATGTGTCCATCATCCCAGGGCTCTAGAGAGGGAGCCTTACCCAGGCCTTTTCACTGCCAGCACAGAGCCGCTCCTGTCCCCCATGGAGCGGTGGGCAGGCAGGCAGGCCAGAGCTGCTCAGGGACTGCAGGTGTGCATTGTCAAGAGCCCTGGGTAAGGGGTGCAGAAGGTGTGTGGGGAGCTGACAGTGGCATCTCTGTGGTTTGCTTTGAATAGACCTGTTTGCTTTTGTTTTGCAAAGAAGCGTGTGACTTGTTAGGGAAAACTTGGAAGGCAGAGAAAAGTGCAAAGAGATGCAGGGAGGGAACTCCCATAATCTGACTGTCCAGAGATAGCCACTGTTGACATTTTCCTGTATTCTGTTTAAATTTAAGAAAAAAAAAAAAAAAAAAGTTTTTTAAGAAATGGGCTTGCTTTGTTGCCCAGGGTAGCTTTGAACTCCCGGGCTCCAGTGCTCCATCCACCTCAGCCCTCTGAGTAGCTGGGACCACAGGAACACACCACTGCACCTGGCTGTTCTGTTAAAAAATACGGTTTTGTGTCCTGCCTTTTCTCCTCAGCATTACATAAATATTTTCTCGTGTCATTAACATTCTTCATAAACATTGTTTTTGATGGCTATGTTCTATTCTGGCCTATGGATCTGCTAGGCTGACTTACTTCTTCTTAGCTTATGAGTTGGACACCTGGCCTCCCAGGTGGGAGAAGGAGCCCCGGCTGGGAGGTGGGGTCTGCCCACATTGCAGGCCGTGGCACTCTCACCCTGGCAGTCCTCTGTGCACTCCTGGCTGTGCTACATCCTGCCCGGCCCTGTGGACATCCAGCGTTATCCATTCCCCTCTTTGAGCTTCTGCAGTCCTGGGCATGAATCGAAGGCTCCTTCAAGAAGCCTTCTCTGGCCATCCAGCTTGGGGTGGCCAGTGGGTGTTTGCCATCCTCTCTGAACTCCCGAGAGTCTGATCCTTAGTACCTGCTGCCCAGATGGCATGGTGGGGTCGTCCCTGCCATGTTTGCCCTCTTTTTCTTGATTTCTTTGCAGAGTCTGGCTTTTTAGAGCAACACTTTGCCATTCACTAGCTGTGTGACCTTAGGCAAATTCCTCAACCTCTCTGAGTCTTGGTGTTTCTTCTGTAAAACAAGGGTGATAATAATGGACCATTTGTCTGGTTCTTGCGAAAACAAAAAAGAGATTATGTGTCAGGTGCCGAGTACTGGGCCAGGGACATGTTGGGTGCTGATAAGGGATGGGGGTTATTCTGAGTGTCAGTGGTGGGACTGTTACCCTGCCATCTCCCCTTTCACCCACAGGGATGAGCAGCCCAGTGGGTAAAAGTTGACCAGAACTGTAGTTGACTCAACTACAGTTGAGTGAACTATCTTTGCTCCCTTTTCTTCTGCCCACACTTTGGTTGGGGAAACTGAGGCCACCCTGAAGTTCCCACCTACACCTCGTGACTTTCTCAGATCCCTGGAGACTGGCTTAGGAAGTGTCTTTGGAGATTTGGGGACACACTGGATACATCAGTTGGTGAGCCAGGGAAATTAGCAGGAACGAGCTCATTTCGATAGCAATGAGCTGAGTCTCTCTCCAGCTGCCAGACATTTACGAGGCTGGCTGGGTGCCGGCGGCCGGAGGCCTCCAATGGCCCTCATCCCTCTGCCTTCCGGCTGGAAATAATTCGTGTTTAAAAAATAACAATAATAAAAAAAAAAATCTCCATCTCCTCTGGCCTTCTGGTTTCTTTGGGCCCAGGTGGGGAGATGGTGGATGCCTTTTCCCTGTAAGCAGCTCTCTGTTCAGGGCAGCTGGACAAGGAAGGCCATCCCTGGCCCTCCCCAACCCTCCCTCACCTACTAGAAGATTGGGCCATGAGGTGGATAGCTGAGGGGCTTTGCCTCAGAGAAGCCCTCTGTAGCAGACCGTGCTCTTAATTAGGGAAGAATTGTTTGTATTTCGTTAGGCTCCTGCAGGAATTTTGGGACCTTTTCCTGCTCCCGGCCTCAGTTTCCCTATCTGTAAAATGAGGAGGAGGTTGGGAGGGAGGACATATAACTTACAGATCCAGTGTTATGTGGAAACTAGGGTCCTGGGGTTGGGCGTTTTCAGCCCTGACGGGGAACCATCATCCCTTGCAGCACATATTAAATGCAGGTTCTCAGGCTCAGGCTCACTAATCAGAATCTCTAGGGTAGGGCCTCTGAGTGTGCATGTTTGGGGCAACTGGAAAAATGGAGATTAAATTCACAGAACTCTATTTTGAAGTCCACAGTTCAGTGGTTTTTAGTAGATTTGTGGTGTTCTGCAGCTGTCACCACTCCCTCATTCAAATGCCCTGGGATTCCAGTTGCCACTGGTCCCTCTGGGCAGCTCTTCAAGTGTGTGTCCTGAGGCATTGACTTGGACCCTTGTGTTCCCCGTTCTCCTGGTTGGGGTTTCCTGGTGACAGAATCAGGTTTTTTAGGCCCTTTATGAGTTAAGATGAGAAGTTTCTGAGAGGAGGAAGCCAGACTGGGTGAGAGATGACCCTGTTTCCCTACAGCGTTCCAGGGCAGCAGAGGTCTTGCTGCCTTTCTTGGTCCCCAGCGCCACACAACCTGTGAGCACGGCAGTCACTTACTCAGAGCTAGTGACCCTTTAAGCCTCAGCATATGAAATTCTTGTGGCAGTTTGAGCATCTCACAGCCACAACGCAGGTAGTACAGTGCTGGCCCCGCACCCTGGGGAACCCCATCTCCCCTTTCTCAGCCCACCTCTCACGGAGTCAGCATCCACTCACTGCCCTGAGCACGTGCCCTTCCTCTGGCTGCCAGGGGCCGAGACACTGGTCGTCATAATCCCACCAATGTCTGGTTTCCCTCAGAGCAATTTGGGGTACCTGGAAGCTTCAACCCTAACAGACAGGTCTTTGTGAGGGTCACAGTCTTGGGGTGGGACAAGGTCCTTTTATTCTACCTTGTCAATGAAAGGGATGGGCTTTTGCCCAATGCTCCTGCCCTGGCTGAGGGTGTGTCTGGTCGTCTTGGCCAGGACACTCCCCCTTGAATCTTCCCGGCAGTGAAACTCTATACCAGATCCTCTGCAGCCCCAATGTTTGTGGTCCTGAGGTCCCATGGGGTCCAGCCAGCCTCTTTGGATAGTACTTGGTAGATCTGAAAATGGGATTCATCCACAGTTGACCCCTTTTTTGGGGGAAGGAGTGGCTGATTGGCTATGCGCCCCCTCATAGTGAAGCTCGTGGTTCTCAGGGTCACCACCAGCATTTCTGACCCTGTCCACAGTCAACATCCATTCCCAGGCCCCAAGCTGTCCTTAAGGAAGCCAGGGAGGGAAATCGGGAAGGAAGTCAGGTTGGTGGCCGTTCCCATTGCTTGGACTGCCTGCTGTGCTCCCTGGCCTGAGGCCTGGCTTTGTTTCTGGGTTTGAGTGCTCTTACTGGGTTCTTCCCTGAATCTTCAGCCTGGAAATCTTTTCCCTGGAGTCCCCCACCTTGAGTCCAGCATTCCAGAACAGCTGCCCTCCCACAGTTAGCACGTGGTGATGGTCTATGACCATGTGACCATTCCCTCTGTGGGCCTCAATTTCCCCCTCTGTCAAATAACAGGGCCTTTATAGCCCTGTCCCGCCATGTGTCACTCTACTCTTGATGTGGCAGCTGCCCAGGGAAGGTGGAGTGAACGGATAGACACTCCCACCAGCCAGAGACCCTCCAGTGCCTTATTCCTGGTGGGATCTTGAGAGCTCCCTGCAGTTTGCAGTGAGAGAGTGGCAGTTTTCTTTCTTTTTTTTTTTTTTTAGACGGAGTTTCGCTCTCGCTGCCCAGGCTGGAGTGCAATGGCGCGATCTCGGCTCACCGCAACCTCCGCCTCCTGGGTTCAGGCAATTCTCCTGCCTCAGCCTCCTGAGTAGCTGGGATTACAGGCACGAGCCACCATGCCCAGCTAATTTTCAGTATTTTTAGTAGAGACGGGGTTTCACCATGTTGACCAGGATGGTCTCGATCTCTCGACCTCGTGATCCACCCGCCTCGGCCTCCCAAAGTGCTGGGATTACAGGCTTGAGCCACCGCGCCCGGCCTGGCAGTTTTCTTTCTAAGAAAGAGGGTGGTTCTGGGCTGAGTAGTTACTTCCCAGGGCACCCCCAACGAGCCAATCTCACAAGGCTGACTTGGACTACATTCTCTTGGAGTGGCTGGGCTTGAATCGTGAGCAGGGGCCTCTGGGTTGGCACGGAGTCAGTTTCTGCATCTGTAAAATGAGTATATACCTGAAAAAGCTGTGAATGTGAATGAGATCATGTATGCCCACACGGGTGCAGGTATAATCCTCCCAGCTATCATCATTATTCATGCCCTCATTATACAGAAAAGAGGCTCTCAAAGACATTACATGGCTTGTTCATCCAGCCAGTTGGTGAAGGGGCTGGGCCCAAACCCTACCTCAGTAGCATTTCCTCTTTCATTTTCTTTTTTTAAAGTAATACATGATTCATGCAGATCATTTAGAAAACAAGAAAAGCACAAAGAAAAATCAAATTACCCTTACATCACCCTAAAATAAAATAATTATTCTTAAAATTATCTGGATGTTATTTTTCGTGTCATCCTCTTTCTTAGCAAAATACGGGAAGTCGAAATGGTCTCCATGTCGCTAAATGAAAAAGTTCATGTAGCTGTTTTATAGCTCTTTTCTCTTAGCGATACTGAAGCCATGTCCTCAATTCAACACATAGTCTGATTTTTCATGGCTGCTAAGTATTCCGTGTCATGGTTGTGCCGTATTTCCTTAACCAATCCCCCAGGGCTAGATATTTAGGTGGTTGCAGTGACTTAAAAAAAAAAAAAAAAAAAGCTATCATAAAATCAGAAAACATGGCCACTTGGTGAGCATCTTATGTCTTTGTGCATGTCATTGGTGATTTCCTTAGAATATGTTCTTAGAAGTGGGATTGCCAGGTCAAAGGCTACACACATCTAAGGTCAGAGTGCCCTCCGGAAAGGCCATATCCGTTTTCTCTCAGCAGCGCTAGAGGAGAGGGCCCGGATCCTGTAATTCACAACCCTTTGCTATTTCCAAACCACGAGCCCAGAAAGAGTCGAAAAAAACAAAAACCACGGCTCTGGGAGCGACTTCCTGCCAGAGGAAGGGAGGCATTTGGCAAATAGTCTACTCCCAGTTTTTGAGTGAATGCTGTGTGGCCCGCCTCGGGCCAGGCCATCTGGGAACGGACTAAAGAGTAGAGACCAGGTCTGTGTCCTCAGGCGGCTTCCATGTGCCTCAAGGGGGAAGACAACGCATGTCAGGGCACCTGACAAACACCTTAAAGACCCCTGGATCCCAGGTCCAGGCTGAGGGTGGGGCCATGGCCACCATGTCCACTCCATCCACCTCCATCCCTGTCACCTGCTCAGGGCCAGGCAGACTAGATGTGCAATGAATATTTGTTGAACAGCAAAAAGCAGTGTGCTCCCCACAGAAGATGACTGTGAACTCCTGGAAGTAAGGTTTGCGTCTTGTTCCTGACTGGCTGCACTCCCTAAGCCTAGAACCTCGTCATTGTCATAAATACTGGCCAAGTGAACAAAGGCTCTATGGGACCGAAGAATCCCAGAAGGTTGGCGGAGTGGTCCAGATCCCAGCAGGAAAGTGAGATGAGCCAGCGTGCTGCCCAGAGCCCTCACCGTCAGTCCCTCTCGTAGGCGCCAGGAAGCACTGGGTGGAGAGGCTGGGGCTGATTTCATGTCCCCTGCTCCTATGGGACCTGGACAATTGCCTCACTGAGCCTCAGTTTTCTTAAGGGACTAGACTTTGTTTTTGGGGGCTCCCTTCTGGTTCTTGCCAAGAATCTGGGTGCCTGTGGTCACGATGGAGGCTGAGAGAGGGTTGGTTGGCAGAATTTGGCCCTACGCGTCCAGCAAGCCTGCCCACGACCAGGTGACCTCTGGCCAGAGGGTAACTGCTTTCCAGCCCAGGACCCTGCCCTCCCCAAAACCTCTAAGCAGGACCCTCCTAAGGTGGCTGGTGGCACCCCCAGGAGGTATGGAAATAAGGTGACCCAGCTCTGGTTGCCCCTCTGTTTTGAATAAGGTTGTGGATTGTTTATTTGGGAGAAGAAAGGCCCCAGCCACACATCCTGCTTTTAAAATCTGGAGCTCTAGCCGAGCCCTCTAAGCCTTGAGCCCCATACTCGCTCCCTTCCCCCAGGCCCCTCTTTCACAGCGCCCCCACCCCAGCTGGCATACCTTCTGCCCCCACCCTGCTTCCTGGGCCGGCTTTTAAATAGCTCCCAGTGGTCTTCTCCCTCCTGTTCCCATCTATTCCTTTCCCTAAACGCCCCTTCCCCACAGGCCAAGGGGAAAAGGCCTTCCTACTCCAGGAGGACACTTTTACTTTGGCAAAAACACGCCTCTTAGACTTTTCCTGGTATTTAGGTGATCTCAGTACTGAATCTACTTTGTTGACGAGGACACCAAGTGTTGGAAAAGTGCTGCTGCTTGTTCAGGTTATGTGGGACTGCAGTGGCCTAGCATAAGACTCAGAGTTAGGCTCCAGCCCAAACTCTGCTTCTGGCTTGCTGTGTGACCTTGGACAAGTCCCTTTCCCTCTCTGGGCCTCAGCTGGCTCATCCACAGAGTGAACGGGTGGGTGGTAAATGCTCTTTGAGTTCTTTTTTTTTTTTTTTTTTTTGAGACGGAGTTTTGCCCTTGTTACCCAGGCTGGAGTGCAATGGCGCGATCTCGGCTCACCGCAACCTCCGCCTCCTGGGTTCAGGCAATTCTCCTGCCTCAGCCTCCTGAGTAGCTGGGATTACAGGCACGCACCACCACGCCCAGCTAATGTTTTGTATTTTTAGTAGAGGCGGGGTTTCACCATGTTGACCAGGATGGTCTCGATCTCTTGACCTAGTGATCCACCCGCCTCGGCCTCCCAAAGTGCTGGGATTACAGGCTTGAGCCACCGCGCCCGGCCTGAGTTCTTTCCACCTCTGTTTCTCTGTCTTCATGAGAACCACACCGTGTCAGGTGAGGAGGCCCCCTGCAGTTTCTCCATTTTCCCCTGAAGCCCTGTGGTACCCCCACCCCTCCCTTGTCCCCACTGCCCACAGCCAGTTGAAAGTCAGAGACAAAGGCCTGCTGCAGGCAGAAAGTATGGCCAGTGGGGATGTGTGCTAGTGCCTGGCTGGCAGTCCCTGATAAGAGGCGGAGTCTCCCCGAGAATCAGTGCTGGGGTGGGGGGCATGGAGCAGGCTGGCACTGGGCTCACCAGCCTCTCTGCCCATCCCTTCTGGGGCCTCCCCAAGCCCTCAGATGCAGGAGAGGGAAGGTTTCATGATAAATGCTAGATTTGCTGAAAGGGACACAGCAGCCATGCAACTTCAGTGACTTGTCCTATTAATCCTTTGTGAAGTGGGGGTTTTCTGGCCCCAGCAAAGCTGGAACCCTCAAAAGGCTGCCCGACCCATAGCCTCTCCTCTTCTCTCATGTGGGGCATGTGGGGCGTGTGGGCTGGAACGTGTGGTTTAAAGTCTGAAAGTTAAAGGTCTCCCTCCCCTGCCAGCCAGCTCTTTGTTCCACATCCTCAAGGACCCTGACTTCAGCCTAATGTTCCCCCTGCTGACACAGAGCCTCCAGGTTCCTCTTGGGATTTGCACTAGGGTGGGGCGGGGGGTCCTGCTGTTGGTGGTGGGGGCTGGGAATCTGTGCATACCTGCTTATTAAAAGTCACTCGCTCGTTCAGAGAAAAATGCTGTTTTGAGATACCCTCTTGCATGTGGGAGGCTGAGACAGTGACTGCTGAGGTTTTTGTATTCTGTTTTGTCAAGCTGAGGCCTGGCCACTTCTGGCTGTGGCTGATTTTGTGTCCTTGGTGGATGTGATAATCCAACTGACCAGGCGGGGCGAGGTTGGATTTGACAGCAGGCGGCGGAGGTAGTACAGAGGGCTCGCTTCTGGACTGGAACTAACAGTGGCCCACAAGTGAATCCAGCAAGTGCCCCTGCTCCATGGGATTCCCAGACCCTTCAACTCAGAGTTGACCATGGGGGAAGAACCGAATGCCCCAGAGTTGGGGACATGATCCAGAGCTCCAAAGGGTTCATTGTGTTTTGAAGTATTAATAAGAGAAGAGTATGTTTGAGTGATTTTCTGGGGTATTGTGCTTTTGGTCATTTAGTATGTCAGTTCTTGCTATGATAGCACTAATGCATAAAATTCTTTCTGGCTTGATTTTCATTTTATAAACATAATCCAGCTAACCTAATTGATCCAATTGGTCTTCCCTGAGAGGATCCAGCCAGAAGGCCAGAAATTCTTGTGACAAGTGGGGAAAATGAGGCTTGGCCAGAGGTTGCATGGTTTGCCAAGTTTGCACGGCCAGGCTAGCGGGGTGGGGCGTGGATGGGCCATGGGCCTCTGGCTGCCAAGGCCTGGCCTTCCCCTCATGCCTGCCCTTCTCCATGAGCGCCTTAGCTGCCGGTGCTAAGGAGCTTGGCCTTCATCAGCAGGAGGCTCTGGCCAGACTTTGCTTCCCCTTGGGGCTGTTTGCGGGCCCTCGCCCTCTTCTCTTCTGGGTGTTCGCTTGAGGGTGTTAGGGGCTTCATGGTCAGGAGGGTGGGAGATGCTGATTGCAGAGCCTGCCTGGCATTAGCACCACCCGTCTGCCTGCTGGCATTGCTGCTTCTCACTGAAGCTGGCTCACAGGTAGTTTTTAATACCTGGTTAGCCTTCCTCTGCCACCGACTCCAAGTTTCCCCCTTAGTCATACCTACCTAGGATAATTGGAAAATGAGAAGCGTAAATTTGATAGAGGTTGAACCAGACACCTGCCTTAGAATGCAGGGCCAATCCGCGTGACTTGGGGATTATTGGACATCAGGTGTTCACTTCTGCGCTGGCCACCATTTCCTCAGGACTGACTGCAGCCATCTGTCCCACATAGGAACCGTTAATCCTTCCCATTCTCACCCCTGCAGAGGTGGCCTAAAGTCTTCCCTAGGAGCCCTTTGCACCCCACTTTTCCTTCCCCAGCACACGGCCACCCCCATGCCCTAACTTGCCCTATTGTAGCCAGACCCCTCCTTCCAATCATGAGCCTCCCTGGGCTCCATAAATCACCCTAAGAGCACATTCCTTGGGGGATTTGTAAAATAATCAAAATATTTGGGGAAAAGACCTTAAGATTACTTATGGCTATTAGTGGGATCCATATATTTTGGCACCAAGCATGGCTTAATTGAAAAAATATGTGTGCTTGGTGATTTCTTTCTTCCCTTTTTTAAAATAAGGAGTAGGCCCAGAGAGAAGAGTGGTTAAGGCAAAAAAAAAATAGGAATTAAATATCAAAAGAGTTTGTGTGGAGGAGCTGTTTACAGAATTGTGGAAAATATAATGCTAAATGGAAAGTAAGCCTGCCTCTATAAGTCCAGGATTATTAATAGGGCCTGGTTACCGTGCACATAATGAAGCTTTTAAGAGACCTGGGACAACTTTCCCCTTTGCAAAACAAGTTTCCTTCAAATAGCACCATTCACGCAGCAAAGGGCATTGGGTTACAACAATAAATAAAAATGAACAGTGCCCTGAGAAATTCAAGGAATGCACAAACGTTTCAGTGATTTAGTATGAGAAAACACTATTTAAACATTTAATTGAATTGCATACTTTCATCTTTAAAACGTTAGCTTTTGAACTGCCACCTGAATCTCCCTCTCTTCACTTCATTAGATTGCAAGGCCCTTTCAGGGGAGGGAGTTCCTAGTCTCCTGCCCTTCCCCAGGCTGTTCCCCTTCCCTGCTGTTCCTTAACTTGCTTTTTTGCCCAAGACTATCAGGAAAAGGAGACTCGATGGGAGTTTCCTTTTAAAGCTATAGGGAGAGACTTAGAGGGGATGTGTTTTTCAAAATATTTCATTTTTCAGGACTTGATAGGAGCTGTGGATTCCTGGGTCAGTCACTACCCTCCCTGAGACTCAGTTTCTCCTCTGTTAAATCAGGAATTCAGATGAGAGCCCCGGGAGAACTTTGTCAACAGTACACTTACCCAGTGCCCAGTCTAATTCAGTCAGTTGCCCAGGAGCGTCTGTCGTGCCTTCTTGGTTAAAAATTACTGGAGTGGGCTGGGTGTGGTGGCTCATACCTGTGATCCCAGCACTTTGGGAGGCTGAGGTGGGCAGATTGCTTGAGCACAGGAGTTTCAAGACCAGCCTAGGCAACATGGCAAAACCTCGTGTCTACAAAAAATACAAAAATTGGTAATCCCAGCGCTTTGGGAGACTGAGGTGGGCCAGTCATGAGGCCAAGAGTTCGAGACCAGCCTGGCCAATATGGTGAAACCCCGTCATTTCTACTAAAAATACAAAAATTAGCTGAGCATGGTGGTGGGTCCCTATAATCCCAGCTTCTCAGGAGGCTGAGGCAGGAGAATCGCTTGAACCTGAGAGGTGGAGGTCGCTATGAGGCGAGATCATGCCATTGCACTCCAGCCGCCTGGACAACAAGAACAAAACTCCATCTCAAAAAAAAAAAAAAAAAAAAAGCAAAACAGAAACAAGAATTAGCGGGGCATTGTGGCATGCGCCTACCCAGGAGGCTGAGATGGCAGCAAAGTTGAGCCCAGAAGGTTGGAGGCTGCAGTGAGATATGATAGTTCCGCTGTACTCCAGCCTGGGTGACAGAGATCCTATCTCAAAACAACCAAAAAATGTACTGGAGTGGAAACTCCAGAGGGCCCTTGCAGGCAACTAGGGGGCAGAGACACAGTGATCATTGGGCACTTCCTGTGCCCGGTGAGCTCAGTGCATGGTGGAAGGTGCCTTGCCGAATCCTCCTGGGTCTAGGGACTCTGTGATTCTAATCTTGGCTGACACCTGCCCAAGGAGGCCTGATCCCTGTGGCACGCCTTTCTGTATGCTGGAATCAAGTCTTTATGCGTGGACAGTTGTTCAAAGTTGCCGGGACAGTGGAGCCTACTGACAGATTGGATTTGGCTCTGAAGAGGGAAAGGGAAGATCATGTGTCCTCAGCACGTTTTCCAGCCTTGGCGAGGATTTGTCCTTCGAGGTTCATGTGTACACGTGGGAAGCACACACAGCCCTCACAGACACGTTTTTTCCTCAGAGATTAGCCGGTGGCCCTGTATTGATTGCCAGCTTACCCTGTGGGCTGCCGTGGGGGACGCAGGGAGGCTTATTTGCAACCCTGCCCTGGAATGGCTTGAAATCTGTTTTTACAGGTAGACAGCAGAGCCATGTGACCTTGGGCCAGTCACCGCTGAGTAAGACAGGAACATCAAATCTAGATACCTAGGAAAGCCCTCTTACCAAACCCCTTTTTCTTTGTGGGTGTCTTCATAAACTGTTGCATATCTTAGCTCTCAGTTAGACTGGGGGTACCTTGAGGACAAGGGCAAGTGTCCTGTATTTTCAGAAGATAGGGACATTCTGTGTGGCCAGTGAATGCTCATTGAATGACTCATGCAATTCATTTCGCCCCATTTAAGGGAACCTCCTCTGAGCCCAGCCCTGGTACCTAGTGTGGGGTACAAAGCAGAGACGACCTGAGCCTTGTCCTCACAGCGCTTCCCATCTTTCGAGGGACTTGGGCTTGGCTGTGGTTTAATTTATTTGGTGGCAGGGGGAGGTTTTCTTAGTTTGAGTGTCCCCAGGAGCAGATCTCGCACCAAAAATTCGAGTGCACAGTTGATCAAGGCAGGGGAGTTTACCCAGGAAACAGCAGTCAGGAGAGTACTGGGAAGGGAAGAGAAGGGGCTAGTGCAGGCAGCATTACCAAGCCAGCTCCTTCTGTGGGCAGTTGGAGCTGAATCCTGCTGGGAACTTAGGTAAGCACTGCAGAACTCACCCCAGCTATCCTCTTTGAGGGGCAAGGGAGCTGGGATATTAATTCACCACTCCTGGCACGTCTGTTCCTGGCACTTCCCAGCACTCAGGCAGAACAAGTCCCTTGCAGGTAGGGTGGGTCCTAGGACAAAAGCAGGTGTTGACATTTGCATGGAATTGATGAGGACCAAGGGGATGTGAGCAGAGCACCGCAGAAGTGTTTGCTGGGCCTCCACGTGCCAGACCGAGAGTAACCCAGACTCCCCCATCCCCCACACTGGTCTCCTAGAGGAGTAGTTTGTTCTAAGGAAAGGGGCACCCAGCAAGCCCCTGCTCTTTGGAAAACAAATACCGAGAAGGCCCTGTGCCTGAGGTTCTCTGAGTGAAAGCAGTTTGCAAAAGGTTGAGTCTTATTCTGCAGGAAGTCAGAGGGTGATGGTGGTGATCATCTTCGCTTAGAGGGCTCAGACCTGCAGCCTTTACCTCCTCCTCCAGAATCTGAAGGTGGGGCCAGTCCCAGCTTGGCCTCTTGGTAGCCAGTGGCCCTGGAGAAGCTGTTGAACCTACTTCCCCACCAATTGTGAACTTTTGAATGGTAGTCCATGAACAGTGCCTGGTGTGAGCGCATAGTGGATGCCCAGGACTATTCATTTTCACTCCCTTCCCTTCCTGGCTAATAGCACGTGTCCTCCCATCGCCCTCCCATCAGGCTGTGAGGTAGCAGGCTGGATGGGTCTATCATGGCCTCTTCCACAATGGGAAACTGAGGCCCATAGGAACTAAGACCCAAAGTCCTGGCCTCCTGAGTCTCCAGTCTACACTGCTTTCCTGACGTGACAGGCCCGTGTCAAGGTCAAAGCAAAGTGTGAAGCCAGTGGTGGCAGGAGGTGGCTGGCCATGCTCTGGCTGTGGCCCTCACCCTGTCTTCAGTGGGTCATTGTGCCAGATGTTTGACTCGCCAGAGCTTGGACGCCTGAGTTGTCCGCTCTACCCTCCCCCCGCCCCAACACCTGCATAGTGCCAGGCACAGAGCAGGATGTCAGAGCTGGAGGGACTTTGGCGATTGGCCAGACCAAACCTTTGTTTTGTTGAGAAGAGGAAACAGTCTCAGAGACACCAGTGACTTCTCCAAGTCACACGGTGACTTAGTGACGGCCAGGATTGGAGTTGGGCCCCGGAGGGCCAGCCTGCCTTTCTTCCTACTCCTTCCGTAGGAAGCTGCTATGTAAAGTATGTTTTATTATAGTTGCTTATAAACATAATAAAAATCCCTTCATTTAGTGGCACCCCTTTTTTTTTTTTCAGGCAGTTAATAATCCAGCTTTTCAGTTGCTCCTCAAGGAAACCGTTGAGGGAGGTTGAAAGAGCATTGCCCACTTTCAAGCTGGAGTCATTGAGGCCCAGATTTTGGCAGGGGCCAGTGCTGGCAGCTTTGCCTCTGTGGGGGCCCTCCCCACTTTCTAACAGACCACAGATCTTGCTAGAGGAGAGTCTCAGGGGAGAGAGCCCTGGGCTCATGCTCAGAAGATTCAGGTTCAAGGCCAGGTCTGGCGATGGCCCTCTGTGTGACTTTGGAGGGTGTTTTGAGTTCTTCCACTAGGATAGATGGTCTTGGGTCACTCTACCAGCTCTTGCCTCTGCTCTCAAAATGCTCACAGCTTAATGGAAGCCGACTCATAATTTAAAAATACATACCTAGGGCCAGGTACAGTGGCTCACACCTTGAATCCCAGCACTTTGGGAGGCTGAGGTGGGAGGATTACTGAGGCTGGGAGTTCAAGACCAGACTGGGCAACATAGTGAGACCCTGTGTCTACAGAAAAATTTAAAAATTAGCTGGGTGTGGTGGCACACGCCTGTAACCCAGCCGTTTAGGAGGCTGAAGTGGGAAGACTGCTTGAGCCCAGGAGTTCAAGGCTACAGTGAGCTATGACTGTGTCACTTCACTCCAGCCTGGGCAGCAGAGTGAGTCCCCATCTCTTTTAAAAAAATTAAAAATTGGGCCGGGCGCGGTGGCTCAAGCCTGTAATCCCAGCACTTTGGGAGGCCGAGGCGGGTGGATCACGAGGTCAAGAGATCGAGACCATCCTGGTCAACATGGTGAAACCCCGTCTCTACTAAAAATACAAAACATTAGCTGGGCATGGTGGCGTGTGCCTGTAATCCCAGCTACTCAGGAGGCTGAGGCAGGAGAATTGCCTGAACCCGGGAGGCGGAGATTGCGGTGAGCCGAGATCGCGCCATTGCACTCCAGCCTGGGTAACAAGAGCGAAACTCCGTCTCAAAAAAAAAAAAAAAAAAAAAAAAATTAAAAATTAAAAAAACATACAGAAAGCCGATATAAAGATCGGAACATTTTGCTGTAGGAACCCAGCAGAATTGTCTAGGTAAGTGTGGGAAGGCTTCCCGGAGGAGGTGATGTTTGGTGCAGAGGACAGCAGCGGCGTCCAGGGAGAAGGTGTAGGGGGACAGTCGTAGCATTTGCCAAAGGTGTACATGTGCTGCAAGCTTTCAGTGTGCTGTCTTACTGAATTCTTGTGACATACAACCCTTGGAAGGTTGTAATTATGTGTTAATTATTACCATTTTGCAGGTGAAGTTCAAGGGCCCCAGAGAGGGGAGAAGGCTTGTTTGGGGTCTCGCAGCCCAGGTTTTAAAGCCCCTCGTCTTCCTCTTCTCTGCAGCCTCCCAAGCATTTCCCACAAAGGCCCCTGAGGACTGATCAGAGCCTCCCAGCACTTTTAGGATCTGGGATGTGGGAAAGGTGATGGGTCCTGTAAGAGGGCGTGTCCAGGGAGAGGCCGGGACATCCCAGTGCCCATCCCAGTACCAGCAGCCTGTCACACCCCAGCCTGCCCTCCTGTCACCCCAGTGGCAGAGTTGTGGGCAGATATGAATCCTCTGCATTGCCCCATCTCCAAGGAGCCCCACTGGCACCTCCTTGTTCCTGTAACACTGCTGCTCAAGGCACCATCTCTTCTCCTGATCCCTCCTCCTGCCTCAGCTCCCTTGGGTGGCCTTTTGTAAGGGTCTTATTTCTGGGCCTGAGTCCATTCTGCAGGTGGAGAAACCAAGGCTCTGAGAAGGAAAGCGACTTACTCAAAGTCGCACCATACTAGGAACTGGGCAGAACTAGGAGTGACCCTTGTGGCTTCTAGCCCTCTTCCATGGCAGGAGAGCCAGTGGGATCTAAAACTGGCTCCCCACGTGGCACAACGCAGGCCTCCCTTCCTCAAAGATCCCCATTGAACTTGAAGAGGAAATTTATATGTTTTTTCTTTCTCTTCTTGCAGGACTTTATCACTCTTTTGGAGTTTAGTTCTGAGGCAGAGCCCCAAACAGGGAGCCGGCACTCCTCGGTCCTAGCTCAGGGGTGCCCCAGCTGGATGACTTGGGTTTCATTTCTTTGCCAGCTTCCTGGCACTCCCTGCCCTCAGAGGCCCCAAAGGGCAGTGTACAGGGTACCTCGGAGCTCAAGTTCAGATGTCAGCTCTACATGAGTGACATGTAGGTGGGTGGTGACGGGCTCATCTGCCCAGCTTTGTAAAAGCTCATCTCAGGATTGAGTTGAGAATATGCACAGTAAGTGCTCCATAAATGAATGCTATGGCTACCTGATCTTCAAAAACAAGGGCACATTTCTCATTCCTCCGGTCTCTCCGCCTGACTCAGTTGTAAAAACTGAGCTTTGTAAAAACTCATCTCAGGATTGAGTTGAGAATATGCACAGTAAGTGCTCCATAAATGAATGCTATGGCTACCTGATCTTCAAAAACAAGGGCACATTTCTCATTCCTCCGGTCTCTCCGCCTGACTCAGTTGTATTCTCTGGACTTTGTCAACCTCTGCCACTCTCAGTAAGTGGGCCGACCTCTCACTTGTGCTCTCAGATTAAAGGCAGGGGTCAAGCCGAAACTTACACTTGCAGAAAGGTCAGACCTTTGCCTAGCTCTGGCTGTCACTGCCTGGGGAGTGGGCAGGCTCTTCCTGTGCTCCAGAAAGACTGGACTGAGCTTTGCAATATTCAGGGGTTCATACTTGCACCTTCTGAACAGCCTCCCCTGACCACCTTCCACTTGCACGTGGACACACACCGTCTACCCGGGCCCCTAGTGAAGTACAACCAGTGGTACCAGGCAGGAGCTCAGGGAATGAATGTGCCCATTTTCTGTCCCTCAGCATTGATACTACAAGGTGGGTGGGATTCATTTATTCTCGTTTTCATACCATTTAGTGATTTCTCTGAGTGCCTTCTGTGCTGGGCTTTGTAGGGTTATGCAGAATGAGTGCCAACTAGCTGTTCAGCACAGAGTTGGGCATTTTACTTAGAGTGTCTCCCAGAGTCCTTATAACTATCCTGAGGACGAGATATGATAAATTAGAATCCCCATTTTACAGATGGATTCACTGAGGCTCAGAAGAAAGGCACGTGTCAACTTTTAGGAAGCTAAAAGTCCATTTAAGACAACAGTGAAAAGCACAGAATGAGGCTTTGTGGCTCCCAGCAGAGGTAGCGGTGCTAGGTAAGGGGAGGCTGTGTGGGCTGGGGTTACTATGTGTCTCACCTCACCAAGCAGATAAGATTCCAGTAGGGGCTGAGGGACAGGCTGCTTTATTCTTACCTGCAATCCTCTCCTCTACTGGTTATTTGCTGTGTGACCTTAGGCAAGCACCTCACCTTCTCTGGGCCTGTAAATTACTGCACACTCTTGTGCAGTCCATTTTTGCTTTTTTCTGGAAACTGGCAGCAGATCAGTTGTATGCAGAAAAAAAAAAAAAAAAGCTGTTTATTGGTTCCAGTGCTATCTTTATCCTTCAAGGCCTTCATAAAGGTTTGGGGGTGATGAGGAGGAGTCATGGCCTAGTACAAAGGGCCACTGCCATGTTGAAGAGTCACCACCAATTTGAGGATCCAGCAAAAATTTCTGTGTGTTCACGGGATGGTGCCAGGCAGGTTCTCATGGACTCACAGGCCCAGCCAGCATGATAGGCTGGCTTCACATTGATCTTTTTAGGTACGAGAGTTAACAGTAAGATTTTTTTTTTCACTTTAAAAAAAAAAATTATACTTTTTAAGTTTGGGGTACATGTGCAGAATGTACAGGTTTGTTACGTAGATATAAATGTGCAGTGGTGGTTTCTTGCATCCATCAACAGTAAGATTCTTTATGAGAGGAGAGAGATGAGTGTGTGTTCCGTTGCTAAATAAGAAAACAGATTTTTTAACAGCCAAGTAGATGATCCCTTCTGCTCAAGTTTCTTTTATGAGAAGCACAATCTAGGTATTGAACCATCCTTGAATGACACCCTAGGGACTGATGCAGGGAACCCTGGGTTTTAGCTGTGAGGGGAGAGGGTGCAGTGCCCAGTAGAAGATGTAGGGCAGGATCTTGAGTGTTGAAGGCTGTGTCCACAATTGCTTACAGGTCCATGAAATTGCTACTGCAGCCATCTGCTTACCTGGGCTTCAGGTGGAAGAGCCCCAAGCTTGTGCCTGGACTTTTGGGTCCTCTGGGTTTTACAAAGGGCTTTCCTGTCCTCCAGAGCAGTACCAGCACTGCTCTGCTGGTACTTCGGGGTCTTGGCAGTGGCTACTGTTGTCACCCCATTCCAGGGCTGAGGACCTGAGGCTCAGGGAGGGAGGAGCCTGCCAGAGGTGAGTAGCAGGGTCATCCCACCAAGTGAAGGGGGCAGTCTCCTCCTCCTTGGGCTGAGCTGGCCTTGGCCCCTACCACTGTATGGGGCTTCATGCCAGGGGAACCCACAGTGGGGTTAAACAGAAAGGCCTCCTGGAGGAAGGAAAAGATTCCCAGAGTTCTATGCTTCAAGCCATTTTGGTAAAAAAAAAAAAAACTAATTAGAGGTGACAATGGTGACTTTGTCTGTGTGTTCACTTTTTCCTCCTTCTTCCCCACACCTCCCCCTTCTCTCTGTTCCTCATTTGTTATATCCATGGGAAAACTAGGTAACATTATAATTACTGAAAATATTGTGGGTACGTGGAAGCTGGGAGTAGGGGGTGCCTGAGAGTGCAGGAGGCCCTTTAAAAAAAAATTTTTTTTTTTAGATTTGATTTTATTTTTTTCCTTTCGTTTGGAAACGGAGCCCTTTGCAGTCATGCTGTCACAGTTAAAATAAGGTTTAAATTACAGGCCAGCCCGTGGCTTTTCCCCTTTCTTTCAGAATTTTTGCCAACTTGCAATTTACTTAATGAAATCCTGCTATTCCGTTTAACAGGGATATTTTTTGCAGATGTTGATTTAACTTAGCTTTGCAAAATATGTGAACTGTACCGTTTCTTTTCCTATTTTTAACGGTTTCAGGATTCTAGTTCAGCAGCTCCACTGGCGCTGCCATGCCAACAGTGGTGTTTACTCCCATCCCTTGAAAATATTTGTTTTCCATCGTTCTGTCTGCCCTCCCCTCCGTCCCACACACCCGCAAAGGGGAGGGTCCCGTACACATGGCAGAATCTGCCAGTGGAGGTTGGACTGGTGGGGCCAGAAGGGATGCCAGAGTTTCCAGTAGGACACCAAATCGTCTTGGGTTTGAGGAAACCAAAGCCCAGTGTGGGGAATTAACTTGCCTGAAGTCACACAGTGAATCCGGGGCAGAGTGGTTTGCAGCATGAGCTATGTCCCCTGCACAGAGGTGAGGGCGGAGGGTGGGAGATGCTACCCCTGTGGCTGTTTTGGCGGTTTCTTCTCCCTGGGAAGACTCCTTCCTCTTCCCCTACAGGGAGCTTTGGGCCTGATGATCGTATGTTGGGAGGGAAGTCCCGCCTCACGTCTCCCTGAGACGGTTGTGGGCAGTGGAAAAACTCCGACTGGGAGTCCCTAGGCTTTGGGTTAGCAATGGGGAGCTTCTGTTGCTGACTAGCTCTGTGTCCTGAGGACATTGCTTAATCTCCTCGAGCCTCAGTTTCCCCATCTGTAGTGTAGGTGATAGTCCTCATCTCGAAGCAACACCATAGGATCTAATAGAGGGGGCTGGTGCGAGACACAGCAAACACAGCAGACGTCCAGGGAACACTATAAACGTCCTCACCATCTGCCAACTCTTGATACCCAGGGTACAGAAGGAGGCGTGGTGTGCAGCCCCGGCCTGCCTCTGAAGGAGTGAAGCTGGTATCTAGGGGTGTTAGACATAGCAAGAAATGCCACTTTACTTTTGGCTTGGGGACCCCCTCCAGCCACCCTTTCTTTAAGGAGGAGTCCCCTGGAATAAGGGGGTTCATGTGGACTCAGGAGACAGTGGACACATTAGCCCCAGGGAGTGAGCAGAGGCCAGAGATGGTGTGGGCTGGCTGGAGGCAGAGCTGAACGCAGGCTAACTTTGGAGGGGCGTCCAGTGGGACCCTCAGGCTAGGTCTCCCTGCTTCCCAGGCCAGGGGCTGCTCTGCCTTGATGCTGGCCCCTTCTGGCTCTTGTCCCACAGTCTCTTGAAGGTCCTGCCTGGCTCTGACACTCTGGGGAGGACTGAAGAGAATTCTGAAGGTGGGCCCCCCTCCTCCGGCAGAGGTGCGAGGGTAGCAGTTCAGTGCCTGGAGGGGGTCTGGCCAGGGCTTCCCTGAGCACTGCATTCTGCTCACACAGCCTGGATGCCAGAACGTCCAGCAAGCCTTGAAGGAAGTGCTGGCAGGAGAAGAGAGTGGCATGGAATGCGCTGGGTGTCCTGGGCACCACAGTAGGCTCTGCAGACGTGGTGCTGGTGGCCTGACTAGGGGCAGCAGGGATAGCTCTCAGGCATGCGTGCCTGCCTCAGACAGCACTTTCCTGTGGCCACCAGCAGAGCCCAGAAGGGCCAGCTTCTTGTTGGTCTGATGGACTGGGTGTGGGACCCTCCTTAAAGCAAACTCCACGCACGTTTACTCCATGGATAGAAAGTTGTTGTTGTTGTGTGTCTGTGGGTGGACGCGGTGGCAGGAAAGTGTGACTGGAACTTTTGCTGACCTGAGAATTAGTCACAGAAATCCTTGTACACTCATGACTCTTGGTTCTTGAAAACTCTTTTTTATTATTAATATGAAATAATACATGATTATGTAAGTAGTGTAGTGACATTCTCTCTATATAGGATTTAGACATACTGCTAAAGCAGAAGCCTCTCTTTCTTCCCCATCCCATTATCTTCCTGAGAGGAAGTTCCAAAGCTCAGCAGGATGGAAACAACAACAAAACATAAATGTCAAAAAACATAGAACAGCATGGCAGGTCCAAATACTCATAACAATAAATATGAATGTGTTAAAATAATCTATTAAAAGATAAATGCTCTTGGGGCTGGGCGCAGTGGCTTACGCCTGTAATCCCAGCACTTGGGAGGCCGAGGTGGGCGGATCACATGAGGTCAGGAGTTCGAGACCAGCCTGACCAACATGGTGAAACCCCGTCTCTACTAAAAGTACAAAAATTAGCCAGGCATGGTTGCAGGTGCCTGTAGTCCCAGCTGCCTGGGAGGCTGAAGCAGGAGAATCACTTGAACTTGGGAGGCAGAGGTTGCAGTGAGCCGAGATTGTGCCTGGGCAACAGAGCGAGACTCCATCTCCAAAAAAAAAAAAAAAAAAAGCTAAATGCTCTCAGATTTTGTCTTTATACATCCAGCTGCATGCTAATCTAGAAGAGACACACCTTAACAAAATTATGGAGAAAGGTTGAAACTGAAGGGAATGGGGAGAAAGCTTACTAGTCAGTGCTGAAGAAAAAGAAAGCAAGAGAAGCAATATTAATATGAAGTAATAAAATTCCAGGCAAAAAAGCAGGAACCGAGAGGCATATTCTATAGAGTTCAGAGCAAACTTCTGTAAAAAAGATAGTAAACATTTTAGGCTTTGCAGGCCACACAGTCTCTGTTGCAACAGTTCAGCTCTGCCACTGCAGCCTGAGAACGTCTATAGATAATACATAAAACAGTGAGTATGCCTCCGTTCCAACAGAAGTCGGTCAAAACAGCTGGCAGGCCAAATTTCTCTTTTGCGGATTCCTTATTTATATAGAAACCAAAATGATCTATAAGGTATAATAATCAAGTGTGTTTGTACACCTGACAACGTATCTTTGAAATACCTAAATCAAAAATGGACAGAAACAAGAGAATTTGATAAACCCCCAGAAAAGTGGGGCTTTTTTTTTTTTGAGACGGAGTTTCGCTCTTGTTACCCAGGCTGGAGTGCAATGGCACGATCTCGGCTCACCGCAAGCTCCGCCTCCTGGGTTCAGGCAATTCTCCTGCCTCAGCCTCCGGAGTAGCTGGGATTACAGGCACGTGCCACCATGCCCAGCTAATTTTTTGTGTTTTTAGTAGAGACGAGGTTTCACCATGTTGACCAGGATGGTCTCGATCTCTTGACCTCGTGATCCACCCGTCTCGACCTCCCAAAGTGCTGGGATTACAGGCTTGAGTCACCGCGCCCGGCCAAGTTGGGCTTTATAATCATGCTTTCAGAAGTGGACAGACCTAGTGGACAGAGAGAGAGAGAGGAAGAAAGAGATAGAGATAGAGAGAGAGAGAGAGAGAAATATTCATGAACAACACAGTCAACTTTTTTTGTTTCAATGCCTTTTGGGGTACAAATAGTTTTTGGTTACATGGATGAATCGTATAGTGGTGAATTCTGAGATTTTAGTACACCTGGCACCTGAGCAGTGTACACTGTACCCAATATATAGTACACCCTCCTCCCATCCTCCCTGCTACCCCCAAATTCCCAAAGTCCATTATATCATTCTGTATGTCTTTGCATCCTCATAGCTTAGCTCCCACTTATAAGTGAGAACATACAGTATTTGGATATCCATTCCTGAGTTACTTCACTTAGAATAATGGACTCTAGCTCCATCCAAGTTGCTGTAAAGGACATTATTTCGTTCCTTTTTATGGCTGGGTAGTGTTCCAAGTACCACATTTTCCTTATTCACGCATTGATTGATGGGCAGTTAGGTTGGTTCTGTATCTTTGCAATTGTGAATTGCATGTGGCACAGTAAATTTGACGATCTGCATATGCATATGTTTATAGATGTTTGTCCCACTGTACTTTGCTGCATATTTGTTCATTCCTTTTCTTTCTTTCTTTCTTTTTATTTTTTTGAGATGGAGTCTTGCTCTGTTGCCCAGGCTGGAGTGCAGTGGTGCAGTCTCGGCTCATTGCAGCCTCCACCTCCTGGGTTCAAGCGATTCTCCTGCCTCAGCCTCCTGAGTAGCTGGGATTACAGGCGTGTGCCACCACATCCTGCTAATTTTTTGTGTTTTTAGTACAGTTGGGGTTTTACCATGTTGGTCAGGCTGGTCTCGAACTCCTGACCTTGTGATCCACCCTCCTAGGCCTCCCAGAGTGCTGGGATTACAGGCATGAGTCCCTGTGCCTGGCCCACTCCTTTTATTTTGTAAACTAGAGTGGTCTGTCTCACCTTTGAATAGGCTTCACAAATAAAGACCAGGAACAAAAGCTCTGAATGTTTAGTGCTTTGTACAGTCCTAAAGTTTGCTCTCGTAGAATCCACCTGTCTTCTAGTATTATTCGCATCCACTTGTCAGCACCCGGTGGGATCCAGAGATCCAGAGGCAGTGTAAACAGGGTCCCTGCCCTCTGTTGGGGTGTGCATACCTGAACCTGGGAACTGGTTGGGTCCTGGTTCTCCTTGCTCAACACCTTGCCATCCCTGTGCCCACAACACAGGAGCTTTTCCTGGCCAGATAATCAGGGCTTTGCGTGGTCTGTTCTTCACTAGCCCTTATGAGGTTCCGCAGTCTGGTCAAATGAGACCATTCTGGCCTTGTCGTCTGCCCGTGTGCCTCTGCCCATGCCATTCCCCACACCTGGAATGCCACTTTTCCTCCCCATCCCTCCCACCGTCCCTGCCACTGCACTCAGCCTTCAAATCCCTGATTGTTAACCTTCCTTTCTTGATGGATGTGATGTCCCTCTGTTCCTTGCCTTGCTGCCCTCATTTATAATACTGTTTTGTGGTCACACCCTTTCTTCCTGTTGGACTTGGAGCTTTGCTGGCAGACCTGTGTCTCGGTCTCCAGGTGCCCTATGCAGAGCAGTACCGTCATGGGTGCTAGGGACTGCCTGTTGAATCCAGAGAACAGAAGGAAGGCAGCTTTTGGGGGAAGACTCTGCATGCCAGAGCAGAAGTCACACTGGATGTTTGTGAATCCCACGTCACCGGTGACTTTGAAAATTCAGAACGTCTATGTTGTAGGGTTGTTGAGAGAACTAGGGTGTGCTTGGCACATGACAGGCTTAAAGGACTTGTCAGCGATTAATACTTCAGCCCTATTCCAGTGATTCATCCTCATGGCTGTTCCTGGTCTCCTGTACCTGAGGCCCAGAGAGGCTGAGGCATTCATCCCAGACAAACAGCTAGGAAGTGGCAGAGCTAGGGTTTGAACTGTGGGCCTTGACTCCAAATCCCACAGGGAGGTACACACTGTCCCAAGGGCCTGTCCTCAAACACACCCAGACATACTCATCAGGGCCATCCGCGACGGCTCCAGAGTGTCGCCTTCCCGGCCAGTCTCCCAGGCTTGGCACTGGGACCAACCATGTTTCCATCTCATGCTATGAAGTGAACTTGGTTTGATCTCCTTCCTGCCCGTGTCATCCCTCCCTAGAGGAAGCTAGCTCCCTCCCCACCATGCCAGGCCGTTGAACCCTCCTCTCGAGGGATCATGACATATCAAAAGGGGCCTCCTAAATCTTGTTAAAAACATAGATTCCCGGGCTCCACCCAGGACCCATGAATCAGAATCTCCAGGGGCGGGGCCTGGGAATCTGGACACCAGGGCAGGAGAAACACTGCCTCTTTTAACCCTTTTATTTTTCAGTCGAAGAAGCTGGAACTCAGAGGGGCGTCTGCCTGGCCACGAGGCCCAGTGAGGCTGGGAGCCGGGAAAACCCCTCTCTGGGCTCTTACCTGGTCTGTGGCTTCTGTTACTTCCTAGCACTGTCCCCGTCCCTCCTGCCCCACCCTCAGCCTCAGGATCTCTAGTGGCCCCATACAATGCAAGGGGTTGTGAACGGGCGTGCAGAGGCTTTCTGGAAACCAGGCTCTGCTCTCAGACTTCCTGTGTCTTACAATGTTATCTTCAGAATAGGAAACTTTGCCCCATTTTTGCAACGCACATCCTTTGCCTGAGAGTCGGTGGTGGTGCTGGCCAGCCGGGGCGGGTCACTTCTCAGGCACAGGCGGGGAGTTGTTCCGACAGCAATGCAAGGAAGGACTCTCTCCCTTCTACCCACAAGAACAAATAAACAGACCATTTTGCAAAAATAATTCATGTTGGCTGGACTCACCAGGATTATTTGTCTCCGTTCCTTGGGCCTGGTGGTATCTAGGACGGGGGCCCTTCCTCGGAGGCAGCAGCCCTAGCTGTAAGGCCCTACCCTCCTGGATGACCTTGGATGAGTGATCTCTGCTCTCTGAGCCTTAGTTCCCTCTTCTGTAAAGGGAGGAGGTCAGGCTGAATGATCTCCAGCCCAGACATTCCCAAGGAATGCTTTAGATTCCCCTGACTTCCTCCAGGTTTCTTTGAAATACGCACGCTGTTGCTGCTAGACAGTGCATTCCACAGCACCCTGTACTTTTCAGAGCTTCTGCCAACCCAAGGGTGGCATGCCCACCTCACGCCATGACAGTCACATCACCCACTGGGGTGGTGTGTGGATTCCTCAGACACCAGAGTCCATTTTGAACTGGGAACAAGGAAGTGATGCTCAGAACTCCCAGGCTGGCATGTCTCCAGGCTTGCAGTCAGCTCAGTCCTGGGCGACTGCTCGCCTCCTGCAGGCCAGCAGCAAAGAATGTTCGTGTTCTTCTTCCAGTCTGAGGGAGGGCTATTTCTATGTGAGAGAAAAAAATAACGCGTGTATCGCCCACTAAAGAAACTTGGAACTGACCAGCAGGAAGGAATGATGCTTACAGAAACAAATTTCCTTTATTTCCTTGGACTCCCACATTATTTTCTTCTCTCTCCACCTCCAGTCCTCCGTCACCACGGCCTCCATCGTCCCTCCCGTGTGCCTACGTCGGTGCATCCTTGCACACAGTAGGCGCTTAGCAAGCGGGTGAGAAGGGTCCAGTCTCCCAGGGAAACGCCTCTCTGGCACCTCAGTGGCCCTTCTGCTGGCTGAAACCCAAACCCACAATGAAGGGTTCTTGAAAACATCCTACCCGCTCTTTCCCCTCAGGGAATTTGCTTCCAGGGTTTCTGGATGGAGCTCTCTTGTGTTCAGGGCCTGGGCAGCCCTCTGTGTGGGGGGGTGGGGGTGGGGCAGGAGCACTCTCTGGAGTGGGGCTTTGGGGGAGGTAGAGGTGGTCAGACTCCAACAAGGAGGACCAGCTGGGAAGTGGCTCTGTGTGGGTCTGCCAGTTTTAGAGTAAATGCCATGAGGGAAAAGAGGGCTGAACCTGGTGGATGCTCAGATTTCAGGCATACGGCTGAAGAATCCTTCCTGCCAAACTGTACTGTTGATGAAGGGTCAGCTTCAGAACCCATGGTGTCTGTGGCAGAATGTCCATCTGGTGGCAGGGTGCATGCCCAGTGCCAAGCCCCAACTGCAGTGCTTTTGTTGGTCTTACCTGCTAGCAGTTTTTGAAGCCCAAGGGGAAGATGCAGAGGAGTTGGTAGAGAGAGAGAGAGAAAAAGGAGTTCACCAATACACCTGGCTTCCCTGTTCTAAAGGAGGCGTTGTCCCCAAGGACACAGCAGGGAGATCCCTGCCAGTCTTGGGATCCCCTTCTGAGGCGCTTCCTTTACCCAGTGGGTGCGGTGAGGGTCTTGTTGAGCCAGAAGCTGTCCAAAGTGACCTCAAGGCAAACAGCAGCAGGGCCCCCTTGCACAGTGGGCTCGGTGAGCTCTGCCAGGCACCTCCAGAACAGGAGACAGAAGGAGGAGGGGAAGAGCAGTCTTCCGGCCCGGTGGCCAGGCCTGACTCCCTGCACAAGGTCAGCGTGCCACTCGGAGGGGCTCTGCAGTCCTCAGGGGTCCTCAGGCCCGTGGGCAGCAGGGTAGCACCAGGACAGGGACACCCTGGGGAGACTGGCGGCTCTGGGTCTCCCTGGCATGGCTCCAGCCCCCACGTGCCCAGAGACACAGGCGGTTGCTCCTGACTCGGTGCCCTTGGGGACCGTCCCGGCCGGAACCTGCCATTCTCTCGTCAGTGCCGCCTCCCTGACTTGGCAGGGCAGTCTCCTCGAGCTGGAGCAGCCCTCGGTATTTCCAGCTTGGCCCCCTGCCCACCTCTCTGGGGCCTTGCAGTCTGTCCGTCTCGCGCCAGGACCGACGCACCCTCTCCACTCGATGGCTTCACCACCTCGCCCAGGGCCTCTTCCTGCCACCCCATACTCCCCAGCTTATCTGGGGCCCCTCGCCCGCTCTTCATTACGATTACTGTCCCTCCCAGGGTTGGAAATGCTGCTTCCTCCCAGGGAGAGAACCTGGGGCCCAGCTAACGTGAAAATCACCAAGGAAGCCACAAACGTGGGTTGTCCTTGGTTCACCTACTGCAGTTGACGCCTGAGGGGTTTCCACTCAGGGGTGGGGCCCCACCCTGCCCGTTTGGAAATGCCTGTATTGGCAGGGTCCCCTGGCCAGACGCCCTAGGAAACACTGCTTCTCGAAGATGGGCATGGAGATAACTGGGTGGCATGTTCGCATGCCAGAGCCAAGGGCTGCTGCTCCTTCCCGGGCGGCCCTGAGAACCAGAGCATGGCTGGGGAGCCTCAGCCATCCCTGGGACTTCCTTTCCAGATACACAGAGCAAAGAACAGTGACAGCTCAGGGGCTCCTCACCAATTCAGGCTGATTGGGTGGTAGGCGATTGAAAAGGTTACCGTCTAAGAAACCAGGTTTTGTGATTTCCAAATACCATAGACTGTGATACTAACTGGATATTATTTCCTGTTAGAGGTCATGCAGAGATCTGCTTTCGAGAACAGATAAGAGCGATTTGTAATTGGTATGCCAGTTGTTTATACAGTGCTAGTAGGATAAACAGTTCTCCTGAACCTTATTTATATTTTGCATTTGTTTATCAAAACTTTTTTTTTTTTTTTTTTTTTTTACTTTGACCCAGCTGCTTTCGGAATTATTACAGACTCTGGATTTATGAGTCCTAATTAATGGTACTTTATTGTATGCGCACAGTGATTTATCTTGGTGGGATTCGTGCTTTATCCGAAAGCCTCAGTATGTAGGGAAGGGAAGCCAAGAGACAAAAGCATCCCTTCCTCCCTAGAGTATGTGAAGACATGGGGCCAAGTCATCTGTCTTATCACATCAAAAGCAGATATAACATGGAAGGCAGAAAGCATGAGATTGAAAGACCTTTCCTAGACTGTGTATCCGAAGGTGCTGAGTCCTTGGAGCTGTCACAGTTGACAGCTCGGTGGATACTGTGGGTGAGGTTGACATATACTGTAAGCTGTGTATGTGTCCAGAGGAGGGAGAGGACAAAAACGAGGCTAGGACACTGGATGGCAGTGACCACGTAAGTGTTTGTCCTTGCTGTGGTAGGTTGCCTCTGTCATTGTTGTCCTTCTGTGATCTCATGGCTTCCATCCAGCTAGCAACAAAGGTTCAGCATTGTTGCTGACATCAAGTGCCCATTCTAACTTGTAACTTAAAAGGAGGGAAAGCCCTTTCTCACTTTTAGCAATTAAAGACACTGTGCTCAGATTTCACCCCTGGGTTTCATTGCCCTACTCCATCTCACACCAGGGTCGATCCCTTTGTGTCTCAGGGTGTTTGTTCATGCAAAGGCCTCCTGAAAACTTGACCCAGCAAAAAGGGGTCATACGTCTATCCTCTCCCTCACTACCTCTGAAGACGCTTGAATGACTTTAATAAGGCTGAGTGGCAGCCCTCACCCATGCTGTCCCCTGTACCTCAGCCGCTTGGCACTCTCCCTCATCCAGCGAGGAGAAAGTGAGTGGAGAAGGGGAGAAGCTGCCCCGGCTCTGGCCCAGCCTCAGCACTGCTGCTGAAGTCTTGGTGTCTCCCTTTCCGGCTGGCGAGAATTACCAGAGGGGAGGGCTTGCTGATTTCGCTAATAGGCCCTTCCTACACACAGACCACAGCCCTACTCAGTGGGGGAACAACTCCCCATTTCTTTGTTTCTTTTTTTGTTTGTTTGTTTTTGAAACGGAGCCTCCCTCCGTCGCCCAGGCTGCAGTGCAGTGGCACAAGCTGGGCTCACTACGACCTCTGCCTCCCCGGTTCAAGCAGTTCTCCTGCCTCAGCCTCCCGAGTAGCTGGGATGACAGGCGCCCACCACTACACCCTGCTAATTTTTGTGTTTTTAGTAGAGACGGGGTTTTACCATGTTGGTCAGGCTGGTCTTGAGCTCCTGACCTCAGGTGATCTGCCCACCTCGGCCTCCCAGAGTGCTGGGATTACAGGCGTGAGCCACCGCGCCCAGCCCATCTCCCCATTTCACAGACAAGAGAAACCAAGGTCCATCGTGGCTTTATGATGATGGGGGCATGCAGGTTGGGTTGGTGCTATGGGATGGAGCTGGGAAGGGTGACTTCTGGGTATTCGGGTTTTCTCCTTTTATCTTTATCTCTGGTTTTAGGCGTCCTTGCTTGCAGCAGTGGCCACAAGACAGGGCTGGGATGTTGTGAGACGCTTGATGTAACTCAAAAGGCCCGGCCTGCAAGTTCCCCACTGAGGAGGAAGTGGTTAGGTGGCCAGGAATGCAACCTGCGCCTCCCAGATTAATTAATAATTGAGAGCTGGCCCCCAGCCAGACGGAGCTGAAAGAGATACAGTGAACAAAGAGTGGTTAACTACAGTGGGGGAAGGAAAAGTTTGACTTTGCCTGTGGCTAAAAGGGAAATTCACAATGGCCATGATTTATGGGCTGAATTACTCAGGATCCTCCTTAGTGAGCCTGAGTTGGGCATGTGCTCCAGGAATGCAGACGCTGGCGTCCTGCAGGGCCATTTGTGCCCATGGGGAAGGGAAGAGGAAGGAATGGGGGGCAGGGGGCAGGCGCCAGCCTCGTGGAGGAGGCGCGAGTCATACCCGTGGGAGACCTCAGGGAGAGGGACTGTGCTGACTGCCAGTTGGAACTAGGTACAGGCTAGAAGTAGAGCCCCGTTCAGGACGGACTCTGTGAAGAGAAATGAATGGCAGGAAGAATGGCTGCGGAGTCTGGCTGCCCTGGGTTCGGATTGGGGCTTGTTGGCTGTGTGACCTTAGGCAGGGGGCTTAACCTCCCTGAGCCTCCATTTCCTCCTCTGTAAAATGATACCTGCCTCCTAGGATTGTTCTCAGCATTGAAGGAGATGGGGTGTGTGGACACAGGTGCTCAGTAGCCACTGGATTCCCATAGGAGACCCAGAGACGACAAAGGGTGTCTGCAGTACCCTAAGCAAGGTCCCTACTTAGCGAATCTTTGCCAATGTTTGCTGGGCCCATGCATGTAAGTTGCTTGCTAGGTAGACTCTACCCAGCAAGGCTTCCCTGTGATTCAGGAAAGGCACCCCCTCCTCCCACCTATCACGTAGGTCCCTGTAGCTGCAAACAGCCCTCCAGAGGGGGAGACCATTCTAGAAGGCACTTGGGCATTGCCATCATCAAGTTCAGCCCAGATGTCTCTCTGGGACTCTTGTCTTCTCTAGAAGAAGTTTACAGTTATGAACTGTATCATGGAAAACATGGCATGCCCATCTTCACTGAAAGATTAACCTTGGGGATAGAAGACCAAATAGAAGCTGGTGGCGATTGTGATTGATGCCTCATTATTGTTGCTGTGTTGGTCTTAGTCACACAGTGTGTGCTTTTACCCAGAAACAGGCTAAAGAATCACTCTGAGAAATACGAAAACTGTTACTGAGATAGTAACTCACCTTCTCCAAGATGCTGGGCGAGTGGCAGTGGCAACGGAAGGAACATCTGATCGCTTTGTCATTAACCTTGTGGGCCACGGGGCAGTCACCAAACCTCTGAGCTTTATATTCCATAAGCTAAAACAAGGTCATTCATGAATGGGCTTGCAGAATTGGGAAACCTTCCACAGTTCAAAAGAATACTCCCCCTATTACCATCTATGAGGATAGAACCACCTTCTTGGCATGGGCTGTGGGAACCAAGCTTGGCCTCCTCCTGCCTTGGAAACCAGTCTTGGACTTGGGGTAGAGGTGTAGGTCGTGGGGTCTCTGCGGGGCTGTGTCTGCCTATTGGCCTGGTGGGATGGACGTACTGGTTGGCCGTCTCTCCCTCCTCTGCACCCTTCACCCCGATCAAACAAGGCAGCTCTTTCGTGGCAGCTTGGATGCTTGGACATGGATGCATCGAGCAGCTTCAACTTGCCTGCACAGTAGCACAGCCACAGAGAATAGACGGGTAGCCATGGCCGAGCCGTACACTTCTGCCAAGCCAGTAGGGCATTTTGCAACATTTTTGTTGGGAACGCTTAAGTCTTATGTTACTGCATTCTCTGCAGTAAATATTAGTATTTAATTGTGGATTAATAATCTCTCCAGTCAATATTAGCCTTTTGCTAATTATAAAGCATTCCTGTTTGTTCCAGAAATAGCCCAAGATCTATCGAGGCAATCCTCACTTTAAGAAAATTCAGTGCATAGACCTCTGCATTCACCAAAGAGGTGTGGATTAAAAGGCTATTTTAAAGGAAAGGATTTAATGCAAGAATTATTATCTAGTGCCCCATTTTTGTACTTTTAATTTTGGAGTGATTATTCCAAGCTGCATCTTTTTTTTTTTTTTTTTTTGAGACACAGGGTCTTGTTCTGTTGCCCAGGCTGGAGTGCAGTGGTGCAGTCACGGCTCACTGCAGCTTCGGCTTCCTGGGCTCAAGTGATTCTCCCAACTCAGCCTCCAGAGTATCTGGGACTACTGGAGCATGCTACCATGCCTGGATAATTTTTTTTTTTTTTTTTTGGGTAGAGATGGGAACTTGCTATGTTGCCAGGGCTGATCTCGAACTTCTGGGCTCAAGTGATCCTCTCACCATGGCCTCCCAAAGTGTTGGAATTATAGGCGTGAGCCACCACATCCAGCCTATATCTTTAGTGTAAAACGAGGCAGGTATATCTGACTTGCAAAGGTCACACGATTCTGTCTAGTTGGTAAATAAGAACAAACTGGTGTTAGATGAGGCTTGCGTTTGAGAGTTTGCAAATGAGAAAACCAGCTCCTCCACCCCATTCTTTGCTTTTCCATTCAAAGCCATGTTCCCTGTCCCATTTACCTTCATAGACTTAGTAAGCCAGAGAAATTAAATCCACCCCCATTGCCAGGTAAGATGACTTGTAGGCTTTAGGGGATTTTATTTTATTTTGTTCCACTAAAACAAGCCTCACACATAGTAAGCTAATTTGTCATTCTGTTAACTAGGCTGCATCATGAGGATCAGCCAATGGGGATAATGGTTCTCCCCACCTACCTAACATCCTGACGTCTGAGCATCAGTAGTACCATCTGTTCAATGGGAACAATATTGCCACAGTGCCATTTTCAAACCTGGGGCTGGGTTTGAAAGCAGGCAGATGACTTTCCAAAACCCCTTCTAGCCTCTGAATTTTTATATTCAGTTCCCCATTGCTGAGAGCACCTCTGTTAGGCCACACAGTACCAGGTCCTTGGAGAGGAGAGGAGAGATCAGGCCAGCTGAATCCCAGGCCATCCCGCTGGTGGATGAGTTGGGTGGAGACACATACCCTCTGTTGACAGCAGAAATTAAAGTGTCACAGAAGAGGGGCGTGTGATTCAGACCCAAGGGCTTTCCAAAGGAGGTGACAGTGGTGTCTGGATGGTTTAGCAAGTTTCTGACAAGTATGGGGAATGGGGAAGGAAACTCATGGTCACCCGAGTCCTGGTTACTGTTGTCAGGCCCTTCTCTAAGTACCTTAACCCCTGTGAGTTAGGTAATCTCCTGGAGGAAACCACCCCTTGGCAGGGCCTGCTCCATGGGTGTTCCATGTATGGGGTAACTCAGGGCTCTTGCTTGGAAGGGGTCTCTGCTTAACTTAATGCTCTGCTTTCGCCATTTTGAAAATCTTAATAATTTTGGAACAAGGGGCTCTACATTTTCATTTTTCACTGGGCCCTCAAAATTAGGTAGCTGGTCCTGGTTCTCAGAGATGTGGTCACCTGCCCACAGTAACATGGCTGTGAAGATTTGCACCAGTTCACCTCTCCATCAACTGTGGTCTCAGGAAGCATTCCAGATCAAGAGAGTGGGATGGATGAAATTCACACTGAGTGTGGCAGGAGATGGTGAGGCCAAGCATTTGAGGGTGCTGGGTTGTGGGTACCTTACCTGGTTACCTCCTGGGACGTTTCTGCACCAGTGTGGGTGCCTGTTCCTGAGAGCTGAGACAGGCTAATTGAGGGCAATTTTTAGGTACTTTGCTTTTATGGCTTTATATTGGGTCTAAGAAGTCTAAGGTAGTAGGTTTTCCCAAAAAACACATTGTATTTGAGAAACACACATATTTTGAGATGGAGTCTCACTCTGTCGCCCAGGGTACAGTGGCGCTGTCTCGGCTCACTGCAACCTCCACCTCCGGGGTTCAAGCAGTTCTCCTGCCTCAGCCTCCCGAGTAGCTGGGATAACAGGTGCCCAGTTAATTTTTGTCTTTTTAGTAGAGATAGGGTTTCACCATGTTGGCCAGGCTGGTCTTGAACTCCTGACCTCAGGCGATCCACCCGCCTTGGCCTCCCAAAGTGCTGGGATTACAGGTGTGAGCCACCACGCTGCGCTGAGAAGCGCTTTCTTGAAGCATACCATCATCTGCTACAAACCGGCATCCCTGCACCTCTGATGCATGCCCAAGCTGTCCCTCTCTGAACCCCTAAAGGGCCAATTTTGTGTCTATGGTCTCAGATTAACCAGGGACATCAGGGTTGTGTTCAGTTGGAGAAACTGGGCATTTAATGCCTGATGTAAGAGTGAATCTAGCAGTTTGGCCATAGGCAGTGCAGACCCACAGGCTGGGAGGATTTGGGGGCCCCTTCCCATCTCACAACTGCCACCTGGGAACCAAGGTACCCAGCTTCATTGTCTTGTACACTGTCATTTTAGAATCTTTCCAAAGGCAATAATGAAAGCAAGGCTTTCCCACCCCAGGTGGTCTCTGAGTAAGAAAACAAACAAACACACTCCGGAGTCTGACTTTGTGTTAAAACAAAAGAGGACTTGGAATGGGAGCAAAGTTCAGAGGCTTTTGTTGCAGAAACTGGTTCCTTCTCAAAACTGGGGCTGATTTTATAATCTGCTTATCTTGCCCTGGCTCTCCCTGTCCACCCTCCTTCCCGCCAGGACACAGGGAACCAGAGTTCCCCCACCGGGGCTCCTTTTCTTCCCAAGGGCCTGAGGGGCTCCCTGTTTGCTTGCCAGGTGGTCTTGTCCTTTTCAGGCTTAAGTTGTTGGGGTTTCTTTTAAGAGGGCAGCACCACTGTTTCTGGTGCAGAGTCTGATGGATGCGTCCTTTGATGCAGGAGATAGCTCTGCCACCAGCCTCCGTGTGGCTCTTCGCAGCTACAGCTGCCTGCAGAGAGTGCAGTAAAGAAGGGAGCCTGTACCACAGAGCTCCAGGACCTGGAGAGAACAGTCATGCTGCCTGGGCCCTGGACACCCAGAACAGTCTTAGCAGGGCCAGATGGGTGAGCTGCAGGTAGAGGCATGCTTATGGGAGTGGGGCCCCAGGTTTGATCCTCTGGTGGGTCCCCTTGCCATTGGAGTGGTAAGGCCTAATAGCTCCTGGGGGAACTGTCTGTGGAGGAGACACTGAGCAGACCCGTGTATTAGAACCTGGGCAAAAAAGCTTGTTTTGTGTCATTGCAAGATGAGTTCATCTGTTCAGGATTTGTTTGAGTACTGCAAGAGATAAAAGAATGGAAACCTTACCCATCACAGCCCAGGCCACCGCTTTGTTCCGCCAGAGACGCGTGGTGCCGAACAGGCTGCCGTCGGGGCGCCGAGGCTGAAAGAAAGGCCTTTCCGTAGAGAAAAGCCTGCAGAAGACGCTCAGTCTCCAGAAGGCTGGGTACAGCCCAGCCAGGTGGCCTTTGACCGTCAGGACAGCCCAGATCACTCCTAAACCCCTCCTGCAACTGGGGGACTCTGGATACCACCCCCAGAGAGCTCAGGGAGCATATGACAGCACCAAGGAGGGCCCAGTGGAGAGACAGTGGGCTCAGGGGCAGGCTGGTCCATCAGGATTCCTGTGCTGCACTCTGACTTTGGGTCTGTCCTGAGGATGGGGATGATTCTGCCTCCTGGACTTGCACAGTTCAAAAAGGATCATGAATGAAGAGTGTAGAGCGCCTCCCACTCCCCAGGGACTATCCAGGGCTAGTAACCCTTTTCCAAGACGAATTATCATGAGTGTAGCCCATCTACGAAATACTCATTTTTGCATTTTAGAGGGGCAGAATGTTTGAGTGTGGGGGAGAAACTAAAAAGCCAAAAAGCGGCCAGGTGTGGTGGCTCACACCTGTAATCCCAGCACTTTGGGAGGCTGAGGTGGGAGGATCACCTGAGGTCAGGAGTTCGAGACCAGCCTGACCAACACGGAAAACCCCATCTCTACTAAAAATACAAAATTAGCTGGGCATGGTGGTGCGCGCCTGTAATCCCAGCTACTCAGGAGGCTGAGGCAGAAGAATTGCTTGAACCCAGGAGGTGGAGGTTGCAGTGAGCCAAGATTACTCCATTGCACTCCAGCCTGGGCAACAAAAGTGCAACTCCATCTCAAAAAAAAAAAAAAAAAAAGCCTAAAAGTGTGTTTACAGGGCTGCATAGGGGGCCAGAAATAGCTGTTAGGGCGTGGTATTTGAAAAGCCCACTGCCCTCCCAGGAAGGTGGACAGCATGTCTCGGGGGCAGTGTCATCAGCGCTATCACCCCTGAGGACCCCTTTTAACGTCCAGTATTTGCTGAACCCCCACGTGATAACTTGGAATGGACGTGGCTGGCTTCTTACAGCATGCTCTCTGTGCCATTGCCCTGACGTCCTCTCGGATTGTGCAGCCCACACGTTGCAACCGCAGGAGTAATGCAAGGAGTCCACGCCTCTAAGCCTAGATGGATGGAAGCTCAAATCCCACTTTGCAGCTTCCTGGCTGAGGAGTTGGGATATGTTTCCAGACTTTCAGGTCTCAGCTGTCTTATCTTAAGATGGGAGAATTGGCTGGCGCAGTGGCTTACACCTGTAATCCCAACACTTTGGGAGGCTGAGACCGGTGGATCCTGAGGTCAGGAGTTCAAGACCAGCCTGGCCAAGATGCTGAAACTCCATCTCTACTAAAAATAAAAATTTGCCAGGCGTGGTGGCAGGCACCTGTAATCCCAGCTACTCGGGAGGCTGAGGCAGGGAATTGCTTGAACCCAGGAAGCGGAGGTTGCAGTGAGCCGACATAGAGCCACTGCACTCCAGCCTGGGCGACACAGCGGGACTCCATCTCAAAAAATAAATAAATAAAAAGATGGGAGAATGAATGTTGAGGTAGTGCATTTTAAGGGTTTCAGACGCTGCCTGTTATTTGGTAAGGGTTGCTTAAATGTGAGCTAGTTTATTACATTATCATGACTACTATTACTTCCCCTTGATTCTCAACTCCACTGGCAGATACTATGTTTGCAGGTGTTACTACCGAATATGAATACCCTTATGAACTATACAGGCCGAGTCACTCTATCATATAATTTATATACATATGTAAATAAGGCTGCATGGTGGTAATAATATTAGTAATCATAAATGATGCAATGCCTCTTTTGAGCCAGGTATTGTTTGACACACTTGAAATTAATCCTGACACCCTGATGAAGTAACCAGTGATTGTATCCCGGTGTTACAGGTTAGGAAACTGAGGCCTAGAAGGGTGAAGGCACTTGCCTAAGATTTCACAGCTGCTGAGTGGCAGAGCTGGGATTCACACGCAGGCACCTTTGCTCCTGAGTCCATGCTTGTAACCCTATGCAGGAGACATCCTGGTCCCAGCTGGGTTGCTAATTTCCACTGTGATCTTGGCAAGTCACTTTACCTCTGGGCCTGTTTTTGCACTTCAGCCATGTGGACTGCACGTTCCTCCGTGTCCCTCCTCCTGATGCTGTCACTCGGCCTCCCTGTTCCCGTCACACTCCCTGTCTTGTGGGTGTTCGTCCACCCCCAGCAGACCAGCTGAGCAGCTGTCTGCAGGGTGGTGGCCAGTGTAGAGCCCAGCCGCCAAAAGAACCCCGAGGTGGGCCCTGTGCAGGCAGGCTGCGGTGGTGGCCAGACCGCCCGTGATGTAATGACCGATTAGGAACTTCCCCTTGGAAGCTGGACTTCCTCTAGGAGCCAAAGGTGCTGGAGTTGAGGTTGGGGGTGGGGAGGGGTGGGTGGGAGGGAACAAGAGGAAACTCCTGTCAGCTGGGCCCAGCTTTTGGAAAGAGCTCAGCAGAGAGGCTCGTTCTAAGCCGTTGACCATTAACAGGGCCCTCTACATATTGCTTCTCTGCTTTTACTACCGGAGCCCGGTAGATAAAGAACTGATCTTCCCCTCCTTTCACAAAGAAAAGAAAAAGAGCATCTAATTAATGCTGCATCTCTAGACTTGCTGCAAAACCTGAAGCCATTTCTGTAGCTTAAAATGACAAAGGAGACTTAAGTGGAAACTCCTTTTTCCCTCTAAGTTTGATAACAAAAACTACTTATCTAATGGGCAAACAAGGCTTTAAAAGGGGTGTTAGGTTAACCAGATGCAGGGCCACGTAATTACTCCCAGGCCTGGAAGCCACAGATGAAAAGCTGCCGGTTGGACAGGAACTTGAAGCCACAGGCATGACACGGGACAGAAGAAAGGAGTTTTCCAGGGGGGTGGGAGGCCTCAGTGCAGCCCTGTGCAAAGGAGATTGAAAAAGCCAGCCCTGGGCCCCTCTTCAGCTCTGCCACCAACTTGCTGGGTGACCCTGGGCAAGTCACTTAACCTCTCTGGGCTTCTGAGACTTCGAGTACCTCTTCTTCGCTCTCAGTGGGGTCTGGGCCTGTCTGCCCTTGTTTCTGGCCCATTAACGAGGGGCTGAGTGGGTCCCTTTCTGTGCAGCCCTAGAGAACCACCTGGGTGGCTGCTGTGGCCCAGGTGGGTGTGAAGCAGCAGCAAAGACTTGGAAGGTGAAGGAGCAGGGACCGCCAGCCTGACCCCCGAAGACCCGGAGGACTCAGGCTCAGCCTCCCGAGAATGGCTTGAACCCTGGAGTCTAAGCTGGGCACGTCGCTGGTTCCTGCAGGGGATGGCTGAGTCCGGGGCAGTCTGGCCAAAAGGAAAGCGGGAAGGCGGAAGAAAGCAGGCTGCAGTTTGTGCTCAGGCTTTTGGAGCATGCAGTCCACGGGGGAGCACACAGGAACGTTCCTGGCCTTTGTTTTGACAGAAAACTGCTGATTCGAAGAAGCAAAAGGCTTTTCTTGGGATTTCAGCACTCCCCGCCTCCCTCAGACTGCAGTCAGCCCCCTTGGTGCCCCCGCGCCCCCACAAAATTACATGTTGGGCTCACAGCACCCTCCCTGGGCAGAGAGGCCAAGAGGAAAGAATGCTAGCCACGGAGGGGCCGATTTCTGTGCAGGGGAGAAGGCCTATTGTTGGGGCCAGTCGCCTCCTCCTCCTCCTCGGCACAGACAGCCACCACCCTCTGGTGGCAGGAATGTGGGTGCCACTGAGAGCCAGGGAACAGGGCTTGTCCCCTGAGCCACTGTGGAGCCCTGCTGGGGCCACTCTAGGACAGCCACAGGATTGCCACTTTCTTCTTTTTGATTTTTCAAGGTATCATACCTAAAATGAGATCCACAGCTCTTAAGTGTACAGGGTGTGGCTTTTTACAGCACAGATGCCCAAGTTCTCATGGTTCCAATCAAGAAATCAGACATTTCCATCATGCTGGAAAATTCTCTTATGCTTCTTCCCAGCCATCTTCCTCTCCCCACTGTTCTGATTGGCTTTATTTATTTATTTATTTATTTATTTATTTTTGAGACAGAGTTTCACTCATGTTGCCCAGGCTCGAGTGCAATGGCATGATCTTGGCTCACTGCAACTTCTGCCTCCTGGGTTTTAGCTCTTCTCCTGCCTCAGCCTCCTGAGTAGCTGGGATTACAGGTGCCCGCCACCACACCTGGCTTTTTTTTTTTTTTTTTTTTTTTTTTTGAGACAGAGTCTTGCTCTGTCACCTAAGCTGGAGTGCAGTGGCGTGATCTCGCCTCACTGTAACCTCTGTCTCCCAGTTCAAGCGATTCTTCTGCTTCAGCCTCCCGAGTAGCTGGGATTACAGGCGTGGGCCAACACACTTGGCTAATTTTTGTATTTTTAATAGAGATGGGGTTTCACCATGTTGGCTAGGCTGGTTTCAAACTCCCGACCTCATGTGATCTGCCCGCCTTGGCCTCCCGAAGTGGTAGGATTATAGGCATGAGCCTCTGCACCCAGCCACTGTTCTGATTTACAGCACCGTAGATTAGTTGACCTTCTCAAGAGTTTTGCCTCAGTGGAAATGCACCATGAACCTTCTGTGTCTGGCTTCCTGCACTCAGCAGGATGCCCTTCAGATTCATGCACCTTGTTGCTGGTGTCAGTAGCTTGCTCCTTTTTCTTGGTGAGTAGTGTTCCACTGGCTGGATGTGCCTAGTTTTTGTTTATCGGTTTTCTGTTGATAGATATCTGAGCGAGTTTCGGTGGTTAGGACTAGAGCTGCTAGTCCTAGGAACGTTAACTAAATCATGGAAATTTAGAGCTGGGGAGAGTAATGATGTCATTGTTCAGATGGGAAGACTGAGGCCAGAGGAGGGAGATGACCTGCTGATCAGGGCCAGGACACAGGACTCCTCCCAGGTTAGTGCCACTCTGCCAGATCCACCCCAGACACAGCTCCTCTCCTCCTCCCCACAGAACCCTCCCAGCAGGACCCAGCAGGACCCAGCAGGGCTGGGAACTAGGCCAGGCCCTGAGCAGGGGGCAGCGAGCGGGAGTTTCGGTCAAAGCTCGGTCATCTTTGATGTTGTTCACTCGGGTCTGACTCCCTGGTATTTATTTGCAATTAAAGAGCTGGTTCCTAATTAGGCTGATGGCTGTGGGAGATGGCGGTGCCACAACCTAAGAGCCACCAGGAGAAAAAGATCCTTCTGCAAGAGACTGTCCCCTCACCTGAGTGGCAGCCCAGGCTTATGACTCAGAGATGTAGCAGGAGGGGCTGTGCAGCTGTGGGAAGTACAGAGGGGAGACCATGGGTTAGGGGGGGCGCCACCTTCTCGTGGTGTCACAGAGAGCATGTCAGCTTGTGTTGGACACCCCACATGAAATCTGAATGCACGTGTGTGAGGGAATGGAGACATTCAGGCATTCATTGCTTTGTTCTTCCGTTCCGTCACTCACTGAGCACCTCTTCCACCCTAGGTGCCAGGCTAATGGCCAAGCCCTAACATTTGTACAATGCTTGGCAGTTTGCAGAGGGCCTTGTCACCACAGTACTATTGAGACCGTCCATAGTGGTGACCCTGGGCCATGACCCCCGGCCCCACTAAAGATCCCTGGCCCCTGAAGGGTAAGGCCAACACCGGGGCCCGTAAACAAGGTAGCTCCTTCCTTCTGCACCCAGCTGATTTTGCTGGAGTTTCCAGAAAATTCAAAATTCACCATGTGTGAATGGTGGGGCACTTTATTAGGAATCAGTGCTTTTACAAACAGGGAGACTGAGGTTTGGGGACATTAGCAGTGTATCGATTGATGGCCACACATCCAGTCCGTGGTGGCAGCCTTAGGTCGGTCTCACTGGGAAACCTTTTAGATCATGCAGCATGGGTTAAAGTAGAATTCTGGGCTCTCAAGTTCTGGCCGTAGGTCTGCCGCCCCCTGCCGTGTGTCCTTGGGCAAGTCCTTCGACGTCCCTCAGGGTGCTGTCTTTGGGGCACCAGATTATTGGACTCCATTTGTGGTCCCAACAGGTCAGTCTCAAGACTAAGTTTTCATTGGTCCATGGTGAAAGAAATAAAAATAAGTTAGAAAATAAGTCTGTACGTGGCAAAATAAAGCAGTGGTAGGTCAGGTGCAGTGGCTCATGCCTGTCATTCCAACACTTGGGAGAACAGGACAGCAGATTGCTTGGGTCCAGGAGTTCAAGACCAGCCTGAGCAACGTGGTGAAACCCTGTTTCTACATTTAAAAAAAAAAAAAAAAAAAAAAAGCTGAGTGTGGTGGTGGGCACCTCTAGTAGTCCCAGCTACTTGGGAGGCTGAGGTGGGAGAATCGCTTGAGCCTGGGAGGTCGAGGCTGCAGTGGTAACCCTGTGTCATTCCCAACTCCCCTGTTAAAAAACGTGTTGGTTTGTGGAAGCCCTAAGTGTTGGGTCTTCCCGGATAAGACAATGTCGGCGGATACTGAAGCTCTGAAGTCCTGAGACTGAGAGCGGGTAGGGGGGTGACAGGGAGGCTGAGAGTGGGTGGCTCCCCCTCCGGATCAGACAAGGGACCTCAGTTTTTACCCACCACCCTTCAGTGCCCAAGAGCCTGAGCCCACCAGCCCACCTGCTGGGCAGGATTCTCACGGGGTGAGGGCAATGTGCAGGTACTGGGACATGTTTTATTTCCTGGCTCCTTCCTTTTTATTAGATTGGTGCAAAAGTAATCGTGACTTTTGCCATGGAAAGCAATGGCAAAAGCCACGATTACTTTTGCATCAACCTAATAACGTGTTCCAAGAGAGTGTCCTAGGGATATACAAGGCCCTGGGATAAATGGAGACCCACCCCTTCCTAGTCAGAGAGTGTAGACCAATTGGGGGCCAGTGACCAGCAGCACAGACACTTGTTAAGGCCAAGGGAGGAGCTGCAGCTCAGATGCCCCAGGAGGGAAGAGGTCAGAGAGGGCTTCCCAGACGTGGCAGTCTGTCTCCCTGAATTTGGGAGACTCGGCTAGGAGCACAGACCTGATGAGGTGTAACCCAGTCTGTTCAACCAAGGAAGCTGCAGGGGATGGGGCCTTGCTCCTGCCCTGGGTGTCCCCGAGCTGGATGGCTGGGGCAGGCAAGGCCCAAGGGCAGCTCTGTGGCTTCATCCCCAGTCATAGGGTACCATAAGGAGTGCTGGGGCTAGGCTGGGGACACAGGTTTTGAGATGGGGGTATGGGGGGAGTTTGACCTGGCTGGGGTGGGGGCAACTGAGAGGAGGGGGATAGGAAGCCCATCTGTCCTTGAATGGAAAGGCTTCCTCCCCTCCCCTTTCCTCCCCTCCGCTCCTCTCCCTCTTCTTCCTTTTTTTTTTTTTTTGAGACAGGGTTTCACTCTGTTACCCAGGCTGGGATCTCTGCTCGCTGCAACCTCTGCCTCTGGGGTTCAAGCGATTCTCCTGTCTCAGCCTCCTGAGTAGCTGGGATTACAGGTGCCCACCACCACACCCGGCTATTATTTTGTGTTTTTGGTAGAAGACGGGGTTTCACTATGTTGGCCAGGCTGGTCTCAAATTCTTTTTTTTTTTTTTTTTTTTTTGAGACAGAGTTTTGCTCTTGTTATCCAGGCTGGAGTGCAATGGCACGATCTCGGCTCATCGCAACCTCCGCCTCCTGGGTTCAGGCAATTCTCCTGCCTCAGCCTCCTGAGTAGCTGGGATTACAGGCGCGCGCCACCATGCCCAGCTAATTTTTTGTATTTTTAGTAGAGATGGGGTTTCACCAAGTTGACCAGGATGGTCTCGATCTCTTGACCTTGTAATCCACCCGCCTTGGCCTCCCAAAGTGCTGGGATTACAGGCTTGAGCCACCGCGACCGGCCTCAAATTCTTGACCTCATGATCCGCCTGCCTTGGCCTCCCAAAGTACCGAGATTATAGGCGTGAGCCACCGCACCCAGCCGAAAAGCTTTTTTTTTGAGACAAGGTCGGTCTCTGTGGAATGAAGGGCCACAGTGACAATTCCCTGTGACTTCAAAGTCTTGGGCTCAAGAAATCCTCCTGTCTCAGCTCCCCGAGTAACTGGGACTACAGATGTACACCATCATGCTCAGCTAATTTTTTAAAGTTTTTTTTTATAGAGATGAGGTCTTGCTTTGTTGCCCTGGCTGGGCTTAAACTCCTGGGCTCAAGTAACCCTCCTGCCTCAGCCTCCCAGACTTCTCAGCCGGAAACCTTTCAGAAGCTGGGAAAAAGAAAGTCACTCCACCCATGCCCTGCGCCCCTGCCCTTCCCCAGCTAGACTCTGCCTTTTTCCATGGACAGGGTACTGCTGTCACTTTGTGGCTGGGCAGCTGTCTCAGAGCCTTGTCTGTGAAGAGGGCAGCAGTGACCGCTCCCTCAGTGAGAGTAAAGCGAGTCCTCCAAGAGTGGGAATAGTGATGCCCCAGCTTGTAGAAAGTCACCTCTAGGACTCACGGACCATGAGAGCCGTCATGGTTACCGATAGGGAAACTGATGCTTAGGGAGGGAGAGGGACTCGCTTAGTGCACAGGTTTTAGGGAGGGGCCCGGGCTGAACACTCTGCAGAGTGGAGAAGAGCTCCCCTCTAGAATGTGGCCTAGCACTGAGGCGGCCCCAGCATTCACTGGTGTGTACCCCGGGCCTCAGTTTCCTCACCTGTGAAATGGGGTGCTAGTAGAGGTGAAACGAGGCTGTTGTGAAAAAGGGGTGTAGCTCGTAGAAGGCACCCATGGACGCTGTTGCCCGTCCTGTCTCCCAGCGTACTCCAGGCATCGCCTCTTTGCATCCCTACCTGGCACACTCATGGAATTCTTGTTGGTTGGTGAGCAGTGTGGGTACTGGAGTTTCATGGCCAGGCTGGCACAGTGCTGCTTTTCTGGCCCCTGGGGGCTCCCAGACCTATGCCAGATAGATGGGTGGGGAGAGGGGCACTGGCATGGGGTGGCTGGATCTCAGTCTGGCTGTTTCCAACTGCCTGCCTGCTGAAACCGGCCTGGTGCCTGCAGCCTGATGACCTCCCATGGGTTTGAGCTGTTTCTGTCACTGTTGCCCACTGGCTAAGGGGCAGTTCGGTTGAGGGCAGGATGCAGGACCTCTTCCTCCTCTCCTGACCATCAGCTGAAAGCCTCAGAGGCCTCGCTGGAGACTGTGAGGCCAAATGATCCAAGCCGCGGACTGGTGTGAGAACTTGGGTTATCACCAGCAGACTTGGGGACCTGTGGCTGGGACCTCAGTACCAGGCACAGGGCAAGGGGCACACTCATGGGGCCTGTGCCCAGCCCAAAGCCACAGCAGAGCAGTCAGCCTCCAGGATGCCCCTGAGGCAGAGAGCTTCCTGCCAGGTGGCTGGGTGGGCCTCCCAGTGTGTAAGGGGATGTCAGGGGCCCTGCCACCCCGTTCTTCTGGGGCCTCTAGGCAGGGGCAAAGCCAGGGCAAGGCAAAGGCAGCCAGAGCTGGCCTCACTCAAGCTCCCAGGTGAAGCTGTTAGAATTGTTGTCCTCTGGGATTTGGTTGGACTTCGATCCGTTTTCCTCGGAGAAACAGCCATGAAGCACCTCTTTTTGCTCTGCCAAGCCTCCAGCAGAATGCCTCCCTCTGCACAGGCCTGGCCAGGGACCCGTGTGGAAGCAGGTGTGGCAGGCAAATCATGTCAGCTCACTGCGCAGTTAGGGTGCCTGCCTGCTTCTCAGAGCTGTGAGCAGGCCTTGCTCCAAGGGAAGGCCAGATGTCAGAATCTGAGAAGCTGGCCACATGAGAGCAGGGAGCACCTGGCCTGTGCTGGTCAGAACTTTGCTCTCAGAAAATTGTTAAACTCCTCCAGACACACAGATGCCCGTAGTCAGAGTGACAAGGGGTTTCAGTAACAGCTACCCCTTTGCTATGCAGTGGGGAAACTGAGGCCCAGAGAGGCGCAGCACACACCTCAGAATTGCTGGCCATCTCCAGAGCCCTTAAGGAGCCATTTTCTTTGTCATTTAGGGACCCTCAGCTCCTCTGCCATGCAGAAGTGACTATAGTTCTGGTGCCAACCTGCATTTCCTGCCAAGAAAGCCAACTCAGGTGGGCGGTACCAGGAGACTGAGGCTGAGGCAGGGAGCAGTCAGGTAGTCATATTTATAACAAGGCCACCGCAGGACTCCCACTGCTCCAGGCAGGAAGGGATCCTGGGGCAATTCCCCCCACCCCCAGCCCGCCTCCTCGTGCTTGAGTCCTCGAATGTGGTGATTTCAACGCTCCCATCCCCCAAGAGCCTAGCCCTGTCAGGTTGGGACTTGCACTAGTGGGTTCAAATCCTGGCAGGGTGCCCTCCTCTGCAGAACGAGGAGAAGGTGGCGTCCTTGCAGAGTGCTCGTGAGCACCGAGTGAGTCCCATGTGCTGTGATGAGTAAGAAGTCAGTGCTCCACGCCTGGTCACGGTGGGTGCCCCACAGTCAGTCCCCGTTCCGGGGTGCAGGCAGTTGTCTCTGTCCTGCTAGCGGAAGAGTCAGGGGCAGGGTATGTTGGGTTCACGTCGATTCGTTCACAGCACCTAGCATGCGGCGGGTACTCTCTGGCTGGCACTCTGGGGCTCATTACCTCTGTTTCTTCCTTCGTGTGAGGTTGCGTGCGTGAAAGATGTCCCGTTGTGTGCTGCATTTCCCGAGGACAACCTGGCACACAGTCGGTGCCCACATGACCACTGGATGCTGGAAACCTCACCCAGCTCCCACTGTGCAGACAGCAGCGCCCACCTCCCCACCCCAAATAACGCGGCGGTCCCTGTGCTTGTCCCGCAGACGCCAGCATGTCTCCGGACGCCACCAAGCCGAGCCACTGGTGCAGCGTGGCGTACTGGGAGCACCGGACGCGCGTGGGCCGCCTCTACGCGGTGTACGACCAGGCCGTCAGCATCTTCTACGACCTACCTCAGGGCAGCGGCTTCTGCCTGGGCCAGCTCAACCTGGAGCAGCGCAGCGAGTCGGTGCGGCGAACGCGCAGCAAGATCGGCTTCGGCATCCTGCTCAGCAAGGAGCCGGACGGCGTGTGGGCCTACAACCGCGGCGAGCACCCCATCTTCGTCAACTCCCCGACGCTGGACGTGCCCGGCGGCCGCGCCCTGGTCGTGCGCAAGGTGCCGCCCGGCTTCTCCATCAAGGTGTTCGACTTCGAGCGCTCGGGCCTGCAGCACGCGCCCGAGCCCGAGGCCGCCGACGGCCCCTACGACCCCAACAGCGTCCGCATCAGCTTCGCCAAGGGCTGGGGGCCCTGCTACTCCCGGCAGTTCATCACCTCCTGCCCCTGCTGGCTGGAGATCCTCCTCAACAACCCCAGATAGCGGCGGCCACCGCCACCTGCCGGCCTCGAGAGGGGCCGATGCCCAGAGACACAGCCCCCACGGACGAAAACCCCCAGATATCATCTACCTAGATTTAATATAAAGTTTTATATATTATATGGAAATATATATTATACTTGTAATTATGGAGTCATTTTTACAATGTAATTATTTATGTATGGTGCAATGTGTTTATATGGACAGAACAAGAAAGACGCACTTTGGCTTATCATTCTTTCAATACAGATATATTTTCTTTCTCTTCCTCCTTCCTCTTCTTTCCTTTTTATATATATATATATATTAAAAAAAAAAAAAAGATACAGCAGAGCTAGGTGGAAGAGCCTGGGTTTGGTGTATGGTTTTTGAGCTATTAACGCCCAGACAAAAAGCTAATACCAGTCACTCGATAATAAAGTATTCGCATTATAGTTTTTTTTTTTTTTTTTTTTTTTTTTAACTGTCTTCTTTTTACGAAGAGGGGCAGGTAGGGTTTCAGCAGATTTCCAGCCCGTCATGTACCCCGAAACTTCACCTCAGTTTGCGAGTTTCCCTTTTATTGGATAAAGATAGAACAAATGGCAAAGGGAGGAAAGTCACATTTACTCTGAAGTAAACCAGAGAAGGTTCTGTTGTTCCTTCCTGCCCATGGCTGTGGTGTGTCTCCCGGATAGCGATGGGGGTGGGGAAAGGGAGCCTATCCTGGACAGGCTCTTCCAGTCTGATGGAGGAGGTTCACGTCCTAGCCTAGACGGGCCCAGGCCCACACCCACCGTCTCTGAGCTAGGAGCAAGCCTGAAGAAGACACTGCTGGTCACCACTGTGTGGAAACGGCCTGGGGAGCAAAGACTGAAATGGGCCTTGAACCCACCTGCCACCTTGCAGAACCATCTGGAGCCCCATGGTGAGTAGATTCTCTTAGGACCTAGACAGGCTATTTCCCACCCCCAGCCAAAAACAGCTCAGAATCTGCCTACCCAGGGCTGTATTAATGATTTATGTAAAGGCAGATGGTTTATTTCTACTTTGTAAAAGGGAAAACTGGAGGTTCTGGAAGGATAAATGACTTGCTCGTGAGACAAAATCAAGGTTCGAAGTTACATCAAATTGTAGGACCAGAGCCACATCATTAGATCAGCTTTCTGAAGAATATTCTCAAAAAAAAAAAAAAAAAAAAAAAAAAGAAGAAGAAGGTCTCCTTGGCCAGATAATGAAGAGGAATGTTGCATTGTATATCTTTTTTCTTGGACATTTATATTAACATATTAAGTGCTCTGAGAAGTCCTATGTATTATCTTTTGCTGCATAATAAATTATCCCCAAACTTAGCAGCTTAAAATAACTAACATTTATTATCTCCCACAGTTTCTGTAGGTCAGGAATCTGGGAGCAGCTTGGCCAAGTGGTTCTGGCTCAGGGTCTCTTGTGAGGTTGCCATCAAGCTGTCGGCCAGGGCTGCAGTCATCTGAGTCTTGACTGGGTCTGGGGGACCTTCTCCAGGCTCGCTCACGTAGCTGCTGGCAGATCCCTCAGATCCCTGCACATGGGCCTCTCCACTGGGCTCCTTGCAACATGGCTTCCCCAGAGCAAGTGATCAACAGAGCAAGGGTGAAGCTGCTGGTTTTTTGTTTTGTTTTGTTTGAGACAGGGTCTTACTCTGTCAGCCAGGCTGGAGTGCAGTGGCCCCATCATGACTCACTGTAGCCTCAGACTCCCTGGGCTCAGATGATCCTTCTGCATCAGCCTCCTACTGCCTGGCTAATTTTTGTATTTTTGGTAGAGATGGGATTTCACCATGTTGCCTAGGCTTGTCTTGAACTCCTGGGTTCAAGTGATCCTCCCACCTCGGCCTCACAAAGTGTTGGCGTTACAGGCATGAGCCACCATGCCCAACCTAAGCTGCTGTCTTCTGTAACTGTATCTCTGAAGTGACATACCATCACTTCTGCCATACTTACTGGTCATACAAACTATCTCTGTTACAAATGTGGGAGGGATCACACAAGGACATGAATGCCAGGAGCGCCGCCACATCCTCCAAGAAGTCAAACAGTTTAACTTTGTTTCCCAAAGTCATTTACCAATAGACTGCCCACCCCTCCCCCACCCCCACCCCGACCCTGTAATTCTGTCCCCATACCGAGGCATGCCGGTGCTTCTGGGCTGACCACAGTTGGCCACACCAGGGTGCTCCGCACTGAGGCCCTGCTCTGAAGACACTCAGCAGAGATGTCTGTCTCACTGGAGTGAGTATTCAGAGAGCTCTTGGTCTAGTGGCAGGCTGGGAGACACCTCCGGCTCACAGGCAGTTTGTGGGTGCACAGCCAAAAGGAATAAGCAACCACTTCCGTGGGAGTGCTGAGGAGGGGAATCGGGAGGCCTCCTAGGAGGGCTCAGTGCTTTGACCTCTGGTCCTCACAGGACAAATGAGCAGCAAGCTTGCAGGCTAAGGTTGGCAGAAGGCGCAGGAGCAGAGTTTGGGGGTGGCAGACACCAGGAAGCAGGAGAGGCCAGGCTGCCCGAGTTCAAATCCCAGTTCTGCCCCTTGGAGTGACTTCAGTGACTTCTTGACATGCTTTGGTGTTACCTTTTGTAAGACGGGAATAAGATTGTCTCCACCTCAGAAGTAGGTACGAATTGGGAGAGTGAAGCATGCCACGCAGTACCTGTTCAGTCATCAGGACACAGCAGCTATTATTTTATTTATTTTTTCTGGTAGAGTCTCTGTGCCCAGGCTGGCTGACTGCAACCTCTGCCTCCCAGGTTCAAGCAATTCTCCTGTATCAGCCTCCTGAGTAGCTGGGATTACAGGCGCACGCCACCGTGCCTGGCCAATTTTTGTATTTTTAGTAGAGACGGGATTTCACCATATTAGTCAGGCTGGTCTCGAACTCCTGATTTCAGGTGATCCACTCACCTTAGACTCTCAAAGTGCTAGGATTACAGGCGTGAGCCACCGCACCTGACCCAGGCGGTATTATTAACACAGGGCCAGGGCTGGAAAGGTAGCTGGGGGGGTCTCAAACACCAAGATGAGGAGCAGGGGTGATCTTCAGGGGGCAGTGGGGAAGGTGAGCTGGTTTCTCAGTGGGCCAGGGAGATGAGCAGACCTGGGCCTCCTAAGGATCATTGCAGGGTCCCCTGAGCCCTGAACCCATCCTGGCTCCCCTTGAGCCTGGTGCCCAGTAATGCCAGCCTCCTGAGAGCGGCTCCTCGCCATTCCACTCCGCAATGCCTGGACGTGGAAGTGATCATTATGATCTGACATCACTGGGGGTTGACAGCCCCATTTTATTAGTGAGGAAACTGAGGCCTGGAGCAGGGAAGTGCTCACCTCAAGCCTGTAATCAAGGAATGTTGGGAGTGTGACCCAGGTTTCCTGATCCCACAGGCTCTCCCTGTTCCCTAGATTTTCAGAGGGCGACCAGCCTGGCAGAGGACATTGCTTTTTTTTTTTTTTTTTTTTTTTTTTTTTGAGATGGAGTCTCATTCTGTCGCCCAGGTTGGAGTGCAGTGGTGCGATCTTGGCTCACTGTACCCTCCACCTTCTAGGTTCGAGTGATCCTCCTGCCTCGGCCTACTGAGTAGCTGGGACTATAGGCACCTGCCACTACTCCCGGCTTATTTTTGTATTTTTTTAGTAGAGACGTGGTTTCACCTTGTTAGTCAGGCTGGTCTTGAATTCCTGACCTCAGATGATCCCCCATCTGGGCCTCCCAAAGTGCTAGGATTATAGGCATGAGCCACCATTTCCGGCAGACATTGCTTCTTAGAACTAAGCCTCACTGGCCCTAGCCTGCCCTTCAAGGAAAACTCTCCTGGTTCTGCTGCCAGCCCAAACTCCTACACCCCTTCCCATTGCAACCCCGAGGCCCAAACCTAGCGTGAAAGTCCCCGGGCCTCTCTCCGCAGTCTGTTGCCCTGCCCTGCTCAGGCCTTGGCCCTTCTGTCTGAACCCTGCAGGCTCATAGCCGGCTGCTCTATGTGAGAATGTGCTTGGAGGAATGACTAGTGACACTCACTCACTGCTTGGGAGCCCTTACAGATAAAGAAGCCGATGATGACATTAATGGTCATTTGTCCAAGCTCCCTGGAGGAAGGAACAAGCCCCCGTCTCAAATGCCAGTCTGGAGCTCTCCCCATGCCCTGGATGTGACGGGCTTTGTTGGAGTGGGCTTGTCCCTTGGGGGACAACATGCACACCTGAAAGACTGATTTCTGGGGACCCAGGGATCTCAACCTTGAAGCTATCTCCTGCTCCGAAGCTGAGAACTTCCCTGGGGGCCTCGGGTGGCCTCGAGTGTCAGGGAGAGGCCCTGTGGCTGCCTTCTTGAGGGTCTGAGAGTCCAGTTCCAGCCCCTCAGTTTACAGATGAGGAAACCGAGTTCTGGGAGTTGGTCTAGCTGCCGAGTTCAGCGGTGGTGGGACCTGCTGTCCTCCCTCCTCTCCAAGGCTCCTGGCTTCCCAGTAACTTTGTGGTTTCCCTTAGACCACCCAGGGATTGGGTGACTCAGGCTCCGACAGAGACACTTTCTAAACAAGCCCTGGGTCTTTGCAGAGTGTTGAGGGGAGCTCGGTCCCTGCAGGCCCTGGGAGGCAAGATTGGTAGGACTTACTGCCCCCCAAAACCAAGGTGATGCCCTCGGAGGATTCCTGCAATTGACTAGGTTTTTGGAGATGGGTTAGTCCCTATATTCTCCTCTCTCATCCATTCCATATCCCACCCCGATCTCCGGCACCTTCCCTGCCTTAGTCTCTGGGTGTGTATGTTGAGGGTAGGAATGGAGGGGCTGACCGAAGGAATGAGAGAAACAGATGGGAAGAGAGCAGGGAGCCTGGAGATTTGGGGTTCTTTTCTCAGAAAACTGAGGCCCAGAGAGGGGGTGTGAGTGACCTGAGGTCACACAGCATGCACATACATTATTCATCTCGGGAGACTTCCTGGTGCCTCACACTGCCATAGTTCACTCCCTGCCCATCTGTCCCCTCCTGCAAACTCCCATCCCCCACATTGCAAGGAACATAAAAGCTCCAGCTGCCTCTGGCTGCAGCCGCCTTGTTCTAATCCTGACCCTGCCACTTAGCAGCTATGTGACCTTGGGCAAGTTACTTGACTTTTCTGTCTCAGTTTCCTCATCTGTAAAAGTGAGGAATAATAATACAAGAGTAGCTACTTCCTAGGGTTGTTGGGAGGATTAGATGAACTTGTACCTGTCAGGCATTCACACCTGGGCTGTATAGAGGCGTCCCCAAACTACAGCCCGCGGGCTGCATGCGGCCCCCTGAAGCCATTTATCCGGCCCCCCGCCGCACTTCAGGAAGGGGCACCTCTTTCATTGGTGGTCAGTGAGAGGAGCACAGTATGTGGCGGCCCTCCAACGGTCTGAGGAACAGTGAACTGGCCCCCTGTGTAAAAAGTTTGGGGGTACCTGGTATAGACACTCTTCAGGTGTTCACAGGTATGACTTGGGGGCCTGGAAGGCAGCTCAGGAAGGTGAGCAAAGCTTTGGTGTGGGGACTCCTCAAGTGTGAAGACTCAGATTCAGATCCCTCAACTTATTGGTGGCCTTGGGCAGTCCCCTGACCTGTGTGAACCCCTGTTTCCTCAGCTGGGAAGTAGAATCAATGATGCACAGTCGCGTCCCTCCCCTGAGCCCTCTCCTGCCACCTCCATCCTCCACCCGCCGGGATGCTCTGTACCCAGATCCAACCCGCCCCTCCTCCCAGTGCCCGGATGACTCCTTGTACCCGCAGGCTGTAGACCTGCCTCTCAGAGTGAGGCCCCAGGGGAATCGGGTTCTGCCCCATCGCAGCCCCAGACAACCCCCTTCAGACACCGCCCTCCAGACGGACCTCTCGCTGTCTGCCTCTGTCTGTCTTTCAGGCCTTTGCCCAAGTGGTCCCCTTCTTTCAACCATCTCCCAGCCTGCCCCATCCCAGCTCTGACCATACCACTGTCTACTCTTTCTTCCCCTGGAGACTCCCGAGAGCTAGTGATGTCTCATATCTTACTTGCCCCAGTGGCCATGAGCCAGCCCAGTGGCAGATACAAAGGATGGACTCCCTGAATGTTTGTGGAATGAAAAGACCATGGAGGTAGTGGGTGTGGGCGAGTTATGTAAACTCCGAGGGACAAAGCATGCATGTAGAGGGGGCTATGTTTATTAGCATCATGTGTCTCCATGACAAACCCCAGCTGGCTTCTCCCTACAGGCCCTGAGGATCACTCACCCCTCCTCCACCCTCAGGCCGGGGTTCCGGGGGAGGGTCATGCCCCACAGTCTTTTTTTTTTTTTTTTTTTTGAGACGGAGTTTCGCTCTTGTTACCCAGGCTGGAGTGCAATGGCGCGATCTCGGCTCACCGCAACCTCCGCCTCCTGGGTTCAGGCAATTCTCCTGCCTCAGCCTCCTGAGTAGCTGGGATTACAGGCACGTGCCACCATGCCCAGCTAATTTTTTGTATTTTTAGTAGAGACGGGGTTTCACCATGTTGACCACGTTGGTCTCGATCTCCTGACCTCGTGATCCACCCGCCTCGGCCTCCCAAAGTGCTGGGATTACAGGCTTGAGCCACCGCGCCCGGCCTCCCCACAGTCTTATTCTACCTTCTTGAGAGTGTAGTGGCAAGAATTGCTGTTTGCATCTATTAAAGTACAGGAGGGGAAAAAAAAAGGATTGCTGGTTCGTGGTGGGAGGTGGACGAGGTGGGGAGGGATGCATGGGATGGATTAGAACCACAGACTCGGGGAACGTCTGAACTGGGAAAGGCCTCAGAGTGCGTCTAGTGTCATGGCTATCCCGGAACTGAGGCCCAGAGAGGGCAGGGTGCTAACTAGGGTCACACAGCAAGGCTGTCGCAGATGGAGGCCAGCACATGACTTGAAGCTCCTTCCAGAGCCAGCCTCAGCAATGCAGCAAAGGCTTCTGGGAAGCCAGCACTGGCCTGAGCAAAGCAGTTGAGAGGCCAGAAGGGTTGGGTGCAGATCATATGTTTCATTTTGTTTTAATTGTAGTGAAATATATATATATATGTATGTTAAAATTTCCCATCTTAATCATGTTTAAGTGAAATATATATATAATAAAATTTCCCACTTTAACCATTTTTAAGTGAACAGTTTAGCAGCATTAAATACATTTATATTATTGTGCAGTCATCACCCCCATCCATCTTCAGAATTGTTTCCATCGTCCCTGTGTTTTCTACATTTTACCGTGGTAAAACGTGCATACCATACAATTTGCCTTTTTAACCATTTTTAAGTGCGCAGTCCTTGGCATTAAGCACATTCTCATTGTTGCATTCCCTACGCTTTTCAATGAAAGGCGAATGAAGACAGGTTTTTAATCCTTCACCCTGGGATATTGAGCCTTTGCTGACTTCCAGCAGCCCTGAGAACCTAGAGGGGGTGCGTGTCACCTTGGCCCAGTTGGGGGGCTGCAGAAGGCTGGGGGTGGGGGTGTTCAGGCTAGGCAGACTGTGAAACAGCCTTATAGCCTCGCTAACCATTTTCAAAACAACTATCACTGGGACTAGTGGAGTGTAGATTAAGCGTCCGGGATTTCTGAGCCTGAGATTGGGAATCTATGGTCTCAGCCGAGGAGAGCTGGTTTTCAACTTGACCTCCTTGGACTCTCTGGGGCACCATAGGAGACCTGGGTAAGTGATGCTTGGAGAGTTTCCCCCTTCCCAGGCTTCAATTGCCCCTTCAAATAAAAAGTCTGGCTGGGCATGGTGGCTCATGCCTGTATCCCAGAACTTTGGGAGGCTGAGGGGGGCAGATCACCTTAGGTCGGGAGTTTGAGACCAGCCTGACCAACACGGAGAAACCCCGTCTCTACTAAAAATATGAAAAAATTAGCGGGTGTGGTGGTGGACGCCTATAATCCCAGCTACTGGGGAGGCTGAGGCTGGAGAATCACTTGAATCCAGGAAGTGGAGGTTGTGGTGAACTGAGATCATGCCGTTGCACTCCAGCCCGGACAACAAAAGCAAAACTCTGTCTCAAAAAAAGAAAAGAAGAGAAAAAAGTCTGGGTCAGATGGCTTCTGGGGGAACTTAGGAACTCAGGAGAACCCCTGCCCTTCACCCAAAAGTCTTACGCTCCAAGAGAGGCAGGTAAGGTGAAGTTTCACGCCGAACTTACTGAGAGAAGCTGGGACAATTGCTAGCAATAGCACTCTTACTTTGCTTAGTGATCATAATAGCAGCTATCATTTACTGAGGGGCTTGTTATATACTTGTTATGTTTATATTATGTCATGTAATCCTTATTCCATTTTATAGATGAGTCTCAGAGAAGTTAAACAAGTTTGCCAAGGTCACACAGCTGGTAAGTATCAGAGCTGGATCTGACACTCAGATCCCTTTCCAGAGCTGGTGTTCCTACCCCCACACCCCTGCTGGTGGCAGCACTTCTGAACTTGACTTTCCTCAGCTGCTGAGACACAGGCTTTGGAGCCAACTTCTGGGGCTCCAGGCTCAGCTCTTCCTTGAGCTAAGTGACTTAGGCACGATACTTACAGTCTCTGAGCCTCAGTTTCCTCATCTGTTAAAATGGGCATAAGAATAGGGTGGTCAGGGAAATTAAATTAAATTAGTTAATATTTGTGAAGTAGTTAAGCAGGGCCTGGCCCGTCGTGAGTGACATTTAGTATTTGTTGATTTTTTAAAAAAATAATCACATTTGGGCAAGGTGTGGTGATGTGCGCCTATAGTCCTGGCTACTTGGGAAGCTGAGGTGGGAGGATCACTAGAGCCTAGGAGTTTGAGGCCAGCCTGGGCCACATAGTGAGACTCTGTCTCTGTAATTTAAAAAAATTAAAAAATAAGTAAATAAAGTATTATGTCTGTTGACAGTTTTTTGGTCAGTTCTGCTTGAACCAGCAAATTGGAACTGTTTCTTTTTAAAGCGGTTTTGCTTTCTATTTCTCATCACTGAGCAATGAACAAAATGTTTGTGGAATACCCGGGAAAACACGCACATAAACACCACCGCATATATGCACTCAGTCCAAGATGCACTTTTGTTAACATTGTAACAGAAACTCAACTGTTCGTGAGTCTTTGTAGAGGAGAAAAAAAAAAATCTCCTCCAAAATAGGCTGTTCAATGTTGGCCAAGTTCCTTAAGTTGCCTAAAATGGGCAGCAGTTTGGTGTTTTCCAAGTAGAGCGTGTGTATTAGAAGCCGATCTTTTGGAAGTGGTGACTCCCCCACGACCCCTTATTTCCTTTCCTTCTCTACCCATGGGGCAAGGATGTTTGCCTTCCTGGCCCCGATGACAACTCCTTTGACCCTTTAAGAATTCTCTGCTTTGTGCTGCCCCAAATATAACATCAGTGAATATCAAAAGCCATACCAGGTCCCCAGGAAGCTGAGTGGCACTGGGTCTGCCCTGGTGGCTCCTGAGCCTTAATCACTCTAGGGCCCAGGGGCTCTAAGGTCTGGCTCCCGGGCCACTTGGCACCATCTGGGCCCACGTCTAGGATCCCTGCTCCACCCTGGCCATGATGAGAGGTGTCCTTGTCACAGCTGGCAGAAAAGAACCAGACTTGAGCCATGCAGATTTTTAAATTGAGGAATTGTCAGTCCATACGTCTGGGAAGCTTTGTTCTGTCTGAATATGAGCCTGAGTGCTCTGCTAGGTGAGGGTCGGCCAGGTTCCAGAGGAAGCAGGAGATGTCATCAAACATCTTCTGTGACAGTTTCTAAGCCTTGGGGGTGGGCTCCCAAGTGACCAGGAGAAACCAAAGGCCTTTGACATAAGTTTCTTCGGTTGGGAAGAGAGGAGATGCTGAGCACCTAAAGTCCACAGAGCCAATGAAAACCGTCCTTGAACAGGGAGATTTCCCTGCCTTCTCTATCAAGCATTATTCCCGAGCTGCAGCTTCAGAGAAAGTGAACGCGGACACAGGTTTGAATCCTGGCTCCATCATTTTCCAGTTTGTGTGAATTTAGGCATTTTATTTTCCTCCGGGCCTTGATTTTCTCATATGTAAAATGGGGGTGATGTCCTCTACCATGTAGGAATCAAAGGAGAAAGCATATTGTGTTTAAAGACAATTCTCCACGGGTCTCTCTGCAAATATTGCAAGGAGAAGCACTGATGGCCTTTGTTCTGGACTGTCTTTTCAAGGATACATGACAGCCGCAAGCATTAGAAGATACAGTATCTCCCTTTGGTACAAAGGGCAGGCATGTGTGCTGCCCGCTATAAAAGCTTTGGGTTCCCTAAGTCCAGGGGTCTTCTCCTGTAAGGCACCTCCCCTGAGCGTTGCAGGTATCACCTGTCTCTCTCGGCATCACAAGGGAAACGATGCTGCTGCTCGTTCTGTGTCATGAGGAGCAGAAAGAAGTCCTTTGTCTCTGACTCAGGAGTCTTGGGTCTTCTCAGGTCTTTCATGAAGCAGTGAGCTAACTTCTTATCTTATTGAAAAAATGGATACAATCTGAGATTGCTTACAGTTCTTGACAGTTTTGGTGATCAGGATGGGATGCTGACAGAGAAATGGCTTTCTTGAAGAGGAAACATGAGGGTCTCACAAGCCAATGTGTGCAGTTTGTGGGAAGTCTATGGAAATCAGCAGCAAACATGTTGACCAAATTGTATGGTCATGTGGGCAATAAGTGACCCTCTATTTTCTCTTAATGCTTGTTAAATGAGAAGGAATTGGAGAGGTGGTTGCAGGCTGAGTACTGGGAAGTAGATTCAAAGACAGCTGCCAAAACAGTGCCTTGGTGTTTGTTACGTCTTCTCTGGGCTTCCTTGCCCATCTGATGGCCAGCCTCAATCCCTCCCCCACTGAAACAAAGAAGCTCTACGCTTTCTCCTGGTGGACAGAAGGTGCCACTGCCTTTCAGATAGCAATTGCAGAGATGGCCATATACACAGAGAGTGAAGGGAGGGAAACTCACTCCTGCTGTGGGCAGAGACCAGAGGGTTGTTACAACTTAGGCAAGTTCACTCGGGAGAGGAGGGGATGGGCACGTGACGCTTGTGAAGGAAGAAGGACAACACTCAGCCCCTCCTGCCCTCTACCATGCCAATTTCAGATCCATTTGGAGATGACGGCAATAGGTCTCAGTTTTTTTGTTGTTTATCTGTTGCTGTTATTACAATGAGCCCTGGCTGCTCTGAGGGAATAGATGGGAGTTTTGGCTGCTTGAGAGGGTCTCTCTGAGACAGACAAACTCCTACAGGACACCATAGATGAAGAATTGGTTGGTATTAGGGCTCCTTATTTTTTCATTTTTTGAGACGGAGTCTCACTCTGTTGCCCAGACAGGAGTGCAGTGGTGTGATCTCAGCTCGCTGCAACCTCTGTCTCCTGGGTTCAAGTGATCCACCTGCCTCAGCCTCCGGAGTAGCTGGGATTTACAGGTATGTGCCACCACACCTGGCTAATTTCTGTATTTTTAGTAGAGATGGGGGTTTCACCATGTTGGCCAGGCTGGTCTTGAACTGCTGACCTCAGGTGATCTGCCCACCTCAGCCTCCCAAAGGGCTGGGATTACAGAGGTGAGCCACCATGCCAGGCTGGTATTAGGGCTCTTAATGCTTTATGCTGGGTTTGCAATACCAATGGTGACCCATTAGAGAATGACAAATTGACTCAAAGAAATCTAGATAAACTTTTGCTGTCAACCCCACCACCCTGGAAAATCCCCCTGGTCCTTATGTTGAAACTGCATACGAAGTTAACAGATCTTATATTTGGGGCAGCAGATGCCCTGGATTCAGGTGATCTTCTTTAACAAGTTGCTGCACTGTCTGCGAATCAGGCCCAACTTGGTCTATGGACATAAATCCCCTGGCCCCAGCCAGAAAGTAATGCGGCTACGGCTGCTGAGTCAAGGTATCACTAAAACTAAGCTACAGGTGTCAACAACGATGACTGTTTAATACAGTTTGGATATTTGTCCCTGCTCAAATCTCATGTTGAATGGTCATCTCCAGTCCTGGAGATGCGACCTGGTGGGAGGTGTTTGATCCTGGCGGCCGATTCCTCATGGCTTGGTGCTGTCTTTGTGAGAGAGGGTGAGACACCTCGCTGTCACTCCTTGCTCCTGCTTTTGTCACACGGCGGGCTTGCTCCCACTTTGCCTTCCGCATGAGTAAAATCTTCCTGAGGCAGATGCCGGCCCCATGTTTCCTGTCTAGCCTACAGAACCATGAGCCAATCAAACATCTTTCCTCATAAATTGCCTGGTCTTAGATATTCAGGTATTTCCTTAAAGCAATGCAAGAATGTCCTAATACACTAACATTAGAATGTCCCAATATAGGGCTTTGAGCGGACTGCTTAGTTTGGCCGTAAGCAACCACCATGCTGGCTGAAGCCAAAAGTCAATGCACCTTGCTTACTGGCACGGAAGCCCTCTCTCCCTCCACACCTCTGATCTCTCCCTCCTCACCTTGATCGCTCCCTCCTCTGCTATCCCAACCTCAACTGCTGTAAGGAGTAAGCTGATTGGGGTGGGGCTAAAGTCTTCTTGTTCCCAAGAGGGCTGAAGTTTTCTCTCAGTCAAGCACACCAAGCAGCTCTGGAGAGAAGAACTCAAACTTTTATGGGTTTGTGGGAGACAGGCGGCCAAATCACCATCCTACCCATGGTGAGAGGAGATCCTGGATTCAGCTAATACATTGAATAGGGTTCACTGAGGGGAAGGGAAACTAACATGATCCTTTGGGCCAAGTCAATATACTGCCACTGTGGCTTCTACATTTAAATGGCTGGTAGATTAGATGCTTGTGCTTCCCTGTCCCACAAGGGCCACTAAGATTCTCTCAGTGGGGGAAATTCATACACAGAGAAGTGCGGATACCTTTAGGGCCCCACAATCCTAACAACCCCTTTGAGCTATAAGCTAAAAGTGACAGGTGATTTTGCTGATTGAAGCTTTTGGCTAAAGGGAGAAGCTTTTTTTTTTTTTTTTTGGAGATAGAGTTTTGCCCTGTTGCCCAGGCTGGAGTGCAATGGCGTGATCTGAGCTCACTGCAACCTCTGCCTCCTGGGTTCAAACAATTCTCCTGCCTCAGCCTCCTGAGTAGCTAGAATTTCAGGCGCCTGCCACCATGCCCAGCTAATTTTTGTATTTTTAGTAGAGATGGGGTTTCACCATGTTGGCCAGGCTGGTCTCGAACTCCTGACATCATGATCCGCCCACCTTGGCCTCCCAAAGTGCTGGGATTACTGGCGGGAGCCACCGTGCCCAGCCAAGGGGGAAGCTTTATATGATTTATACTCCTTTATAAATTGTTAGCTTGCTACTGGGCTTGGTGCAATTGAACACCTAACTAGGCAGGGGCCTTGTGACTGGATGATCTGATATTCCCACTTGGGATGGGTCAACTCAGATTCAATGACTTACAAGGTGGGAAGGGTCCAACAAGTTCTATTCATCCAATGGAAATGGTGGACTCAACAACATAGCTCGCCTGGCCCAGCAGCATCTCAGTCCCCACTCTATCACCTGAAGCGGAGCTACTGGCTCAGTGTGGACCCTGATCCACAGAGGTTTGCCCAAATGCCTTGACCTGGTTTACTGATGGTTCAACTGGGCCAAAACCCAACGGTGTCCACCAGGCTGCTATGACTGTCCAATCTCAGTGTCAGCTCTGTGGAACCAGAAATGAGACCTTCACGCTGTTTTCACAGTTCAGGCCAACTCCCTTTGATGAAGCTTGTGATATTTTTGCTGACTCTTGGACATAACCCATGGCTTGGTTTTTTGATCTACCACTTGGAAAACCACAGACTGGCAGATTAAAGACAGCCCTCTTTGGGGTTGCCAACTGGAAACGTTTGAGGCTGCTGATTGAATTGCCTGGGTCACTCCTGTAGATGCCCATCATAAGGGGCCTGTGCTCTGATACTGATTGGCAAGCTTGCTCTGCCCAGACTGCCCCCATTGCTGCCTGGACCTGTCATCCTGCCAGACATGGCAACACTCCTACTTCATAGAGGTATGCAAAGTAAAGGACTCCATGCCTCTACCACTGCCAGGCAGACTCGTGACTCCTGCCGAAAGCTGACCTGGATGTCTCTCAGTGGGCATGGCCTCCGTCTGCTTATCGCAGATTGACCACCTTGGAGCGATGGCCCCATCTGGTAGCTACTGTTGGCTCCCTCACTGCTCTTGACACTTTTTCAGGTTCTGGGGTTGCTGCTGCAGTCTCACCAGCCAGTTCTAGCTACAACATTGCAGTCCTTGAAACTTATCTGTGTCATGTTTTCAGCTTTCTGGACAATTTACAGCTTGATGAGAGTGTGCGTTTGGGCCTGGCGCAGTGGCTTACCTGTAATCCCAGCAATTTGGGAGGTCGAGGTGGGTGGATCGCCTGAAGTCAGGAGTTTGAGAGCAGCCTGGCCAACATGGTAAAACCCCGTCTCTACTAAAAATACAAAAATTAGCTGGGCGTGGTGGTGGGCGTCTGTAATCCCAGCTACTAGAGAGGCTGAGGCAGGAAAATCATTTGAACCCAGGAGACGATGGGCAAAACTCCATCTCAAAAAAAAAGAAAGAATGTGCGTTTGATTGCAGAAAGCTCTCAACAGTGGCTGACCATCAAGGTATTCAATGACCTTCCATGCTTCCTGCCATCCACCGGCATCCGATACTGTTGTTGAGAGTTGGAACAACCTCCTCAAGACTTGGGTGGAAGTTTCCAGCTCTGTTTCACCATCTCCTAGTCTACACACTTGAATAAGGCAGTTTCATCATTGATTCTGGCTGACCTCACAAAGGGATTATTTACTCTAGGCCACTTCCTGGGTAATGACCAGGATGAAAAAGGTAGGGGCATTATAAAGACCAGTTTTGAGACCAGGCATGGTGGCTCGTGCCTGCAGTCCCAGCATTTTGGGAGGCCAAAATGGGCAGATCACTTCAAGACCAGCCTGAGCAACATAGCAAAACTCCATCTCTACAAAAATATAAAAATTAGCTGGGCATGGTGGTATATGCCTGTGGTCCCAGCTACTCAGCAGAGCCTGGGAGAGGTGGAGGCTGTAGTGAGCTAGGATTGCACCACTGCACTCCAGCCCGGGCACCAGAATGAGAACTGTGTCTCAAAAAAAAAAAGGATCAATTTGGAAAATTTGAGATTCTGCTCTAGCAATTCCTGGGCCGTGTACTTCTGACTTCCCCTGAGTGGCCAGCCTAGCTGATACAACCTACAGTTGCCAGCTTGGCCAAGAGGTTCACTGCAGCCTTGACCTCCCAGGCTCAAGCGATCCTCCCGCCTCAGCCTCCTGAGTAGCTGGGACCACAGGCACATGCCACCACACCGGCTAATTTTTGTATTTTTGTAGAGATGGGGTTTTGCCATGTTGCCCATGCTGGTCTCTTGGGGGTTCAAACTGAATTCTGATTAAATTTTTTACAGATATCCTGTGGCTCTTGTACCTGAACCTTCTGAAAGAAAGGTGTGAATACAAGTAGGGCACAACTGGAAAAAAGGTGAATTTATAGCAACTGCGATGGAACACGGTGATTTTGGGTTGGTGGAAGAAAGCAACACCCCAGCACCTGGGAAGGCGTGGACACTTTAGATCCCGGAGTCTTTCTCATAGTGGAAGATGCCTGGTGCGGCTCTCCCAAACTGTTGCAAGTGCCTTACATTTAAATGACTGCTGGGTTGATCATCCTCCGCCAGATGGCTCTGACCGTTATCTGATCGCCATTTCCCTTAACCTTACCGAAAGACTAAGAAGTTATAGGAAATAGCATGAGATAGTCCAGCCCCTGCACCTCCCATGCAAAACACCTGTCAACACTTATGGATGTCTGCCCCACCCCACACGCATCGTTCTTCTGACGCCTTAGAAGGCGAGGGGAGTGTGCATCATCCCATGGAGTGATGAATGGCACCTGATTGGTGGTGTAGACCAACAGGACAGATTGGACTGACTGCCTTTAGGCAGTCTTTTCAAAGACACATAATTTGTTACATAGGTAAGAGATAACTCTTGCGCCATCAGGCCTTTTGTTTTATGCTCACAGTAATGCTTCAGTTTCTGGCGGATGGCGCCTGCTTTACAGAAGAGAAGCAAAAGATCAGAGAAGTCAAGCGATTCCTTAAGGTCACACAACAAAGTGTTGGCACAGGGTTGGGACCAGGTCTACGTGACTTCAGTTCCAGTGCTCCCGAAGTTCAGCGTCAGTAGTTTTCCCTCATTCAAGGTGCTGTGATTTTTTTTTTTTTTTAATTTTAAATTTTGAGATAGAGTTTTGTTCTTGTTGCCCAGGCTGGAGTGCAGTGGCGTGATCTTGGCTCACTGCAACCTCTACCACCTGGGTTTAAGTGATTCTTCTGCCTCAGCCTCCTGAGTAGCTGGGATTAGAGGCATGCACTGCCACACTCGGCTAATTTTGTATTTTTAGTAGAGACAGCGTTTCTCCATATTTGTCAGGCTGGTTTCAAACTCCTGACCTCAGGTGATCCTCCCCAAGCACTGGGATTACAGATGTGAGCCACCATGCTTGGCCAACTGCTGGGATTCTTTCAGGGGCCCCACAGACCCTGTCCTGTGGCATTTCATGTCTCTTGGTTCTGGAAACCACCCTTGGGAGGCTTAGATGGCTGGGGGAGCATGGAGCGGCCGGTGGGTTCCCCAACACCCCCTCCCCATAGGGGAATCTTCATTGCCTCATCTGTGAAATGGATCTAAGACATGCTTAGGTCTTGTGGTGAGGAGAAAATGAGCTAAGGAACAGGAAGGCGCTTTGGAAAATGGGAGGCACGGATGTGGACAGTGATGTGGTCTGAGACGTGGCCCAGGAGAGAATGAAAGGCGTGCGAGAGGGCCTGGGACGGACAGAGCAGAGAGGAAAGGGCTGATCAGAGTCTGGGCCAGGGTTTCCCATGAGCTGCCTTCCTGCGCCTGAAATCCCAGATACGGCTTTGAATTAAGCAGTGCATCTTCTAGACTCTCCCCACCCACCGTTTTTTTTGAGATGGAGTTTCGCTCTTATTGCCCCGGCTGGAGTGCGGTGGTGCAACCTTGGCTCACTGCAACCTCCGCCTCCCAGGTTCAAGTAGTTTTCATGCCTCAGCCTGCCAAGTAGCTGGGATTACAGGCATGTGCCACCATGCTCAGCTAATTTTTTGTATTTTTAGTAGAGACGGGGTTTTGCCATGTTGGCCAGGCTGGTCTCAAACTCCTGACCTCAGGTGATCCACCTACCTTGGCCTCTCAAAGTGCTGGGATTACAAGCGTGAGCCACCGCACCCGTCCTGGACTCTCCTTTTGAAGCACTCCTCCTCTTTAGAGCAGTGGTATTATACTTTACATGTAACATAATGGGAGCCCATGCACATGGAACCTTCTATACATTCTCTAGTGGCATACTTCACACTGGGTACTCGCACTTACCCCTTTGTCGTGTTGTGCAGATACAGAAAAATGAGGCTGGCAGGCAGGATCTCTGTCATTTGTTTAAGTTCTCACAAGAAATAAGAGACCAAGTCAGGGTCTGGCCTGAGATCTTTCTTGCTGCAGAGACTAATTGTTTTGGGGCTCCTCAGCTTTTCTAGCCCCCTAATTCTCACCGCCAGAGAAACCAAGCACACTGAGGCTGGGGCCTGGGCAGAGCAGACCCAGACTCCTCCCCCGTGGTAGGATCCCAAAGTGACCAAATGCCAGATGTCCATAGGTTCACCTTCTTCCAGGAGGAGCTTCCAGGCTGGAAGAGGCAGTCCGGGACCATGGCTCTGAGTACATAATTGTCTCTCCGTGACATCACCAGAGCTGTCTTATCCTGGGTCCCTCCGTTTACCCCAAGAGTGATGTAAATGCAGCCCTGGCCAAGACAATGCTGGTGCAAAGCCTTCCATGGCTGCCCACCCAAGTCCGAGCTCTTCCCAGGGAATGGAAGGCCCTTCCTAGTCTGCAGCGCCTCACCCTGCCTAGGCTGAGCCGTCACGCCTTCCTGGTTTGTGACCCTAAGCCTCGGCTTATGCTCTTCCTAGAAGGCCCTTCACCCACTCCATTGCTGAATTGCAGAACAGAAATTCCTTTCCGTTCATTTAAAATGGTGATCTTGTGAACATTTCATGTCTTTTTTTTTTTTTTTTTTTTTTTTTTTTGAGACGGAGTCTCATTCTGTCGCCAGGCTGGAGTGCAGTGGTGTGGTCTCAGCTCACTCGTTTCCTGGCTCAAGCGATTCTCCTGCCTCAGCCTCCTGAGTCACTGGGACTACAGGTGTGTGCCACCACGCCCGGCTAATTTTGGTATTTTTAGTAGAGATAGGGTTTCACCATGTGTTGGCCAGGCTGGTGTCTATCTCGACCTTGTGATGTGCCCGCCTCAGCCTCTCAAAGTGCTGGGATTACAGGCATGAGCCACCACGCCTGGCCCCATTTCATGTCTTTATTAAGAGCTACATGCACGTGGACCAAATAGCATATAGTGACAACTGTCTCCTCCCGCCCAGGCCCAGCCACTGTGATCCCCTGGGGTTACCTATTGGTGTGTGCCTTGGATTCTTTTACTATTTGGGCTTGATAATGCTCCTGCTCACCTGTCCTTTCCTCAGGGATGCAACCCCTAAAGGCTCTCCCCTCACCTGGCACAGGTAACCCCTGAGTCCTCCCTGAGGGCTCCCACAGTCCCCAGCCCCCTGCCTTTGTTCCAGCCTTTCGTACACGATATTGTGACTGTCTGTTCACAGGCCTGTTGTCTCCCTAGCCTGGGAGCTGCCTGAGGGTGGCAACTGTGTCGTGTTAGGGTCTGTGTCCCCAGGAGAAGGCGAGGGCAGTGGCACATGGTGGGTTAATGTAGGTGATGCTGGAGGACTGAGGGGGGTCTTCAGATGGTGAGGAAACAGTGCCTGGAGCTGCTGCTTCTGGGACTTCACAGAACTCCCCCGGAAAGGCAGCTTTGCTTAAGAAGGGGAGCTGGAGAAACCGGAGCGATGGTGGAGGGAGATGGGGAGGGGAGCGAATAACTCCATGTTCACCTCACACTACAGAGCAGAATAAATTCCAGATGGATGAGACTGCAAAATGTGAAAACAATGAAATCATAAAATAACGGACATAAAATGTTCATGATTTTGATCTCTGGATGGGAAGGGCTTCTCTAAGCACAGCAGTAATGGAAGGAATTATAAAGGAAAAGATGCGTATATTTGAATACTTACAATTAGAAACTTCTGTACATCAAAACACACCGTAAATAGAATGAAAATAAAAAGAAATATGTAAAGAGCACTTACAAATCAAAAAGAAAAAAAGTCTAACACCCAGAATGAGAAAAAAAAAAAGGGGCAATGGATATAAAAACAAAATCAAAAGGGAAAATTTCAGTGGCTAAGTATATGGGGAAAACGCTTCGTCTCAGGAGAAAACAAAAGATTCCATTAAAACAGGGAGATGTTGTTTTTCACTGATCACTTGGGCCAAAGCATTTTTTTTTTTAAAGTCATGCTCCGTGGGGCCGAGATAAAATGAGATGGGCAAAAAGCACGTTCTCCTTCCATGCGGATGGGGCTCTAATGGCAGCCGCTTTCAGGAAATCAGTTTCTCAATCTGGATCAAAAGCCTTAAAAATGTTTGTGCCCTTTGTTCCAGCAAGGCTGCCTCTGGGGATTTTCCTGAGAAATATTCATTTTTCTATAACAGAAAAAATTCTGAAGCAATCTAAATGTCCCATAATAGGAAATTACAGAAACTATGGCACATCTATGTGTCAAAATATTATGCAACTTTTAAACATTATGCTTAATTGTTACTAGCACTTGCATCTGGGGAATGGGAGGGGAGACAGCAGTACAAGTAGGTTGTTTTCTTTCTTCGTTCTATTTTTCTGGACTAGTTACCTTACCATACACATGTATTCTTGTTACAAAGAAAAATATCATGTTTTAGAATATTTTTCATTATGTAGAAAAATTATCATTAGAGACCGGGCGCGGTGGCTCACACCTGTAATCCCAGCACTTTGGGAGGCCAAGGTGGGTGGATCACGAGATCAGGAGTTCAAGACCAACCTGGCCAAGATGGTGAAACCCCCGTCTCTACTAATAATACAAAACTTAGCCAGGTATAATGGTGAGTGCCTGTAATCCCAGCTACTCGGGAGGCTAAGGCAGGAGAATTGCTTGAACCCGAGAGGCAGGGATTGCAGTGAGCCAAGATCGTGCAACTGTACCCTAACCTGGGCAATAGAAAGAGACTGCATCCCCCCCCCAAAAAAAAGGAAAAGAAAAAAGAAAAATTATCATTACATAATGCCAAATGAAAAAAAAAGCAGGTAATAAACATACATGCATATAATGTGATACTTCATTTATACATATATACATAGATAATGTAGTAAGCACTGAATTCAATCCCTGGCATAATAAAATGGTATATATATATATGCATACAAATTTACAATAATGATTTTAATGATATAAATGCTTGCATATATGAATATAAAATAATAACCAGTGAATATATCTGGGTTCTGGAGTTGGGAATTATTTTTGTATCCTTTCTCTTTGATCATTTCCCACATTTTTGAAATTTCCTACACAGATCATATATCATTTTCATTCTATTAAACTTCATTATGAATTATAATTATAAAAAGTTTCTCCACGAAAAATGTTGAACAAAAAGGATTTGCCATTAAATCTCAATTAAACATTCCTGGCGGCCAGTGCTCTGCTTAATTGAAGTTTGACTCTATTAAAAGACAATAAATAAATCCTCACATTTGTATCATTTAATAGTGGACTTCCGCACATGACTGCCTCCCTTGATCCCTTCACCCTGTGAAGTACTGAGATGAAGGAAAATCACTCGACATATGGATATAGCAGGTGCAGACACACGCACACACACGCACACGCACACACGCACACACACAAATCTGCTGTGGCCTTGGGTGAATCACAGTCTTCAAGGGCTCCGGTCTCATGCAAGTCCCATGGTGCAGCTTTCGATGAACAAGGCATAGCCCAGCTTTCTTTTTTTTTTTTTTTTTTGGTTGAATGGGATGAGGAATTATTATTATTATTATTATTATTATTATTTTTTTTTTTAAAGAGTAAAGAAGAGGAAGAAAGAGAAAGAGGAAGAGGGAGAGAGAATGGGGGTATTGCTTTGCTGCCCGGGCTAGAATGCAGTCTAAATATGGGTATGTCTATAATTGTCCTTAATAATGGAGACATGAAAGAAAATGAGGGAAGAGAATAACAAACAAGGAGCCAACCAACATTTCGTTTAAACTTCTAAGTTGATATGATGTGGTACTGATAAGAGTGTATATTTTGTGTAAAGTGGAGAGTTCTATAAATGTTAATTACGTTTACTTGTTCCAGATCTGAGTTCAAGTCCTGGATATCGTTGTTAATTTTCTGTCTCATTGATCTGTCTAATATTATTGTTGAAGTCTCCCACTATTATTGTGTGGGAGTCTAAGTCTCATTTTATAAGTCTTGTATGTCTGGGTATTCCTGTATTGGGTGCGTGTATATTTAGGACCTTTAACTCTTCTTGTTGTTGCATTAATTCTTTTATCGTTATATAATGTCCTTCTTTGCTTCTTTTGATCTTTGTTGCTTTAAATACTATTTTATCAGAGGCAAAAATTGTAACTTCTGCTTTTTATTTATTTATTTTTGCTCTCTGGTTGGTTGGTAAGTCTCTCTCCATCCTTTGTTTTGAGTCTTTGTGTATCCTTGAATGTGAGATGGGTCTGGATGCAGCATACAGTTTTAGTTTTTTGTCCAAATTGCCTGTCTTTGAAATTGAGGAATTTAGTCAATTTAAATTTAGAATTGATAATGATATATGTGAGTTTAATACTGTCATTTAATATTAGCTGGCTATTTTGCCCATTAGTTGATGTAAATTCTTCATTATATTGATGTTTTTTACTTTTTGGTATTTTTTAGAAAGGCTGATACTGTTTGTTCCTTTCTATGTGTAGTGGTTCTTTCAGAAGCTCTTGTAAAGCAGGCCTGGTGGTGATGAATTCTCTGAGTGCTTGCTTGTTCACAAAAAACTTTATTTTTCCTTCACTTATGAAGCTTAGTTTGGCTGGATGTAAAATTCTTGGTTGAAAGTTCTTTTCTTTAAGGATGTTGAATATTGGTCCCCACTCTCTTCTGGCTTGTAGGGTTTCTGCTGAGAGATCTGCTGTGAGTCTGATAGGCTTCCCTTTGTGGGTAACCTGACCTTTCTCTCTGGCTGCCCTTAGTATTTTCTCCTTCATTTCAACCCTGGTGAATCTGACGATTATGTGCCTTGGAGTTGCTCTTCTTGAGGAATATCTTCGTGGTGTTCTCTGTATTACCTGGAGTTGAATATTATCCTGCCTTACTACGTTGGGAAAATTTTCCTGAATAATATCCTGAAGCGTATTTTCCAGCTTGGATTCATTCTCTTCGTCACATTCAGGTACACCTATCAAGCGTAGATTAGGTCTTTTCACATAGTCCCATATTTCTTGGAGACTTTGCTCATTCCTTTTTATCCTTTTTTCTCTAATCTTGTCTTCTTGTTTTACTTCATTGAGTTGGTCTTCGACCTCTGATATCCTTTCTTCTGCTTGATCAATTCGGCTGTTAAAACTTGTGCATACTTCACGTAGTTCTCGTATTGTGTTTTTCAGTTCCATCAATTCACTTATTTTCCTCTCTAAATTTTGTATTCTTGTTGACATTTCGTCAAACCTTTTTTCAAAGTTCTTAGTTTCTTTAGATTGTGTTAGCATAAGTTCTTTTAATTCACAGGAGTTTCTTATTATCCACGTTTTGAAGCCTGCTTCTGTAATTGGAACCCACTCGTTCTCCATCAAGCCTTGTTTCGTTGCTGATGAGGAACTGGGATCCCCTGCTGAGGGAGAGGCGTTCTGATCTTGGGTATTCTCAGCCTTTTTTGGCTGTTTTCTTCCCTTCGTTGTAGATTTATCCATCTGTGGTCTTTATAATTACCGTCTTTGTAATTGGGTTTCTGAGTGGACGTCCAACTTCTTGATTCTCAGCGCCGAAATCTGAGCAACCCACTGCGCCGACTAAATCGGCAGCGTTAAGATGGATGGTGCTTTTCTGACTCTGCACCAAGAACCGTCGCTCCAAGGCGCCGGCAAAACCGCCTCGCCGGTCACAAGAGTCGCGCTGGCGACCCGTGGGGCTCCTCCGCTGGGAATCTCCTGGTGCGTGAGCAACAAGAATTCATGTGAAGGTGTGGCGTCCTCTCGTTCTTTGCGTTTTCAGTGGGAGCTACAATCCCGAGCTGCTAGTGATCAGCCATCTTGGATCTCTCTCTCCTCTCTTTTTTTTTTTTTTTTTTGAGACGCAGTCTCACTCTGTCGCACAGGCCGAAGTGCAATGGCATGATCTCGGCTCACTGCAACTGTCGCCTCCCAGGTTCAAGTGATTCTACTGCCTCAGCCTCCTAATTAGCTGGGACTACAGGCACCCACCACCACGCAAGGTGAATTTTGTATTTTTAGTAGACACAGGATTTCACCATATTGGCCAGGCTGGTCTTGAACTCCTGACCTTGTGATCCTCCCGCTTTGGCCTCCCAAAGTGCTGGGATTATAGGCATGAGCCACCACATCTGATCATAGCCCAGCTTTCTAACTGGGCCTCCTGGCTTCCCTGTGGTCCAGTGGGCACTGGCGGGATTTGTCAGAGCAGCAGGTGAGGAAAGGAGCAGCCCAGGGTCCTCGTGAGGGGCTGGGGGCATCTCGTCTCTCGTGGCTTTCAGAGAAGGCTTCCTGCCGCCGTCCCTAAGTTCGCCCCCTCGTGCTGCCCCCCAACCCACCCTTCTCAGCCCAACAGTGGGTTTGGCAGGGCGGTGGCATTTCCTTGGAAGAACAAAAGAGAAGACTGTCCTGCAAATGCTTCCAGGGTAACCGCTTTCCGTTCCTTCAGTCATTGAATTCATGTGTGATTTGTTTCTGGGGCAGACAGGACACAGAGGGTTCTCTCAGCCTCAGGGCAGGAACCCCAGCTCACTGACAGACTGAAAAATTCTCATGAGAGGAGCCAACATGCGCAAGATTAAGGGGGGGAACGTCACACTAGACACGTTGGTCATCTACCCTGGAGGCCAGCCCACAGAACAGCATTTAGAATGCAGTAATAATGATGATGAATAACAACTGTTGTTTATTGAACACCTTTTTTTTTTTGAGATGGAGTCTCACTCTGTTGCCCGGGCTGGAGGGCAGTCGCAATGATCTTGGCTCACTTCAACCGCCACCTCTTGGGTTCGAGTGAATTCTCCTGCCTCAGCCTCCCTAGTAACTGGGATTACAGGTAGGCGCCACCACGCCTGGCTAATTTTTGTATTTTTAGTAGAGTTGGGGTTTCTCCATGTTGGTCAGGCTGGTCTCAAGCTCCCAACCTCAGGTGATCTGCCCGCCTCGGCCTCCCAAAGTTCTGGGATTACAGGCGTGAGCCACCGCGCCCGGCCTATTGAACACCTTTTATGTGGCATCCATTGTCTTATTTGATTGTCCCATCATCCCTGTGATGGGTAATGTTATGCCCATTTTACAGTTGATGAAACTGAGATCCAGAGAGGTAAGATGAGATCCTGTTCCAATACTTCATGAGTAAATGGCAGCGTTGGAATTCAGATCCCGGTCATTCTCCCTCTCAAATTAACATCCAGAACTTACCTGGCTTATGATATTCTCAATGGGGGTTGTTAGAAACAGATGAGCTTAATGAGTACCTGTGAGTATCTACTGAATGCCAAGCCCTGGCTCAGGTGCTTTTCATGTGGTATCTCATTTAACCTTTAGAATAGCCCTTGTGAGATGCATGCAATTCTCATTTTACAAATCAGAAAACTGAGGCTCAGAAGTTTGCCCAAGGTTACGGTGAGCCAAATAAAGGCCTTTTTAAGGAAAGCACCCAATGGGAGGAATGAATAAGGAATAACTTAAACGTAGGGGTCAACCCAGAATCCAGAAGGACGGGGGGATGGAGTGGATGGTGTCTCTGCTCACAAGAGGCAGCAGAGGGTTGAGGGGTCACTGTGATTTTTGGATAAGCCAGTGCCCCAGCCTCAATATCCTCAGCTGAAAAATGGGGCCACCAATACCTACCATAGTGTGTTGTCGTGAGGAATTAAATGAGATGATACACAGGACGTGCTTCGAGCAATACCTGCGGTCCCTTCCCCTGCTGCTCTGTCAGTGGCTCCGCACTCCTGGAGGTGGGTCCTATAAAGCCAGCCTGGCATCCCACCCTAATCCCGTCCCCGATCAAAGTGCCTACTAAGAATTTATGGGAGGAGGGCCAGCTGAGCTCGTTCACTCCTTCTCTCCTGGCCTCAGTCTGCACCACCAGGGTGGGCCGGGGGCAGAGGATGCTGGCCAGGACCATTTCTGGGAGCCTCACCAGACCCGACTAAGTGCCATTCCGGTCTTTCTCCTACCCCTGGCTTGTACTACCTTTGCTCTGAGCCCGAGCACAGGCTGCACACACGGGCTCTGGGGACCGGAGCAGCTGCCCGCCACCCCAGGAACTGTCCCTGAAGGCTTCTTCAAAGAGATCCCCTCAACATACTCTCCATACTCTTCAACATACTCTTCCTTGTACATTTCCTGCATGTTGACAGACCCAGCCTTCTTTCTCCCACAGCCCCTAGCAGAGGCGCCCCCCCCCCTCCAAATTCCAGCAGCGGACCGGAAAGTGACTCAGCCCCCACGGCCCCCTCCTCAGACTCGCACACCCGCAGCCTTGCTTTGGAAAAAGGGTGGTTCTCATTTCTTTCCTCCTTTTTCCCCTTCAAGCACTCACACTCGCCGTGTCCCCAGGCTGTCTCTCCCATGAGCCTCCGTGGTCTGGGCCAGAGGTCTCTGGCCAGCCCCTCTCCATCCTCTCCTGGTGGAGGGTCTCAACACTGGGGTGGGCTGCATGGCCCTACGGTGAGTAGGGGAAGAGGTGGGCCTCTGGAGGCCGCCACTGCGCCCCTATGATATTGACTTCTATTAAATTGAAACACATAGCACATCTATTACACAATAAACCACAGCTATTTCATGGATCAAATTAAGTTTTATTTGGGCAAATTACAACCTTTCCTACAGTTGTGCCTTTGTGAGGCCATTCCTTTTTAATAAAAGCAAGCATTTCTGGGGCTGGCCCTCCAGGACCAAAGCGCCATGGTGGGTTGGGGGCTCAGGCCGGGGCCGGCAACAGGGTGGAGCCTGTGCGCATGTGTGAGAGAGATGGGAATTCTTGGGGCCTCTCTTGGGAATGGATTTGGTCTTCTCCTCCCCCTGCCTCCCCATCCTGAGGTTGTCATGGAAGTCTGCAGAGAACTTCTCATTAAACCAGAAAAAAGCAGCAGCAGCAGCAGCAGCAGCAGCAGCAGGAAGGCATTTCCCGGAATCCGGGAGGAAGCATGAGTCACCAGCCTGCAAAGTGAGCCCTGCGTGGCCACTGTGGCCCCAGCCCAGAAGGCCCCGAGTGCAGGACCAGCCATCAGAGCTGCTCCAGGCCAGCCCGTATAGACACGCCCACTGCCCAGGCTGATGCAGGCTCCAGGAATGCAAACAAAGCTGGGTGGAGGGGCCTTCCGAGGGCCAGGGCACTGGGCCAGGAGGGAGGCAGGGGGCCTGCAGGAGAGGCTTGTGGAGGGACATCGGGCCTCAGACAAGCCCCTCTCTGGTGTCCTTGGAGCCCAGGGCACCTGGTTGGTAGGGCCTCTAACTCTCGGTGTGACCTGGCCCAGCACCGCCAGCGCTGGCCTTCAGGCTCCTTGTAGGGCAGGGGCAGGAGCTGCTCCTGGATCAGAGGTTCTCGAAGTTGGTCCCTGGGCCAGCAGCATCAGCAACACCTGGGAACTTGATAGAAGTGCAAATCCTCAGCTCCCTACTACAGACCTACTAAATCAGAAACCTTGGGGTGCGATTCGTATTTAACAAGCCCTGCTGGCGATTCTGATGCATGCTCAAGTTTGAGGACTACTGCATGCAGTCATCTGTGGGCCAACATCAAAGCCACAGCTGTTAAAGGGTCATTCAGCAAAGTGAGATCTCAGGTGTGAGCAGTGCTCACTGTGTGTCAGGTACTGAGCTGCCGGCGCTGCGTACGCCGACTCGTTTAGTCCTCAAGCCAACCTGTTGAGGTCAGGTTTTATGAGCATATCTCCATTTCACAGGTGATATAAATGCTACTTTTTCACCAGAAGCCATAGTTGTGGGATCTCAGAAGTGATGGATGGTACTAGGCCCAGCTCATAGATTGGTCCATGCTGGCTAACTAGTATGGCATCTGGCTGGCCATTCCCCGGGTAACTTTTCTTCAAATGCCCTTCAGAAGCTGTCCTACCACCTTAGAGGTGGAGCAGTGGGGAGAACGATCACTTCAGAACTGGAGAATCAGGCAAGCGGAGTGAGAAGCCGGAAGACAACCGAAGGAAGTGATGCCTGTGAGAGATATAGGGTCCCACAGAGATCTGTTTCTCCAAATGTGGTCCCTGTACCAGCAGCATCAACAATGCTTTAGAGCCTATTAGAAATGCAGAATCAGCTGGGCACGGTGGCTGACGCCTGTAATCCCAGCACTTTGGGAGGCCGAGGTGGGTGGATCATGAGGTCAAGAGATCAAGACCATCCTGGCCAAGATGGTGAAACCCCATCTCTACTAAAAAAAAAAAAAAATTAGCTGGGCATGGTGGCACGCACCTGTAGTCCCAGCTACTTGGGAAGCTGAGGCAGGAGAATTGCTTGAATCTGGGAGGCAGAGGTTGCAGTGAGCTGAGATCGTGCCACTGCCCTCCAGCCTGGTGACAAAGTAAGACTCCGTCTCAGAAAAAAAAAAAAAAAAAAAAAAAAAACGGCAGAATCATGGGCCCAACTTGGGACTTGCTGAATCTGAATCTGCATGTTAGTAAGATCCCCAGGGATTTGTGGGCACATTCAAGTTCAAGAAGTCCTGAGTCAGGCACGCCGGCAGATCCCTGACCCCATCCCACTACAGGATAACGGGGATCTGGTATCTGCACCATGCTCGGTGCAGCTCCACAGGGGCTCTGCCTTCCTCATTGGCACAAGCATCCCCTCAGTTAATCCAGGAAGTTGAGGTCACTGGAGGAAGCCTCCAGCCCTTAAAACCCCACAGCCAAACTAGTACAGCGAGTGGGATGCTCTCACCCTGCTGAGTTGCCCCTTCCCAGGGTGGAAGATCTTCACTTCCTTTATGTCTCTCCCTAAAATGTGGGTTCTGGGTTCTAACCCAGGCTCCGCCACTTACTGACTGTGATCTTGGAAGTTGCTAAACTTCTCTGCACCTTGATTTTCCTTTTCTGTAGTATAGCGGTAACAGTTTTTCTAGATCATACCTTCTTTTGGTGCATATATCTAAGCCGGGTGTCCCCAAACTACGGCCCGCGGGCCACATGCGGCCCCCTGAGGCCATTTATCCGGCCCCCCACCGCACTTCAGGAAGGGGCACCTCTTTCATTGGTGGTCAGTGAGAGGAGCACAGTATGTGGCGGCCCTCCAACGGTCTGAGGGACAGTGAACTGGCCTCCTGTGTAAAAAGTTTGGGGACACCTGATCGAAGCAAATACAACATGCTTAGAAGAATGGTTGGCACATAACACCATTAACATTTGCCACTTGCTGTCAGCCTTCCATCTTTCCCTCCTCTGGGTGGCCCGTAGGCGGGGTGGGATGCAGGGAGGGTGGCGCTGGCCTGGGAGGAGTCAGGAAAAGCAGTGCGAAGGCAGGGATACTGTACTGGAGGTGACTCCTAAAGGGGAAAGGAGGAAATGTGTTTGTATGACACAGGTGTGCCAGGCTCAGTGCCAGGCTCAGTGCCAGGCTCAGTGCCAGGCATTTTCCTCCCTGCCACAGTTATACCAGGATAGTGCTGTTATTTTATAAACCTACTGATGAGGACTGAGGCCCCAGAAAGGCAGTGACCAAGCCAAGGTCTTGCAGTTAGTGAGGGGTGCAGCTCATGCTTGCTGGGGTCTGCCTGGCCGGCTTAACCTCAGCCACCCTCATGTGCCCTATGCTTCCTCCTCCACTGCAAACCAACCCAAGCCCCAGAGGGGGATCCAGAGGCCAGGGCTGGCAGAGGAACAGGGAGTCTGAGAGATCTGGAGCATGAAGCTTATGGCTCCTTCCCTGGGGCCTTGGTTTCCCCTGGTCGGGCCTCCTTTGCGCAGGGCAGTGGGACAGGTCTACTCAATGGATCTATCAGGGGTTTGGCTCCTCCTGGCTTTGCTTTCCCTGCAGTTTTCTGTCCCTCTGTCCCATGACTGGGAGGCAGGCCTTTGGCAGATATGTTAAAACGCCAGCAGGGGGTACCTCTGGTTTCAGCTCTGATGTATAAAGAGTTTGGAAGTTGTCAGGCCCATCCTCACATCATGAAATAAGTTGAACAAACTGAAAGTCAACAATGTTTCTTAATTCTCATGAGGGAATTAAGGTCACAGGGCAAACTGCCACTCTGAAATCTCGGAAGATGAGTGAATACAGCCAAGATCAGGGCTTACTTGAAGCGGAAACCAGGAACTGTTGGGAACACTTGAGGTGTTGGTAATTTTGATGAATTTCTGGAAATTAAAAATGACTTATTTGTACATTTAAAACTTCGGAGGGCTACTTGTAGGTCTTCCTTCAAAACTTAAGTGGGTTTTCCCTCCAGGAACCCCACCAGACTGACACCGGGAAGATCAGAGGAAAAAACAAAACAAAACCAAAACTTCATTCCAGACAGAAAGGGGAAAAATAACCATTTTGAAATACCTCCAGAGCTTTCCCAGTAACAAAGGCCAGCCCTCCAGAGAAACTACTTTACCAGAGCCTTGGCTGACTGGCTCCTCTGATTGGGGTTAGACGACCCAAGGCCTCCCCTCCAGCCTTCAGTCTGTCTCATTTAAGGAGAAGGGAAAAATAATGGGGCCAAAAAATGCTTCTAAAGGTCAAAGCCCAGGGGCTCAGGCCAACTAAAAAAACTAAGATTTAATAATAAGAGTATAGATGCCTTCTCTCCCCAGCATCTTATTTCCACCACCACAACAGGTCTTCAGTATAATAACAATGAATTACAATGGAAACAGCTGTAAGACAGACTCTTTAAGAAGGAGTTCTTAGGGAAACCCAAACTTAACCATGGAGAAAAATACCAACCAAGGAAACTAGAGGGAACCAAAGCCTTTGGCACCTATGGCTATAGCAAACCTTAAACACAGCTCAGCTCTAGTAAAATTAAAATAAAAACTCAGGCTAGGCATGGTGGCTCATGCCTGTAATCCCAGCACTTTGGGAGGCCGAGGTAGGCTTGAGGTCAGGAGTTTGAGACCAGCCTGGCCAACACAGCAAAACCTCGTCTCTACTGAAAATGTAAAACTTAGCCAGGCATGGTGATGGGTGCCTGGAATCCCAGCTACTCAAGAGGCTGAGGCAGGAAGATCACTGGAACCTGGGAGGTGGAGGTTGCAGTGAGCTGGGATTGTACCACGGCACTCCAGCCTAGGCGACAAAGAGAGACTCCATCTGCAAAAAAAAAAAAATTAATATGCAGAAGTCCATTGCTTTCATACATACCAGGTATGAACAACTATAATTTGACATTAAAAATGCAGTAACACCAAAAAAAGAAAGAAAGAAAAGAAAAGAAAAAGAATTATTTAGATATAAATCTGACAAAATGTATACAGGATCTACACAAGGAAGTGATAAAACTCATGAAAGATCAACCACCTAAAGAACTGGAGTGCGCAGGCGCGGAAGTGCCTAGTGGGAACGGCAACCCGGTGGCCCCTCCCCGTCCCTGTTCTGCCCACCTCGCCCCCGGAAGTCTGTGAGTGGCTTGCCATTCATGCCCGGTCCTGGAGTTTTTTGTTGGTCCGCAGCCTTTGTCAGCCATCCTTGCGAGCCAGGTTGAGGCACAACATAGGCCCAGGAGCCTCAGAGGAGGAGGAGGAGGAGGAGGAGGAAGCCGCTGCAGGTGGCCCACGGCAGCCATCTTACTGAGGAGCTGTCAGGGCTGGGCGGCCTCCCGCCTCCCACCATCCCTCATCGCTGCCCTGAGGGGTAACCAGGGGGATCGTGCACCAGGTCTCCGCTGGACCAACATCGCCGGGCTGATAAGCCGCGTGAATGTTCTATTTGACTGCTGCACCCCCGCCTACCCGGTGTACCTTCCTTCAGAGGCCATCACCTCAGCGGTTGCCCCCGTGAGGCCGGAGCGCTGGCACGCAGTGGCTATGGCGGCGCCATGTTTGGTGGCCACGGGACCTCAGGACCTTCCTGCGCGCTGCTGGCATTCATCTCCCCATCTTGGCAACGACTCCGTAGTCAGTCTCCCAAGGGCAAGAACAGGAAGCTGGAGGAAGGCAGACCCCTGTAAGGCCCGCTGCAGAGGTGCTGGTGAGAACCGTGGGGCGGAGGGTCCTGGACGGCCTGAAGCACTATTACCAGGACTTTCGCCTTCTCTGGATCACACCAGGATCGCCGCATGCACGCTCTGGAGGATTGATTCTCAGTGGCCACACGCTGACACGCCGGGAGCACAGGCAGTTTGCCGTGGTCTGTGCTGACCTCTTTCACGGGGTCCTGCTCCTGATCTTCGTGGTGGTGTCTTTCGTGGAGTTCCTGTTGCCCATTGCAGCGAAAGTCTTTCCCAACGCGTTGCTGTCCACATTTGAGACCCAGCCCATCAAGGAGGAGGGACCAAAGAAGCAGCTATGGGCGGGGAGCACTGCCAAAGACTTTTCCATGTTTTTCCAGAAGATCCAAGAGACAGGAAAGACCTAGCAACAAAGAAAGAAATCATGCGTTTTTCCAAATTATTTGAGGATGAGCTCACCCTGGATAACCTCACCTGCCAGCAGAGGGTGGCATTGTGTGAGCTGCTGGATCTCCAGGCCACAGGCATCAATAACTTCCTATGCTGCCAGCTTACCATGAGGTTGAGGTTTATAAAGGCCAACAGCAAGCTGATTGCTGAGAAAGGGGTAGACAGCCTGAATATCAAGGAATTGCTGTTGGCAGGTAGAGCTCGAGGGATGCAGGCCCTTGAGTTCCCAGCAAATCATCTGAGGATCCAGCTGAAGCAGTGGCTGGACCTGCATTTGCATCAAGAGGTCCCTACATCACTGCTCTTACTGTCCTACGCTATGTGCCTCCCAGACACCCTCTCTCCTGCTGACCAGCTTAAATCCACCTTGCAGACTCTTCTGGAGATAGTGGTGAAGGGAGCTCAGGTGAAAGTGGCCAAGGTTGAGGGTGAGCAGGTGGACAACAAAGTGAAATTGGAGGCCACATTACAGGAGGAGGCAGCCATCCCGCAGGAACATAGGGAGAAGGAGCTGCAGAAGCTATCCCAAGAAACAAAGGAAGTGGAAGAAGCCACCTCTGAGAGGCCAGTGGCTGACCAGCAGCCAGAAGTGCCTGATGTGATCCTGCCCTCAGAGGCCCTGAAGAACACTGCCCCTGTGCTGGAGGTCTTGAAGGAGGAGGAAATGACTAAAGAAGAAATAGATGTACTTAACGATGCCTGATCTAAACTGAAGGAGCAAAAGAAGTCCCTAACCAAGGAGAAGGAGGAGATGGAGCTGCTGAAGGAGGATATCCAGGACGATAGTGATGACTTGCAAGAGATCAAGAAGGAAGTTGAGACCAGCAGAGAAAAATACATGGAAAAACCTAAAGCCAGCAAGAGACTGCCAAAGAGAGTTCAGCAGATCATCTGGTGGATAGACTGCTTGATTGCACAGCTGGAGATGGATCAGAGGCCTGGCAAGCTGGGCCAGGCAGAGGGCTCAGGGGGAATAGGGGAGAAAGTCATCAGTATCACTGAGCTCATCAGCAACATGAAGCAAATTAAGAACATTCCAGAAAACAAGCTGATAAGCTTGGCCTCGACACTGGATAAAAATGAGAATGGCAAGCTCAACACTGACAATCTCATTAAGGTGATTGAACTGGTGCACAAAGAAGATGTTTATATCTCTACCAGTCAGGTGGCTGAGATTGTAGCAATGCTGGAAAAGGAGGAGAAGGTGGAGAAGTCTAAGGGAAAGGCTGAGAAAGAGGCTACAGAAGTGAAGAATTAGGGCTGGTTTTGGCTCTGGGGCATGTTGGTGGCTCTGTGGTATCTGCCTCCATCCTGCTTCACTAGCTTTTGTGGTAATGACTGTAATAGTAATCACTTTGAGGTAATTCTTAATGGCAAGTCTAATACTTGGTCTGAAATAAGTGAGATGCTTCCATTAAGAAAAAAGAAAAGACGAAAAAGAAAATGGAGAGATATTCCATGTTCACAGATAGGAAAATTTAATATCATTAGATCACTCTTCCCAATTTGTTCTATAGATTCAGTGCAACCCCAGTTAAAATCTCAGTGGAATTATTTTTGATATTAACAGAATAGTCAACACAATTACTGAAAAAGAAGTCAGAGGACTTGTGACAGTACTTGACTTCAAAACTTACTGCAGTAATAAAGACAGTGTGATATTCATGAAAGTATAGACAAATAGGTCAAAGGAAGAGAATGGAGGGCCCAGAAATAGACCCATGGAAATACAGTCAACTGATCTTTGACAAGGGACAAAAGGTAATGTAATGGAGAAAAAAATAGTCTTTTCAACAAATGGTGCTGGAACAACTGGGCATCCACATGCAAAAAAATAAAAAAGAAAATAAAAAGAATATAGACACAGACCTTTACACCTTTCATGAAAGTTAACTTAAAATAGATCATAGATCTAAATGTAAAACATAAAACTATAATATTTCCATAAGATAACAGAAAATCTAGGTAACTCTGGGTTGGCAATGAGTTTTCAGAAACAAACAAACAAACAAACAAACAAAAAAAACACCCAAACAGTGAACCATGAAAGAAAAAATGTTTAGGTTGAACGTCATTAAAAATAAAAAGCTTCTATTATGCAAAAAACACTGTTAAGAGAATGAAAAGACAAGTGACAGACTGGGAGAAAATATTTGCAATACACGTAGCTGATAAAGGACTTGTATTCAAAATATGTGAAGACAACTTGGGCAGCATGGTGAAACCCCATCTCTACAAAAAATACAAAAATTAGCTGGGCATGGTGGTGCATGCCTGTCGTCTCAGCTACTCTAGGAGGCTAAGGCAGGAGGATTGCTTGAGCTCAGGAAGTAGAGGCTGCAGTGAGCTGTGATGACTGCCACTGCACTCTAGCCTGGGTGACAGAGTGAGACCCTGTCTCAAAATATATATATGAAGAACTCTTAAAAAATGTAACAGTAAGCAGACAGTCACATTTTAAAATGGCAGAAGAGGCCAGGTGAAGTGGCTCACGCCTGTAGTCCCAACACTTTGGGAGGCTGAGGCAGGCAGATCACGAGGTTGGGAGTTTGAGACCAGCCTGGCTAACATGATGAAACCCCATCTCTACTAAAAATAAAAAAATTAGTGTGGTGGCACACGCCTGTAATCTCAGCTACTCAGGAGGCTGAGGCAGGAGAATTGCTTGAACCTGGGAGGTGGAGGTTGCAGTAAGACAGTGAGCCAAGGTCGTGCCACAGCACTCCAACCTGGGCGACGAGCTTAAGACTCTGCCTCAAAAAAAAAAAAAAAAAAGATGATCAACATAAGTTATCACTAAGGAAATGCTAATTGAAACAACAGTGAGATACCACTGCAGAACTATTAGAATGGCCAAAATCCAAACTGACAATACCATGTGCTAGCCAGGATGTGGAGCAACAGAAGCTCTCTTCATTGCTGGTGGTGATGCAAAATGGTCCAGCCACTCTGGAAGACAATTTGGCAGTGTCTCACAAAGCTCAGCACGCTCTTACTACACAATCCAGCAATTATACTCTTAGGTACTCGTTGAGTTGAAAACGTATGTCCACATAAAAACCTTCACACATGAGTGTTTATAGAGCAGCTTTGTCCATAATTACCAAAAAGTGGAAGCAATCAAGGTGTCCTTCAATAAGTGAGTGGATAAACTGTGGTATACCTCTACAATGGAACATTATTCAGCAATAAACAGAAATGAAGCATTAAGCCATGAACGGACATGGAGGAAGCTCAAATGCATGTTATTGTAGTCCATCTTAGCCACAGGCCGAGAAGCCATTCACATATGTATTACTAAGTGAAAGAAGCCAGTGTGAAAAGGCTACATACTGTGTGATTTAACTCTTCCAGAAATGGCAAAACTACAGACTCAAAAATTTAATGATTTCCAGGGGCTTAGGGGTAGCGATGAATGGGTGAAGCAAAAGGATTTTGAGGTCAGAGAAACTATTCTGTTATAATACTGTAATGTTGGATACATGACATTATACATTTGTCAAAACCCATAGAATTGAACCACATACAGAGGGAACCCTAAGGTAAACTATGGAATTTAGTTAATATGCATCAATATTCGTTCATTGGTTGCAAAAAATGTACCACACTGATGCAAGATGTTAATATTGGAACTTTGTTACTCTAGCTTAATTATTCTCTAAAACTGTTACTAAAAAAAATAAAGCCTATTAATTAAAAAAAGAAAAAGCAAGACAGCTCTACAGAGTTCCATGACCTTAGACAGTGACCACTGGCTAGCGGCACTTGGCATCCGGGCAACATCTGGGGGCTTTGATATCTGACAGAAATCAAGTCATTGTCTAGGGAACAGGGCCTCTGGAGCCTGACAGACATGGGATACAATCCCGACTCCATCACTCACCTGCTGTGTGACCTTGGTTCAGTCACTTAACCTCTCTGAATCTCAGGTCTAGGTCTCTCATTTGTAAAGTAGGGGCAATAATAGTGACTACCTCGTGGGTAGGGTGTTACAAGGTTGAAATAAGACATTCCATGGAAAGTGCTTCAAATACTCCCTGGCTAGAGGTAAGGCCTCAATAAATATTCCCCGCTCATATTATTAGTAAGAAAAAAATGAACAAAAAGCTGAGCTCTTGCTGTACACCACTCCCTGCTGGTCACTGGAGACTCAGAAGTTCCAACACTGGACCCTCTCCTGGGCTCACTGTCTATGAGACTTACACTTACCAACCTCCTGGGCAGAAACCACTGACCTGACTCCCTGCAGGTGCAGTGCAATGTGGAGCAGGCTTCGCTGAGGGGTAAGCCTGGGAAGAGACTCTGAGATGGGACGTTTGAGATAAGCCTCCAAAGATGAGGTCTATTCCAAGGTAAGAATATGGCCCGAGCAGGCCGAGGATGGCTAAAGCATGGTGTATTCTAGGACTAGCGAGCGGTTTGGTGCACATCGTGGACCCTAGAGAGAATCAGGACTGGAAAGGGTAGGATGCAGAGGTCACCTGGCCTAATCATCTCATGTTAGAGACAAGGAAACCGACAGCTAGAGGGAGAGGACGAGACCTCCTACTTGTCACATTGCTAGATTTGTTTAGCCACAGTCGAGGACTTGCCATTCCCAGGAAGGGCCTCTGGGCCTCTGGGGATTGGCAGTTGCTCTCCCGTCTATTTGACGTGTCCTTCCACGTGTTTGTTTTACACATCTCCTCCTCCTCCTCTTTCCCGAGCCGGCTGCTCCATCACCTTCTTTTCAGAGTCTGAGTGGCTTCCTAACTCAGGAGCACCACAACACCCACCTATGTGGCCACCATCGCTCTTGTCACCCAAGATGGTCACTTACTTGTTTATGTATCTGCCTTCCTTCCTGGACCGAGGGCAAGACCTGGTCATGTTCATCTCTGGGCCCTTGCCACCCAGCGCAGGGCTTGGCCCAGAGCACACACCCTCTGAGTGGCTATGGAATGAATAAGAGTGTAGAGGTCATCTCAGTCCCCTGGGGCCCACAAGAGGTACTAGAGTGGCAGCGTCCAAGATGACGGCATTATTAACGGCAATCATTAATGAACCACTTCCTCACTATGGGCCAGGCACTTCCCATACATTATCTCACATACTCTTTATGACATGACTGTTATCCCCATTTTATACAGGAGGGAACAGGCACAGAGGCACAAAGCAACCTGCCCGAAGCTGGGCTTAAAACAAATCTGTCAGTCTGTTGCTAAGTGAAAAAAGAAATATGCTGAATGTATATGTGTGTGTAGGTGTGTGTGTGTGCTTGATTGCAATAGATGGTAGGAATATTGGCACCTCACGTTTCCAGTGTTATCTGTATTTCTAATTTTGTTTCAGACGTATAATGGGGAAAAATAAGAAACATCTAGCCAAAGGTTTAGAGAATTCACGTTGGGCTGGACCATGTGCCCTGAGGATGTTGGTTATAGTAGAGCAGGGAGCCCATGTAATTCTGTACTCCCAAGACACAATCCGAACAGGACAGTGTCAGCATTGCCTGAAGCTCTTATTCCCCATTCTGTGCTTGCATGGGTTTTGGGACGTTTTCATTTGGTTTTTGCTTCCTTTCTTCCTTTTTATTCTTCTCTCTCTTTCTCTTTTCTTTCTTCCTTTTTTCATATTTTTTAATCAGAAACTGAGGATAGTGAACGAGCGCTGCTTACATTTTTCCAGCACTCCTTAAAGTTTTTGTACTTAAAAAGGTTAAATCATTAGGTTGTGGGGTGTGAGTAGGGAGGTAGAAAACTCATCTCCAAAAACACACCTTCTTTCTTTCTTGTTTATATAAAGTGTTGTGCTGAAGGCTTCTCAGGACCGGAGAGCAGGCACACAAACAAAATCAGGTCGTAAGCATTCTGCTGTCTGCTCCTCTCCCCGCTGCGCCCTGGGTGGAGCTCCAGGACAAAGGTCTAGCGGGCATCAGGAAGCAAGGCCAGCAAACCCCAGGAGCGGAGTTTCACATGCCTCGGCTCAGGCTCAGAAGTGCAGGGAAGCGACTGAAATAAATGGCTAGATCCCCAGAACCCAGGCCTGTGACGCTGGCTCCCCAGTCTAGCACAGGATCACCTGCTCAGAGAGAAGAGGCCTCAGTTCCTTCATCTGTGAAGTGGAGCTGTTGGGAAAACCCACCGGGATGACACGTGGGACTGGTGGGAGGGAGGACCAGGCCTGGGGCTCCTGGAGTTCAGGAAATGTGGATTGAGCCCAGTCTGTGAAGATGGGCTTGGGGGTAGGGAGGAGCTTCTGCAGGTCAAAAAGCATGTGTTTTTAAGAAACTCTGTCTGTTGCTGGCTTGGGAAGCACAAGTCTTCTGTGAATCATTTCTTCTTATTGCAGCATTGGGGTGTTTTTTCCCCCACTTCATCTTGAAGTCATGTAAACCTCTAATGCCAATTTCTGCTTCCGCCCAGGCTGGTCTCCAGCAGCCGCCTGCCTATGCCATCTTGAGGCAGCATGACTGGTGAGGAGGCAGCAGGGCAGTGTCCCCCTCCAGAGAGAAGGCCCTGCCCCGCACTCGCCAGGTTTTAAGCATCTGGCATGGGGCAGTGGAAAGAACTCTTGATTAGTATCAGAAGCCCCGGGTGCCTCATGGTCCTGCCACAAAGCTACCCGTGCCACCTCCAACCCCAGCTTCCACCCTGGGAAATGGGGCATCTGGTCGAAATGAGGGCAGAGGGCGTCCCCAGCTCTTTGGTCCCGTGGAAAGGGCTGGCACAGCTGGAGGAAGGCTAGCAGGGAGCAGAGACCTCTCCTTCCAGGTGCCCCCTCGATCAGGGCCTCCATTCCCTGACAGGGTTCGAGGCAGCAGCAGCTACTGGATAACGCAGACCAGATGCAGGCCCTTTCCCCAGATACTCTCAGGGCCTTCCTCCTTGGAGGCCTTGGGGATATTTGAAACTCCTCAGAGTTTGGCTTCGGAGGCTGGAGTGGAAACCACAGCTCCATTACGCGAGCACATATGATCTCCCTGGGAGGAAAGGAGCGGGCTGGCCTCAGAAAACGAGAGACCACGGGCTCTAAGGAGAACACGTTTGCATCTCTGAGTAGGGCAGTGTCTGGGAACCTCAAGGAGGGCAGGTCTCACACACTCGGCCAGAACAGAGGCACTGAGCCCCAAAGTGGTGGGCTCCCTGTGACCAGAGAATAGGAGCAAAGGCCAGGGGCCTTTACAGGGGACACTTGAGCCTGATGTAAAGGCTGGACATCAACCAAGGAACCATCTCACTTCCCCCGTGCCATCTCATATTTTGAAAGCTTTACATTTGCCAGGCAAGTCCTTGAAGAAGAAAAATTCCATAAAAGGGGATGACCCCCAACCCTCCCCTGTGGCAACCCAAGCAACTGAAATTGCACAAATAAGTGGAAAATGGTTCCAAAGCCACTGACAGTTAAGACACCCCAACTTCCATCACTGCCTAGTTGGGTAACTTTGGGCCAATCATTTAATAACTCCAGCCTCAGATTTCCCATTTGCCTAACGGTAATACTGAGCCTCACCTGATGGTGCTCTAAGGTGTGCAGAAAGTAGCCTAGCAGAGCCTCAGTATAGAAAGTCAGTGCACTCCCCAGTACCAGGGAAGAAATCTTCATTCCCATTTCTCTCTCTCTCTCTTTTTTTATTTTTGAGATCGAGTTTTGCTCTTGTTGCCCAGGCTGGAGTGCAGTGGCACGATCTCAGCTCACTGGCTCACTGCAATCTCCGCCTCCCAGGTTCAAGCGATTCTCCTGCCTCAGCCTCCCAAGTAGCTAAGATTACAGGCATGCGCCACCACGCCCAGCTACGTTTTTTGTATTTTCAGTAGAGATGGGGTTTCTCCATGTTGGTCAGGCTGGTCTGGAACTCCCAACCTCAAGTGATCCACCCGCCTCAGCCTCCCGATGTGCTGGGATTACAGGCATAAGCTTCCGCACCCGGCCCCTCATTCCCATTTCTAAGGATCCAAGACCGTCATAACTGCCCATCAGCACTTGTGGTTGAAATCACCAAGACACCCCCGGAGTAGCTGTGGTCCAGGCTGAGGCAGTCAGGCAGCCTGCTTGGTGAGCATATGGACTTGAGTTTTGGTTGGGGGTAGAGGACTTTGAAAGCTGCAGAAAATGAGTCCCCTCCATGGCGACCCTTACGGGCTGGAGTCAGGGCTGAACCCATCTCTGCTGAACCGTCCAGCCTGAGGTTCTTTCTCCCCAACACTCTCAGGGGTGAAGGCTTGGGCAGGCTGTGCATCCCCAAGCTTGGTTCTGCTCAACATCCACTCACCCGGGGGCGCTCTGGGCTAATTCTTGGATGTTTTGGTGGAGCGTGGGACAGACTTGTTCGTTCACTTAGCAACCTCAGTTTCTTCCTGTACGAAATGGAAGTAGTAGCTGTTTCAGCCCCCTGGCGGGTTGCTGTGAGGGATAGGGAGAGTGGACAGTGAGCCCACTTGCATGATCCTCCCCATGTGGTGGGGAGAGACTCCAGGCTTTAGGGTGCCGAGGACTGGGGTTGCAGCTGGGGTGATCAACTTCTAGGAGAGGGTGCATTCCCTGCATAGGGCCTGGGAGTGGGCGGAGCAGCTTTCTGTGACATTTAAGATTTGCGGATAGAAAGAGATTAGACTTGGTGATGAACCTTGTATAATAGGCCACACCGGCCACAGATGATGAAGCCTTTTTTACTCCCGCCAGACCCCTGACCGGGTCTGTGTCTGTGCCCTCCCTGGCCACAGTCCCTCCTTCCTCTCATCCACCATTCATTCATGCCATCACTCATTCCACACTTTTTTTTTTTTTGAGATGGAGTCTCTCTCTGTCACCCAGGCTGGAGTGCAGCGGTGCGATTTTGGCTCACTGCAACCTCTGCCTCCCAGGTTCAGGCAATTCTCTGCCTCAGCCTCCTGAGTAGCTGGGATTATAGGTGAGCACAACCACTTCCAGCTAATTTTTTTGTATTTTTAGTAGAAATGGGGTTTCACCATGTTAGCCAGGATGGTCTCGATCTCCTGACCTCATGATCCACCCAACCTCGGCCTCCCAAAGTGCTGGATGGCGTGAGCCATCGCAGAAACATTTTTTAAGCTCCGTCTCTGTTCCCAGCACTGGGGATACAGTTCCAGATGAGGATGAGTCTTGCCCTCCTAGAGCTTACAGTCCACATGGAGGAGAAAGGTCTTAAACAAATAGTCACACACATCAATACAAATAAACACAAAACTACAGGTTTTTTTTTAAGAGACAGGGTTTGTTCTGTCGCCTGGGCTGGAATGTAGTGGTGTGATCATAGCTCACTGTAACCTCAAAATCCTGGGCTCAAGCAATTCTCTGGTCCGACTTGGGAGGCTCCCGCTTGGGCAGCCTCCCAAGTAACTAGGAGGACTACAGTCATGCACCACCACACCCAGCTAAATTTTTTTAATTTTTATTTTTGTAGAGACAGGGGGCTCATTATGTTGCCCTGGCTGGGGCATCAAGCAGCCCTCCCACCTCAGCTTGTTGGAATTGCCAGCATGAGCCACCACACCTGACCAAAATTACTAAATTTAGCAAGTGCGTGGAAAGAAAAGAACGAGGTGTTACGAGAGTGAATAATGAGCGCCGACTCTTCCCGAAGGCCAGGACTTGCTGTGTGGCTGCAGCATCCGAAGCACCCGATATTTGATAACTGGATTCTCACCACGTTCCTGTGGGGTGAGTGTCACTGCTCTCGCCATTTTCCAGGTAAGGAAACTGAGTCTCAATAGGTGGAAAGGCTTGTTCCAGATCCACGGCTAGGAGAGTGGAGCGGTGGTGTGGCCCAGCACTCCAGAAGCTGTGCTGCCCCAGGCTGCTTCAAGACCGGCCTTCTGCCGAGACAGGACAGGTGAGGTGAGTTGGCCAGAGGAAGAATAGGAAGGGGGACTTCCAGAAGCAGCTTAGACCTGTGTCCTGTGGGCAGGAAAGAAAGGCAAGCAAGAGGGAATGAATGGAGAGAGAGAAGGAGGATGGAGGAACGGGACGTTCGGGGCCTTGGGGGCCACAGGGTGTCTGCGACATCCTGAGCGAATGGAAGGCTGATTCGGGGTGGGAGCCTGGAACCATGATGAATCACTAGTCTGATGCAGCGACACTTTCTATGGCCAGGGCAGATCCCAGGTCGCCATCATTCCTATAATTCTGTGACATTGGAGGGCAGGCTTCCATCTTCCTTTTTTTTTTTTTACAAATGAGGAAACCAGGACTTGGAGCAGAAGTCAGATGTTTTTGATCAAGGTAATAAAGATTGAAATGGCGAGTTTTCTGCCTTTTGTCCTCACACCCAAATCCAATCAACCTGAGCAGAAGTTTGAGTCCACTGAAGATCAGTCAGCCCTTCGGGAACAACTGCATGGTCTAGTGTTGAAGAGGGACGTGGTGGCAGATCAGCCACATGCAGGGGCTGCTACTCCTCCCCACTGCCTGTAACTATGTCCTTTGCCAAGTAACTCTGCAGTACCCTCCGGCCCCGGGTAAAATGTTCTGCCAAGCCTGGGCTCTGGGCTCAGCCCTGTGCTTTGCTTGGGCTGATAGGATGGTAGCTGATGTGGCATAGCAGAGGCTTCACAAAGCACTGGCGCATTTCCCCTTTGGCTTTTTCTCTTTTGCCATTGTCACGAGACCAGGCTGGGCCAGCTTGCTGAAGGACTAGATGAGGCCTCAAGCCAAGTCCCCTCTGTCATCCCAGCTGAGCCATCGTAGATCGACAGGCTGACCTATATGGGAAAGACCCCCAACCCAGATCAGCCAAACCCCACAAACTCTGTGCTAAATAATAAACGTTCAAATCTGCAGTTTTGGGTTGTTATGCAGCATGATTATGGCGATTTGAGGACAGATACAGATATGTATGCAACCTATTATTATTATTATTATTTTTTGAGATGGAGTCTCACTCTTCTGCCAGGCTGGAGTGCAGTGGCACAATCTCGGCTCACTGCAACCTCTGCCTCCTGGGTTCAAGCAGTTCTTCTGCTTCAGCCTCCCGAGTAGCTGGGACTACAGGTGCACCACCACACCCAGCTAATTTTTGTATTTTTAGGTAGAGACGGGGTTTCACCATGTTGGCCAGGATGGTCTCGATCTCTTGACCTCATGATCTACCTGCCTGGGCCTCCCAAAGTGCTGGGATTACAGGCATGAGCCGCCGCACCCGGCGGTGTGCAACCAATTTAACTACAGATTGCAGATGATGGGGGATCTGCTGGCCACCTGCACGGAACAGGGGAGGAACAATGAATTCTGAATCCAGAGGTTAGGGAACGCATCACGGCGTAGTGGACACAAGCGCCGAATCTTGAACGAGAAGGAAGACGGCATCCCAGGCAGATGAGACAGACACAGGCCCTGGTCCCTGGTTCCCATGCTTCCCAGTCAGTAGACAAGAGCTTGCTTTCTGTCTCGTTCTCTCCAGCAAAGGCCTGGGGAGCTGTGTGCTTCCCCACATCCCATTTGGAGGAACTCCTATGACATGTGAATGGAGCTGTCATAATGGCATGGACTGGCATGGAATAATCCAAGATCTAACAATATGTGAAAGAAGCAAGGTGCATGCCTGTAAATGCAGAAAGCTATTATTTGTGTAAAGAAAAAAACCACACATACTTGCACTAGCAAAGGTGACCTTGACGGAGGAGAACCGGGGGTCTGCGGGAATGGGGAAGAAAGGAGGGGTTTTGAGCTTTTGCCATATGTAGGTGAACTTAGCAAATTACCTCAGGGGCTGGGTGCTGAGGAACGTCCGGCCTGAGTGGAGGAGAAGCCCACGAAGCTCTTGCCGGAGGACGCCAGCAGAGCCGCTGGCAGCGGAGGGGTGCAGCATCCCCCAGAATCCTCAGCACTGCAGGCATCTGCCACCCGGGCAAAGACCCAGCCCCTAGGCCCTGCCATGCCTCGTATCACCTGCTGCCGCCCCTTTACTGGGCTTGCGCCTTCACTGGAAGCGCTCTGCCTTTTTATTTTCACCATTTTCAATGGTTGAGTTTAAAGTCCTAACGTGATTCCTGCCTCTTCCCTGGAGCACGCCTGGCTCCTATCAGAGGACTCCCTTCGGTCATCTCGTTCCCTCGACCTGCGATCCTCCCCTTCCCCCTCTGCAGCGGGAGGGCCATACACCTGTCTGCTGGGACCCTGACATGCCTGAGTGCGTGTGTGTCTGTGTGTGTGTGTGTGTGTGTGTGTGCATGTGTGTGTGTGTGTTTGTGTGTGACCAGGTGGGGCGTGTGTGTGAATAGGGTATGTAGGTGGGTACAGGGTGTGTGTGTATATGTATATATATAGAGAGAGTGTGTGAGTGTGTAGGTGGGTACAGGGTGTGTGTGTATATGTATAGAGTGTGTGTGTGTGTGTACAAGGGGTATGAGTGTTAATGTATAGTGTGTGAGAGGTACAAGGTTGGTGTGTGTCAATGTATTGTGTGTGTGTTAATGTATAGTGTGGAGGGTTTGAGTGTGTGTGTGTTCATGTATGGTGTGTGCGTATGTCCATGTGTGTGGTGGGGTGGGTACAGGGGGTGTGTGTGTGTTGATGTATAGTGTATGTGAGTGTGTGGGTGGGTATAGGGTGTGTGTATGTTAATGTATAGTGTGTGTGTACAGGGTTTGTGTTTGTCAATGTATTGTATGTGTGTATATGTGTGTGGGGGGTGGGTACAATGTGTGAGTGTGTGGGTGGGTACAGGGTGTGTGTGTGGTAATATATAATGTGTGTGTATATGTGTATGGGAGTAGGTACGGGAGGTGTGTGTTAATGTATAGTGTGAGTGTGTGGGTGGGTACAGGAGTGTGTGTGTGTGTGTGTGTGTGTGTGTGTGTGTGTGGTGAGAGGCAGGGCTTGAGAGTCAACAAGAACCCCAGGGAACTATTTTTTTCTTTTTAGATTCCCTATATTTTAAAAAAGGAAGAAAGGTCAAAACAATATGCAAAATGTCAAAGTATGAATTTAAAAATTGTTTCATTTTAGAATAATCTCAAACCTATAAAAAATGTACTGTGATTGTATCGTGCTCCTGTATAGCTTTCACTGAGATCCCCCAAATAGTTTCTGCCCTACATTTTATCATATTCCCTCTGTCTCTGTTTATATCTACACATGCATAATGCATCCACATTTTTTTCTGCACAAGAGTACAGTAAGTTGAAGATGACATGTTCCTTTAGCCCTAAATGCTTCAGTGGTTATTTCCTAAGAACTAGGATTTTTTTTTTCTTTATAACAACAATATAGTTATCAAAATCAGGAAATTTCACAATGATACATTGCTATTATCTCATCTAGGAGTCAGCAAATATCTTCTATAGAGAGACGGATATTTTCAGTTTTGCGGGCCATATGGTCCCAATTGCAACTACTCAACTCCGCCCCACTGTGCAAAAGCAGCCATAGATAAAGTGAAATGGAACCGGCACGGATGTGTTCCAATAAAACTTTATTTATGAAAACAGGCAGCCGGCCGGGCCAGCTTTGTCCTGAGGGCCGTAGCTTGCCAACTCCTGATGGTTCAAATTTGGCCAACAGTCCCAATAATATCCTTTCAGAGTGATATTTTTTCCTGATCTCTGTATAGATTGTAAATGTTTATCTTGAACAAATTAATGCTCTTAATCCTCCAAAATAAAACTGAAAATAACTGTGCTACTCGCATAGTGATCACAGGATTTAAAAATGTCTGAATTCATGCTGAACCCCCGGCAGGCAGTGCAGTTCTGTGATGGGTGTGGGTTTCATCTATGTCTTCTCCTTTCTCCAATCCTAAATGCAGGTCTGTGAAGTTCTGAATGACTTCATTTAAGATTGCTACAAAAGTCTCTGTCAGGGTTCTTTGTGGGGTGACCCCTACACCAATGACTCTGCTGGCCTCCCAGTGACCTTAGACTCTTCTTAAGGACAGAAATCAGGGTCTGTGCCTCACAGAGCCTGGAGCCTAGCCCAGCAAGACAGACAGACCTGGGTGATGGTGAGGTGTGGCCTGTTGCCAGTCGTCTCTCCTCTGGGAGTTTGCCATTTCCTGTTGCTTGTGAGGCTCACTCAAGCTTGGAATGAGAGGCAACTGGCTCGGCCCTGGGACACAGTCGTGAAGGTTTAAATAAAACTGTCTCCAAAGAGGCCGGGCATGGTGGCTCATGCCTGTAATCCCAGCACTTTGGGAGGCCAAGGTGAGTGGATCATGAGGTTGGGAGTTCGAGACCAGCCTGACCAACATAGTGAAGCCCCGTCTCTACTAAAAATACAAGAATTAGCTGGGCATGGTGGTGCACACGTGTAATCCCAGCTACTCAGGCGGCTGAGGTAGGAGAGTTGCTTGAACCCGGAAGGCAGAGGTTACAGTGAGCCGAGATTATACTACTACACTCCAGCCTGGGTGACAGAGTGAGACTCCAGTTGTGTAATCAAGGGCCACTGGGCGTTTGCTCCAAAGGCCACAGGGGCTGAGTAGTAAGCCCAACTATGAGAGCCAGAGAAGACAAGAAGGGTATCCAGAGACTTCTGGCCCCACTGGCCTTTCTCTCTTTCTCTGTTTTAAAAAGAGGCAGGGTCTTGCTCTATTGCCTAGGCCGGAGTATAGTAGTGAGATCATGGCTCACTGCAGCCTTGAAATCCTGGGCTTAAGTGATCCTCCCACCTCAGCCTCCCAAGTAGTTGAGACTATAGGCATACATATGCACACCTGGCTCATTAAATAAATTTTTTTTCTCTTTTTTTTTTTTTTCTTTTTTGAGCTAATCTCGCTCTGTCACCCAGGCTGGAGTGCAATGGCATGATCTCAGCTCACTGCAACCTCCACCTCCCGGGTTCAAGTGATTCTCCTGCCTCAGCCTCCTGAGTAGCTGGGATTACAGGTGCCTGCCACCACACACAGCTAATTTTTGTATTTTTAGTAGAGATGAGGTTTCACCAGGTTGGCCAGGATGGTCTCGAACTCCTGACCTCAGGCGATCCACCTGCTTGAGCCTCCCAAAGTGCTGGGAATATAGGTGTGAGCCACCACGCCTGGCCTAAAAACTTTTATTTTCTTAGAGAGATGAGGGTGTTGCCGTGTTGCCCCAGCTGGTCTTGAACTCATGGCTTCAAGTGGTCTTCCCACCTTGGCCTCCTAAAATGCTGGTATTCTAGTTGTGAGTCAGCACATCCCCCACCCCCAGGGCCCCCACTGGCTTTTTCCCTAAGGAAGACTTTATCTAGGACTATTGTGGTAGTTGTCAAGACTGTCACAACAGGGCAATAGGGGAGAGACTACATTCAACTCCAAATACAGCAGAGACAGCTGAGGGTTTGCAGCCAGCTAGCCAAAAGAGGGGTGGGAGCACACTGTCAGTGGGTGGAAGTTACTAAGAGGAGATATCACGGGTAGGGGGATTCCTGCTAAATCAGTGCCACAGGATTCTTGCTAAAACTGGGCTAGACAGGCTGAAGACAGGGTCTAAGGATGAGGCCTAGTCAAAAAGAGGGCTCAGAAGAGCAGGTGTCAAGTTTGCTCAAGGAGTCTGTCACGTGCCATGTGATCTTAGAACCAGCTCCCTCCACTTTTACAGGTGAGGAAATAGAGGCTCAGAGAAACAGTGATTTGCCTGAGGTTTGCTTTAATGCATCTCACCCCCAGGGGGCTCGGCCCTAAGGTTCTGTCCACAGCTGCCCCCTGCCCACAAGCTGTAGGTAAGAGGATGTGGGCCCCAGTCCCTACTTTGCTACCAGACTCATTGCTGTGTGACCCTGCTTACATCCAGTCCGTCTCTGGGCCTCTCAATGTGACCCAAAGCTACGAGGGAGTCGTCTGGCCGAGCCAGGGGAACGCAGGGGAGCTGGGTAGTCCAGGCCTGGGATGGGCAGGACACTAATTACTGAGAGCTCCTCTGGAATGTTAAGTAGTCAGCCCTGGAATGCAGCTCCTGCTGGCTGCAAATCCCCCTGCCATCAAACAGGTCCTGCCTTGGTGATAAAGATCAGGGTGGGCAGGCCCGGGGGCCCTGTCTAGGGAAGCCCACCAGGAAACACATTTCTCTGGCCTCTCCCCCATCTCCCTCCATTTAGAGTTCACTCTATCTTAGAGCTTGAGCTTGGCTCAGAGCAAGGCTTGGCGAGTGTACTAGGGGGCTTCTAAAGTGGTCCCGTGTGGTCTCCACCTCCTGGTGTTAATGCCTTTGTGGAATGCCCTCTCCTCCAGTGTGGGCTGGGCTTAGTGAGTGGCTCCTGACAAATAGAATACAGCAAAAGTGATGGCACGTTGCCTCTGATATTAGGTTGCAAAAAGACCGTGGCTTTCACCTTGGGCACTTTGTTGCTCTCTCGGAGTGAAGCCAGCTGCCATGTCATGAGCTGTCCAGTGAAGAGGTCCACGTGGCAAGGATATGAGAGCAGTCTCCAGCCAACAGCCAGCGAGGCCAGCCAGGCCAGAGAGGAACCGAGGCCCACAGGCGTGCAACCCACAAAAACAGAATCTTGCCAACAACCGCATGAGTAGGCTTAGAAAGGATCCATCCCCAGATGAGCCATCAGATGACTGTTGACCTGGTTACAGATTGACTGCAGCCTGAGAGAGACCATGAGGCAGAGGACTCAGCTAGAAACCTATGCCCAGATTCTTGACCCAGTGTCAAATACAGTCAGTTCTAAGTTTCTCTTCTAAGAATCAGTCTGTCAGTATGTTCGGTTTCCTTGTTCGTCTCCATTTTAAAGTTTATCTTCCTCGTTCTGTCTCCTTGCCGCTAGTTTCAATAAACAACCTTCCTGTCAGCTCTAATGAGTAGTTCACATCTGTACCCCTGGTCACCTGCTCCATCCTGAGTCACCCCTGGTCACCTGCTCTGACCTGAGTCACCTTTAGTCACCCGTTCCATCATTGTCCTTCCCACTGAAATTGCTCACCCCGCCAGTCTGGCTCCTATCCCTGCTCTCTTTAAAATAGCCAATCAGAATTAGGTTAGACTGTGCAGTCCAACCTTAGCCAATAGGGGAATGACAGAGCAGTAGGGATAGGGGCTACCTACCTCAAGGATAAGAACCCCTTCTCCTCTCACGTTCAAGTGTGCTCTCACCATTGCTCCAACCGGGAGACATACCCTTCTGTAGACGTAAATTGCCTTGCTGAGAAAATTTATGTTCGAGTGCTATTTCTTTTGTGGCACTGAAAATTTATTTCCAACACCAGAAAACTGTGACATCATAAATATCTGTTGTTTTAAGTTGCTAAATTTTGTGGCAATTGTTACATAACAATGAGTAACTGATACAGCACATATCAGTCAAGTGCTCACAGTGTCCCTGGTCCCCTTCCCATCACTCTTTCCCCTGCCACCCTTAGGAGGTCAGCCCATTTGATAGCCATGGAAGCTGAAGCAGGAATGAAAGCCCAAGGCCAGGCTCTTCAAGTTCAGCACCCATGGAAAACTCAGGACATCCTACTTGAGTTTTGTTTTGAGACAGAGTCTCCCTCTGTCATCCAGGCTGAAGTGCAATGGTGTGATCTCAGCTCTCTGCAATCTCTGTCTCCTGGGTTCAAGCAATTCTCCTGCCTCAGCCTCCTGAGTAGCTGGGATTACAGGCATGCACCACCACACCTGGCTAATTTTTGTATTTTTTAGTAGAGACAAGGCTTCACCATGTTAGCCAGGCTGGTCTCAAACTTCTGAACTCAGGTGATGTGTCTGTCTCAGCCTCCCAAAATGCTAGGATTCTAGGCATGAGCCATCGCACCTGGCCCTTTCTCAGTTTTAACAGAGCATTTTCCCCTGTCTGATTTCCTTGAGCTTCATCGTTAGAAATATATTATGACTCCGTTGGCCAGTTGAGAAAACTGAAGCCCAGAGGGGAGATGGATTTGTTTAGTCCCACAGGGTGTTAGCTGCAAAGCCATGAGCCCTGACCCCAGGGTCTTGAGTTCAGAGCTCAGGTTCTTCTTTTTTTTTTTTTTTTTTTTTTGGAGACGGAGTTTCGCTCTTGTTACCCAGGCTGGAGTGCAATGGCGCGATCTCGGCTCACCGCAACCTCCGCCTCCTGGGTTCAGGCAATTCTTCTGCCTCAGCCTCCTGAGTAGCTGGGATTACAGGCACGCACCACCATGCCCAGCTAATTTTTTTGTATTTTTAGAAGAGACGGGGTTTCACCATGTTGACCAGGATGGTCTCGATCTCTCCACCTCGTGATCCACCCGCCTCGGCCTCCCAAAGTGCTGGGATTACAGGCTTGAGCCACCGCGCCCGGCCGGAGCTCAGGTTCTTTACTGCACATGAGGCTGCCTCCCCTGCCCAGTCTGACTCGCACAGAATCCCGTGAAATGGGGCTCAGAAGAAAACATATTTAGAAAAATTAATGTTTTTATTATAACCATACTGAAAGTATTTTGTTGTTGTTCAGATAAATCAAGCGTTCTACGTGGGCATGTTTTTATTAAGAAAACTACGGCTGTCAATAGGAAGTAAAGGATGATCTCTGCTGTGAAGTTTGCTGCTCCCACACTTTGCCACTCGGGGCTGGTTTCATCCTTCACTCTACTGTCAGCTCTGTATCTGTGGGTTGAAAATATTTGGGGCGGGGGGAAGGATGGTTATGTCTGTACTAAACGTGTAAAAAGGATTTTCTTGTCATTATTCCATAAATAATACAGTATAACAACTGTATACATAGCATTCACACAATCACATTGTATTAGGTATGATCAGTCATCTAGAGATAATTTAAAGTCTGTGGGAGGATTGTACAGGTTATATGCAAATAACATGCTATTTTATTTTGATTTTTTTCATTTTTTTGAGATGGAGTCTCATTCTGTTGCCGAGGCTGGAGTGCAACAGCGTGATCTTGGCTTACTGCAACCTCCACCTCCTGGGTTCAAGAGATCCTCCTGCCTCAGCCTCCCAAGCAGCTGGGACTACAGATGTGCCACCACACCTGGCCAGTTGTTTGTATTTTTAGTAGAGATGGGATTTCATCATGTTAGCCAGGATGGTCTCAATCTCCTCACCTCGTGATCCACCCGCCTTGGCCTCCCAAAGTGCTGGGATTACAGGTGTGAGCCACCGCGCCCGGCCCAAATAATATGCTATTTTATATAAGGACTTGATCATCTGTGGATTTTGGTATGCATGGGGGCCCTGGAACCAATCCCCCATGGATACCGAGGGACAACTGTATTTTACCTTTTTTTTGGCACTAAGGCTTCTATTCTTAAAGTGATGCTTCGGATACTGGGTAAGTGGTGGCTCTATTGATGTAGTTATAGATTCATATATGCATGTGGCCTTGGACATAAATACAGCTTCAGATACAGAGACAAATGAGGATCTAGACAGAGATACATGTACAGATGCAGATAGAGAGATTGTGTGTGTGTGTGCTTGTTCTGGAAAAAAGTAAAAGCGTGTGTAACATGCTGGCCAGTTGGCCTGTATGATATATTCGTCCACTAGGACTTCGTGTTGCTTATTGTGAGGGATACTGCTTTGTCCATCTTCCCGCCAGGAACTTACATCCTCCTGCGTAGACACTAAGGAGAGGCTCTACGACCCGAGGCCCATAGGGATCCTGCTAAAGGGCCCAGGCTAGAAAGAGATGGGTTTAAGGACATCAGAGCTGGCTTCTTGGAGGAACAGAGCCATATGAAATGACTCAAAATTAAGTTCACGGAGCACAGCTGTGATCACATGACTCCCCACCTGCCCACTGCCCATAGGAAGCAAAAGCCTGCAGCCTGGCAGACTTGGATGAGGCTCATCCTCATTCAGCTGGGCCCTCCCTCTCCATCCCTCCAACTGTGTGGTGGCCTGACTTCTGTGCGCCCAGGCCTTTCTCATCACTGTGCCTTCAGCTCAGATGACCTTTCTCTGCCTTCCCTGTTATCAAAGTCCTACACTTCCTCCAGGGAGCCTCATTCCTTCTTCAAGTTCTCAGAGCCCAGGACTTTCCACGTGGCCTTGTCTAATGTGTGATTACTGTAGCACAAGCTGCTGGTCGTCTGTTAATCTCCATCCTTCCCTTCTTCTGTGGCAGGGGTCAGCAAGTTATAACTCACAGGCCAGATCTGGTCTGCTGCCTATTTTTGTGCTGCCCGAAAGCACGGAAGTATTTCTTTTTTACTTTTTTGTTTTGAGACAGAGTTTCCCTCTGTCACTCAGGCTGAGTGCAATTGTACAGTCTCGGCTCACCGTAGCCTCGAACTCCCAGGTTCAAGCAATCCTCCTGCCTTAGCCTCCAGAGTAGCTGGGACTACAGGTGCAAGCCACCATGCCGGGCTTTTTTTTTTTTTTTTTTTTAATTTAATTTTATTTTTTCGTAGAGACAGGGTCCTCCTAGGCTGATCTCAAACTCCTAGACTCAAGCGATCTGCCCATCAGCCTCCTGAGCCACCATGCCTGGTTTTTTTTTTTTTTCCCCACATTTTTAAGTGATTGAAAATAACATGTTTTGTGAGTCATAGAAACTATACGGTATTCAGATTTCATTGTCCATAAATATAATTTTATTGCAAGGGCAGACAGGCTTATTCATTTCTGTATCTGTAACTGCTTTCACACTTTTGTAGTAGGGCAGGCAACGCCACAGAATGTATGGCTCGCAAAGCCTGAAATACTGACTGTCTGGCCCTTTACGGAAAATGTTCACCAAGCCTGTTCTACAGTGTGAAAAGTTTGTTTGTTTCTGTCGGGCCCTGGGTTGCCTCATTAAAGACTATCTTGCCTGGTCAGGTGGGTGGCTCACGCCTGTAGTCCCAGTGCTTTGGGAGCCTGAAGTGGGTGGATCATGAGGTCAAGAGATTGAGACTATCCTGGCCAACATGGTGAAACCCTGTCTCTACTAAAAATAGAAAAATCAGCCAGCCATGGTGGCATGTGCCTGTAATCCCAGCTGCTTGGTAGGCTGAGGTGGGAGAATCGCTTGAACCTGGGAGGCAGAGATGCAGTGAGCCAAGATGGCGCCACTGCACTCCAGCCTGGTGACAGAGCAAGACTCTGTCTCAAAAAAAAGACTACATTGCTCAGCTGCCTTTGCACCTAAGTGTGACATGTGACTAAGTTGTGCCAGAGGGTTGTAAGTAGAAGCAACTTAACCTAAGGGAGAGGACGTGTCCCCCCATCCCTTTCCTCTGCCCCAAATGCAGATATGGGCGGGAGCCCACAGTGGATATCCCAAGATGGCAGAGCAGCAAGATGGAAGGAGCCTGGGTCCCTGGACAACCCTCGAAGTAGGATCGCCATCCCAGTCTTGGACAACCTACCCCTGGGGCCATACCAGAGAGCAGTCAACTCCACTCTGACATGACCCTGACCAAGGCACTTCACGTTCATCTCCGCCAGCAGAAAACAGGCTCCTTGAGGGTAAGGGCAGAGCCTGCTTCTTTCGCCGGAGCTCCCACAACACAGCCCAGCACTCTGCAGATCTGGGTCTGCCCCTTATGGGCAAGCGACCTGTGGCAGATGACCTCCCTGGCCTGTTTTCTCTTCTGTGAAATGAGACTTAGCACCATGCTCACAGGATTATTGTCAAGTTTACTGAAATGTGTGTAAAGCACCTGTCCTGTGCCGGCATGTAATAGGAGCCAAATAAATAGTGGCTATTGTCAGCTATTAAATTTCCCGAAATCTGATCCTGTCCCCCACCTCCCTGCTGTAAACCACAGCTCCCTGGTTCCCTTAAGCCTGAATTCCCTACCATGTCCCGCAAGACCTTTTGTACCCCAAAACTGCCCACCTCCCCAGTCTCACGGCTCATCCTCCGAACGACTCAGGCAGGTGCCCTTGCCCTGGCATCCCGTCCCATCGGAGTGGCGGGGGGAGGGGGTTGCCTTAAGGTCAGAGTGAAGGAGAGAAATGTGCTAAGTCCAGATGACCCCTAGAAAATGTCTTCAGTCACTCATAGGTACAGTACTCGGACTTAGTACCTCTCAGTAAGTCCAAACCAGTCTTCCTTTAATGTAGGAAAACGTGGCTATGTCTTCAGCTGTGCACTAAAGTAGCTGGCTTGTGTTGAGGGGCCCCATGGGATCAAAAATATGCGTCTTTAATCGGTGGAGCCACCCTGAGGATTGAAAGTTCGTGCGATGCTTCTCTGCCGCGCCTTCAGGCTCTCAGTCCTCGGCGTGCGCTCTGTCTTCTCGCCTCCAAGCCTTTTCACCTGCGCTCTTTCCACCTGGAGTACCCCACCTGCTTCTCCCCTCAACAAGGCCCATGCCTCTTTCAAGCCTCTGAGCAGGTGCCACGTCCTCCAGGAAGCCTTCCCTAACTACCTGGCTCCCATCCACATACCCTGAAACGCCTCGGCCTGTGCCGTGGCCTCCCACTGTGTGGTCACCGCCTGGCTGCCTCTCCGCCTTTTTTTTTATCTTTTTCGCCAGGTCCTTCCTTCTGTCTTGCTCACTGCTGAATTCCCAGCGCCTCGCATCGAATTGGGTGCACAAGAGGTGCCCAGCAAAGGCCTGTGGATGAGTGCACGGTGGACGCGGCCAGCGCTGCCTCTGCTTGCACCCGCGGGCAGGCCTGGCAGGGCAGGAAGGAGAGCGCTGTGGGCCGTCCCCTCCCCGCCGTCCTCCCCAACCCCTTCCCTGCCCAACAGGGCGCCACTGGCCTGTCCCACACCCTCTCTGCCGCCTGCCCAGTGACCTAATTATTGTTTTTTCTTCCAGCCCCGCGGAGGGGAAAACAGAAATTCCTGGTGGATGACACAGCCCGGCGGCCGCCTGCGAGCCGAGCACGGGACCGGCTGGGCCGGCTTCGCCCGCCCTGAACCCGCCGCCCGCCCCCCGCCCCGCCGAGGGCCGCGGAACCCGTCATCAGCTAAGTACAGAGCGGGCGGCGGGCGGGGCGGCGGCCGGGGAAATTGCCGGTTCCCGTGCCCCGCGGGGCCTGCGGGCGCCCCGAGTCTGGGGGCAGGGCGGGCGGGCCGGGGTCGAGGGGAGCCCGGGGGGTCGCGGGCGGCCGGGGCCCGGGTGCGCCCGTCCTGAGCGCGGGGACGGCCCCCGCTGGGGAAGGAGCCGCGGGCAGCGCGGGGGCCGCGCTCGGGGCAGGGGGCGGCGGCGGCGCCGGCGCGGGCGGGGAGGGAGGGCGCGGCCCCGGGCGCGGGGCCAGGTCGGGCGGCCCGGGGCTCCGCGGGGGACGCGCGGCGAGGGCGCGGGGCCCTCGGCATCCCTCTCCCGCGGCGGGGCCCTGCCCCGGCTCTTAGAAAGAGCACTGGGCTCGGAGCCAGAGCGCCGTGGGGCCAGCGCCCCAGCCCTTAGTGGATTGCTTCATCTGCCACTCACGGCCTGCGCCCTGGAAGCTGCAGAGAGAGCCTCGGCTCCCGGTGCCAGCGCTGGGCTCTCCACTGACAGCGGCGACAGGCTTGGAAGGAGACGTCCAAGGTTTCAAGGGTCAACCCTCTCCTCCAGGCCTAGCAGATCAGAGATGCCCCGTTTTCTTAACCTTATTAAGGAAAAAGGCAGTCACTGATGCCCTCTCCCAGCAAGTGTTGATTGAGCACCTACTATGCGCTAGACACTGTTGGGCCTTGAGGATGGGGTGGTGAATGAGACAGGCAAAACCTCATGTTCTTTTGGTGGAGACAAACAACAAACACTTGAATACACATCTCAGACAAGCTCGTGCTGCAGAGGGTGGTGGGTGTCAGGGAGACCCATTGCCTGGGCCAAGGGGGAAAGGCATCGCGGGAGATGGAGGAGTTGTTCTATGTGAGACTCAGTAGCCCAGAGGAAGGGCTTCCTGGGGCAGTAACCCTGAAGCTGAGACCTGAGTAAAGTGTGGGATTCAGCGAGGCAGTTTTCTAAGGGAAGGTTTTTTTGTTTTTAATTGTGCTTTAGGTTCCGGGGTCCATGTGCAGATCATGCAGGATTGTTGCATGGGTACACACATGGCAAGGTGGTTTGCTGCCTCCATCCCCTGTCACCTACATCTGGCATTTCTCCCCATGTTATCCCTCCCCGACCTCCGCACCCCCTGCTGTCCCTCCCTTAGCCCCCCACCACCCCGCCACCAACTGACCCCAGTGTGTGATGCTCCCCTCTAAAGGAAGGCTTTTTTTTTTTTTTTTTTTTTTTTTTTTGAGACGGAGTTTCGCTCTTGTTCCCCAGGCTGGAGTGCAATGGCGCGATCTCGGCTCTCCGCAACCTCCGCCTCCTGGGTTCAGGCAATTCTCCTGCCTCAGCCTCCTGAGTAGCTGGGATTACAGGCACGCACCACCATGCCCAGCTAATTTTTTGTATTTTTAGTAGAGACGGGGTTTCACCATGTTGACCAGGATGGTCTCGATCTCTTGACCTCGTGATCCACCCGCCTCGGCCTCCCAAAGTGCTGGGATTACAGGCTTGAGCCACCGCACCCAGCCAGGAAGGCTTTTTAGATAAAGCACACAGCAGGTGCAAAGGCCCCAGCCCTCTCCCCTGCCCTTGCTGGTAGAATGATCTCTCAGGCTCCTGGACCCCCAGAGCACAAGATCACACCCCTTCCTCTGACAAGGGAGAAAGCATGAGGCCCAGGTCTGGAGTCAGACAGACCTGGCTTTACATTCTGGCCCTGCTACGCACTAGCTGTGTGGCCTTGCACAAGTCACTTATCCTCTGTGAGCACTAGTTCCTGCATCTGTCAAATGGGGAGAATAATGCTCTGTTCTTTACAGGTGTGTGTGAGGATTCAGTGAAGTTACACCAAAATGTTGCAAGTCCAGGCTAGGGCAACCTCATGCGTTCACATGAATGATCTCTGGGATCCTGAAGAAGAACTCAGCTTCTGCATCTGAAAACTAGGTCTCTCTGTGACTTGGAGGGAAAAGTGAATTTATCTTTTCCTATCTTAGTGGCAACTAGAGGACCTGGTAGAACTGTGAGCAGCTTGGACAGACTCTGGGAGAGGGTCCCCAGCTGCAGTCTGCTGTTGGACACCCTTGGGAACTCAGAGCCCTGTTTACAGGAGGAGAGAGGAGTGGCTGAACGGACAGCTCCCCATCCCACCAGCCACACCGAGTCTCGGCCAGGCATTTGGTTGGGGGGTCAGACAGGAGGCCTCCGGGAAGCCTGGGTCAGGATCTCGCTGTCACACTGGTGAGGTTCATGCTTCACATTCTCACCCTCTTCCCCAGGCTTCCCCCCTCTGCCTTCTTTGCTGAACTTGCCCTTTCTTGAGAAAGGACGGGAGGTCAGTCACTTTACAATGACTAAGAGAAGACTTCAGTCTTTGGAGATCCTCCCTCATTTGACTTGTGGGAAATCTGAAGCGCAGAGATAGCAGGACTTTGCCAGAGGCTACGCAGCAGTCCTGAGGTGTGAGAATTCATGCCAGAGACCCTTGATCTTGGGCCGTTTCTCTGTGGTACTTCATGGCCTAGTTCTACCCATTTTACAGATGGAACAAACTGGGGCCCAGAACTGTAATACAAGCCAAAGGTTTCCCAAGCCAACATTAGCAATAAGGAATGAGGAATGTATTTTCGGCTAGGGATGGGGAAAGTGGGATCCTTCCAGGACCCCTCCAATTATTCCTAGACCCACCTGTTTTGAAGATGATCTCTGCCCCCCACCCCGACCCCGGGGAAAGACATCTGGAGAGATCCGTAGCTCTCAGCTCCCCCTTGTCACCCAGGAAGCCTAAATTTCCCCCATCCTGATTGGTCAGCCCAGTTGGGGCCCAGATCCTCATTGGTGAACCTTGTCTGTAGGTTCCTGTGAGAGCTGGCTGTGATGGCTGAGCACCTGGGGCCACCAAGGTCAGGCTGGGCACCGCCTCACTCTGCCCTGGGGCTTAGACCAATGTCCAGGTGAGAGCTTTGTCTTAAGACTTGGACGTCAACAGGAAGCCTGGCACCAAAAGCCTCTCCTGACTTGCAATGTTTGCTGCCAGCTGCTCTGAGGGGTTGTGTTGTGTTTGTTCATGAGGTCATTCATTCATTCTTTTTTTTTTTTTTTTTGAGACAGAGTGTCGCTCTTGTTACCCAGGCTGGAGTGCAATGGCGCGATCTCGGCTCACTGCAACCTCCGCCTCCTGGGCTCAGGCAATTCTCCTGCCTCAGCCTCCTGAGTAGCTGGGATTACAGGCACGCGCCACCACGCCCAGCTAATGTTTTGTATTTTTAGTAGAGACGGGGTTTCACCATGTTGACCAGGATGGTCTCGATCTCTCGACCTCGTGATCCACCCGCCTCGGCCTCCCAAAGTGCTGGGATTACAGGCTTGAGCCACCGCGCCCGGCCTCATTCATTCTTTCTGTCATTCAGTATCTCTAGAGAACCCGCAAGGTGCCAGGCATTGCCCACACACTGAGAGTGGAGCAGCGAACAGGATGGTGAGGCCCTGCCCTGTGGAGCTCACTTTCCAGGGTGGAAAGATAGGCAATGAATCCATATACACAAGACAGAAGGTCAGACGGAGGTAACCAGGTGGGGCGGTGCACGATGGGGGTGTTCTTTTAGACGAGGGAATTGAGCAGCGGCCGTGAAAAAGTGTGGGTTCAGGGCTGCCTTGCGGATGTCTAGGGCAGAAATTCAGAAAGGGGGACCTGCAGGTGTCAAGGTCATGAGGCAGAAACATGCTTGGTGTTTGGGGGATAGCAAGGAAGGTGGTGTGGCTGGAGTGAGGGGGACAGATGAGGGCAGGGAGGAGACTGGAGAAGGCAGGGGCCGCACAGTAGGGGGTGGGGGGATGGGGGACCCTCAAGGCGCAGGTTTCCCCACTTATTCCGTGTCGGCCTCTGTCCAGCCCCTGCCTCGGTGGCGCTGTGCCATCTCAGGCAGCATGGACATCCCCCAGGAGCTCATTACCAAGCAGGCTGTCTGAGGGGCTTCTCTCCTTCCCCCGCATCCTCGAACCTCTTCGACCTGTCTGAAAAGGTAGGATGAAAGGACAGGAGAGGAAGCTGGCCTCCCTTAAGGAGACACTGGACTCCGAAATCTCTGAATTCCAGATGAGGCTTTACTTCTGAGTAACTGCGTGAACTTGGATAAGTTGCTTTTTTTTAGAGGGAGTTTCACTCTTGTTACCCAGGCTGGAGTGCCATGGTGACATCTCGGCTCACCACAACCTCCGCCTCCTGGGTTCAAGCAATTCTCCTGCCTCAGCCTCCTGAGTAGCTGGGATTACAGGCACGCGCCACCACACCTGGCTAATTTTGTATTTTTAGTAGAGATCCATGTTGGTCAGGCTGGTCTCAAACTCTCGACCTCAGGTGATCCACCCACCTTGGCCTTCCAAAGTGCTGGGATTACAGGCACGAGCCACCGTGCCCAGCCTGGAGGAGCTACTTAAATGCTCTGTGTTCCATATCTGTAAAATGGGGTTCCACATCTGTAAAATGAGGTTCCATATCTGTGAAATGGGGTTCCATATCTGTAAAATGGGGCTAAATATACCGACTGCACACATAGCTATGAAAGCTAAAGGTACACCACCCCCTTACCCAGCAGGCACACTCCTAGCTACAGACCCAAGAAAAATGAGTGCATGTGTCCAGCAGGCATGGACAAGGTATTTGTGGGGGTTGTCACGATGGCCCTAAAGGAGTCAACCCGAGGCTCATCACCAGAAGAATGGCCGAAGTGCTGTGGGATAGTTGTACAGTGGACTATTTCACAGCAACAGCATAAATAAACTACTGATAAATGCAGCGACGTGGAAGAATCTGACATTCTGTTGAGTGAAAGAAGCCAGACGCACAAGAATAGGAGCTGTGTGATTCCATTAAGCTGAATTCAACAACAGGTGAGGCTACTCTGTGGTGAGAGAGGTCAGAATAGTGGTTACCCTTGGGGGTGCTGACTGGGAGGGGGACTGAGGGAAACTTCTGGAATGTTGGAAGTGGTTGATTTATTTATTTTATTATTTTATTTTATTTTTTTTTGAGATGGAGTTTCGCTCTTGCTGCCCAGGCTGGAGTGCAGTGGTGCGATCTCGGCTCACTGCAACCTCTGCCTCAATTCTCCTATCTCAGCCTCCGGAGTAACTGGGATTACAGGCATGCACCCACCATGCCCAACTAATTTTGTATTTTTTAGTAGAGATGAGATTTATCCATGTTGGTCAGGCTGGTCCTGAACTCCCGACCTCAGGTGATCCGCCCGCCTCGGCTTCCCAAAGTGCTGGGGAAAGTGATTTATATCCTGATCTGGTTGGTGTCACATGGGTTTATACCTATGTGAAAATTCATTAAGCTTGAGTTCATCAGACAATTTGAGATTCATGCAAGTTGTACCATATGTATATTTCAATAAATAGGGGATTCGAAATGCCTAGCGAGCTGGTGAAGGTGAAATGGGATTGAGAATGTAGCTATGCCTGCCTCAGAATAGGGCTTTGTGAATATTCCTGCCTCCCTAGCACCACTCTGGGGGATGGGGGAGCCCTCCAGCCGCCAGACTTTGTCTAGCCTGTTTTGACATCAACTGCCATCACCTGCTCTGACTGCCGTGACAGAGCATCAGCCAGGGTCAGATGATATTGTGCTGTGCTGTTGGGTTTTATTTTGTTTTGTATTTTTTTTGTTTTTGCTTTATTGTTTCTGTTACTTTGCTTCGTAATGAGAAAATTATTGTGCTTATCATCATGTATTTTATTTATTTATTTTTAAAGCAAGGATCTTGCTTTGTCGCCCAGGCTGGAGTGCAGTGGCTCCATCTCAGCTCACTGCAGCCTCCGCCTCCAGGTTCAAGCAGTTCTCCTGCCTCAGCATCCCAAGTAGCTGGGATTACAGGCATGCGCCACCATGCCTAGCTAATTTTTTTTTTTTTTTTTTTGATATTTTAAATAGAGACAGGTTTCACCATATTGGCCAGCCTGGTCTCGAACTCCTGACCTCAGGTGATCCATCTGCCTCAGCCTCCCAAAATGCTGGGATTACAGGCGTGAACCACCGCGACTGGTAGCTTATCATTTAATAACGCAACTTGCTGGTGTGCAGGTCCTCAGGCCTGGTGTGTGCAGCAGAGACCCTGGAGTCGGGGAGCCGTCCCTTCCCTTTGCAGAGGGACAATGTTCCCCTGAGATGAGCTTGGGAGCCTTGGGTTCACCCGGCAATGGAGTGGCAATCCCCACCCCCAGCCTCCTTTGGCTCACATCCGCAGTGCCCCCAGGATCAACTGGCTGGAGACAGCTGCACCACTCTGCCCTTCCGCCCTGCCCCAAAGTCACTGCCCCAGGCCCAGAGTGGGAAGGCCACACAGGAAGAGCTGGGCTAGGCCAGGGGAGGTGGGGAGAGTGAGAGGCCGAAGGCCCGGGCTACCTAGGGCACCAGCCAAGCTTCCTGCTTGAGTTCAGGTGGGGAGGCCCTTCCTGAGCAAAGGCCAGGGGTCTGTGTCCTCTCCCTGCGCTGAAGAAGGGACACAGTTATAAGATTAATGAGACAAGTACTTTTATCATCAGCTCAGCATGGGGGTGGGCGTCCGTTGTACCCGTCTGCCAGGTACCACGTGGGGTATACTCCACTGCCTAAGTCTCTCCGACCTCAGGGTTACAGTCTGGGGTCCCCTTCTTCTTTTGGCCACACCTTCTCTTGCTTACCATGGAAATACCCCAGATCAGTGAGGTAGGGGTGGCTCGAGGGAAGGATTCCAGAGGTCCAGAGGTGAATGTGAGACCCCCCCCCGGGCCGAGCACAGGAACTGATCTTCCCTCCCTTCTCACCAGCCTTCAGCTGTCAGTTTCAGTGTCACCTCCTCAGGAAGACCTCCCCTGGCTCGCCTCCTCTCCGCCACCTGCCTGACCCAGCCTGTGGCCTGGCCCGTTTTGCCGCCTCGATCACTCCCTGCGGTCCGATCTCCTAGTCATTGGCTTGATTCTTGCGCTGCAGTCCGCTCCCCTGCACGAAACTGGAAGCTCCTTGAAGGCTGGAGTTGTGTCTGTTTTATTCCCCACGGGGTGTCCAATGGCTGTGTGAGGGATGAAGGCATGGATGCTGAAGATCCACTCTGAACGGGATGCAGACACCCGGGGGAGCCAGGGCCAGGGAAGGGGTGTTCTGGGGTGCGTGGTGTTTGGCGCTGAGCCTGTGTGGTTGCGGTGGTTTCAGGGATAGCTGGCTGGGAAGGGGTTTACAGGAGAGGGCGGGAGGCCCTGCAGGAGTGAAGCCTGGACACCTGGAGATGCCAGGCCCTCCCTCTATGAGCTGAAGGTCCCTGATCCTGGTGAGAGGCCCAGCTGAAACCTTTGGCCAGGGGCCCTGTATAGGGGAAGGCACTTCCTGGGTCCACAGGTACAGGAAGCCTGGGTGCCTCCTCTCTGCTGTCCACAGAACTCCCAGCCTTGCCTGGAGAGGAGCCCGTCCCCCCTGGGGAGGGGAGGCAGCCTGGGCCTTTTCCATCAGTCACACTGGCCTTCCCATTAGGACTCTTGCTTGGAGCTTCTATTTCTAGAAGTCCCCCATGAGCCTCCAGCCCTCAGATAGGGTCACACAGCGAGGGAGAGGCAGAGCTGGGTTGTGCTCCAGGCCGGGACCTCCCGTTCCACCCTCCACCATATATAAGGTCCTTATTCAGGCTGGTTGCCATGGGGTGGCCCCAGCAGTAGGTCCCATGTTATTACCATGGTTCAGCCAGGAGCTCAGCATTCCCACACTGCCCCAGGAAGTGGGACTGCTGCTGTCAGGAGCATCTTCCTTGGCAGTGCCCTCCGCAAGGGTCTCTCTGACACCCCGGTGAGACTGCATCTTCCCTAGGACAGGGCCTCTGCCTCCTCCATCAGACTGGACACTCCTTGTTCACAGGCCCCTCATGCTTCGAGTCTCCAGCCCTGTGGCACTGAATCTCTAGGATCCCGCAACTCCCTCAAGGCTGGCAAGATACCCCCTCAGGTACCTCCCACTCCAGGCCAGGCCTCTCTGCAGGCTGAGGGTAGAGAGCTGACTTGGGTCAGACCTCTGCGGGGGTGCAGATCTTCCAGCCCCCTCTCCCTGGAAGGTCCTTGTGGTCACGGACCACTTGTTTTTTTTTTTGGAGATGGAGTCTTGCTTCGTCACCCAGGCTGGAGTGCAGTGGCACGATCTCGGCTCACTGTAACCTCCACTTTCCTGGTTCAAGTGATTCTCCTGCCTCAGCCTCCTGAGCAGCTGGGACTACAGGCGCCTGCCACCACGCCAGGCTAATTTTTTTTGTATTTTTAGTAGAGACAGAATTTCACCATGTTGCCCGGGCTGGTCTCGAACTACTGAGCTCAGGCAACCCACCCACCTCAGCCTCCCAGAGTGCTGGGACTACAGGGGCAAGCCACCGCGCCCGGCCGACCACACCTTATTTGTTCCCGCATCCCCTGTGCCTATTGCAGAGACTGGCATAGAGTTAGGCTCTGGTGACATGAACAAGGAGGATGTTTAGAAAGTGACTTGGGATGTCCTCTGAGGAGATCCAGAAAGAAGTTACAGGCCTCCCAATCTCCATCCCCGACAGCTCCCCAGGAGCCACAGTCTGGAATTCCACGGAGGGAGACGTGTCTTTGACATTCTCTTCCCGGGAATAATTCAGAGGGTTCATTTACTGCACTCAGGCCCGGAGGCATTAGGGACTTTTGAGTCAGAAACTGGGGTGGAAACCTGAGTGCTAGGAGATCTGGGCAGGGAGGGGTCTGCCAGCCTGCTCCTCAGCCTCCAGTGTGGAGGGTCGGGGTGCGAGGGGCAGCCCCCAGGGCGGGACTGAGCTCCAGACAGGCTTGGGCTGCAGGAGCCCTTGGGGCCTGTGGGAATAGCAGGGCCTCTGAGAGCCGCTTTATCAGGCCCTGTCGCCAGCGTTATCTGTGGCTTCTCAGCAAAGAAGGAGCCTCAGTCACTCAGATCACTCCAGGCTGGGGACAAAGCCGCCGAGTCAGCTGGGGTCCCATGGTTCCACTGCCAGACCCGTGGGCTCCGTAGCCTGCAGCCCAAGCTGGGTATTCAGGGAGGTGGCTGGCCCAGCCAGGCGACGGCCCGTCTGCTGGGACTCCCCCACCAAGAGCCTGCCGCCACCAGGACCACCTCCCTTGAGCCTGTCTTCAGAAGGGGATGGGGCATGGGGTCACTCCGGTCTTTCCAGGGCCCTGCTGAAATGTCAGCCACAAAGGACGGGACACAGAGGGGCCTGTACAGGAACAAGGGCCAAGTGTCAGCGTGGGATGAGGGCTGGGGCAGGGCTGGTCAAATGTTTACTTGGAATGATTTGAGTGGGTACCCTCAGGCCACGGGGGCAGCTGGCGCCTGGCACGGAGCCCCTCTACCCACGCCCATGGGGCACTGCGAGGATTTGGGCCCACCCCAGATGGGGCCTGAATGAGAAAGCACCCAGAGAGGGCAGCAAGCCAAGGCCAGGCCATAGTCCTCCTCTGCCAGTCCGTGCCCTCTGTTGGGGAGAAGCAGGCGCTGGGAGGGCCAACTTCTCTCATTCAGGAAGCGCCTGCTCCTCTGGTCTCCTGCGGGGCTGCCAGGCACGGTTGGGCAGGTCGCACACTGCAAAAGGGCCCCGTGTGGCGGAAACAAGTGGCTCTGACGTTCGAGCAATGCGGCAGGGGCCGATTCCGCTCAGAGATTGCTTTTTGGCCATTTTCTGCTAGGGAGGGTGCCACTGTATACCAGGCACTGTGGACGACAACATGGTTCTTTGGGCAGGAGCTCCCAGGGTATTCGGGGGAGGGTTGCCGGACCTAATACAACAGGGTGCCCAGTTGGATTCGGGCTTCAGATAATCAACAAATAGACCTATCTACAATATGAGCGATTATACACATTCTCTACAGGCAATGCTTTTCGTCTAGGTCCCATGCGTTATTGCAATGTCTGAAGTGTCATGAGGGACACTTGGGACCGTGCGGGAGGCTGAGCAGCCGGGCAGTGTGGCTGCAGAGGAGCCCGAGAGGCCACAGGGACAAGATGGAGTGTGGCCTTCAAGTGCGGGGAGCGAGCGGGGCGCGCGCGGTGGCAGGCTCCCTCTGGCGGCCGTGCGGGGAACAGGGCGCCGCGGAAGAGGCCACCCGTGGGGAGCCCAGGGCGCTGGGCCCCGGGCAGCCAGCGCGGAGCTGGAGAGAAACGGCTGACCCTGGACGTCCGCGCTTTTGATTATGGAGAACGGTACATGTATACCGACGAGGCACGCCCACGTCCTCAGGACCCGCTCAGCCATCATCAGCTCGTGGCCAGTTATGTTTCCCATAAACCTCTCACCCCTCCCAGCAACTGGATTATTTTGAAGCAAATCCCAGACTTCATATTATTTCTTCCATAAAAATGTCAGTATATATCACTGAAAGATAAGGCCTGGATGGATCTGGAAGCTGGAGCCACCAGGAATTTGCCCGGAGCCCTCAAGCCGCTATTAAGAGGGAGGGGCCCCCACCCCAGGAAACGCCCCGACTGAGCAGTTAGCCCCGGCTCTTCTGACCATCTCTCCTAAAGCTTTCTAGTTTTTTCTCCCCTGGGACAAGTCTTCCTAGGCCTGAGCCTCTTCCCTCCCCACTCCCGACTGTGCACCCTGCTTAAGGATGCCCCCAGGGCTGTGGTATTGGACTCTCCAGAGCCTTCTGTCCAGAGCTCGGAGCGCCCACAGCCCTCCCCTCTCCGTGGTCCCTTAATAACAGGATTGTCTAATGTTTGGCCTTCAAAGACGACCCCTCCTGGGAACTCAGGACATGCAGGCACCCCAGTGAATGAGAGGAGAGCTGGCAGGACGTCACAGAACGAGGGACAGGGAAACAGATTCCAACATGAAGATACTACTAAGTGCAGAGGAGGCTCTTTGCTCTCCAGAAGGCCACCTCCTCCAGGAAGCCATCTGGCTCTGCCTCCCTGGGAGACTTTGGGTAGGTCCCCTCCGGGCCTGAGACAGGAACCAGTTCCTCTCGCAGAGCTTTCCCCTTCTCTCCCTCCTCTCAGATTCTGCACCTGCACAGTCCCTGGGATGGGAGGAGTTGAGGGGCAAACTGCACCCGGGGAGAGGCCGCCAGCCTCTAACTAACTTCGGACGTGCTTTACAGGAGAGGAAGGTGAGGTGGGAGAGGTGAATGACTTGATGGGTCCGCCGGTGTGCAGGATGCACAACTAGGACTTGAGGGCAAGGCCAAACCCTCAGCTCTGGTGCTCAGGTGCCAGCCAGCTGTCAAGGGTCCACACCTGCTGGCCGTGGTGGCTCACGCCTGTAATCCCAACACTTTAGGAGGCCGAGGCGGGCGGATCACGAGGTCAGGAATTGAGCTGGCCAACATGGTGAAACCCCGTCTCTACTTAAAAAAAAAAAAAAAAAAAAAAATATATATATATATGTATGTATATATATATATGTATGTATATATATGTATGTATATATATATGTATGTATATATATATGTATGTGTATATATATATGTATGTGTATATATATATGTATATATATATATATGTATGTATATATATATATACACATGTATGTATATAAGCTGGGCGTGGGACATGGTGGCCGGTGGCTGTAGTCCGAGCTACTGGGGAGGCTGAGGCGGCAGGGGAATCGCTTGAACCAGGGAGGCAGAGGTTGCAGTGAGCCGAGATCGCACCACTGCACTCCAGCCTGACGACAAAGCAAGACTCCTTCTCAAAAAAAAAAAAAAAAAAAAAAAACAAAACAAAAAAACCAAAAACCAAAAAAACAGGGGTGGGGCTCACACTTCAGCGGTCCAGATCCCAGGCACCCCGCTGCCTCCCCGCCTCCCCGCAGCAGCCCCAGGAAGCCAGCCCGCCTCCCTCCCCACGCCCTTCACTCTGGCGCCGCTTCCGTGGGCGGGGCCGGAGGGCACCAGGTGCGCCGCGCGGCTTTCATTCGGTCGTCACGGCAGCGGAGGGAGGGGCGGTTCCCATCTCACAGCAGGGGAAACGCACCCTCCGAGAGGCGCCGGGAGCCGCCCGGGACCACACAGCCCTGCAGCGGGGGAGTCGGGATGGAGACCGTGTCCTCCGACGGTAGGTGCTCCTTCCACTGCGCTGCCAGACCCGGCCCCGACAGTCCCCTGAGGACCCAGCCCGTGTGCTCTGCCTTCAGGCGGCCGTCCTTGTTTTTCTTACAAGTAACGCCTTGACGGTGTTTCACCCACGTGCTCACACTTGATCTCCCTAAAACCCACGCGAGGCAGGTCTGATGATAGTTCGACTTTTGTGCGCGAAGTGCCGCGAGAGACCAGCCGAGGGTCGGGGACCTCGTTCTGAAACTTTCCAGATTGTCCCCAGGCTCGCGTCGCTGCCGGGAGCGGCTCGTGGACGCTATGTTCTTCCGGCGCCCCCTACAGCCTAGCAATGGCATTAAATCACCCTGCGGGGCCAGTCGTTTTGCTTGAAAAGTTTTTTTTTCTTCTCAAGACTTTGCTGCTGAATCTGGACCTTTCCCTTACAAGTCTGGTTTATTTTTGTTTTCTTTAAGAGACAGGATCTTGCTCTGTCTCCCAGGCTGGAGTGCAGCGGTACGATCACAAGTCGCTGCAGCTCAGCCTCCTGGGCTCAGCCCATCCTCCTGTCTCAGCCTCCCAAGTAGCTGGGACTGCAGGCCCGTGCCACCATGCCCGGCTTCCCCTCACAAGTTTGGACCCACCTCGAGCCTCCTTGCTCGACATATTTAGCAATAGTTAAAGCATGTTTATTTTCTGTAACTTTATCTTGAGGAAAGTAGGCTATAATAAAGGCTCACCCATTGGGGAGGTCGTCAGACCTGAGACCCGCAAGGAGTGTGGACCACCACCAGCCTGGGAACTTTTAGGGGTGAGATCTATGTTCCCCCATCATCCTAGACCAAGGCTCTCCCAGGAAAAGGACTGTGTCTCCCCCAGCCTCCCCTACCCACTGCGTCTTGATGAGGCTTTTCAGAGCAATCACATGGGCAGTGAGTGGCTCCAGGCCCAAAAATCTTAAAGAATTGAGCAGATGACAATTCATGAATTGGGCAGCTCCAAACTAGAAGCGAGGGAATGCAAGGGGTAGGTTTTTATAGGAGGAACACAGAAGTCAAGCAATATATATATATATTTGATTGGTTATAGTTATACAGTTGCCTTATTTAATCATCCCATGGGAAAATCTCTCATATAAGTTTGTTGGTTACTTCTGATTACGCTTAGGTTCTGGTATTCTTTTTTTTTTAAAAAATATAAGCATTTACAATAAATAGCTCAAGTTAAGTTTGCTTATGTTTGCACGTCAAGCAAGGTTGAGGTCACTTATGAGACGTAACTGGTTTTGTTTGCTCAGGGATTCTTTAGGCCTGGTCTTCATTTTAATTTACTTTAATACCACAAAGAGAAAAACTATTCCAAATGACTTTCAAACAAAGTAACTTAAAGACAGCATGGGCCTGGTGCTGTGGCTCACGCCTGTAATCCCAGCACTGTGGGAGGCTGACGTGGGTGGATCATGAGGTCAGGAGTTCAAGGTCAGCCTGACCAACATGGTGAAACCTCATCTCTACTAAAAATACCAAAAAATTATCTGGGCATGGGGAGCTGAGATTGCACCATTGCACTCTGGCCTGGGTGACAGAGTGAGACTCTGTCTCAAAAAAACAAAAAACAAAAAACAAAAAAAAACTACCAAATTCTTATTCAGAATGCCTGTATGATCTCTGAAGCCATAATAGCCTTTAAAGTTTAAATTTTAACTTGAGTGTCTTGAAAAATACCAGAAAGAATCTTATTACTAATTGGAAGCGTCACTTTTTGGGGGCAAATCGAAGTTTTCGCTTCTCTAAGGTAGATGCTGGGTGTGGAAGTGCTGGCTTGCATATTAAGCATATTCTATAAAAACTTGCCAAACTGTTTTCCAAAGTGACTGTAGCATTTTGCATTCCCCTAGTAATGTTTTCGTTTTAATTGTTCCACATCTTTTTCAGGTGCTAGTCTTTAAAAATGTTTTATTATAGCCGGGTTCAATGACTCACACCTGTAATCCGAGCATTTTGGGAGGTCGAGGCGGTTGGATCACCTGAGGTCAGGAGTTTGAGACCAGCCTGGCCAACATGGTGAAACCCCGTTTCTACTAAAAATACCAAAATTAGGCCGGGCGCGGTGGCTCAAGCCTGTAATCCCAGCACTTTGGGAGGCCGAGGCAGGTGGATCACGAGGTCAAGAGATCGAGACCATCCTGGTCAACATGGTGAAACCCCGACTCTACTAAAAATACAAAAAATTAGCTGGACATGGTGGCGCGTGCCTGTAATCCCAGCTACTCAGGAGGCTGAGGCAGGAGAATTGCCTGAACCCAGGAGGCGGAGGTTGCGGTGAGCCGAGATCGTGCCATTGCACTCCAGCCTGGGTAACAAGAGCGAAACTCCGTCTCAAAAAAAAAAAAAAAAAAAAAAAACAAAACAAAATTAGCCAGGTGTGGTGGCGTGTGCCTGTAATCCCACATATTTGGAATCACACCCCTTGCATTCCCTTGCTTCTAGTTTGGAGCTGCCCAATTCAATTATAATCTGCTCCTATAAATTCTTTAGGATTTTAAGCCTGGTGCTGTGGCTCACGCCTGTAATCCCAGCACTTTGGGAGGGATTACATGAGGTGGGTGGATCATGAGGTCAGGAGTTGGAGGTCAGCCTGACCAATACGGTGAAACTGCGTCTCTGCTAAAAATACAAAAAAATTATCTGGGTGTGGTGGTGCATGCCTATAATCCCACTAACTCAGGAGGCTGAGGCAGGAGAATCGCTTGAACCCAGGAGGCAGAGGTTGCAGTGAGCCAAGATTGTGCCATTGCACTCCAGCCTGGGTGACACAGTGAGACTCTGTCTAAAAAAAAAAGATTTTTTTTGTGCCTCAGTTTACTTTTTTTTCTTTTTCTTTTTTCTTTTTTCTTTTTTTTTGAGATGGAGTTTCACTCTTGTTACTCAGGCTGGAGTGCAATGGCGCAATCTCGGCTCACCGCAACCTCCGCCTCCTGGGTTCAGGCAATTCTCCTGCCTCAGCCTCCTGAGTAGTTGGGATTACAGGCACATGCCACCATGTCCAGCTAATTTTTTGTACTTTTGGTAGAGACGGGGTTTCACTTGTTGACCAGGATGGTCTCGATCTCTTGACCTCGTGATCCACCCGCCTCGGCCTCCCAAAGTGCTGGGATTACAGGCTTGAGCCACCGCGCCCGGCACTTTTTTTTCTTATGTTTAGAGACAGGGTCCAGCTCTGTCACCCAGGCTGAGGTACAGTAGCATGATCATAGCTCACTGCAGCCTCCATCTCCTCCATCCTCCTGTGTCAGCCTTCTGAGAAGCTAGGACTACAGTTGCACACCAGCACACATGGCTACTACATATATGAGAAACAGAGTTTGGCTGTGTTCCCCAGGCCGGGCCTGAGCTCCTGGCCTCAAGTAATCCTCCTGCCTCAGCCTCCTAAAGTGCTGGCAGGGGTGGACCACTGCACCTGGCCTCAGTTTAATTTGAACGGTGGTTAAATCACTAATTCAGTGTGTAGATTTATTTGCTTAATTTTGCTTTAGATTTTTAGGATTTTGAAAACTTTGTATTTAGACATTTATTTAAAGATTTTCGATTTTATTTCTGGTTCCAAAATCTATCATACAAAATATATTCAGAAAGGTCTAACTTTGATGCCCCCTTCAACCAGTTTCCTTACCCATAACTATTAATTTTAAAAAATTATTCTTTATTATTACATTAATTTGACATATATCAAACATGCATCACATACATAGTGCATATATATTCATATCTCTCTGTCCTTTTTTCTTTTTTCTTCTTCTTTTTCTTTTTTTTGTTGAGATGGAGTCTCACTCCATCACCAGGCTGGAGGGCAGTGGCACAATATCAGCTCACTGCAACTTCCGCCTCCCAGGTTCAAGTGACTCTTCTGCCTCAGCCTCCCGAGTAGCTGGGACTACAGGCATTTTACCATGTTGGCCAGGATAGTCTTAATCTCTTGACCTTATGATCTGCCCGTCTTGGCCTCCTAAAGTGCTGGGATTACAAACGTGAGCCACCACGCCTGGCTGCGTCTTTTTTTGTTTTTGTTTTGTTTAAGATGAGGGTCTCGCTGTGTTGCCCAGGCTAGACTTGAAATCCTAAATTCTCGCAATCCTCCTGCCTCAACCTCGAGTACCTGGGACCACAGGTATATGCCACCACACTTGGCTCTGCCTTCCTTTTAGGTAAAGCTTAGCACGCCATGACACTTCCCTGGCCCTTGCTGTATTCGCTGTTCATCCCACCCCAGCTGTCTCTCCCCAGGAGTCGGCCAAGATAGTCCTCACATTGTGCTGATAACCACAGCCCTCTGCTGATGGACATTTTCCTTGCTCCCATCCTTTAGCTATTACAAATTGAATTGCAATTCAAAGCCTGTGCTTACATCTTTCGGTATTTTTGCTAATGTCTCTCTAGGGTAGATTCCCAGCAATGGGACTCTTGAATCAAAGGTTGAACATACACGCAATTTTGCTAGCTATTGCCAAATTTCCCTGCAGAGGAGCTGGCTTGGCTCACATTCCCATCAGCTCTTGCTGGGAGTGCCAGCAGAACGCACTGCCAAACTTTTGGACTTTTGCCAATCTGATAGGTAAGAAATGGTATCTCTGAGTAGTTTTAATTTGCATTTCTTTTGTTTGAGCAATGTTGATCATATTTTCACAGGGTTATGAGCCATTTGCATTTCTTTGTCTTTGAATTGCCTGTTAATAGTTTTAGCCCATTTTTCTAGGAAGGTGTTAGATTTTTCCTTCTCTATGTTTAGAAGCCATTCACTAGAGACGTTCATGCTTTGTCTGTGATACAGCTTGCCAGTTTTCTGCAGTCTGTCGTTTGCCTTCTTTCTTTCTCTGTTTGTTTGTTCGCTTCTTTAGTCATTTATTCTGGGGATGTAGCCATGAACAGGGTGACCCTGAGGGCCTCTGCTGACATGCACAGCCCAAGTCAGAAGCTTGGATGGTCCTGCAGGCGCCTCCTCCCACCCCTTCCCTGTGCTGTCCTTTCTGCCTCTGACTCCTCTCCTGCTGCCCAGTGACCACGCTGCCCCTGTCCTTCCCTGCTCGGGCCCTCAGCATCACCCAGTCTGAGCTCAGAGAGGACTGGAAACAAGGCTGGTTGTCTCTGTATCCCCCCGCATGCCAGGCCTCTGATCAGTGAAGTGAATGAATGAATGAATGAATGAATCCTGTGTGGCTGAAACAGCCTCTCAGCCCAGAAAGCCAAGTCAGAGAAGAGCTTGGAAGGGCACTCTCAAGATCAAGGTTTCTTTACCCTTTGCACTCTCGTCAGACCTAACTTGGGTCTGAATTTCTACTCCCAAATGCCTCAAAGGCAATAGATGATACCTGCTTCTTTTCATGATTTAAAAGAACACTTGCTTATTGTAGAAGATGCAGAAAACACAGAGCAGTACAAAAAAAAAAAAAGAATCAGAAATTCTCTATTAACTCATTGCCTGGAGGAAACTGCCGTGGACATCTTGGTGTATTTTTAGTCAACTTTTAAAAGCATATTTTATTTTTACATATTTTGTCTAGTGTGGATATACCTATGCATACATGCCCCCTTAATATAACACACGTATTTCTTCATGACATTAAACTTATGCACATCGCCATTGCAAATGATCACATAAAAATGCCACAAAATGAATGTATCCTATCCCAGCCCCACCATTTAACCTCTCTGTGCCTTAGCTTTCTCCTCTGTAAAATGGGGATAATAATGGCACCTCCTTTATAAGTTGCGTAAGGGTTCAATATGGTGTGAGTGTGGGAATCACTCAAAGTATCAGACAAGGCCGGGTGCGGTGGCTCACACCTGTAATCCCATCACTTTGAGAGGCCAAGGCAGGCGGATTACCTGAGGTCAGGAGTTTGAGACCAGCCTGGCCAACATGGTGAAACCCTGTCTCTACTAAAAATACAAAAATTAGCCGGGTGTGGTGGTGGGTGCCCGTAGTCCCAGCTGCTTAGAAGGCTGAGGCAGGAGAATCGTTTGAATCCAGGAGGTGGAGGTTGCAGTGAGCCAAGACCACGCCATTGCACTCCACCCTGGGTGACAGAGCGAGACTCTGTCTCAAAAAAAAAAAAAAAAAGTGTCACTGTCATTATTATTAGAACTATTATTCCCTAATTGCAAACATTTAAATTCTAATTTTATTCTATTGCAAATGACACCGTAATGAATCTCTCTGCTCAGGAGGGTTGTGTGAGAACCCTGCTCAGAGAGCTTGCTTCACCCCCGCCCCCCAAATTAAGCACAACAGGGACAGAGAGAGTGAGGCGTGCTGGGAGGCCCGGAGGCTGAGTTAGGAGAGTGGATCTTGGCACTGGCGGCCTGGGGAAGGGCAGAGGGGTGGGGGTGCGGGAATGGCATCTGTGAAAGCTCAGAAGCTTGGAAGACCATAGGGGATTCCAGTGTGGTTGCTGGTGGGCAATTCTTGTCTCTATTTGACCAAAAGGGGAATTTGAAGGCCAGGTAAGAGGTGACTTGTCTGTTGGCATGGGTGGGCACCAGGTGTGAGCATCCTGGCTTCCCACATGCCTGAAAAACTCTGTATTTGAGGGGAGGAGATGAAGAGGAGGAGGAGGAAGAATTTGGAGCTTTCGAAGCGTGCGTGCCTGTGAGCCCCTGCCCACTCAAGGCCCAGCTGTTTGGCAAAGCAACCTAGCGGGCCCTGTGAGCTGGAGACCAGTTTGCTCTGTTTGTCTCCACGGGTCTTTTCCCTGATGTTGCCCAAACACAGACCCTTGGGCTGGCAGCTGGCGGGTCTCCTGAGCTCCACCCTCACCTCCCATCCCTTCAACCCAGTGGCCTTGCAGACAAAGGCTGGAAAGCCAGGTCCCATTTCTAGTCATCATCCAGAGTGCATCATTAGGCGGTGCCTGCCTTGTGTTCATTTAAAGAAAGCGTGTGACCTCAGCACCAGTGCTTCTGCCAAGAGGCAAGAGCCCAGGAAGGCCCAGAGAGAGCTGGGGGCTTGGGCAGCAGGGGTCTGAGGCCTGAGAGGCCAGGCCGGCCTGAGGCATCGGCATCTACTGGCAAAGTTTGAGGAGTCCTGAAAGTTCTCCAAAATCTTATCTGCTGCCTATCACCATTCATGGTCCATTGTTACCACTGTAGAGTTTCAACGGCTTTCTAAGCACCACAGAAAACGCAAATTAATACTTCCTGGAGCACCTCTACCTTTTCTGGTCGGAATTTGAGAACACTGCCCTAGCAGCCTCATTGCTGCACTAGTCCAAACACTTCTGTGTAACTCTCTTCCACATGCAGTACTGAGGAGCTCTTGCTGCCTACTGTTTTTTTTGTTTGTTTGTTTTTTTTTTTTTTTTTTTTTTTTTTGGAGACGGAGTTCCGCTCTTGTTACCCAGGCTGGAGTGCAATGGCGTGATCTCGGCTCACCGCAACCTCCGCCTCCTGGGTTCAGGCAATTCTCCTGCCTCAGCCTCCCGAGTAGCTGGGACTACAGGCGTGCGCCACCATGCCCAGCTAATTTTTTGTATTTTTAGTAGAGACGGGGTTTCACCATGTTGACCAGGATGGTCTCGATCTCTTGACCTCGTGATCCACCCGCCTCAGCCTCCCAAAGTGCTGGGATTGCAGGCTTGAGCCACCGCGCCCATTTACAGAGGGTAGTCCGAGGAATAGATGTCAATCCCACATGGTGAAAACTAGGCACTCTAGGCCTTGGGAATTATCTGCTAATAAGACCTGACATTTCTGAAGGCCATTACGAGTTAAACCTCAGGCTCAGAATGTATAAAGAGAAGGGGTTCCAGGTATTTCTGGCCCACTCTTCTCATGGAGTAGAAAAAAATGTAGAGAAACCTGAGAGGGGAAGGGACTTACCTGTACCAGTGAATGACAGAGCTGGGATGAGGACACCCGCCTGCTGACTTCAGGCTCAACCCTCCGGCACCGTGTTGCTTCCCTCCACTCAAAGAGCAGTGAGGGGGCAGTCCGCACCAGCTGGAGTGTGGCAATGAAGAGCTCACAGTCCCTGCCCGGGACTAGCTCCCAGAGGCTGACAAGGCTACGGGACAGGGACAGGCCTGAATCAGAGTGGGTAGAGCTTAGGCAGGGGTGGGTCTGAAGAGCTGCTGAGACGACATCAGCAAATCTCCTGAGGGAGTTAGCAGAGGAGGTTGAAGGATCAATGGGGCTTCTTCACCAGGAGAGACAGGGGAGAGCGTTCCAGGAACAGGGAAGGGCAAACTCACGGGAAAAGGAGGCTGATTTCCCTTGCTCCCAGGTTACAGTGGATTCCCTGTGGGCTTCCCCAGGATCCCCATTGCTCAGTGCAGACCCTCCCACCGCAGGGCCCGAGGCTGTAGCCTGTAGCCTTATGGGGCTTATATAGTTACAAGGAGATTGGTTGGACAAGATGGATTTTATTTTATTTATTTTATTTTTTTATTTTTATTTTTTTTTGTGACGGAGTTTCGCTCTTGTTACCCAGGCTGGAGTGCAATGGCACGATCTCGGCTCACTGCAACCTCCGCCTCCTGGGTTCAGGCAATTCTCCTGCCTCAGCCTCCCGAGTAGCTGGGATTATAGGCACGCGCCACCATGCCCAGCTAATTTTTTGTATTTTTAGTAGAGACGGGGTTTCACCATGTTGACCAGGATGGTCTCGATCTCTCGACCTTGTGATCCACCCGCCTCGGCCTCCCAAAGTGCTGGGATTACAGGCTTGAGCCACCGCGCCCAGGCCACAAGATGGATTTTAAACCAAAAGAGTGAGTCTCTGCTGGTGGAAATGCAGGCATGGTAGCAGGTGATGAGGAAAATCCTTTTTGAGGTAGCAGTGGTGAAAATGCTAGCATGGCGGTGCTGGCATGCATGCAGGGCACCTCTTCCTTGCTCTCAATTCTGTTGACTTCCAAATTGCCATTTAAGAGCCATCTGCCCGTGTCCACTGTTAAGGTGGCCACTCCCACCTCCCTCTCCTGGACCATGCCATGCTCTGAGCCTCAGTCTCTTCACATGTAAAATGAGGCAGGTGGACTCGTCCTGTGTGTGTGTGTGTGTGTGTGTGTGTGTGTGTGTGTGTGTGTGTGTGTTGGAGTCGCACTCTGTTGCCCAGCCTAGATTGCAGTGGCATGATCTCGGCCCACTGCAGCCTCCACCTCCCAGGTTCAGGTGATTCTTCTGCCTCAGGCTCCTGAATAGCTGGGATCACAAGTGCCCACCACCAGAGCCTGGCTGATTTTTTGTACTTGTAGTCGAGATGAGCGTTCACCATGTTGGCCAGGCTGGTCTTGAACTCCTGACCTCAGGTGATCTGCCCTTCCTCCCCCCAAAGTGCTGAGATTACAGGCATGAGCCACTGCGAGTCTTAAAGGCCTCTTTTGCTGGGCGCAGTGGCTCAAGCCTGTAATCCCAGCACTTTGGGAGGCCGAGGCGGGTGGATCACGAGGTCAAGAGATCGAGACCATCCTGGTCAACATGCTGAAACCCCGTCTCTACTAAAAATACAAAAAATTAGCTGGGCATGGTGGTGTGTGCCTGTAGTCCCAGCTACTCAGGAGGCTGAGGCAGGAGAATTGCCTGAACCCAGGAGGCGGAGGTTGCAGTGAGCCGAGATCGCGCCATTGCATTCCAGCCTGGGTAACAAGAGTGAAACGCTGTCTCAAAAAAAAAAAAAAAAAAAAAAAAAAAAAAGGCTCCTTTTTGCCTGGGGCTGGTTCTTTAGCCCAGTCTCAGCTTCGCCCTCTTCGGGGATGTCAGAGGCGGCCTCTCGTGGTCAACACTGGCCATGCATCCTTGGCCTGGGTGCAGGTTTTTGTTTGGCCTCTGAGGTGTGTGTTTGTGTGTGCATGTGTGTGTGAGCGTACCTGTGTACTGGGAGTGGTTACACAGCAGGGACATGACAGGCTCGTGACACATAGAGTGCAGAGCTTCCCTAACCCTCAGTCCTGATGAAAACACAGGTAAGGAGGTGGGGGTCATTTAAAATAGAGGCAAAAGCTGCTAAAAAGTTTTCTGGGGCCTTTGCCTGGGACCCCTAGGGCTCCAAAATGCCCTGGGCCACCCATCTTGCTACTACACTTTGAGAGCATCACTCTCTGCTCAGAATCTCATCCTGCCGCCCCTCTGCTGAAGAATAAAGATCAAACTCCTGGCCTTGGCATTTAGGCCCAGAATCCCTATGGCCTCATTTTTCACTCTTCTTTCCTGTATCACTCCAGATGACCCACCCCATCCTTCCCATCTCCTAGCCTCTGCTTGTGCTGGGATTTTTTTTTCCCAGAGCGTCCCCCCATCTCCTGTAGTCCCCCATAGCACCTTTCAAGATGTGGCTAAAATGCCACCTCCTCCAGGAAGACTTCCTGAATTTTCCCACTTGGATCTGTGCTCTCCTTCCTCTGAACCTCCTGGCAACTTTGTCTCTAAATGTCTCCTGGGATGTAGACAGCTTAGAGTTTACCCAGGTAATTTGGGTCGAAGATGTCCTGTTTTGTTCCTCCTACTCGAAAACTGGCTCCATGTCTGCTTTACATCTGGGTCCTTCTAAACACTGAGCCTTCCCCGCATGACATCTAGACATCCCTCTGCGAGGCCCTGGTTCCCACTCCTCTCTGCCTCCTCCTTCACTAGGGACTGCTGTCACGGAAGGAGGCCTGGCAGTGGAGGGGGAAGACAAGAGCCTTGGGCCAGACTCTTAGTGGACCCCCCACCCCCACCCCAGCCAGCCCATCTTCAGCAGCCAAGTGGCTACCCAGCACAACGGCCCCACCTGCTGAGCTGTGTGTGGGAGGCTGGTGTCTGGGTGCCCAGAATGAAGGGTCAGGCCCAGATCACTGTCTGACTCTTTCAAGGACAGAAGTAAAAACTACAGCTCTGGCCGGGCGCGGTGGCTCAAGCCTGTAATCCCAGCACTTTGGGAGGCCGAGGCGGGTGGATCACGAGGTCGGGAGATCGAGACCATCCTGGTCAACATGGTGAAACCCCGTCTCTACTAAAAATACAAAACATTAGCTGGGCGTGGTGGCGCGTGCCTGTAATCCCAGCTACTCAGGAGGCTGAGGCAGGAGAATTGCCTGAACCCAGGAGGCGGAGGTTGCGGTGAGCCGAGATCGCGCCATTGCACTCCAGCCTGGGTAACAAGAGCGAAACTCCGCCTCAAAAAACAAAACAAAACAAAACAAAACAAAACTACAGCTCTAACAGTCATACCCCTGGCTATTTGTAGAAGTCCGCTATGGTCAGCCCATGCTCCCTAACATGCATTTCTCATACAACCCATTTTCAGCTGGGGAAACAAGAGCTCAGAGAGGCTAGGTAATTTGTTCCAGATCACACAGCTCGGAGTGCAAAGGTTCAAACGTAGTCCTCACTTCTCATCTGTCTCTAAATCCTGTGACGCGTCTGGACTATTCTGCTGTCCCTGTGCTTTGCACAAAGGATTTGATAGATTCCTGGATACTAAAAGGCAGGCATGAAGGAATATATAACCAGCTCTTTCTGTTTGACTTCCACATTGCCCCGGGCCCACACACTCACCTCTGTATGTGGAAAGAGTGACAGAACTGGGTTTGTCTGAGAGGGTGATGGCTTGTGAGGGTGAAGGGAGAGACGAGCCCTGAATCCCAGGAGGGGTGAATTCTCTGATGTGAATCCTCTGGGCAGATCACCTGAGGTTGGGAGTTTGAGATCAGCCTGACCAGCATGGAGAAATCCCGTCTCTACTAAAAATACAAAGAATTAGCCGGGTGTGGTGATGCATGCCTGTAATCCCAGCTACTCGGGAGGGAGGAGTGGGTGCTGGCCTGATGGGGACTGGTACCCGCTGCTGCACTGTCCCGGTTAGGTTGGATCTGGTGCCTATGAACGTCCCACAGCCAGGACTGGCCTGCAGGGTCAGGACTTGCAGTGAATCCAGCTTCTCTGAGAAGCAGATGCCAAGTCAGGATTCGATGTGCAAGAGATTGATTAGGGAACACGGCTGTGAGGGAAGATGGGGAGGGAAGCCAGGGGAGGCTGGCAGGGCCATCCAACCACAATGCAGGTCTGTCCTGGACCTCAAGGAGCCTGCGGGGAGTGCAGCCACCTCAGGCACACACCTTGGTGATAGATTTTGTGGCTCAGCTGCTGAAGCCATTGGTCAATGATGCTCCTTACAGTCGGAGATGTGACAGGGGCATTGTCACGGCCACCACTGACCTTCTGCCTTGCGGGGCCTCCTCACCGGCCTGGCCCTAGCACCTCACAGGACTGCCACTAGCACCCACAGTTAGAGGGAGGGAAGTTTCTGGCATCTCATCTGTAACCCAGGAGAGAAGTTCACTAGTCCAGCCTGGGCCACGTGTCCGGCTCTGGTGAGTGGGACCCTTTGCCCAGCTGTCCTTCAGCAGAGGGTTGGGGGCCTGACCTCTGAAGTCAAGGCACCCATAGAGCTGGCCAGTGAGGCAAACGTTCAGCATCCTGGGGCCTGGGCACTGGCAGGGGAGATGAGATCATGTGAGATGTAGGTGGCACTCTCTTGCAGAACCCACCATCTCACCGTGGCACACAGGGACTCCATGAGGCCGGGAGCTGGTCTCTTGTTTATCTGGGTGCAGGGCGTGCACACTGCCCAGCGCTGACAGTGTCAGGGACTTCTGCTGGCCAGGACAGACCCCATGCCTACCCAATGCCCATCACCCCTAGGGCAGCAACATCAGGCTCTCTGTTCCCCGTCAGTCAGGGAGCTTGCGGTAGGTGCCATACACTGAGGTGAAGCAGTCTCTGAAAAGAGTTTACTGTGTCTTCTTTTCCTCTCGTCTCTCCCCCTCTTTGGGCTTCCACTCCCCTCCCAACCTTACCAATGTCCGTGATGGAAATTGAATGGAACTTGAGTTGTAGTACAGCAAAGTCATGCTTTGGAAGATAGTGTAAGGCCCACGTATTATGAATAGGAGAGGGTCCCTGGAATCAATTTCTCCCTCTCTTTTCTTACCCCGGCAACATTTTTGAGGCTGTAGCTCAGAGCTCTCCAGATCTCTGAGATGAATGAAAGCTTTCCTTGCAGGACTATCATTTCCAAGGGAAGCACAAAAAGTTCCTCTCTCTCTTGCTTTCTTTTTTTTTTCTACCTCTCTTCCCCTCCCCTCCTCTCTCTTCTCCCTTTCCCGTCCCACTTTTTTCTGTTGTTGTTTTGTTGTTTACTTTAAGTTCTGGGGAACACGTGCAGAACACGCAGGTTTGTTACACAAGTGTACACGTGCCATGGTGGTTTGCTGCACCTAACAACCCGTCATCTAGGTTTTAAGGCCTGCGTGCATTAGGTATTTGTCCTAATGCTCTCCTTCCCCTTGCCCCCCATCCCCCAACAGGCCCGAGTGTGTCCATGTGTTCTCATTGTTCAGCTCCCACTTACCAGTAAGAACATGTGGTGTTTGGTTTTCTGCTCCTGTGTTACTTTGCTGAGAATTATGGCTTCTAGCTTCATTCATGTCCCTGCAAAAAAACATGAACTCATTCTTTTTTATGGCTGCAGAGTATTCCATGGTGTATATGTGCCACATTTTCTTTATCCAATCTATGATTGATGGGCATTTGGGTTGGTTCCAAGTCTTTGCTATTGTGAGTAGTGCTATCATAAACATATAAGTGCTTTTGTCTTTATAGTAGAATGATTTATAATCCTTTGGGTATATACCCAGTCATGGGATTACTGGGTCAAATGGTATTTCTGGTTCTAGATCCTTGAGGAATTGCCACACTGTCTTCCACAATGGCTGAACTAATTGACACTCCCACCAACAGTGTGAAAGTGTTCCTATTTCTCCACATCCTCTCCAGCATCTGTTGTTTCCCGACTTTTTCATGATTGCCATTCTGACTGGCATAAGATGCTGGTTTTGATTTGCATTTCTCTAATGGCCAGTGATGATGAGCTTTTTCTCATAGGTTCGTTGGCAGCATACATGTCTTCTTTTGAGAAGTGTCTGTTCATATCCTCTACCCACTTTGTGATGGGATTGTTTTTTTCTTGTAAATTTGTTTAAGTTCCTTGTAGATTCTGAATATTAGACCTTTGTCTGATGGGTAGATTGCAAAAATTTTCTCCCATTCTGTAGGTTGCCTGCTCACTCTGATGATAGTTTCTTTTGCTGTGGAGAAGCTCTTTAGTTTAATTAGATCCCATTTGCCAATTTTGGCTTTGTTGTAATTGCTTTGAGTGTTTCAGTCACGAAGCCTTTGCCCGTGCCTATGTTCTGAATGGTATTGTCTAGGTTTTCTTCTAGAGCTTTCATGGTTTGGGGTTTTACATTTAAGTCTTTAATCCATCTCGAGTTGATTTTTGTGTAAGGTATAAGGAAGTTTTCTGCAAATGGCTAGCTAGTTTTCCCAGCACCGTGTTTTTTTTTTTTTTTTTTTTTTTTTTTTTTTTTTTTTTTTTTTTTTTTTGAGAGAGAGTCTCGCTCTGTTGCCCAGGTTGGAGTGTAGTGGTATGATCTCGATTCACTGCAACCTTTGCCTCCTGGGTTCAAACAATTCTCCTGCCTCAGCCTCCTGAGTACCTGGGATTACAGGCATGTGCCACCATGCCTGGCTAATTTTTGTATTTTTAGTAGAGATGGGGTTTCACCATGTTGATCAGGCTGGTCTCAAACTCCTGACCTCGTGATCTGCCTGCCTCAGCCTCCCAAAGTGCTGGGATTACAGGCATGAGCCACTGCACCGGACCCCCAGCATCATTTATTAAATAGGGAGTCCTTTCCCATTGCTTGCTTTTGTCAGGTTTGTCGAAGATCAGATGGTTGTAGACCCTTCCCACTCTTCATGTTGCTTCAAGGAACATAAACCACAGGTTGAGAATTCCTAATCTGAAGTCCCAGATCCGAAATGTGCCAAAATCCAAAACTTTTAGAGCACCCACGTGATGCCCCAAGTGGAAGATTCCACAGCTGACCTCGTGTGGGGTGTCACAGGCACACAACACACAGTTTACCCAGTGTCCCCAGTTGCTTATTGGCAGCAAATGAATTCAAAGTCAAGAATGATGGTGGCGCCAAACCACCACCGACTGTCGGCAGGGGTGGCTGACGTCATGACACCTTTGCTTTCCGAGGTGTCGACGCATACAAACTCTGTTTTATTTGCAAAATTATTTAAAATCTTGTATAAAATTGCCTTCAGGCTATGCATATAAGGCATATATGAGCCATAAATGAATTTTGTATTTAGATTTGGGTCCCATCCCCAAGATTTCTCATTATGTGTATCAAATATTCCAAAATCCCCCCAAAATCCCAAATCTGAAACCCTTCTGTTCCCAAACATTTCAGATAAAAGAGAAAATATTCAATCTGTAGTCTGAAGCTACAACTCATTGAGCCCCGAGACAGACAGTTAGAACCTGGCTTTGTAAAAGCTCCTCCACCCTGTCACACAGCGGGAGGACAGTGGGAACTAGTCACTGTATGCACATGGCCTGCAAAGGCCGGGCTCAGAGTCTGGCACGGTGATGCTGCTATTTATTTATTAATTATTTTTAGGGGTATGATGATGCTTTTTAAATTGAGGGTTAGGTTTACTGTACATATGTTAAAGCGCACCACACGCTGTAATCTTCCATATACAGCTCAATGACATTTTGCCTCTGTAACTGCCGCCCTAATAAAAATCTAGAACATATCCAGCACTCTAGGAAGTTTCCTTGTGTCTTCCTCCCAGTCAGTACCACCCCTATCCTCAGAGGTCACAGTTATTCTAACTTCTGTCATCATTGATTAGTGTCGCCTGTTCTTGAATTTCACAGACAGGGAATCTACAGTATGTACTCTTTTACTAAATCTGATGTCTGTGAGATTCAGTCATACTGTTGCATGTACATTGCTTATTTTCATTGCTGTATAGCATTCCATTATACCATAGTTTACTAAATCCATTCTCTTGCTGATGGACATTTAGGTTGTTTCCAGTTTGGGGCTGTTGGGAGCAGTGTTGTTCCGAACGCTCTTTAGCACAAGTCCTCAGGTGCACTAATTTCTGTTGGCCCTAGGCCTAGGAGTAGAATTGCCGGGCCCCAGCTTATGTACATGTCCAGGTTTCACAGAACTATCAGTTTCCAAAGTGGTTGAACCATATTGCATTCCCACTGGCAGCTGTATGATAGAAATCAAATTCAAACGAACTCAATAAAAAAGTGTATAGGCTCACACAACCAAACCATGGGGCAAAGGAGGGTGTAGCTGCCTTGAGGCGGAGGAGACCCGCCAGGTTCTCTGTGCTTCTCTCTGCATGTCAATACCACTCTCTCTGGATAAAGACTGCTTTCCTCTATGTGCCAGCCTGGCTTCACATGTCCCCGCTTCACTTTCGCAGAGAGACGTCCCCTCTTCCCTTAACTTCAATTCAAAAAGTTCCAAGGAAGGTCACTGACTGACCTAACCTGGATTTTGTACCAACACTCCAGGGCCTGTGATTGGCAGCCCCTATTAGGGTTGGAGGAGGGCATGAACAATTCCCCCAAAAGGTAGGAGGGGCTGTCCCCAGACTGCTGGGGGGTTACCTACAGCTCTGCCACACAGTTCGGTGGAGAGAACAGAGCCGCGGAGTCAGCTGTCTGAACTCCATCCTCAGCTGTGCCGCACCCTCCTAGCTGTGTGACCAAGCAAGTCGCCTCATCCTTCAGTTTTCTAATGGATAAGATGGGACAAATGCCTACCTCACAGGGTTCTTGTGAGTATTGAATAAGTCCTAATAGTTGGAAGCCTCTTGCCCATAATAGATGCTCAGTAAATGTCCCCTCTGCCTCTGCCCTATCAGAGCAGGAGTTCCTGCAGTGTTGGGATGTGAATCTCCCTCCTCATGATTCCTAGGACTATGTTCTGTGTCTAAGAACTGCTGCTTCTTGTGGCTGGTTGAGGAAATCATGGCTGAGGGAGAAGGTCACCACTCGGGAATGGAACATAAGCCTCCTGGTGGCTTCATCGAATTGTGGGAAAGGAGAGATTTGGAGGCTGGGTGAGTTAGGAATTGCTTTCAGAGTGATTCCCCAAACAGCAACTTAAACAAATGAAGGGTCTTTTCCTTTCTTTTTTTTTTTTTTTTTGAGACGGAGTTTCGCTCTTGTTACCCAGGCTGGAGTGCAATGGCGCGATCTCGGCTCACCGCAACCTCCGCCTCCTGGGTTCAGGCAATTCTCCTGCCTCAGCCTCCTGAGTAGCTGGGATTACAGGCACGTGCCACCATGTCCAGCTTATTTTTTGTATTTTTAGTAGAGATGGGGTTTCACCATGTTGACCAGGTTGGTCTCAGTCTCTCGACCTTGTGATCCACCCGCCTCGGCCTCCCAAAGTGCTGGGATTACAGGCTTGAGCCACCGCGCCCGGCCTCCTTTCTTTGAGTAAAAGGAATATGGTGGTAGGCAAGTCAGTGGGTTGTCAGTACCATCAAGGTCCCAGAATCCTTCCTGCCACTCGTGGTCCCAAGTTGGCTGCTCTGCCTCTCATAGGGCACCCACAGTTCTGGAGCAGGGAGGCTCCAAAGGCATGCGTTGGCTGAGCTTGTCCCCCCCAACCCCGCTTTTTTTTTTAAGATTGGGTCTCACTATGTGGCTCAGGCTGGAGTGCAGTAGCTATTCACAGGTGTGATCCCACTACTGATCAGCATGGGAGTTTTGACCTGCTGCGTTTCTGACCTGGGCCGTTTCAGCTCTCCTTAGGCAACCTGGTGGTCCCCCACTCCAAGGGGGGTCACCATATTGATGTGATCCCATCAGCATAGCACACTACAGCCCAGAACTCCTGGGCTCAAGTGATCCTCCCACCTCAGCCTCCTGAGTAGCTGGGACTACAGGCAAGTGCCACCGCACCCGGCGCTTGTCCCCTTTCAAGGGGCTTTCCTAGAAGTCTCACTCAACAATCTTCCCTCCTCGTTGAGTGTGCCATGTCTGTGAGGGCTGCAAGGGAGATGAAGAAATGTCCTGCAAGGGATCCACAAATATAGCTGTTATAGTCCTGAGATGATGCCAAGGCTTCATTGGCAGAGGCTGGCAGTTTCCCCTTAGTAATTCTGGGAATGTCGTCTCAGGGTGGGGAATAACGGATCACTATGGAAGACACATTTTCCCTGCCAGGTTGTCCACCTAAGTGGACATGGAGAACTGGCTCCAGTAACCTACCTCAGGGCATCAGTGTCAGACAGGCAATCAGCAGAGAGAAGAGCTGCCTGGAAGAGGAGGAGTCATTGAGTCCAGGCAGCAGCTGTGTGCAGGCTGGACCTGGGCCAGCAGTCAGTGCCCACTGAGGCCATCACCATAGCCTGTCCTAAGGAAAACGCCCATGTGCTCCAGGCTGCCGTGTTTTGTCCCAAGTGAGCCTGCTCCATCCTTTGCCCCCTTGTTCTCAGCTGATTGGACAAAAGGCTGACATTCGACCCACAGACAGCCAATCCACAGGCCAGCCACCCACTTGGCTCGAGAACTCACCTAAGCTGTTCATTTTGCTGGGTTGAGGAACTTGACCTACCCGGAAAGAACTAGCAGGTGGGAGCAGAAGAAAACGGATGTTGACAACAGGGAAATGTTCCGTGGCTGGGCATGTGGACTTGCCCTAGATCCCTCGTGGTCTTTCAGCATCCTATCTAATGAGGGATCTAGCTCAGATCTCTGCAACTTCCCTCCCAGCTCCCGGTGATCTTCCCCACGGCAAATTCCCCCAACTTGAGCCAAGTCAGGAGGAGGGCTTCTGCTCCGAGCGACCAAACACGCCAGCCCTCAGCTGTTTTACATCAATCTCATCAGGTGCTTCAAACAGAAAAATCAGTTGGTTCCAATGATGAAATTAAAATCAAGCTTTGGGAAATTCACTCCAGTGAGGGTGAAACATCTGACATTATTGAGAATATTCTTGTAAATTCCATTTAAACGTTCAACATTAAAGACAGAAGTATTTGTGTTTGTAAATATGGATATATATTTCAGTAGAACATAGCAGCAAAACAATACTCACATCCAATTAGAAAAATCCACAGTAGAAATGAAGTTGAAATTGGCGGTGGTGCACATGTAATTGAAACCTAGAATAAAACAAGCTGTTATGGAGTATCAGTGGAAGTAGAAACTGTACTTGTCTATAAATTTATAGCTATATATGTATATAAATGCATACATAAAGGAGTAATTACACTATGATATTTTTAGGCAAAGGTGATGATGAATATAAAACATATTTTAGCACAACGGCAGGGCTGGGTCTAGGCACCTGCCTCAGGTACAGATTTTAAGAGGGAACAAAAAAAACACAGTAATCAAGACAACCAATATTTCTAAATAATATTTTGAAAATCAAAATTAATGCAAAAATGCATGATGAACAAAATATCAAAATTTTAAATAAAGGCAAGATTGGTATGATTGATTTTTCTTTGGCCTCAGGCTCCAACATGGCTTGTTATAACATTGCTCAGCAATATGTTTTCTGTTTTTGAGGTCTGTCATCAGTTGAATTTTTTACATGTTCGAATCTTTGAAGAATTGCCTTGTAGATCATTTTAAGGGTATACAATGGATTTGAACATTTTGTAAATGAGTCCTCTAAATTTTGTTTGAAAGCAATTGAAAGCTTTTAATCAGTGTTCAACAAGTATGCCAAAATAAATTTTAACTTTTGAAACTTGTATCAAATTTCAGGTATTGAAAACAGGGTTGTTGTTTTTTTGGCCCCAGTTTCACTCTGTGACCCAGGCTGGAGTACAATGGTATGATCTCAGCTCACTGCAACCTCCAGTTCCTGGGTTCAAGTGATTCTCCTGCCTCAGCCTCCTGAGTAGCTGGGATTAGAGGCGCCTGCCACCACGCCTGGCTAATTTTTTGTATTTTTAGTAGAGACAGGGTTTCATCATGTTGGCCAGGCTGGTCTCCAACTCCTGACCTCAAGTGATCCACCCGCCTCGGCCTCCCAAAGTGCTGGGATTACAGGTGTGAGCCACCGCACCCAGCTGAAAACAGAATTTTTAGCAAAGTTCATTTATTGCACACTGGAAACCAATTATTTTTATGTCTCAAAAGTAAAAAAGGAGCTGAACAAGTAATGACAGTTCAAATGGCAAGCAAATTTTAATTTAGATATTTTATAATTTTTATTTGGAATGTCTTGACTTGCAGGAAGAATGTTTTGAAGGTGCTCCTATTTTTAAGTGGGAAACTTTCTATTTTGTAGTTGGATTGAATGGAAGACAGATGGTTTATGGTTTTGTATCATCTATAATAGGCAAAATGTTAAACAGAATGACGAAGGCAATTTATGTGATGAATTTTAACTTCTCATAGTATTTGTTAAAGAAAGGTATTATAGCTGGGCATGGTGGCTTGTGCCTGTAATCCCATTGTGTGGGGAAGCTGATGGAGGAGGGTCACTTGAGCCCAGGATTTCAAGGTGCAGTGAGGTCTGATCTCACTACTGTACTCCAGCCTGGACAACAGAGTGAGATCCCAACTCTAAAAAAATTATTTTAAAAAGTTTTTTAAAATCCTGCCTCCACCGTTCGTTCTAGACTACTGGTCATATTGAGAGACAGGTCATGCCACAGCGTGCAGAGGAAGGAGCAGCACTCTGGGCAGCAGGTCTCACTGACTCCTCCAGCCCTCTTTGAGCACCAGCTTGCTCAGGGCCGCTGCTCACCCCTCTATTCCGGCTGCTCCCTGAATCAGCACCTGGTTCCTGGAGTAGAGGCCCTGGTCAGAGAAGGCCTGGAAGCTGGTGAGCCCCAGCTTGATCCAGGGCCATTGCCTCAATGGAGGGCAGGTGGATCACCTGAAGTCAGGAGTTCAAGCCCAGTCTGGCCAACATGGCGAAACCCCATCTCTACTAAAAATACAAAGTTATCTAGGCATGGTGGCACGCATTTGTAGTCCCAGCTACTCAGGAGGCTGAGACAGGATAATTGCTTAAATCCAGGAGGCGGAGGTTACAGTGAGCTGAGATCGTGTCATTGCACTCCAGCCTGGGTGACAAGAGCAAGACTCTGTCTTAAACAAAAAAAAAGCAGGGAGGTAAAGTTTAAAGTCTCACCAGCGCTCTTATGGGAGATAGACGAGCCAGACACAAGTGTGCCAGTGCCTCCCCCGTCAGTCTTCCGCAGCAAGCAGTGTGCTACCCTGCCAACATGCATGCGTGCGTAACCCCTGGGGGCACACACATGTGTCCACAGACATGCATGCATGTGCACACCTGTATCAACACCATCAGGTGGACACACAGTGCCTAACACACACAGTACACTGTGCACTACACCCACAGACACATACATGACACAGTACAGCTGGGGCTGGGTGCAGGGGCTTGGGAGCCAGGCAGCCTGGTTTTGCATCTCACCTCTGCAATCTACTGGGTAAGTTACATAATTTTCCTAGCCCTGATTTTTCAACTGCAAAATGGGGCTAAGAGATCCTTCCCCAGATGCTGTTGGGGGGTTGAGTGAGCTCACGCATGCATAATGCCTGGCACGGGGGCTGGCACACATAGCCTCCTTCAGTGTTAGGTATCGCTGTTTCTCATCCTGATGGAAAGGACACACACATCACCAGGCACAGCTCCAGAGGCTCCTCTTCCACCAACTCTTCCACCTCTAACTCCCAACACCTTCGTAACTGCCGGAGGGGTGAGGGACTTAAGGGTGTCCGAGCGGTGTTGACCACCGACTTATACATTGTGCACTGCGGGTAGTTCACTTGTCACTTTGCTAACGGTGTATCTATCATTTTGGGGATCAACAGAAACTTCCACTTTAAAATCCGGCAGAGACAGGAGAAAGAAGCAGGGATGAGAGATGAAGGGGAAGTGTGGGGTGCGACCCCTTTCTGGCTCCAGCCCTTCCTGAGGCTAGCTGCATCTTCTTTGCTCCTCTTAAACCATGTTCATGGCCTTCCAGCAAACTCCTCTTTTCAATTAAGGAATATTAGCTAGGGCCAGGTGAGGTGGTTCATGCCTGTAATCCCAGCACTTTGGGAGATGAGGCGGGTGGGTCACTTGAGGTCAGGAGTTCAAGACCAGCCTGACTGACATCGAGAAACCCCCGTCTCTACTAAATACAAAAAATTAGCAGGGGGTGGTGGCGCATGCCTGTAATCCCAGCTATTTGGGAGGCCAAGGCAGGAGAATTGCTGGAACCTGGGAGGTGGAGGTTGTGGTGAGCCGAGATGGTGCCATTGCACTCCAGCCTGGGCAACAAAGGTGAAAATCTGTCTTAACAACAACAACAACAACAAAACAAAAAATGAAGTATTAGTTCGTTTCTGTTCCTTGCAGCCAAAACCAGTCCAGAGTCAGGTGAATGAGGCACAGCCCCTCCCTTCCTAGAGCTCAGTCCAGCACGGGACAGGCGGGTGGGCAGCCCACGGCAGTCTTCTGGGAGCTGTGCTGGGACAGGGAGGGTGGGCAGTGTGGAGCACAGAGCAGGGGCTGACCCACGCCCAGGTGGAGGGAAAGGGGCTTTTTCCAAGGTCAAACGGGAAGGGAAGGGGAGATGGCAGCCAGGGCCAGGAAGCAGCATGCCAGACTCCGCCAAGCCAAGAAGAGCCTGGCATATTTTGCACATCAGCACTCATGCCTGTATGTTACACCCATTGCAAGGGCTAACGATCCCTGCTGCTGGACGAGCTCACAGCCCCCGCGCCTTTCCCTCGTACGGTCTCGGTGCACACGGTGTTATTCCTCCATTCCCAGGGGAGGAAGCGGAGGCTCAGCGGCCCTACCTTTTCCTTCCAGCAGATTCCAGGAAGTAACCCCAGGCTGAGGTCGCGCTGGAACATCCATCTGATGCCACAGAGAGAAGGGGAGAGGGAGGGGCCTGAGGCCTCCACAGAGTCAATCAGGGCCAAAGGGCCCCCTGTTCTGGAAGCAGTGAAGGCTTCACAGTGGAGGCTGCTGAGGGCAGAACTAGGGGCTGGCAGAGGGGGGCAGGCAGTGGGCGCCCAAGCAGAAGACAGCAGGGTCTGCCCACAGGCCAGGCAAAGTCTAGGGGGTGTGAGCGACCTCAGCCTGGAGCCCTTCTGGGCACTCTGGGTCTCAGGGAGGATATATGAAACTGGGGGTGCAAGGAAGGCGCTGGGGGAGCTTTGATGGCTGACTGCATTTATCCCACATCTGTGCACCTGAACCTAATTTAAGCATATTTACATGTAGCTCTATTTACAGAGAGAGGCAGAGACCAAGCCGGAGGAGGCGGATGATTACTTTGCACGAGGCAGGTGCGGAGCACCGTCTGATTTCATAGTTTCAGCCATCCTGTGGGGTAAGCATTCTTTTTTGTTTGTTTGTTTGTTTGTTTGAGACGAGTTTCACTCTTGTTGCCCAAGCTAGAGTGCAATGGTGCGATGTTGGCTCACCGCAAACTCCACCTCCTAGGTTCAAGAGATTCTCCTGCCTCAGCCTCCTGAGTAGCTGGGATGACAGGCATGTGCCACCACACCTGGCTAATTTTGTATCTTTAGTAGAGATGGGGTTTATCCTTGTTGGTCAGGCTGGTCTCGAACTCCTGACCTCAGGTGATCCGTCTGCCTCGGCCTCCCAAAGTGCTGGGATTACAGGCGTGAGCCATTGCACCCAGCCGAGGTAAGCATTCTTATTCTTCTTTTTTAGATGAGGAGACCAAGGCCAGGCATGGTGGCTCACGCCTGTAATCCCAGCACTTTGGGAGCCCAAGGCTGGTGGATTGCTTGAGCCCAGGAGTGCAAGTCTAGTTTGGGTGACAGAATGAGACCCTGTCTCACACACACATAAACGGAGATCAAGTCTCTGAGAATAGTGCCATTGCCAAAGGTCACACAGCTAGTAAGTGGCCACAGAACTGCCAGGCTATAGTAAACCACTCCAGGCCAGTGCGAGCTGACCTCCCGTCCACAACTGCACCTGTGAGCAGCCAGGAGCGGTGTCACGGGGCCAGCTCAGCACAGCTCGAGGGCTTCACTCATGCACGCACCGTCCCTGCAACATCTCTGCATGTCATGAACCTCACTCTTCCCCACCTCCCTTGTGAGTCCTGCTCTACACTCTCTCAGAACGTATTACACACACTTCTAACAAGTCATAGGGCATAAAGAGCACTGATCCATTAGAGTCCCAGGGCAAGTCTGTTAGTATCTGTTTCTCTTCCCCTATCTGGAAAATTGAGATAAAAATAAATGCTTAAGGCTGAGGGTCTCTCCCAGGGTACAGAATCTCAAAGTCACAGTGTCCTTTATAGAACACCATGACATTTTACATAATCAATTCCATAGTAAAAAAAAAAAAAAAAATTTGTGGAAGAAAATATGATTACATATCATATCTGTGGGGTATCTTATTTAAAAATTATACACAGAGCTGGGTGTGGTGGCTCACGCCTATAATCCCAGTACTTTGGGAGGCTGAGGTGGGAGGATCACCTGAGGTCAGGAGTTCGAGAACAGCCTAGCCAACATGGTGAAACCCCATCTCTACTAAAAATACAAAAAAATGATTCAGGTGTGGTGGTGCTCGCCTGTAATCCCAGCTACAGGGAGCTGAGGCAGGAGAATCACTTGAACCCAGCAGGTAGAGGTTGCACTGAGCAGAGATTGCTGTACTGCACTCCAACCTGGGTGACAGAGCAAGACTGTGTCTCAAAAAAAAAAAAAAAAAGGTAACAACAAAAACAACCCACAGAAATTACACCCAGAAATCAAGAAAATGCTTCCCTTTCCCTTTATTCTTTTCTCTATAAACTGAGCAAAATCTCACCATATGACGCTCCAGGCAGGACACTCAGGTACCCTGTGTTCCACGGGCGTCCAGTTTGAGAACTCCTGGGCAGGAGCGAGGAAACCGAGGTGCCAGCCCCTGCTTGGCCCTTACCTTGCGGAGTGACTTTGGACGAGTCACTCACCTGCCCTGGGCTTCTCTTTCTCCCTAGGCACAGTGAGGGGTGGGAGTGGCTAGAGATTGTCTGAGGTCGTTTTCCGTCCCTGCCTTCCAGGATGAACTGGACGCCTGCAGCTCGGTGTCACATCCAGGATCCGCATGGGCCAGGGTCAGGTTGGAAGTCATCCTTCCCTCTGGTTGCCACTGTGCGTCCACCCCCGCCCATGAGGAACCATCGAAGGGAGCTCTTGGGCCAAGGAAATGCTGCACCCCTCCCTGAGTGGAGACCCCCATCTCCCTCTGGTCCTCCAGTCCCAGGCCTCAAGCCCCTAAATAATTGTCTGAGGGGGAGCCAGGCTATTAAAGTCATTTACATGGTAATGAACACAGTTCCATTAGCTGATTCCTGGAGCCAGAACACTCTGCCTCTATTTCCCTTTAGGGGTCCGCCGTCCCAGGATGGGACTGGGGTTTGGCTGGGGTTTGACCGCAGAGCAGGGAAAGGAGGAATTTCCCATGCTGGCGTGTGGCAGCTCCACACCCGGGGAAGAGGAACAATGACTGTCTGAGGGCCCAGCTGGCTGGGTAATGAGGTCTGGGGCAAGGAGGTGCCCCGTGAGTACGCGGGGCCTTAAACCCTGAGAAGAAAGACAACCACAGGCAGCCGCCTGTGTTCCGTAGCCTGGGGCCCGCTGCCTCCAAGAAGTCCCTGTTCAAGATGACATAAAATGTTTCATGTCCTTCTGGGCCTCCTGCTGATAAAATCTGTGTTTGACCATAAAAAGGTACAACCTAGGTCATCACCTTTGAGCCTGGGAGGGAAAGCCTGTCTTCTCCACTTTGCGGATGAGGAAACCGAGGCCCACACAGGTGAGGTTCCGAAGGTTACACAGCCCAGAAGTAGCAGAGGGGAACGAGAACCTGCATTCCCAGACAGAACCCAGCTTCTCCGCACTTGGCCAGGGGTTTTTTCCCTTCCTTCCTTCCTTCCTTCCTTTCTTTCTCTTTCTTTTTTTTTTTTTGAGGTGGAGTCTCACTCTGACACCCAGGCTAGAGTGCAATGGCATGGTCTCGGCTCACCGCAACCTCCAACTCCCAGGTTCAAGTGATTCTCCTGCCTTAGCCTCCTGAGTAGCTGGGATTACAGTCACCTGCTACCACGTCCGGCTAATTTTTGTATTTTTAGTCGAGACGGGGTTTCACCATGTTGGCCGGGCTGGTCTTGAACTCCTGACCTCAGGTGATCCTCCCACCTCAGCCTCCCAAAGTGCTGGGATTACAGGCGTGAGCCACTGCGCTGGGCTGGAGTTCCTTTTTGAAGGAGTTTGTGAGGGAGGGGCGGGAGCACACCCCAGCTAGAGGGAATGGCGTGGGCAGGAGAGCCGAGGGCAGTTGGTGGCTTAGCCCTGGCATGTGATGTGCGTGGCAGAGGGAGTCGGGGGGCAGCCAGGCCAAGTGAGGGCTCTTTGGCCCTCAGGCCCCACTGGCTTCCTGTTCTCCTCTGCAGAACTGGCTTCCTGTTCTCCAAAGCCTCTCTCCTTGGGGCATCTGAGGGGCTAGTTAGGCTTTGGGTAGGGATCATCAGGGGACTCACAGCCCAGAGCACCCCATGTTGGTGTTCCACGATCTGTGCTCTCCTGTCCCCTGGGCACCTGCCCTGACCCTTGCTCTTGGCTGGAGGCGGGGGCAGTGGGGCTCAGCGCTGCTTTCCTGGAGGACTGGGGACAGGGTCAGGAGAGTCACATTAAGGCAGTTGGCAAATTCTCCTTTCTGGGCCTCCCTCGCTCTTTCTAGACAATCATGGGGTGGGAGCCAGAGACGGCTGAAGCCCTTCCGGACTGGACTCCCCACTTCAGACAGATGACTTGGCTCCCCAAATGGGTTCTGCTCCCCAAAAAGCAGAGCCTGAAACAAGGATCTGAGTGCATGGAGTTCATTTGGGAGGGGTCCCAGCGAGCCCCGTTGGGGATGTGAGCCAGGGATGGCGAGGAGAGAACGCAGGGTGGCTACGAGCAGATGCCTCCAGGGAGTCCCGGGACACGTGAAACACGTGTCTTCAGAATCTTCCTGTCTGAGGGAGAGGAGGCTGGGGTCTTCAGCCCCCAACTCTTGTCTTTTGTTGAGGGTTGCTCTGGGGGGCATGAACGTCCCAGTGTTTCTGGCCAGCTCCACCTTGGGGGTAGCCTCCTCCTGCGGCCAGGAAAGGTATTCAGGCAGAGAGTGGCAGGGGCTTGCCATCGGCAAGAGGGCGGCTGTGTGTAGGGAACAGTGCTTCCAAATGGAAGCTTCCATGGAGAGGGCGCTCCTCACACACGGAGACCTGCAGGGGCACCAGCGGCATGTCCTGGGTCACACCGTCAGTGAGCAACAGGCCACACTGAGAAGCCTGGTCCCCTGACACATCAGCAGGGCTCCTCCTGCCACGGTGTTTCTCTTCTCATCTCCTCTCCCCGGTGTCGTCTGCGTCCGCATCTGCTTTGTTCATCCCCCGTCACGTGGCTTAGTAATAGCACATTGGCAGCACATATAGATGTCTTGAAAAAAAAAAAAAAAAAAAAACACCGAACAGTTTGAATCTGTGAAACTTTGAGCCCTTCTCTGAAAAGGGCCTTTTCGTCTCCATGTTTCCACCCCAGTTCTTGACCCAGTGCCCGGCGCAAGGTAGGCAGTCGACATGCAGATGAACTGATGTCTTGGCCAGTTGCTGTATAGGATGGGGCAGTTCCTTCACCTTCTTAACTGTTCCCTCCTTTGAAAAATGGGTGCAGGGTCAGATACCGTGGCTCACGCCTGTAATTCCAGCACTTTGGGAGGCCGAGACAGGCGGATCACTTGAAGTCAAGAGTTTGAGACCAGCCTGGCCAACATGGTACAACCCTATTTTTACCAAAAATGCAAAAATTAGCTGGACATGGTGGTATGTGCCTGTAATCCCAGCTACTCGGGAGGCGGAGGTTGCAGTGAGCTGAGATTGAACCACTGCCTTCCAGCCTGGGCGACTGAGCCAGACTCTGTCTCAAAAATGAGAAAAAGAAAAACAAAAATGGGTACAAATGCCCACTCTGCCAACTTTCTTGGATTGTTGTATCAGATATTCAGCAGGATGCATGGAAAGCAGTTAGTAGGTGCTCAGCAAATGTTTGCACCTATGAAGAACGTTTGGGAAACTGCACGGGGCTTTCACACCAGAGGGAGTGGAGGCAGTGGCCAAGGTTAGCCGACAAGAATGCAGTCTAAGTCAAAAGAACCACCTCTTCCCTGGCTGGCTGCCTCTCACCCTCCTCCCATCTCCCCCACAACCCACATTCCCAAGTCCCTGAAGATCATGAGTCAGGTTTTCCACCTCCTGTGATTTCAAAGCTCCCTGCCAGCCAAGCTGTTTTGCAGACCCAAGTCGATAATGACAAATTCTTCCCTCATCACCCTCCACTGGCGAAACCACGGAAAGTATTTGAAACACGCAGCCTGGGAATGTGCAAACTTCCATTCGCCCGGCTTGGCAGGGACCGGCAATTTCTCAGCCAGCATTTTTGACTAAGACTTCTGCAGCTCAGGTTTCCAATGAGCTCATCAGCCCAGTCCTCCTACAGTGTTTATACCTCTTTTTTCCTTCAGAAAATTAACCCTACAACAGATTCTGAATCATTCAATCCCTAGGAGTACAGCTCCCTTGTTGGTGGGGGCATGGTTTCAGACATAACCTCAGGAAGGCTGCCTTTGGCTTGCCCAGCAGGGCTCCTCTGAGCACCCTTCAGGGGCCTAGGTGGGCTGAATCAGAGGATTCTTTGCTGAAAAGGACACCCAGAGGTCTGCCCTTCCATCTTTTGCTTCTGTAAAGATCTGATTAATCCATTTCAGGTCTCTGCAACTCTGTTTTAAAAATATCCTCCTAGGGGGATGAAGGAAGGGAGAAAGGATGAAAAGACCCGAGACTCTGAACCTAGATGCACCGGGACGTCAGTTGCCCCGCGGTCTCCACCTACTTTCTTCATCTGCAAATGGCAATAATAATCCCCACCTCCAGGTTATTTGGTGGTTTAAGTGGCCCCCTATGAACGAATCTAATACAATTTCTGCCTACAGTAGACGTGCACTAGCTTTCTCTCTTCCTTATTTCTTGGTCACAAATTCTACTCTCTCATCACAATGTTACTTGGTGAATGAATGAATGAAGGTCTTCTTTACACACCCAAATCCTCCCTGCTCTTGATGATCCCCTCCTTCTCCTCTCAGGTTGACAGTTCAAGGGCACGCGTCAAACAGCCACTGAGCATCATTCTGTGCAGAGAGCAGAGCTAGGTCTCACAGACTCCCTGATGACCACAGTCCCTGCTGCAAAGGGTTTGCTGGTTTAATGAGGGTACAGGCACCAGGGGAAACAAGAGGATGGACCAATGTTGTCAGCTGGAGAGATGTTCAGACTTATTTTGCTAACCCACTTACACATTTTCTTTCATTACTGAAATAAGCATTTACTACAGAGGGAGAGCCTGGCCACCCTTCACCCTGGAGGTCGGTCTGCGGGCTTCTAAAGGAAATTCTTTCTGTTTGACGTCCTTGGTTCTACTTGCTGTGAAGTGATCTATAAAAGTGCTTTGTAAATCAAAAGGCATGATTTCCCCCTGCCTTGAACGCTCTTCCCATGTCATTCACCTTGAGGGGTACCTTTCTAGGTGAGGTGGCTTCTCTTCGGCCAAAGGCAGTTTTCTGCAGAAAAGGGTGACCATGAACGTTAGCAACCAACACTCACAGCAGTGGAGAGATGGGGGTCCCAGACATGTCATGTGTAAGGGGCCTGGGTGGGGCACCCACAGCACCCACTCTGGGGATGGGGGCCAGGGAAGATTAGGAAGGAGCATCTAGAACTCCACCAGCTTTTCGCCGAGCTGTGTACAAGGTTCTATGAATTGGTCCCCATCTTTCCGTCTTTTGTTGAACATACTGAGAAGGACCAAGGAACACAGCAGAAGTCGCACTGCTGTGGGTGGGGCCGGGCCACTGTCCAGGGAGGGAGGACTGAATGGGCTTTAGGGAGATGGATGGGTGCAGGTCTGATCCTTCCCCACTTAGCACCCAGAGTGTCCTGCCGTCATTTACCCCTCCCTGCCCCCCCACCCCAGGCCCAGCACATCTTTCCCTATGTCTTAGTTGGCTTGGGCTGTGGTAACAAAATACCACAGACAGGGTGGCTAATAAACAGCAGAAGTTCATGTCTCATAGCTCTGGAGGCTGTGAAGTCCAAATCTGCACTGGGAGATTTGGCATCGGGTGAGGACCAGCTTCCTTGTAGACAGCTGTCTTCTCACTGTGACCTCGTAGGGAGGAAGGGGCAAGGGGTCTCCCTGGGGCCTGTTTGATGAGGCACTAAAATCCCATTAAAGAGGGTTCTATCTTCATGACCCCCTAAAAGTCCCACCTCCTGATGCCCTCATCTTGAGGCTTAGGATTTCCATACGTAAATCTGAGCGAACACACGTGCACACCACGGCACCCTTTTCTGAGCGCCTTCTGCACTTAGAAGGCACAGACCCACACGGATGCGAGGGCGTGTGCTGCCTCCCTGAGCTGACTGGGAACTATTAAAACAAGAACTTCATATTTTTTTGGCGGTGGGGTGGGGGTGTTCCAAGTATGCAACTTGGTGCTTTGGCTTACAATAGGTGTCCAATACATGTTACTGAGTAAATAAAAGATTCCTTAGTTTTTCTATGGATTGGATTGGGGAAAGACCCTGTTTGATGTCACCCATTCATCAAGGGCTACATTCACATTCTTGTAGGGTCTGGGCTACCTTTGCCCTCAGTGGCAACACCACCAGCCTCAGCCCAGCTAGGGCTGAAGCCTTCCCCTGGCCCCACAAAATCCTGCATGGAAGCCTCAGGCTAGGGTGACCAGTGGGACGTAGCAGGACAAAGGGCTCCTGCTGGCGAACTGACTCCACAGCCTTCATTTATGTGAAATGTGACTACATCACTCAAAACCTAGTGCCTGGCCTTGGTCGGTGCAGGTAATGATGATGTAGGCTCATTTATGCAAGATTATCCTTTTATCACATTTCCAGACTCATTTATGAGGCTCATGTTTCTCCCCGAGGGCGTCATCAAGCAAGTTAAGCTGTACTATTTCCCTCCTGCAGCGAACTGGCGGGAGCCTCCCTCGTTGACGGATGAGGCCGGCTGCCTTTGCCAAATAGGGTCGGCGTGATAGATCTTTTACTTGTGAATATTATAGCTGGAAATTAGCATGTTTATTGAGGTAGAATGTGTTTGTTTACATTCCACTACCCATGGCATTACCTCTTATGACCTGACTTATTTAGTTGAGGATAAGCACAAATGATCCGCATTTTGGCACCCACAAAAAATTAATGAACTTTCAGATATAGAATTCAGCCTTAAGTAAACACATCAGCGAGGTGAGCGGGGGCAGAGGGGCCGGGAAGAGGGCTGGGGAGCTGGGTGCTGAGCCAGGTAGCCCTCCTGATGCTCTGCTCTGATCTGGAAGGGGCCGGAGGTCAGGGGTGGAGGAAGGTGGGACTGTGTGATCCAGCATCCCTGAGCAGTGCCCAGGGCCAGCGCCCCACACGTCAGCTTTGTCGAGGTGGCTTCTGGGTGATGGAGGAGGGAGCTGAGGGAGGACCTGCGTTGTGGACCCCTTTCCTGGGGAGTCTCCTCGGCTACCTGTGTCTTTGATCAGGAGTGAGAAGCCTGGCCCAGGCTGCAGACCTAGAATGGGGAAGGAGGATGCGTGCACAAGGATGATGAAGACTCGGGTGAGTGATTGACAGCACTCGAGAGTCCAAGCCACCACCCGAGCCTGCTCCTTTCCTAACCCTTCCATCTGCGGTGTCTGTGAAACCCAGCTTTTCTCTCCACCCCAGGTTTGGTTATAGACAGCATGATCTGGGGTGCAACACTTTCTTGTTTTAGAAAAGGAAACTGAGGTTCAGAGAAGAGAGAGGATTTGGCCAAGGTCTTGGAGGCAGAGGCAAACCAGAAGCCTGACTCCAAGTCCCCTGCTGCCCCCTGATGTAACCGCGCAAGGGTTCACCTTGCCTGCTGCCTAGACAGAGCCAATTCATCAAGACAGGGGAATTGCAAGAGAGAGAGAGTAATTCACACACAGCCAGCTGTTTGGGAGACCAACGTTTTATTATTACTTGAATCAGTCTCCTTGAGCATTTGGGAAGCAGAGTTTTTAAGGATAACTTGGTGGGCTGGGGGAGCCAGTGAGCCAGTGAGTGCTCATTGGTCAGGGTGAAATCGTAGGGAGTCAAAGCTGTCTTCTTGCACTGAATCAGTTCTTGGGTGGGGGCCACAGGAACAGAGGAGCCAATTTATTGATCTGGGTGATGCCAGCTGATCCATCAATGCGGGGTCTGCAAAATATCTGAAGCCCTGATCTTAGGAGGAGTTTAGGGAGGGTCAGAATCTTGTAGCCTCCAGCTGCATAAATCCTAAACCATAATTTCTGATCTTGTGGCTAATGTTAGTCTCACAAAGGCAATCTAGTCCCAGGCAAGAAGGAAGTCTGTTTTGGGAAAGGGCTATTACCGTCTTTGTTTAAACTGTATGCTATAAAGTAGGTGTCTCCCAAAGTTAGTTCAGCCTATGCGCAGGAATGAACAAGGACAGGTTGGAGATTAGAAGCAAGGTGGAGTCAGTTACATTTGATCTCTCTTACTGTCTCAGTCATAATTTTGCAAAGGTGGTTTCAATCCCTCCCGTTGGGGTTTGAACACCTTAATCTTAAGGTGTAGGCTGTGAAGATGGGGAAAGGCCCTTGATCACTCTGGCTTCCTCCCGCTGACAGGGGACATAGTGGGAATGGGAGTGAACCCCAAGGTGAGAAGAGTGGAACCACTTTGCAACCGTCTCTGTACTCACGCAGGCCTGGCTGGGCTTCGAGGATGGGCGGCAGAAGCGTTAGTGTTCTCATCTATAGTTTTACTGCAGTGTTAAAGTGAACAGCCTACTATAAGGTAAATAACGAGTCCTGGGATGAGAAGTACAAGTCCCGATTTTAAAACCAAAGATCTCAAAGCATTAGTTTGGGGACTTCTAACCCACAAAGAATTTAGAATGTAGTAGAAACTGCAGGAAAGAAATCCTCAAAAGCAGCTAACAACAGTGTACTATGTTTTTCTTTTGAAGTATAGTTTTTCTCTCTCCAGTCCCCATTTTTATTAAAAACAAATCATGATCGAATTGATTTGTTTACAAAATAAACATTCCTCTTACTGTACTTGGCTTGATTACTTGCATAAAATGCAGCAAGAGTAATTATTTTTCACTTAGGCTTTTAAATTGGCTTTGATAGAACTCTGTTCCATGGAGACTCTCAGATAAGACTTTTTAAAAGCTGAGCCGAGCCATGAGTTTGTACCCTCAGATACCAATGAGTTTGGCAAATTCTCTCCTCTTGAGGTCCCAAGATAACTTGGGATTTCTGGGCCTGTTAGAAAGTGACATTCTTTACTTACCACAGGTCTGGAACCTTGTACAGGGACTCTGTGCGGACAAGGTATGAGGCCAGATGCCCCAACGGGCTTTAATTGGCTCTATAAGTCACCTTTGATTCTTTTTTTTTTTTTTTTTCTGAGATGGAGTCTTGCCCCGTCACCCAGGCTGGCGTGCAATGGGGCCATCTGGGCTCACTGCAACCTCCGCCTCCCAGCGATCTGGGCTCCCTGCAATTGCTCAAGCAATTCTCCTGCCTCAGCCTACCAAGTAACTGGGATTACAGGCGTGCACCATCACGCCTGACTAATTTTTTGTATCTTTAGTAGCGACAGGGCTGGCCAGGCTTGGTCTCAAACTCCTGATCTCATGATCCGTCCGCCTCGGCCTCCCAAAGTGCTGGTGTTACAGGCATGAGCCACCGCACCTGGCCTCAACTTTGATTCTTTAAAGAAGCATGCCATTCCAGTCAAAGCCTTGGGAAAATAACCAATTTCTCCAATTGTATCCCGTTACAAAAGAAAACAGATTCTTATTGCACCTATGCAATTAGCTGTACTGCCATAAATTGAGAACACTCACAAAGAGTTTCCAAATTCTGGAGAAATCAGATAGGAAAAAATACACTCCAAATTTTGTTCACAGGAGTATATTTTACTCACTTGTTAAAAGTTGCATATAGCTCTAAAGAAGTAAGTTCTCTTGACTCTGAAAACAAAAGGTGTAGCAATGTTTAACACATTAGCTCTCCATGAGAGTCCTAGAAGTTTGGTTTTTTGTCTCTATTCCAATAGCACAATTTTTAAAGTTATCTGAGACCTGCACTGTGAGTCCTATATCTGATTATAAACTGCCTTTTGAAAAGGACCAAAGCAAGATGTGGGTGACAAAAGTCTATAGACATTATTAAAGCTACAATTGACTAGGAATTTTGGTTACTTCTGTGGCATTCAACAATTTTACATAACAATTATAATTATTTATCATGTATACTAAATTATATCAAGATTATAAAAGTTTCCCATAATTTTGGAACACATACCAACAACATATTTATATAAATACAATCCAAAGAAAACCAAACACCTTTCACTCTTCTATTTGAAAGTCTGGTTTTTTTCTATCCTGATGTCACACTCTCCCAGAGTTATTAATCAGAAACCCACATTTAAGAGCACCTGGGCCAGGTGTGGTGGCTCACATCTGTAATCCCAGAACTTTGGGAGGCCGAGGAAAGCAGATCACCTGAGGTCAGAAGTTTGAAAACAGCCTGACCAACATGCGGAAACCCCATCTCTACTAAAAATGCAAAATTATCCGGGCGTGGTGGCGCGTGCCTGTAATCCCAGCTACTCGGGAGGCTGAGGCAGGAGAATTGCTTGAACCTGGGAGGTGGTGGTTGCAGTGAGCCAAGATCGCATCATTGCATTCCAGCCTGGGCAACAAGAATGAAACTGTCTCAACACACACACACACGCTAAAAAAAACAGCACCTGTTAAATTTTATAGCTGATTATAAAATCATCTTTTAAAGAGGACCAAATCCAAACAACAATTGTCTGTGGGTGACAAAAACATTTTAGGGCAGCAGCACAGTTAAAGGCACAATTGACAGGGAAATTTATCTCTGTGGCACACAGCCATTTAACATAATAATGATTACTGATAACACATCCTAACTCATTTCAGAATTATAGCAGTTTTACATAATCTTGGAACATATACCAATAATACATTTACACAAATACAGACCGAAGAACGCCAAACATCCTTTCATATTTGACAATGCTTCCTGTATGATTTTTGTACCAAATAAGCCAAATGTTATTTTTGTACTTTAGAGGACCTAATATCTAAAAGATTAGGCGAGAAAGAGATATAATTTATAATTTGATTTTGGAAAGTGTGTCAAATGTCAAAGGTTTAAAACACTGGATATCACAAAACAGAATCCTAGGTCACCATAAGTCATTCATTTGGCCGAAATGATAACTCCAAATTTTTTAAAAAGAAAACCTTTGCTCTGATAGAGGAGACTGAGCTTTCCAAACAAGACTCAATAACGGCAGCATGAGACCAACCGCCTCTGCGCCTCTTGCTCCTCCCTTTTTTCCTGTCATTTACCCAAAGGAGAAAACAAATCCCTTTTATTATCTTTCAACATTACATAAAAATCACCTTTGAAGGAGAAAACCAAATTCCATGTTTTCATTAGTGCATCTTTAATGTTAAAGGTAGTTTTTAAAATAAAATTTTATATCTTTATCCAGTTTTTTTATTTTTTTTTTTATTTTTATATTTTTTATTGTATTTTAGGTTTTGGGGTACATGTGATGAACATGCAAGATTGTTGCATAGGTACACACATGGCAGTGTGGTTTGCTGCCTTCTGTCCCCTCACCTGTATCTGTCATTTCTCCCCATGCTATCTCTTCCCAGCTCCCCACCCCCCCTCTTTATCCAGTTTTAATTAGCTTGACCATAAGGCTAACAGTTTCATAAACTTTTTAGAACTCTTTACAATTCTCCATCAAACAGCAGATCAATTTTCTAAGGCACTATTAACCTGTTTCTAAGGCACTAATAACCCTGTTATTCAGATACATGGGCTCAGATTCTGGCCCCACACCAGTATCATTTTAATGTTTTGACCTACGGAAAAAAGCTAAATAATTTCCTTTAAGTCTTAGCCAAGTTGTTTATACCCACAGAATTTTTACAAGATCAACCCTTTACAAACCCTTTTCACTTTGCCTACACCTTCGGTTTTGTTCCGTTACTCTTTTAGGTTAAGACAATCTTTAAAACCCTCTGAACTAGATAAAATTACATTCCCTTTAACAAAAGCCATATTCCCATGCCTTCTTAGAATCTTTTACCAAAAACACTCTCCCTATGCACCTTGTACGTAAAACTTTCTCCAGTGGTCTCAACTATATGTTACAATGTTAACTCTCAGCAACTTCTATTTTTAGTGAAACACCTGTTAAGTAAACAATGTTAATTACCTACTGGGGTGGAGCCTAGGACATCAGACAGAAATGAAGATAAGGTCTGACTCTTAGCATAGCTGGTGAGCACCGCTCTCCATATGTCCCCAGGCCTTATCTACAATCTAATGCTCCAAAGTAGGTAAATCAAACAATTTTCAAAATCAAAGAAACAGTTTGACCTTAGAGCATTTAGCAAATATGATATCTGACCTTAATTTAGACTAAATGTCTACATTTTCAAGATATTTTATTTTACCAATAATCTTTAAAACTGTCTATTTCCAAAAGATTATGGAGGTCACGTGAACAAAAAGATATTAACGTTTTTATTTTTCTGACAAAATATTTGATTTAAGCGCTTATTTTTCTAAGCCAATTAATCAGAGCTGTTTGACATATAAACATCACACATGCACAACACATATACATACAGACAAATGAAAAACTAAGATTTTTCATTTGCCAATTTCTTTTTTTTTTCTTTTCTTTTTTTTTTTTTTTTTTTTTGCCAGTTTCTTAATTGGATGCCTGGCTTCAGGGTGGAGCCCCTGGAGGAACAGGGCCAGGGAAGCATGCATTTCTAGGGCCACATAGGCAGCCGAAGGCAAAGACAGATCCCCAAAATTAACGGTGCCGTTTTATACTGGATCCTGGATCCCCCAAAGGAGGGAAGTGCTTCGGGAGAGGACCGGGCAGTGCTTTTACCCTGCATTCCACTCAAGCCAACCCAAAGCCAAGCAGCCCACTTTGTAGTCCGGGCATCACCTCTCCTGGGACTCTCATCTTCCAGTTGGGGGTGGGGATGTTTCCCTATCTCCCCGGTGGCCGAGAGCACGTGTCTCTGATCCACATGTGCAAAGAGTCAAGTATCCCTCCATAACTACTACCAGTCATCTCCGAAATTATATTTCCTACCTAGTTATTACACACCAAAATTCTCTCATAATGAGAAGTAATTGCTGATACCCCTAAAACTCCAAACTGTCAGGTAACAAAATGCAAAACAGAACAGAGCCTTTGATTTTGAGAGGGACTGATCTACTTTTAATTCCTGGGGTTTCATGAGGAAAACAGAGGGATTCCTCCGCCTAAAACGGGGTCTGTGGCGCCTACTCTGTTTTTCCCAATGAGTCCCAGGCTACCAGAAGTTATCTTAAGTCCTCTCATGTGTGTGCATAAAGAGTGGCAAGACAAAAAAAAATGGAGAAAAATAATTCAGTCAACTGAGAAGGAAACACCTTTATCCAGAAAAACAAGTTCCAAGAAGAGAAAAAACATAAAGGCCTTTTAACTATACCTATAGCTTGTTTATCCACTCTAAATTAAGCTGATTTGTAACCATAGCACTCTTTAAAAAATCCTTTAAAATTTTTAATTATCCAATGTTAGCCACATCAAGGGGCCAATATTTTTGGCTTTTGAATTCTACCACAGGTAACTTTCCACTGAAATCAATCAGTTTTAACGAAGGTTATATGTTAACCATGGACACATAGGTGTCTCAAAGGGATGGTAAGCAGTTTCTTTCTTTTCTTTTTTTAAATAAGATTTAGAAGCTCCCCCAGGGTCGTTTAGGGAAAGGAACATTCAAGACAGGAAATCAGAAGCTATCCATGGGCAGGGGGTAGGGGGGACCCTCAATAAATGGCAAAATTACATAAATAAAAAACCAGAAACGAATCATTCCATTCCAAAAGCCAAGAGTAGAACCCAGGCTGCCATTGTCAAAAAACAAAGCCTTAGCTACTGAGTTAGAGTAATGAGCAATTTCTATTCGTCTTCTCGGAAGGAGCCTAGAAGAGCCCATTTCAAGCTTGCCAAGGCTTTTAACTGCTCAAGATAATTTTTAGGCTATCTATGACACGAACCCCCAAATTCCTGTTCTCCTGATGGTTAAAACCAAGATAAGGGATCCCCACATGGTCACAAGGTTAAACTCTTAAGGACACAGAACAGAGAAATTTCATCCAGTATTGGTTTCAGAGACCCTCGGCAAAGTTTGTAACTGACCAGCCTGGCAGGCCGGCTTGAGAAGCGGGCTTATAGGGGTCCTAAAGCCACATGCTCTCCTGTGACGCCCCTCTCTCCATTACAGAACCAGAAAGACAAATTCTTAGCACAAAGTACACCAGATTTGCTACCGCTTAAGACTAGTCTCACAAATCCTTTTTCTATTAATCAGACCCTTGCAGAGAGACAGACAGTGACGTTTACTGTTTACTCAGTAGAAGAAGGTGCAGGAGTCAGACCCTCTAGGACACTGCTTCAGGGACCCATAAAATTTTGTCACCTGTGTCTGGCAGGCAGATGCCTTTAAAAGCAACTAACTACAAATATGTCTCACTACAGATGAGGAAACCAAGGCAAAGAGAGATTTGGAGATTTTCCTTGATTTCCCAAGGTCACACAACGAAACGAGGGGACAGATGTTTCAGGAGCAGATTCTTGCATTTCCAACACACCAGAGCTGTCATATACAAATCTCCCCAGTCTCTCTGTACTGCTATGGGCATCAGCAAATGGGCTGGCTGTGCAGGCACTGGAGAAGCAGGCAGATCTAGGGCCTGCAATCTATGAGAAGGAGCTAGGAACATGGGGTCTTGGATCCTAGTGAAGACCCTGAGGTGGGGGAGTAGATTGGAGCTGGAGACAGATAGGAGTGCAAGAACATTGCTGCAGGCTGAGGAATCCCTCCTGGTGAAGAAGGGAGGTGAGCAGATCGCTCCGACCAGCTCAGTTATCAAGTTTTTAATACTCTGATAGGGCAAGCCAGTACTGTCAGTTATGGATAGCATTCAGCAGCAGATAACAAAGACTCAAAAACCTAAGGCTTAACAAAAACAAAACACAAAAGATGAGGCGTATCTTTCTCTCTTGCACTGTGATATCCAGAGGTGATCAGAACTGGGGCCACAACTTCAAGGTGCCGTCAAAGACTCTAGTGTCTCCTAGCTTCCTTCTCTGGCAAGTGTCTCTGCTAGTGGCTTTCACCCTTAAGGTCACCTTGTAATCACAAGGTGGCCATTAGCTCTCCAACCATCGGGGCCACATTCTAGGTGGGAGAACGGAGGAGGGGAAAGGGTGCCTGTCAGCAGAGTCGGCTTCCTTTTTTTTTTTTTTTTTTTTTTTTTTTTTGAGACAGAGTCTTGCTCTTGTTGACCAGGCTGGAGTGCAATGGCACAATCTCGGCTCACCACAACCTTTGCCTCCCAGGTTCAAGTGATTCTTCTGCCTCAGCCTCCCAAGTTGCTGAGATTACAGGCATGTGCCACCACGCCCAGCTAATTTTTTGTATTTTTAGTAGAGACGGAGTTTCTCCAAGTTGGTCAGGCTGGTCTTGAACTCCCAACCTCAGACGATCCGCCTGCCTCGGCCTCCCAGAGTGCCATCCCAGATGACAGATGTAAGCCACTGCGCCTGGCCATCAGCTTCCTCTTAAAGGAGACTTCTTTGAGCCCCGCCCAAGAAGGGAACCACTTCGGCTTTTGCCTCATTGACCAAAATTGGTCTTTCGGCTACCCGTAGCTGTAAGGGAGGTTGGGAAATGTAGGTTTTGTAGCTTGTACATGGCTGCCCCGGTCAGGGCTGTGTGGATACGGAAGAAGGGACTCATGGATATGGGGAGAACCGACCAGAGTCTCTGACTCCTTCCGGTAATTTGCAGGTGAGTACACTGGGGCTCAGGGAAGGAAACAATTTGCCCAAGATTGCCGATAGTCAAGGGCATTACCTGAGACCAGACTCCACCATTGCTGCCTCTGAGGCTCCCGTTTCTTCTACCATCTATACCTGTCACTCGGTAGCCACACACCTGGCCCCAAACAATAACATCATTCTTTATTAAGCATTAACGATGCACCAGGTACTACGATAAGGGCTTTTGAAGCTTGTTTTCATTTAATCTCATAACACCGTTTGAGGTGAGCGCTACACAATTCCCATGTAAAGGGGAAGCAGCCGAGCCTCAGCTAAATTAGGTGACTGTTGCAGGTCACAGAGCTGGTAAGTGCAGAGGCAAGCTTCGAACCAGGCTCCCGACCCAGGCTGCGAACAGTTAGTGCTTGTGATTAAAATGATCCAGGGGCAGTCCCAGTAATCTGCTGAGTGGAGGTGGGTCTCACTCAGTGACTCTGTGGTGCCAGGAATGCCTTTAGTTGGCCCCCCATAGTTGGGCAACAAGCCTGGCACCAACTGAGGGAGCTCCCAGCCGCTCCCCCCCCCCAACCTGGCCCGCCTCCCTTTCCGCAGTTCCCCATCCCAGCCAATTACTCCTAATGGAGTGATATGAAATGTAACTAACTTGGGGAAATATCTGTATACTTTAATTAAATCAGTTTGCAATTAGCCATCTGAGTAATGAGGCTAAGGTGTTTTATCCCCCTGTGAGCCAGCAGGCTAGGGGAACATAGGCACAGGGACTTGGCATGAATGGCGTTGTCCTGAGGGCTGAACTCCTCAGGGATGTGGAGGCAGGTGCTGGAAGCCCAGGAGAGGGTTTGGCCCAAATTTACTATGATTAAATAACTATGGCACTTCAGAGAGGCGCTACTAATTTGTGGGACTAAATTTTTAATGGCTATGGCATGTTGTCTTCTTAAAGAAATAGCGGGAGGCCGGGCGCGGTGGCTCAAGCCTGTAATCCCAGCACTTTGGGAGGCCGAGGCGGATGGATCATGAGGTCGAGAGATCAAGACCATCCTGGTCAACATGGTAAAATCCCGTCTCTACTAAAAATACAAAAAATTAGCTGGGCATGGTGGCGCGTGAGGCAACTGCATTGGTAGCAAGATTTAAGGAGGCACCCAAATACTCAGTCATCAAACAAGATTTTAATGTGATATTTTTTGTTTGTTTGTTTTGTTTTGTTTGGAGACAGAGTCTCGCTCTGTCACCCAGGCTGGAGTTCAGTGGCACCATCTCGGCTCACTGCAACCTCCACCTCCCAGGTTCAAGCAATTCTCCCACGTCAGCCTCCCAAGTAGCTGGGACTACAGGTGCTCACCACCACACCCAGCTGATTTTTGTATTTTAGTAGAGACGAGGTTTCACCTGTTGCCCAGGCTTGTCTTGAACGCCTGAGCTTAGTCAGTCCACCTGCCTTGGCCTCCCAAAGTGTTGGCAGATATGTTTTTTAAATGGACGATAAACAAAATTTCAGAGTTTTAAATAAAGACAAGGTCAGCAACAGTGCCACACAGCATAGCCATATTGGTGCCTCTGCAAAGGAAAAGTTGGTAAGTAATCCTGATCTTGTCTTTACTGAAAGTTTTCATATTTTGTTCATCATGGCTTTTGTGCATTGATTTTGATTTTTTAAAAGGCTGCATTAAAATAGGATGTATCTTGATTACTGAGCTTTAGCTGTGTTTCTGGGGGAGGTGAAGCCTCACTCACTCCACCCCTGTCCCACACCTGCCACTGGGTTGCCCCTCAGTACTTGTGTGTTTTTCGGGAAGGTGCCCATTCTGTGTGCCCCTCCTAGACCCAGCTGGGTTCTTAGTGGCTCTAAATGTCAGACTTCACGGTGGCTGAAAGGGGGTGGCACTTGGAACTTGAGACTCTTTAAGCAGAAAGCTGTCTCATGGTGGCTCCAGCATGGCCCAGAGACCACAGGCATCTGGCCTGAGGTCACACAGCGGGTTTGTGGCACAGCTAGACCTGGAGCTGGATTTTCCTGTTTCCCTATGTGGCTATTTCTCATCAGAGAAGAAACAGGTCTTTCGGGTGACCCAGGGTGAACGTCCCCACAGAGCCACCCTGCATACTGGGAGGCTCTAATAAGATGACCCAGGGCACAGAGTGTTGACTGGCTGTCCTGGTTACCCTCAGTGAAACCCTCTTTTCCCTTCCAGTGACTGTGCAGAGGCAGCCAAGTGACCCAGCTCTGGCCGTTAGGACATCAGCAGAAATCACTGAGTGTGGCTAATGGAGATAGTCTCTCTGGCCCTTTGCTCACTCTTCTTCATCCTGGTCTTTGCTCCCTGTCACCTCCTCAGAGAAGCCTTCCTTGACCATCTTATCTGAAATAGCAGTCCCATCACTCTCCACCTCCTTTCTTTCTTTCTTTCTTTCTTGTTTTTGGAGACAGAGTCTCACTCTTTTGCCCAGGCTGGGGTGACGTGGTATGATCTTGGCTCACTGCAACTTCCACTCCACTGGGTTCAAGCGATTCTCCTGCCTCAGCTCCTGAGTAGCTGGCATTACAGGTGCCTGCCACCATGCCCAGCTAATTTGGGTATTTTTAGTAGAGACATCACAGGTCATCCACCTGCGTCAGCCTCCCAAAGTGTCAGGATTGCAGGCGTGAGCCATCGCGCCCGGCCTCCGTTCTTTTCTCTTGCCTTATTTTTTATGGCCCTTATCAATTCCTCCCTGCCATTATGTTACACAATTAATTGTACTTGACTCCTCCACAAGACTTAGCACCACGTGGGCAGGGCTCTTCTGTCTGGTTTCAGTCTCTATCCCCAGAGTCTAGAATGGTGCTTGGCACATAGTAGGTCATTAATGAATATTTCTTGAATGAATGGATGTACTCTGAGCCTCTGGGTGCCTGAGCCTTTACTCCTTTCGCTGACATCTGCCAGTTCTCTGTGGTGGCCAGTTAACTTTGTCCCTGGAATTAGAATTTCTGCCTCCTCTGGCATAAGCGCTCAGTACCTAAGTGTGAATTACCATTATTGGCCCCTCTGTCGCCCTGCAAGAGATGTGCCTGGACGCCTCAGATCCCAGCCAGCTTGCCCTTGTGCTCTGCTGCCTCCAGCTCTGTCTCACCAGACATCCAGCCACCTCCATCCCCAGTTATGGCTGGGCACCCTCTGCCAGGGACATCCCTCCCTATCCTTCTTCATTCTTACCCTCAGTGTGGTCATCTTTGTGAGATCCCAGGCAGTGATGACGCTGTGTGAGGACTTCCCTCCTCCCCTGTTGGCAATACTTCCAAAGCCATTACCTCCTGGTTCTGATTTCCAAAATGGAGCCTGCCTCTAAGAAAACAGAATGAATGGCTCTGGTGTGCCAGCCTCCATTAACTGGCTACCCGAACTAATCAACAGCAGAAATTCAAGGAAATTGCTGGAGCAAATTGAGAAGCCAGATTATTTGGGTTTCTTGATTGAGATTGGGAGAATAATTATTTGAGAGTTCCATTTAATAAGCTTTGTTTACTAACTCCAGGTCCTGTTTTGATAGTTCTGCCTCCATTATTGGGGGTGGGTCCCCCCTAAGGTAAATAATTTTGACATTATTGCTGATAGGGGCCTCAGAACTGATCTAACTCAATCCTTTCATTGTATACATGGAGAAAATGAGGCTCAGAGAGGAAAAGGAGCTTCTCAAGGTCTCTGGGGATTAGAGACCCCAGCCAGGGTGCTTCTGCTTGTAAGGAAACAAGAGGGTCAAGAAGCCTCAGAGGGCATCTGTCTGAGATGGGACATCAGAGCATCCAGAAGGAGGCTACAGACCTGAGTGTCCTCACCAGGAGGGGAAACACTGGGACAATTACCCTGGTAGGGAGAGCGTGTCACTGTCCCCAGGGACCCGAGTCTTCCTTGGAAGGTAAAAATGGCTGTCACATAGGTGGCCCCTTCTGCTTGGGATCCCCGTCTTTACCTCGTAGTCACTGACAGTGCCGTGAATCCCAGTACTTCAGAGAATTACCACATGCGAGGGGTAGTCTGGAGAGGCTTCCATGAGGCCCAGGGAGGGGACAGGAATTGCCTAGTTCTGGAACAGCCAGGGCTGGAGTCCGGGTCTCCAGAGTCCCCAGGGAGGGTGCTGCTCCTCACTCCACACTGCCCCGGTCCGGTTAGCAGCACTGAGATGTTGTCCTGGGAGGCAGTGAGCCCAGACCTGGAGGGCCAGCCCTGGCAGATGTCCTCTGGTCCTGCAGGTGAGCTGGGGAACAAGGTGAGAACGGACAGTAAGTCATCTGGGGAAACAGAAGAGGCAGGGAGTGGCCAGGGAGGCTTCCTGATGGGAGAGCGAAGGCTCAGCGCCTGAAGGAGGAAAAGAATTTGGTGGACCGAGGGATATTTGTCAACAGTGATGCTGAGCGGGGAATCGGGGTGCATGAGAGGAGTCAGCGGAAACTCATTCATTCTGCACGTTTTCTGATCCTTTATTAGGTGCTGGGTTCCTGCATGTGCCATTTCTTTTAATCCTCACAGCAAACCTTTAAGGAGGCAGGCGTCGTATTTTCATTTGGCAGTTAAGAAGTGAAGTCATTGCCTGTTCACACAGAAATGGTAGAGAAGGGATTTGAATGGGGAGTAAACGTCTCTTTCCACTCTAAGATGCGCAAACCACTCATAGTGGATTCCTAGGAATAGGCTTTCAGAGAAGGCTCATGGGTGGGCCCATTAAAAGGCAGTTCAGAGGACCAATGATATTCTGGGGCACTGCCACTGTTGGACCCGGTTCCCTCTTGGAAACAGTCAAAGAAAGTCTCCTGACTCCTCTGATCGTTCATGCCTTTGTTCTTCCCACAAACACAGCCAGCACCTTGTCTGCGTCAGGGGCTTCAGTGACTCTTGGGGATATAGCGGTGCCTGCTTCCTTCTGCAGCTCATGTGTCACTCATGAAATGACTGCAGGATCCCTGACCAGCTCAACGCAGCAACCCAGCTTCCCTTAGGCTCCAGGGCTGCTCTGTCTGATGGGCACCATGACAGTGGGTCCAGCCCCACCCCCATCTTTACCCCACACTTGCATTGATACAATCAAACCTGACATTAGTTCTCTTAGCAGCTGTATGGCGTCTTTCCTTTTTAAATTTCTGTTTCAGTTCCCTCCCTTGCAAGATGCACCACATCTTTAGTTAGGACTTCATTTACAGATTACTAAAACCTTAGGGATTTGAAATAAGGACCTGCTGTCACATCAAGTGTCCGCCCTCCCACGCTCGTGCTCTGGCGATTGGTTGTTTGAACCTAAATGGGAAACTTCACATTTTTTATCTGTTCAGTTTCACTTGCTTGCATTCAGTCCGTTTTTTGGTAACCTATTAAACACTTTTCCAATCCAGATTTTGTCACTCAAGGGCTTCTGCCCACGCCTGGGGATTCAGAAAGTTTGCCTTTAGAGTCTTCAGAAAAGGGAGTGAAAAGCAGAATAGAACAGACATAAGGATGGGTCTCTACAGTTTCACCAGAGACCTCCCTCTAATCAATTGCTCCGTATTCTGTGTGAAGGGTTGATTAACCACCTGTGAATCTGCGTGTTTAAACTCTCTTCTTGCCCCACCTCTCCACTTTGTTCACAAGTCCAACAAGAGGGACTTTCAAAATGCTTGGCAGAAATACAAATGCATTAGGCCTAAAGCATGCCATCAGAAGGGAAGCCAGGTGAATTTGGGGTAACTCTTCTTAATGAATCCTCACTGACTTTTAGCAGTCACTGTTTCTTTTCTAACTGCTTGTAAACTAGGAGAACACTATTAATTGCCGAAGAAAGTTCTCCAAAGGGCAACAACCCCTTTGCTGATCACAGATGACATGATTCCATGCAGCTGGAGATCCAGCTTCCTCCAGATGCAGGAGGTACCGATCTGGCGGAAACTATAAAGAAAGCTGCACTGGGGAGGGTGTGCCAGGAACAAAGCCACAATAGCATTCCATGACAGGACAATTAAAAACCCGAATCTGGGAAAGATGGTAGAAGCAGAGAAGCAGAATGAGCTTGGACCTTTGATCCTACCTCAAGATTGAGGCCATGAAAGAGAGTGGTCCACTGAGTACAGCTAGAGCTGAAGCCTGAAGCCCTGGAACAGATGTAGGTTAGACACAAGACATCGGTGTACTGGGAGCTCAAGGCACCAGAGGGTGTGACAGCAGCTGGAGCTGGGGGGCATCTTCAGAGCCATTACACTTACTGTCACTCAAAGAGGCTTTTTTTTTTTTTTTTTTTTTCAAAGTCTCACTCTGTTGCCCAGACTAGAGCTAGAGTGCCATCTCGGCTCACTGCAACCTCCGCCTCCCAGGTTCAAGCAATTCTCCTACCTCAGCATCCCTAGTAGCTGGGATTACAGGTGCCCGCCACTGTGCCTGGCTAATTTTTGTATTTTTAGTAGAGACAGGGTTTCATCATCTTGGCAAGGCTGGTCTCGAATTCCTGACCTCGTGATATACCTGCCTTGGCCTCCGAAAGTGCTGGGATTACAGGCGTTGCGCGCCTTGCTGAGGCTGGCCTTTTAATACAGATGTGTCCCCTCAAATCCTGGTTAATTGCCCCCTAGGCATCATGTCTGCAAGTCTCAAAACAGCCACCAGAGGCAGCATTTACCATATTTGATATAGGTGGAGTTTTCCAAAACTTGCCACCTGGTGGCTGCTATTGGAACCATAGGACCGATGCTTAGAGGAGACACATTAGTTAGGATGACAGGTAGGCTAATGCTTAGGCTAAATCATTCAATTTGCAAAAGAGTGTGCCAACTTATTTAATGTTTGCAAATGCACAGTAGCCATAACGATTCTGAGTGGTGAGAAAGCCACTGGTGGAGGGGAAGCAAAGGAAAAAGATCAATGGAAATAAATTAAATAGGAGTATTTGTGTGTCGCTCATAGATGGAAGGGTTTGTTCAGGTAAGACAGATGACAAAAGGCAGAAATTTAGAAGGAAATGTGGATGGGTCACCTAAACGAGGTTGGAAGAGTTTCTGATCCATGCATCAGACCTAGTTAATCTGCCACTCCTGGGGCCTCCCTCACTTTGTCACTAAATCTAGTTCAACAAAATTGTATTGAATACAGAAGTGTTTCTCGAGAGGTGGCCAGGCCCGAGCAATCCAAGAGTCTGTTCTTCATCAAGCCTCTCAGAGAGTTTGTCCCTTGACTTCTGTGACATGCTTGGGGTAGGAAAGATGTCTTCCTACTTCATGCATTTTTTAAAAAATTTTACATTATTTTTAATTGTAGTCAAATATACAGAACATAAAATGTACCATCTTAGTCATTTTTAAGAGTACAGATCAGTAGTTTTTTGTTTTATTTGAGACGGGTCTCGCTCTATCACCCAGGCTGGAGTGCAGTGGCGTGATCTCAGCTCACTACAACCTCTGCCTCCCAGGTTCAAGCGATGTTGATATTACAGGTGCATGCCACCACATCCAGCTAATTTTTGTATTTTTAGTAGAGATGGGGTTTCACCATGTTGGCCAGGATGGCCTCAAACTCTTGACCTCATGATCCCCCTGCCTCAGCCTCCCAAAATGCTGGGATTTTAGGCGAGAGCCACCATGCCTGGCCCAGATCAGTAGCATTAAAAACATTTACATTATTGTACAGCTGTCACCACCATCCACCTCCAGAACTTTTCATCTTCTCAGACAGAAACTTTAAACCCATTGAACCTTAACTCCACACCCCCTTTCTCTGCAGCGCTAGCAATGACCATTTTACTTTGTCTCTATGAATTTCACCCCTAGGTACATTGTATAATTGGAACCATACAGTATTTGTCATTTTTTTTTAAGAGGTAGGGTCTCACTGTGTTGCCCAGGCTAGAGTGCAATGGTGTGATCATGGCTCACTGCAGCCTTGAACTCCTGGGTTCAACAGATCCTCCCACTTCAACTTTCCAAGTGCTAGGATTACGGGCAGAGCCCACCACGCCTGGAATTTTTTATTTTTATTTATTTTATTTTATTTATTTATTTATTTGTAGAGGCAGAGTCTTGCTATGTTGCTGAGGCTGGAGTATTTATCTTTTTTTTTTTTTTTTTTTTTTTTTTTGAGGTGGAGTTTTGCTCTTGCTGCCTAGGCTGAAGTGCAATGGTGTAATCTCGGCTCACTGCAACCTCCACTGGAGTATTTCTCTTTTTGTGACTGGCTTTTTTCACTTGGCATATTGTCCTCAAAGTTCATCCATGTCGTGTCATGTGACACAATTTTCTTCCTTTTCAAGGCTGCATAATACTCCATTAGATGGCTAGACCACATTCTGTTTACACATTCATCTGTTGGTAGACATGTGGGTTGCTTCTGCTGTTTGGCCCCTGTGAGTATTGTGGTTAGGAGCTACAGTACTGTGCAAATCTCTCTTTGAGCTCCAAATTCACTTCTTTTGGGTATATACCCAGGAGCAGAATTGTTGAATCACATGATAATTCTATTTTTAATCTTTGAGGAACTGCCACCCTGTTTTCCAAAGCTACCTCGTGCCTCCTGGTGAGGAAATGCCACCCACTTAAGCCAAACACAGAGTCCTCCAAGGAAAGAGAGGCAGAGCATTCCCGAGGTGGAATTCCATCTCCAGCTGGAAAGGAAGGGCTTGTATTTTTCCAGTTGTACCTTTTGCTTCTCCCCCTCTTAACTCCTACCCTGAACATGAGTAGAACCCATCTATTTAAGCCAAATTTTAAATACTCCAAGGCTGGAGTGAAGAGCCTCAGTTTCCTGGTGGGATTGGAGGAGGCAGAGGCCCAGGTAGCGGATTGGGGAGCACTGTTCTCTGTCCACAAGAAGCCTAGTCCCCTTGACCCTGGAGGAATCTGGGATCCAGATTGAAAACTGATCAGATATGGATAGAGAACACAAGCCAAGAGGTAATGGAAAGACATAAAACCAGTCTCTTCTTCTACACATTTGGCCTTGCCTTGCTGCAGACAGGACAGCTAGCTCCTCTCATCTCCTGCAGGGGACAGCCTGGCACAGAGGCAAGTGCAGCTTTGGAATCAGAGTGAGCTGGGTTTAAATCCTTCTGCTACTCACTGGTCCTGTGACCTCAAGTATTCCTCAACTTTGAGACCCATTTCCTACTCCTCAAGGCCAGCGATGATCATGTCGAATTCTTAACTTTTGTTGTAAAGGTGACATGACATAGCAGATGGACAGCATCAAGCACCGTGCCGAGAACTTAGGTGTTCCATGGATGTTCCCTTCCTTCCTCTTCGATCCTTTCTCAGTTACTGACTTAGATCATGTTCTACCAGTTTTCTTCTCTCCAGGCGGCCAGGTGCAGACTTGAGCACCGATCTTAGCAATGGCAGCTCCACTGTTGACTATTTCATGTCAGTTTCTGGGTCTCCATGTGTCGTTCAGATTCATCCCTCTCAGTCCTCCCTATCCAAAGTGTGGCTGAGGATGCGGCATTGAAACCACCCCTCCCGGAGCCAGTTCCACTGCCAGGCAAGCCAAGTGCACTCTGCTCCACTCTGTCTTCTGGGTGCAGACTCGGTGAGGGGAGTTTTGGTTTTGCCGCCACAACCTGGCCAGCCCCGTCCCTCATCTGGCTTTTGTTAGATTGTGTTACAACCTTACCGTTACTTAACTGTAGAGGACTTCGGGATGTGCTTCCTGTGTGTGAGAGAGAGAGTCTGCGTGCTAATATCAACTTGTGATAGATGCCTTTGGCGCCCACACATTCAATAACACCCATACTCACAAAAAAAAGAAGGGGGGAGGGGAGTCGTTTTTATGGGAGATAACATAACTGCTTGCAATTTGGCTATTCATTGTATCTTTGGCATTTTATGTACTGCATTAGCGGAGGCAATTTCATGCATATGGATATAATGCATTAAGTGGAGGCATTTAAATATAGTGAAACTAATTTTATGATGATTAGTTGAAGGAAAACATTGCATTCGTATCATCTATATAGAAGCCAATTTGCATGAAAATGCCCAAAGTTGCTATGCCAACATTTTCTGTGCTGCTGGTCGGGGTCGTCTCCGAGTCAAGACTTTGTATTAAAAATCGGTCTCCAGTGCCCATGTCTTTTAATTCATTGCAAGCTGTAGGCCATTTGCTCACAAAGCGCTCGCAGTAAAACAAATGAATAGCTAAAATACTCATTTGCATGATTCCCATTTGAAAACGATTCCCCTGAAATTAAAAAAGCGTGTTACTCGGTTGTGAAGATGGATGGGCCAGTGAGGCGGGCAATTAATATTTTCGGCGTTCTCTTTAAAGCCCTCCCAAGACTGAGAACAGCACATGCCAGACAAATTGGGCCCCACAACAGTTTCAGGGCCTCGGCGGCAGCAGCTTGCTTCCACTGCCTCTCCTTTATTGTCTCACTTACATTATGCAGTAATTAAAACTATTTACCATTCCTACTTATCCGCCATCTGCTACCACGGAAGGTTCCTCTTCTTTAGAAAGCCTTCTTAAAGAGCGGCAAGAACGGGAGAAGGCTTGGCGTTGACTGTGGAAGGGGTCCTCGAGGGTCTTCTCCTGCCCTTGCCATGCCCACTGATCCCTCCATGAAGCCAAGGCAGCGGGAGGTCATGGGGTGTGAAGTTGAGTTTCTGAGTGAGTTGGTTTTATGTAGGGTGGAGGTGTTAGGGCACAGCTTCCTCCACCTTTGGGAAGGAGTCTCGGCGTAGATCTGGGGTGATCTATATGTCAAGGGAGAGCCTAGGCCTGGATCCTCCCGCTGGTAACAGCTGAAGGGATCTGGGAGCTTTGACCATGCAGCTGGCCATCAAAGCCACCAATTACAATTGTACAGGCTGTTCACTGCACAAGCATAACCAACCCAGGGAATTATGAAGGCTGAAGTCCATCCTGCGATCGGTTCACCCATCTAGGGTCCTTGTGAAGTCTGTCTGCCCCAAGGGTGCATCTTCAAATGCACACAAAAGAAATTCCAAGACCTAGCTGGAGCCTTGTCCAAGGAACCTATTTTGAAAGCAACCAAGTCTCTGCCACCTTTTCCGTGGCAAATGATAACCTCCCAGCCTGGTCATTCTGCAACAGGACCTCGTTTTGCGCAGGCTTGGCGTTTGCTTACAGGGGCCGAGCTAGGCTGTCCAAAGAGCAGCCTCCTCTGCAGGCGTTTCAACTCCCTCCTGCGCCCAGCCCCCAGAGCCAGCGCAGACCATGTAAGGAGAAGCCAAAGGCAGCAGAAATGGGAACGGGCTCTCTCATGGGGACACAGGTACGGGCCCGGAGCTTGCAGCCTTGCAGCAGCTGGCAGGCTCTGGGAAGACAGGGCCTGTTTGGAGAGGGCTTTCTGCTTCCTCTTCCTTTCAGAGCCCACCCCAGTGCTGGGCACACAGCAGGTTTCTCAAAGCAGTTGTTGAATCACGTGGACAGTGATGTTTGCAGCCTTCACTTCACTGTCCAGCTTTGAAGCTGCCTCTGAAACTTTATCCAGTAGGCACTGTCAGCTCACATCTTCCCATTGTAGTGATCCTTCCCTGGTACATAGTCAAAGGGTTCGAATTTACCTAGAACTGAGCCTCTTAGCAGTGACCTGTCTGGGCAGCATTCCCCAGCCAATGCCTCAAAGCCATGCACAGCAGCAGGCGCTGCGTCTGCCCGAGGCCTGGCACGCCCCTTCCCTGTCTTCTCATCTCTGACACTTCATCTCTGTCTCTCCACCCTCCTAGGAAATAAGACCTTGCTTGCCCTGGCCCACAGACTGTTGGCCTCAGCTAGCATATGTGGGTTTGAGCTGGTGCTTGGCATGACTGTCACACTCTCCATCACCAGGGGGTTCTGAAACCTCCTGGCCTTGGGCAGATTGGGGAGGGTGTCTGGCCATTCACAGTGAAGTGATAATGCTTTACTGAAGATGTTGGCATGGGTTTTACACCGGGAAAGATGAATTTCAAATAAGAGCTTTGTCCAGAAGTGGTAAGGACCATCTCTGGAGTGAGTCCCATGCTGTTGTCACTAAGGATGTGGTGGCATCTGACAGTCACGCAGAAGATTCTCCACCCCTGACTAGCACAAAGCCCTGCGGAGCCCTTAGGCCTCTCCTGCTGCCTAGGCAAACCAGAAACTCACTCTCACTAATGGGACAGAGAAGGAACATTCCCGGGCCATGTGGGTCATAGAATTAATAGATAAGTACATACGTGGGGGAAAGGTGAGACTTAACCTAGAGAACAGGCCTCTCTAAGCCTGGCCATAGGCACGGAGAAGGCAGCGGGTACCTGTGTCGCATTTCAAATGCTGTCACATCAGCAGCTCCTTATCCCACCACCAGGAAACACGCTTCCCCACATAAACCTCGCCACCATCCACCCAGGCACCTGCAGACTGGCCAGGGCACCAGAGGCTGCCAGCGTGCTGGAAAGGACACTCACCTTGGAGTCCATAGTCCTGGGTTGGAATCTCCCCTTTGCCATTGCCGCCTGTCTGTCTGATTCTAGGTCGGTCATTGAAACTCTATGCTACTCTCAGTTTTCTCATCCATGAAATGGGCTTCCTTGCCTGCCCATCTTGAGACAGGTTGTCATGTGTCCGTGAGTTAAGGCATATATAGGATTCCAGAGCCCATCCTGTATCCCCAGGACAGGCGTGTGTCCTCCCGGAGCGGATGGAAACACGTTTGTATGCAGAGTGAGCGAAGCTCTGCAGGTCTAAGATGACAGTAGCTCTTAGCTTGTACTTGAGTATAGTCCAGCTCCGTGATTTGGAGTGGGGCACTTGAAAAAGTAGGCCTGCCCTTGCTGAGGAAGGGCAAGACAATTAAAGCCATATCCAACATTGCTTAACAGCCACTGTATACTGAGCCCTGTGCTAAACTCCCAGCAGCAACTCTTAAGGTTCTCATTCCACTGATGAGAAAATTGGGTCTTGGAGGATCTCAGAAGAGGAAAACTAGGGCTTAGAGAATCCCAGAGGGTCTCGGAGGAGTCCTGGAGTCCAGCGGATTTCGTAACTTGCTGTGTGACTTTAGGCAAGTCACTTGCCCTCCCTGAGCCTTCATCTCTCACTTCCACCCCACATCTGCTGCAATTCCCCAACCCACACTGCCTTTCAAATCCTCTACTGGCTGCTAAGCTTGCCTCTCTTGGCAAAGCATTCTAATAATTATTATGAAGCTTTGTTATTAAGACGTGAGTGAGAGAGAAACATTCCTAGCTGTTGAGAAAGACTTTAGTAAAAGTACACCCAGAAGCAGGAATCCGAAAGGGGAGGGAAAGCATGAGCAGAAAATTCAAAATCAACCCCACGAAAACCTGCACCTGCTTTGTATAGGGCAGGAACTGGCCGTAGGAAAAGAAGGAGGAGAAAGCCAACCACCTACCTAGCAACTCCCACTAAGGATCAATACTGGACCAAAACAGAAGCCTACGCAGGAAGCAATCTTGCTTTACAGCTCCAGGAAAAAAAAAAAAAAAAAAAAAAAAAGTTAGAGAAGCCATTTAAAGCAGAAAAAATATTTGTATGTAAAAGGAAATATTTTAGGTAGGAGTTGAATACCAGATGATTTTGGGTCTCTGTGGGGAGTAATGAGGCATGGCAAACACACAATTCTATATGCATGTAATATTATCATCGCACGCCTCGGAAAGCTTTTAAATCACAGAAATGCAGTTAGGGACCATTGTACAAAATAAACATCCCACTTGGTGTCTTGCTTGCCCTAAGTTCCTTGATCTAGAGCGGCACTGCCAGATTTTTACAGCCCCGTAAATTAACGTGGTGCTGATTTGATTGAGCTAAATTAATAAGACTTGTGCTTTGTTGGAAAATAACTATTACAGTATGTTGTGGGGACGCACTGCCGATAAGGAAATTGCCGCCTTTAACAATCCCACTGAAGTTTCATGGAGGATTTCAAAACCAATTTTAATTAAAACAAAAGCCGATGTGTGGCAATAACGTGGGTGTTAAGGAGAGAAAATGCAAAATGTCTTTTTAAATCCATTTTAATATGTCTTAAGGACTGGATGATCGATGTGGTAGGAGCCGGCAGCTGACACTGAGCTGGGAGGCTGCCCGTGCGCCTCGCTCCAGCGATGGTGGCTCTCAACTTCCAGAGCCGGGGTCATCTCTCAAGCTGAGGCTCCTGGGAAGGACCCCTTTTCTGGTGCATTCTCAGTCCAGGGGATGATGGCAGAAGCTAAGCTTTGTTCTCTGGTCACACAGGCTGGAGCAGAGGTCGACAGAGTCGCAGCCTCCAGGCCTGGCTCCAGCCTCAAAGACAGGGTCTTCCCAGCTCACCATCCCCTGTGACCAGCTCCCTGGCCGCTGCCAGCACTTAAGGCACCCTCTGGGAAGCCTGGGTGTGGGGAGGGATTTTGAATAAGAAACATCTGGAGCGCACTAGCAAGCAGAAGGGCTGGTGCCCTGAGGAAAGCAGGGCAGAGCAGTGAGGATGGAAAACCTGCAGACCGGGCAGAGGGCGACCCCAGATCCGCAGTGAGGGAGCAACCGGGAGGCTCAAAGCTGGAGTCACTGAGGGCCTGGGGACCTCACCTCAGTTTCCTCAGCTGTAAAATGGAAACAGTGATAGAATTTACTTTACCTAGCTGCTGCAAGGATTAAATGAGGTTGGCACCTAATACACAAATGCCTAAAAATGATCATTATTGACATAAAAAGAACAGGCTGGGCGTGGTGGCTCAAGTCTGTAATCCCCGTACTTTGGGAGGCCGAGGCGTGTGGATCACAAGGTCAAGAGATCGAGACCAGCCTGGCCAACCTGGTGAAACCCCATCTCTACTAAAAAATATAAAAAATTAGCCAAGTGTGGTGGTGCACACCTGCAGTCCCAGCTACTCAGGAGGCTGAGGCAGGAGAATCGCTTGAACTCAGGAGGCGGAGGTTGCAGTGAGCTGAGATCGCGCCATTGCACTCCAGCCTGGTGACAGTCGAGCAAGACTCCAGTCTCAAAAAAAATAAAAATAAAAAAGAACAGCAGCAACAATACAACCTTCTTTTTGCCCTTCCTGTTTCAGTCAGGGGCAGCTCTTCTTTTGAGGTCCTGCTGTATGATATGGGCAATGATAACACGAACAGGTGCCAGTAGTTAGAGGTCCTAGGACGTCCCCGGTGCTGTTCTAATAGCTTGTCCACAAGCGTTGCCTCATCAGCCCTCGCAGCAGCCTGGGAGGGGAAGGAAGTGTCACACAGTGCAGGAAGAGGGGGAGCTAGGATTTCAACCAGACCTGTGTGGCTTCAAAGGCTTGCTCTTGACCACTTGGAAGGTCAGTGGCCTTCAGAGTTCTTTGAACATAACCCACAGTAAATTTAAAAAAAAAAAAATACTTTCCCACATGACCCAGCATCACACAACACACACAAACACACACACACACACCACAGAGTTATTAGTAGGTAGGTTTCACAAAGTGATCCTCTTATTACATATGATGCATATAAGATTTTTATTCTGTTCTATTTCCTTTTTGTTTCCGAGATGGAGTCTTGCTCTGTTGCCCAGACTAGAGTGCAGCAGTGTGATCTCGGCTCACTGCAACCTCCACCTCCTGGGTTCAAGCAATTCTCCTGCTTTAGCCTCCTGAGTAGCTGGGGCTACAGGCACGCGACATCATGCCCAGCTAATTTTTGTATTTTTTAGTAGAGACAGGGTTTCACCATATTGGCCAGGATGGTCTCAATCTCTTGACCTCGTAATCCGCCCACCTCGGCCTCCCAACGTGCTGGGATTATAGCTGTGAGTCACCATGCCCGACCCTATTTCCTTTTTAAAATAAATTACTCATGATCCACTCCACTGTAACCCAGTTTGAGTCTCAATCCTGTTTCGGAAAAAGCTGTCTGTCCCCACCTCCATGTGTGCCTTCTTATTTGACCCTCCCCTCTGCCCTTTCCATTGTTTTGCATACATACTAAGAAGTGGAATTGCTGGATTGTATGGAAGTTCCACATTTAATTTCTTGAGGAACCAACTTCGTGTTCTCCACAGCAGCCACGCCATTTCACGTTCCTATCAGCAATGCACAGGGGTTCCAATTTCTCCACATCTTCATCAACATTTATCTTCTGTTATTTTGACAATAGCCATCCTAACCGGCATGCACAGTGCATCTTAGGTTTGGAGGCAAGGCAAACCCCTGGGAAAATGAACCAATAATAAAGTAGTTGAAATGTCAGCGTACAGATGAGGACTGGAGGTTCGGGACGGAGTAGTGATTTGGCCCCGCCCCCTGCACATCCCCATGCTAGCACTGACCACGCAGCTTGTGAATGCTCAGGTCTCAGCTGTCCCTCTGCTCCCATAAGCTCCATAAGGGGAAGCCTCGTGTTGGCCTGGCTCTTCATGGCAGGGTGACCTCAGGCAAGGTATGTCAGTGCCCTGAGCCTTAGTTTACCTGTCTATAAAATGTGATAATTCGGGCTGTCCCCTTCTTCTTACTGCAGTGCAGAGGGGTCCAGAGGGCGGAGAGTGGGAGTGCTCTTGACAGGTGCTGTCACTCCCTGCAGGGGTTCTCAGGACTCTTTATCTCTGGCCTGATAGTAACTGGATTTTTCCTCTTTAATCCCTAATTTTGTCTTAAAATCACCCCTCTCCTCCTCTTTTTCTCTCCTCCTCTGTTTGAGACAGAGTCTCACACTGTTGCCTGGGCTGGAGTGCAGTGGCACAATCTTGGCTCACTGCCTCCTCCACCTCCTGGGTTCAACTGATTCTCCTGCCTCAGCCTCCCCAGTAGCTGGGATTACAGGCGCTTGCCACCACGTCTGGCTAATTTTTTTTGTATTTTTCATAGAGATGGGGTTTCACTATATTGGCCAGGCTGGTATCAAACTCCTGATCTCATGATCCACCTACCTCAGCCTCCCAAAGTGCAGGGATTACAGGTGTGAGTCACAGCACCCGACCTCCTCCTCTTATTTTTAGGTTTTTATTATCTACCTATTTTTTTCTTACCTTGTATTCCTATTTGGATCCCTTTTAGTCAATCCTTCCATTTTTTTATACTTTAAAAAAATATTATTTTAACATTTGAATGGGAGAAAACCTTTTAGTTACTTCAAGTGAATCCTTCTTACTTTACATATTTTTATGTAAAGCTACCATGGGGATGCTTGGGGTCTGGGACCAAATCACTGCCTCAGTTCTCGTCTGTGCAATGGCACACCACTACCCTCCTTCCGGGACAGGGGCGATGGTCAAATGAGAAGGCACATAGAGAATTTCTCACATGGCTGTGGGGGTAGGCAGCCTTTTCCAAAACAGAGATGGAGCCTCAAAAATGGGTTACAATTTAGTGAGTCATGAATAATTTCTCATGAAAACTAGATTTACAGCCCAAATTTACATCACCTCAATGGTCAGAATAACCATTATGATTAATTTAATTTAAAGTAGTCTTCAGGTGTCTTTAGGGTACCTGGCAGAAGCTGCTCAGATCTTTTCATCCCAAACCTCAAAGAAGTACCAAAAATAAGTTTTCTGAGGAAAATGAACAAACAACTCAGACCAAAAATAACCAGGAACTTGAGCACACAAGGAAACAAGGCTCCAGGTGAGAACCAACAGAAACAGCAGCAGAAACAGATCTGCAAGGCTTCAGATATTAAAATTAGCAGGTACAGAATATAAAGAAATGATGCTACTATTCAGAAGGAGGAAAAAGACAAGATTGATAATATCTACAGGGAACAAGAAAATGTTTGAAAGAGAGACTTAGCAGATTCTAAAAAGAAGGAAATATCACATCTGGAAATGATAAGGAAACAGTGGATAAGTAAAACAGCATAGAGATACAGCTGCATAGAGAATCAGTGGACTAGATGAATCCAACAAAAAAAGAAAAGGGGATGGGGAATATGGAAAAAAAGTTAAGAGCTATGGATGGGAGATAAAAATGAAAAGACGTAATATACATCAAATTAGAACTCCAGAAGGAGGAGAGTGAGAGAAGTGGACAGAGCCAATAATTTAGAAAATAATGGCTAAGAATTTCCAGATCTGAAGAAAGAAACCAATTCATGATTTTAAGAAGACCAATCAACCCTATAAAGGTCAAATAAATGAAATTCACATGCAGATTTGTCAGACTGAAACTGGAGAACACCAAACACAAAGAGAAATTTTTCTTCTATAAGTAAGTGATTTATTTCTATAGGATATGTAACAGTATGTATAGCATTCACATATTTTTTCTTAATATATAGGACTAAGAAGATTCAAATATTTTTAAAGCTGTCAGAGAAGGGGAAAAACTAGACTACAACATATTCAAAAGATAAAAGCTAGAGTAGCAGGTTACTTTCAACAGCAACAGTTGGGAGCCAGAAGACAAAATTTTAGCATGTGTTGAGCAAAAACAACCTCTGACCTAGAATTCTGTAGCCAGTGAAAGTGTCTTTCAAGTACAAAGTAAAATTAAGGCTTTTCAGATTAAAAAAAAAGAAAGAAAATTGCTGCCAGAAGTGCCTCACTAAAGGCAATGCCAAAGTTTGGACTAAAGGGAAAAGGAAAGTTCTTCCAGGATGAGGAGCTGAAGTATGAAAGCAAACAAAGAACAGAAGAACTGGGAACTGCGCAGAAAAGACCAAGTAAACATTCACTGCTTTAAGCGTTGCTAATAATGTTACGTGGGATTAAAATAAAAGATAGAATCTAAAATATGAAAACACCAACCCATAAGTCAGGTGTGAAATGGATTTAAAGTGTTCTAAGTTCTTTTTATAGTTTGGGAGACAGTTAAGGTTATTGATTTATATTAGCTATTGATAAGTTTTGAATACATATGTTGTAATTTCTAGGTGAACTATTAAAAGAATAGAAATAGAAGATGTATCTTTCAAATTGAGGAAGCCATTTTGAATGGCCAAAAGTATTTCATTAATCTAAAAAAGGCAAGAAAAGAGAGTAAAAGAAGCAGAAAAGGTGGGACATATAAAAAGCACAAAATGATGTAGAAGAAATAAATGCAAACATATCAGGACTAAACATTAAATGTAAGTGGATTAAATGTGCCGGTTAAAAAAACTCCAGATTGTCGGACTGGAGGTGGAGAATCTGTTTCCAAGGAAACCACCCTTTTAGCTATTGGCTAGAGGCCTAAGTGTCCCACCCCCTGAGCCTCCCCATAGGCTAACTGAGTGTCCTCAAGACATGGTTTTTTCCCTCAGAGCAAGATATCAGGAGAGAAGAATGAGGAAGTCGCAGTGCCTTTTATAGATGTTGGCATTTCTTCTCTGGGTCTCAGTTTTCTCACCTGCGTAGTGGAGAAGTTGGACAGATTATGAACGGGCTTCATCTTGCCATAGAAATGCCAATCCATTGCACTGGTGCAGTGAGAAGGGTTCTGAGACTGAACCTAAAGTTAGGGCTATAAAGTGCAGCAATTGATTAGCAGGGAAGCAGGAGCCTGGCAGCTTACTTCCCACGTATATTTTACCCAGACAGAAGGAAGGATCACGAAACCCAGGGGAAAGCATCTCAGGTTCCACCGTTGACGAAATAAGCAACCCAAACTCCTTAGCTTATCAGTGATGAAAGCAGTCACTCTCCTAAAATAGGGGCCTCATGTTTGACGTCACTTAATTAAGAAGCATTGGCTGGGTGCGGTGACTCACGCCTGTAATCCCAGCACTTTGGGAGGCCGAGGCGGGTGGATCATGAGGTCAAGGGATCGAGACCATCCTGACCAACATGGTGAAACCCCGTCTCTACTAAAACTACAAATATTAGCTGGACATGGTGGTGTGCACCTGTAATCCCAGCTACTTGGGAGTCTGAGGCAGGAGAATTGCTTAAACCTGGGAGGTGGAGGTTGCAGTGAGCCGAGATCGCGCCACTGCACTCCAGCCTGGTGCCTGGTGATGGAGCAAGACTGTCTAAAAAAAAAAAAAAAAAAAGGCATTGGCCAGGCTCTGGGGATAAACCTGGCTTCAAATCTTGTTTGTCACGTCACATCTATGTGACCTCCAGCAATCTACTTCATCTTTAGGCCTCAGCTTTCTCACCTGTAAAGTGGAGATTTCTCCAGGTGAATGAAACATGGCAACTAGCCAACCAGTTCATCAGGAGTCATCGGCTCACACACCATGAGCCCATCCTTGAGCTAGTGGTGTTTTGGAGGATAGAAAGTCCCTGCCCTTGAGGATCTTGCTGTCTATTTGAGGAGACAAGCTACATGACGCTGTCAGAGGACACTTTAAGCAAATACGGGTAACAAGCACCGTGCCTAATGATCTGGAGCGACTAGATATGCTCTGGGCGTTCCGAAAGCGGGGTCCCCAGACCAGCAGCATGAGCATCACCTGGGAACTGGTGAGAAATACAAGTTCTCAGGCATCCCCAAGACCTCTGAATCTACCACTCTAGGGCCGTTTTGCCATATGCCCTCTTAGAGACTCTGATGCATGCTCAAGCTTGGGAAACACTACTCTGGGAATTCAGGACACAGAGGGACCAGGAGAGGCCTATTGGAGAATCTGGAATTTGATTCGTAAAGAATGCCTAGTTGAATGGAGAGACGAAGGAGCGAAGGCGATTTCAGGGAAAAACGACAGCATGAGCAGGGGCAAGGAGGCGGGACAACGTGGCGTGCACTGGACACAGCTGGATGGAACAGAGCACAAACGTCAGGAAAAGCAGCAGCTTGCACTGAGTAGGTGGGGGGGGGGGCCTCACATGCCCCGTAAGGAGCTTGGCCTTAGCAGGGACGGCCACGAGGAGCCAGTGCAGGTTTTTCAGGAGGAGAGTGAGAACAATCTAGTACGTCTTCGAGAGCCGGCAGCCACAGCCCTTCCCCAGGTCTCATTGCATTCCTAACTCAGACACATGCCTCTATTCACTGGCATCCTCCCAAGAGACCCCAGCTACGAGGCAAGGAGCTGCGAGTCAGGGACGTAGGGAGGAGGGCTAAACCGGCCTCCCTCCCACAGAGGGCCTCTGAAGCCCCAGCCCAGCACGGGCTTGAGCTGCTCCAGCAACCACGGGCCGTGAGCAGGTATTGAATTATGAATGGATGTTGCCCAGAAATAATTGCAAACATGATTGCCCCCCACACACGTGTGTCTTCCATAGGGCTGCAGCAATAGATTTTATTGCTTTAACACTCCAGGGTCATTATAAATTAGAGCTAACACATTAACAGTGGGTCAGGGGACATGGGGAGAGGGAATCCCGTTTGCAAGCTCTAAAAGGGACAAATCCCGAGACTACACACGTGGGTTACTCTCAACGATTCCTTTCTTTTGATCTATTCCACCCATCCCTATTAAATAACTAATTACTTAACATCTTTTAAAGGTTTGTTATATATTAGAACAGGCAGGACACAAATGAGTGCTTTTAATAATATAAAAGCCCATTAGCTTCATTTACTGTTAATGTTAAAATAAACATGAGGCAATTTAGATATACTATTCCAATTTCACGGAAACTTTGATGTTTTTCTTCTCTAGTCACATAATTAAGGGAAAAACTACTAATGATATTAAGTTGGTACAGTGTTAATGACAGAAACAGGCACAAGCTGAAATTGCAACCATTAATATGAAAAAATAAAATATTTAACAGGGGAGAATAGATGAGTGCAATTTTAATAAACCAAAATGAAGAAAATTAATTTTAGGAAGTTCCACAGTCTTTCACATGCTACCACTGCCCCAGCTGTCTAATGTATTATTTTTGTGGTCTGGATTATTTATTGATGGTCTGGAGGAATGCCCTGGTTTTTGCATACTGTTTTGTGGATGGTGAAGATTTTGCCTTTATTTGTTTAACCCTCTTCCTGTTTCCTTCACTCTACCACCAGTCCCCAAACTGAAATGGCTTGCTTTTCTTTCTTCTTTCTTTTTTTCTTTTTTTTAGACAAAGTCTCACTCTGTTGCCCAGGCTGGAGTGCAGTGGCGTGATCTCGGCTCACTGCAATGTCCACCTCCCAGGTTTAAGCGATTCTCCTGCCTCAGCCTCCAGAGTAGCTGAGACAACAGGCATGTGCCACCATGCCCAGCTAATTTTTATATTTTTAGTAGAGATGGGGCTTCACCATGTGGGCCAGGATGGTCTCAACCTCTTGACCCCTTGATCTGCCCGCCTCAACCTCCCAAAGTGCTGGGATTACAGGCGTCAGCCATCACACCCGGCCCTGCAATGGCTTTCTTACAGTGTGTGCTTTGACAGGGGTCCTTGCCAATAGCATGTAGGTGAGATGCAAGGGGTGGGGCACAGTACCTCCTGAGGGAGTCCAGCAGGGACCACTGGGCACCAGGGGCTGGGTGGTCACAGGGGCTAAAATGTTGGAGTTGCCTCAGAGGTGATAGTGGCTCCCCTGAGTCCAAATGGGGACAGCCACTGCTTTGTCTTCAGCTTGTCTTTATGGATTATCAAGGAGTCTCTTGGGAGGCAGGGCCCTCTTCTCCAGCTTGCCATGTGTTATGTGTTAACAGTGTTCCCTGAAAATGTATGTCCACTCAGGACCTCAGAATGTGATCTTATTTGGACACAAGGTCTTTGCAGATACAATGCAGGTGAAAATTGAGATGGGATCATACTGGAGGAGGGTGGGCCCTAAGTCCAAAGAGAGTGTCCTCATCAGAGACAGAAAAGACACCCAGAGACAGAGAAAGAAGATTAGAGGCAGAGATGGAAGTGATGCTGCCAAGAGCCAAGGAACTTTCCCAAGGCCACCAGACACTGGCACTGGCAAGGAAACATTCTTCCCTAGAGGCTTCAGTGGGAGCATGGCCCTGCTGGCACCTTGATGCCAGACTTCTGGCCTCCAGAACCATGAGAGAGTCCATTCATGTTACTTTAAGCCACTAAGCTACAGCAGCTACAAGAAAAGAATGTCTGCTGCTTGGCCGGATGCAGCAGCTCACACTTGTAATCCCAGCACTTTGGTAGGTGAGGCAGGCAGACCACAAGGTCAGGAGTTCAAGACCAGCCTGCCCAATATGGTGAAACCCCACTTCTACTAAAAAAAATACAAAAATTAGCTGGGTGTGGTGGCACGAGCCTGTAGTTCCAGCTACTCAGGAGGCTGAGGTAGGAGAATCGTTTGAACCTGGGAGGTGCAGGTTGTAGTGGGCCAAGATCATGCCACTGTACTCTAACCTGGGTGACAGAGTGAGCCTCTGTCTAAAAAAAAGAAAAGAATGTCTGCTGCAGAGCAGCCTCACAGAAATAAGCATCCCTGGCCGGTCTCACTAAGGCCATGGAAGGGCTCAAGGAGCAGGCAGAGGGACAAGACTGCTGGAAAGGAAGAGCATGCAGAACAGAACAAGAGCCAGCTGCAGGAAAAAGAAGTCCAGTTAGCGGCAGGACATGGCACCGTAGCACGCATGGCTATGAAGCCGTAGCAACAGGAAATTATTCAGGCAACCAGAAGACATCAAGAAATGAGCAACCCAGAGAAACGGGGAGGAATGGTGGGGCCTGGGAGTAGGTACTAGGCAGGTTATCAGGGTGGTGGCTTGAGCCCAGGGAGGTAAGTTGCACAGCCTGGCTCTCTCTGTGAGGCACAGAGTGCAGCTGGATTTTTTGAGGGACAATTCAAAACCCGACTGCCAGAACAGCAGCATGTAAACTGATGGCCAACACCAGTGGCTAAAAGAATGCTTACTGTGTGTGAAGCGGGCCCAGCATCACACAACCCAGTGAGACAACTGGATGGTTGGTTGGTTTGAGATGGAGTTTCACTCTTGTTACCCAGGATGGAGTGCAGTGTGCAATCTCAGCTCACTGCAACCCCCACCTCAAGTGATTCTCCTGCCTCAGCCTCCCGAGTAGCTGGGATTACAGGCACCTGCCACCATGCCCAGCTGATTTTTTATATTGTTAGTAGAGATAGGGTTTCACCATGTTGGCCACGCTGGTCTCGAACTCTTGACCTCAGATGATCCGACGACCTCGGCCTCCCAAAGTGCTGGGATTACAGACGTGAGCCACCGTGCCAGGCCTGTTTGTTTTTCAAGACAGGGTCCCATTCCATCATCCAGGCTGGAGTGCAGTGGCATGATCTCGGCTCACTGCAGCCTCAAACTCCTGGGCTCAAGTGATTTTCCTGCCTTGGCCTCCTGAGAAGCTGGAACTACAGGCACATGCCACCATGCCCAACTAATTATTTTTATTTTTTATGGAGACAAGGTCTTCCTATTCTGCCCAGGGTGGTCTTGAAATCCTGGACTCAAGCGATCCTTCTGCCTCGCCACCCAAAGTGCTGGGATTACAGGCATGAGCCACCATGTTTGGCCCAGATAACTGGTTTTGATACCCTCATTTTGCAGTTGAGGAAACAGAGGATAGGAGAGATAAAAACTAGCCTGAATTAGCATGCTGAGGGAGGGAGCAGATACTTAATCCCAGGAACCTGAGCCAGGGTCCCAGTCCCTCAAGACCACACTTGCTGTGAGGGGGGTCTTCTGTTCGATCTGATTAATGTCGACCAATGTGGCAGCCCTGTGCTAGGCACTGTGGGGGGCAAGAGCTGTGTCAGTACAGAGGCTGGTTCATCACAGAAAAGCAGATCAGGAACAAGCGGCTCACACCGGGAGGCATCCCCGTTCTCCCATGCCAAGAAGCTAAAGTCAGGCAGCTCCATGAGTTTTTCGCTCACTGCTTAGTGATGTCTTCTGGGATTCAGGCGCGCTCCGTGTCAGTTACTGGGCCATTATCTCAGTTCCGAACCCACCCTTCTACATTCTGCTTTGTGACCCAAAGACTGGGACTCCGCAAACCACATTCCTGCTTTGCCAACTGCTCCCTGTTAAACCCTGGCAATACAGGGAGCTGGATCCCTGCAGCAGGGCTGGAGGAGGGAGAGGGACTTTCTGTGCCTTCCCGAGGGTTTTACTCTTCCCGTCAGTACCTCTCCAGCATCGCGACTTCACCTCAGCAGAGGCGATTCCTCCCGGTAGGAGGCTGAATCTAACTGGCTGCTTTTTCAACACGCGGCCTCGTGGCACTTACTGTAATGTCCTCCAGTTTCTCCCGTTGCAGCATGCGTCAGAATTTCCTCCTTTTCAAGGCTGAATAATAATCCACTGTATGGATACGCCACATCTTGTTCCTCCATTTATCCCTCTATGGACACTTGGGTCGCTTCCGTCTTTTGGCTGTTATGAATCATGCTGCTGTGGACTTGGGTGTACAGGTACCTGTCAGGGTCCCTGCTTTCCATTCTTTTGCGTACGTACTAAGAAGTGGAATTTCGGGATTGTACAGAAGTTCCATGTTTAATTTATTGAGGAACCAACATTGTGTTCTCCACAACAGCCACACCATTTCACGTTCCTATCGGCAATGCCCAGAGGTTCCAATTTCTCCACATCCTCATCAACGTTTATCTTCTGTTATTTTGACCATAGCCATCCTAACGGGCATGCGCAGTGCAGCTTAGCTTTCGAGGCAAGGCAAACCCCTGGGAAAACGAACCAATAATAAAGTAGTTGAAACATCGGCAACCACGAGGCGGCAGACAGGGACTGAGCAGATAAGGGAGAAGAGGTGTGTGGGAGGGGTGAAGGATGCCTCGGATCCTGAGGTCATGGCATCCCACGGCATCCTTGGGGGAAAGCCCAGCCTTGGGTGCTGCCGGGTGGAAGCGGACATGTGGCCAAGAAAGGGGAGGGCAGGCCATGGGTGTTGTGAGCAGGTGGGGAAGACGGTGGATTCACAGATGGAGTCTTGGCCCAGGGCTTGTCAAAACGGAATAATACCCCCAACCAACTCTTGCCCAACCTGCGGACCCTCTGCAAGGCCTCGCTTTCCACGGCCTCTCCCACACCCCTCCTCCTCTCTCTTCCTCAGTTACCGCCCCAGTGCCTTGCTTAGAGTCTGGCACACATCAGGACCTTAGGGAATTGTCATCAGTGGAAGGAAGAAAAGATACATGAAAGATGGTGTTAGCCCCCATTTCACAGACAGGGACACTGAGGGTGGAGCTGATCTCATTCCATGGAACTGCCGTCCAGCCCGGGTCTTCCTAATGCTCCTTGAGCTCTGAGGTCACTGCGGCTACAAGGGAAGAAGCATCCCCTTCAGGTAGTGCCACAAACCATCCTCTTCCCTCTGTCCACTCCCTCTCTGGGCCATCCTAACTGGCTGCAACCTTTCAAAGGCAACTCCCCATGCAGAGAGGATGCTATGATTTTCCACCTACCCACCCATTACCGAAAACACTTAATTACAGAATTCATTAAGTAATTGCAGGAATTAATTGAATAAATTCCTTTCCCTCGCATAGAACCACTTGTTTTGGCAGCTCCGCATTTGCAGGCGTGTGTGAGAGTGTGAGAGAGCCGCTGGCAGCTCAAATAGTGGACATAGTCATCTGCTGGCTTTCTCAGCTCTGCTGGCCAGGAATCAAGCCCTCGCCTGGAAGGCAGGATTCCATTGGCCTCACCCAGGCATTTAGGCTGTAATGTGTAACACGGCACGCCGATGTCCCTGGCACCACTGAGATGGAGCCACAAGCCAAAGGGAAATGCATGAACTACTTTAACTGTCCAGGAATCCAGCATAATGAACATCCAGAGGTGTCTTATTCCTAGCTCACTTTGCTTGCTTTTACTTATTAAACATTTAAATTTTTCTTACATTAATTATTGGGCGGGAATGTTTTCATAATTTCAGGTCTGAGGAAAGGGCTAAGTCTCTCTGTCAGCGAAGGGCTTAAAATTTCATAGATTTGAGCCAGGTACAGTGGCTTACACCTGTAATCCTAGCGCTTTGGGAGGCTGAAGCAATAGGATCACTTGAGCCCAGAAGTTCAAGGCTGCAATGAAGTATGATCATGCCACAGTACTCCAGTCTGGGCGACAGAGCAAGACTCTATTACCAAAAAAAAAAAAAAAAGTAGACTGGAACCCTTTGGTATTTTTCATGACATGCTCACTTCTGCTTATTAAACCATGTCAAGGAGGATGGGCCAGGAAACCTGACAGTCTGGGTGCTGAGATATAACGGGCAAGGTGGCAGAAAGTGCCCTAGCTGATGAACCCAAAGATCCAGCTTCTCTTTTCCAGCTGTTGCTAACTCTTGGTGTGAGCTAGACAGAGTCATTTCATCCACTGAGATGGCTTGGCTGTGTCCCCACCCAAACCTCATCTTGAATCGTAGCTCCCATAATTCCCGTGTGTTGTGGGAGGGACCCCCGTGGGAGATGATTGAATTGTGAGGGCAGTTTTCCCCATACCGTTCTCGTGGTAGTAAGTCCCATGAGATCCGATGGTTTTATAAGGGGAAATGCCTTCCACTTGGCTCTCACTTTCCCTCATCTGCCGCCGCGTAAGATGTGCCTTTTACCTTCCGCCATGATTGTGAGACCTCCCCAGCCACGTGGAGGTGTGAGTCTATTAAACCCTTTTTTCTTTATAAATCACCCAGTCTCAGGTATGTCTTTATCAGCAGTGTGAAGATGGACTAATACACCCACTTTGGGTCCTGGTTTTTGTAGCAGACGATATCGGTGTCCCATGAATATCCCTGCGTACTCACTGTTTTCCGACACCAGGGTTTCTCAACCCAGGCGCTACTGACACCAGGGGCTGGTAATCCTTTGCTGTGGCGCTTTCGTGTAAACTGGAGGATATTTAGCAGCATCTGTGGCCTCCAGATGCCAGCAGACCCCGTGTCCAGGCCATATCTTCAACCTATCTCCATTGGCAAGGCTGAAACCACTTGAGTGCAACAGAGTGCCACCGCCCTCTCAATGCATGTCCAGAGCAGAGCTCAGCCAGAATTTGTTCACTCACCAATTGCCTGACCAGGGACAGCAAAGCAACAGGGGCAGGGAATATCTGACCCGGTGACCCGGGGGACCACCCGGTGGGTACAGCAAATTAGAGAGTGGAAACCAACACTCACTGAGCTTTAGACTATGCGTTAGGCACATAACATATATCATCCAACTGCATCCTCGGGATAACGTTTTGGGACCTCTGTTTATGATCTCACATAACAGACAGGCAGTCGCGACTCAGAGATATTAAGCAATTGCTAAAGTCACACAGATAGTAAGGCGCTGAGCTGGAATTTGAACATTCATCTGTCTGGCTTCAAAGCCCATGTTTGTTCAACTGTGCCATCAGTCTACTTGTGGTTGTGTGATATACGTCAATGCGAGGTTAAGATTGATCAAGCTAAAGACAATTTCAGAGTCACCTAGCCCAGCTACTCATTTTTACTGCTAGTCAACTGAAGCCCACAGCAGAAAAGTGACTTGCAAAAGGTTGTGGAAGAGTCAAGACCAGCCTGTGGCTCTAGGGGACATTGTGGCCCAACCCTTTCCCTCTGTACCATACTCAACGGACAAGAAAGCTCGTGGACTTGGTAAATCGGGGAAGCTCATCCAGGAGGGAAGAGCTCCGACCTAGTTAGGGAAGAGAAAGGAAGTTTCCAGGATAGAAACTTTGTTGGGGCACAGAGAACAATACCACAGAGCATGACGTTTTGGCATGCGGAGCACTTTGAAATAAGAAAAACTGGAGGCCTTAACGGCGGTCTAACTTTCTAACCTTCTGTTTCTCTTCCCACAATCCCAGTGCAGAGGGAGACTGTTTCCGAAATTTTCTTAGCTGACTAAGGAAACTTCTTTCCAAAAGAAATGCAACTGTCTTGGGACGCCCCTCCCCCTACCCAGGAATCTCACCAAATAACCAGGAAAGATTAACCACTGGAGAAGAAACTAAAAGTCGTCACCATGCCCAAACAGGCTTTTCATCCGTTCTTCTGAGGGCACCACAGAAAGGCTACCTGGGAGTCTTTATCTGCCTAATGAGACAACCTTTGCTCACAGTGAAGGGCTGCCCCTCACCTTCCTGCCACCTCCCCCAGAGCTCAGATGAACTTTGTTTCAGGCCATTGTTCTTTGGGCTCATTCATTTCCCCTGGAAATTATTCACCATCCCTCACAATTGCCTACATTTCGCCCGTTCCTTCCCCGTCATCAAGAGAGTGTTGAAGCCTCAACCATCTGGGCCTTCTTTGAATCTCACATTTTCAGGACTGCCATGTTCACATACATGTAAATATATTTGTAAACGTTTTTCTCCTATTTATCTACTGTCAGTCATTTCAGCAAAACATCAGAGAAGACAGAAAGAAGCTATACCTCTGCCCCATGACTTCATGCCAGGTCATAAACATGTGCTGTCTCATTTAACCCTCTCACAGGCTGTTTGGATTGTCCCTAGTGTACAGTTGTAGGAAAAGATGTGAAGGCTTTTGAAATGAGAAGGAAGGAAGGGAGGGAGTGAGGGAGGAAGGGATGGAGGGAGGGAGGGAAGGAAAAGAAAGAAAGAGGGAGGGAGGGAAGAGGGAGGGAGAGAGGGAGGAAGGAAGGAAAGAAAGAAAGGAAAGAGAGTAATAATCCACTAGATTGTTACCGTTGTTAATGTCCTCGCTCCGTCTACCGCAGAGGGAAGGGCTGAGGAAGTCTGAATGCGGGAGCTCCTGGCCCCTCTCCCTGGGGTCACTTCTCTGGGGACAAACCAAGGCTGCTGGGAGCAGGGTCTTTCACCTTGAGCTCCCTGCCTCTTACCCTCCTCTCCACAGCCCTCAGCTAAGCCAGCAGCAGTGGCCAAGTCCACCTTCGTCTGGAGGTGCTTTCCCAGTGAAACCCGGGCCAGGGATACATTTTCCCAGGTCCCGCAGACACAGCCGAGCCAGTGCAGATGTTCCGCAAAGAGACCCTCACAAAACCCTTGCGTCAGCTCATCCGTGCCTCCCAGTTACTCATAGCTGCAGGATGGCTTCCCAGCCCTGTCCACCTGAGATGACTCCTCCAGGTGTGAGCTCGCTCAAGCCCAGCCAGCTGGGCAGGTGTGGAGTTCCTACCCGGTGTTGGTGAGAAGAGCAGGGGACTTGACCACTCACCCTCACCCTCCACCAGGAGAGAGCATCACAGAACTTCAGGGCAAAGACAGGCAGAGGTGATCAAGGCCAAAGGGCTCCAGCTCTAGCTGCTAGTACCTGCGCAGCCCTTAAGTGGAAGCCTGGCTTCTTCTCTCTTCCTTTCCCCTCCCCTCCCCTCCCCTCCCCTCCCCTCCCCTCCCCTCCCCTCCCCTCCCCTCCCCTCCCTTCCCCTCCCTTCTCCTCCCCTCCCCTCCCCTCCCCCTCCCCTCCCCTCCCCTCCCCTCCTCCCTCCCCTCCCCTCCCCTCCCCTCCCCCCTCCCCTCCCCTCCCCTCCCCTCCCCCCTCCCCTCCCCTCCCCTCCCCTCCCCCCTCCCCTCCCCCCTCCCCTCCCCTCCCTTCCCCTCCCTTCCCCTCCCTTCCCCTCCCCTCCCCTCCCCCCTCCCCTCCCCCCTCCTCTCCCCTCCCCTCCCCTCCCCTCCCCTCCCCCCTCCCCTCCCCCCTCCCCTCCCCTCCCTTCCCCTCCCTTCCCCTCCCTTCCCCTCCCCTCCCCTCCCCTCCCCCCTCCCCTCCCCTCCCCTCCCCTCCCTTCCCCTCCCTTCCCCTCCCCTCCCCTCCCCTCCCCCCTCACCTCCCCTCCCCTCCCCCCTCCCCTCCCCTCCCCTCCCCTCCCCTCCCCTCCCCTCCCCTCCCCCCTCCCCTCCCCTCCCCTCCCCTCCCTCCCCTCCCCTCCCCCCTCCCCTCCCCTCCCCTCCCCTCCCCTCCCCCCTCCTCTCCCCTCCCTTCCCCTCCCCTCCCCTCCCTTCCCCTCCCCTCCCCTCCCCTTCTTTTCCTTTCTCCTTTATTTCTCTTTCCTTTTTTCTTTTTTTTAAAAATTTATTTATTTAAGTGCATACTATATCTGGCATTTCTCCCCATGTTATCCCTCCCCACCCTCCCCACCCCCCACTGTCTCTTCCCTACCCCCACAACTGCCCACAGTGTGTGATGCTCCCCTCCCTGAGTCCACGTGTTCTCACTGTTCAACACCCACCTATGAGTGAGAACATGCGGTGTTTGGCTTTCTGTTCTTGTGTCAGTTTGCTGATAATGATGGTTCCCAGATTCATCCAAGTCCTACAAAGGACACAAACTCATCACTTTTTATGGCTGCATAGTATTCCGTGGTGTATATGTGCCACATTTTCCCTGTCCAGTCTATCATTGATGGGCATTTGGGTTGGTTCCAGGTCTTTGCTATTGTACACAGGGCTGCAGTGAACAAACTTGTGTGTGCCTTTATAGTAGAACGACTTATAGTACTTTGAGTATATGCCCAGTAATGGGATTGCTGGGTCAAATGGAATTTCTATTTCTAGATCCTTGAGAAATCGCCACACTGTCTTCCACAGCGGTTGAACTAATTTACACCCCCACCAACAGTGTAAAAGTGTTCCTGTTTCTCCACATCCTCTCCAGCATCTGTTGTCTCCAGATTTTTAATGATCACCATTCTAACTGGTGTGAGATGATATCTCAATGTGATTTTGATTTGCATTTCTCTAATGACCAGTGATGATGAGCATTTTTTCATATGTTTGTTGGCCTCATATATGTCTTCTTTTGAAAAAGTGTCTGTTCGTATCCTTGGCCCACTTTTGAATGGGATTGTTTGTTTTTTTCTTGTAAATCTGTTTTAGTTCTTTGTAGTTTCTGGTTATTAGCCCTTTGTCAGATGGGTAGATTGCAAAAAAATTTCCCCATTCTGTTGGTTGCCGATTCGCTCTAATGATTGTTTCTTTTGCTGTACAGAGCTCTGAATTTTAGTTAGATCCCATTTGTCTATCTTGGCTTTTATTGCCATTGCTTTTGGTGTTTTAGTCATGAAGTCCTTGCCTATACCTGTGTCCTGGATGGTTTTGCCTGTGTTTTCTTCTAGTGTTTTTATGGTGTTAGGTTTTATGTTTAAATCTTTAATCCATCTGGAGTTAATTTTAGTGTAAGGTGACAGGTAGGATTCCAGTTTCTGCTTTCTGCACATTGCTAGCCAGTTTTCCCAACACCATTTATTAAACATGGAGTCCTTTCCCCGTTGCTTGTTTTTGCCAGGTTTGTCAAAGATCAAAGATCAGATGGTTGTAGATGAGTGGTATTTCTTCTGGGGACTCTGTTCTGTTCCACTGGTCTATGTCTCTGTTTTGGTACCAGTACCATGCTGTTTTGATTACTGTAGTCTTGTAGTGTAGTTTGAAGTCCGGCAGTGTGAGACCTCCAGCTTTGTTCTTTTTGCTTAGGATTGTCTTGGCTATGCGGGCTCTCTTGTGATTCCACATGAAGTTTAAAGTGGTTTTTTCCAGTTCTGTGAAGAAGGTCATTGGTAGCTTGATGGGGATAGCATTGAATCTATAGATTACTTTGGGCAGTATGACCATTTTCACAATATTAATTCTTCCTAACCATAAGCATGGAATGTTTTTCCATCTGTTTATATCCTCTCTTATTTCCTTGAGCAGTGGTTTGTAGTTCTTGAAGAGGTCCTGTACATCATTTGTTAGTTGCATTCCTAGGTATTTTATTCTATTTGTAGCAATTGTGAATGGGAGTTCGCTCTTGATTTGGCTCTCTGTTTGTCTGTTATTGGTATATAGGAATGCTTGTGATTTCTGCACATTGATTTTGTATCCTGAGACTTTGCTGAAGTTGCTTATCAGTTTGAGAAGATTTTGGGCTGAGATGATGGGGTCTTCTAGATATACAATCATGTCATCTGCAAATAGAGACAGTTTGACTTCCTCCTTTCATAATTGAATACCCTTTATTTCTTTTTCTTGCCTGATTTCTTTGGCTAGAACTTCCAATACTATATTGAATAGGAGTGGTGAGAGAGGGTATTCTTGTCTAGTGCCTGATTTCAAAGGGACTTCTTCCAGCTTTTGCCCGTTCAGTATGATATTGGCTGTAGGTTTGTCATATATAACTTTTATCATTTTATGATACGTTCCATCAATACCTAGTTTATTGAGAGTTTTTAGCATAAAGCACTGTTGAATTTTGTCAAAGGCCCTCTCTGCATCTATTGAGATAATCATGTGTTTTTTTTTCTTTGGTTCTGTTTATGTGATGGATTACATTTATGGATTTGTGTATGTTGAACCAGCCTTGCATCCCCAGGATGAAACCTACTTGATCGTGATGGATAAGCTTCTTGAGTGCTGTTGCAATCTGTTTGCCAGTATTTTATTGAAGATTTTTGCGTGAATGTTCATCATGAATATTGGCCTGAAGTTTTCTTTTTTAGTTGAGTCTGTCAGGTTTTGGTATCAGGATGATGTTGGTCTCATAAAATGAGTTAGGGAGGATTTCCTCCTTTTGTATTGTTTGATACAGTTTCAGAAGGAATGGAACCAGCTCCTCTTTGTACGTCTGGTAGAATTCGGCTGTGAACCCATCTGGACCTGGAATTTTTTTGGTTGGTAGGCTATTGATTGCTGCCTCTACTTCAGCCCTTGTTATTGGTCTATTCAGGGTTTCAACTTCCTCCTGGTTTAGTCTTGGTAGAGTACAAGTGTCTAGGAATTTATCCATTTCCTCCTGGTTTACTGGTTTATGTGCATAGAACTGTTTGTAGTAATCGCTGATGGTAGTTTGTATTTCTGTGGGATCAGTGGTGATATCCCCTTTATTGTTTTTAATGGCATCTATTTGATTCTTCTCCCTTTTCTTTTTTATTAATTTGGCTATCAGTCTATCTATTTTGTTGATCTTTTCAAAAAACAAGCTCCTGGATTTATTGATTTTTTTTAAGGGATTTTATGTCTCTGTCTCCTTCAGTTCAGCTCTGATTTTAGTTATTTCTTGTCTTCTGCTAGCTTTTGAGTTTTTTGTTGTTGTTGTTGTTCTTGCTCCTCTAGCTCTTTCAATTTTGATGATAGGGTGTCCATTTTAGATCTTTCCTTGTTTCTCATGTGGGCATTTATTGCTATAAATTTCCCTCTCGACACTGCTTTAAAGGTGTCCCAGAGATTCTTGTATGTTGTGTCTTCATTCTGATTGGTTTTGAAGAACATCTTTATTTCTTCCTTCATTTCATGATTTATCCAGTTGACACTCAGAAGCAAGTTGTTCAGTTTCCAAGTGGTTGTGCAGGTTTGAGTGTGTTTCCTAATCCTGAGTTCTAGTCTGATTGCGCTGTGGTCTGATAGACTGTTTCTTATGATTTTCATTCTTTTGCATTTGCTGAGGAGTGATTTGCTTCCAATGATGTGGTCAATTTTAGAGTAAGTGCAATGTGGTGCTGAGAAAAATGTATATTCTGTGGATTTGGGGTGGAGAGTTCTATATATGTCTATTAGATCTGCTTGGTCCAGCTCTGCATTCAAGTCCTGGATAACCTTGTTAATTTTCTGTCTTGTTGATCTAATATTGACAGTGGAGTGTTGAAGTCTCCCACTATTATTGTGTGGGAGTCTAAATCTTGTTTTAGGTCATTAAGAACTTGCTTTATGTATCTGGGTGCTCCTGCATTGGGTGCATATATATTTAGGATGGTTAGCTCTTCTTGTTGCATTGTTCCTTTTACCACTATGTAGTGTCCTTCTTTGTCTCTTTTGATCTTTGTTGGTTTGAAGTCCATTTTATCAGAGACTAGGATTGCAACCCCTGCTTTTTTTTTTTTTGTTCTCCATTTGCTTGGTAAATCTTCTGCCATCCCTTTATTTTGGGTCTATGCGTGTCTTCGTATGTGAGCTGAGTTTCCTGAGTACAGCACACTGATGAGTTTTGACTTTTTATCCAGTTTGCCAGTCTATGTCTTTTGAATGAGGTGTTTAGGCCGTTTACATTCGATGTTAGTATTGTTATGTGTGAATTTGATCCTGCCATTTTGTTCCTGGCTGGTTTTCTTTTCCATTAGTTGGCTCGTTTTCTTCATTGTATTTTTGGTCTTTGCCAACTGGTTTGCTTTTGCAGTGACTGGTACTTGTTCCTTTCCATGCTTAGCGTTTCCTTCAGGAGCTCTTGTAGGGCAGGTCTGGTGGTGACAGAATCTCTCAGTAATTGCTTGTCCATAAAGGATTTTATTTCTCCTTCACTTAAAAGCTTAGTTTGGCTGGATATGAGAATCTGGATTGAAAGTTCTTTTCTTTAAGGATGTAGAATACTGGCCCCCACTCTCTTCTGGCTTGTAGGGTTTCTGCTGAGAGATCTGCTGTGAGTCTGATGGGCTTCCCTGTGTAGGGGACCTGACTTTATCTTTGGCTGCCTTAGCATTTTTTCCCTCGTATCAACCCTGGTGAATCTGATGATTATGTGTCTTGGGGTTGTTCTTCTTGAGGAATATCTTTGTGGAGTTCTCTGTATTTCTTGAATTTGAATTTTGGACTGCCTTGCTAGGCTTGGGAAGTTCTCCTGGATAATATCCTGGAGCGTGTTTTCTAGCTTGGATTCATTCTCCCCGTCATATTCAGGTACACCCATCCAGCGTAGGTTAGGTCTTTTCACATAATCCCATAGTTCTTAGAGGCTTTGTTCATTTCTTTTCACTTTTTTTTCTCTTGTCTTGCCTTCTCTTCTTATTTCATTGAGTTGATCTTCAATCTCTGATATCCTTTCTTCTGCTTGATCGATTTGGCTATTAAAACTTGTGTTTGCTTCACGTAGTTCTCGTGCTGTGTTTTTCAACTCCATCAAGTCATTTATGTTCTTCTCTAAGCTGGTTATTCTAGTTAACATTTCGTCTAACCTTTTTTCAAGGTTTTTGGTTTCTTTGCATTGAGTTAGAGCGTGTTCCTTTAGCTCAGAAAAGTTTGTTATTTTCCACCTTCTGAAGCCTGTTTCTGTCAATTCATCGCACTGCTTCTCAGTCAAGTTGTGATCCTGTGTTGTTGAGGAGTTGCGATCCCTTGAAGGAGAAGAGGTGTTCTGGTCTTTGATGGTTTCATGTTTTTTGTGCTGGTTTTTCCCCATCTTTGTGGGTTTACCTGGCTGTGTTGTCAGGGAGCTGCTTGATGAGTTCGGCTGTCTGCCTGTGGAGGCGCTACTGGATTTCTAGGGCCTCCTTCAGGTTACTAGGGAAGCTTCCTGTGTCTTTTTTGTTTATACTGGGAGATTAGGCCCGCCTCTTCTGCTGACCCATAGGCGCTGCTGGGTTGTCAAGAATGCAGCCCCGTTGCTACGTAGGCATCCTGTGTTTTTTGTTAAAACATGTAGCCCAGGCTGGGCGCGGTGGCTCAAGCCTGTAATCCCAGCACTTTGGGAGGCCGAGGCAGGTGGATCACGAGGTCAAGAGATCGAGACCATCCTGGTCAACATGGTGAAACCCCGTCTCTACTAAAAATACAAAAAAATTAGCTGAGCATGGTGGCACGTGCCTGTAATCCCAGCTACTCAGGAGGCTGAAGCAGGAGAATTGTCTGAACCCAGGAGGCGGAAGTTGCGGTGAGCCAAGATCGCGCCATTGCACTCCAGCCTGGGTAACGAGCAAAACTCCGTCTCAAAAAAAAAAAAAAAAAAAAAAAAAAAAAAAAAAAAGTAGCCCAGTCCCACCCCTCTAATGGTGGGTTGTGCCCTTCTTCCACTGGGCTGGATCATTCAGGGTTCAGCTCAGACTGTGGCACTGGCTGCACAACCCGCTAGAGTCAGAGCTTCAGCCCTCCGGGGTTTGTGGGAGAGGGTAGGGACCTGCCCAGCAGCACCCAGCCATCTCTCACTTTCAGCTTCCTCTCTCTCTAGTCGTGGGGTAGGAGCCCACCCAGCCGCTCCCACTTGCAGCTCCCTCTCTCTCTCGGGGCAGGGGGAGGGGGCAACAACTCAGTCCACAGGTTCTCCCAGCTGCCTTTTGGGCTTATGTGTCTGTTTAGGTCTGTGCGCCAGTCCGGGACACCGTCCTGGATTATTATTCAACTCCGTGCTTGTAATTCCTGGAGCTTGGCTGGCAAAGATCCCCTGTTCTATGTATTGCTGAGGCTTTGGGGGAAGCACTGTATCTGGACCCGAGTGCCAGAGGGGGAGCCTCTGACTCGCTGGTCTGATGCACTTTTTGGGTGAAGCAGCACCCCTCCCAGCCTCGGTCTGCCCTAAGTGGGCTTTGCTCACCGTTGGACTAGACCCATTGAAATGCACCTGGTATCTCGGTTGGAGCTAGGAGATCTCTAGATTTCTGCATCTCTCTTGCTGGGTGTTGCGCACTGGAGTTGTATCTATTCAGCCATCTTGGAACCCCTCTTTCCTGTTTTTTTTTTCTTTTCTTTTTTTGTCTAGCCCTATTGCCCAGGCTGGAGTGCAATGGCATGATCTTGGCTCACTGCAACCTCTGCCTTTCAGGTTCAAGCAATTCTCCTGCCTCAGCCTCCCTAGTAGCTGGGATTACAGGCACACACCACCACGCCTGCTAATTTTTTTTTTTTTTTTTAATCTTTAGTAGAGATAGGGTTTCACCATGTTGGCCAAGTTGATCTCGAACTCCTGAACTTGTGATCTGCCCACCTCGGCCTACCACCTCCGCCTCCCAAAGTGCAGAGATTACAGGTGTAAGTCCCCAAGCCTGGCCACTGCTAGGTACCTACGGGAGCTTTCAAAACTTCAGATTAGGCTAGGCAGTGACTCATATCTGTAATCCCAGCACTCTGGGACATCAAGATGGATGGATCACTTGAGGTCAGGAGTTTGTGACCAGCCAAGCCAACATGGTGAAACCCCATCTCTACTAAAAATACAAAAATTAGTTGGGTGTGGTGGCATGTGCCTCTGATCCCATACTCGGGAGGCTGAGGCAGGAGAATTGCTTGAACCCAGGAGGCGGAGGTTGCAGTAAGCTTAGATCGCACCACTGCACTTCAGCCTAGGCGATACAGCAAGACTCTGTCTCAAAAAAAAAAAAAAAAAAAAAAAAAGTCAGATTAGAGGGCCCACACCCTCTAAATCAGAACGTGAAATGGTGAGGTCAATAAGGTTTATTTTTCCAATCTTCCCAAGGCTTCTAGGGCCCAGCAGTCTGGCTTGCAAACCAGTCTTCTAAAGCAGTATCTTTCTATTCGTAAGGAGCCCGTGACACAGAGGTGTTAAATTAAGGTCTCTTGGGTCAGCTTTTTGATCCACTGTTCCAAAAGGACAGGTTCTCAGGGGGCTGGCATTTTCTTGGAGTGAAGTGGGAGCTGCTGCAGGGGCTGAGAAAGCGGGAAGGAGCTCTTCGCTGCATTCCAGAGCAGATCTGGCTGTGAACAAACGAGAAAGAGCTTTAGTGTAAGCCGGGCTGAATGGATAATTAAACAGATAGCAAAATGGAATGCAGTTGCACACACCTCCCGGGAGCTGGCTGGGGGGAGATAATATGCTTTCCTGTTGTCAGAAGGCACAGGAGGAAAAACAACTGGGCCTGGCCGTTGGCCATTTAACAATATCGCTTTTGTAAACAAGTTGAAATATCCAATAACTGTAAAACTTATGGCATGTCCTTAAAAGCCTGTTGCTGTTTTCCTTATAAATGGATGAGCGTTTCTGACTAAAGGTGTTCTAATTAAGCAGTCTGCTTCCCCAGGGGCTGCGAGGTCATCCTTGGGAAGGAGGGTCTGACCCCTCCTTGTGGCCTCAGGACCACGGGCGGGGGTGGTGAGCTTGGGGCGCTGCCAGGCGGTGTTTTGTTTGTTTTGTTAGTCACTGTGCTGGATTGTAGCTGAACAGCTCTCCTCCTTCCTTTGTCTACAAAGACTCCAAAAGCAATCCAGCACAAACTCAAAGAGGCAGACTCTTACGATGGAAGCGGGGCAGTGAGTGCCCAGCAAAGAGGAAGCCCTTCAGGCTGGAAAGAGAGAGAAGGCTGGATCCGTTCATCAGAAAACACTCTGGTGGTGCAAGCAACAGAAAGGTAAAAAGTCTAGTTCTAGGCCTAGAGGAGCTCACAGTCCTGATGGAAAGAGAATGCAATCACACATGCACACTCATGCATATGCTCACACATCACTCACACACATGCTCACATATGCACACTTACACCTGCACTCACATCCATGCTCACATACACACTCATGCACACGCTCACACATGTACTCACACACGCTCACACATGAACACTCACACCTGCACTCACATACATGCTCACACACTCATGCACACGCTCACACATGCACTCACACACATGCTCACACATGCACACTCACACCTGCACTCACATACATGCTCACACATGCGCACTCATGCACATGCTCACATATTGATGCACAAGCTCACACACTCATGCATGCACACTCATGCACACATACATGCTCACACTAACACATGCACAGGCTCACATGCTCACACATGCACACATGCACATGATGAAACGTGATCACACTCACATGCACGGCTCACATGCTCACATACATGCACACTCACGCATGCTCACATGCACTCATGCATATCCTTACACATGCTTACAAACACACATGCTCACACTCATACCCATGGTCACACACATGCACACTCACGTACATGGTCACAGACACGGACACACACACGCTCACATATATTCATACACATGCACAGGGTCACACATGCTCCCACTCACACACACGCTTACTCACACACACATGCTCACTCATGCACACACACATCCTAAAAAGGGAATCAAGGGGCAGGATCCCAGCACTGGTAAGTGGAGCAGATTAGTGGTGGTGGGCAGGGGTGAGGGGACAGTGCTCCGGAGCTGGGGTTCTTCCTAGAGGAATCACAGCAACTCAGGGTTGGGTGGGATCCTAAGGCCACTTGGTGCAAAAGTCAGCTCTCACTTTCTTCCTCCCCTTTCCTCATTGATGTGGAGCTCGGCCACGCTTCACAGGTAATGGGCACAGTCCTCTGCAAGACTGTCCTCACTCCAGACATCAGCTGCAAGTTCACGGGTTTCCCAGGCCATTCATACCCTATCCAGTTGGCTACAAATTTAGGAGTTCCCATGATCACCCTCAGATTTGATAATTTGCTAGAAAGACTCACAGGACTCAGGAAAGCACTATATTTATTATAATTTTTAAAATTGTAGTAACATACACATAGCGTAAAATTTACCATCTTAGCCATCTTTAGATGTCCAGTTCAGCAGTGCTAAGCACACTTGCATTGTTGTGCAACCAATCTTGGGAACGCTTGTCACCTTCCAAAACCTAAACTCCATACCCATCAAACAACCACTCCCCATCACCCCTCCCAGCTCCTGGAACAAACAGTTTCAGTGTCTGTAATATGATCCCTTAGGTGCTTTGTACAGGTGGAATCCTACCACATTTGTCTTTTTGGCCATTATAGTTTTATTATAGCAGAACGTTACAAATCAGAGCCAACCAGAGAGAGAGAGAGAGACATGTACACGAGGTATGGGTGGATTTTGAATGCAAAGCCCCCACCATCTTCAGGGACACATCACCCTCTCAGGCTTGAATGTGACCAACTCAGAGGACTGCCAACCAGGGCAGCTCACCAAAGCTTCAGTGTCCAGAGTTTTTACTGGAGTTTCACATAGCCGTAATTGATGGAATCATTGCCCATGTGACGGAATTCAATCTCCAGCCCACCTCCCCTCCCCAGAGGTCAGGCTGATATCCTATGACTCAAAATCCCAGCTCTCTAATGCCACGACTGCTTCTCCAGACATAGCCAGTCCTTATCCTGAATTGTCTCATCAGCATAAATGATTGAGGGTCCCACTGCAAGTCACCTCATCAGCAGAAGCTTCCAAGTGTGTTCTAAGAGGCTCACGGTGACTAGTAACAACAGGGCCCTATAACCCTCTTGGGGGATCAGAGATGTCTTTCTTTTTTTTTTTTTTTGAGACGGAGTTTCGCTCTTGTTACCCAGGCTGGAGTACAATGGCGCGATCTCGGCTCACCGCAACCTCCGCCTCCTGGGTTCAAGCAATTCTCCTGCCTCAGCCTCCTGAGTAGCTGGGATTACAGGCACGTGCCACCATGCCCAGCTAATTTTTTGTATCTTTAGTAGAAACGGGGTTTCACCATGTTGACCAGGATGGTCTCGATCTCTTGACCTCATGATCCACCCGACTCAGCCTCCCAAAGCACTGGGATTACAGGCTTGAGCCACCGCGCCCGGCCCAGAGATGTCTTTCTAACAGCTCACAGGCCCTACTGCCCTGGTCGAAGGGTGACCTTCAAATATATGCCCACATCCAGAAACCCGTGAACGTGAGTTTATTTGGAAAAAAAAAATCTTTTCAGATGTAATTAAAGTTGAGACTCTCAAGATGACATCATCCAGGATTACCCAGGTGAGCCCTAAATCCAATAACAAGTGTTCTTGTGAAAGACACACAGAGGAGAGATGGAGAGAAGAGGAAACAGCCGTGGGGAGACAGAGGCAGAGACAGGTGATGCTACCACAAGCCGAGATGACCACAGCCACCGGAAGCTGGAGGCGCGAAGGAAGGAGTCTCCCTTTGAGCCTTCAGTGGGATCCCAGCCTGCCAGCCTTGATTTGGGACTTCGGGCCTCCGGAACTGTGAGGAAATCTATTTCTGTTGCTTTAAGCCACTCCGTTTGTGGTGATTTGTCACAGCAGCTACAGAAAACTAACACAGAGAGCCTAAACGATACCCCACACACGCCATGGCCTCCCCTCAAGACAGACCAAAAGAGGGACTAAAGGGACACTGGCAGGCACCCAGGCAGAAGGGACAGTGAGAGGCCGGCGCAGATGGTGGCAGCCCGGCCCACAGGCTTTTCCATCTTCTCCTTGGCAAGACAGGCCCCTGGCCTCTGCTGCCCACTGTCCTCTGCACAGACACCCACTGCAGGAAGGGCTCCGTGCTAGTTTGTGAAAACCATTCATGGTAAACCTGCCTCCTTTGTCAGTGATGAGTTAAGGGGTGGGCACGTGTCCTGGCCAGTGAAATGTGAGAGGAAAGATTTCCTGGTTTTTACAAAGGTTCCTTCTCTTCTGGACCTGTCGGGGTAGACGGCCACAGCAGCCTCCTTGTGACCGTGAGGGCAGAAAGCTGGCTCACTGAGAAGGATCAAAGACAAAACAGGAAAGAACCTGACTCCCTGATGATATCGTCCAGCCCCTGATTCACCAGCCCCGCCCCCTGGACTTTTCGTAGTGGTGATAACTAATTCCTTCCTTTTGGGCCTTTTGCATCGGACTTTCTGCTACTTGTGGCCAAAGCACCTTTACTCAATGGTTTTCAAATATTCTTAACCAAATCTCATTGTGAAAATATTTTACATTGGAATCCAGATCCATGCAGAGAACTGAAACAAATAATTCACAAAATAGTGTGTGTAACACATTCGGATATTTTCTATTCTTTTCTTTTTTCTTTTTTTTTTTAGTTGCTGATCACAACCTAGCTTTTATTGACAGATTTTATGATCCGCCCGTGGTCATAACACACAACTTGGAAAGCACTATCTGGACAAACAAAACAAAACAAAAAACCAGAAATATTTGCCAAGGAGAGAGAGAGAGAGAGAAGTAAGTTTCCCCAGTGGAGGCAAAAATCGCACAGACCCTGCCCCAGACACAAGATGGTGTCTTGGGGCACCGGTTGGGCACAAAGAAAGACAGAGGTGGAGAGGGACATGGGGGGGCGAGTCAGAGAAAAAGGGAGACCGATGGAGGAAGAGCCCCACTCAGACAGAGCTGCACACCCACAGATGCTGGCAGGGTACCCCCAGAAGGGCAGAGCGGGAGGCTGGCAGAATCAAGTGGAAACCCAGAAGTCCAGGGTTGAGAAGGAAAAGACGAAGAGATACAGGAAATGAAAAATGAGATGCAGAGACAGAAGTGCAAGCAGGCTGGGAGGCTGAGACCCAAAGGAGACACATCCCAGAATAAGCTGGAGCATGAGGGGCCTGTGCACGGGCTGGGGTCTTAGTGTCCAGAGTCCAGCTGCAGGCCAGGGCTCGGCCACTCGGGAGCCTTGGTCGAGTCACTTCACCTTCCAGCCCTTGCTTCCTTCTCTGAGAAACCCAGCTAGCAGTCCCTCCTTCTCACGAGTGTGGAGAAAGTCACGCTGCAAAGTGAGCACGAGGACTGAGGGTCTCTAAAAAATGGATGGATGGATGGATGGAAGGATGGATGGATGGATGGAAGGATGGATGGATGGATGGATGGATGGATGGATGGATGTCTGGAAGGGCTGTCCTCATGGAACCCTGCCCTTGGCCGGACACAGAGTCTTTCGCTGCCACCCACCCACAGCGTCCCAGTGTCCCTCTCCAGACAGTCCCCTCCCCCACTTCTCTGCCCAAAGGAGGGAAACCCAGTTCCCTGGGAACAGCTGTGTTTCCTCAACAAACAAATGTTCCCTTAAAACGTTTCTGAGGAAGAGCGGATGGTAATGAGCAAACATCTGGCCAAGCGGCACACTTTCGTTTTTGGCAGCTCTGGAGCCCGCCAAGTGACTATTCCCTAATGTTCACCACATCCCAGCCCCTGCTATTCCCAATCAGGCTTGTACCACTACGCCTCAATTAAGAGCAGATGTGGGGCTGAGCGAACGAGGAGGAAAAAACACCCTTCCGCAGCGTCCCTCTGCGCTGCTCAAAATCCAGGGAAGTGGTCTGAGAACTCACAGCAACTCCAGCTTCTGCCTTCGGACTTCATCCGTCCATCTGTCCATCCGTTTGTCCATCCATCCATCCATCCATCCATCCATCCATCCATCTAGCTTCCCCTGCTGTGGCCTTTGGGGATACAGATGTGAACAACAGATCCTTGCCCCCTATCTGGCTCCTAGACAGACAGTCTTCTTCCCTATAATACAGGCATTGGCAAACTGGCTCTACAAAGGGCCAGAAAAAAAAATATCTGGCTTTGCAGGCCACGTGCTCCTTGTCACAGCTCTTCAACTGCACTGTTGCAGTGCGAAAGTAGCCACAGACAAGACATAAATGAATGAGCATAGCTGTTCCAATGAAACCTTATTTACCAAAATGGTGGCAGGCTAGATTTAGCCCATGGGTCATAATCTGCTGACCTCTGCTATATGACAACATCCTACGTTGAGATGGTCACATCTTCGGGTATCTGCCTTAAGAGTCCCTCACTCATTGCACTGCATGAGCCCTGCTATCTCCTCCCCATCCCGCTCTGGTGGACTCAATTGATTGGCCCACCCTGGGAAGACACAGGTGGTAATACCTGACCCAACTGGGCTACTCAGTCTTTCTCCAGGCTTAGGAATTGGACCAAGTGGGTCAGTTGGGTCTGGAGCTCATTTACACTGGGAACTGAGGGGCCACCATCTTCTTCCTGCCTCCTAGACAGAGGTGCAGAGAAACGTGGGCTATCGGCAGTGCACAATTTTGGTCTGAACATGTGCGTGTCCTCTAAATTCATGTGTTAAAACCCTCACCTGCAAAGTGATGCTATTAGGAGGTGGGGGCTGTGGCTAGATAGGAGGGTGGAGCCTTCGTAAATGGGATTAGTGCCCTTATAAAGGAGACCCCAGAGAGACCCTCGCCCCTTTCATCATGCGAGGACACAGTGAGACGGCGCCATGTCTGAACCGGAAAGCAGGCCATCACCAGATACTGAATCTGCCAGCAGCTTGGTCCTGGACTTCCCAGCCTCCAGAACCATGAGGAATAGAGCTCTGTTGCTTCTAAGCCACCCAGGTTATGGTATTTTGTTATAGCAGCCATAAGGGACTAAGACGGGAATGAAATAACCCATGTGGAGAGAGGCTTCCTGGCATCCTAATTTGCTTTCAGACTGTCCCATCCTGTCCTGAGCCCTGCCAGCATTACGGCCCTGTATTCCCCAGAGCCCTCTGGGTCCTTCTTAAAGAGTCTGCTTTTCTGTTTATACTGGCTTAAGTTGGTACTTGCTTCAACTAACCAAGCAGGGCATTCTGCACCACTCTCTGCCTCTGCATGCCATTTGTAGGATTAATTGGCTTTTGTGCCAGGGCTTGCCCTGCCGCAGATACCTAGGAAAGTAAGTTATGTCCTTGCCCTCCAGCAGCAGATAGGTAATAAAATAGGGAAGATGGACATCTGTGTTCCTCAGTCTTGCACAACCCACAATGTACTTGGAGCACATCAACTGTGGAGTAGGAGGCGGGGGAAATCTGAGCAGAAAAATAAAGTGGAGGGGGCAGTGCTTGAGTATAGAGCAATGTTTTCTAAATTAGGTTCACAGAACGCTAATTCCGGGAGGAGTTTTGTGGTATCCATCCTCTCCTTTCTTACCCATCGGCCTTTGATTCCATCCAATTGATAAGGTGCTTCTTAGAAATACTCACTCTCCCAGGCTCCTTTGCAGCTAGAGTGATCATGTGATGTACTTCTGACCAATGAGATGTGAGCAGAAGTCAGCTGGAGGGTGCTTACAGGCTATAAAGGTTCAAACTCACCTTTGCACCTTGCCTTCTCCTGCTTCCTGCCTGGAATGTAGCTGTGGTGCCTGAAGGGGCTTTTTGCAACTATCAGGATGAAAGCTACATGTTAAGGAGGGCAGAGCAGGAAGCTGGAAGGAGTTGGCATTCCAGTGCCATGTCAGAGCCACCACATCAGCTCTGGGCTGCTTATTTCCGTCCTGGTTACTGAGGGAAGTGGTTCTCCCATTTGCAACTCAACATCCTTCTAACCAATGCAATATTTAATGATAAAAGAGTTTTAAGGACCTAATCAGTTTGTGTACACCCATTTCCATTGTCAGAGATTCACAAAATAGATTATTACAGTTTCTGAGAAACTTAATATGAAGCTCACTGTTTAACCCAATGTTTCCCAAAATGTTTGTTCATCAACACCTCCACTGCCAGGATGCCAATGGGCATCCCATGGAACACACTTTGGGAAACAGGCTGTAGAGGAAGAAGTATGGGCTTCAGGGTCAAGGAAGATCTGGGTGGTAATGCTGTGTGGCTTCAGGCATCTCATATAACCTCTCTGAGCCTGAGGTTCCTATTCTATAAAACAAGTGAGGGACATACAGGTTACAGGTAATCCAAGTAAAGCGCTCGGCACTGTCTGTGGCTTCTAGTCATCAACGATTCTCATTAGCTGCTAGGATCATGTTTTGAAAGGAATGTAGCATCACAGACAGAAGAACCTGGCTTGAGTGATGGTTTGCCACTTTCTTCCTCTGTGACCCTGGGCCAGTGACTGCACTCGTCCGAGCCCCTGTGTTCTGAATGGCAGAGCAGGAGTTATAGTGTCTACTTGGACAAGAGGAGGTATGCGGAAAAGCCTGACCCCAGGAGGATCTTCCCGCAGTGCAGGAGCCCAGAGCTCGGCCACCAGGCCTTGCCTCCAGTCCCTGCAGGCCAGCCCTACGCCCCAGAAAGGCTACAGCATTTGGCTTTTGCATTTTCATTTGTAAGGCATCTGCCTCGCCTCCCTGCCCACTTGTCTGTCTTCCCCAAGGGATCGCCATTGGACCCTTCTGGGAGCCCCCCAGCGCAGAGCCTCCGCTCCGGCCAGTTCTGTCTCCTCATCAGCCACACCTGCAGTGCCCAGTGAAGCCTCCCAGCCTTGCAGGGCTCCACGCAGCCTTCCCAGGCAGCCACATCACGAGGCTCAAGCAAGAGCACAGGGGCGTGGCCCGATGACCCAGACTGCATCTTCACGCTGCGCACGAGGTCTTGGGGAAATTGCTTCTCCTTTGAGCCTCAGTTTCCTCCTCTATAAAAGGAAGGGGTTGCAACATATGGAATTGAAAATGAAGGTAAGACTTGCTTCACAGGGTTGTCAGGAAGATGAAATGAGGAAGAAGAGCACATCTGTACGTACATTCGTTGGTTGCTATTATTTACATTTTATTTTCTCGGCCTAACTTTCGAGGCCTTTCATTCTCCTTCGTTATCCTCTCTCTTCTTCACGGTGAGCTTGACTTTTTCTTTGACGTGTGCTGAGTGTTAACTAGGTGCTGGGTACCCTGTATTATCTTAGTTCATCGTCCCCCAAATTCTACGAGGTAAATCCCACCTCCTTTTTTTTTCTTGAGATGGAGTTTCACTCTTGTTACCCAGGCTGGAGTGCAATGGTGACATCTCGGCTCACCACAACCTCCGCCTCCTGGGTTCAAGCGATTCTCCTGCCTCAGCCTCCCAAGTAGCTGGGATTACAGGCACGCACCACCACGCCCGGTTAATTTTGTATTTTTAGTAGAGATGGGGTTTCTCTATGTTGGTCAGGCTGGTCTTGAACTCCCAACCTCAAGTGATCCGCCTGCCTTAGCCTCCCAAAGTGCTAGGATTACAGGCGTGAGCCACCATGCCCAGCCTGGTAAATCTTCCTTTTATTCTTCTGTTCCAGTTAAGGAAAGAAGCTCAGAGAGGCGAAGTCACTGGCGCGGGTCAGATGGGGTATACATAGCAGATCTGAGACTTGAAGCCGGGTATTCTGGTGTTAAAGCTTACCCTTCTAACTACAGCACTATCCTGCTTCCCTGCTGGCTGCCAAAACCTGTCTATCAATCCTGACTCCAGGCTAGCGAGGCAGATATTCATTTGCTCATCTGTTTCAGGAACAGATTTCATGCGATATTAGTCATTGACATGTTAGTGTGAACGGAAACCTACTTTCTGAAGGTCTTTTCCGACTCATCTCAAGCAGAGGTCCCTGCTGCCTTCTCCGTGCCCCCAAAGTTTTTGCAATTCCCCAGCATAGCCTTGTCACGCTGCCTTGTCTTGGTACCTGTCTGCCGCTCTGAACTGAATCTGGCTTGGTCAAGGATCACATGTATCCACCTCAGTGTCCCCATTCACCTGCCACTAAGCAGACACCCAATTAAATCTGAAGAACGAACAAATGAAGTGAGTTAATTATACTCCCTCAGGAAAGCCACGTGCATCCATGAATCTTGAGGCACTTTTCATTTTGGTGACATGACAGTGATAGGTACTGAGAGTCAGGGCTGGTCCTACCAGGAAGGGGCTATACATTGGGGAGCCTCCAAAGTTTCCTTCTGTTCCCAGAAACTCTCCCTCACCTCACTGCTGCTCACTATTAGAGCTTTACCTTTCACTGTGGGCAGACGGCCCTCCCCCCGGAAAGCCCTCTCTCTTCCTTTAAACTTCTGTTCAAGTCCCACCTCCTTCCAGAAGTTCTCCGCCCAAATCCTGAGGCATCCCCCATGTCTCTGAACTCCTGGGTTCCATTGCAGCTTATTTGGTAGCCAGACACGAATAGAAACCAACCAGGTATTAAACAGAGCGCACGTTGGAGGGCTCCTGAGTAGTGCTCAGAGCTGATGTGAAGGCAAGAAACCCAAGCATACGCAATGCACAGGAGTGAGGGAAGCCGGCTCCACGCTGCAGGGGTTACCTGGTGAGGTGGCTGCTACTGGCCCTTGACCTGGCTGCTAGGATGGGCACAGAACTGCCCTTACTTCTGCTCATCATTCACTTTTTTTTTTTTTTTTTTTTTTTGAGACCGAATTTCACTCTGTCACCCAGGCTGGAGTGCAATGGCACTATCTCAGCTCACTGCAACCTCCGCCCTCCAGGTTCAAACAATTCTCTTACCTCAGCCTCCCGAGCAGCTGGGATTACAGGCGCCTGCCACCACGCCGGGCTAATTTTGTATTTTTAGTAGAGATGGGGTTTCACCGTGTTGGCCAGACTGGTCTCGAACTCCTGACCTCAGGTGACCCGCCCGCCTCGGCCTCCCAAAGTGCTGGGATTACAGGCATGAGCCACCGCACCTGGCTCACCACTCACGTATAATCCACCTCCATCTTAGAAGAAGCAAAGGGGCCAGGCTTCGATCAGGTGCCTGCGTCCTCAGCACAGCAAAGTGGGTCTGTGTTCCATACCAGGCCACATACCAGGACGTGTTGCGCAAACGCAGCCGGGCTCAGGGCCACTGCCATCCACCCCTCTGGCTGCCCAGCCTTCACGTCCATCCCTCTCCTGTTCTCATGGTTTGCCAGGGCGTGAGCACATGCAAGAGCTTCGTAGGAGGAAAACTCAGCAAGGCTTGCCAATGAATTGGGTATGGGATGAGCAGGAGGACTAACGCTGCCTCCTGGGTTTCTGGCCCAGGAGCTAAGGGGATGGGGATGGAGATGTCATCACAGAGGTGGGGCCACTCCAAGAGGAGCTGGTGCTGGAAACACGTCAATAGCTCACTCTCCGCACACCCCCTCCAAGGCTTCCAGATCGTCCTCTTCCCCCAGAGCAGTTTCTCCTGGCTCTGCTCTGCGCTGTCCTCTGGCCACACCCCTTTACCAGGCCACTGTTTCCCAGAAGCAGCATTTTAGGTTCCCGGTTCCTCAGCAAGCTCTCTCTAGCCCTCAGGCATTAGTGCTTTTTCTTTCTTTAGCAATATATAGTCTGTAATCCCAGCACGTTGGGAGGCCAGGGGAGGCGGATCACTTGAGTCCAGGAGTTCAAGACCAGCATGGGCAACCTGGTGAAACCCCATCTCTACAAATAAATAAATAAATAAATAGTTAGCCAGGCATAGTGGCATGAGCCTGTAGTCCCAGCTACTTGCGAGACTGAGGTGAGAGGATTGCTTGAGCTAGGAGGTCAAGGCTGCAGTGAGCCAAGATCGCACCTCTACATTCCAGTCTGTGTGACAGATTGAGACCATGTCCCAAGCAAACAAAAACAATACATACAGGCCAGACACAGTGGCTCATACCTGTAATTCCAGAGCTTTGGGAGGCTGAGGTGGGAGGATTGCTTGAAGCTGGGAGGTGGAGGCTGCAGTGAGTTGCGATCATGCCACAGCACTCCAGCCTGGGCGACAGAGTGGTACTCAGTCTCAGAAAAAAAGACCTATCCCACGTTATACTTTATTGCATGTCTACCGTGCGCCTGGCACAGCACTGGGGTCTCAATTTGCCTCCCACCCATCTTGCCTACGGGCTGGTGAGGTGGGCACGAGCTTGCTCATCACAGGTGGAAACTCAGGTCCAAAACTTAGAAAGAAACGTGTCCAGATGCTGACAGCCATCCCCGAGCAGGGGCTGGACTCAGATCCGGATCTTTATTCCTTGTCCCAGCACTGCCCACCCCACGTGCGGCTGCCCCGCTGTCAGCCCTGGGAAGAGAAGCTTTTTCGAATTGGCTAATTCTGTGGGAAAAGTTGGGTGGGGGGTGTTTGGGGACAGGTAGGGATGGGCATGAGAGAAGGGTGATGGAGTTTGGCTTCATTCTAGTACCCCCCAGGCCAGGCTTCCTTCTGGCAGTGCTTCCCCCCAGGAAGAGAAAGCTTGAGGCCACTGGCACAGAGCACTCTGAAAGCAGCTGCCCAGGTCACCCGAGCCTGCTCTAGAGAGAGGCTCCTGAGCCCCCCGCAGGGCCAGCTCTGGGGGACAGGGAGAGGGCCCTGTTCTTCCCCTCTCATCCCCACGTCTTAATGCCAGAGCAGTGGCCATAGGGAGAAATGGGGACTCTGTAACCCGTGCAGCATTGAGGGACCCTTAGGATGGCCAGAGAGGAGGGGGAGGATGGGGAGAGGAAACCACAGAGAGATGGAAATGGGTCCCCACCTCCCTCCCTGCCCCGTCTCCCTCCCTCCTTCCTCTTTCCCTTCAGAACGTAGGAGCCCCAGGCCCCCTGAAAGGCTGCAGTGCTGAATTACATGACTTTCCTCCAGGCTGCGGCAGGGGCACGATGGGGCTGGTCTGTGTCCCTGTCCAGTGTGTGTCGGGGCAGGGACAGCTGCCAAGCCGTCTTCCCCCTGCATTTTCCCCCAGAGCCCCCAGCTCCCCTGAGAGGCCTGACGGTTCCCTCAGGACATTGAGGACCGTGAAGACAAAGCTACTACCTTGATACGAAGCTCTCCCAGCCCACGGTAGCACCACGTGTTCTCTGTAAGTTACGTCTGAAGGTAACACCTTCTGTTTGGACTCAGTGACGGTGTTGGGCACAAAGCAGCTGCCAGGCTCCCTGCACATGCCCGTTTGTGGAGGGCGATGGCGACGAATTTTCCCTGGCAAAGGAGGACTCTGCACCCGGAGCGGTGAGGCCAGGCCCAGGGGCACTGCGCGGGACCAGGGTGTCACTTGGCACCTTTGCTCTCCCCTGAGGTTCAGAACTGCTTTTCCCAGAACTCTCTTCTCTGTAGGGTTCCAGTTGGCAAGATTTGCAAGGTGGGATTCAAGTGCAAGGCTTGGGGCCAGGCCGGGGACAGTCAAACAGGCGCCCTAGGGCCCTGGCTTGCCCCCACCCGGGCAACGAACAGCTCTTGTTTCTGACTGCTGCCCCTGCCACCCATCAGTGGCCCCCAGGCCAGCACCAGGTGCCTCCACAGGGCGGCAGTGTCCCAGGCCTCCTCACGGGCTCTCTCGCCACAGCCCAGGGCCTGAAACCCAAAGAGGCCCAGGGAACGAGCGGCGAGCTGGAGACGGTGCGGGTGGGGTGCAGTGGCCACAGCACAGACAGACAAATCCCAGGCTCCTCACTCACCGGCCTGTAAGAGCTCAGCTGGGTCGCAGCGCTCCATGAAGCCTCTTTTCCCCATCTGAAAAATGCTGGCAATAGTCACTCTCTGCAGGGTGGATATGCGGGCCTGAGGTCGTGTCCTGAAGCACCTGGCTGTGGAAGGCGCCTCCCCACTAAACGACCCACTTCCCAGCGGCCTGCTGTCATATAAACTCATGTTACCCGGTTTCTGGGGCATATGCCCTTTGCAAATGAATGTACATTTAAAAAATAATGAATGAAAATGAAACTTGAACGCAGGAGGCTGAGGCAGGAGAATTGCCTGAACCCAGGAGGCGGAGGTTGCGGTGAGCCGAGATCGCGCCATTGCACTCCAGCCTGGGTAACAAGAGCGAAACTCCGTCTCAAAAAAAAAAAAAAAGAAAAAGAAAATGAAACTTGAACTGCAAGTCTCTACGGCACCCCAAGCCCAGCTCCCGGGAGCCTGGTCCCTTTCAGACAAGCTCACTGAGTTCCTGCAGCTGGCCTGAAGTCTTCTTTACACTTGGGTGGAAGAAATGTCCCAGTTCTTCAGTTTTCTAAGTCAAGCTCATCTGCATCCACATGCCTTCCACACTCCCTTTACAACGGCCGGTTTCTCTTTCCTTCTTTCTTTCTTCCTTCTCTTTCTTTCTTTCCTTCTTCTTTTATTCTTTCCTTCCTTTCTTCCTTCTTTCTTTCTTTCCTTTCTTTTTTTTTTTTTTTTTTTTTTTTGAGTCAGAGTCTCGTGCTCTCACCCAGGCTGGAGTGCAATGGTGAAATCTCAGCTCACGGCAACCTCCACCTCCCAGGTTCAAATGATTCTCCTGCCTCAGCCTCCTGAGTAGCTGGGACTACAGGCACCCACCACCATGCCTGGCTAATTTTGTATTTTTAGTAGAGACGGGGTTTCACCATCCTGGGCAGGCTGATCTCAAACTCCTGACCTCAGGTGATCCACTCACCTCAGCCTCCCAACGTGCTGGGATTACAGGCATGAGCCAACGCATGCGACCCACAAGGGCCAGTTTCTATAGCATTTCTGCAGCACCCTAGATCCCCACCCCTTCTTCAACCCTACAAGAAGTTGCTCATGGCCGTGGTGTTCCAGGACATGGGGCAGGGCTTGGCTCACAGCCCAGGCTGTGACATTGACATTGATGCTGCCCCTTCCTCTGCAAACGTCTGCTATAGGACCTGGTCTTTGTCTTCTGGCCCCTGCTGCATGGAGCCAGCTACTGAGATGTTCCACTCTGCTGGCTGTGCCCAGGGCCACCAAAGACCCCCGTCCAGTCCCCTGACCTCCCCCACCAGCCCAACAAGGCTCTGCCTGCACTGGGGAGCAGCCACAGAACCCCATCTCAGGAACTCACGACCTTCTCGTCTCCTCTCCCAGCCGGCTCTTCACAGCCACCATCTTCCAGGTACCCTGTTACCCTCTCCCCGATCCTGAAAGCACCCTATCCTCCCAGGCCTGCCCCTACCCCAGGAAAAGCCAGACCCACCCTGGGATGGACCAGATCTGGTGACAGCCCCCAAAACACACAAAGGCTGCTACCCTTTCTCACCCCTCGCCCACCTCAGCCCCACCCTAGCGCTCAGGCTTGCATTCCTTTTTCCTGAAAGAGGGTGAGAGATACTGCTTTCATTTCCCTCCATTACAAAACTCAACTATGATCTTAAATCTCTTTTTCAACAATTCACCTTGTAACCTACACGCTCAGGTCCCTGGGCCCCAGCTTCCTGCCCAGGCTCCTGGAATTTTGGAGAAAGAGCTGCTGCCCTGCCAGCTGGCCACCAAGTCCCCGGCCCCCAAAGGTTGACTCAGCTCCCCTCTCAGACGAGACTCACTCTCGTGATTTGTTAACAGCGAGACTCACATGAGTTTGTATTAATCGCTTGGATGAGGGTCATGTCCAAAGTGGAATGGGTGGGAATAAACGCTTCAAAAATCCATTAGGAAGTGAGTCCACAGGTGGCGGAGTGACTGTGTGATTTATCCTTCACCCGGGATGTCATCTATACTTGGTAGGATGACCAGATGATGTATCTTCCAAACAGAGACACTTGTGAGCGAGAATGAGGGGTCGTTAGTAATTATGCCACACAGTGTAAATCAGGCTTTCCCCAGGCACCTTGGACATGCAGTCACCCATTAATTGGGACCTGGGACCCATTTTTTTCCCTCTCATTAGCTCCCGTGAAAGTCTGGGCAAGTTTCATGGTTTCCAATGTAGAAATGAAGAAATTGAAGTTACGAGCAGGGAGGGGATGTGCCCGAGACTGTCCTCCGCGGCCCTTGTGACCCGCCCAGCCCCTCATCACACTGGCTCAGAGCTTACCTGCATGCCAGAGAACCTGCAAGCGGTCCAGCCCTCAGGGCAGTTCCCAGTGGTGGGACCACAAAGGGATTCTGGAATTCTGGAGGCTGAAGATACAGGTAACTTTATGGTCTAGGTGAGGAGAAACCCTGGCCAGAGACAAGGGGTTGGACGTGATGACCCCTAAGGACATCCGAAGCTGTAAACCGAGTGTCCGACCCGACTTGGGGCTGCATGCTGCATTGTGCCTTAATAACCACGAGAGGGAGCCCTCGCACCAACAAAGACACACGCCTTGAAACGTTCTCCCAAAGCCAGAGCCAAGACCCTTTCACTTTTTGTTACCTGTTAAGTTTTAATTATTTTTCATTTTGAAGCAATGTTATACATGCAGGAAAGTTTCAAGTACAGTACAAGTGATTCTCCTCCCCTCCTCAAACCATTAAGAGTAACTTGAAATCACTCCCCAGGTTCACCATTTTTCTTTAAATAAAGTTCTTAGCATTTTATTAACTTTTTTTTTTTTTTTTTTTTTTTTTTTTCAGATGGAGTCTCGTTGCTCACTGCAACCTCTGCCTCCCGGGTTCAAGTGATTCTCCTGCCTCAGCCTCCCAGGTAGCTGGGATTACAGGCACCCACCACCACACCGGGCTACTTTTCGTGTTTTTAGTAGAGACAGGGTTTCACCATGTTGGCCAGGCTGGTCTCGAGTTTCTGACCTCAGGTCATCCACCCGCCTCGGCCTCCCAAAGTGCTGGGATTACAGGCGTGAGCCACGGCGCCTGGTCATCAAATTCTTTAGTGCCTGTTTCTTGTAAAGCAAGTCGTCTTCTAACTAAGCACACTATAGCCACCAAACTCAGCAAACAGACGCTGAAGCATCACTGCCGCGTCATCTCCAGCCGCCTCATTGTTTTGCCACGTTCCCCGTGATGTTCTTTGCAGCAAAGAGTGCAGGTGAGAATCATGCTTCTCTTAGCTGTCAAGTCTCCCCCGTCGGCTTCTGTCTACAGCAGCTCCTGGGCACTTCCTTGACGTTCCGACCACGGTGCTATTGTGGGATGCCCCTCAGTTTAGGGTTCTCGGACGTTTCTCATGAGTAGATTCAGGTCCTGCGTCTGTGGTAGGAATTCTGCAGGCTGTTCTGTGATGCTGTCTCCTTGCTGCACCCCACAGCGGGAGCAGGGTTTCCATCTGTCCCATTCCTGATGACGTCCATTCTGATCACTCGATGAGGGTGGCGTCTGCCAGGCTTCTCCCTGCGACTTATTATTTCGCTTTTTTTTTTTTTTTTTTGAGACGGAGTTTCACTCTTGTTACCCAGGCTGGAGTGCAATGGCGCGATCTTGGCTCACCGTAACCTCCGCCTCTGGGTTCAGGCAGTTCTGCCTCAGCCTCCTGAGTAGCTGGGATTACAGGCACGTGCCACCACGCCCAGCTAATTTTTTGTATTTTTTTTCGTAGAGACGGGGTTTCACCATGTTGACCAGGATGTTCTCAATCTCTTGACCTCGTGATCCACCCGCCTCGGCCTCCCAAAGTGCTGGGATTACAGGCTTGAGCCACCGCACCCGGCTTATTTCACTCTTTTTGATTGGTATGTATTTTTGTGGGAGGCCCTTTGATACCATGTAACTATCCTGATTCAATGTATTGCTTTATTTATTCGTGTGACTATGGACTCATGGTTTATTTGACTCAGTGGATTATAGCCTGTTATTGACATTATGTATTTTGGTGCTACCAGTGGGAGTCCCTTTGGGGTGGTGCCTGTGCCCTTTTGACATGTCCCCATGATCCTGTGAGCACTTCCTTGCTTTCTGGCACCACATGATGCTCCACACTCATCTTGCACTTTCTCTGCCCCAGTTCTGAATCAGCCATTTCTCCAGGAAGTCCTGATCTACAAGGACTTCCAACACCTGCAAGGACTAAATTTAATCCCCAATGCAGTGGTGTTGAGAGGCGAGACCTCTGAGGGGTGATTAGGTCATGTGGGCTCTACCCTTATGAATGGATGAACGCTACTGTCATGGGAGTGGGCTCATTAGCATGGGAGCAGGTTCCTCATGCAACAAGCAGTGACATTGGAAAGTCACTGCTCCCAGGTCCTCTCGGTGGTTAGAGCTGTGAAATATACATTTATTTCACACCTACGTTTATTTCCCTCTATCTCTATCATCTATCTATCTATCTATCTCTATCTAACCATGAGTTAAACTCAACACTTTCAATTCCAATTGACACCACAGTTCAATCCAGCCATCTCCCTTTCCATATTTGTAACTCCCCTTTTCTGATCGTGAGGACCTCAGCTCCTGTTAATCTTTAGTATCTTTACTTTAAAAATCAATCCTCCTATATATAATCAATTTCCCATCTCTACCACCTCCTCCTCCCTCTGAGGATGCCCTCCTTGCCCCACTCAGGCTTTGGCACTCCCCGATGGGTCACTACCGCCTGTTCCCTCTGCAGGGATGCTGTCTTCACCTGCTCACCCCTCCAAGCAGGTTACCCCTCCCTTATGGTCTTCAGCATGCTGTGGGGGCTGCCAGTCCCCACGTGGGCACTCTCCTCACATTGCACAGGCTTCCACTACTGTCTCCAGGCGCTATGGTTTGCATGTGTCCTCCAAATTTCAGGTGTTGGAAATTTAATCCCCAATGCAGTAGTGTTGAGAGGTGAGACCTTTGAGAGGTGATTAGGCCATGTGGGCTCTACCCTTATGAATGGATGAACGCTGCTGTCATGGGAGTGGGCTCATTAGCATGGGAGCAGGTTCCTCATGCAAGGATGAGTTCAGCCTCATTCCCTTTCATGCAGGAGCACTCTCTTTCCCATGTGATGCCCTGTGTCACATTGTGACGCAGCCAGAAGGCCCTCACCAGATGTGGCACCGTGATCTTGGACCTCCCAGCCTCTAGGACCACGAGTCAAATGCCTTTCTGTTCATTACAAATTACACAGTCTCGGATATTCTGTTACAGCGGCATGAAATGGACCAAGACAGGTAATTGGCACCAGGAAGTGGGGCTGTTGCTATAACAGATAAGTGAATATGTGGATACTTTCACTCCAGCTTTGAAACTGGATAATGGGTAGAGGCTGGAAGAATTTGGAGAAGCAGCTAGAAAAGCCCAGATTGCCATGAATAGAGCATTAAGGGTGATTTTGGTGAGGGCTCAGAAGAAGACATGTAAAGGAACATCTTAGAGATGACTGAAGTGGTTGTGATCAGAACATTTGTAGAAATAGGCATCGTAAAGGTCATGCTGATGAGGTCTCAGATGGAACTGAGGAACGAGGTGTTAGGAACTGCAGCGAGGCCATCCTTGTGGTACGGTCCTTGCCTTGGGCCTTTGTGGAAGGCAGAACTTGAGTGTGATGATCTAGGATATCCTGCAGAAGAAGGATATCCTGCAAAGTGTTCAAGGTGGTGAATGGCTTCTTTTGGCTGCTTATGGTAAGAGAGAAATTATTTGAAGACCTAATTTATAATTAAAAGAGAAGCAGAATGGAAAGATGTGGAACACCCTCAGCCTGGCCATGTAAGGAAGAGAAAAAATGTTTGTGAGGGAATGCTAAGAACGTGGCTAAGCAACTGTTCCCTAAAGAGATTAATGTGGAAAGAGGGAAGTCAGGTTCTATTCATCAAGACAACGGGAGAGTGACTCTGAAAGCATTTCTGAGATCTTCAAGGAAAGCTCAGTCCTAGAAGGCAAAGGATCCAGAGAGGTGCCTGCGGGACCTCTGTGCTTGCTGCCCAGGGCTGTCTCCGGACTCTGCTCCTTGTATTCTGGTGCAGTGCCCCTTGGCTGCCCCAGCAATGACAACTAGGCCCAGTGGCAGCTTATGCTGCCTCTCTGAAGGGTACAGTAAGCCGTGGATGCAACCATCATGCTGACTCTGCAGATGTAGGGAGTGCTTGAGCTGTGGGGCCCTGGCGGCCTCCATCTAGATTTCAGAAGAAGTCATGTGATAGCCCGAGGGCTCAGACAGAAACCTGCCTCGGCGGCAGAGCTGCCACAGAAAGTCCCACTAGTGCAGTGCCTACTGGAGCATGAGGGTGGAGCCACTCCTGAGACCCAGAATGGTAGAGCTACCAGTGTGTAGCACGTTCCCAGCAGGGCTGCAGGCAAGAGACTCCACTCCAAAGAGCCGCGTCGTAGGCTGAGCCCAGCAGGACGTAAGAGTGGGGCTGCTAGGGCCGGGCGCGGTAGCTCAAGCCTGTAATCCCAGCACTTTGGGAGGCTGAGGCGGGTGGATCATGAGGTCAAGAGATCGAGACCATCCTGGTCAACATGGTGAAACCCCATCTCTACTAAAAATACAAAAATTAGCTGGGCATGGTGGCGCGTGCCTGTAATCCCAGCTACTCAGGAGGCTGAGGCAGGAGAATTGCCTGAACCCAGGAGGCGGAGGTTGCGGTGAGCCGAGATCGCGCCATTGCACTCCAGCCGGGGTAACAAGAGCGAAACTCCGTCTCAAAAAAAAAAAAAGAAAAGAAAAGAAAAAGAAAAGAATGGGGCTGCCCAAGGCCTTGGGGGCCTAGCACCACTCCGGTATGCTCAGAAGGTGGGACATGGAGTCAAAGATTATTTTCCACTTTCAGATTTAGCATTCACCCTGGTGGGTTGTGGACTTACTCGGAGCCAGTTGCCTCTCTTTCCTTGCCTATTTCTCACTTTTGGGATGGGAAGGTCTATCCTGTGTCTGTCCTACCATCGTATTTTGGAAACATATCACTTGTCTAATTTCATTGGCTCACAGCTGGAGAAGAACTTGTTTCAGGATTCATCAAGCCTTGAGTCTCACCCATATCTGATTTAGATAAGACGCTGGACTTTGGGCACTGTTGTGAGGGAATGGATTTTATATGTGAAGACATGAATTTTGGAGGGCAGGAGCAGAATTCTATGATTTGAATGTGTCCCCCAAATTTCCAACTGTTGGAAAGTTAATCTTCAATGCAACACTGTTAAGAGGTGAGAACTTTAAGACGCGATGAGGCCGTGAGGCCTCTGTTGTCACGCATGGATTAATGTTGTTATCATGGGATTGGGTTTATTATCAAAAGAATGGTATCCTCATCAAAAAACGAGCTTAGCCCCCTTCCTTCTCTTTCTGGAGTGCTCTCTCACTCACGTGCTCCCTTTCACCATGTTGTATCGAGGCAAGAAGCCCCCTGCCAGATGTATACCCTTGATTTTAGATCTCCCAGCCTCCAGAACCATAAGTCAAATACATTTTTATTCATTACAGATTACCCAGTCTCAGGTATTCTGTTATAGCAAGAAAACATGGACTAAGACACTGGACCACCCCCGAGCCCCCCCTCGAAGAGCATGCCTGTGTTACGCTGTTCCACCTAATGGTTTTTGAACAACTGAGAGGAAGAGGGGAAGGTGAAAAGGAAGAGCTCTTTTTACAATTTTTTTCATAGGATCCTGTTCTTGTTTCATGATTATCATCTCATCTGTTAAATTAAGTGTACCCTCAAGGCATCCTCTTACGTATTTTAAGTTTGACCTACAGATTTCTCTGTACAAAGTAAACGGCAGCCTAATTGGATGTGTTAACAGACTGTAACCTACTCTTGTGCCAATCACCAAGTTTTGGCCGATCAAAGATGGCCGGCTGTTCAAACCATGTCTAAATAAGGCAAATGCCAAGCTCTAGCCAATCCAGTTGTTTCTGTGCCTCACTTCCATTTTCGGTACCTCACTTTCTTTTTTCCATCCACAAGTCCTCTTTGACCAAAAGACGATGCTGGAGCCTCTCTAAACCTATTCTGGTTCCAGGGCTGCCTGATTCATGAATCATTCCTTGCTCAATGGAACTCTGTTAAGTGTAATTTGTTGAAGGTTTTTCTCTGAACACATCTCATGTATTTCTAGAGTTATGACAAGTTTTCCTTGTTTATTTTGCAATTTCTTCCCTTGCAGAGTCTTAGTCCTCCAAATTGCTTTTTCGTTTGTTTGGGAGATGCATAGAGATCTTTCTTGTTAGAGGCTCTCTTCAGCTGCCTGCAGCTCTCTGGCTGCAGGCTCATGTGTGATGATGAGGAATGAGCCAGCTAGCTGGAAGAGGGCTGTCAACCACAGTGTACCCATAAGAAGGTCTGCCAGGTCACTCAGTTGGGGAGCTCCTAATGTCAGCATCCCCCTCTTTTTGAGGTGCTCAGATTCTTCAGGAAGAACTATCCCAGTCTCCTGCCTGAAAGGGGAAGCCTGGCTGGCAGGGCTCGGGTGGTGAATAGGGGTGGAAGGCTAGAACGGAGGTGGTGTCCTCACCAACACGATAACCTCACTTAATTCTCTAGCAGGTGATATGGGACCTACGCCTTCAACTTTTGCTGGTACCCATCTGTCAAGAGACTCTCCTATATTACCCCTTCTAGAAAATAACCCTCCAATCTTTGCGGGGAATGAGAGATCTAGCCATAGACATCAATTCATTTAGAGGGAGAGAGAGAATCTGAGGTCTGTCTTTTTCTTAAACATACTTTCAATCAGTTCCCTGATTTAGCCCCTCTTCAATTCCACTTCCAGAGGCATCTGGAGCCTCCAGTTTCTGAGCCTTCTAAAAATTCTGAACGTAAGCCCGGTTGACTCTTGCTTTTCCGACTACCGGGTAAGTATTCAATGTTCTGGGGTTTCATTTACAGTGGCCCATCTGCTTTCCATCTTCCAATAGTTTGTTGCTGCTGTGTCTTCTCTCTTCCCAATCTTTACAGATAGATAGATGGATACATATACACATACATACATTTTAAGCCACTATTTACTGTTTTTCTGGTGAGTTGTGAGAGGCAGCAAAAGTAGATGTGGTTGTCTAATCATCTTCTTCTGTAGATGTCTAATCATCAGCCCCAAGGACAGACTGACTCTTTACAATTTTTTTCTTTTATTTTTCCTTGACACATAATAACTGTACCTATGTATGGGATACAGAATGCTATTTCGACACATATATACAATGTATAATGATCAAATCAGAGTCATTAGCAGACCAGCATTTTGAACAGTTGGTCTTTCTTTGTGTTGTGAACATTCAAAATCCTCTCTTCTAGCTCTTTGAAAATCTACCTAAATTATTGTTACCTGCATTCACCCGAAAGTGCTGCAGAACCCTAGGACGTATTCCTGTCTAGTAGCTGTAACTTTGTATCCATTAACCGACTCTCCCTAACTTCCCCTCTCCCCTACTCTTCCCAGCTGCTAGTAACCACAGTTCTGATCCCGACTTCTACCTGTTCATTTTTAAACTCCCACACATGCATGAGAACATGAAGTATCTATTTTTCCATGCGTGACTTATTTCACGTAGTGTAATGTCCTCCATGTTGCTGCAACTGACAGGATTCCACCCCTTTGTAATCCAATATGTTCCATTGTGTGAGCTGCATTTTTCCATTTATCTGTCTATGGACATTAAGGTTGAGCCCACGTCTTCACTATTGTGAAAAGTGCTGCAAGCCAGTCAACTCGAGGGTGCCGCTATCTCTTCAATACACTGATTTCTTTTCCTTTGGATAAAAAAAATACCCATTAGTGAGATTGCTGGATCATATGGTAGATCTATTTGTAGGTTTTTGAGGAAGCTCCACACTGTTCCCCATTGTGGCTATCCTAATTTCCATTCCCACCAGCAGTGGGTAAGAGTTCCCCCTTTCTCCACATGCTTGCCAGTATTCATTAGTTTTTGTCTTTGGTTAGCATGATAGCCATTCTAACTTGGTAAGGTAGTAACTCATGGTGGTTTTGATTTGCATTTCCCTGAGGACTAGTGGTGCTGAGCGTATTTTTATATACTTCTTGGATATTTGTATGTCTTCTTTTGAGAAATATCTGTGCAGACTCTCTTATTTTTTTCTTTTTTTTTTTTTTTTTGAGACAGTCTTGCTCTGTTGCCCAGGCTGGGGTGCAGTGTGCAGTGGCGGGATCTTGACTCACTGCAACCTCTGCCTCCCAGGTTCAAGCAATTCTCCTGCCTCAGCCTCCCAAGTAGGTGAGACTACAGGTGCGTGTCACCACATCCAGCTAATTTTTTTTTTGTATTTTTAGTAGAGATGGGGTTTCACCGTGTTAGCCAGGATGGTCTCGATCTCCTGACCTTGTGATCCACCCACCTCAGCCTCCCAAAGTGCTGGGATTACAGGCATCAGCCTGGCCTGATTATTTTAAAATCAGACTGTTTTTTGCCATTGTGTTGTTTGAGTACCTTGTATATTGTATATTTGGTATACGAGTCCCTTATTGGATGAATCGTTTGCAAGTGTTTTCTCTCATTCTACAGGTTGTCTCTTCACTTTGGATGATTTCCTCTCCGTTAACCAACTTCTCCCCTCTTCCCTACTCATCCCAGCCTCTAGCAACCACAGTTCCACTCTCTACTTCTATCAGCTCGTTTTTTTTTTTTTTTTTTTTTTTTGAGACGGAGTTTCACCCTTGTTACCCAGGCTGGAGTGCAATGGCGCGATCTCGGCTCACCGCAACCTCCGCCTCCTGGGCTCAGGCAATTCTCCTGCCTCAGCCTCCTGAGTAGCTGGGATTACAGGCACGCGCCACCACGCCCAGCTAGTGTTTTTGTATTTTTAGTAGAGACGGGGTTTCACCATGTTGACCAGGATGGTCTCGATCTCTCGACCTCGTGATCCACCCGCCTCGGCCTCCCAAAGTGCTGGGATTACAGGCTTGAGCCACCGTGCCCGGCCTATCAGCTCGTTTTTAACTCCCACATATGAATGAGAACATGCAGTACTTATTTTTCCAGGCATGACTTATTTCACTAATGTCATGTCCTCCAGGTTAATCCATGTTGGTTTGGATTTGGATGAGATATGACCTCACCAAGTTAGAATGGCCAGCACGCTAACAAAAGACAAAAAACAATGAATCCTGGCAAGGATGTGGAGAAGAGGGAACTCTTACCCACTGTCGGGGGGAATGGAAATTAGCACAACCGCAATGGGGAACAGTGTGGAGCTTCCTCAAAAACTTACCAATAGAACTGCCGCAGGCTAATCCACGTTTTCTGTTGTCACTTTTGTTTCTGTTGCCTGTGCTTTTGAAGTCTTACTCATACAATCTTCGCCTCAACCAATGTCCTAAAGCATTTCTCCTATGTTTCGTTCTAATAGTTTTGTAGCTGCGGGTCTTACATCTAAGTCTTTAATCCATTTCGATTTGATTTTTGTATATGGTAAGAGATAGGAGTCTCGTGTCTTTCTCCTGCACGTGGCTATCCGGTTTTCGCAGCACCATGTATCGAAGAGGGTGTTGTCTCCCCATGCGTGTTCTTGCTGCCTTTCAGACTGACTTTTTGATTGCCATGTGTGTTCATCCCAGCTCCTCAGCTGGGTGGTGAGGCTTTGGCCGGACATCTGAGAAAATGGGTACCTCTTTGTTGATCAGAGGTGTCCTTTCCACAGACGATTTGGCCAAGCAGGGATTTGTGACACTGTCATTTAAACATTCCTTTAACATGCCACAAATTAAGGTGTCCCCAGCCCAGGCAGGACATCCTTTTTTTTTTTTTTTTTTTTTTTTTTTTTAATGGAATTTTGCTCTTGTCCTGGCTGGAGTGCAATGGTGCGATCTCCACTCACTGCAACCTCTGCCTCCTGGGTTCAAGCAATTCCCCTGCCTCACCCTCCCGAGTAGCTGGGATTACAGGCACCCACCACCATGCCCAGCTGATTTTGTATTTTTAGTAGAGTCAGGGTTTCTCCATGTTGATCAGGCTGACCTTGAACTCCTGACCTTAGGTCATCCACCCGCCTTGGCCTCCTAAAGTGCTGGGATTACAGATGCGAGCCACCGTGCTTGGCCAGAACTTCCATCTTAAAGGCCCACTGACCTCGTCCTGTCCCTGGAAACCCTGTAACCATCTCCAGGCTGCTCCTGAGCCCTGGGCAGCCTTTTTCAGGGTCAGAATGTGGCCTGGGTGTCTCCACAGTGCCCTTTCCCACCTGCGATTGCATCTTGACCTCTCTCCTCCTTCTGGTGTCGTCACAGGCTGAGCACAGGTGCCTGAAATTAGGCTCAGCTTCAGTGTTAACTGGCAGTTTAACTCTGGGCCTCAATTTCCTCATCTGTAAAATGAGGATCATACACACACTTGCCCAGTGTACCCCACAGGAGCCCTGTGAGACTCAAATATGAAAATGGGTTTGACAGGCCTTTTAAAACATGGCAGTTCTCTGAGAATGCAAGTTTATTTCAGAGAGTTAAATCTTACCCTTCCCATGGAGCTAGGCAGAGCAGATCATTTTATCCCCATTTCAGAGATAAAGAAACAGAGGCACAGAGGTTAGGTGACTTGCTCAGGGTTCCACAATTGGTGTGGACGGCAGAGTTGAGCTTATGATCTGGGTGCTGTGAGTCTGATTCTAGTCTCTGCTTCACCAAGTCATTTCCCTACAAAAACCCCCATGGCAAGAAAATCCCTGGTCAGGAGCGGTGGCTCATGCCTGTAATCCCAGCACTTCAGGAGGCTGAGGCAGGTGGATCACAAAGTCAGGAGTTCAAGACCAGCCTGACTAAGATGGTGAAACCCCGTCTCTACTAAAAATACAAAAATTAGCCAGGTATGGTGGCAGGTGCCTGTAATCCCAGCTACTTAGGAGGCCGAGGCAGGAGAATTGCTTGAACCTGGCAGCAGAGGTTGCAGTGAGCCGAGACTGGGCCATTGCACTCCAGCCTGGGCAACAGAGTGAGACTCCATCTCAAAAGAAAAGAAAAGAAAATCTCTGTAGATCCGGTCCCACTGGAAAGGACTTCTTCAGCCCTCAGGATCCACTGTTCTGGAAGCAGGCATGCAGGTAAGCAGACACGACCCACAGGTAGAGCCAGGAGGCCTTGCCTGTGATTAACCTGATACCGTGGTGTTCAGGGGCAGAGTGAAGGCCATGGTGGGTTGAAGGCTGGAGTCTAACACGATGGGGCAGAAACAGTTCACTGGCTGCACCTTGTGGCAGCGTCAGGCTCTTTCTGATCACGAAAGTGGCCGTGCCCTCAATTCCATGAGCCGAGGAGCTGGGTGACTCACAGACCTCGGTGTGCGGTTGTTGAATATGTCAGGCCTCCATCTGCTCCCCAGCCTCAGCCCCTGTGCAGCCACCTGTACTACACCTTCCTTAGTCAACAAGCAAGTCAATATGCCGGGGACATTTGGTGGGTAAAAGCTGCTGAGGATGTTGGGGGGGCTGTGTGTTTTTCCTGGCGCCGGGATCAGGGTGACTAACGCAGGCATGCGTAATCATGGAACAACCCCTCCTACTTAGGCAGCTTGATAGTCTTCAAACAGTTTTGCACACATGATCTTGTTGATCTCTGCAAGTATTTTATAAGCTGGGGAAAACAGAAATATTCACCCTGGGGCACAGAGAGGCTTACCAGGGCAGAGACCACAAACGGGCAGAGCTCAAACCATTCCTCCGTTCCTTTGCTAGTGGCAGACATCATTCATCAGTTACGCCACTCTTTCCAGTTCATCTGGGATTCGGCCTCAGAATATCTCATTACAGCCCTTCAGGCAGCCACTACCAATCGGTTAGGGATTGCCATCCTAGGTGTAGTAGGCGTCAACTACTTAACTAGCTGGGTGACCTTGGGCGATGCTTACCGGGCTTCCCAACAGAAAAACCGGAAGATGGACTAGAGGTCCTGTGTTTCTGTGGCATGGTCTGTTGACAAGTCCTGTGTCATCCTTCTCTGCTCCTTTCCACACAGCGGTGGCTCAGTATCTCGCCTGTTGCATGGGACCGCTTGGTGGTCTCCTTTCCGGGCTGCAGGACATTGTGGAAACTGTTGGCTGTTTGCCCTTCCTCAGATTGTCTGCTCAAGACCTTCCATGGGGAGGGGAACATCACACACTGAGGCCTTTCGGGGGGTGAGGGGTAAAGGGAGGGAGAGTATTAAGACATAATACTAATGCATAAGAGGCTTAAAGCCTAGATGACAGGTTGATGGGTGCAGCACATCACCATGGCACATGCATACCTGTGTAACAAACCTGCACATTCTGCACGTGTCCTAGAACTTCAAGTAAAAAATATTTTTTTTTTAAAAAAAGGACTCTGGCCGGGCGTGCTGGCTCAAGCCTGTAATCCCAGCACTTTGGGAGGCCGAGGCGGGCGGATCATGAGGTCAAGAGATCGAGACCATCCTGGTCAACATGGTAAAACCCCGTCTCTACTAAAAAATACAGAAAATTAGCTGGGCATGGTGGCACGTGCCTGTAATCCCAGCTACTCAGGAGGCTGAGGCAGGAGAATTGCCTGAACCCAGGAGGCGGAGGTTGCGGTGAGCCGAGATCGCGCCATTGCACTCCAGCCTGGGTAACAAGAGCGAAACTCCGTCTCAGAAGAAAAAAAAAGGCCTTCCCAAGAGAGTCCCACTGCAGAGTGGCCGCGCTCTGGCCCTTCTCATCTTCAAACTCCATGCCAAGACTCCTCTTTACCCATCTCGGCTTTCAGCCAAAGGGTACATTTGAGTGTGTGGCCTACACTGTCCGCATCCCACCCCCGGGCCTTTGCCCATGCTGTTTCTGTGCCTGGGGTGGGGGTGGGGGGCTGCCCTTACCGCCGTTCCTCATATCTGCTTCTCAAAAACTCTGTATTAGTCATCTTAGCAAATGCTCCCACCTGCTTCACAACTTCATGAATTCACAACAGGGAGTGCCCACTCCCTCCTCTAAAATATCAGTGCTTTTTTCCTCTTTCCACATGCCTGTCCCTGCCCCTCCCTCAACCTTCCAGCTTACTCACCTAGGAAATGCCAGGTGACTCACAGCCAGCACGCCAGGCAACAAACAAGACACTCACCTTGCTTTCCAATAGAAGTCATGCTGAAGGCATTTCCCGAGACCTACTATGCGCAAGACACCGGGGTGCTGGTGGGGCATCTGGCTGGGGCTCTTGCCAGCCACTGGAGTTCTTTCTCCCTGGGGAGGGGTGCAGCCATCGGTGGGGGCCTTCGGTTCTGAAGGGGGCTGGCCTTTGCAGAGTCGGCACCGGTGATGGGTGTGAGGAGAGGGAAGGAAGAGAAAGACTGGGGCCAGTGAGGGAACACAGCTCCTTTCTTCTCTCTAGAAAGCCCACACCTTCCTCCTCTCCAGGAACCCTCACTCACCATGCACCCTTATGGAGAACTTGCTGGAGATAGCGGGGACCCAGACCCTGCCTTAACCATAGAAGCAAAAGTGACAGACACTCACAGGCCTTAGTGCCTGTGCTCAGGCTCTCCCTATTTTTTGGGCTATACTTCCACTGACTCTCCTCAATCCCCTCTACGTCCTTCCAGCTCCGTGCCACCTCCTCCGGGAAGGCTTCCCTGACCACCCCACCTGGAAATGGTCTGTGCGTGTGGACTCCCTTAGCCTTTTTACTGAGCCTCTGGTAGAGTATTCACCCAGTCCCACCTCCCTGTGGTCAGTTATGTTCAAGCGACACTGCCACCACCTTGTTTCATAAGGTCTTTGAGGCTGAGGTCTGTTTCTGAGCCTCCCTGACTCCCCTGGGCCTAGACATGCTGACACATTGGGCACCCAGAAAGATCCGTCGTGCAGAATGAGCAGCGAGGACAGGCTGTGAAGCAGAGGCTCTGGAGGACGTCACGGCGCCCTTTCCGGAGGCTGTCTAACCCTTGCCCTGCCTTCCAGGGGAAGGGGCCTGGAAAAGCCAGCTGGGCCTCAGAGAGCAGGAGAAGAAGATTTTGGCACCCTCCCCTCCCCTGCTTCTCCTGGCCCAGTATCTTCATGCTGAATTCAAGGGAGTGATCATGAAAGGCAGAGCCTCCTTCACTTATTTCTAGGGCCAAAGCCAGGTGTCTGGGCTTCCCCTCATGCCTGCTCTCACACCTGCAGCAACAACGGGCCTCAGCTATTTCACCGGGAGTAGGGAGGACCCATGAAGATGCCAGCTAACTCAGAAGGGCTATGTGGCAGCCCTGGGCTAAATCCTAGCTGTCCACTCATCAGCTGGTGACTGTGGGCAAGGGGCTTAGTCTCTGTGACCCTCTACTTCCTTTATTTTTACTTTTATTTTTTGAGACAGGGTTTTGCTCTGTCACCCAGGCTGGAGTGCAGTGACTCCATTTCCCTCCTTTAAAATGGAGCCAATAATCACAAGAAGACAGCCGGGCGCAGTGGTTCACGCCTATAATCCCAGCACTTTGGGAGTCCCAGGTGGGTGGATCACCTGAGGTCAAGAGTTCAAGACCAGCCTGGCCAACATGGTGAAACCCTGTCTCTACTAAAAATACAAAAAAATTAGCCGGGCATGGTGCTGTGTGCCTGTAATCCCAGCTACTTGGTGTGGGGCCGAGGTAGGAGAAGCGCTTGAACCTGGGAGGTGGAGGTTGCAGTGAGACGAGATCACGCCCCTGCACTCCAGTTTGGCAACAGAGAGAGACTCCGTCCCAAAAAAATAAAATAAAATAAATAATCGTAAGAAGACAAACACTGTGGGATTCCACCCACATGAGGTTCCCAGAGTAGTACATTTGTAGAGACAGAAAGTAGAATAATTACTGGGGTGGGGGTGGGTGGGGAGGGGAGCGGAGGAGAGGGTGGGGAGTTGGTGTTTAGTGGGCGCTGACTTTCAGTTCACGATGATGAAAAGTTCTGCAGATGGATGGTGTTGATGGTTGCACAGCAATGCAAATGCTCTTTCTACTGAACTGTACACTTAGAAATGGCTGTGAGGGAGATCGGGCGCGGTGGCTCATGCCTGTAATCCCAGCACTTTGGGAGGCCGAGGCGGGTGGATCATGAGGTCAAGAGATCGAGACCATCCTGGTCAACACAGTGAAACCCCATCTCTACTAAAATACAAAAATTAGCCGGGCATGGTGGCGCGTGCCTGTAGTCCCAGCTACTTGGGAGGCTGAGGCAGGAGAATTGCTTGAACCCAGGAGGCGGAGGTTGCAGCAAGCCGAGATCACGCCATTGCACTCCAGCCTGGGTAACAAGAGCGAAACTCCGTCTCAAAAAAAAGAAAAAAAAAAAAAAAGAAATGGCTATGAGGGTACATTTTTGGTTATGTGTATTTTATCCCAATTAAACATTTTCAAAAATCTTTTAAAAATTGGAGCCAGTGAGAGCACTAATCTTTACCTCCTGGGGTTGTGGTGGGAATCAATGAGCAGATCCCTCAATCGCTGGGTCCAGTGTCTGGAATGGAAAGGACACTTCGTAAGTCCTGTTCCCTGCTTCCCAGTCCCTTCTCCTGGGCCAGGAAGCCAGGGTCCCTGTGGCTGAGGCCACAGTGTGTGTCAGAGGCAGTGGCCCGGCAGTGGCCTGACTGTTCACTGTGGAGGTAGTGAGCTCCCTGACAGAGGCAGCGTGCGAGTGGCAGAGGCCAGGCAAGCACTCAAGGCTGTGGGTGTGGGCCCTGAGCTCCCTTCTCACCTGAGGATTCAAGCGGTTTCTCAGCTCGACCTGTCTTACCCTACCCCGTTCCCATCTTCAGTGGCTGCACTAAGGTGTCCTGGCCATTCTGTCCTCTGCCAACCAGACCGCATCTGGGAGCACCCGCTGCTCGTCTCCCTGGGCCAGACAGGCGGTAGGGCCACGCCCAGCCTCCGGGAGCCTATGGCAGGTGGAGGTGAGCGAGGGCGGGAAGTGGCAGAAGCAGTCAAGACAGGTGGCACCTCCTAGGTCCTGGGTTGGGGACAGAGCAGGGACAGGAGGAGCAAGGTGAAAAGACGGGCAAAGACTGCAGGGCAGACAGGCATGGGCTCCATCCAGCCCCCCGGCTCTGAGCTGGTCTCCTCCTATGGAAAGGGGCCTGATCATAGCGCCTTTTCCAGGGGCTGTGACAGTAGACGACAATGCAGAAAGCGCTCAGAGCACAGCTAACCCTCAGCAAGCGGTGATCAAATGTCGATTGCTAGTTTTTGAGTGTTGAGTGGTGTGTGCGTGTGTGTGAGAGAGAGAGAGAGAGAGAGAGAGAGAGAGAGAGAGAGAGAGATTTGTTTTTGAGAGAGAGAGTCAGATAGAAAAGCCCAGTCCTCACCGTAGGGAGCTGGCATCCCTCCTGGGGCAGGATGTCTTCCAAACTCCCCTCCCCACCACTCAGCCACCACCACCATCCCCTCCCTTCTTCAGAGCAGGGTCAAGAAGCCCAGAGGCCCAGATCCCCAGAACTTGTGCGAGTCCCTAAAGAAGTTCCCCTCCTTCAAGAGTCCTCCTTCTCTGCCTGTTCTCAGTCCAAGAAGACCCCCCTCCCTGCCCATTCGCCATAGAGGGTCTTTGGCTCTGCTGGCCTGCCAGATGTAAATGGAAAGCTCGCTCCATTTTCTTTGTCCCAGGGGAATTTACTCAACCACAGAAAGCTCTCAGTCAAGGGGAAACCTCTGCTGGTTGTCAGAAAGCAATTCGGAAGTGACAAATCCCAGGAGTAGTATTGGAAACCCACCCCAGGACAGCCCCCAGCAGGTGACAGTGGAGAGTACCATGGTAATCAATTCTCTGACTTTCCACGTGCACCCCCTGGTTCCCAGTGGGAAGCCAGGAGGATATGAGTTAGGCGGGGCTAAGGTTCAAATGAGACAGAAAGCCACGACCAGCACCTGCGGTTCCCCACTTGCCTGGTGACAATGACCATCACAATGACTGTACAGTAACATCAACAATAATAAGAAAGTTTATAGCTTTCACCCACTTTTGGACTAGATTGTTTGTCTTCTTGTTAAAGAGTTGTAAGATTTCATTGTAAATTCTGAATAAAAGTACTTTCCCAGGTATGTTTCACCAAAAAAGACCTAACACATTGTGTACTTGCTGTGGATTGCAGTCCTGTTCTCAGTGCTTTGCCATCAGTTCGCTCACTCAGTCTTTACCATGACCAATGAAAGAGACACTATTATTACTCCCATTTTACAGCGGAGGAACCTGAGGCTCAGAGGAGGGAAACCCAAGCCACAGAGCTGGCACGTGGAGAGTGAGATTCCAGAACCCCCCTCACAGCCCCTTGAAAGGCAGCTGTCACAGGCACAGTGGATAAAGGAAACAAACCCCTGCCTCGGACACCTGTGGGGGTCAGATGAACCCGTGTGTACAATGGTACTAAGTAAACTGTGAATGTGAGTTCGGAATCAAATAACAGGCTCCCTCCCTAGAGGGCTCCCCCAAACCAAACACGTAACCCACCTTCTTCTTCAAGAACAGTCAGCAAGGTCAAACCTTCTCAGAGGAGGCAAAGAAAGGAGTGGGCTGAGTCGGAACCAGGCTGGACTCATTAAAACCTGTTAGCATTGCTTTGATCTGAACAGAACTGGTTTGATTCAGTTAGATCTAGCCAGAACCACTTAGAACCAGTCAGAGTTTGTTTTAAAAGGTCCAAACTGGGCCAGGTGCAGTGGCCTACACCTGTAATCCCAGCACTTTGGGAGGTCAGGGTGGGTGGATCAACTGAAGTCAGGAGTTCAAGACCAGCCTGACCGACATGGAGAATCTCTACTAAAAAAAATACAAAATTAGCTGGGCGTGGTGGCACATGCCTATAATTCCAGCTATGTGGAAGGCTGAGGCAGGAGAATCGCTTGAACCTGGAGGTTGCAGTGAGCCAAGGTCTCACCATTGCACTCCAGCCTGGGGGACAAGAGCGAAACTCTGTTTCACAAAAAACAAAGGTTTAAATTGATGTGATCCAGTCATATCAGGTTAGAACCAGTTTACATCCTGAGCTGATCGACGTTGGAATTGGCTTCAGCTGGTTAGAAGCAGGTTGAGCCCATCGTGACCAGCTGGGAGCAGCCACTGGCTCTGGTTTTACACCAGCTCGCTTCAGTAACGCATTCAAAGCTGGGCTGCGGTGGGCTGAGATGTGAGTAGGAAGAGGGCAGTGGCTTTGGAGGGTCAGGGAGTTCCAGCCAGGCTTGGCTCTGCCTGGGGAGGCCTTGGATGCCGGGCTGAAGTGCACATGATGTCCTGTCTGTATTCAAGCCATGCACGACCCTGTGGAGTGCTGCACGGGCCACATGCTGTCAATCAGTTCCCCTCTCAGCCAGTGATGAATGGGAGGGAAGCTTTCATCACTCACTCTGGGTAAGGTATTGCATATGGAAGCACATCTTTGATTTTATTTTATTTTATTTTATTTTATTTTATTTTATTTATTTATTTTTTTTGAGACGGAGTTTCGCTCTTGTTACCCAGGCTGGAGTGCAATGGCGCGATCTCGGCTCACCGCAACCTCCGCCTCCTGGGTTCAGGCAATTCTCCTGCCTCAGCCTCCTGAGTAGCTGGGATTACAGGCACGTGCCACCATGCCCAGCTCATTTTTTGTATTTTTAGTAGAGACGGGGTTTCACCATGTTGACCAGGTTGGTCTCGATCTCTCGATCTTGTGATCCACCCACCTCGGCCTCCCAAAGTGCTGGGATTACAGGCTTGAGCCACCGCGCCCGGCCACATCTTTGATTTTATGAGTTCTTGCTGGAGCATGAAATTTCTTGGAGGAGGTTCCCTGAGGAATGTTCACTCCCTGTTCCCTGTCCCTTCTCCCCTCACAGATCCCACTCCCCACTTCCTCCCGGCCCATTCCTCCTCCCACTCAACTTTGTCTCTCTAGGAGCCTCTGCGGCACCTCCCCAGGCCAAAGGGCTCGCCAGGGCTTGGAGGAAGGGCTGGGGAGGCGGCGTTCGCTGCCACCTTCTGCTTAGGAGAGCAGGGGCTGATGGTGCTTCGTAGACAACAGGTGTGAGGGAGGCGGGAGGAATGGCACAGAGCAGAGATGGACTCGTTGCTGTCCTGGACCAGATAGTCCAGGCCAACCTACTGAGGGCAGGGAACTGAGGCGCGGAGAGGGGCCAGGCCACCCGAGGGACTTCCTGCAGTAGCTGCTCTACAAAGCCATGGTGGCTCCAGATATGAGCCCAGTTAGAAATCCAGACAGTTAGAAATTCTAGAGGAGATCCTTTGAAATGCTCATAGGTTGGACCCTCATTTTTCCCAGCACCTCTGAGTGGGAGGGACTTGCCAGGCTACACAACCAGGACAAGAAGCTGCTCCGACCTTCAGTCCAGAGGGCTGCCTCCCTGGGGAAGCGGTCTCTGCTCTTCCATCGACCCTGCCTGCACCTGCAGCACCAGCTGCACACTTCCCAAAGCCCCTTGGGGACCTTGGGAGCTCAGATCACCATGGCATTGAAGCACATGGGCCCTACAGACTCTGGAGCCAGACAGACCTAGCTCTATGACCCTGTTCTACTAGCTGTGTAGCTTTGGGCAAGAGTCTTTGCCTCTCTGAGCCTAATTTACTTGACCACAAAATGGGATAATACGAGAAGTCAGCTCGTGCATGGCATTATTGGGAAGTTTAAATGAATTCATACGCGTAGTTGATGACATTGCATGTTCACCTGACAGTTGAATCAATAATACGTATTGTTAGCATTTATGATAATAATTTTAACTATCATTGAGCCTTTGTTCTTGGTCGTGGAGGCACTAGATGAGGACTCTGAGGACCTGTGTTAGAGTCCTTGCTCAGGCACTGTCTCACCTGCTATGTGGCCTCAGTCTCCCCATCTTTAAAGTGGGGGTAAGTCCTTCTGCTCTGCCTGCCAGCATAGTTCTGAGACTCCAGAGATGTGAATGGCTTTTGAAAGCTGAAGAGTGTCAAACTCACAATCTGTTCTGCTGGGCACAGAGAATGAGTGACCCATCCGACTCCAGGATGCTCTGGCAGTGCGGTCGGTGGGTGCAGATGGCCCAGCTGTCGGCTCTGTCAGGGTCCGCCTGAGCTGCAGAGACCCACCTTGTCTGAGGTCATGCCTTCCCTGGGGCAGCCCGCAGCTGGGGACTGAGCAAGGCTCAGGATAAAGACTCAGCCATTTGGGTCCACCGTGGGACGTTCTGCTGGGCACTAGCTGAGGCTCCACCAGGCCGGCCTTGAGGCTCGGCTTGTCCCTCCAGCCACCCTCCTTCCCCCGTTTTCCATTCACGTGTGTTGTTCATCCCCCATACACATCTTGTACCCCAAATGTCTCCTCAGTGTCTGCTTTGGGGGAACTCAATCTGCAAACGCGCTATGTTAAAAAGGCTGTCTCTTGCTGACACAGCTATACTTACCACACGGGGAAGGCACTCCCAGGCCTGAAGACCCCGCCCCTAAAATGGGCCCTTTAACACCTGGCTCAGAATCCTACAGATCTGGAAATCCAATTTGCCAGTGGGTAGTCAGTTTAGACGGAGGCTCTCCAAGTGGATTGGTTAAAGTTGCAGGGAAAAGAAAGGCAGAGTGGAGGGCGAGGAGAGCTGTCCTAACGCACGCCTCTTTGTAGAAGCCCCTGCAGAGGGACCCTCAGCACAGAGAGTTTTCTTCCATAGCGATGACCTGATACTCAGTCTACCAAGGCTACTGGTCAAACCACTGACCTCCGTGGGTGGAAATGAGTTTCCCAACTCACCGTGAAATGAGGGAAGTTGGAATAGTTGCCTATCATGAACTCTAGGCAATTATTATACTCCTCATAATTTTTTGCCGTTAAGAGAACTGCACACTGCTGATTCTAGATTGCAGGGGTTTTGGTTTTGTTGCGTGTTTAAGCTCCTCACTTGGCAAAAGAACGAAGAGAAGGAGCTCTACATCTTCGAAATCCAGGTCTGGGATGCCCTGGAGGGTTCCCGGCCACCGGGACGAGGCTCCTGGCTGTGCTGAGGCAGAGAGCAGGGCCCCTTGGCCATGGACATTTCTGGGGCATGTCCGCCTCCCTCACTGCAGAAGAGGGACGGGGGGCTTTGAGAGGGACAGTGACTTGCCTCAAGACACACAGCCAGTTAGGTGCAGAGTCAGGCTTCTAGAACTCCAGGATCCCATCACTTTCTCCCTAAGAGGCAATGGCTTTCAAACTTCCTTCTGGGGGCCTCACCCTGTTCATCGTTTGGATTGCAGGCGGGGTGACCTCAGTGCCCTTCCAACTCCAAGATGCCTGTGGTGAGACTCGGCACTCTGCATAAGGTGGTGGGCTGTGACAGTGAGCTGGCCTTAGACACCTGCCCCTCCATCACAGGTCCTCAACACCTGGAAGGGGTCGTGAGGGCCAGGATGGGTCAACTGCACCCCTCAGTGAGCCATGGGCCTTCCCACCATCACTCCTGAGCTAACTGCCACCCCCTCACCTGCCAGGTCCCTGCCCGTGTGTCCCCAGCTCTGGGATGCCATTAACGACATGTTGCAGCAGTTTTACGAAGCGTGGCTCGGAACAATTTTACACCTCATTTGATTTATGTTCTGGGACTCCTACCTCTCTCAGAGGTTCCCTCCCTCTGGAGAGACAGCGTGTGTCACCCATCCCTGTGCTCCGCAGAGCAGACAGACCCCAAGTCCTGAGCAAACAGCGCCTTGACCTTCCTCCCAGGCTTTCTTTCCAGGTGACATCCTTGTGCCAGGACATCTGTGACTGAGGCCGGCTCAGTAATGACCGAGAGAATCCCAGAGTAGGGAGCGACCTCAGGAATGGGTGACCAACCCCCAATCTACAGGCGAGGAAACCGAGGGTTGGAGAGAGGCCTCGGGGAGCCTTCTGAAAGTCACAGAGCCGGTCCACGGCAGGCACCTGCCTCCAGGGTCTGCCCGGAGTTGAGGCTGGCCATGAGCCGACCTTCCAGGCAGCAGACCCACTAGACTCGACTCTCCACAGGGCAGTGATCTCGCTGAGGCACAGGAACAGCCAAGCTAAAGGGCCACTTGTCCACCTTCCTAACTGCAGAGGAGGGAGGGAGGCTTAGAGAGGGAGAATGACTTGCCTCAAAACACACAGCCAGTTAGGTGCAGAGTCAGGGCTGGAACGCTGGCTTCCAGAACTCCAGGATCCCATCACTTTCTCCCTCAGAGGCAAGATCATTTCCATGGCTGGATCCCCTCCTTCATTCCCTTTTTATGGCCTCCCAGGAGCCAGGCATGGTGTCGGGCGGGGAGGATGTGGTGAGGACACGGGAGGCCCAGCGGCTGCCCTCACAGCCTGCAGCTCCGCGGTGGAGATCAATCAGCACTTGGGAGATGACGTCGCAGGGCGGTGAGGCTGTGAGGACAGAGCGTGGGTTCCAGAAGCAGACCTTTTCCTCTCTGCCTGTGCGGAACTCCCCTCACTACAACTCCTGGTTGAAGGCCAAGCCCACCTCTCACTATAGAAGTTAGTAAGGCCAGAAACTCACCACCCCAGCCTTCTGGAGGTATGTGACCAAGCTTCATCCAACTAGAAGTACCTGTTTAGACTCAGGAGCTGGTGACATGAGGAAAGACAGCGCGAGGGTGTTCTCTGTGGCCACAGGGCTGGGGCAGTTATGGTGAGGTCAAGTGCCAGGGACAGAGGCAATGCAGACCACAGCGTCCTGGGTTCAGCACCGTTCTGGAGGTGACCATTCCTGGAGCTTGACATGGATGATGCCCTGCGATGCTGCCACAGCCTGTGTACAGGACACGTGAGGCTCTCGGTATCTTTAAGAAGTATACTTTTTGGAATGTTCACTGCAGCGCTGTTTACAATAGCAATGACCTGGGACCAACCCAAATGCCCATCGATGATAGACTGGACAGGGAAACTGTGGCACATATACACCATGGAATACTATGCAGCCATCAAAAACGATGAGTTCGTGTCCTTTGCAGGGGCATGGATGAACCTGGAAACCATCATTCTCAGCAAACTGACACAAGAACAGAAAATCAAACGCCGCATGTTCTCACTCATAGGCGGGTGTTGAACAGTGAGAACACATGGACACAGGGAGGGGAGCATCACACACTGGGGTCTGTTGGGGGGAAATAGGGGAGGGACAGCAGGGGATGGGGAGGTGGGGAGAGATAGCACGGGGAGAAATGTCAGATACAGGTGATGGGGAGGAAGGCAGCACATCACGCTGCCATGTGTGTACCTGTGCAACGATCTTGCATGTTCTTCACATGTACCCCAAAACCTAAAATGCAATTTTAAAAAATTGGGGAAAAAAAGTGGAGTTTCTTTAGAGAAGAAAAAAAAAAACAAGTATAGTTTTTGATTTGGAAACTTTCAAATATGCACCAAAGTAGAATTGTACAGAGATGGCCACCCCCAGGTAGCCACCACAGAGCAGCAGCCATCGCCACCAGCCGCCTTATTGCTCGTCTTCCCTCTATGCCTCCTTGCACAAGTTTTTTTCCCTCAAATTAATTTTAATTAATAGACTTCATTTTTCAGAGCAGTTTTACAAAAAATGGAGCAGACAGAACCAAACATTCCCATATACGACATCTCCCACCCCTCACACAATTGCCCGTCGTGAACGTCTTGCATTGGTAGGGTACGTGTGTTGCAGGTAGTGAACCAAGAGCAATACGCTTATTATTATTATTCATTATTATCAACAAAAGTCCATGCTTTATTCAGATTTCCTTAGCTTGTACATAATGCCCCTTTGCCATTCCAGGGTTCCATCCAGGATCCCATATTGTACTTAGTCTCTGCGTTATCATAGGCTCGTCTTGGCTGTGACAGTTTCACGGACTTCCCTTGTTTTTAATGACCTTGACAGTTTTGAGGTGGACTGCTCAGGTGTAGTGTGGGATGCCCTCTACTGGACTTCATTTTTCCTCAGGATTAGACTGGGCTGATGAGGTTTTGGAAGGAAGATCACAGAGGTAAAGTGCTATTTTCATCACATCATAGTCAAATACATACTATCAATCATGATTAATTGTTGCCGATGTTGACCTTGATCCCCTGGATGAAGCAGTGTTTGTGAGGTTTCTCCACTGTAAAGTTACTGTTTTTTCACCACTTTCCGTACTATACTCTTTGGAAGGACATCACTATGCATAGTCCACACCTAAAGAGTGGGGAGTTGTGCTCCCCTCCTTCAAGAGTGGAATATCTACATATTTTATTTTATTTTGAGACGGAGTTTCATTCTTGTTACCCAGGCTGGAGTGCAATGGCGCGATCTCGGCTCACCGCAACCTCTGCCTCTTGGGTTCAAGCAATTCTCCTGCCTCAGCCTCCCGAGTAGCTGGGACTACAGGCACGCACCACCATGCCCAGCTAATTTTTGTATTTTCAGTAGAGACGGGGTTTCACCATGTTGACCAGGATGGTCTCAATCTCTTGACCTCGTGATCCACCCACCTCGGCATTCCAAAGTGCTGGGATTATAGGCATGAGCCACTGTGCCCGGCCTATATTTTATTTTATTTAACACGAGTTCTCACTTCAGCCCAGGCTGGAGTGCAGTGACACGATCTCAGCTCACTGCAACCCCCGCCTCCCAGGCTTAAGCGATTCTCCTGCCTCAGCCTCTCAAGTAACTGGGATTACAGGCACACGCCGCCACCATGCCCAGCTAATTTTTATATCTTTTGTAGAGATGGGCTTCACCATGTTGCACAGACTGGTTTTGAACTCCTGGGCTCAAGCGATCCACTCGCCTTGGCCTCCCAAAGTGCTGGGATTACAGGTGTGAGCCACCAAACCTGGTCATAATTTATTTTAAAGCAACTTCTAGACATCCTATCATTTCATTCATAGATACTTCAGTTATATATCTGTAGCAGATACAGACTTAAAACATACACACACAACTGTGTTAGAATTATCACCCGACACCATTACCAATAATTCTTTAATAGTGTTTACTATCCAGAACATGTTCGGTTTTCCCATGTTGTCTCGAAAATGTATTTCTGTGGTTGGTTTGTTCATGTCAGGATTCAAACCGAATCAAATTGAAAAGATATCTTTTCATTTTGATTAGAGTCATTTCTCCTGGAGAACTTGAAACATTCTGGTCTTGGCTGATTGCTGTATTATGGTTTTATTTAACATCACCTCTGTCCTCTGTATTTCCTGGAAACTGGTAGTTATGCCAGAGGCATGATCAAATTCAGGTTCATTGTTTTGATAAGAATCCATCATAGTGGCCGGGCGCGGTGGCTCAAGCCTGTAATCCCAGCACTTTGGGAGGCCGAGGCGGGTGGATCACAAGGTCAAGAGATCGAGACCATCCTGGTCAACATGGTGAAACCCCGTCTCTACTAAAAAAATACAAAAAATTAGCTGGACATGGTGGCGCGTGCCTGTAATCCCAGCCACTCAGGAGGCTGAGGCAGGAGAATTGCCTGAACCCAGGAGGCGGAGGTTGCGGTGAGCCGAGATCGCGCCATTGCACTGCAGCCTGGGTAACAAGAGCGAAACTCTGTCTCAAAAAAAAAAAAAAAAAGAATCCATCATAGTGATGCATTCAGTGTCAGATGTCCCTCTTTTCATGTAGCTAGGATTGACCAGGGGTTGAAACTTACCAACATTTCCCCTCGTGGATTTAGCAGCTGCTGCTAATTGATGCCTAAACTCATGACTTTTTAATACATTTCTTTTCTTCTTAAATAAGCAAGTTGGCCAGATGCAGTGGCTCATGCCTGTAATCCCGGCACTTTTGGAGGCTGAGGCAGGCAGATCACTTGAGGTCAGGAGTTCAAGACAAGCCTGGCCAACATGGTGAAACCCTGTCACTATTAAAAATGCAAAAATTAGCCAGGCATGGTGGCGTGTGCGCCTGTGATCCCAGCTACTCGGGAGGCTGAAACAGGAGAGTTGCTGGAACCTGGAAGGTGGAGGTTGCAGTGAGCCTAGATTGCACCACTGCACTCCAGCCTGGGTGACAAAGGGAGACTCCGTTGGAAAAAAAAAAAAAAAGAAAGAGAGAACGAGCGAGCGAGAGAGAGCATGAGAGAGAGAGAGAGAAAAGAGAGAAGAAAGAAGAAAGAAAGAAGAAAAGGAAAGAAAGAAAAAAAGAAGAGAGAAGGGAAGGAGGGAAGGAGGAAAGGAGGGAGGGAAGGAAGGAAGGAAAGAAAGAGAGAGAGAGAAGTGTCTATTTCTTGTGACAAAAAAAAAAAAAAAAAAAATGATGGATAAATCCTGGATGCCCAGTCTGGTACTTTTCAAACTCCATCTGGCAGATGCCTGCCTAAGTGCTTGTTTGTGAGACGGGTATAGCATGGGGGTCTGGAGCGAGGACGATGGAGCCAGAACTGCCTGAGTTGGGGTCCCGCCTCTACCACTGATTAAATGTATGCTCTGGACAGCTTCCCTCAGTTTTCTCATCTGTAAAATGGAGATGCTGTTGATAATATCACTGCCTAGTTCATAAGGTTATAATCAGAATTAAAGTATTTAATATATGCGAAGCCCTTAGAACACTGTCTAGCACACAATTAAGCATCCATAATTGTTAAATAATAGGATAATAACACTGATAATTGTTTTTTTTTGAGATGAAGTCTTGCCCTGTCGCCCAGGCTGGAGTGCAATGGATGATCTCAGCTCACTGCAACCTCCACCTCCTGGGTTGTTAATGATTCTCCTGCCTCAACCTCCTGAGTAGCTGGAATTACAGGCACCTGCCACCACACCCAGCTAATTTTTGTATTTTAGTAGAGAAAATATTATATTAGTTTTATAAATTTTGTATTTTTAGTAGAGACGGGGTTTCACCCCATTGGCCAGGCTGGTCTTGAACTCCTGGCCTTACAATCTGCCTGACTCAGCCTCCCAAAGTGCTAGGATTACAGGCATGAGCCACCATGCCTGGCCAACTAATAATTTTTAATTTTATTTTATTTCCTATTTCTCCTCTGACTCTACATCTTCTCCTTGGGTCATTCCACCCACCCCTGTGATGTTGACTCTCATCTTCCCTGATACCACAATGCCAAGAACTGACTTGACTGAAAGACACACTGTCGATAGAACAGATTTTTTTTTTGTTTTTTTTTTTTGTTTTGTTTTTTTTTGAGACGGAGTTTCGCTCTTGTTACCCAGGCTGGAGTGCAATGGCGTGATCTCGGCTCACCGCAACCTCCACCTCCTGGGTTCAGGCAATTCTCCTGCCTCAGCCTCCTGAGTAGCTGGGATTACAGGCATGCGCCACCACGCCCAGCTAGCTTTTTTGTATTTTTAGTAGAGACGGGGTTTCACCATGTTGACCAGGACGGTCTCGATCTTTCGACCTCGTGATCCACCCGCCTCGGCCTCCCAAAGTGCTGGGATTACAGGCTTGAGCCACTGCGCCCGGCCAATAGAACAGATTTATTATGAGGGGTGGGGATGATCTAGTGAACTATTGATCGTGGCCCTTCCTAGTCATACAATTTGCATACATGCCCCAGGGAGAAGGACACGTGAAGAAAACTCAGGCCGTGGCCCAGGGCTCTGGGTGGTGGAAACTACATCACCAGGACAAGAAGATAGGTTTGTCTCTGCTACACTTGGGGAGTGGCCCTGGGGGGAGAAGAGCTCACTCTTAGGTAAAAAGGGGTCAGTAGCCATGGTGACCACCAGGACGAGGCTGAGAAGGTGGTTCAGTGTCCAGGTTATTGAGTGGTTATTTTCAAACACAAAGCTGAGGGATTTGGGCCTTTTCTTCTAACAGAGTTCTGCAGCAGTATCACTGCTCTTTGGGAGCTCAGTACGAATCCCACTCTAAGGGCATGTGGAGAGAGACCTGTGGACAAGGGACGTGAGCTGTGCTGACAGGTCAGCACGTCAACGCTCTTGCTGGAGGCAGTTCTTTGGCCCCGTGGCTCCACTCAGGTGACCCTGAAGGGCACAGGGTGAAGGGAAACCCTTCCGGGGGCATCACTTCGAGCAGGGCACCTGGCTGTTTATCTTCCTTGGAAGAAAAGATGGCTAAAGGATTGGATTAGATCTATGTTGATATACGAACAGAGGCTAATGGTTTGGTCAGGGACTTGAAGGAAATGCAGCTGGAAATTTGATGACGAGGTCTGGGAAGGAGATAGAGCTCTCCAAATGGACTCAAAGGTGAAGATATTTGTATTCCAAGTGAATGCTTAGCAAAGGGCAGTCTCAGAAGAGCATGATCTTAATATTATGTGTCAACGGCTCATAAACAACATTCTGTTATGAATGTAGTTATGGAGGCAGATCTTTGGCACCAGGTGCCCTGCTTGAAATGCTGCCCTGGGAGGGTTTCCCTTCACCCTGTGCCCTTCAGGGTCATCCTGAGTGGAGCCACCGTGTCAAAGAGCTGCCTCCTTAACATTCTGTTCTGAATGTTGCTTATGGACAACACTGAAAACCCCAGTTGATCCTGTTGTTCCTACAGCTCATATCCAGCATGGACTGAGGTCTGCATGGGCCCAGCAACCTGGACTTCTGTTTATCAAAAACAGTCTGGCTGCAATCACTGCTGAATACCCAACCTACCTATCAACAGCAGGGACTAACGTGGAGCCCCCAACAGGGCACAACCCTCCAAAGGGACCAGCCAACACCTGGTGGCAGGTTTACTAGGTTGAACCACTTCTGTTTTGGGAGCAGTAGCGCTTTTTATCACTGGACTAGGTATGTGTTATGGATATGAGTTTGCCTTTCCCTGCCCACCATGCCCCTGCCCCCATCACCATCCATGGACAGGATATTTTATTGACTGTCACGGTATTCCACACAGCATTGCTTCTGACCAGGGAATTCATTTCACAGCTAATGAGGTGCATCCACGAGCTTGTGCTCGTGTAAGTCACTGGTCTTACCACGTTCCCCATCATTCTAAAGCATCCACCTAAAAGAACAGAGGAAATGGGCATTTGAAGACTTAGTTATGGGGCCAGCTTGGGGGAGCTTTTTGCAGGACTTGGGTAATGCCTTTTGAGAGGCGGCGGGTTCTCTGAATCTCAGTATACAGTACAGTTTCTTCTGTGGTCAAAACTCAGAGGGTGCAGACAGACTTCAAGAGGTAGAAACTGCACTGGCTCCTTTCACTCCTACTCCTCATGACCCACATTTTTGCCTCCTGCCCCTGCAACTTTGGGATCCTGTGGTTTGGAGGTCTTAGTTCCCATGGAATTCACAGAAGGACAAATACAAATGGATAAGACACATGTGCAAAAATGATCAAGTCACAAGTAATCAAATAAATGCAAGTTAAAACAATAAATAACACTTTATGGCTTACATTTATAATGCTAAGTGATAATGATATCTAAAGTTGATATATTGGTGAGGATAAACAGATTTTCTCATATGCTCTTTCTAGAGAAAAATATATTCCAAAGATCTTAAAAGGTCTTAAAATGTGCATCTCTTTGATCAAGTGATTCTATCTTTGGGAATTCAGTTTAGTGGCTCCAGTCTGGCTTAAAGCCCAATTTTGGGAATGAGACCAACCCGGTCTGCCTGTGACACATGTAACTGTGTTCATTGGGTAAGCTGGATCTCTTCCAGACAGAGTACACACCAAATATATGGTGCTATTATCATCACTTTTAGCAAACAATTATAGGTATTCCCAAAGAGTTACCCACATGGATGTCCATCATAGTATTGTTTTTAATAGTAAAACCTTGGAAACCCGTTGGCCGCGGTGGCTCACACATGTAGTCACAGCACTTTGGGAAGCCAAGGCAGGTGGATCACTTGAGGCCAGGAGTTTGAGACCAGCCTGGCCAACATAGTGAAACCCCGTCTCTACTAAAAATACAAAAATTAACCAGGCTACTACAAAAATTAGTAGCTGTAGTCCCAGCTACTTAGGAGGCTGAGCCATGAGAACTGCTCGAACCTAGGAGGCAAAAGTTGCAGTGAGCTGAAATCACACCACTGCGTTCTAGACTGGGTGACAGAGTGAGACTCTGTCTCAAAAAAAAAAAAGGGAAGCCACCTAAATATTCATTAATTGAGAATCATCTAAAAAATTGCAATGCATCCGTTGAATAAAATACTATATATCAGCCAGGTGCAGTAGCTCATGCCTGTAATCCCAGCACTTTGGGAGGCTGAAGACAGTAGATCACCTGAGGTCAAGAGTTCAACACCAGCCTGGCCAACATGGCAAAACCTGATCCCTGCTAAAAATACAAAAAATTAGCCAAGCATGGTAACAGGTGCCTGTAATGCCAGCTACTTGGGAGGTCAAGGCAGGAGAATTCCTTGAACCTGGGAGGAGGAGGTTGCAGTGAGCTGAGATCATGCCATTGCACACCAGCCTGGGTGACACAGCAAGACTCTGTCTCAGAAACGAAACCAAAGAAACAAGAAAACTATGAATTGATTAAAAATGTTTACAGGAGTATTCAATGAAATGGAAAGAGAGTAACAATACACTAAGTGAAAAAGCAAGTTTAAAAATATTATATACAATATAATGTCATTTTAGTGTTTTTTAAGTTACGTGTCATGCATAAAACTAATGCTTGAATGATGTGAAATATAGTGCACTGTGGGGGAACATTCCTGTGTGAGACCCCTAAAAGGCGTGAGTCTCACTCTTTCTGTTTGGGAGATAGGAAATTGGGTGATTTTCATTTTCTCCTTGGGCTACTCCATATTCTCCACATTTATTTGGAAATAACATGTATTGCATTTGTAATGTTAAAACCTGCCCTCTCAAACCAATGCGGTTTTTAAAATTTCCGCTTTTATTTTAGATTCTAGGGTACATGCGCAGGATTGTTACAAGGATATATTGCATGGTGCTGAGATTCGAGGTACGACCAAACCCATTACCCAGCCTTCCCCTCCCGCCGCTTTCTCATAGACCCCAGTGTCTATTGCTCCCATGTTTTTCTTTCTTTCTTTTTTTGTAGAAGGAGTCTCACTCTGTTGCCCAGGCTGAAGTGCAATGACACAATCTTGGCTCACTGCAACCTCTGCCTCCCAGGTTCAAGTGATTCTCCTGCCTCAGCCTCCCAAGTAGCTGGGACTACAGGCTCGCACCACCACATCTGGCTAATTTTTGTATTTTTTGTGTGTATTATTTCCTTTTTCTTTTTCTTTTAATTGTACTTGGGCTCTGGGGTACATGTGCACGTCCTGCATCCTGCAGGATTGTTGCATAAGTACATACATGCCATGGTGGTTTGCTGTCTCCATCCCCCTCAACACCCCATTGCCTACATCAGGCATTTCTCCCGGCGTTATCCCTCCTCCTCCTCCTCCTCCCACTCCACTGTCCCTCCCTCCACCCCCCTCCACCTATAATGTTGTTCCCTTCCCTGTGCCCAAGTGTTCTCACAGTTCAACAGCCGCCTATGAGTGAAAACATGTGGTGTTTGATTTTCTGGTCTTGTGTCAGTTTGCTGAGAATGATGGTTTCTAGGTTCATCCACGTCCCTACAAAGGACACAAACTCATTGTTTCTTATGGCTGCATAGTATTCCATGGTGTACATGGGCCACATTTTTTTTTGTCCAGTCTATCATCGATGGTCATTTGGGTTGGTTCCAGGTCTTTGCTATCATAAACAGCGCCGCAATGAACATATGTGTGCATGTGTCTTTATAACAGAATGATTTATAATCCTTTCGGTGTATACCCAGTAATGAGATTGTTGGGTCCAATGGAATTTCTATTTCTAGATCCTTGAGGAATCTTCATACTGTGTTCCATAATGGTTGAACTAATTTACACTCCCACCAACAGTGTAAAAGTGTTCCTATTTCTCCACATCCTCTTCAGCATCTGTTGTCTCTAGATTTTTTAATGATCGCCATTCTAACTGGCGTGAGATGGTATCTCAATGTGGTTTTGGTTTGCATTTCTCTAATGACCAGTGATGATGAGCATTTTTTCATATGTTTGTTGGCCATGTATTTGTCTTCTTTTGAAAAGTCTCTGTTCGTATCCTTTGCCCACTTTTGAATGGGTTTGTTTTTTTTCTTGTAAATCTGCTTTAGTTCTTTGTAGATTCTGGATATTAGCCCTTTGCCTGATGGGTAGATTAAGAAAATTTTTTCCCATTCTGTTGGCTGCTGGTTCACTCTAATGATTGTTTCTTTTGCTGTGCAGAAGCTCTTAAGTTTAATTAGGTCCCATTTTTCTATTTTGGCTTTTGTTGCCATTGCTTCTGGTGTTTTAGTCATGAAGTCCTTGCCTGTGCCTATGTCCTGAATGGTTTTGCCTAGGTTTTCTTCTAGGGGTTTTATGGTGTTAGTTCTTATGTTTAAATCTTTAATCCATCTGGAGTTAATTTTTGTATAAGGCATAAGGAAGGGGTCCAGTTTCAGCTTCCTGCATATGGCTAGCCAGTTTTCCCAACACCATTTAGTAAATAGGGAATCTTTTCTCCATTGCTAGTTTTTGTCAGGTTTGTCAAAGATCAGATGGTTGTAGATCAGTGGCATTGCTTCCAAAGCCTTTGCTCTGTTCCATTGGTCTATATCTCTGTTTTGCTACCAGTACCATGCTGTTTTGATTACTGTAGCCTTGTAGTATAGCTTGAAGTTAGGTAGCGTGATGCCTCCAGCTTTGTTCTTTTTGCTTAGGATTGTCTTGGCTATGCAGGCTTTCTTTTGGTTCCATATGAAGTTTAAAGTTGTTTTTTCCAGTTTTGTGAATGTCAATGCTAGCTTGATGGAGATAGCATTGAATCTATAAATTGCTTTGGGCAGTATGGCCATTTTCACAATATTGATTCTTCCTGACCATAAGCATGGAATGTTTTTCCACCTGTTTGTGTCCTCTCTCATTTCCTTGAGCAGTGGTTTGTAGTTCTCCTTGAAGAGGTCCTTTACATCCTTTGTTAGTTGTATTCCTGTTTTATTCTCTTTGTAGCAATTGTAAATGGGAGTTTGCTTATTATTTGACTCTCTGTTTGTCTGTTATTGGTGTATAGAAATGCCTGTGATCTCTGCACATTGATTTTGTATCCTGAGACTTTACCAAAATTGCTTATCAGCTTAAGGAGGTTTTGGGCTGAGACGACGGAGTCTTCTAAATATACAATCACATCATCTGCAAATAGGGACAATTTGACTTCTTCTTTTCCTAAATGAATGCCTTTTATTTCTTTTTCTTGCCTAATAGCTCTGGCTAGAACTTCCAATACTATATTGAATAGGAGTGGTGAGAGAGGGCATCATTGTCTAGTGCCAGTTTTTAAAGGGAATGCTTCTAATTTTTGCCCATTCGGTATGATATTGACTATGGGTTTGCCATAAATAGCTTTTATTGTTTTGAGATACGTTCCATTGATACCTAGTTTATTGAGAGTTTTTAGCATAAAAGGCTGTTGGATTTTGTCAAAGACCTTCTCTGCATCTATTGAGATAATCACGTGGGTTTTGTCTTTGGTTCTGTTTATGTAGTGAATTACATTTATAGATTTGCATATGTTGAACCAGCCTTGCGTCCCCAGGATGAACCCTACTTGGTCATGGTGGATAAGCTTTTTGCTGTGCTGTTGGATTCGGTTTGCCAGTATTTTATTGAAGATTTTTGCATTGATGTTCATCATGGATATTGGCCTGAAGTTTTCTTTTTTAGTTATGTTTCTGCCAGATTTTGGTATCAGGATGATGCTGGTCTCATAGAAAGAGTTAGGGAGGATTCCCTCTTTTTTGTATTGCTTGGAATAGTTTCAACAGGAATGGTACCAGCTCCTCTTTGTACATCTAGTAGAATTCAGCTGTGAACCCATCTGGACCTGGACTTTTTTTGGTTGATAGGCTATTAGTTGCTGCCTCAACTTCAGCCCTTGTTATTGGTCTATTCAGGGTTTCAACTTCTTGGCTTAGTCTTGGGAGTGTGCAAGTGTCCAGGACTTTATCCGTTTCTTCCAGGTGTACTGGTTTATGTGCATAGAGTTGTTTGTAGTAATCTCTGATGGTGGTTTGTATTTCTGTGGAATCAGTGGTGATATCCCCTTTATCGTTTTTCAGTGCATCTATTCGATTCTTCTCTCTTTTCTTTTTTATCAGTCTAGCTAGTGGCCTGTCTATTTTGTTGATCTTTTCAAAAACCGGCTCCTGGATTTATTGATTTTTTGGAGGGTTTTTTGTGTCCTTCGGTTCTGCTCTGATCTTAGTTATTTCTTGTCTTCTGCTAGCTTTTGAGTTTTTTTTGTTCTTGCTCCTCTAGGTCTTTCCATTTTGATGATAGGGTGTTGATTTTAGATCTTTCCTTGTTTCTCATGTGGGCATTTATTGCTATAAATTTCCCTCTAGATGCTGCTTTCAGTGTGTTCCATAGGATGTGTACATTGTGTCTTCATTCTCATTGGTTTCAAAGAACATTCTTATTTCTGCCTTCATTTCATTGTTTATCCATTCATCATTCAGAAGCAAGTTGTTCAGTTTCCATGTGATCATGCAGTTTTGAGTGCTTTTCTTAATTCTGAGTTCTAGTTTGATTATGCTGTGGTCTGAGAGAGAGTTTGTTATGATTTCCGTTCTTTTGCATTTGCTTGGAGTGAGTTACTTCCAATTATGTGGTCAATTTTGGAGTAAGTGCGATGTGGTGCTGAGAAGTATGTGTATTCTGTGGATTTGGGGTAGAGTGTCCTGTAAATATCCATTAGATCCGCTTGGTCCAAATCTGCGTTCAAGTGCTGGATATCCTTGCTGACTTTCTGTCTCGTTGATCTGTCCAATATTGTCAGTGGAGTGTTAAAGTGTCCCTTTATTATTGTGTGGGAGTATATGTCTCTTTGTAGGTCTTTAAGAACTTCCTTTATGTATCTGGGTGCTCATGCATTGGGTGCGTATATATTTAGGACAGTTAGCCCTTCTTGTTGCATTGATCCTTTTACCATTATGTAGTGTCCTTCTTTGTCTCTTCTGATCTTTGTTGGTTTAAAGTCCATTTTATGAGAGACTAGGATTGCTACTCCTGCTTTTTTGTGCTCTCCATTTGCTTGGTAAATCTTCCTCCATCCCTTTATTTTGAGTCTATGTGAGTCTTTGCATATGAGATGGGTCTCCTGAATACAGCACACCACCAGGTCTTGACTTTTTATCCAGTCTGCCAGTCTGTGTCATTTGATTGGGGCATTTAGGCCATTTACATTCAATGTTAATATTGTTATGTTTGAACTTGATCCTGCCATTTTGTTACCAGCTGGTTGTTTTGCTTGTTAGTTGACACTGCTCCTTCATTGTGTTATTCTTTACTATCTGGTACGTTTTTGCAGTGGCTGGTACTGGTTGTTCCCTTCCCTGTTTAGTACTTCCTTCAGTAGTTCCTGTAAGGCAGGTCTTGTAGCGACAAAATCTCTCAGCAATTGCTTGTCCATAAAAGATGTTATTTCTCCTTCACTTGTGAAGCTTAGTTTGGCTGGATATGAAATTCTGGGTTGAAAGTTCTTTTCTTTAAGGATATTGAATATTGGCCTTCACTCCCTTCTAGCTTGCAGGGTTTCTGCCGAGAGATCCGCTGTGAGTCTGATGGTCTTTCCTTTGTGGGTGACTCGACCTTTCTCTCTGGCTCCCCTTCGGATTTTTCCTTCATTTCAATCCTGGTGAATCTGACAACAATGTGCTTTGGGGTTGCTCTTCTTGAGGAATATCTTTGTGGTGTTCTCTGTATTTCCTGGATTTGAATGTTGGCCTGCCTTGTTAGGTTGAGAAAATTCTCTTTGATAATATCTCGAAGAGTGTTTTCCAACTTGGATTCATTCTTCCTGTCACATTCAGGTATGCCGATCAAGCATAGATTAGGTTTTTTTCACATAATCCCATAGTTCTTGGAGGCTTTGTTCATTTCTTTTCATTCTTTTTTTTCTAATCTTGCCATCTTGTTTTATTTCATTGATTTGACCTTCTATCTCTGATATCCTTTCTTCTGCTTGATTGATTTGGCTGTTGAAACTTGTGTATGCCTCATGAACTTCTCATGCTGTGTTTTTCAGCTCCATCAAGTCGTTTACATTCTTCTCTAAGCTGGTTATTCTAGTTAGCATTTCGTCTAACCTTTTTTTTCAAGGTTCTTAGTTTCTTTGCAGTGGGTTAGAACATGGTCTTTTAACTCAGAGAAGTTTGTTACTACCCACCTTCTGAAGCCTGCTTCTGTCAATTTGTCCAATTCATTCTCTGACTTTTTTTGTTCCCTCGATAGTGAGGAGTTGTGATCCCTGGAAGGAAAGAGGTGCTCTGTTCTTTGATGGCTTCATCCTTTTTGAACTGTTTTTTCCCCCCGTGTTCATGGATTTATCTCCCTTTAATCTCTGAAGTTGGTGATTTCAGGAGGAGTCTGAATGGACGGTTTTTTCTGTAGAGGTTGGAGCTGTATCTCTTTTGGCCTGTAGAGGGCGTTGCCGGGCCCTCTCGGGTTCACTCCGGTTGCTGCGTGGGTGGTCCCTCCCTGGGGTTTGCTTGCAGGTGAGCTCGGCCCCGCCTTCCCAATGGCGTCTCCCCCGAGAGCCAGATCTTCCTGGTTGGGGTCAAGCTGGTGTATGTGCTGCCTAGCTCTCTAGCAAGGGCTTCGGTCTGAGCTCCGTGCAGGTGAGACCTGCCAGGCCTTCTGTTCTGTTTCCGTGCTTTCAACTCTGCCTCCCTCCGTGGGACGGTCCGTCCCGCTGGCATCAGTCCAAACTCCCGCCCAGGTCCCTGCGACAACTGGCCGCACCTGGAGGTAGCTGCTGCGCAGATTTCCGTGGACTACCCACGGCGCCCCGCCGTCTAGCAGGGCTCCCGTGGACCGGGCTTGCAGGAGGGATGAGGTAAGCCCAGAATCCTCCAAGCAGGCTGCAAGTTTCAGGTGGGGACGCACTGCCCCCCTACCCCTCCTCTTGATTTGCCTGCGGCTCCTCCCCGGGGCCTAAATTCAGTGCCTTATCCGTCCCACAGAAACGAATCCATCACCTTGTTTGGAATGGTGAGTCTAGCCCTCTGAGTCTCATTTGCTAGGAGCTGCATTCCCATGCAGGCTTCTGGCATCGCCCCAGTTTTTGTATTTTTAGTAGAGACAGGTTTTCACCATATCGGCTAGGCTGGTCTCAAACTCCTGACCTCGTGATCCACCTGTCTCAGCCTCCCAAGTGCTGGGATTACAGGTGTGAGCCACCGCACCCAGCCTGTTGCTCCAATCTTTATGTTCATGTCTACCTAATGTTTAGCTCCCACTTACAAGCGAGAACAGGTGATACTGGGTTTTCTGTTTCTGCGTTAATCCCTTAGGATAATGGCCTCCAGCTGCATCCATGTTGTTGCAAAAGAGATGCTTTCATTCTTTTTTTATAGCTGCATGGTATTCCATGGTGTATATGTACTACAGTTTCTTTATCCAGTCCACTGTTGATGGGCACCTAGGCTGATTCCATGTCTTCACTATTGTGAATAGTGCTGTGATAAATATCTGAGTGCATGTGTCTTTTTGGGAGAATAATTTATTTTCTTTTGGATATATATATCCAGTAATGGAATTGCTGGGTCAAATGATAGTCCTATTTTTAGTTCTTTGAGAAATCTCCAAACTGCTTTCCACAGTGGCTGAACTAATTTACACTCCCACCAACAGTGTGTAAGCATTCCCTTTTCTCCACAGCCTTGTCAATATTTGCAATTTTTTTAACTGTTATAATATTAGCTATTCTGTCTGGTGTGAGATGGTATCTTGTGGTTTTGATTTGCGTTTTTCTGAGGATTAGTGGGGTTGAGCATTTTTTTACGTGTTTTTGGGTGCTTGCTTGTATGTCTCCTTTTAAGAAATGTCTGTTCGTATCCTTTGCCCACTTTTTAATGGCATTGTGTTTTGCTGATTAAGTTTCTTATGGGTTCTAGGTATTAGACCTTTGTCGGATGCATAGTTTGTGAATATTTTCTCCCATTGTGTACGTTGTCTGTTTGTTGATAGTTTCTTTTGCTGTGCAGAAGCTCTTTGGTTTAAGTAGCTCTTACTTGTCAATTTTTTGTTTTGTTGCAATTGCTTTGGAGGACATAGTCACAAATTCTTTGCCAAGGCCAATGTCAGAAGACTATTTCCTGTGTTGCATTTAGGATTTTTTAGTTTCAGGTCTTTCATTAAAAATCTTTAATCCTGTCTTGAGTTAATTTTTGAATATGGTCATAGGTATGGGTTCAACTTCAATCTTCGGCATATGGTCAACGAGTTAACCCAGCACTGTTTATCAATTAGTGGGTCCTTTCCCTATTGCTTATTTTTGTTAACTTTGTCAAAGATCAGATGACTGCAGGTGTGCAGGTTGATTTCTGCGTTCTCTGTTCTGTCCTATCAGACTGTATGTCTGTTTTTGTACCAGTACCGTGCTGTTTTGATTACTATAACATTGTAATATAGTTTGAAATTGGGTAATGTGTATCTCCAGCTTTGTTCTTTTTGCTTAGGATTGCTTCAGCTATTCAGGCTCTGTTTTGGTTCCACATGAATTTTGGAATAGTTTTCTCTAATTCTGCAAAAAATGACATTGGTAGTTTGATAAGAATGGCATCGAATTTATAGATTGCTTTTGGCAGTATGGCCATTTTAACAATATTGGTTCTTCCAATCTAGGAGCATATAATGTTTTTCCATTTGTTTGTGTTATCTATGGTTTCTTTCGGTCGAGTTTTGCAGTTATCCTTTTATAAACCTTTCACCTCCTTGAATAGATGTATTCCTAGGTATTTTTGTGTATGTGGTTATTGTAAATGAGATTGAACTCTTGATTTAGTTCTCAGCTTGAACATTATTGGTATGTAGAAATGCTACCAAGTTTTGAACATTGATTTTGTATCCTGAAACTTTACTGAAGTCATTTATCCAGTCTTGGCAAACCAATGTTTTTAATTCAGACAGATGAAGGGGGAAGCAGGTGAGCTCTGCATACCTGATCCCAGGCAGGATGCAGTTTTCTGTATCTGAGAGGAGTCTGGCTGGCCAGAAGGGGATTTTAGCTACATTTATTCTGTGACTTTCAGTTCACAGCCCCTTCTTGGCACAATCCCATTCCTATACCAGCTGCCCCCAGGATGCTGGGCCTGTAATGGCAGGGAGAGAATTCCCTGGCCCTGCTCACTGTGCCAGCAGCTGCCTCCATACCCGAGACCAGACATGCCATATTCAGGGCATCCGACAGGAATGTGGCTGCCTGGGAGGAATAGGCCCTGACCCAACACCCCGGGCCTGTGTGTATTGGCTGAGGTTCACAAAGACGCTGGCCTTCAGTCCAGCAGATTGAAAATATTTTTCAATGAAGCCCCAGTATTTGACTGGAGAAACAATAATATTCCTTCTCTGGATGTCAAACATCCGGATAAACAGAAGCCTTTTTTTTTTCCGCCTCCTCTCTTCCCTGAGTGTTACAAAGGATGCTCTGACATAGGGTTTTGGAAGGGACTCACCCAGCCAGGGTGAGGGCCAATCTGAACCACAAGGAGTGCTTATTTTTTAAAAAAGAAGGAAATATGTGGCCCATTGCAGGTTTGCTTAAAGGACCTGGTTTCTTCAGGAGCAAGGGTGCGAGACGTGCCTCTTGAGATCGAACGACTCAGAGCGCCGTGGTGGCTGCCACGGACACTTGTGGCCTGGGGGTCTGAGCCCCGTCCCCAGCAGAAGGCTGAGGCATAGCTGGGGAGGAGCCTAGTGGGGAGAAGGCATCCTACCCAGAGGTAGATTTGTGGGCACAGCCAGAGGCAGGGTGCGTATGGGGTCAGGAGTAGCGAGAGAGGTGGAGGGCAGACATTAACGGAAGAACTCCTGTTATTTGCATTGAACTAGAACCCAAGGATTACCAAGCCACAGAAGAGTCCATCTCACCCAGCAAATGGACAAATCCAGTGGATGTGGCTAAGCCCAGAGGTTTGATGAAGGCGTTCCTAACAAGTCTTCTCCCAAATATAACACATTCAGGAGATCCCTTGGAGAATTTCTGGGGAAGAAAAGAGAGAGGATAATGACCCAAACCCTTCTCAAGTCTTGCAAGGGATTATGAAATCCTTCCCAATCTTGGGTTCCTTTGAGCACCATCTCAACCCAGTTCAGCCAGTGACTCCTCAACTGGGTTTTTTGTCCCGTAACTCACTGGCTAGCTCCATATCACTGGCACAGTCTGCTTCCTGACACATGGGCTCTGGAACCCTTCTCAGAGCCAGGGCCAAAACACCTCCTTCCAGTGGTTCATCTTGGAGTCTCATCCTGAGACAGCTGCCAGTCCTCGGGGCCAGACCCACTGACCTGTCTTCCCTTTGGTGAGACACATTGGCCTTCCGATCCTGGTCTCAAACCTTAACTCTGTAATAATCACATTCTCACAGGCAGACCCCGTATTCACTCAAGTATCCTTCCATCTGAGATGCTCAGATGAAAACTTAAGTGCACTCATGTGATGGGATGAACTTGAACCTCTTCATCAGAACTTCCTGGAAAACCTAGTACAGAGCCCTCCATGTTTATATGAATTGGATTGAGCCTGACCCCTGGCAATGTATAGAAATCCTGACTCCTTTGCAGACTTCATCACCGAGCTCTGTTGATTCCTTTCTGAAACGCCATCACCAAAGAAACGCCATCGCCAGTCTGTCCCTTACTCTCCACCTTCACTGCCTCTCCTCTGGTTCGAGCCACCTTTATCTTTGCCTGGGTTATTGCCATAACCTCCTCCCTGCTTCCACTCTCGTCCACATCCAATCCCTTTGCTGCCCAAGCAGTTCCCTTGCCTAAAACTCTTCCCTGGTCTGCCATTGCCCTGAGAATATGATGGTAGGCTCCTCACCCAGTGGCCCTACCATCTGTCCATTGCTTGTAGCTCACCTCCGTTCATGGTTATCTTCCCATCAGCCCCAGCCACAATGGCTTCTCTCTGTCTTTCTATATGCCCACCATGTTCTTGCTCTAGTACTGTTGTTACTCTAGTACCATTACCACTGCCTGGAACAGCCTCCATCTGCAGGCTAGCTCTTGGTTACACTTTATTCTATAAGTCCAAGCTTCAGAAAGGCTTTCTCTGACCACTCAAGACAAAAAAATTCCTCATGGTTTTCTCCTCTTTCCGCTATGGCACTTAACCAGACATTAAAGTGTACATCTAACTGGGCTTTCACTTATTCCATATCTATCTTCACTACTGGCCGATGAGCTCTATTACAGCAAAGACAATGTCTGCATGGTTCATCTTTATATGGCATAATCCACATACTAGATACCCAAAAATATTTCCTGAGTGAGTAAATAAGTAGGTAAACTGTCTTTGTCTGTTTTGTGTTGCTATAACAGAATACTTGAGGCTGGGTAATTCATAAGGAAAAGAGGTTTATTTGGTTCATGATTCTGGTGGCTGGAAAGTCCAAGACTGGGCAGTTGCATCTGGTGAGGGACCCACATTGATTTGACTCGAGGAACCAGCATCTGCAAAGAGATCACATGATGAGAGAGAAACAGAGAAAGCAACCAAGGAAGGCACACTATTTTTAACAACCTGTTCTCAGGGGAACGAATCCATTCCTATAAGACTGAGAACACACTCACCCCCACAAGATGGTATTAATCTATTCACGAGGGATCTGCCCCCATGACACAGACACCTCCCACCCAACCCCACCTACCAACACTGCTACGTTGGAGATCAAATTTCAACATGAGTTTTGGTGGGAGACAGACCATAGTATAAACAAAAGAGAGATAGTAGGCTACAGTAAGGCAAAGGACACCAGGTGGCAGCTGATTTAATAACCACCTGGGCTCTGACAGTCCTTGACTGGCATCTGAGATCAACCACATTCTAGCTGTGTGACACTGGGCCAATCACTTAACCTCACTAAGCCTCAGTTTCCTCATCTATAAAATAATGATTATAAGACTTTCCACACTAGGTGGTTTTGAAAATTAAAGGTAATATATTTTGAGAGTCTGACCCAGTGCCTGGCACTAAATAGATGTCTTCATTTATGTTAAAAACACCTATTGAAAGCATCCATGGGGTGGCCCTGAGCTGGGGTCTAGGGACTATACAGACCCTGCACACAAGCAGGTTACCAGTTAGAGGCTCTATAAATTGCAGCTATTCATAGTACTGGAACTACTGGTAGTATTAATAAACAAAATGTTAGGAAATTCTCTAGCCAGAGTGAATGAGCCAAGCCCTGTGGAAGCCCGCCTGGGAAAACCAGGGACATGAGAGAAGGGAACACGGTGTGAAGCAAAATACAGGAGCCAGTGTGTGTTTTACTATAAATTGTCCTTTGATCTTTTTTTCATGGTTGCCTTGCGTTTTCCATTTAACTGAATTCAGGAATTCTCTGACGAAAGTTTTCATTCACAGAATGGATATTTACGTGTAGGTTGCTTTCAGGAGAAGGAGATTCAGAGGTGATTGCAACATGCTCTCTGCCCTCAAGAAGCTTATAGAGGAACAAGATAGACAAAAACTCCAATCACAAGTCAAACCTAAAAGAGACACAGGTGAAGGGATGGAGATTCAGAGATGAGAGCAACAGGCTTCATGGCAGGCAGCATTTGAGTAGACTGGAGGACACACAGGAGGAGGGAGCATGGCAATGGGGGGGGGGTGTGGGATATGGAGTCGGACGACCTAGCTTAAAATTCACCCTTCAATGGCCAGGCACAGTGGCTCACACCTGTAATCCCAGCACTTTGGGAGGCCAGGGCAGTTGGATCACCTGAAAAACCCCATCTCTACTGAAAATACAAAATTAGCCAGGTATGGTGGTGCATGCCTATATTCCCAGCTACTCAGGAGGCTGAGGCAGGAGAATCGCTGCCATTGCACACCGCTGCACTCCATCCTGGGAAACAAGAGTGAAACTCTACCTCAAAAAAAAAAAAAAAAAAAAAAAAAAACCATTTACCCTTAGAAAAGCCACAGTTTCCCTGAGCCTTGGTTTTCTCATCTATAAAATGGGAGTAATAATAGTAATGAAACCTCTGCATTGTTATGACTCTTTTATATCATCATCATCACTCACACACACTAAGGTTTCCTGGAAAATGTCAGCACTGTGGGACTGAGAAATATCTCTCTTTTTAAAAATTATATATATATATATATATATATATATATATATTTATTTATTTATTTATTTTTTGAGACGGAGTTTCGCCCTTGTTACCCAGGCTGGAGTGCAATGGCGCGATCTCGGCTCACCGCAACCTCCGCCTCCTGGGTTCAGGCAATTCTCCTGCCTCAGCCTCCTGAGTAGCTGGGATTACAGGCACGCGCCACCATGCCCAGCTAATTTTTTGCACTTTTAGTAGAGACGGGGTTTCACCATGTTGACCAGGATGGTCTCGATCTCTCGACCTCGTGATCCACCCGCCTCGGCCTCCCAAAGTGCTGGGATTACAGGCTTGAGCCACCGCGCCCGGCTATATATATTTTTTAATTGCGTTTTAGGTTTTGGGGTACATGTGAAGAACATGCAAGATTGTTACGTAGGTACACACATGGCAGTGTGGTTTGCTGCCTTCCTCCCCTTTACCTATATCTGGTATTTCTCCCCATGTTACCCGCCTCCCAACTCCCCACCCACCTGCTGTTCCTCCCCACAGACCCCAGTGTGTGATGCTCCCCTCCCTGTGTCCATGTGTTCTCATTGTTCAACGCCCGCCTATGAGTGAGGACATGCAGTGTTTGATTTTCTGTTCTTGTCAGTTTGCTGAGAATGATGGTTTCCAGCTTCATCCATGTCCCTACAAAGGACACGAACTCATCGTTTTTTATGGCTGCATAGTATTCCATGGTGTGTATGTGCCACATTTTCCCTGTCCAGTCTATCATCAATGGGCATTTGGGTTGGTTCCAGGTCTTTGCTATGGTAAACAGTGCTGCAGTGAACATTCATGTGCATGCATACTTATAATAGGATGATTTATAATCCTTTGGCTATATACCCAGTAATGGGATTGCTGGAGAAACATCTCTCGAGATTCTGGTGAGCTCCCAGCATCTCATCCTCATTCCTTTCCTCCCCAAGCAATGGCATGGTAGACACTCTAGGCCTGGAGGGCACGTGCTTAGTGACAGGTGACAGTGGTTGCTGACAGTGGTGCCACCACGTGCCTGGTTCACCACTCCACATCCTTCCACTTAATCCTTTTGAGATAGAAATGACACTTCTCAAACTCTCAAACCACTTCCATCCAGTCGGAAGACTTTCAGGAACACTTGGGTGGGTCCAGCATCTGAGCCCAGGCAGGCCATCAGCCCAGGCTACCAGAGATGCCAGTGGGTTAAAGTGGGGCAGGGCAGACGCTGGCCAGCTGTCCACCCAACCCATTTCCAGTTCATCCTGAGCATACAGCTAGACTGCATTCTTGCAGCTGAGTGTGGCCATGCAACCTAATTCTAATCAATGAAAATTGACAGACGTGTGCTCTTCTCAGGCCTGATGGATAAGACCCTTCCACACTCCGTCTCCTTCTGGTTAACTAAGGCGTGATCCACCCGCCTCGGCCTCCCAAAGTGCTGGGATTACAGGCTTGAGCCACCGCGCCCGGCTTTTTTTTTTTTTTTTTTTTTTTTTTTAGACGGAGTTTCGCTCTTGTTACCCAGGCTGGAGTGCAATGGCGCGATCTCGGCTCACCGCAACCTCCGCCTCCTGGGTTCAGGCAATTCTCCTGCCTCAGCCTCCTGAGTAGCTGGGATTACAGGCATGCGCCACCATGCCCAGCTAATTTTTTGTATTTTTAGTAGAGACGGGGTTTCACCATGTTGACCAGGTTGGTCTCGATCTCTCGACCTCGTGATCCACCCGCCTCGGCCTCCCAAAGTGCTGGGATTACAGGCTTGAGCCACCGCGCCCGGTTAACTAAGGCGGTGCTCTCCAGGATGACTTTGGAGGCCAATTTAAAGCTGGCCCACCTGCCATCAGCCAAAGTCTCTGAACCACTGCATGGAGAAGGATGCCCTCATGCTCACCATGTCTGAACCCCGACTCCAACAGCCCTGCAGTGTTAAATGAGGCATGATAATAACTTGCGTAATGTTCATCCATGGTATGTTTGGGTCTGTGTGTTACGGCAGCAATACTCACTAACACAGAAGAGCAGGGATCCCCACCTGAGGAGGACCAATGCAGGAAAGACCGAAGGGCAGTTAGAAGTCAGCATCCTGAGAGAACGCAAGATGTTGTGAGCGAGGTTTGTAAGTATCAAATGCAAGTCTGTGGGGGCATAAATGGAGTTGAGGGTTAGCATCCAGGCAAAGTGACGTCAGAAATACAAGGAGACGGGTTATAGGTTATAGCGCTGTTGTGCCCAGCTTGTTCTCAAGGTCGAGCAGATTTGAAGATCGAGGCTAGTGCTCTTGTCATTGGGTCTGTCTCACATCTCCGCTTTTACCTTCTGCACTCTGCTGCCTGAAACCCCGGGGGCTTGGTAACTAGGACCTATCTTGTCCCTCCCCTGGGCCCTGAGACAAGACTGATATCTGATGGCACAACACTGTTTTACAGATGAGGGAAAGCATACCCAGAAAAAAATGAAGGGGCTAATTCATAAAGCCCAAATTGATCTTTCCACCTGGTCTTGGCCAAGGCACACCGTTTCCAGCAAAAATCCTGCCTTTTTAATGCCCTGGCCAGAGCCTCCCCAAAAGGACCGCTTCTCTCCTCCCTCCCTCGCTTCTGGCAAGCTGGGTTTCCAAGCCTGGCCATTGAGAATTAAAAAGAGCTGGTTTCTTCTGGTCCCAAAGAAAAACAAGCTGGTCAATTTTCTGTTAGTCCCAAGGCAGCTCCTCACTGCCGTGGAGCCAAGCAGACACTGGCCAGTCTGTGTGGAGGGCTGAGGCTGCAGTACCCACCAGGCGGTAATGACTTCTCGGAGGGAGCTGGCCTCGGCTCAGGCCATTCCGGGTGGGGTGGGGGGAGAGGAAACTGAAGACAAAACTGCTTCTCGTAAAGGTCCAGTTCTAAAAATACAGACCGAGTTAGCCTAGTGCGTGTCTGCAGGGATGCTTGTCTGAGCAGAGAAGTAGCAGAGCCGTGCCGAGGTCCTTGGGTTAGGCAACCAGACTAAGGAAAGAGCGCAAAGCAAGCTTCCTCCTCACGGGGTCATCAGAGCTTTCAGCTTCTGATACATCTGTTAGGATAAGGACGAGTCTGAGAAACTTAAAGCTAGTCTGGAATCTAGCAAAACAATAAAGAGCAATTATTTGTTCTTGTACCTGGAAATTTCAGAAATATGAGCTTCAGGCAAGGTTTGATCCAGTGAGTCAAAGATGTCACCAAGTATCCAGTTTCTTTATGTCCCTCTTTCTGCTTTCCATGGAATCATTGGGCTGCTAGAAGGAGGAAGAAAAAAAAAATACAGGATGTCTATTTAAATTTCACTTTCATATAGACAATAATTTTTTTTAGTATAAGTATGTCCCATGCAATATTTGGGACATACTTATCCTAAAAGTCTAATTCAACATCAAGCAGATTTAACTAAATAAGGTTACCTCAAGACATTTAATAATCAAACTCTCAAAGGTCAAGAATAAAGAAAGTATCCTGAAAGCAACAAGAGAAAAAACCAAACAAACATACAATGAAGCTCCAATATGTCTGGCAGCAGACTTCTAGGGAAAATTTTGTAGGCTAGGAGAGAGTGTCATTACATATTTAAGGTGCTTTTACCTTAGAGTAGTATATCCAGCTAAAATAGCCTTTAAACAAGAAGGAGACATACTTTCCTAGACAAACAAAAGCTAAGGGATTTCATTAACACCAGACCTATCCTGGCAAGAAATGCTAAAGGGAGTTCTTCCATCTGAAAGAAAAGGATGTTAATGAGCAATAAGAAATCATATGAAGGTGCAAAATTCACTGATAACTGCATGTACGTAGAAAAACACAGAATACTGTAACACTGTCATTGTGGTATGGAAACCTCTCATATCTTGCGTAGAAAGACTAAAAGATGAACTGATCAAAAATAATAACTACGGAGACTTCTCAAGACATGGGCAGTACAATAAGATATTAATATAAGTAGAAACAACAAAAAGTTAAAAAGCAGAAGGATGAAGTTAAAATATAGAGTTTTTATTAGTTTTCTCTTTGCTTATTTGTTACTTTGTCTAGGCAGTCAGTTTGACTTGTCGTCTATTTAAAAATAATAGGTTATAAAATATTATTTGCAAGCCTCATGGTAACTTCAAATTTAAAAACATACAGCAGATACACAAAAAATAAAAAGCAAGAAAAAACATACCACCAGAGAAAATAACCTTTACTAAAAGGAAGAAGGAAGAAAAGGCCACAGAACAATCAGAAAACAACAAAACGGTGAGAGTCAGTCCTTACTTCTCAAAAATAACGAGTGTAAATGGAGAAACTTTCCAATCAAAAGACAGAGTGGCTGAATGGAAACAAAAACAGGACCCCGTGATCTGTTGCCTACAGAAAGCACATTTCACCTATGAAAACACACATAGACTGAAAATAAAGGGATGGGAAAAGATAGTCCATGCAAATAGAAACCAAAAAAGATCAGGGGTAGCTATATTAGTATCAGACAAAATAGATTTCAAGATGAAAACTATACGTGGCTGCGTGTAGTGGCTCACGCCTGTAATCCCAGCACTTTGGGAGGCCAAGGCGAGTGGATCACGAGGTCAAGAGATCGAGACTATCCTGGCCAACATGGTGAAACCCCATCTCTACTTAAAAAAAATACAAAAATTAGCTGGGCATGGTGGTACACACCTGTAGTCCCAGCTACTCGGGAGGCTGAGGCAGCAGAATTGCTTGAAACCGGGAGGCGGAGGTTGCAGTGAGCCAAGATCGCACCACTGCACTCCAGCCTGGTGACAGAGCAAGACTGTGTCTCAAAAAAAAAAAAAAAAAAAAAACCAAAAAACTATAAAAATAGACAAAGTCATTATACAATGATAAAGGGATTAATTCAGCAAGAGGATATAACAATTGTAAATATATATGCACCCAACACTGGAGCACCCAGATATGTAAAGGAAAGATTATTAGAGCTAAAGAGAGAGACAGACTCCGATACAATAAGAGCTGAAGACTTCATCACCTCACTTTCAGCTTTGGGCAGATCATCCAGACAGAACATCAACAAAGAAACATTAGACTTGATCTGGACTATGAACCAAATGGACATAATGGATATTCACAAAACATTTCATCCAGGGGCTGCAGAATGCATATTCTTCTCAGCACATGGATCATTCTCAAGACTAGACCATATGTTAGGCCACAAAACAAGTCTTTAAAAATTCCAAAAAAATTAAAATTGTATCGAGTATCTTCTCTGACCAAAAAGGAATAAAACTAGAAATCAATAACAAGACAAATTTTGGAAACTACCCAAACACATGAAAATTAAACAGTATGCTCCTGAATAACCAGTGGGCCAATGAAGAAATTAAGAAGATATTGAAAAATTTCTTGAAACAAAAGATAATGGAAACACAACATACTAAAACCTATGGGATACAGTGAAGGCAGAACTAAGAGGAAAGTTTATCTACATAACAAAAGTAGAAAAACTTCAAATAAACAACCCAACTATGCATCTTAAAGAACTAGAAAAACATGAGGCCGAGGTGGGCAGATCATGAGGTCAGGAGATTGAGACCACCCGGGCCAACATGGTGAAACCCCATCTCTAGTAAAAATACAAAAATTAGCTAGATGTGGTGGCATGTGCCTGTGTTCTCAGCTTCTCAGGAGGCTGAGGCAGGAGAATCACTTGAACTGGGAGGTGGATGTTGCAGTGATCCAAGATCGTGCCACTGCACTCTATCCTGGAGGCAAAGTAAGACTCTGTCTCAAAACAAAAGAAAGAAACAAGAGCAAACCAAACCCAAAATGAGTAGAAAAAAAAAGAAGAAGAAATAAGATCAGAAGAGAAATAAATGAAATTGAAATGAAGAAAACAATATAAAACATCATTAAAATGAAAAGTTGTTTTTTGTTTGTTTGTTTGTTTTTTAAAAGATAAACTGATTGGCTTGCTAAGGAGGCCAGAAGGCTTTTGAGAACAAGGAAAGACAATGGGCATTTGAAAGCACCCGGCATGTATAGACGACGGTGGACTTTCCAGTATCAGTCACAGAATCCAAGTTCCCCAAGGTTAGATGGGCCCCTAAAGATCACTAGAGGATGAGTTCACACTGCCGTTCCTACAGATTAAACTATAATATAGTTACAGTTCAAAATCTCAGCCTTTATGTTTGCGTCTCTACTATCAGGGACATCACTTCCTTCCAAGGAGCTCATTCCATCTTTGGTCATCCCTGGCTGTTGCAAAGTTCTAGCTGGAATCTTCTCTTGTATCTTCCACTCATTGGTTCCAATGCTAACAAGAGGGATCTGTCTACAGGGCAGTTTCTTTTTTTTTTTTTTTTTTGAGACGGAGTTTCGCTGTTGTTACCCAGGCTGGAGTACAATGGCACGATCTCGGCTCACCGCAACCTCTGCCTCCTGGGTTCAAGCAATTCTCCTGCCTCAGCCTCCCGAGTAGCTGGGACTACAGGCGTGCACCACCACGCCCGGCTAATTTTTGTATTTTTAGTAGAGACGGGGTTTCACCTTGTTGACCAAGATGGTCTCGATCTCTTGACCTCGTGATCCACCCGCCTCGGCTTCCCAAAGTGCTGAGATTACAGGCGTGAGCCACCGCGCCCGGCCGTACAGGGCAGTTTCTAAGCCAACGCCAGATGAATGATCACCTACTATGCACCAGGCTGTGGGCTGTGTGCTTCAACATTGTTCATCTTATTTAATCCTCCCAAGACCTTTGAAATAAGCAAGTCCCTTTTTATGGAAACAGAAACTTGGGAGTTAAGCCACTCGTCCCCAGAATACACAGCTAGTGGCAGAGCTGGATATGAACACACATAGACTAGATCCAAAGCCCCCCCTCTTACCCCTTCACCACTATGAGGAGCCAACAGCCTTCAAATATCAGATGGCAGCATCCCAGCTCCCTTTCCAAACTGAGCATTCCAGATGCTTTAGTCCCTAAAGTTGGTGCCTTAGATGGAGCATGCTACTTAGATGTGGTCAGAAAAACAGAATGTAGCCAGGAATAAAAGAACTGTGAGGATGGAGAAGAAGACAGCCCTGAGAGCTTCACACACAAGCTACTCATCACTTGAGTTCATCTACTTGTTGACATAAGTTGAGTGCCCAGTATGTGCAGATACCATGTGAGGCAATGAGAATGAAGAGACAAAGAGGGAGGGGGAACAAATGAGTGAGGAACAGAGAGAGGAAGGGAAAGAGAGAGAGAGAAAAGGGAGAGAGGGCGGGAGGGAGGGAGGACCCAGTGTGGTGGCTTACGCCTGTAATCCCATGTAATCCCAGCACTTTGGGAGGCTGAGGTGGGAGGATTGCTTAAGCCCAGGAGTCTGAAGCTGCAGTGAGCTGTGATTGCACCACTGCACTCCAGGGTGACAGAGAGACCCTGTCTCTATTAACAAAATAAAATAAAAATTTGTAAAAGGAAAAGAAAGGAAGGAAAAGCCTAAAGCATGAAAGAGCTTATGGCCCAGAAAAGAAAACAGATGTAAAATCAATAATTACTGTAAAAGGTTATATATATGTGTGTTTGTATTTATATATATATATATCAATATAGATATATGTTTACCTATATCAATATATTTGTATAAGTATATAAAAATATATACTTATATAATATATAAACATTTATATTGATATATAATTACCCTATATATTATATACTATATATAACATAAAATATATACTATATATAATATAAAATATATATTATATCTATACATTATATAAAAATATATGTTTTTATATTGATTTATATAAAAAATGTTTTTATATTGTAAAATTTATATTGATAAATATAATTACTCTATATTATAGTATATAATATATATCAATATTTATCAATATTGATATATATATTACTTTTTTATATTACTCTATAAGCGTGATTATATATCAATATAAATTATAAATTTATATATCAATATAAATTATATATCTACATATATCAATATAATTTATATTGATATATCATATCAATATAAATTATATATCAATATAAATTATAAATTTATATATCAACATAAATTACTCAGGAATTTATATTGATATATAATCACTCTATATATTATATACTATACATTATATATAAATATTTTATATATTATGTAAGTATAGTATATAATATATAATATATCTTTATATATTGATACTGATGTAAGTAAACATATACAGAAACATTTGAATATGTAAATATCAGCACAGCTAGGGTGCTGTGAGTCTGGTCATGGGGCAGTCCATGGGTAGGCAGTGGGAACACCCTAGGCAGAGCACAGGGGGGCAGACGTAGCCTTCAGACAGCTGGATTAAAGAGCCTAGATGGAAAAGTATTCTGTTAAAAGACTGCTGTACACCAAAGGGACAATTCTTACCTCAGTGTTGAATGACAGGACCTTTGCTTTGCAAGGCACCCCTGGCCTGGGCCTGCCTTCCTGAAACCCCAGGCTGTTTCTACAGAAAACATTCTCTCCATACATTTAAAAAACTGGCGATTCATTCCCACAGAGGAAACTTCTTTTGGCGTTTGAAACATAAATGGGCAAAGGACACAGGCGGCTCACACGGAAGGACGCGTGGTTAGTAAACAGACTCGAGGAAACACAGTCAACCTGGCCAGTAATCAAAGAAATGCAAATTAAAACAATCAAGGCACACACTTCCGCCTATTAAATTAACGGCCATAACAAAAAGGTTGAGATGCTTATATTCCATTCTGGTGAGGTCTGGGGGAAAGCAGGCACTCTGGCCTTGCTGGAGGTAGGGCCAGCCCCGTGATCTGCAGAGCCCAGTGCAAGCTGAAAATGTAGGGCCACTTCTTCAAAAATCATTAAGAAATTCAAACGGCTGGGCACAGTGGCTCAGGCCTGTAGTCCCAGCATGAGGGAAGGCCAAGGCGGGCATATGGCTTGAGCTCAGGAGTTTAAGATCAGCCTGGGCAACATAGCAAAAACCCGTCTCTACAAAAAATACAAAAATTAGCCAGGTGTGGTGGTATACACGTGCCTGGAGTCCCACCTACTCAGGAGGCTGAGGCAGGAGGATCAGGTGAGCCCAGGGAGGCTGAAGCTGCAGTGAGCCGTGCTCATGCCACTGTGCTCCAGCCTAGGCAACAGAGCAAAACCCTGTCTAAAAAAAGAAAAAGAAAAAAGAAAATTCAAGATGGCAACAGCATAGAATTAAACCAAACGTTCTTCTCTTCTAAGTCCTCAGTGGAAATCCTATAAGTGAGTGCAAGCCTGTTGTGGGAAAGGCGTCCCTTCCCCTAGCAAAGCAGTCTCTTCACCTGAAAGAAGACATCATCCTCTCCCACCTACATGGAGACTTTATTATCAATAGTCACTTCTCCCTTGACTTTCACCCTGCTGCTCTCGACTCAGATTTTCCCATCAGCATTCAACATATGCACAAGTCCTCCTTTCTGAAAAAAAAAAAAAAAAGAAAAAAAAAAGCAAAACTCCTTCTTCAAGCCCTCACTCTGCCTTCTCCTATCTTCCCACTCTGCCGTCTCAGTCACATTCTGGCAAGGCTGCATAGACACACAACCGCCATGCCTCTATTTCTCATTCATTTTTCCACCCTGTCTGTTTGTTCATCATTGTGTCTTGCCAAGGTTACCACTGATTTACACCCATTTGCTGAGGCCTCTCAGCAGCATTGGACACTAGCGACCACTCTCTCCTTCCTGTCATCCTCTTCTCTTGGCTTCTGTGACATCACGTCCTCCTGACCACCCCCCCCTCCCCCGCCTCCCACATCTCCTGCAGGCTCTTTGGCGAGCTGTCTGTATACTGACGACTCCTAAGTCCATGGCTCTTACCTAAACTCTGCTCTGAGTTTCAGACACACAGTCCGGTTACCCATTTGATGGCTCACCTTGTCTATCTCAAAGACACCTTGAATTTCTTATGTACAAAACTACCCCAATCTGATCCTCTCCCATTGATGCTTATGTCTGTGGATGGCACCACCATTCCTCTTTCTTACACCAGGAATCTTCCTTCAGATTCCCTTCTCTCCCTTCCCACTACCTCAAGTCAAAGCCACTACCAAGATTTGTCAATTTTACCTCCTCAATATTTCCTACATGCATCCTCTTATTCCCGTCTTTATCCACACGCTCATCACCTAAGCAACCATCATCCCTCATCTGGACCACTGCAAAGCTCTCCACTGGTACCCGCTATCCTTTCTCAAGCTCCCTCCCTCTGTGCACTAGAGCCAAAGTGTTTTGAAGCACACATCCTGTTCAGTAGGATCCCGTTGTTCTTAGGAAAAAGACCAAAACCCTTCTAATGGCCCGTGCTCCCCCACCCATTTGGCTCCAGCTATTGCGGTCTTCTTCCGGTTCCATGTGCTTTACCAAAAGCCATTTGCACATGCTGCTCCCTGTGTCTAGAATTCTGTTCCTTTCCACCCTTGGTCTACTTAGCTCCTAGTCATCCTTAAGCCCTAAGCACAGTCACTTTTTCCTTAGGAAATCCTTCCACTAACCAACAGGCAAAAGAGGGTTCCACCATCAAATACTTTAATAGCTCCGTGCCTCTCTCCTTACTAATACTTAGCATGGTTATAATTGCATCCATCTGTGCGACGACCCGATGGAGTCTGTCTCCCCAGCTAGACAGCAGGATCTATGGGCATGGGTTGTATGTTTTTCCTCACCATTGTAACCTTAACACTTAATCATTGTCTGGCAAGAAGAAAGTGTTCAATAAATATTTGGTGAATGAATGAATGGAAATCCCTTTGACGATGTATTTTGAGAGCTACAGAAATTATAGCTATAGTTATGTTTTGATTCCATAATACAACGCCTAAAAACTTATCCTGAGGAAGTAATCCAAAAGAAAGAAAATGTTATATATATTTATATATATATGAAAATATTAAGTACAAACGTTTTCTTATAGCAATATTTTAAAAAACACATGGCTTTCCGAGCAATAGGAGAAATGTTGATGTGTGGTAAATCCACAGAATAAATAACATGGTCGTTAAAAATAATTGTGAAGACTAAGTAGCAATGTGAAAAACAGATTGCAATATTACAATTGTTTTTCAAAAGCTGAATACAAAATTGGATTTCTACAACTACGCAAAAATGTTTTATGCATGCAGACAAGTACCAGATGGGAACAAGGAAAAATAAATGAGTTGATTTGTCCAAAGAGTACATTATGGTTGAATTTTCTGTCTCATTTTGATTTCTCTTAGTGTAGTTATAATATTGTTTTTATGTAAATAATAATTTACTGTAATTTATACATTTTATCAAGCAATAGGTTGAATAAAATAGCAATGTTAAACTAAGAAGCTATCAAAACATAGCTAGTTACAGTTGGTTCACTGCTTAATGGAGTCACAAATGCATAATAAATAATGTTATTTGCGAACAATCTTATTAACCACTTTTAAAATAGCTCTCATAACCATATATACATACATATATATATATATAAATCCTATGTTTATAATGTTTTATGAACATTCATATACATGTCTTTGTGTGTACATACGCTTTTGTTTCCCTTGGGTAAATACCTAGAAATAGAATGAGTGAACTATATGGTAGGTATGTGTATAACTTTTAAAATAACTGTCAAACGGTTTTCCAAAGTGATTGTGCCATTTACATCCCCACCAGCAGTGCATGAGTGCTAACGGAATGTAAATGTTCCACATTCTCACCAACATGTGGTATGATGGTCAGTCTTTTTAATTTTAGCCAGTCTAGTGGGTGTGTATTGTGGTTTGGATTTGTATTTTTCTAATGATTCATAATGTCAAAAATGTTTTATATTCTTATTTGATAGCTGTATATAATGTTTGGGGAAGTATTCATTCAAATCTTTTGCCCATTTTTAAATTGAGTTATTTTTCTCTTAACTATTGAATTATAAGATATATTTATGTATTCTAAATTCAAGTCCTTTATTAGATACATTTTGCAAATATTTTCTCCAGTCTGTAGTCTGCCTTTTCACTTTCTTAACATAACATGGTCTTTTGGAGAGAAAATTTCAAAATATTTATGAAGCATAATTCAGCAACTTTTACTTTTATACTGTGTGCTTAGCCCAAAATCACTAGATTTTTTCCTTCTGTTTACAGAAGCTTTAGTTTTAGGTATTATATTTAGGTTGGTGGCCCACTGAAAGTCAGGTTTTGTACTTGGTGTGAAGTAAGGGTCAAGGCTCACATTTTTGCATCCAGATATACAATTGTTCCCACACTATTTGTTAGAAATATTAAACTTTCCTCATTGAACTGCCTTTACATCTTTGTCAAAAACCAATTAACCTGAAGAAAGAATAATTTTTTCAACAAATTGTGCTAGAACAACTAGATATTCATGTGCCAAAGAATGAAGTTGGAACCCTACCTCTTATCATATACAATAATAAACTCAAAATGGATCAGAGACCTCTAAGTAAGTGCTAAAACTATAAAACTCTTAGAAGGCAACATAGCATAAATCTTACCTTGAGCTAGACCGTAGTTTCTTAAAACTATATAAAAACGAAAGCACAAGTAACAAAAGAAAAAGTAGATAAATTGAACCACATCAAAATTTAATTTTTCTTTTGCAAATATTAATAGCATCGAAAAAAGTGAAAAGCAGTTAACAAAGACATCAAATCAACCTAATTGTTCGTCAATGGCAGATTGGATAAAGAAAATGTGGTACATATACACCGTGAAATACTATGCAGCCATAAAAAATAATGAGATCATGTCCTTTGCAGGGACATGGATAGAGGTGAAGTCCATTTCCCTTAGCAAACTAACCTAGGAGTAAAAAACCAAATTCTGCATGTTCTCGCTTATAAGTGGAAGCTAAATGATGAGAAGACGTGGATGCAAGGAGGGGAACAATGGACCCTGGAGCCTGTTTGAGGGTGGAGGATGGTAGGAGGCAGAGGATGAGAAAAACTAACTATTGGGTCCTAGGCCTAGTACCTGGGTGATGAAATAATCTGTACAACAAACCCCCATGACACGAATTTACCTGTATAACAAACCTGCACATGTGCCCCTGAACTTAAAAGTTTAAAATATTTTTAAAATAATAAAATTAATAATTTTTTAAAGGTGAAAAGACAAGTCACAGAATGGGAGGACACATTTGATCACAGATCTGATAAGGAACTTGTATCCAGAATACGTTTTTTTTGTTTTTGTTTTTTAAACCAGTCTCTTACAACCCAATAATAAACAGACAGATAACCCAATTTAAAAATGGGCAAAGGCTTTGTAGACATTTCTCCAAAGAAGATCTACAATAGCCATGAATAACATGAAAAAATGCCCAGCATCATTAGTCATTAGGGAATTGCAAATCAAAGCCACAATTAGGTACCATTCTACATCCAGTAAGATGATGATAATTTTAAAAAATGGATAATAACAAGTGTCGGTGAGGATGTGGAGAAAGTGGAATTCTCGTGCGTTGCTGGTAGGACTGTAGAATGGTGCGGCTGCTCTGTGAAACAGTTGGGCAGGTTACCACATGACTCAGTGATTCTACTCCTATCTACCCAAGAGAAATAAAAACATATGTCCACATAAAAATCTGTACATGAATAGTCATAGAAATATTATTCATAATAGCCAAAGAGGAAAACAACCCAAATGCCCATCAATGATGAATAAATAAACATGATGTGATATATTCGTGCAATGGAACATTATTTGTCAATAAAATGGAATAAAATATGGATATATATATGGTTGATCCTTAATACATTATGCTAACTGAAAGAAGTCCACATATTATTTGATTCTATTTTTTAAATGTCCATTTACATCAAAAATATTAGGCAGAATGGGCAAATCTATGAGACAGAAAGTAGATTAGTGATTGCTTAGGGCTACTAGTTGAGTGTTGGTGGAGGAAAATGGGGACTGACAGCTAATGAATATGGGTTTTGTTTTTAGGGTAGATGGAAATATTCTATAATTGGATAAGTTGACGATTGCACAGTACTGTGAATATATTAAAACCATTGCGTTGTAACTTTAAATGGGTGACTTATGTGGTGTGAATTATTTATCAATAAGATTATTAAAAATCAATAATTTTTAATTATTTCTATTATTTCTATAATTATTATAGATAATATAGTGGGTCTATTTCTGGATTCTCTTCTGTTCCATTGAGTGATTGTCTATCTTTTTTTTTTTCCCCAAGCTAAACTGTATCTAGCTTTATTGAAGATACTTTCCATAAACAATTATAGTATTTCAGGCAGGACATGGGCAGACTGTGGTAAAACAGTGTATAGCAACTTTCAAACTCCTTTCTTCAGTGGCCTACCAAAAATCAGAAAGCCACCATAAAACCCAGTGACGTCTTCATCTGATGTTCTGAACAGGGAAAGTTTAGAATGAGGGTTGACATTTCACATTTAGCATGTTGTTTAACAGTGTTTCATAAGCCGACCCTGAAATGAAAATGGCAGAATTTACCTGAAGATCCACAATCTAGAAACAAATCCACTGCTCTTTTGAGGGGTTTCATCTCAGTGGCATCACTGGGAAGTCCAAATTGCCTGACATCCACTGATTGGGGGTTAGGTCCCAACAGGTGTCTGGGCATGCTGAAAGATGGAAAGGAAGGAGAGATCATAAAGACAAATTTGTTTTTCCATACCACAAGGCTTTTGTGCCAAGGGGCCATGTATGTCACAGTCAGGGAATCCTTCCTCCTGGGAGCCAAGAGGAGGTCTTTCCAAACTAGAAGGGAAAGGTGTTTCCCCCACATCAATCCAGCTTCCGAGACATTCTATCAGTGACATATGCCCCTCCCGGCCAAACAACAATCAAGTGTTCTGTGTGCAAACAACATAGCTTAAAAAAAAAAAAAAGTAAAACAAAATTCTGCATTTTTATAAAACTTGATTAAAAAATAGTATTTCAAGCTATACGGTCAGCAGGAGTAGTTATCAAAAATGCACACACTTCACTTGGCATCTCCAGCACCTTCAGCTTTCTGTGTCTGATCTGTTTGGGCGTCTCCGTTTTCTGCAGTTATTCCCCTCCCTGCCAGTGTCAGCTTCTCGCTTGTCCCCTTCGGGTACCTTCTCTCCGCTCTTTGCAGGGGCCTTTTTAGGCTTGGCTCTGGCCTTGGAGGAGCAGGTTTAGCAGAAAACCTCATGGATCTTCTCTGTGGCTTGCCCTTCACCTTGGCTCTGTCTCTTTTAGCATCCCCTTCTCTTGGGCATGGTGGCTGCCCATGGTGGTGGGATGTAGGCGCTGGGCACGGGATGCAGCGGGGCGTGGGCTTTGGTCGGTCTAGGGGTCATTCTTGCCCTTCTTCTTCACACTGCTCCGATTTGTCTATCTTTTTTACTTTTTCTTTTTTTTTTCTTTTTGAGACGGAGTTTCACTCTTGTTACCCAGGCTGGAGTGCAATAGCGCGATCTCGGCTCACCACAACCTCCGCCTCCTGGGTTCGGGCAATTCTCCTGCCTCAGCCTCCTGAGTAGCTGGGATTATAAGCACGCACCACCATGCCCAGCTAATTTTTTGTATTTTTAGTAGAGACAGGATTTCACCATGTTGACCAGGATGGTCTCGATCTTTTGACCTCATGATTCACCCGCCTCGGCCTCCCAAAGTGCTGGGATTACAGGCGTGAGCCACCACGCCCAGCCCCGATTTGTCTATCTTGACACCAATACCATGCTATCTTGATCACTGGAGCTTTATAGATTTGGAAATTCGTGCAATTTCATCAACTTTCTTCCTCTTTTACAAAATTGTTTGGGCTGTCATAGGTCTTTTTTAGAATCAGTTTGATATTTTTACAAAAAACAGCATGCTGGGTTTTTTTTTATTGGAATAGTACTGAGTCTATAGATCAACTTTAACAGAAATAACACCTTAATATTACTGAGTCGCCTGATCCATGAGGATATATACCTCATTACTTATTTAGGTCATCTTTAATTTCTCTCAGCACTATTTTCAGTGCATGGGTCTTACACATCTTTTGCTACGTTTATCCCTAAGTATTTCATGTCTTTGAGACCCACAAAGTTTTAAAAGAAATATATCGGCAGAAATACTGCTAGATTAGACTGAAAGGGACACCGACAGTACAAAATTAACAGAGGCTCTTTGAAGCCCTCAAATTCTACTGGCAGGGAGCAGACTGAGAAAGCTGCTCCCTTCACTCCTGAAACATGTGCTACCTTTCATTGAATATTTTTGGTTTTTTAAAATTTCAATTTCCAATTGTTTCTTACTGGTATATAAGAATACAATTGATCATCAAAAAATTTGATCTGTATCCTATACATTTCTTTTTGTTTGTTTGTTTCTTTTTCTTTTTCTTTTGTTCTTTTTTGGAAAGGGAGTCTCTGTTGCCCAGGCTGGAATGCAGTGGTATGATCTCAGCTAACTGCAACCTCTGCCTCTTGGGTTCAAGCAATTGTCCTGCCTCAACCTCCCAAGTAGCTGGGATTACAGGCACCTGCCACCATGCCTGGCTCATTTTTGTATTTTAGTAGAGACTGGATTTCACCATGTTGGTCAGGCTGGTCTTGAACTCCTGACCTCAAATGATCCACCCACCTCAGCTTCCCAAAGTGCTGGGATTACGGGTGTGACCACCATGCCTGGCCTGTATCCTATGTCTTAAATTCACTTATTAGTTGTAGTGGCCTTTTTGTAGATTTCCTTTTAATTTTCTACCTAGACAGCTGTGTCATCTACAAACGAAGAGTGTTGTATTTCTTCCTTTCTAACCTGAATGCGTTTTCTTTTTTGCTTTATTGCACTGGCTAGAACTCCCACTAGAATATTGGGTTAACGTGGTGAGAGTACACGTCACTGTCTTATTCGAGGTCTTAGGTGAAAGCACACAGTGTCTTCCTGTTGCGGTAGCCAGCCTGCAAGATGGTACTGATGATCCTCACCGGCTGGTGTTCATATCCTTCTTAGTCCCTGTGTGTCCGGATTGGTTTGTACGACCAACAGAATAAAGAAGGGATTATGTGTGAGTGCAGAGACCAGATCATAAAAGGCACTGTTACTTCCCTCTTGGTCACTCTTTTTAGAATAGTTTGTTTTGAGGGAAGCCAGCTGCTGTTCCAAACAGCCCTCTGGAGAGTCTCTTGTGGCAAGGAACTGTGGCCTCCTGACAATGGTCAGTGAGGAACTGAGCCTCTGGAGCCAACAGCCACATGAAAGATGCCATATTAGAGATGAATCCTCCATCCCCAGTGAAATCATAACTGCAGCCCTGGCCAGCAACTTGGTTACAACCTATGGAAGACCCTAGGCCAGAACCACCCAACCAGACAACTCCAGGTTCTTGACCCTCAGAAACTACGAAGAGGTTAAAAAAACTGTTTAAGCTGCTACGTCTTGGGTAATTCTTTATAAAGCAATAGATAACTAATAAAGACTTTGGTATTTAGAAGTGGGAGGCTGTCATAATAAAAACTTAAAATTCGGGAATGGTTTTGGAACTGGGCAATTGGTAGGAGCTGGAATGACATCGAAGAGGCTGCTGGTGAGGACTTAAAAGTAAATAAGAAGCGTCTTATTGGAAACTGGAGGAAGGAAGATTCTTATTATGTAGTTACGATGTAATTCTTGTTATGTATTCCTATTAGGTGGTTAGCCACACTGTCACGTGTGGTTATGGGGAAACTAGAAAATGTCACTAGTGAACTAGGTAACTGGGCTAAGGACTATTAGCCAAGTCGGTTGAGGGTGCTGCCTCATAGCTTGCTGCTTATAGTAAAATGCTAGAGGAAAGATTGTTTGTTTGTTTGTTTGTTTGTTTTTAAAGGAGCTGGGCACATTGGCTCACACTGGTAATCCCAGCACTTTGGGAGGATGAGGTGAGCAGATCGCTAGAGCCCAGGAGTTTGAGACCAGTCTGGGCAACATGGCAAAACCTCATCTCTACAAAAAATAGAAAATTTAGCTAGGTGTGATGGTGCACACCTGTAGTCCCAACTACTCAGGAGGATTAGGTGGGAGGATCTCTTGAGCCCGAGAAATTGAGATTGCAGTGAGCCATATTCATGCCATTGCACTTCAGCCTGGGTGACAGAGCAAGACCCTGTCTCAAAAAAAAAAAAAAAAAAAAAAAAAAGGAAGACAGGACTTGCCATTTATGAAGATTCTCACCTCTCTAGATAGCAAACAATGCTAAAATTAAAAAATAGCTTCTGGGCAAATATTAAACCCAGGGTCCTCTCAGGAAATTGTGTCCTCAGGAAGAAGCTGAGGGAGGAGTATCGCTGTGAAGTCCTTTGTTAAAACCTAAGGAAGATTCAAAAGGCAGGTTTCACAGCACAGTTCAGTCACACTGCAATTCTAAAGATTTTACAGTGTGACTCACTAGAAACGAATCGCTACGTGGGACAAGATTCCAGAACCAAATAGCTGGAGAGGGATGTGTGGAACAGGTAATCATTTCCAGGAACTGCCAGGAGAGTAGAGGTTGTGGCCATGAACATGGACTCAGGTTCGAACTCCAGTTCTGCTGCTTAATTGGCTATGTGACCTTGGGTAAGACATTTTACTCCTTGGTTTCCTTAGCAGTAACGTGGGCAACAAACTACATACTTTCTAGAGTTGTCGTGGAGGTTAAATGGCTTAATATATATAAGCACTCAGAACAATGCCTGACATCTAGGCTATGGTAAATAAGTAATAATTATCGTCATTATTTAGGAAGGTGAAGTGAAAAAGTCTGTAGTTCTTACAGTGAAGCTAGATGCGGGCCGGCTGTTAGAATCTGAGCAACGAAAGGAATTACGGTCTCAGGCGTTGTCACAGGCTACAGTGGCTTCCAGAAGCTATCAGAATAGAGCAATCAACCAAGGGACAAATGTGAGACCAGGTGCCAGAGGTTTCATTTGCATCTGGCAACTGAGTGACACAAAGAGTTGGGATGTGAATAGGAGACATCGCTGTGGTCTGAGAACACTTTGCATTGAATAGAGCAGCAAGGGGTTTTTTTCTTTGTTCGTTTGCTGGTTTTGGAGACGGAGTCTCACTCCGTCACCCAGGCTGGCGTGCAGTGGCACGATCTCAGCTCACTGCAACCTCCGCCTCCCAGATTCAAGCGATTCCCCTGCCTCAGCCTCCTGAGTAGCTGGGATTACAGGCACAGGCCACCATGCCCAGCTAACTTTTGTATTTTTAGTAGAGACGGGGTTTCACCATGTTGGCCAGGCTGGTCTCAAACGTCTGATCTCAGGTGATTCACCTGCCTCAGCCTCCTAAAGTGCTGGGATTACAGGTGTGAGCCACCGTGCCTGGACCGGAAGGGGTTTTTATATAGGCATGTCCAAGAGGAGCACTGCTGTCAGACAAAAGGAGCTTAGAAAGTAACACAGCTAGTGGCGGTATAGCGGCGCCTGGCGCTGAGGAGTCCGTGGTATCCTGGTGCCAGCAGCACTGAAGTAGACAACAGCACCCCCCTTTCCTCTATGATAACCATTCTGGGCGAGGCCTGGTCAAAAATGGCTGCTACTCACTGTCAGAGAAGAGCTGAGATAATAACAAATACTAATGTAATTTTCTGTACCTTTAGCTTGCATTTGTTAAGGACTTACTGTGTGCTGGTCACAATTGTATTAGAATAAACCATATGGGGCCTATACAAATGACGATTTCATATAGGTCGACCTATTGATTGATTTACTTATTTATTTATTTATTTTTATTTTTAAATTATTTTATATTTTTTATTCTTATTTATTTCCTTTTATTTATTTACTTATTTATTTACCTAATTTAATCGAGGAAACTGAGGCACAGAGCGATTAAGTGACTTACCCAAGGCCACACAGCTGTTAAGTGGTGGAGGCAGGTTACCAATCTAGGTCTGGCTGTAGAGCGTATACTTGCAAACCCCTTCTTTATACACTGAGGTGGCTGTGCCCACAGTCTTAAGGGGTTGACTGTGGCACCTATCCCCTACTCCAGCCCCCAAAGCCTGGTAACCAGCTTTGCTCAGGGAAGTAGATCAGCCCTAACCCTCCCGGAGCCTTATCAGAAAGAAAGTGTGCTGGATCAGCCCTGTGATCTCTTGCTGGCCGGGCTGCAAGACAATGGAACGGCTCGTGCGCATTGTGCGTTGCGGTGGAGACAATGCGCTTCCCCAAACACCAGCCACCAGAATAACAAACACTGCTGACTTCCACAGCACCAAAGTCTAAATATTGAAGTGGCGCATCCGTGCCTTGCCACGTGTGGTAATATTCCAGTGGAAAAATAGCCGGCAGCTGCTATTGTCTGGATTCCCCAGAGAAAAGATCTGAGGCTGTTTCTCTGGTCTTGTGAGACTTCTGCCGCCTCTCCCAAGGCCCCAGCTTGAAAGAGGGATTGTTTGATGTCAGATGAACTTGGGGACCCCACCCCAAGCATCCCCCCTGTGATCTGCACTGGTATATAGCAAAACAAGCAAATAATGACAATGTGGAGAGTTTTTCCTAAAACAGAATGTATTCCATTGAAAGAGTCCTATTCATGAGGCACAGACAGCTCCCTTCTTGCAGCGGCCCCTGCGCTCTCTCTACTTAGCGGCCTCCTCTTCGGGCACAGACTCTGCATTGCACAAGGCCCTACTGCTGGCTTCTCCAGTGGGCACTCTGCTTCATGACTTCTCAGTCTCAATTTCCATTGCTCACCGCCTCATTCTCTCCATATTTTTTTGCTCATATTCTCTTCAGAGAACCTGACTGGCCTAACATGCCTCTTTTTAAAATTTTTTCAGTGGGGCGCGGTGGCTCACACCTGTAATCCCAGCACTTTGGGAGGCCAAGGCAGGTGGATTGCCTGAGCTTAGGAGTTCGTGACCAGCCTGAGCGACACAGTGAAACCCCATCTCTACTTTAAAAAATACAAAAAATTAGCCAGGCGTGGCAGCGTGTGCCTGTAGTCCCAGCTAATTGGGAGGCTGAGGCAAGAGAATTGCTCGAACCTGGGAGGTTGCAGTGAACTAAGATCATGCCACTCCACTCCAGCCTGGGCGACAGAATGAGGGAGAAAAGAAAAAAAATTTTTTCATATTTTTTAGCGTTAGGATCTTGCTATGTTGCCCAGGCTGGTCTCAAACTCCTAGCCTCAAGCAATCCTCCCAGGTAGGCCTCTCAAAGTGCTGGGGTTATAGGTATGAGCCACCGAATACCAGACCATGTTATATGTTGTTGGCCAGCCAATCAACTACCTGCCTTGGGGCCAGGTGGCTACCACGGGTCCAAAAAGCTGGCAGGATCCTATGGCCCTGAACAGGGTTCCCTTTTGCAGCAGGTAGTGACAGCAGGTCAGTTCCCCTCAGAAGGAATGTAAAAGGCAAGGGCTGTGATTGACGTGGCTGGTACAAAAGTCTGGTTCTAAGGTTTTGTGCCAACACTGTATTGGTATTTCGCAGCCCAGGAAGGTCAGAGTCATGGCTCAGGAAGATCTCCCCGAGACACACAAGGGATACCAGAGCACTGGGCTCTGTGGAGAGAGGCCGCCAAGGGTCAGACACACGCTAAATGGACGGAATTCAGCCCAAGAGGGTGTTTGCTGAGTCAGGGAAGAAGACACAGATTTAGACATATCTAGGAAGAAATCAGGAAGCCTTGGTGGATAACTGGATTTGAGGCATGAACATAAAGGTCGATGGTGGCATCGTTCACCGAGAAATAGCACAGGAGAAGAGCAGATTCGGGAGATGAAGGAGACGTGGCGTTCCCTTCTGACATGAGGCATGAGACATTCTGCTACATTTACCATCAAGCGCAAAGTTGAGCAAAGACGTCGGGGTTGGAAGAACAGATGTGATAGATGCGGGTGGGTGAAGTCACCCTGGGAGAAGTGGAGCATATGACTGACAGCGGGTGAATGAATGACCTGATCAAGACTTGGGACTTGCTCATGTTTCATTCCTCCCCAGGTGACAAGCACTCACTGAGACCCTGCTCTCAGATGAAGCAGAGTGGTGAATGGAAAGAATAAGGATACAGGCTCTGAGCACAGTGCCTAGTTCAACTGCAGGCTTTGAAACCTACTAGCTGTGTGCCTTTGGGCTTTGTCCTTAACCTCTTGTGGCCTTAGTTTCCTCATTTCAAAATGGTTGTAATGACATGTACCTCATCAGACTGTAGTGAGGATTTAAAAACGTAGCAACAGGCCGGGCGCGGTGGCTCAAGCCTGTAATCCCAGCACTTTGGGAGGCTGAGGCGGGCGGATCACAAGGTCAAGAGATCGAGACCATCCTGGTCAACAAGGTGAAACCCCGTCTCTACTAAAAATACAAAACATTAGCTGGACATGGTGGCACGTGCCTGTAATCCCAGCTTCTCAGGAGGCTGAGGCAGGAGAATTACCTGAACCCAGGAGGCGGAGGTTGCGATGAGCCGAGATTGCGCCATTGCACTCTAGCCTGGGTAACAAGAGCGAAACTCAGTCTCAAAAAAAAAAAAAAAAAAAAAAAAATGTAGCAACAGTAGAGTTCCAAGCAGAGGATTTGGTGTGTGTAGTAGGCATTTAACAAAACTTACAGGACTGGGCCCAGTGGCTCACACCTGAAATCCCAGCACTTTGGGAGGCTGAGGTGGGCAGATCACCTGAGGTCAGGAGTTCAAGACCAGTCTGACCAACGTGGAGAAACCCCATCTCTACTAAAAATACAAAATTAGCTGGGTATGGTGGCACATGCCTGTAATCCCAGCTACTCAAGAGGCCGAGGCAGGAGAATCACTTGAACCTGGGAGGCGGAGGTTGTGGTGAGCCAAGATTGTGCCATTGCACTCCATCCTGGGCAACAAGAGCGAAACTCTGTCTCAAAATAAAAACAAAAACAAAAACAAAAAACAGAACTTACAGACTTCTGCCTCCTGCTGAACGCAGTTGTGAAATACTCCCAGCATTCTGGGTAAGAGCAGAACAGAGATTCTGGGGATGTCACACCCCTAGCCAATGGCCTCTGAAAAGGACCGACTGTCTGTGTAATAACCTCCTCTGGAGATAATGTCAGGAGTCTAAATTTGAGGCCTGGCCCAAATAGTCCTCCTGCTCCCCACCCACAGCCCTGGCATGTGCCCTCTGTGCCAGGCCATGCCCATTAAGGGGTCTCACTCCCCAGTGGGGGCCTCCCTCTTGCAGGACTCCCTCAGGCCCCCCAAATCTGCATAGCCCTGGCTACATCCTCCTCTGCCTGCTGCTACCCAGATACGGGCCACTCTCCAAAAGGAGTATCCAGTTTCCAAGTCTTCCAAACTTCCCATGAGCCAAAAGCTTCCATTCTGATGTGTATACCAGTATCATGCAGATAGAAGACACATGGGAAAAGGTATTCCCTTCAGTTAACATCAGACATTCAACATTTGGACATTAGTTTACTTCATATTGTAAGATTTCTTCAAAAAAGTTCATATAACTCTATTGGGAAAAATAAATGAAGATGAAAATAAGAAGAGTGTATGCCCAGCTGAGCACAGTGGGATTACGCCGGTAATCCCAGCACTTTGGGACGCCAAAGTGGGCGGCTCACCTGAGGTCAGGAGTTCGAGACCAGCCTGATGAACATGGAGAAACCCCATCTCTACTCAAAACACAAAATTAGGCGGCTGTGGTGGCACATGCCTGTAATCCCAGCTACTCAGGAGGCTGAGGCCAAGAGAATCTCTTGAACCCAGGAGGCGGAGATTGCGGTGAGTGAGATTGCACCATTGCACTCCAGCCTGGGCAACAAGAGTGAAATTCCATCTCAAAAAACAAACAAACAAAAAAGAGTATGCCCATTCCAGCCTAGAAGACTAGAAATAGCAAAGGCGACAATTTACTTTGAGTTTCTGTATAGGTTTATTTATTTATTTTGAGGCAGAGGTACAAACTACGAGGTAGACAAAAGTTAGTTCAATTAAAAATAGGAATCTTTTGTTGAATAAAATATAGGACAATCGCAAGAGGAGAATAACATCCTGAAAGAAAGAACAAACCAGAGATACATCTAAAATTTATTAATTTTTGTGTTTTGTTTTGTTTTGTTTTGTTTGTTTTTTGAGATGGAGTCTCGTTCTGTCACCAGGCTGGAGTGCAGCGGCATGATCTTGGCTCACTGCAACCTGCACCTCCCGGCTTCAAGCAATTCTCCTGCCTCAGCCTCCCAAGTAGCTGGGACTACTGGCAGGCGTCACCATGCCCAGCTAATTTTTGTATTTTTAGTAGAGACGGGGTTTGACCATGTTGGCCAGGATGGTCTCAATCTGTCGACCTTGTGATCCACCTGCCTCAGCCTCCCAAAGTGCTAGGATTACAGGCATGAGCCACCGCGCCCAGCCGATTTTTGCTTTTTTACAAAAAGCTAAAATCAGTGCCCAGATTTCACTCCATAAGCAACAAAGGAGGTGAACAGACAGTTTACTCAGGAAGCACAGATGGTAAATCAAAACATGAAAGAGTACATAGCTCCACCAGAAACGAGAGGAATGCAAACACAGGAGCTCTGGGTATCAGTGCATGCTTACCAAACTAGTGAAAAGAAAACGAAATCGTCAAACCCTAAATGGGTTTGAAACTGTGAGACGCTGTGGGAAACAGGCAGGATGGTATAGAGAGACTCAGGGCTGACCTCCTGCCAGATTGCTGGGTTAAACACCGGCTCCACCATGTGTGACCCGGGGCAAGTGACTAATCTCTCTGTGCCTTGGCTTCCTCACTTGTCAAATGAGGTGTGAATGAGTTGATATACATAAAGTGCCTGGAACCGTGCGTAGTCAGTACTCTGTAAGTGCTAGCTGTTATTAATATTTGTGTGGGGTGGTGGCTTTCTCTCAAATGTAGTAACAGGGCATGGACTTTGGAGCCAGAAAGATCATTCTTTCAACAAATATTTACCGAATGCCAGATCCAGGTGCAAATCCCAGTTCCATGAATTATTAGTAATGTCACCTTGTGAAAACTGCTTAGCAATCCCCAACCTCAGTTTCCTCCATCAGTAAAATGGAATCATCAAATCTACTGCCCAGTGCTGTTTGGAGTGTGATGAGACACTACATAGAAAGTCCTAGGATGGGCCCGCTTTGTAGACATCCTTAATACACATGAGATTCTTCACTCTTCCTCCTAGGATGTCAGCTCAGCCCAGGTGCCCAGCCCAGATCTGTGATCACGCAATTTGCCCTCCACTGCCTGCCAGTTCAATCCGATTATGAAGGCTCATTATGCCATCTACCTCCAACATATGTAAATTGAAAGAATAACATCACCAATTTCATAAAATAAATGTTGGTGTTTGTTGTTGTTGTTGTTGTTTGTTCGAGACAGAGTCTCACTCTGTCACCCAGGCTAGAGTGCAGTGGGGCAATGTCAGCTCACTGCAACCTCTGTCTCCTAGGTCAAGCGATTCTCCTGTCTCAGCCTCCCCAGTATCTGGGATTACAGGTGCCTGCCACCACACTTGGCTAATTTTTTGTATTTTTAATAGAGATAGGGTTTTACCATCTTGGCTAGGCTGGTCTTGAACTCCTGACCTCAAGTGATCTGCCTGCCTTGGCCTCCCAGAGTGCTGGGATTACAGGTGTAAGACACTGTGCCCGGCCCAAATGTTGGTGCTTTGATGTGCCATGCAACTTACACATGTGCTGAAATACAGTTGCTTATTTCTGTATTATCCCTCTCCCTCTTGCTTACTTCTTTTGGTCTGGCTGTTTGCTGCTGACCTTTTGCAGGGGGCTAAGTCAACACAGTGGGTCATCTCTGCTGCTACCAAATCATCCCCGTGATGCGCAGGCCACACCAACTTCAGATTTCTCCCTCCCCAGGGGAATTTACATTTTAGGTGGTAGGGAGCAAGAATTTCTGGGGGTTAAAGCCTGGCCCAGAATGGGTACCCTGTAAATATTTGTGGAATGAAGGAGTGAATGAATGTATGAATGTTTCTGAACAGTGGAATTTGAGCTGCCATGGGAAGCAGAGGAAAAGGATATCAATTTTTATTATCTTTTAAAATCCTCACTTTTCTGCCGGATGTGGTGGCTCACACCTGTAATCCCAGCACTTTGGGAGGCCAAGGCGAGCGGATCACCTAGAGTCAGGAGTTCGAGACCAGCCTGGTCAACATGGAGAAACCCCATTTCTACTAAAAATACAAAAAATTAACTGGGCATGGTTGCGCACGCCTGTAATTCCAGCTACTTGGGAGGCTGAGGCAGGAGAATCTCTTGAACCCAGAAGGTGGAGGTTGCAGTGAGCTGAGCCATTGCAACCTCCATTGTGGTCCCAGCCATTGCACTCCAGCTTGGACAAGAATGAAACTCTGTCTCAAAAAATACAAATAATAAAATATAAAATCCCACTTCTCTTTTTTTTTTTTTTTTTTTTTCAGACGGAGTTTCGCTCTTGTTACCCAGGCTGGAGTGCAATGGCGCGATCTCGGCTCACCGCAACCTCCGCCTCCTGGGCTCAGGCAATTCTCCTGCCTCAGCCTCCTGAGTAGCTGGGATTACAGGCACACGCCACCATGCCCAGGTAATTTTTTGCACCTTTAGTAGAGACGGGGTTTCACCATGTTGACCAGGATGGTCTCGATCTCTCGACCTCGTGATCCACCCGCCTCGGCCTCCCAAAGTGCTGGGATTACAGGCTTGAGCCACCGCGCCCGGCATAATCCCACTTCTCTTTAATGGAGAGACAAAGTAACCAGAACTCTTCAGATCACACTAGGTAAATGCAAGGCTGATATTTAACAGGTCGAGTGGCACAGATACTAACCAATCAGAACAGACCGGGAGAGCTATGCTGGACTTAGCACCACCTCTTTGCTTGTGGATCACGGAAGCCCAGGGGTTCTGAAGGCCGGGGCTACAGAGGAGGGGATGCTAGGGGCTCAAGGCAGCTGCTAGCCATCAACCAATATAAAAATATTTCAGTACTCAAATCCCATAAGCAGAGCAGTGTCACACACATGATGATTAAATGTCACATTGGGTTAGGTAGCTGCATGAGAATCCCTAGGCTCCAATTTCTCATCTACAAAACAATAAAACTTACAAATCTTCAGGTTCACTCTAGTTCTGACTATCTGTGATTTTAATATAATAATAATAAGAGCTGGGCGCGGTGGCTCACGCCTGTAATCCCAGCACTTTGGGAGGCCGAGGCGGGTGGATCACAAGGTCAAGAGATCGAGACCATCCTGGTCAACAAGGTGAAACCCCGTCTCTACTAAAAATACAAAAAATTAGGTGGGCATGGTGGTGCGTGCCTGTAATCCCAGCTACTCAGGAGGCTGAGACAGGAGAATTGCCTGAACCCAGGAGGCGGAGGTTGCGGTGAGCCGAGATTGCGCCATTGCACTCCAGCCTGGGTAACAAGAGCAAAACTCCGTCTCAAAAAAAAAAAAAAAAAAAAAGAACAATTTCTGAAAGCCAGCTGGGTATAGCAGAAAAAGCACATGCTTGAAGCTGGTAGACCCAGTTCAAATTCCAGCTTACTTACTGTGGGGTGTGGGTCAGAATCAATTAACTTCTTAGAACCTCCACTTTTCATTAATTCCACAAACATTTATGGAGCCCTTTTTATGTGCCAGGTCCAAAGGACACTTTGTGAACAAGACCCAGTCCCTTACCATCACGAAACTCTCTGTTCTACTTAAGACTCTGGTTGTAAGTGATAGAAACCGGCTCAAGCTAGCTTAGACAAAACCAGAATGCATTGTAAGAATGTAGCAAGCTCGGGGGTGCCCAGGAGGGAATGCAACCAGACCTTGCCTAGAACCTGGACAGGAAGGCCACCAGGCTCTCTACCACCCTCCGCTACCTGCTGCATTACTCTCTTCACCCCCTCAACCTTCCTCAGTTCTGCTGAGCCTCAGTTAATATGACGTCTCAATTCTAAATTCTCCAAAAAGAATCCCAGCACTTGGATGGGCATGGTGGCTCACATCTGTAATCCCAGCACTTTGGGAGGCTGAGGTGGGTGGATCACCTGAGGTCAGGAGTTCGAGACCAGCCTGACCAACGTGGCAAAACCCCATCTCTACTAAAAATAGAAAAATTAGCTGAGTGTGATGGTACAGGCCTGTAATCCCAGCTACTCGGGAGGCTGAGGCAGGAGAATCTCTTGAACCCAGGAGGCAGAGGTTGTAGTGAGCCTAGATTCCACCACTGCACTCCAGCCTGGGCAGCAGAGCAAGACTCCATCGCAAAAAAAAAAAAAAAATCCCAGCACTATGGGAAACGAAGGTGGGTGTATCACTTGAGGTCAGGAGTTGGAGACTAGCCTGGCCAAAAAGGCAAAACCTTGTCTCTACTAAAAATACAAAAATTGACCAGGTACAGTGGCTCATGCCTGTAATCCCAGCACTTCGGGAGGCTGAGGCAGGTGGATCACGAGGTCAGGAGTTCTAGACTAGCCTGACCTACATGGTGAAACCTTGTCTGTACTAAAAATACAAAAAAAAATTAGCCTGGCATGGTGGCACGCACCTATAATCCCAGCTACTCAGGAGGCTCAGTCAGAAGGATCACTTGAACCCTGGAGGCAGAGGTTGCAATGAGCTAAGATTGCTCCACTGCACTATAGCCTGGGCAACAGAGCGAGATTTCATCTCAAAAAAGAAAAAATACAAAAATTAGCAGGGCATGGTGGTATGCTTCTGTAGTCCCAGCTACTTGGGAGGCTAAGGCAGGAGAATCAGTTGAACCCAGAAGGTGGAGGCTGCAGTGAGCCAAGATCGGCCCAGTGCACTCCAGCCTGGGTGACAGAGCAAGACCCCATCTCAATAAGTAAATAAATAAACTCTCCAAAAAGAGAACTAGATTGACCCAGCTTGAGCCACACGCCCACTCCTAATCCAATCACCTAGGCAGGACCACTAGGTACAAACATGGCCTCAGGGACTCGCCCATGTGGATGGGGGAGGGCTCGAAATCCCAAAAAAAGGGAGGCTTATAGATCCTGGTGTCCACTTCACGGCCTCATAGGGTAGATGTAAAGACAAAATGAAATTCCATATAAAGTGACTGGCACAGAGCCTGGCAGACATAGCTGGAGCACTGTGCCTTGCTGATAGTTGGTGCTGGACTAAAACGTGTGCTGAATGGGGGAACAATATCATAAACAATGATACCTCTCATGTATTCACCAACTTTATGTCCGTCTGCTCAGTTACTTCCTTGGTTGCCTGGATCAGGAGCCCCACCTTGCTGAGTGGAGGTAAACAAGTTAGTTGAGCACATGTGGCTCCCAGGCTGGGTGGCATCCACATGGTGGGTGCCTGATGTGCCGAATGGATGCTTAAGTGAACGTGCTCCCACCCAACCCACAGTACTCTGCTGAGGCAGGATGGGTGGCTAGAAAAACGGGGTCTTTGGAATTCGTCTCTTTTTCACCCAGATTTTTTTGTTAGAAGATCTTCCCCACCCTCCCTTTTCTGTTTGCTAACTGAAGAACCAAGAACTCAGGAAGAGATCAGGGACTGGGTTCGAGTCCTCCTACCCCACCCCCTAATTTGGTGACTGTCATTGAGATACTGTCCTCCCTTCTCTGGACTTGGTTTCGCCACTTTTTTTCGAGTATACACCTAGGAGTGAAATTATGGCATCCTATAGTAATTCTTTTTTTTTTTTTTCTTGAGACTAAGTCTCACTCTGTTGCCCAGGCTGGAGTGCAGTGGCACGATTTCCACTCACTGTAACCATATCCATTTGCCATATGTAATCCATATGGCAAATGGATATGGGCGCACTGAGGATGCCTGCTTGGTCCTCCATGTTTGGGAGGATTGGCCAGTCAAGAGGTGGGAATGGACTTCCACAAGGCCTGGCCTCAGCCCTTCCCCACTGCCATCCGCAGGGGAATCTTGGGTCTCGCTGAGCAGGCCCCGGCAGCCTGGCGGGAGGAGATCTCCAGACCTTCCGCCCAGCTGCTCTGTGCCCTTGGGAGCCCCTCCACCACCAGCCCGCGACCGACCGATGACTTTACCGGCTGTGTGGTTGAAACCCGAGCTCTCTTGCTAGGGCTTGGGCAGGAAGTTTTTTTCCTGTGGTGGAAGCTTTTGTTCTCCAAGTCGAATTTCCCCAGGCTGACGTCAGCTCCAACTTAGGCCCAAGCCAGTCGAACCTGCAGGGGGGCTAAGGGAGGGTTGCCTTGCAGGACAGAAGACGCAGGGTTTCTGGCACCCAGTGGCTGTCTCCACCTTCCTCTTCTTCCTGCATTAGCCCACTGTGGCCTGGGGTCAGCTCCCTGTCCATCAGCTCCGAAGGAAAGCTGGGGAAGCTCATTCATCCCGAGGGGGATTAGAAAGGTGGGTGGAACGTGGTTTCTAATTTTGGTCCAGTCACTTACTGTTAGCTGAGTGACTTGGGTTGGGCACTTAACCTCACTGGGACTCAGTTTCCTCATCTGTAAAATGAGATAATAGTCTCTCATACCTCCTAGTAGTGGATATCAAATGTAAAGCATTAAAAAGTGCCTTGAACATAGTAAATGCTTAGTGAATATGACCGTTAATTTTTGTCCTTTTTTTTGAGATGGAGTCTTGCTCTGTTAGGCTGGAGGGCAGTGGCGCGATCTCGACTCACTGCAACCTCCACCTCTGGGGTTCAAGCAATTCTGCCTCAGCCTCCCGAGTAACTGGGACTACAGGCACACACCACCACGCCCAGCTAATTGTTTTTGTATTTTAGTAGAGACAGGGTTTCACCATGTTGCTCAGGCTGGTCTTGAACTCCTGAGCTCAGGCAATCTGCCCACCTCGGCCTCCCAAAGTGCTGGGATTACAGGTGCGAGCCACCGCGCCCGGCCAGTTTCATCGCTCCGGTGAAGGGGAAATGAGATGTTGTATGTGAGGTACCTACAGAGGGTCCAGCTCAAAAACAGGCTGAAATAATCCCTTTACTAAGGGAAGATCATGCTTTTCTGTATAGGAGTCCGGCTGTGCTTTCCCTCCCAGGAACACAAGGCTTCACAAAGATGACCGTTTCTTAAGACTGCCATAACAAAGTACCACAGACTGAGTGGTTCAAACAACGGAAATGCATCCTTTCATGGTTCTGGAGTCTGAGAGTGTGAAATTAAGATATCCAGCTGGGTTGGCTCCTTTCGAGGGCTGTGAGAGAAGGATCTGTCCAGGTCTCTCTTGCTGGCTTGTAGATGGCTGTCTTTTCCCTCATCTTCCTGCCTTCTCTGGGTATCTCTGTGTCCAAATCTCCTCTTCTTTTTTTTTTTTTTGGGGGGGGGGTGCCAGTGGGGGAGGACAGGGTCTCACTGTGTCACCCAGGCTGGGGTGCAGAGGTACGATAATGGCTCACTGCAATCTCAAACTCCAGGGCTCAGGTGATCCTCCTGTCTCAGCCTCCTGAGTAGCTGGGATCACGAGCACGTGCCACCAAACCTGGCTAATTTTCTTTTTTATTATTTGTAGAGACAGGTCTCACTGTGTTGCCCAGGCTGGTCTCAAATTCCTGGGCTCAAGCAATCCTCCCTCCCGCTAAAGCGCTAGGATTACAGATGTTAGCCACTGTGCCCGGTCCAAATCTCCACTTCTTGTAAGGACACCACTGGTGCACCTTCTTTGAGTGTCAGTTTTCCCTGAAGTTAACCAATTTCAAATATAATTTTAAAACTCCAAACCACCCAAGCATGTCAGAATAGAATGCAAAACTGCATTTATGCTAAAACATGAGGTGTTAGAGAAATTAGAGATACATGAGGCTTTTAGTGGTTGCCCCATACTTCATTTCATAACCCTGATCCCTGGGGTCTGAGCTCCTTCCTGTGTGCCAGTAGGGTTCTTCAGTGGAAAAATCTGAAATGCTTTAGACTAGGTATTGGCAAAGACATTCCAGTTCAGAAGCCAGACAGCTTGAATCTGAACTCACTTCTGACACTGAGAATCTCCAGGGGTCTTTTCATTCATCGCCTCCCCTTTGTTCAGCCACATTTTCTTCCTTTCTTTTTTTTTTTGAACAGAGTTTCACTCTTATTACCCAGACTGGAGTGCAGTGGTGTGATTTTGGCTCACTGCAACCTCCACCTTCCAGGTTCAAGTGATTCTCCTGCCTCACTCAGGCCACTGAGTAGTTGGGATTAAAGGCCTGTGCCACCACACCCGGCTAATTTTGTTTTTTTAGTAGAGATGGGGTGTCTCCATGTTGGCCAGGCTGGTCTCAAACTCCCGACCTCAGGTGATCCACCCGCCTCAGCCTCCCAAAGTTCTGGGATTATAGGTGTGAGCTACCAGGTGTGACCTTGTTCAGTCACATTTTCACTATCTATACAACAGCCAGGCCAGGTGGGAGGCCTGCCCCAATCAGAAAAGATGCAACTGGACTTTAGGAGGCCAAGGCAGGTGGATCACCTGAGGTCAGGAGTTCGAGACCAGCCTGGCCAACATGGTGAAACCCTGTCTCTACTAAAAATGCAAAAATTAGCCAGGCATGGTGGTGCGTGCCTGTAATCCCAGCTACTTGGGAGACTGAGGCCCAGATAGGCAGTCACATGCCCAGAGAGGCGGTCACATGCCCAGAGAGGTGGTCACATACCCAGAGAGGCCGTCACAAAGCAAACACGTCAGTCTACGTCCATCAACTCCCTGTCCATTGCTCCTTCTTTGCAACTCCATTGCCAAGGAATTGAGGATGGTATAGTTTTACTGGGGGATCTCAGAGGCAGGAGAATCGCTTGAACCTGGGAGGCAGAAGCTGCAGTGAGCTGAGACCGTGCCATTGCACTCCAGCCTGGGCAACAAGAGCAAAACTCCATCTCAAAAAGAAAAGATGCAGCTGGGAGAAGAGGTGCACAGATGGTGGGCGTGGAAGCAGAGGAAGTGGAATCAGCCACTGGAGGAAGCAGGCTCTGGCAGTTCTGTGGGGAAACATCTCGGGGCTTCCCCCATCTTCCAGTTCCTCTGGTGGTCAAAATGATAGGAATTTGAAAGTGAGAGCTGGCTGGGCGTGGTGGTTCACGCCTCTAATCCCAGCACTTTGTGAAGCCAAGGCAGGAGAATGGCTTGAGCCCAGGAGTTCAAAACCAGCCTTGGAAATATAGCGAGCCCTTGTCTCTACAGAAAATAAAAATAAATTTAAAAATTAGCCACGCATGATGGTGCATGCTTGTAAATGAGGACACTTTGGGAGGCTGAGGCAGGAGGATCACTTGAGCCCAGGAATTCGAGGCTGCAGTGAGTTGAGATCACACCACTGCACTCCCGTCTGGGTGACAGTGAGGCCCAGTCTCAAAAACAAAATAAAAGAAGGAAAAGGAAAAAAAAAAGTTAGAGTCCGCCCTTCCCTCAGGCTCCAGCCCTCTCTTCTCTCCTTCACAGCCAAGCCTCTGGAAGGTGACGTGTATCCTTGCCCACTTGCTGTGTTCTGGCATCTGCCCCCCAGTACTCACCTAAACTTTATAAGGTCCTGAGCACCCACCTCCTTACTGGTAATAAGTCCTCTTCAGTCCTCATCTCCCTGGCCCTCTGGCGGACTCTCTGGCTTAAGAGTCACTGCCTGCCCTTGGCTTGCCTTCTTAATTCTCCAGCTCCTCCTTCTCAGCCATACAGAAGCTTCTCCTTTCCCTGGCAGCTCCTCCTTGTGCACATCCTCACCTGCTCTCCCAGATCAACCTGTCTCTTTGCAATGATGGTCCCCCGTGTCCATCCCAGGCCGAGAGCGCTGCTGGAGCTTCCAGCCTGGCCACCTGGCTTTCCCTGGATATCCCACAGCCCTTTCACACTCAGCAAGGATTAAGGGGAGTCACGGCCTTCCCCTGGACCCCAACCTTCTTCCCTCTGTGTTCCCAGGCACTGAAACCAACTGGGGAGCTACCCACGGTGCCTCCCTCCCCTTCACCCTCCTCTCATTTTATCTATAGATTAATTGATTAGCTTCAGTCTCCTTCTGTGAATTACACCTCTTAGTAGTCTTCATTTCCACGTTTCAGCTGTTCTTGACCACGTTTGGGCTCCCTCCGGCTGCTCTGAGTCCCACCGCCGCCACTTCGCAATGCTCATTCTCTTTCCTGCAGTGCCCGCCTTGGTCAGGCCTAGGTGCATCCCTAGATGTTGATTTCAAGACAGCTGAGTTCCCTTTGGCCAGGCATGGTGGCTCAGACCTGTAATCCTAGCACCTTGGGAAGCCGAGGAGGGTGGATTGCCTGAGTTCAGGAGTTCAAGACCAGCCTGGGCAACATGGTGAAACCCTGTCTCTACTAAAAATACAAAAAGTTAGCCAGATGTGGTGGCAGGTGCCTGTAATCCCAACTGCATGGGAGGCTGAGGCAGGAGAATAGCCTGAACCCAGGAGGTGGAGGTTGCAGTGAGCTGAGATTGCGCCACTGCACTCCAGCCTAGGCTACAGAGTAAGATTCTGTCTCAAAAAATCGAAAAGGCAACTGACACACGGACCTTGAACTCATGAGAGGTGCACGGCAGCACACAGAGCAAGTCAGGAGCAAGGCAAGCCCCCAACAGGTCTCATGAATAAAAACCAGGAACCGACCCAGCACTCAGGACGAGACACAGCAAAGAAATCTAGCCCCTCATCCAAGCTCTCCCACTGTGATAGACTCAGGTCACCTGCCTGTGAATGTCCTGTGTGGTCAGCCAGCCAGAAAACCCAACTCCCCTTCTCCTCTGTTACACATAAGCAAGAATTGGATTTAAGGAACTGGCTTGCAAGCTGGGCCGGGAGGAATTTGTTTGCCCAGGTCAGACTGATCTTAGATGACTGATACATAGGACTTTTAAACCTGAAGGCCAAGGACCCTTATGAAGACCTCCCTGGGAATGCTGGTATGAGCAGCACTCTGGAGTCTCCCTTAGGACTTTTAAACCTGAAGGCCAAGGACCCTTATGAAGACCTCCCTGGGAATGCTGGTACGAGCAGCACTCTGGAGTCTCCCTTCCAGATGCCTTACAAATATCCTGTCTGGGGCCATCAAGTCCAGCTCTGCTTGGCAGGCCTTAGCAGTGAACAGCTGTGGTGGTTCTCAACAGGGGCACTTCTGAAGACACTTTTGGTTGTCACATCTTGGGTCAGGGACAGGTGTAGCTGGCATCTAGTGGGCAGAAGGCAGGTCTGCTGCTAAATATCCTACAATGCACAGGACAGTCCCCAACATACCATGACCTGTCCCCATAGGTTAACAATGCCAAGGTTAAGAAACCCGATATGAAGTTAGACGGCTTGGCTTCCTACCCCAGATCCACCTAGAGCAACTCACCTGCCTTCCACTGGCTTCAGTTTCCTCCACTTTTAAAGGGTTGGGTATTTATATCTAACCATAGGGTTGTTGTAAAGAAGAAAAAAGGAGGTAACTTATGAAAGGTACCTGGAACCATTCTCATTATACAGTAAAGCACTCTAGAAAGTATTGTTTTTGCTGTGAACTGCAGCACACTGCCAATCCATTCAGATATAGATGAGCACATCCCTCTTGTCATCATACTCGGCAGAATCAGGGAGTCCCCTTGTCCCTGTGGAGGCTTACTTCACTCTAGATGGAGCTGGGCCTCAGTCTAGACTCACAGGGGCAAGGCGCTAAAGCCTCTACCTGGATGGATTTAGCAGCTCCCCCGCTGGCTCCCCAGGCTTGCTTCCTCGTCAGCCTCTGCAAACACTCACCCAGAATCTACCCAGGCTCCATTGCTGGGCTCTTCCCCTCCGGCAGCTGAGTCCCAGGCTGCTCCAACTCAGCTGTTCTTGGCCACATTCGGGCTCCCTGACCATCCTCTGGCTGGTGCTCTGGCCTCAGCTCACCCCATTATTGATGCTGGCCACCTGAGTGGCCTTAGCTGGCTTCCCATCCAGCAAGGGCACTAACACACGCTAGAGAGTGTTACAAGTGGTACATTTGTCTTTTTCTTTGTCTTTCTCTTTTTTATTTTTGAGACAGAGTCTGGCTCTGTCACCTAGGCTGGAGTGCAGTGGCATAATCTCAGCTGACTGCAACCTCCTCCTCCCAGGTTCAAGCAATCATTCTGCCTCAGCCTCCTGAGTAGCTGGGACTACAGGCATGTGCCACCATACCCAGCTAATTTTTTGTGTTTTTAGTAGAGATGAGGTTTCACCATGTTGGCCAGGCTGGTCTCAAACTCCTGACCTCATGATCCGCCCGCCTCGGCCTCCCAAAGTGCTGGGATTACAGGCATGAGCCACCATACCTGGCCACATTTCTGTTTTTCTAGCTTTCAGCTATACCTGACCTGTACTTGGAATTTTTCAAAACAACCACAACAAAATAGCAGTAGTGGAAACTTTGTGAGAAGAAAAAGAGAGGTAATAAGCACTTTTTAAACTTTTTGAGGCCAGGTACGGTGGCTCACACCTGTAATACCAGTACTTTCGGAGGCTGAGGCAGGCGAATCACAAAGTCAGGAGTCTGAGACCAGCCTGGCCAATATGGGGGAACCCCATCTCTTCTAAATATACAAAAAAAAATTCTTTAAAATTTAGCCGGGTGTGGTGGCGGGTGCCTGTAGTCTCAGCTACTCCAGAGGCTGAGGCAGAAGAATCGCCTGAACCCAGGAGGCTGAGGTTGGAGTGAGCCAAGATCACGCCACTGCACTCCAGCCTAGGCGACAGACTCCGTGTCAAAAAAAAAAAAAAAAAAAAAAAAAAAAAAAAAAAAAAAATTTGAATTCAAATATACCTACCTTACTTTTTACATGTACTGTATATCAAAAAGTGTTGTGGCTAAGTGTATTGGTTTCCAAAACACATTCATTCCCCATTCCTGCCCCCTGACAAACATGCTTTAATTATTTAGATAGTAGCGTTGGGAGGGGAGGCAGAGGGAGAGAGAAGGAGAATATTCAAAAATCCTAGAATTTGCATAAAAGAACCCACACTTTCATGGGTCAAGTAATGAAAGAGAATAGATAGCCTTTTATTTTAAGAGTCAGTTAGTGTCCCAAAGGCACAGATTGAAATGCACTGTCACTTAGGGAGCCATCAGCTTGACCGGGTATCCCCAGCGACCCCCTCCTAGGACTCTTGCAGTCAGAGGGATCAGCCTGCATTCTCCTGGTGGCAGCAGCTCTGAAGTGCCCCGCAGCGACGTTTAAGGAGCAGAGTGAGGCGTATTCCTGCTCGGAACCTGCTCTTGCATTCCACAGACAGGAAGATGAGTGACAGGGCTTGCCAGCTCAGCCAGTCATTAAAGATTGATCTGTTTCTTCCAAACTCATGGATCCTCTCTTTAGGAAATTGGGCACTTGAAGAAGCTTCTGCCATCCTAGTTGATTCTTTTGTGCCCGTTTTCTCACTAGCAAGCCGTTAGCATGGTATTCAAGGAACATGATAAACTGATGCTCTGTTTGTTCAAACTGGGGCTGAAGAACAGCTGTGAAGGGCCAGGCATGGTGGCGCATTCCTGTAATTCCAGCACTTTGGGAGGCTGCGGTGGGTGGATCACCTGAGGTCAGGAGTTCAAGACCAACCTGGCCAACGTGATGAAACCCTGTCTGTACTAAAAGTAAAAAAATTAACCAAGTGTGGTGGCGGGCACCTGTAATCCCAGCTACTTGGGAGGCTGAGGCAGGAGAATCACTTGAACCTCAGAGGTGAAGGCTGCCGTGAGCCAAGATTGCACCACTGCACTCCAGCCTGGGAGACAGAGCAAAACTCTGTCATAAATAAATAAGTAAGTTAGTAAAAAGAATAGTTGTGAGATGGAAGAGACTGCAAGCTTCCCTGGGAGCTCGTGGCACACAGAAGACTCCAGGACCTTGGCCTTCATGGGGTTAGGCTGCTGGAACTGGGGCTGGCTACTTCCACTCTAGAATAATAGTACTGAAGAGCCCTTTGTTCATTTACAACTTCATTCATTCAGAGAATATTTATTGAGCTTCTACTGTGTACTCCCAGGCACTATTCTAGGCACTGGAGTTACAGTAGAGAACAAAACAGAAAAAGTCTTGCCCTCATGGAGCTAATAAATGGGGGGAGGAAGACAGATAATACATGAAGTAAGTAAGAGATATAATCTGTGAGGGTGGTAAGAGCTGCAGAGAAAAATTAAGTCATGGATGGGGCGGGGTGTGTGGGGAAGAGGTGTTGCCATTTCAGAGCGTTCTTGGAAAGCCTCACTCAGTGCTGATGTTTCAGGGAAGACCTGAGAGGTGAGGGGTGCTCTACTGACACCTGGGGAGAGTGCCTGGGGCAAAGCGAACGTTCAGTGCAAAGACCCTGAGACGGGGATGAGGCCGGTGTATTTGGAAGACCAGGGATGACATCAGATCAGAGAAGTGGGGGTAGAGGCAGATCATACAGGATCTCACAGGCTGCTGCAAGCCCTTTGGGTTTTTCTCCAGCTGAAATGGAAAGTCACTGGAGAGTTTTACGTGGAAGAGCGACACCAAATATTCTATGAATCACTGTCAGTTCATTCCTCAATTATATGATCACCACCATTTTAAAGGCAGGGAAACTGAGGTTCAGAAGGGTTAGGAGAGTTTCCCATAGGCACACAGCATGAGCTGCCAGAACTCCTCTCCCTTCTTTATTTTTTCTTTTTTCTTTTTTTAAGACAGAGTCTCGCTCTGTTGCCCAGGCTGGAGTGCAGTGGCACCATCAGCTCACTGCAACCTTCACCTACTGGGTTCAAGCGATTCTCCTGCCTCAGCCTCCCAAGTAGCTGGGATTACAGGCGCCTACCATCATGCCTGGCTAATTTTTGTATAGATGGGGTTTCACCATGTTGGCCAGGATGGTCTCAATCTCTTGACCTCATGATCTGCCTGCCTTGGCCCCACAAAGTGCTGGGATTACAGGCGTGAGTCACCGTGCCCAGCCAACTCTTCTCCCTTCTAATCCAGGGCTCTTAGTGCTCCTGTGTGTGGCTTCCAAATGCGCTCAACTCTTCTCCTGCCTGCAAAGGGGAGGCCAGAGCCTTGCAGCTGGGAAAGGGGTGGGCAGGACAGCTCTTCTCAAATCTGGATTGCTGGGCACCTGTTGTCCAGCATCATTTGCGGACACGTATGGAAAGTGCTTTGGAAATTTATCAAGTATGGCACACATAGTGAGCGTTATGAGAGACTCTCCAGAGGCTATCAATGATTCCTGCTGAACCCAGGTCCCGAGTGCCCAACAGGCCTCCATTTGAGCATTGGGTTGGCCACTGCTAGTAGCTGTTACTCATCTGGGAAGTTCCAGTGCTGGCCCCCGTTTCCCCAGCCCTCACATGTGGATCCTCGCGTTTCACCTACAGCTCCAACGTTGGCCTGGTTCACTGACCCATCAGCCTGAGGCTAGAAGCACTTACACAGCTGGGGAGCAAGTCACTCTTTCCACTGGCACCTAGCACTGTGCCTAGAGCACAGAAGTTGTCACACACCTGTCATTCCCTTGGGCACTGGGCCTTGCCCTCCTGTGTGGCCTTCAGCTGGGTCAGCCTGGCTCCTGTGGGGGTGGGGGCTGGCCCCAGAGCTGCCCTGGCTAAGGCCAGGGGTCATGCTGGAAGTGAACGGACCAGCCTCAACAAATCCAGGAAACAGACCCGGGTAAGGAGTGTGAAGGGCACAGCTGTAGTGCAGAGTGTGGAAGCCCAATTCTGGGCTGCCCAGAATTTCCCAGCAGGCTTTGGGGAGGGCGGTGGCAGCTGGCCCAGTGGAAGGGAACCTCCACCCACCCTAAAAAGATTGTGCTACTTTCCTTGTGGGTCAGCACCTCACAATGTCATCATCAGAAGGGTTTTCTTCCCCATGTGGATTCCGTAGCAGGTAGATGGATTTGAGCTTGCAGACACAGAGTGGCCACAGTTTTAAAGGTCATCAGTACCCCACAGCCCATCTCAGAGAAAAAGACAAGGAGAGGCAAAATTAGAAGGAAAGAAAGCAAGGCTGTAAAAGTTAAACAAAACCACCCACAAATAGCTTGAGGCGGAAAAAAGATTGTACCATATCATGGCAATCGTGGACAGCTTGGCAGCTGAGGGATTGATGACTCATTCCTAGGCTCCGCTTGCATAATCCTCCCCAGCCCAGGCAGGAGAATGAAACTAGGAAACTAACGCAGTGACATTTAGTAGCAAAAAGGAAGCCCACACAACATTTGTGCAAGGCCATCCAAAAATAGCAGGCTCCTCCATGCTTGGGTTTTGAAACTATGCATTTCACTTGAAATGCCTCAGTCGTGGCACATTTTCCTTGGACCACCCACACCCTAATTCAGTTCATTTCAACTTCGCAGACATGTATTGCAGGCCTACTGTGCTCCAGGCTCTGTGCTAAGGATTTGGGAGTGGCAAATATGAGGATCGGGGAGCCACTAAGAGGAAAGTGTAAAGGGAAGAATGAACGGAGTCGTACCCCGGCACCATCCCTTACCAGATCTGAACCTCAGTTTTTCTGTCTATAAAGTGGGAACAATGCCCACCTCATGAAATTGTGTGAGAGTTAAATGAGAAGAACAAAGCCATAGGGGATCATGTCCTCAAATCTGGTCGGGGTGATCAGGAGATCCAGCAGGGAAGTAGAGGTCTTTGAAATGAGCCTTGACTTGTTTGAACTGAACTGAACTGCCAGATATAATAGTGACAAACATTTCTTCTGTACCTGCTGAGTGTCAGGCCTGGTGCTAGGTTCTGAGAAGGTAAGTACAAAGGAGACTAACCCATCATCAAGCAATAATAATCCTAACAGTAAAAACAGTAAAAATTATAAGGGAAGCAGCTAGGCATAACAGTTGTGGGTGCTGGTTCCGAAAACAGGTTCTCTGTATACAAATTCTAGTGTTTTTACTCCCAACTATGTGGTTTGAGCGAGTTCTTTTTCTTTTTTTTTTTTTTTTTCTTTTTCTTTTTTTGAGACAGAGTCTCACTTTGTCACCCAGGCCAGGCTGGAGTACGGTAGCACAATCTCGGCTTACTGCAACCTCCACCTCCCAGGTTCAAGCGATTCTCTTGCCTCAGTCTCCCAAGTAGCTGGGACTACAAGTATGTGCCACCACACCCAGCTACTTTTTGAATTTTTAGTAGAGACAGGATTTCACTATATTAGCCAGCTGGTCTCCAACTCCTGACCTTGTGATCCACCTACCTCAGCTCTCGAAGTGCTGGGATTACAGGCGTGAGCCACCGAGCCGGCCCAGCGTTCTTTAGCCATTCATTCTATGCTCCTGTTTCCTTTTCTATAAAATTCGTATACAAATAGCAACTCCTTATAGGGTTGTTGTAAAACTTAACTGAAACAGTGCTTGCAAAGCACTTAACAGAGCGCCTGGTGAAGTGGTCCTAAGGGTCAGCTGCCACTGTCTTCACTGCCATCATCACAGTCTTCATCACCATTGTCACTGTCACACATCACAGAAGAGAGGGAAGTACAGAGTCCGCCCTGCAGAGGAGAACACGGAGAGTCGGGGAATGCCAGAGGAAGGAAGGGTTATGCTTGAAGTGAGTTTTGAAGGACAAGGAGAAGTTTGCCAGTAGGATGCTGGAAGAAAGGTATTCCAGGCAGGAGGACGATGTGAGAAAAAAAGCATGAATGTGCAGAAGATAAATGTTCAGGAAACAGGAAATGGCTCAGGCCGACAGCCAGGCTGCCAGGATGACCTGAGCAGGCAAAGAGAGGGCAAGCGGGAAGGGGGTGAAAGTCCTTCCTTTCTCGGCCTTTTGCACACACCCCCCTGGCACATGCCAGGCAGTCAGGAAGCCCTGGGCCTGGACGTGAGCGCTGGCTGTCTCACAGAGCCCTTTCTGACTCTTGGGGTTTCCTTCCAGGAGACGTTAAGACACACACAGCCTTACTGAAAATGCAGCCACCGTTACTATCACAGTTATTGAGAAAACTATCCCTTAAGTTACTCAGAGCTCTTTGTATACAGATGCTCAAGATCAATTCATCTTAGAATTCAGCCAGGATAAAACATTGATAAAAATAATTTATAACTTTCATTCAGAGTTTACAGCATGCTAGCCTCTAAGTGCTTTATGTGTATTAGCTCATTTAATTTTCACGACGCCCCTATGAAGTAGGTACTATGGTTGCTCCTGTTTTGCAGAGAGAGGAACTGAATGATAAAGAGGTTAAATAATCGGCCAAAGCAGCCTAGCTAGTAACTGGCAGAGCCAGGACTCACATTCTGGGAATCAGGCTTTAGAGTGTGTTTTCTTCCTTCCTTATTATTATTATTATTATTATTTTTTTTTTTTGAGACAGGGTCTCACTTTGTTGCCCAGGCTGGAGTGCAGTGGCACAATCTCAGCAATCTCAGCTCACTGCAACCTCCACCTCCCAGGTTCAAGCAAATCTCCCACCTCAGCCTCCCCAGTAGCTGGGACTACAGGCGCCCGCCACCATGCCTGGCTACTTTTTGTATATTTTGGTAGAGATGGTGTTTTACCATGTTGGCCAGGCTGGTCTTAAACTCCTGACCTTAGGTGATCTGCCCATCTCAGCCTCCCAAAGTGCTGGGATTAAGGTGTGATCCACCACACCCGGCCAGCATGTGCTCTTTCTTAACTCCTTTGTAATAAACAGAACTCTCGTCCCTTCTGTGTTTCCCTTTTTGCCTTGGCCACCTGGAGCCTCTGCTCCTTTTGCAATAAAATATCTTTCTTTACCCCAGATTCTCTTTCATAACTTTTTTTCCTTTAAAGCCCTTCAGTCTCCAGATCCTGGCAGACAATCCAGGTTTTCTTCCCACTACATTCTTCTTTGCAAGTTTGTGCTCCAGCTGCTCTGGGCGCTTCACTTGTTCCAGACTTTCTTTGCATTGTTATCCCCCTGTGTCTTTGCTCATACCAGTCCTCCTATCTGAGATGCCTTGCCTTTTTTTTTTTAACCTACTGACATGGAAAACTTATCATTTAGTAAAAATACAGGCCGGGCGCAGTGGCTCACACCTGTAATCCTAGCACTTTGGGAGGCTGAGGCAGGCAGATTGCTTGAGGCCAGGAGTTCAAGACCAGCCTGGCCAACATGGCAAAATCCCGTCTCTACTAAAAATACAAAAATTAGCTGGGCATGGTGGCAGGCACCTTTAATCACAGGTACTTGAGAGGCTGAGGTAGGAGAATTGCTTGAACCTGGGACGAGAGGTTACAGTGAGCAGAGATCATGCCATTGTACTCCAGCCTGGGCCACAGAGTGAGACTCTGTCTTAAAAACAAAACAAAACAATAAACTCATTGTTGGCAAATAATATGTGAAGTTACTATATGACAAACCCCTAAAGAGTTACACACCAAACTAACATTGTTTAGATCGGAATGGTGGAATAACAAATTATTTTATTATTTTTTCTTGGTGATTTCTGTTTCTTGAATGTTCACAGAAAAAAAATCATTAAATTATTACTTTTAAGAAAGCCAGGCGCGGTGGCTCAAGCCTGTAATCCCAGCACTTTGGGAGGCCAAGGCGGGTGGATCACGAGGTCAAGAGATCGAGACCATCCTGGTCAACATGGTGAAACCCCGTCTCTACTAAAAATACAAAAAAATCAACTGGGCATGGTGGTGTGTGCCTGTAATCCCAGGTACTCAGGAGGCTGAGGCAGTAGAATTGCCTGAACCCAGGAGGCGGAGGTTGCGGTGAGCCGAGATCGCGCCATTGCACTCCAGCCTGGGTAACAAGAGCGAAACTCCACCTCAAAAAAAAAAAAAAAAAAAAAAAAAAGAAAAAAGAAAAGAAAAGAAAAATGTAAGTTAATTTTTTTCATTAAACAATTGTTTTAATTACTTATTACCATTTTGACCCTTTTTAAATGTACAGGGTTAGGGCATGAAATCCATGCACACTGTTATGCAACCATTTGGGATGACATTCCCGCCTCATTCCCAGCTTAGTCATATCCATAATCTTTCCAGGACTACAGCAGTTTTCACCTTCTGTTTGAAACTTTCTCTGTCTCCTCCCACACCCCCAGCAGAAATGATGGCTCACCTGTCTCCACTCTCCTGTTATGAGGAGTGTGTCACTATTTGTCACATCATTCTGTGATATGAGTGACCACTATCGGCCACAGTGGTTCAGCCAGCAGTCCCTAGAGCCTTCATTTCTTGTATTTGATACCTACTAGTTGTTTCCTAGCATAGCTGGGGTAAGTCACTTAATCTCTCTGTGCCTCAGTTTCTTCAACTTTAAAAATAGACATCAGAATGGCTACTACTAAAACATCAAAAAATAACAGATGCTGGCAAGATTGCAGAGAAAAGTGAACTCTTACACACTGACAGTGGGAACGTCAATTCGTTCAACTGCTTTCAGTGGGAAGCAGTCCAGACATTTCTCAAAGAACTAGAAACAGAGCTACCATTTGACCCAGTCATCCCATTCCCGGGTATATTCCCAAAGGAATAGAAATCATTCTGATATAAAGACACATGCATACGTTTGTTTATCTCAGCACGATTCACAATAGCAAAGACATGGAATCAACCTAGATGCCCATCAGTGGTGGAGTGAATAAAGAAACTGTGGTGCATATATACCATGGAATACTACGCAGCCATAAAAAAGAATCTAGTCATGCCCTTTGCCGAGGTGATTATCCTAAGTGAGTTAATGCGGGAACAGTCAACCAAATACCACATGTTCTCACTTATAAGTGGGACCTAAGCATTGGGTATACAGGGACACAAAGAAGAGGGCCATAGACAGCAGGGCCTACTTGAGAGTAAAGGGTGGGAGGAGGATGAGGACTGAAAAACTACCTATCAGGTGCTATGCTGATTACCTGGGTGATAAAATTACTCCGAACCCCTACGACATGCAATTTACCTCTGTAACAAACTTGCACATGTATTCCTTGAACCTAAAAGTTGGAAAGGAAAAAAAATAGACATTATTAGTTTTATTTCACAGATAAGGACATCAAGGCTTACAAAGGTTAAGTTCACCCAAGATCCCAAAGAGGGTAAGTAGTAAAACACTTTTACAGCAAGTCGTCCGGCCCTAGAATGCACATGCTTAACCTGTGCCCCCCTAAATAATAACGCTGCCCTTTATTGATCACTTATTATGTGGCAGGCTGTCAGCTAGGTATGTGGTGTGATAACCTATTTAATCCTCATAAGTAGCTCCATAAAAGTGGTTATTCATAGTCATTTTATTTATTTATTTATTTTGAGAGGGAGTCTCACTCTGTTGCCCAGGCTGGAGTGCAGTGGTGTGATTTCAGCTCACTGCAACCTCTGCCTTCCAGGTTCAAGCCATTCTCCTGCCTCAGCCTCCTGAGTAGCTGGGATTATAGGAGCCCGCCACCATGCCTGGCTAACTTCTTTTGTGTTTTTAGTAGAGACAAGGGTTTCCCACCTTGGGCAGGCTGGTCTTGAATGCCTAACCTTGTGATCCACCTGCCTCAGTCTCCCAAAGTGTTGGGATTACAGGCGTGAGCCACTGCACCTGGCCCCGTAGCCCATTTTACAGATGCAGAAACTGAGGCCCAAGAGAGGTGAAGGCATTTGCCTAAATTCCTTAGCAGAATTTGGTGACTATAACGAATGCCTTCTTATTCACAACACTACACAAAAATGTTTGATTTCTCAACTGTATCACTGAGGACTTAAATGATGACTGCAGGTTGTTCCTAGGACAGAAAAGGACAAGCCTTGAGAGTTCAGCAAGGACTGGGAAGTATGGAGAATCCTTCACAGAAGAGGAGAGGCTGCGCTGAGCCCTGCGGACTGGTGGTGGAAGGCCCGTTTTACCTTGGGCTGGTAGTGGAGGTGGGGCTCCTCAGAAGCTGTCGGTTCTCAGTTAAGATTAATGAGGCTGAAATGGGGTCTGGGCCAGCGCTTTTGCCCAGGAGAGACCGCTGAAAGCCAAAGCCCAGCTAGAGATGGCCAGTGTTAACGATGAGCTCAGGCCGGGCGCAGGGGCCCATGCCTGTAATCCCAACACTTTGGGAGGCCAAGGTGAGTGGATCACGAGGTCAGGTGTTTGAGACCAGCCTGACCAACGTGATGAAACCCTGTATCTACTAAAAATACAAAAATTAACCACGCATGGTGGCATGCGCCTGTAATCCCAGCTACTCAGGAGGCTGAGGCAGGAGAATCACTTGAACCTGGGAGGTGGAGGTTGCAATGAGCTGAGATCGTGCCACTGCACCCCAGCCTGCGAAACAGAGCAAGACTTCAACCAAAAAAAAAAAAAAAAAAAAAAAGAGCTCAATTCAGGAGATGCCCAATTAGAGCAGGGAGCACACAAGACTCCAGGTCCACAGGTGCACTCAGCAGGTGTCTGAGCAGGTGGCTGGGTGTGGGAAGGGGAGAGTGTGGGAAGACTCCACATGGGGCTCTCATAGGGCCTCCTTCCCAAGGTTACAGGCTTCTCTCCTGGAAGCCAAAGCCCTCACCCTGTGGGTACTCCTCTGCCAGCCTTAATGACAACTCAGGCCTCCAACAGGGTAAGATAACAGGAAGCATTCCAGGGAGCCAAAGGGTAAGAGGTGCGCCAGGGTGTGATGTGGAGGAGTAAAAGTTGGAGACAGGGGAGGAGGCAGGCAGAGCACGGGAAGCGGGAGGGAAAGGGCGCTTTGGAAGCAGCTGTTAATTTACAGTTGAGGCCGTCCTGGGAAATCAAGGTCACCTCTTCCTAAAGCCAGTTCTCCGGGCTCTGCTTGTCAAAGCTTTGTTCATTGTGTTCAGGTTGTGTGCTTGAAAGCAACATTGCTGCCCTTTGGAGGAAATGCTAGTTAACTCAGGCCTTCTGCAAACAAAGCCTGGCCTTCCCACCTGCTGCCCTCCTTTGTTTTCTAGTGATCACCTGCTGGGTTTCCCATTGTGTCCACTCTACCATGAGCACTGTGTGTGTGTGTGTGTGTGTGTGTGTGTGTGTCTCCGTGGAAAGAGGGCTGAGTGCAAACTGAGTGCAAATTACAGCAATTACTTCTATCATTTTGTAAACTGTATCCTGACCCAGGACTGCTCTTAACTAATGCTCACAATGATCTCACGAAGTAGATATTTTTATTAACTTTTTTTTTTTTTTTTAAGACGGAGTTTCGCTCTTGTTACCCAGGCTGGAGTGCAATGGCGCGATCTCGGCTCACCGCAACCTCCACCTCCTGGGCTCAGGCAATTCTCCTGCCTCAGCCTCCCTAGTAGCTGGGACTACAGGCGTGCACCACCATGCCCAGCTAATTTTTGTATTTTTAGTAGAGACGGGGTTTCACCATGTTGACCAGGATGGTCTTGATCTATTGACCTCGTGATCCACCCGTCTCGGCCTCCCAAAGTGCTGAGATTACAGGTGTGAGCCACTGCGCCTGGCTTATTAACTCTTTTTACAAGTACAGAATCATGGGTCACACAGCTCAGAACTGGCTGAGCTGGAACTTGAGCCCAGGCCTGCCTATTCTAAGACAGTTATTCAAAAAGTCGTCTCTGGGGGTTGCGCTGGGATTCGGTGGGAGCTTCATCTTTTCTGGTTTCATCCTGAAACACTACCGCTTGTGACTTACTCCATCATCCGCTTTGAACCATTAACTCTCCCCTCTATCCAGGCCTGGAGATGTAGAAAAGCTAAAAAAAACAGACAAAATGTGGTAACAGGGTATCAACAGAGACTCTGAGGAGTGGTACTTGGTCCAGATTGAGGGGAGGCTTTTAGGAATGATTTCTTGAAGAATGAAACATCTAAGCTGAAACTTGAAGGGTGAGTAGGAGCAGACAGGTAGGGACAGTGGAAAGGTATTCATTTAGGCAGAGATCAGAGTCTACGTGAAGGTCTGCAGGCGTGGAATAGCAGGGCTCCTTCAGGGGCTCACTTGTGATTTGGTGTGGGCAGACCCCTGGGAGGAGCAGAAATGCAGTTGCTGAAGGTAGCAAGGACTTACCTAGCCTCCTGAGCAACTAGGACTTCATCAAGAGGAGATGACAGGGAGACAGTGAAGGATTCAAACAGGAGAGCGATGAGGGCAGACTCCTGTTTGGGTAGAGCAGGCGTCCCCAAACTTTTTACATAGTGGGGCCAGTTCACTGTCCCTCAGACCGTTGGAGGGCCGCCACATCCTGTGCTCCTCTCACTGACCACCAGTGAAAGAGGTGCCCCTTCCTGAAGTGCGGCGGGGGGGCCGGATAAATGGCCTCAGGGGGCCGCATGCAGCCTGCGGGGCGGGCGGTAGTTTGGGGACGCTGGAGTAGAGCAGGGTCCTTTCTACTTTCAGAAAGGCAGCTGTGACATTGTGGGCAGCACCTGGAGCCCTGATGTTTAATTCCAAATAGGACCTTAAGCAAGTCACTTCCTCTCTTGGAACTCAGTTTCCTCATTTGAAAAGACTGAAGAGGTTGACCAGATGGCCACTTGGATCGTTTCCAGCTCTCATATTCTAAGAAAAAAAAAAAAATGACCTCTCCAGGGAAAACAATGAGGATTCCAGATCTCTTTCTGGTTTTTTGATTCCACTGGAGTTTACTATAGAACTGAAGAAGGCAGTTGGATATCAGAGATTAGAGTTCAAGACAGTGGTCTGGGGGAGAGAGAGATTTAGGCGCCTTCAGTATACAAAACATCCGAAACCCCAGGTCACCTCATCCAGCCTAAGGCTTCAAACATCATCTGTACCAAGAGATCTCAAATGTCTTCCTCCAATCACATCTCTCTTCCAAACTCCAAACTCATACATCCCACTTGGATGTCCAGTCGGTACCACCAAAAAAACGTGTCCAAAATGAAACTGCTGATCTTCCCGTTCTACTGCCCTAGCCTGCATCACCCTCACCTTCCCTGTGCTTGGATTTAACAGCACCGGCCATGGGGGCATGGGGGCAGTCTCCTGGGAAGACAGGATGGGGGTAAATACGGAGGGACACTTCTGTCCCCTCAGTGCAGCAGAAACCATGGACTCTCCAAAGAAAGGCCAGTTCACGGCAACGCTATCCTTCTAGTTGTTCAGGTAAAAAATGTACACATCATTCTTAGTTCCTCTGTAGCTCTTATACTCCCTATTCAATCCAACCTGAAATATACCAGAATCCACCTTCGTCACTACCACCAGGGTGCAGCCAACATTATTATTTACCTGTGTGAGCGAAATCACCTTCGTATTCCCCTCATGGTCTACCCTTAATGCTGATTTTTAGAATATCAGCTAGGTCATGTTAGGACACTCCAATGACTTTCTGTCTCATCCGAATAAAATTCAAAACGCTTACCCTCACCTGCAGGGCCTACGAAATACGCGCCCTTCACTTCCTCTCTGATCTCATCTCCTAACACTGTCCACTTCGCTCTGCGCCCTCCAGTTTCTTGAACTCCTGCCTTGGGGGCTCTACATTTGCTGTTCCCTCTGCCTGGAATGCTCTCACCCAGAGCACTACAGCTCCCTCATTTGCTTTGGGGCTCTGCCCAATGTCAGCTTGTAAGAGAGGCCTTCCCTGCACGTCTCTGCCACACATTGTCCTTTCGCTCTGCTACATTGTTCATTGTAACATTTATCACCATCTAATGAAGACATTTATATACTGTCTGCCTCCCCACCTACAACGGAAATTTCATCACCACCAGGACCTTTTGTTCATTGCTTTGTCTGTGATACCGAGAACTGGTAAAGTCTCACTAAGTGCTTTTCATATGAATATGAATAAAATGGCCAGGCATGGTGGCTCACGCCTGTAATCCCAGCACTTTGGGAGGCTGAGGCAGGAGGATCATCTGAGGTCAGGAGTTTGAGATCAGTCTGGCCAAGATGGTGAAACCCCGTCTCTACTAAAAAACATACAAACATTAGCCAGGGGAGGTGGCATGCGCCTGTAATCCCAGCTACTCAGCAGGCTGAGGAAGCAGAATTTCTAGAATTGCTTGTTTGCACTCTCCAGGATGCAGAGGTTGCAGTGAGTCGAGATTGCGCCACTGCGCTCCAGCCTGGGCAACAAGAGTGAAACTCCTTCCCCCAAAAAAGTGGGGGGGAGGAAAGAAGGAGAGAGGAAGGAAGGAAGGAGGAAAGGAAACGGGAAAGAGAAAGCAAAGAAAACAACGTGGTAAGGTCACATGTCTAAAAAGCATAGGGCAGAGATTTGAATTTGGGCACAACCTGCTTAAGGGCTTCAAGCCTAACCTCTGTGCAGTTCTTCCTGTTGGCGAGGGGGCAGGCCGGGGAAATCTGAGGTCCCTCAGCAATTGAGTCCTTAGGGGAAAAGCCACGGGGCTGGGGGCGGGTGGGTAAAGACAAAAACACAAAACTCCTCAGTGTGGCTTTTCCCAGCCCTTCGTCTACTCGCTGTGGGGTATGCTTGGTTTTTATGGCACTGGCCATGGGGTCATAGAGGCGCAGGGCAGTCTTCTGGGAAGACAGGATGGGGGTAAATACGGAGGGACACAGCGGCGCAGCAGAAACCACGGACTCTCCGAAGAAGAAAGTCCAGGCTGGGTTCGGGGTTCACGCCTGTAATCCCAGCACTTTGGGAGGCTGTGGCGGGCGGATCGCTAGGTCAGGAGATCGAGACCGGCCTGGCCAACATGGTGAGACACTCCCCTCCTCCACTGCCGTCTCTACTAAAAATACAAAAAAATAGCTAGGCGTGATGGCTTGCGCTTGTAATCCCAGCTACTCGGGAGGCTGAAGCAGGAGAATCGCTTGAACCCAGGAGGCGGAGGTTGCAGTGAGCCGAGATTGCACCACTGCACGCCAGCCTGGGAGACGAGGGAGGGAGGGAGGCAGGGAGAGAGGGAGAGAGGGAGGGAAGGAGGAAGGGAGGAAGGGAGGAAGGGAGGAGAGGGAGGAGGAGAGGGAGGAGGAGAGGGAGGGAGGAGGGAGAAAAGAAAAGAAACACAGAAAAGGAAGGCCAGGTGGGGAGGAGGCGCCACACCTTCGTCGGGTTACCCCGCCCCGAAAAAAAATCCACGCGGGGACCATGGGCGGTAGAACCCTAACGGAAGGACCCTGGCAGGAGGGAGGACCACAGAAATTCCAGAGAAAAAACAAAACAGAGCGAGACCGCACGCTGGGCCCTATTCGCGAAGGAAGCGCACGTTGCAGGGCGCGAGCGTGCCCGGGACTCGGCTGCAGGCGCCGTAGCTCCGCGGCGGGGGCGGCTCGGTTTCCCCGCTCTGGTCCCCGCCACTTCCCCTGCCCGGGCTGCCAGGAGCCTCGGCCTCTGTCGGCTACGCGGGCGCTCTCCCCCTGCACGCGCGCTGCCCTCCCACCCGGTGCAGCGCCCGCGCCTGCACCTGCGCCCACCTGTGCCGCCGCTCGCTCGCCCACGGGCCTGTGCACACCCCGCGGCTTGCGGGCTGGTCCTGGAACGCATCTCCCCGGAGTCCCCCGCAGACTCCAAGACTCCAGGGTCTCTTAGCTGCAGCGTCAGGACTGGCAGCACAGGTGGCCTTGTTGCACGTGAAAAAAAGCCATCGCCAGGCTGGGGACCCTGAGCCCTCTGATATCTTGGTGAAAGGGGGTTCTCTGTCCTCGAGAATCTAAAGGACACGGGGCCTGCTTTCCTTGCCCTCTACGTCCTCCTCCGTGCATGGAGCTGGGGAAAGCCTGCCGTCTGGAAATTGGGCCACCCGGCTTCCTGTCTCACTGCTCTCTCTCGCTGGCTGTGAGACCTTAGACCAGTGACTCGCTGTCTCAGATTCCCTTAACTTGAAAGCCAGCCGTGTAGATAAGATGATCGCTACCGCTCCTCCAGGACAGGGATGGGGTCCTATTGTTTCTCATGGCCCCCGATTTGAAAAGTGGGAGAGTACATTCGGTTTAAGAATGATCGTCCCTATTGTAATGCATTCCTGTTGGGGGGGGGGGTGTGTGTTATTTGAACCAGATGTTTTCATCCCATGTGTAAAGTTCTAAATGGCCCCCATTGTCTTGCAGCTGGGGACACAGAGCAGAGATTTCACATACATGCTAAATTCATCTTAAGATTTAGTTGAACCCCAAGCTCAAGGGACCAAGCCACAACCTACTTGGCCTAAGTTTTCTGTTTCCCGAAAACTCCCCTGCACCTTGGAAGAGGGATGATGTCCCAGAGTTGTGGCTTTGTCCCAACCCCCTTCTGAGAACAGATGAGCCTCAAGGTCGAAGCCTGGGGGAGTGGAGAGAAAGCTGTGTGGGAGTCAGGGAGAGCTTGAAGTGAGGCCCCGCTTTGAAAGACCCAGTCTGCTCAGTGGCAGGTAGGGTGAGGAGGGGACAGGTTTTCACAGCTTCAGATGGAAGCCATCTAGAAACCTATACCTTACAGCTAGCTGCAGGCGTATCGGGCGCTTTGTAAGCACCTCTCCGGTGCTAGCATGGTCCAAACCAAGGGTGTACTTTTGAGGTCATTACTGTGGGCAAAATGGGGCTCACCTCAGCTGGAACCTCCTGAGAAGCAGACAGAAGTCCTCCCTGACAAGTATGAAACTGGGGTTCAGAGAATTTAAGTCACCTGCCCAAGGTGACACCACTGGGAAGTAAGGCATTGGCCAGCAGGGATTAGAACCTTCTGTTGTCAGAGCTCAAGCTTTTCCCACAATACTAAGGACCAGGGTCTAGTTGGGTTCTAACTCTCGGGGGGACTTTGGGCCCATCACCTGACCTCCCTCTGGAGGTGGCTCAGTTTTTCACCTGGCCGGGGGATGATGAAAGACCTAGGGAGAGAAATCGCAGGAACTGGGGAGGTGTTCACAGCATAGCAGAGCATGAGCAGGGCACGGGATCGGGGCTGTCATCCTGGTCATGGGGTGGGGGGGTGGGGCTGTCATCCTGGGCATGGGGGTAGGGGTGGGGTGTCCTCCTGGGCATGGGGTGGTGGGGGTATCATCCTGGGCACAGAGTGGTGGTCGGGTTTCATCCTGGACATGGGGTGGGGGTTGAGTGGGGGTGTTATCCTGGGCATGGAGTGGGTATGTGGATGGGGGTGTCATCCTGCTGTGTATGGACATCAAGTAAGAATGGGGAGCCATGCCCAAAGGGAGACTCTGGGAGGCTAGGCTGCCCACCTGACTTCCCTCCTCCTCCTCCTCCCCCTTCCCCAGCCACAGTCTCCCCAGGCTGGGAGACTTCAAGTCTGATTGCAGCAACACCTGGTTTGCATTAAGAAGTTCCCGGCCGGGCGCGGTGGCTCAAGCCTGTAATCCCAGCACTTTGGGAGGCCGAGGCGGGCGGATCACGAGGTCAAGAGATCGAGACCATCCTGGTCAACATGGTGAAACCCCGTCTCTACTAAAAATACAAAAAAATTAGCTGGGCATGGTGGCGCTTGCCTGTAATCCCAGCTACTCAGGAGGCTGAGGCAGGAGAATTGCCTGAACCCAGGAGGCGGAGGTTGCGGTGAGTCGAGATCACGCCATTGCACTCCAGCCTGGGTGACAAGAGCGAAACTCCGTCTCAAAAAAAAAAAAAAAGAAGTTCCCGACTGCTGAAGGAAGCCTCCCAGAAACTTACTCCTCCCGATTACATAGGGTTTTACAACTTACCACATATCTCCAATCATTTTTTATTTTTATCTGCCCACACCTCTTTGAGGTGAGCAGGGAAGGCACTGCTATTATCCCAATTTTACAGCTGCATGGAGCACACCACAGCCCAGCCTCCTCCCTTTATGGATGCATTAATGTGGCCCAGAGAGGAGAGGCCACTCGTCCAAGGCCACACAGGTCATGCGTGGCAGAGTCGGACAAGAAAGGAACTCTCTTGGCTGACAGGCCGATGTTCTTGCTAATACACTGACCCAGGACGTCCAGACTCCTGGGACTTCTCCTGGAAGTTGCTTAGGCTGGGCACCGTGGCTCATGCTTTTAATCCCAGCACTTTGGCAGGCCAAGATGGGTGGCCTCAAGCAGGCCAGGAGTTCGAGACCAGCCTGGCCAATATGATGAAACCCCATCTCTACTAAAAATATGAAAATTACCCGGTGTGCCTGTAATCCCGGCTACTCAGGTGGCTGAGGCAGGAGAATTGCTTGAACCCGGGAGGTGGAGATTGCAGTGAGCTGAGACTGTGCCACTGCATTCCAGCCTGAGTGACAGAGCAAGACTGTCTCAAAAAAAAAAAAAAAAAAAAAAAAGTCCCTTTGACTGGACATGGTGGCTCACACCTGTAATCCCAACACTTCAAGAGACCAAGGCGGAAGGGTCACTTGAGTCCAGGAGTCAAGACCAGTCAGGGCAACATAGGGAGACCCCATCTCTAAAAGAAAAATAAACAAATTTAAGCTGGGCATGGTGGTGCATGCTTGTGGTCCCAGCTACTTGGCCGGCCTGAGGTGGGAGGATCACTTGAGCCCAGGAGGTCAAGGCTGCAATGAGCTGAGATCATGCCGTGGCACTCCAGCCCGGGCAACAGAGCAAGACACTGTCTCGAACGAAACAAAACAAAAAACAAGTCCCCTTAACAGTATTTACCCCGACATCTGCCTTTTCTTCATGCAAGTCAGGTGAAGATTAGGGAAGAAAAAAGATTGCATCTTGCCTCTGGCCCTGCTTCCTGTGCTGGGTTAGGTGAGGGGACGAGGCTGGTGCAGGCAAGTGAGGGGTGTGGTGGCAGCCAGCTCGGGGTTCCCGTGGTGGCCTGCAGCCACACGGTCAGTGGTGGCTAACCCCTAGCCTTCTCCTTCTCCATCCTGTTTTCTAACCCTGGCCTGTGGCTATTGATGACCACAGTGCTTCTCTGTGGCCTGCAAGAACCCTCTTCAGCAAGGAGTCACTTAATCACAATCAGAGGGCAGAAAAAGTGGATTCGAACATTTTTTTAATAACCAGCAGCTACAAAGAGGACTGAAACAAATTGAGTTTTATTAAATGAACCCTCCATTAGCCAGAAAATGTTATTACCTTGCATCCTCTGCTCCCTGAGCTTTCTGCTTAATAGAGTATTGATTGAAACATACATTTCCAAAGTCTGGTCTCAGAGGAAGTGGAAGGGGAAAAACCCACATAATTCAGAAATGCAGAGGCCTAGCTGAAGTATTACTCCCTCTGATAGATTTCGGAGGGATGCTGGAAAGAAAAGCAAATTAATTAAGCAAGTAACAAGCTGAGGTTTGGCCTGAAGCAAACGTTTTGTGGCTGAGCTATAAAAAGGTTAAGTGCCTTAGGGAAAATCCAGAAGCGTTCTAACCAGCTGCTCAAATGGGTGCTGCTGTAATTCCAGAGTTTGCACCAGACCTGGGCAACAGCTGGCTCTTGGTTCCCAGAGGGGAGAGTGTGTCTCCACTGATTGATCTGATCGAGAAATTCCTCTTCCACTTTGTAATTTGATCTTTAATAACTTACCTCCTTCCTTCCTCCCATAACCCCAAACCCAGAAAATTAGCCAGTTCTGTGAATGGACTTCCTAAGTGATTCATCCTATCAATACCGTATCAGAAGGGGTGCTAATGACTGCCCTTTGAGGGTAAGCAAGCAACCATCTAGAGCTCAGTTTTCCTCCCCAATATGATACCGAGCATCCAATGGCTCCCTGTTACCTGTAGGATAAAGGCTAGATTTCCTTCTTTTTTCTTTTTTTTTTTTTTAGGTGACTTTTTGCTCTTGTTGCCCAGGCTGGAGTGCAATGGCGCAATCTCAGCTCACTACAACCTCCACCTCCCGATTCAGATTCAGGCAATTCTCCTGCCTCAGCCTCCCCAGTAGCTGGGATTACAGGCACTCAACACCACGCCCTGCTGATTGTTTTTGTCTTTTTAGTTGACACGGGGGTTTTACCAAGTCGGTGAGGCTGGTCTTGAACCTTTGACCTCAGGTGATCCACTCGACTCAGCCTCCCAAAGTACTGAGATTACAGGTGTGAGCCACCAAGCCAAGCTAAGCCTAGACTTCTTTACATGACATCTTAAGGTCCTCCAAACTGAAACCCAAATTATCTTTCCAACTTAATCTAACAATTCTACATCATATGTCATCTGCCCCAGCCAAGATACTAAGTCTTTCTCACCTATTCATTCCGATTCTTCCCAGAACATGTGAGGGCCAGAGGAAAAAAAAAAGATGATCTCAATGAAATCTTGCCTTTCCTTCCCCAGGATGGACTATAGACTTTCCCACCTACCTCTCCCATTGCTTCCAGGATATGCCCCACCCTCCCCAGCCTGGCTTCCCAAGCTTTTCTCAGCTTTGTCTTCCTGCGGTGTCTTCAACATGGATGCTCTGGGTCCTGTTTCTGACCTTATACAATTACAAATGTGACCAATTTAGTCTGTCATCTGCATGTTTGTATTTGCCCAACCACATAGTAAAAATACTGAACTTCTGAATGACTGAACAAATGAATTTGCAATTAGCCCTTCACAAATACTTCATGGCAAGGCAGGGATCGAATGCTTTGCTCAAGGGATCGTCAGTCTAGTGTTCCATACACAGAGCGGTGAACTGTGATAACAGTCCATGAGTAGCCTAACGATTAGCTTGTTGTTGTTGTTGGCTGGACACGGTGGCTCATGCCTGTAATCTCAGCACTTTGGGAGGCATAGGCAGGTGGATCACCTGAGGTCAGGAGTTCAAGACCAGCCTGGCCAACATGGTAAAACCCTGCCTTAAAAAAAAAAAAAAAAAAAAAAAAAAAAGCTTTTTTAAATTTTTTTATTTTTTTCATTTTTTTTGAGACGGAGTTTCGCTCTTGTTACCCAGGCTGGAGTGCAGTGGCGCGATCTCAGCTCACCGCAACCTCCGCCTCCTGGGTTCAAGCGATTCTCCTGCCTCAGCCTCCTAAGTAGCTGGGATTACAGGCACGTGCCACCATGCCCAGCTAATTTTTTGTATTTTCAGTAGAGACGGTGTTTCACCATGTTCACCAGGATGGTCTCGATCTCTCCACCTCGTGATGCACCCGCCTCGGCCTCCCAAAGTGCTGGGATTACAGGCTTGAGCCTCCGCGCCCGGCTATTGTTGTTGTTTTGAGACAGAGTCTTGCTCTGTCACCCAGGCTGGAGTACAGTGGCATGATCTTGGCTCACTGCAATCTCTGCCTCCTGGGTTGAAGCGATTCTCCTGCCTCAGCCTCCCAAGTAGCTGGGACTACAGGTGCCCACCACTACACCTGGCCGATTTTTGTATTTTTTAGTAGAGAGGGGTTTTGCCATGTTGGCCAGGCTGGTCTTGAACTCCTGACCTCTTGATCTGCCCGCCTTGACCTCCCAAAGTGCTGGGATTACAAGCGTGAGCCACCACACCCGCCCCAGGTTAATTCATTTAACTGACCAGTTTAGTTAGGGGTTGTTGGCACATCAAAGCAATGTTTATCAAACCTGGCAAAGTGTCCCATTGTGCTTGGGTACCTCAAACTTTTCTAGAGCTAGATGATAACATCTGCTTTCTTTTCAAGAGAAAAATAGTTTCCTTTCCCTGAGCATACAACGTATTCGTTCCCTCTGTTAACTAAGATGTCAGGCTGCCTTGAATTATTTAAAGAGACGGAAAATGTCTTTGTTTCTCAGCAATAGTCCCCTTGGATTCCCTTCACTGACAGCAAACAGCTACCTTGTTGTAAGACGTATTTGCTTTCTTTAAAAACGGTATCACTCTATCTATCTAAACTCCCCTTCCTGGTTTCCATCTTTACTTAGAAATGCTTTGGCCCCCTAAGTCATTTCTGTGTGTATTGCACTTCCTGAATATTGATCTGGAAAGAGCCCGAGCCTCATGTCCTTTTCCTTGAGAAAAAGAATGTCCTCTTCCTTTTTAAGGGCTAATAACTCCGTTTTGCAAACATGCCATTTCAACCCCAACAGTTGAAACCCAAGGATGCAGCTGCTTGGCTAAACCTAGATAAATGGGGCAGTTGCCCTGGTTACCTCAGAGACAAAAGCCCACTTTCCAGGAGAATGAGGGCCACATCTGGGAGCCTCAGGCGTCGCCCCTTCCCCCTTGCTGGAGGCCTCTTGCTTTCTGTTCAGACCGGAGTGGAGGAAGAATAGTTTCTGCTGCTGACTTGTGCCTTTGTGGAGGCTCGGCAGGGGAGCAGAGGGGAGGAAGCACTCATCTGAGACTGGTCTGGTCTAGTGGGCTGGCACTGGGCTGGGGGCCTGGGGGACCCAGGCTCTCGCCTGGCTCTTCCGGCTGTTTGGTGACCTTACGCAGATCATCGTCTCCTCTCTGGGCCTCAGTTTCCCCAGCCATATAATGAGGGACATTTATGAATTATTTTGGTTTCAGTTTTCCCAGAAGCTTGAGTCGAGGATTGAAGTATGAGTAATAGTTCATTTAGAAGGTGATCCCTGGGTGTGGAGGTGAGACGGAGAACGGAAGGAGGCCAGGGTGAGGCGTGCTGTGGAGCAGGCCGTCACCATGAGCAACTGGGGCTCAATCCTGTGGGGAACACTCTGGGAGGCGGAGCTGGAACACACCTCAGAGTGCATCCTCCCAAGGGATGAGGAAACTCGGGATTTAGCCACCAGATGCTCATCCCGTATTCATAGAGGGCTGTTGTCAGGGGCGTCAACTCTTGGGCACTTTGGGCTTTGCCCCACACTGGCCACGGTGCTCATGGGCATTGAATGTGAGTGGCCTGAATTCAGCGTGGAGGTGAGTGCTGAGGAGATGCGGCCACACACTGATGGCGTCCACTCTAATCATTGACCTCTACGGCCCTGAAATCTGTGAATTTACACTTGGCCGCAGTAAGCAAATGTAGGGCTTTGGTATGATTGGCAGGGCGAAAGAACTGAATTCTGTGTAATCAGTGACAGCACCCAACTTTCTTTCCCATGATTCTAGACCCCTTGGCTGTTCCCAAGGAGAGCAGAACAGAAATAATGTTACCCCCTGGCCAGAGGAAAGATGATGAAACTACAGAGGCTCCATCCCACCTTTCTTTCTCATCGCTTCTAGGATGCGCCCCACCCTCCCCAGCCTGGCTTCCAAAGCTTTTCTCAGTTCGGTTCCAAGATTTTTATTTTTTTGCCTCCCAACAAAAACCACCCATCACTGTTAGGTTTTCTCTCTCCTCACTTCTACCTAGGCCATTCCTACAGATACCCCTAGAGTATCTCTCATTTTATTGACTGGTCTGAATTCTAAATGTCTTTCAAGTCCCAGTAGTATTTCACCTTCTCCGGGAAGTGCTTCATGACCATTCTTGGGTTACAAATACCCCTATGGGTCAAGCACAATGGCTCACTCCCATCATCCCAGCACTCTGGGAGGCTGAGATGGGAGGATCACTTGAATCCAGGAGTTCAAAACCAGCCTGGGCAACATAGTGAGACCCCCCTCCCCCAACACCATCTTTACAAAAAAAATGTAAAAATATCCCCAAAAGCAGCCACCGATTAAGAAAGCGTTTAAGCTCAACATCTATTTTTAATTCCAACCATCCTACTGAGGTGGTGCATGCCTGGAGTCCCAGCTACTCAGAAAGCTCAGTAGGGAGGGTCACTTGAGAGCAAGGCTGCAGTAAGCCAAGACTGTGTTACTGCACTCCAGCCTGGGCAGCGGAGGAGATCCTGTCTTGGGAAAGAAGGAAGGAAGGAAGAAGGGAGGGAAGGAGGGAAGGAGGGAGGGAGGGAGGGAAGGAGGGAAGGAGGGAAGGAAGGAGGGAGGGAGGGAGGGAGGGAGGGAAGGAAGGAGGGAGGGAGGGAGGGAAGGAGGGAAGGAAGGAAGGGAGGGAGGGAGGGAAGGAGGGAAGGAAGGAGGGAGGGAGGGAGGGAAGGAAGGAGGGAAGGAGGGAGGGAAGAAGGGAAGGAGGGAGGGAAGGAGGGAGGGAGGGAAGGAGGGAGGGAGGGAGGGAAGGAGGGAGGGAGGGAGGGAGGGAAGGAAGGAGGAAGGAGGGAGGGAAAGAAGGGAAGGAGGGAGGGAGGGAGGGAGGGAAGGAGGGAAGGAGGGAGGGAAGGAGGGAGGGAAGGAGGGAGGGAGGGAAGGAAGGAGGGAAGGAGGGAGGGAAGGAGGGAAGGAGGGAGGGAGGGAGGGAGGGAGGGAAGGAAGGAGGGAGGGAGGGAAGGAAGGAGGGAGGGAGGGAGGGAAGGAAGAGAGAAAGGAAGGAAGGGAATGAAGGAAGGAAGGGAAGGAAGAGAGAAAAGGAAGGACAGAGAAAAAGAAAGAGACAGAGAAAGAAAAAGAAATGAGGGAGGGAGGAAAGGAGGAAGGGAAGAGAGGAAGAAAGGGGAAGGAGAGAGGAGGGAGGGAAGAAGGAAAGACAGGAAGAAAGAAAGATCCTTCTTCTCTGAGTCTCTGTTGCCTCCAGCACACATCCAGCCTGCACACGCTCCAGACTGTCATTTCTCAGGGCCATGCCTGGCCTCCCTCAAATGGAAGACTTCTTTATGCTACTTGGGTGCCCGTCTCCAGTCCCTAGCAGGTATCCTAGAGACAGGAAATGTTGCAATGAAGAAGGAACCAGTTGATTCAGTTTGGCAAATATTTATTGAGCACCTGAGTCTACAGACATTGTACAAGGAGCAAGAAGGTAACTTACAGGTAAATAAGACCCCACCACGGCCATAAAGGACTTTAGAGTCAAAGTTAACCTAGGCCATGGAAAGTCAGGATTTGCAAGAATGGCCCTCGGAGATCATCAGATCCAAATGCCTCCCTTCGTAGATGGGGAATCACAGAAGAAAATGACTCACCTAAGGTCATATCGCTAGAAAGGTCATATTGCTACATTCATTTAGTAATAAATGAATTAGTAATAGAGGGCCCCAGGCGGTCTTTTTTTTTATCATGTGCAAGTTCAGAAACAATCTTTCTTTTTCTTTGTCTCTTTTTTTTTTTTTTTTTTCCACTTTGAAGGAAAATGAAATTTACTGGCTTCTCTTTCTGAAGAGAAGGGGCAAGGAATAAAAATATCAGTTATGTAAGAGTCATTTGCCTTAGTCACGCAGCCCTGCCGGAGTGCAGGGAACAGAAAGATGATTAAGTTAAACACTGCATATTTATTCCCCTGTGGTCACCCTAATTGGTTCTGCCGCTGTAATTGATTTGACAGGTTATTTTTACTCAGAATGAGCTGGGTTCCTCTGCTGGCTTGCAGATTTGCTCTTGCTGTTGGAGTTCGGGTCGGCAATTGTCCAGATGGCCAGATGTGGGCTGATTTCCACCTGAGAAGGGGGAGGGGGTCCCCAGCCTAGCCTGGGGAAACCTGAGCTTGCAGTGTGAAAGTGTGAAGGTATGAGTGTTTCCGTGTTGGTGTTTCGGGGTGGATGGGGGAAGAAGGATAGAGAAGCTCAATGTCATGCTTTAAGGGATCGAATTGGGAAGGAGCTAGGAAAAAAATTCACCATGACATGAAACTATGTTAAAGACTTTATTCTAGGCAGAGGGAGTCTTAGAGTCTTATATGGCTTGGAAGAGAGGGATGGAAGACCATGTGGGGGAGAGCTTTTTGCCAACAGAGGCTTCTGTACTTTTTGTCTATTCCAAGAAGCCACCTCTTCCCACCACTGCAAACTGCTCCCCAGAGTACAAAGTACATAGAACCAGTGTTCTCGGATAGCCTGCAGCACGCGCCACCTACACATCCTTCCTCATCTTTGCACACAGCTCAGTGCCTCCTGCTTTGCCTGCTGTGAGGGGAGAGTGCTCTGGTAAATGCTCAGAAACCCATGGGAGGCCTCTAGAAGTGGGCAGGGACCCCTTGAGGGAGCTGGCCCTCTGCAGAGAGACAGGCCATGGATTATTGGAACCATCTCAGTGACAACGTGTGGCTTCAAATATCAACTAATCTTTGAACTCCAGAGTTTTAATCATCTATCATTGTGGGATAACCAGAGGCTTTGTCCTGGATCAAATGCTTTCTCCCATGCAGGGTCACATGCTGTCTTCACAATGTGATTGAGAAGGTATTAGTATCATCCTTCCTTACAGGTAAGGAAGCCGAGGTTCAGAGAGTTTAAAAACTCTACGATGAGGCCCGGCACAGTGGCTCAAGCCTGTAATCCCAGCACTTTGGGAGGCCGAGGCGGGTGGATCACGAGGTCAAGAGATCAAGACCATCCTGGTCAACAAGGTGAAACCCCGTCTCTACTAAAAATACAAAAATTAGCTGGGCATGGTGGTGCGTGCCTATAGTCCCAGCTACTCAGGAGGCTGAGGCAGGAGAATTGCTTGAGCCCAGGAGGCAGAGGTTGCGGTGAGCCGAGATCGTGCCATTGCACTCCAGCCTGGGTAACAAGAGCGACACTCTGTCTCAAAAAACAAAAAAACAAAAAACCAAAAAACAAACTCTACGATGGCACATAGCTCATGAGTGTTAGAATTCAGGCAGGCTGGCCCCAGCCCTCGTCTCTCTCCACTTGCTTTTTTTCCTTTAAGTCAGGGTCTTGCTCTGACACCCAGGCTGGAGTGCAGTGGTGGGACCTCAGCTCATTGCAGCCTCAACCTCCCAGGCTCAAGTGATCCTCCTACCTCAGCCTCCCAAGTAGCTGGGACTACAGGTGCATACCACCATGCCCAGCTAATTTTTGCATTTTTAGTAGAGATGGGGTTTCACCATGTTGCCCAGGCTGGTCTCAAACACCTGGGCTCAAATGATCCATCCACTTCAGCCTCCCAAAGTGCTGGGACTACGGGTGTGAGGCACCACACCTGGCTTAGCCACTGTCTCTTAACCCTACAGTACTTCATTCAATATATGCCAGAAAAAAAAAAAAAAAAAGAATTTGAAACTGCTGAATGGTCAACTGCTATGAAGCATGTTAATGTGAAATTGTTACCATATCCAGAGTACTAGAATGCTGTGGAGACATGTGTGGGAAGGGCAGCCCCACTATCTACTAGTTTTCTAATTTCTCAGATATCATCCTTCTCTCTCTCTCTCTCTCTTTTTTTTTTTTTTTTTTTCTGAGATGGAGTCTCACTCTGTCTCTCAGGCTGGAGTGCAGTGGCACGAACTCAGCTCACTGCAACCTCCACATCCCAGGTTCAAGCAATTCTCTGCCTCAGCCTCCTGAGTAGCTGGGATTACAGGTGCCGACCACCACACCCAGCTAATTTTTGTATTTTTAGTATAGGTGGGGTTTCACTATGTTGGCCAGGCTGGTCTTGAACTCCTGACCACATGATCCACCCACCTCAGCCTCCCAAAGTGCTGGGATTACAGGCACCTAGCCTGACATCGTCCTTCTTGTGTAAAATGGAAAAATAATATCTATCTTGCATAGTCATTCTTTTTTTTTTTTTTTTTTTTTTGAGATGGAGTTTTGTTCTTGTTGCCCAGGCTGGAGTGCAATGGCACAATCTCAGCTCACTGCAACCTCCACCACCCAGTTTCAAGCAATTCTCCTTCCTCAGCCTCCCACGTAGCTGGGATTACAGGCATGTGCCACCATGCCCGACTAATTTTTTAGTAGAGACGGGGTTTCTCCCTGTTGGTCAGGCTGGTTTCAAACTCCCAACCTCAGATGATCCACCCTCCTTGACCTCCCAAAGTGCTGGGATTATAGGCATGAGGCACTGCGTCTGGCCTCACGTAGTCATTCTGAAAAGTGTAAGCCTAGCATAGGGCCTGGTATAGAGTAAGCACTCAATAAACACAACTCCTTTCTTACCTTTGACTCATCAAGAAAGCTGAGCCAAAGGAGCATCCACTTCCACAAGCCTCCCAGAATAGGGAATTTCCTCTATTTGAGCAAGGGTACGGGCATGGGCTTTGAGCAAGGGCATGGGGCTTTGACTTTCCAAAGTGGAAAATGATTCACTGCAGTGACCCAACCAAGCCGCGTTCAGTGGTCTGCCATGGTCTGGTCCAGGCCCACACACTTGCCCTCCTGCCCACCGAGCATTCAGGACCGGCGAGGAGGCTCACCCTGGAGCGGGCTAAGGAAGTGAGGTCATAGCCCGTGACAGCAATTCGGAGAGTTGGGAGAGGCCTGCCAGCCCCTGCCAGTCCCTGGACCTTCACGGAGCAGTTGTTTCCTATGGTTCGGCTGGAATTTCAGGCAGGAATGTTGAGCAGACGGCAACGGAGCAAGTGTAAATTCCAGAGGCTGAGGCAACATTTTGCAGAGGAGTTTTTTTTTTTTTTCCCCCCTGCAGCCTCTGGCCTTAAGCAAGGCCTTCCTGGGAGTGGGAGGCATTCGCTGCGCTTCGATCGCCTGGATGCAGCTTCTCCCATGGTGAAGGGAAGGGATGAGCGCACTACTGAGGGCCCGATCCTTTACCATGGGATGTAACCCTTTTAACGGTCAGTGGGATTTAACTTGCAAACTGAAGTCAGTATTATTTTCTTTTTCTGTCCTTTCAGCTTGCTTGCTTGCTTCCTATCCCTAAATGAAATCTCAGGCAGGTCTTATAGGTTTTCTGGGTCCTTTCAGCTTCTAAGACAGTCTTTAACCTTGTTTTTGTTTTTTGTTTTTTCTGGTTTTGAGACAGGGTCTCGCTCTGTTGCCCAGGCTGGAGTGCAGTGGTACGGTCACAGCTCACTGCAGCCTCCATCCTCTAGGCTCAAGTGACCCTCTGATGTCAGCCTCCTACTACAGGTGCATGCCACCATGCCTGGCTAATTATTTTGTAGTTTTTTTTTTTTTTTTTTTTTTTTAAGATGGAGTTTCACTGGAGTGCAATGGCACGATCTCAGCTCACTGCAACCTCTGCCTCCTGAGTTCAAGTGATTCTCTTGCCTCAGCCTCCTGATTGGCTGGGACTACAGGCATATGCCACCACGCCTGGCTAATTTTGTATTTTTCAGTAGAGACGGGTTTCACCATGTTGGTCAGGCTGGTCTCGAACTCCTGACATCAGGTGATCCACCTGCCTCGGCCTCCCAAAGTGCTGGGATTACAGGCGTGAGCCACTGCGCCTGGCGTTTTTTGGTATTTTTTATAGAGACAAGGCCTCACCATGTTACCCAGGCTGGTCTTGACTTAAGTGATCCACCTGCCTCAGCCTCCCAAAGTGTTGAGATTACAGGTGTGGGCCATGGCATCAGGCACAGTCTCACTTCGGTAAATGGGAAAATCTAGGTTAGTTTTATATCACAGTTCACAACTTCAAGCTCTTATCTAATGAAGGCTTTTCCCACCTCTTGTTCAGGCCTGCTCCAGGCGGTAGAAGCCACGGTGACTCCTGGCTGGCTTCACTCTCCCCCACTGATTGTTCCGTGGCCTCTGCAGGGCAGGCTCAGGGGTGAAGGGAGGGGAGGGAGAAGAAAGGTCTCCCGTGACTGTGAGGAGGCAGCCTGTGGCACCCCCATCCTTGGCGGTGCCCTGCTGTGGGCCACCTCTCTCTTCCCCTCTGCTGGTTCCAGTCTCCTTCACCCCAGGCTTTTGGCTGACGGCCACTCTACTGGAGTCCCTTCCCCGTTCCAGTTGTCACCTGCGGTGGAATCTGGTTTAGGAGACCTCAATCGGGCTGCCCTGTGGACCTCAATATGGTGCTGTCTCCCAGTGCAGCCCCTCTCTCCCTGCTCCAGCCTCTTCAAACAGCTTCAGGCCTTTAGGTTTCTCAGGCATGTGTGAAACATCAGTCCCCTTGCCCCCCAGACTCCAGGGTCACATAGCAAGTGGCTTCTTGAAGTGCCTCCTCCTTTCTCCTGCGTGTCTGAGGAACCGTGACACACTTGCAACTCTCTTGAAGGATTTCTTGCAATTGTCCACTTCCATTGCCACTCTTTGCTACCCTGGAGGTGTAGGCAGAGTGTTCCAAAATCTCCCAGGTTGTCCTCCACCGATGACTTAGGCCCTTGCTTTAGCATGCGGGGGTTCTTGGCAGCTCCTGTATTCTGTTCGGTCTTTTGGATGCCAGCTGGGATAAAGACAGCAAGCTCCCACGGTAGCATCTTGCTAGGAGCGTTCCCTAATGCAATGATCATGATGGTGCTACTCATGTTTCTTGGGTGCTACTTCCTATCCTAGCCACTTCACTAGGCAGCTTAGATGCATGATTTAAGAGCAACTCGCATTTTACAGAAGGAGAAACTGAGACTCAGAGAGGTTCAGTGACTATCCCCAAGGATAGTTAGCCGATCTTATTGGCAGCAGATTTAGAATCTGAACCTAGACTCCCAGGTCTAGTGAACCTTTTTCTGCCAGGCCAGTGCCGCTCCTCTCCCCTCTGCTCTGGCATGGTTCCAGCCACTACCTCTTTCTCCCTGTCACCTAAGCACATCTATGCTTTCTTATTGTCCAGTCTGGAACAATTCGCTCTTCAAACTTCCCCCTCCCTCCGCCCCCTCCCCTCCCCCCCCCCTCCCTCCCCTCCCCCTCCCCTCCCCATCCCCTCCCCTCCCCCTCCCCTCCCCTCCCCTCCCACCTCCCCTCCCCTCCCCTGTCCCCTTCCCTCCCCTCCCCCCATCCCCTCCCCTCCCCTCCCCTCCCCCCTCCCCTCCCCTCCCCTTCCATCCCCTCCCTCCCCTTCTCCCTCCCCTACCCTTCCCACCCCTCTCCTTCCCTTCCCTTCTCCCATCCCTTTCCTTCCCTCCCCCTCCCATTTTCTCCCTCCCCTCCCTTCCCCCTCCCCTCCACTTCCCTTCTCTTCCCTCCTTCCTTTCTTTCTCCTTTTTTTTTTTTTTTTTTTTTTTTTTGAGACGGAGTTTCGCTCTTGTTACCCAGGCTGGAGTGCAATGGCGCGATCTCGGCTCACCGCAACCTCCGCCTCCTGGGTTCAGGCAATTCTCCTGCCTCAGCCTCCTGAGTAGCTGGGATTACAGGCACGCACCACCATGCCCAGCTAATTTTTTTGAATTTTTAGTAGAGACGGGGTTTCACCATGTTGACCAGGATGGTCTCGATCTCTTGACCTCGTGATCCACCCGCCTCGGCCTCCCAAAGTGCTGGGATTACAGGCTTGAGCCACCGCGCCCGGCCTTCTTTCTCCTTTTTTTTCTTTCACAGGATCTCGCCCTGTCACCCAGGCTGGAGTGCAGTGGCACAATCTCAGCTCGCTGGAGCCTCATCCTCCCCAGGCTCAAGCGATCCTTCCACTTAGACTCCCCAGTAGCTGGGACTACAGAATCATACCACCGTGCCTGGCTAATTTTTGTATTTTTCATAGAGACCAGATTTTGCCATGTTGCCTAGGCTGTTCTCCAACTCCTGAGCTCAAGCAATCTGCTCACCTCAGCCTCCCAAAATTCTGAGATGACAAATGTGATCCACTGTGCCCGACCCCGATCTTGCTTTAAGGTCTAGCTAAAACCCACTGCCTCCATGAAGTTTTAGATCATTCTCAGCCAAGGTGATTTCTCCCTCCTCACATAAGGAACACTCCTGAATGTAGTGTTTATCCTGAATTTTGTAATTTTCATTCATACGTATCTTTTTGTTTTGTAAGTTTTTAATCAAAGTATCACTTGCAGTAGATGCACAAATCTTAAATGTACAACTTGATGGACTTTACAAATGAATATGCCTGGGCAACTACCAGTAGGATCAAGCTAGGAAACATGTCCAGAACTCCAGAAAGCTTCCTCGGGAAGTACCACTTCAGTGTACCACTGGTCTGACCTCTACCACATGGATGAGTTTTGCCAGCTTTTGACCTTCCTGAGTGTGAAACCATACATATTATTCTCTTTTGAGTCTGGCTTATTTCACCTGTAAGAGTCACCCTGATGGCTGGGCATGGTGGCTCACGCCTGTAATCCCAGCACTCTGGGAGGCCAAGGAGGGCTGATCACCTGAGGTCAGGAGTTCGAAACCAGCCTGGCCAACAGGGTAAAACCCTGTCTCTACTGAAAATACAGAAAAATTAGCTGGGCATGGTGACACGTGCCTGTAATCCCAGCTACTCAGGAGGCTGAGGCAGGAGAATTGCTTGAACCCAAGAGGCGGAGGTTGCAGTGAGCTAACACTTCATTGCACTCCAGCCTAGGTGGCTGAGTGAGACTCTGTCTCAAAAAAATAAAAAAAATAAAGAGTCACTCTGTTGTTTTGCACAGCAGCAGTTCAGTTGTTGTTACTGGTATATAGAATTCTTGTGGGACTCTACCATAATTTATCCATCCTCCTGATGATGGACATTTGGGTTCTTTCCAGTTTGAGGTTATTATGAATATGTAAGCATCCTTAGACATGTCTTTTGATGGACTTAATGGCTTATTTCTCCTGGTTATGTAGCTAGGAGTGGAATTTTGGAGGATGTTTACATATGTTCAATAGTGGATGCTGTCAAACAGCCGTCCAAAGTGGCTGCACCGACTCACTTTCCCACCAGCAACGGACGAGAGCGCTGATTAATCCTTAATAGAACTCGTGGTGTTAATCTTTTACATTTTAGCCATCCTAATGGGTATGTAATGTATGGCATTATGTTTTGATTTGCATTTTCCAGACAATTAATAAGGTTGAACACCCTTTTATATGCGTAGCAGTCTTTGAATATTCTCTTTATAAAGAGCTGTTTACATTTCATTTTTTAAAAATTGACCTCCTTTCCTTTTCATATTGATCTGCAGGAGTTCATTATGTAATTTGGAGGAGTTCTTCAACATACATTGCAAATCTCTTTTCCTACTTTTGTGTTCCTTTTCAGTATCTTCTCAATGTCTCTATTCATGAACAGTTCTTAATTATTTTATTTTATTTTATTTATGACAGAGTCTTGCTCTTTCACCCAGGCTGGAGTGGAATGGTGAAATCTCAGATCATTGCAACCTCTGCCTCCTGGGTTCAAGCAACTCTCCTGTCTTAGTCTCCCGAGTACCTGGGACTACAGGATCGCCCCACCACACCCAGCTAATTTTTGTATTTTTAGTAGAGACTAGAGATGGGTTTTACCATATTGGTCAGGTTAGCCTCAAACTCTGTACCTCAGGTGATCCACCTGCCTCAGCCTCCTAACATGCTGGGATTACAGGCACAAGCCACTGTATCTGGCTACAGTTCTGAATTTTAATGAAATCCAACTTATCATTTTTTTTATGGTTAGTGCTCTTTGTGCCTTGTTTAAGAAATCTTTAGGCCGGGCACGGTGGCTCATGCCTGTAATCCCAGCACTTTGGGAAGTTGAGGCAGGTGGATCACGAGGTCAGGAGTTCAAGACCATCCTGGCCAAGATGGTGAAACCTCATCTCTTAAAAATACAAAAATTAACCAGGTGTGGTGGCAGTGCCTGTAATCCCAGCTACTCAGAAGGCTGGGGAAGGAGAATCGCCTGGACCCAGGAGGCGGAGGTTGTAGTGAGCGGAGATCATGCCACTGCACTCCAGCCGGGGTGACAGAGCAAGACTCTGTACCCCCCCAAAAAAAAGAAAAAAAAAAAGAAAAATATTTGCCTATCCTAAAGTCATAAAGATATTCTCCCGTGCTTTCTTTTAGAAGCTTTATTATTTCCCCGTGCACATCTTCATACTCTATGTGTCTACGTATCACTAAAAATGTACAATGTTTTTTGTCATTTTAGATTTGATACAAATAACATGTAGCACATTCTGCAACTTACTCTTTGCACAGTAGTGTATTTGCAGCTTAATCTTTGTCAATACATGTAGTGCCCATTCACTCACTTTCACTGTAGTGAAGTTAATTACACTGTGTACATAGGTCACAACGTATTTGCCCTTTCTCCTGCTGGTGGACATTTAGGTAGTTACGCGTGATCATCACCCTAAGTCATGCTTCTGTGAACATGCACGCACCTGCCTCCTGGTGTGAGAGTGTCTCTGGGGTACATGCTTCACAGACCAGCAGCCTGTGGTTTGGAAGCTGTAGAAACTCCGCACTTGGAGGAGGTGACTTTGGGGCTGTTGAGAAGTAGGAATAGTGAGATAAACCAGTGGGTGGGTGGAGTGGGGGTGCTGCATAGTCCTGGCTCTGGTCCCAGACCTGTGTTTCAGCCAAAGAAGATTTGCTTTCATGCTTTATGATCTGGGGTTCTGTTTAACTCTTTGTTTGAAAAATCAGTTCTGCTTTAAAAAAACAAACAAAAAATTTTTTAAACAAGTGACTGAGTTAAGGCATTGTTCCCGAAGTGTTACAGGTTTAAGTAAATACATAAATAAATGGAGTCCAGGTTTGGTGTCGCATGCCTGCAATCCCAGCACTTTGGGAGGCCGAGGCAGGCAGGTTGCTTGAGCTCAGGAGTTCAAGACCAGCCTGGCCAAAAGGCGAAATCCAGTCTCTACAAAAAATACAAAAATCAGCTGGCATGGTCGTATGTACCTGTAGTCCCAGCTACTTGGGAGGCTGGGATGGGAGGATTACTTGGGAGGCTGGGATGGGAGGATTGCTTGAAACGGTGGAGACTGTAGTGAGCCATGATTGTGCCACTGCACTCCATCCTGGGTGACTGGGTGACAGTGCAAGACCCTGTCTCAAAATTTAAAAGGATGAGCCCTTCAGCCTTCAGCCCAAGCCAGTCTGCTTACCACTATCACGCTCCATCGTGAATTAACCCTTCCCGTGCAGCCCTCCTATTCTCAGCCCCAGCTACACTGCTTACTGCTGTATCCTCAGCTGTCCATCTAATAGGCTTGTTGACAGGTTGATTCATTGGTGAATGACCCTTTGAATAACTTGACACCATCATCTCATATGTGTACGTTTTATAGTTCACAAAACAGGTTCACAGCTATCCTTTGCTTCAAAACTGCCAACACAGAGCCTCAAGGAGTATGTGGTGAAGAATCACTATCCTCATTTCACAGAGGTGATCCTGGGTCTCGGAGAGTCGAGGAGGCTTGAGATCATGTGACTGGGTGCCGGTGGATCGGAACTTGGACCAGGCCTTTGAATCCCGGCCTTGTGCCAACTCCACTGTTGAGTGTGGCCTGAAAACATGGCCTTAATCCAGCTGTTAATTAATAACTAACTTGTGTGTTGGCCTCTGCAATTTACAAAGTGCTCTCCCTTGGGTGATTTCTTTTAATCTCCACAATCCTTTGGTGGCCAGATGTTATTATTTTCCCCCAGCCTGCCCCTTTGCAAAGAGGGTGAACTTAGCAGTGCTTGGAGGGTCGAAGTGTCTTACCCAAGGAAGGGCACACAACTACATGGCGACAGAGCTACACTCAGCACCCCGCTTCCTGCTTCCCTGTCCCCAGCCTCTGTTCCACCCCTCACTCTTCTCCCCATGGGCAGGCCCTGGAGATGTCTGAGCATGTGGGCTTTTCAGCCTGCCTCCGGCAGCCTGAAGGCCTGGCTCTCCTGGGCAGGCCCAGGAAACGGCTGGCTCAGTGGTGCTGAGCAGCCCCTCCCGAGAGGCCTCAAGTTGTTTTTCTTATCTAAACAAACTCTACACAAACATGGCCACATTACTCATGTGTGAGTTATTTGCGATAGCATAGGCCAGAGGTGGGGAAATCAGTTCACACTGGAACTGTGTCTCAACCTGGTTAAAAAAAAAAAAAAAAAAAAAAAAAAAAAATGGGGAACAGGAGTTCTAGACCCAGGGCAGCAAAACGCAAACCCACACCCCATCTCAAGCCCGGGGAAAAATTCTGCCCCTGGTCACATGCTCTGTGGACCTTTATCCTCAGGCCTTTTGCTAAATGAGTGCTGGAATCCATACTTGGTCCTTCTACCCACCTATAATGAAATTCCTTCAACTTCTGCAATTGGATCTTTCACCAGAAGCCCTTAGGATCAGGGGAGGGGCTTAAGGAGCTGCGACGTAAATGAAGATGTGTAATTTAGCTCAGTGCCTGGCAGGGTTCTGCTGCTTTCGTTACAGTTGAGGGGCCGTTGGTTGTGTGTGCGATGGGAAAGAGAGATGATGCTAAAAGCTGTTTGTCTTGGCTCACCATCACATACCTTCCCAAAGGCTTGCATGCGCACTCTCTCAGGCATGTTTATTACCTCATCGTTTAGGTGAGGGCCTGACTCTCCGAGAAGGTCTTTAATGTGCTGGAGGTACCCACGGGATGTCAATCATAAACCACGGAGAGTGGGTTTTGTGTTTGCAAAGAGTTCTTGGACACAGGATCTCAAAGGAATTCTTGCCAGAGCTAGAAAAAGAACCTCAGTCCTCTGACTCTTAGATAAGCAGATTCTGGTTCCAGAAAATGTTGCCAGGATGCCCAGCTCTCTGGATACAACTCGAATAGGTCCCCAGGAATGATAGCACCGCACAGGGCTTCTGTCCCAGGGCTCTGGAACTCTGCTGCCTGGGGCCTGTGGCGACAGGGATTCCTTGCTCCTCTTTACCACCTTCACACCAAGGGACTCCAGCTTGGAGGGGCTGGGGTTACTGTGCGGCGTGGGTCTTGTCCCGGAGACCTTGTGTGATTCGTCTTCATGTTCCCACAGGGACTGCCACTAAGCCAGGGCTGGGTTAAGACCCTTAGTTATCCTGAAAGATCAGTCCTCCCTCATATGAAATTCAAACAAAACCGATTCTAAATCTGAAAAAAAAATGCCGCCCATCCATGTGGGCTGAACTCAAAATAGCTGCCTTCTTAGAGATTTTGATTGCAAAATCCTGGATGAATGCAACGAAGCTGAACTTTTTTCCTTGGCCTAGGAGCGGGGCAAGGGAGGGAAGCGTTTTGCCGCTGGTCTAAGCGCCTACTTGCTCTGCTTCCTGAGTCACCCAGATTGCCCAGGGGGTCTCACACGTGGTGGATGCTCAGCCCACGTCTTCTAAATTGAATGAAGTGTGCCCGCTTCCCGGAAGAGGACTAAATCCCAGTGGTAATGTGTTAGGTATGGGCACAGAACACACACACACACACACACGCACACACACATGCACGCACGCACACACGCACGCACGCATGTACCCATGGGGGAGGGGAAGAGATGGGGGAGGAGGGAGGAGGAAGAGAATGCATGGGAGCCCAGCGACCTTTCTCAGTTCCAGTTTAAACGAACAGTAAAATACAAACGTGTTGTTCTCCTCACAATGAATAGATGCGCTTGGAGTTTTCACATCTTGCCAGGCCCCTCCCTTGGTGCTAACTGACCCTTTACAGACAAGGTTTCCACAGAAGAATCAGCTACTAATCCTGAACCACGTGGCTGGAAAGCTGGGCCTGGAACCTCCATCTTCACAGCAGATGCAACTCCACGAAGGGATTTTAGAATTTCCTGTTGCAGCCCCAAGAGGAGGAACGCATTTCTACCTAAAACTGGCTCAGATCTGCTTAAAAAAATAACAACAATGGTAAAAATATACTTAATGAATGTGTAACAAACCACAAAACCACAGAAAGTGGGGTTTGAGTTTGAGGGGGAGTGCATAATTGTGTGTATTTTAGACGTTAAATTAAGGTAACATGGCCTCATTTGGAAGAATCTGAGGGGAAGAAGGAAAGCGCCATGAAAATACGAGTTCCATGCTGGCTGGGAGCGCAACTCTACCGTACGCAGTGAAGCTTCAAGGGTGGAGAGTGTTCCTTTGTTAGTGTGTGTGTACGTTTGTTTTTCATTCACTCATTCAAATATTTACTGAGCGACTACTTTGTGCCAGGCAGTGTCCCGGACACTTGGCAACCGAGCCATTCATTAGACATATGAGTTCCTGCTCTGGCTACTCACGTCATTGGGAACAGAACTGATACTTTCTGGCTCTTGACTTAAACCAACTGCATGCTACCCAAGGGCAGCAAGCCAGGGTATTCTCTGTGGCATTTCTTCTACAAAGCATCCTGAAGTGTGTGCCCACAATGGATGCTCAGGCAATAGGCCCAGAGTGTGTCCTGATGCCCTGGTAGGCACTAGACTTCCTTTTCTTCTATCACCTCCTCTTCTGTTCTTATCTCCTAGGCCTCCTGGGTGGCCTTGGCAGAATGAGGACCTGAGCGTTTAGCTGTTGATTAAAGCTGGCAAGAATTTGAGGTGTTACTCTCCCATGGTCATTGGCATCTAGTTATGGGAGTTAGGTCAGAGCCTGAAAGGCAAAGAGATTTCAGCTAGAAGAATGACACCTCCATGGTAGGGTGTAAAGAAGAATTCCAAGGCAGAGAAGAGCCCAATAACTGAGTAGCAGTGTCTACAGTGGATAAAGCAAAGAAAGTCACTGAGGCCGGGCGCGGTGGCTCAAGCCTGTAATCCCAGCACTTTGGGAGGCCGAGGCGGGTGGATCACGAGGTCGAGAGTTCGAGACCATCCTGGTCGACATGGTGAAACCCCGTCTCTACTAAAAATACAAAAAATCAGCTGGACATGGTGACATGTGCCTGTAATCCCAGCTACTCAGGAGGCTGAGGCAGGAGAATTGCCTGAACCCAGGAGGCGGCGGTTGCGGTGAGCCGAGATCGCGCCATTGCACTCCAGCCTGGGTAACAAGAGCGAAACTCCGTCTCAAAAAAAAAAAAAAAAGAGAAAGAAAGTCACTGAGTCATGTATTTGCAGCATGCAAGGTCAGTCTGCTTCCTTCATCTTATAGATAAGGAAGCTGAAACTAAGTATAAACAGCTTGCAAGCTGGGAGCAGGTCCATTGCTAGGACCAGGCACTCCAGATCCACTGGGCACTCCAGTCAGTCCATTCACCAGGTCCTTAATCAGATTTCAAGAACTTCAGATAGGGCCAGGTACAGGGGCTCACGCCTGTAATCCCAGCACTTTGGGAAGCCAAGGTGGGTGGATCACCTGAGGTCAGAAGTTTGAGACCAGCCTGGCCAACATGGTGAAATCTGTCTCTACTAAAAATATATATATTAGTTGGGCGTGGTCGTGCATGCCTGTAGTCCCAGCTACTCAGGAGGCTGAGGCAGGAGAATTGTTTGAACCTGGGAGGTGGTGGTTGCAGTGAGCCAAGACTGTGCAAAAAAAAGAACTTCAGGTAGTTTTCAGCCAGGGACTTCTTCCCCAGGTTGCAGCCGTCCTGTTCATCTATAAGTGAAGTCAGCTCTGATTGAGGGCCGTTTGCACCTCTGTTTCTTCTGATCCCTGTCATTTCCTAGTAGTTATTTGAAGGCAGTGAGATACAGTGCAACTAAAACTGAAAAGAAACCATACAAAGAACAGCAGACTGTGCTCCGAGTCACCTAAATGTTAGCAGTTGGCACCTCAAACCAATCTTCACTTACATCTTTCTGTGTATATACTATAGATTAGACCTATGACGTCACCTAACCTAGGGGCGGGATGAACCCAGGACTGAGAGTCTGTACTGTAAGTCCAGAGGCCACGTGTTAGTTATGAGACCTTGGGCAAGTCACTTGATCTTTCTAACCCTTGGTTTCTTTTCTTTCTTTTCTTTTCTTTTGTTTTTCAGATGGAGTCTGGCCCTTTTGCTCAGGCTGGAGTGCAGTAGCATAATCTTGGCCCACTTCCCAGGTTCAAGTGATTCTCCTGCCTCAACCTCAGTAGCTGGGATTACGGGCACCCACCACCACATTCAGCTGATTTTTGTATTTTTATTAGAGACAGGATTTCACCATGTTGGCCAGGCTGGTCTTGAACTCCTGACCTCAAGTGATCTGCCTGCCTCGGCCTCCCAAAGCGCTGGGATTACAGGCATGACTCACCATGCCCGGCTCCCCATTATGTTTCTAATGGACAGCACTGCTGTAGATAACAGCGAATCACTGAAAGCATTCTTTTTTTTAATTTTAAAGCAAGAGAGATGCAAATTAGACTTGTGCTTTAGAATGCCCACTCTGGCAGCAAGCAGAGAAGGGAGACAATTGGGAAATTATTGGAACAATTGGTGGTGAGCAGGGACGGGGGCCTGAATTAAGATGAAGGCTGGGTGTTGCGGAGGGGGATTCCATGGCGTTTTGGGTGTGAGCAAGGCGGAGTCCCCAGGCTGCTGGCTTCTGTGACTGTAAATTATGGTGGTGTTCCTAGAGGAGGGAAGGAGGAGGAGGAGGTTAATGGAGAAAGCTGACAAACTCAGTTCCGAACCAACTTTGAGGTGACGGTGGGCTACCAAATGGGAGGTCCAAGTGATTTGGTCTGATGTCTGAGCTTGGGGGTTTGTTGAGGAGTCTGGGCAGGATACTCAGATATGGGAGTCAGTTTATAAGGTTAAGGTGAGACTCAAGGATGAGTGAGATCTCCCAGGGAGAGGACAGAAAAGAAAAGAGGCGGGCCAGGCGCATTGGCTCCCAGCACTTTGGGAGGCCGAGGTGGGCAGATCACGAGGTCAGGAGTTTGAGACCAGCCTGGCCAATATGGTGAAACCCCATTTCTACTAATAATACAAAAATTAGCCAGGTATGGTGGCAGATGCCTGTACTCCTAGCTACTTGGAAGGCTGAGGCAGGAGAATTGCTTGAACCCGGGAGGTGGAGTTTGCAGTGAGCCGACATCACACCACTGCACTCCAGCCTCGGCAACAGAGTAAGATTCCATCTCAGAAAAGAAAAGAAAAGAGCCAAGTAGTTGGCTCTGAGGAACACTAATACCTACAGGAGAGTAGGGGAAGATGTCTGAGAAAGAAAGCCTTGTACTTCCTGACCACATGACATCCTGTGATTCCTCACCTTAGGGCGGCCAGCTCTCTGCTTGGCACTAGGAGGCCCTTCAGTGGAGTCTGGTTTTCCTTTGTTGATTTCAGAAAAAAGACAAAAAAGTCACAGCTAAAGCTGAAGCCTTCTTGTCCCTTTGAAAGGAGCTATTGATGATTAAGTGAGGCCATGAGAAAAGAATCTGCCCCAGGTGCAATGTCACTTTTTAAAGCTGATGTGGCAAGAATAAGCTGGTGCAATCACTTTTCAGAGGGCTGTTTGGTAAGGACATGTAAAAAGTAGAATTGTATTTCTAGGGAATTATTCTTAAAAAATAATCAGGGATGTACACAAATGTGTATACACAAACATGTTTAAAACAGCACTTTTAATAATACCAAATAAAATTGGAAAAAAAACCTCACTGTCCAATTGTGGGAAACTGATTTAGTAATTTATGGTGGGCCAGGTGAAGTGGCTCATGCCTATAATCTTAGCACTTTGGGAGGCTGAGGTAAGTGGATTGCCTGAGGCCAGGAGTTAGAGACCAGACTGGGCAACATGGCAAAACCCTCTCTGTACAAAAAATACAAAAAATTAGCTGAGTGTGGTGGTGCACGCCTGTAGTGCCAGCTACTTGGGAGGCTTAAATGGGAGGATCGCCTGAGCCCAGGGAAGTCGAGGCTGCAGTGAGTCGAAATTGCACCACTGCACTCCAGTCTGGGCAACGGGAATGAGACTGTGTCTCAAAAAAAAATAAGAAATAAAAAAAATTAAAAAAAATTATGGGACATTCATGTGACAAAAAGCTCTACAGACTTTCAAAACAATGTAGGAAAGATGTGTTTATTGACATAGAAAGATGTTCACAATATGTTAAACGAAAATGCAGGTGAGTGCAGTATGATTATTTCTAGTTAGTGGCTCTTGTCTGTCTTCATCGTGGTTGAGAGCAAGGACTTGGGGCTGGCAGGCTGCCTGGGTGGACTGGGCACAGCCCCTGGGATCTCCATGCTCAGTGAACTCTTCTGAAAAGGGGATGATAATAGCATGAACCACAAGCAGTCGTAAAAACCAAACAAGTGAATCTAGTCCATGGTTCAAACAGGGCCTCGCAAGGGTAAGCCTTCAATATGTGCTAATCTTCATTATTTTAAAAAACCTTGTTAGTGAGATATAATTTGTGTATCTTACACTTAAGCCATGTAAATCAGTGGCAGGAAGTTCTCATGGGCTGCAGATGCTGGGTTGTAAGTAAGGTGCAGTAAGAGTATTCCAGATGTGATGTTATTTTAAATTTTATTTTAATTGTTTTGGGATGGAGTTTCCCTCTTGTCACCCAGGCTGGAGTGCAGTGGCGCAATCTCACTCACTGCAACCTCTGCCTCCTGGGTTCAAGCTATTCTTCAGCCTCAGCCTCCCAAGCAGCTGGGATTACAGGTGCGCGCCATCATACCCAGCTAATTTTTGTATTTTAATAGATATGGGGTTTCACCATGTTGGCCAGGATGGTCTCCTGACCTCATGATCTGCCTGCCTTGGCCTCCCAAAGTGCTGGGAGTAGAGGCGTGAGCCACCATGCCCAGCCCAGATGCAATGTTATTTTAAGAGGTCAGGATTCCACTCTTTCTCTTGTCACACACCCAGGGCCTGACTATACTGAAGCATTAACAGGCCAGCAACATGTTCAAACTGACTAGAGAGTAGAAAGCACCATTGACTCCCTCTCTGCCATACTATGGCCCACGCGTCACACACTGGAGACACCTGGCACTGCTTTCGCCCTACACGTTGTTTGCCGTCTCTTTTTAAAATCTGTTTTTGCTTTTTTTTTTTTTTTTTAGACGGAGTTTTGCTCTTGTTACCCAGTCTGGAGTGCAATGGCGCGATCTCGGCTCACTGCAACCTCCGCCTCCTGGGTTCAAGCAATTCTCCTGCCTCAGCCTCCTGAGTAGCTGGGATTACAGGCACGCGCCACCATGCCCAGCTAATTTTTTATATTTTTAGTAGAGACGGGGTTTCACCATGTTGACCAGGATGGTCTCGACCTCTCGACCTCGTGATCCACCCGCCTCAGCCTCCCAAAGTGCTGGGATTACAGGCTTGAGCCACCGCGCCTGGCTAAAATCTGTTTTTTTTAATCTTTGTTGAGTTATAACTTTTATATAGTATACCCTATTTCCTCTTAAAATTAAATTTTTTGGCCGGGCGCGGTGGCTCAAGCCTGTAATCCCAGCACTTTGGGAGGCCGAGGCGGGTGGATCACGAGGTCGAGAGGTCGAGACCATCCTGGTCAACATGGTGAAACCCCGTCTCTACTAAAAATACAAAAATTAGCTGGGCATGGTGGCGCGTGCCTGTAATCCCAGCTACTCAGGAGGCTGGGGCAGGAGAATTGCCTGAACCCAGGAGGAGGAGGTTGCGGTGAGCCGAGATCGCGCCATTGCACTCCAGCCTGGGTAACAAGAGGGAAACTCCGTCTCAAAAAAAGAAAAAAAAAAAAATTAAATTTTTAAAAAAAGTGTGGCCAAATATACATAAACAAATTGACCATCTTAACCGTTATGAAATGTACAGCCCAGTGGCATTAGGCATATTCATCCTTGTTCTGCTCCCATCACACCATCCACCTCTGAACTCTTTTCATCTTGCAAAAACTCTGTATGCATTAAACGCTAACTCTCATCACGTCTTACCCCACCCTCTGGAAACCTCCATTCTACTTTTGTCTCTATGAATTTATTTATTTATTTTTATTTATTTTGAGACGGAGTCTTGCTCCATCTCCCAGGCTATTGTACAGTGGTGCGATCTCAGCTCACTGCAGCCTCTGCTTCCAGGGTTCAAGTGATCCTCTCACCTCAGCCTTCTGAGTAGTATCTTCGATTACAGGCATGGGTTACCACACTTGGCTAATTTTTTTTTTTTTTTTTTTTTTTTTTTTTTTTTTTTTTGAGATGGAGTCTCACTCTGTCACCCAGGTTAGAGTGCAGTGGCACAATCTCTGCTCACTGCAACCTCTGCCTCCCGGGTTCAAGTAATTGTCCTGCCTCAGCCTCCCGAGTAGCTGGGACTACAGGTGTGCATCACCACGTCTGGCTAATTTTTCTATTTTTAGTAGAAACAGGGGTTTCACCATGTTGGTCAGGTCAGTCTTGAACTCCTGACCTTGTGATCCTCCTGCCTAAGCCTCCCAAAGTGCTGGGATTACAGGTGTGAAGCACCACGCCCAGCCTGAATTTGACTACTCTAAGTATCTTATATAAGTAGCGGACTCATAGAATATTTGCTCTTTTGTGACCGATTTATTTCACTTAACATGGTCTCGAGGCTCATTCCCACTGAAACGTGTGAGAATTTCAATCTTTCTGAAGGCTGAACGATCCTCTATTGTACGTCTAGACCATATTTTGCTTCTCCATCTGTTGATAAATGCAGGGATTGCTCCCGCCTTGTGGCTACTATGAATAGCGCTGCTATGAACAGAGACACACAAATATCTGTTTAAGTCCCTGCTTTTAATTCCTTTGGGTATATACCTCTGTTGAGTTTTAATGTAAAAATAACATGCCTCTATTATTTTTTATGTAAAAAAATTAAAAATAACTTAAAGGCATACACTCTCACCACATTTGCAGAACTCTATTTTTATTTCAGTGCATCCTCTTTGGTAGTTGTTCATATGCATGGTTTTTTTGTTTTTTTTTTTTTTTTGAGATGGAGTCTCGCTCTGTGGCCAGGCTGGAGTGCAGTGGTGTGATCTCGGCTCACTGCAACCTCCACCTCCTGGGTTCAAGTGATTCTCCTGCCTCAGCCTCCCGAGTAGCTGAGACTACAGGCACGCGCCACCACGCCCAGCTAATTTTTGTATTTTTAGTAGAGATGGGATTTCACCATGTTGGCTAGGCTGGTCTCAACCTCCTGACCTCAGGTGATCTGCCTTCCTCGACATCCCACAGTACTAAGATTACAGGCATGAGCCACTGTGCGTGGCCCATATGCACGTATTTTTAAAAAGTAAATGCAATTATAATGAACCAACAATTTTCCAACTACGGGGTTTTAGGTCCACATTGCAAACTGAACCGTAGACCACGGGCCTGAGCCATGACTGATTTGTGACTTTATTATCTCGGAAAATAAGAAAGGGAGAACACAGCCAGCCACCTTATAAACATATATACATACATACAAGATATATGCAAGGACAAAAACATATGAATTCCGAGAGAAAACTCACACAACATGTACCCGTTTCACTTAAACAACTGGGGCTGGACTTTGAAAGAATGAGATCTGGACAAGACCTCAGAGTCACAGGCAGACAGAGACATCTCACATACACACACACGTGAATCTCAATAACATTCCTGTATGCAGAGTGAGCAACACACCAGGCCACACACAAACGGTAAAAGTTAAACACATACACACACAACCTCACACCTCCCAGGATCTTCTGCTGACCCACAACTTGCAGACCGGCGATTTCTGAAGGCTGAGAAGGAGATCCTACAAGACAACTCAAAATAGCTCTGTGAACTCTGCCCTGGGCTCCAAGTGCCCGCCCACAGGCCTGTCCTGTGCTCCCAGCTCAGCCTTGGCCCTATGCCTGGGTCTGCGTACAGCCCCACGTCCAACCCCCTGCCTTAATCTTTCAGATCTGCCCTCTCTGAATACGTTCCTTGGACAGCACCTGCATCCAGCTCCTTCTGTCATAGTCATTCTTCCAGGGACACGCTGTAATCCACACCAGAGATCCTGCTATGGACTTCGAGGACATAGGGACCCCCACTGGCTGGCAATAAGGGGTCAGTAGTCTATGGCCAGTCAGGTTTGTGGCAGCAACAGCTGAACTGCCTGCCTCTCTGGTCCCTCCTCCATAAAGCAGCAACATAACAACTGTCTTGTAGACACTGAGAACTTTAAACACGACCACATCCTTGAAGTCCTGAGCCCTGTTCTGGCATACAGCAGCCCCACAAAAGGTGTTAATCTCCTGCCCTGCATTCCTTAAGCTGTCAGATTGGGCAATGCCTAAGCCTGCATGTTTTAGGGGTTGCTGTGAGACAGGAATATTTAAAATAATTTTGACTAAGTTCTCCACATGGGAGATATCATGATCACTGAACTGAACAGTGCTGGAAGCCAAAGGTTCTATCCTTTGAATGAACGAGAGAACAATTGGTCTACGGACTAATGTATATTGAGCACTTTGGAGCACTTTGTAATTCTGCAGCTCTAGAGCAGAAGGGTGAAGTTAGCCATGCTCCTCAATTACACACATCAATCATACACACCTGAATGCATTTATTTATTTTCCCTCTTTAGCCTCATCCCCTGTTCTCCCATGCACCCACCCTCAAACATTGATTCTACTCTGCTCAAGTACTGTTTTATTCCTACTTTTTAATTATGGTAAAATATACATAACAGCATTGACCATTTTAAGCATTCTAAGTGTACAGTTCCACGGCACTGACTGCATTCACATTGTTGTACAATCATCTCCACCATCCATCGCCAGAGTTCTTTAATCTTCTTCACCTGAAACTCCACGAGCACTAAACAACTATTCTGCACTCCCTCTCCCCCACCCCTGACAACCACTATCTCCTTTCTGTCTCTAAGAATTTAATTACGCTAGGTACCTCTGTAAGTGGGATCACACTATTTGGGTCTCTTTGTGACTGGTTTATTTCACTTAGCATAATATTCTCAAGGTTCATCTACAATGTAGCATGTGTCAGCATTTCCTTTTTTTTTTTTTTTTTTTGAGATGGAGTCTTGCTCTTGTCGCCCAGGCTGGAGTGCAATGGCACAATCTCTGCTCACCGCAACCTCCGCCTCCTCGGTTCAAGTGATTCTCCTGCCTCAGCCTCCCGAGTAGCTGGGATTACAGGCACCCACCACCACGCCCAGGTAATTTTTGTATTTTTAGTAGAGATGGGGTTTTGCCATGTTGGCCAGGCTGGCCTCAAACTCCTGGCCTCATGATCTGCCCACCTTGGCCTCCCAAAGTCTTGGGATTACAGGCGTAAGCCACCATGCCTGGCCCATTTCCTTCCTTTTAAAGCTGAATAATATTCCCTTGTATGGCTACCGTTTTCCCATGCATCTACTGATGTACACTTGAGTTGCTTCTACCTTTTGGCTGTTGCGAATAATGCTGCTATGAACACGGGTATGAAAATACCTGAGTCCCTGTTGTCAATTCTTTTGTGTATATACCCAGAAATAGAATTGCTGGATCATACAGCAATTCTGCTCGATTTTTTGAGAAACTGCCATAGCCATACCATCTTCCTCAGAGGCAGCACTACTTCACACCTTTACCAGCAATGTGCACGGATTCTAATTTCTTCACATCCTTTCTCACGTTATTAAATAGCCATCCTGGCCGGGCCCAGCTCACGTCTGTAATCCCAGCACCATGGGAGGCTGAGGCAGGCGGATTACCTGAGGTCAGGAGTTCAGGACTAGCCTGGCCAACATGGTGAAAGCCTGTCTCTACTAAAAATGCAAAAAAAATTAGCTGGCTGTGGTGGCACGCGCCTGTAATTCTAGCTACTTGAGAGGCTGAGGCAGGAGAATTGCTCGAACCTGGGAGGCAGAGGTTGCAGTGAGCTAAGATTGCACCATTGCACTCCAGCCTGGATGACAGAGCAAAACTCTGTCTCAAAAAATAAATAAAAATAAATAAATAGGTTATCCTAATGGCTATGAAGTGGTTCAATGTGTATGTTTTTACTTGCATAACTTCTTTCAAGTGTATATAATTATTTTGTGTCTATGTAATTTGTTTTACATGGTAGCATTATGCTATTCCTTTCCCTCTGTGTCCTACTATTTTCACTGGAAATTGTGTTTAAGATTGATACATTGGTTTTGTGTACATGGAATTCATTGCTTCTCACTTTTGCATAGCACTTTACGGTGTGCATGAATCACATCCATGTATATGAGAACCTACTAAGTTCTTGTGCCAACCTTTCTATGTGAGTGATTAAATCTGATTCCATACAGCAACCCTAAGAAGGTTTTGTAATGATCACATTTTATGGATGAGAAAATTGACACACATAGAGATAAGGAGCGTGCCCAGAGTCACATAGCCAGAAGTGTAGAGGTGCAACCCAGGTCATTCTGGTGCCACAGGTAAGGTGTTACAAAGAGCTATAGATAGAGATCTGACTTTAGACAGGGCCTCTCTCTTAGGCAAGGGCACTTTGATGAAAGTTCTAGTCCGGATTTGGCTACTTAACATCATAGTACAAATCACCTTCCTTCATAGACATCACTTTCTGTGTAAAATGAAGGCAATTTTAATGCTTTTTCTAGATTCATTACATGTTGATTAAATATCCTTTAGCTAATGGGAAAAATAATCAGAATTGAAGTCAGGTGTTTGTTTCTTTCATGTATTTGGAGTGGTCCACCTGGGAGTCACTCCAAATACATAAAAACCCTCTGGTGCGTCTATTCACAATGTGAGCTGTTCCTAGCACGGACTATTCCCAGGGAAACAGAGTGGCTGTCTCTGCTTCCATCCCACCTCTCCTGAACTTTCCACTTACCATGATGAAATATGTTTCCCTTCCAAGGACAACCTCTGCAAAAGCAGGCCTGGCTGAGCCCCAAGAGACCAGGTGTGAGAACAGAGTTGTATCCATCCACAAAGCGGTCCACCCATTCACTGCCCAAAGTCAAGATTAAGAGGGCAGGCAGGGTCCTCTCGGTACTGAGAAGAATCAGTTCCTCGGCCCTCCTCCTCCAGCCCTTCTCATGGAGAAACAGGCTGGAGGAGAAAGAACGAGCTCAGAAATGGCACTTATTAGACTTGCAGGTGGGTCCAGCACTCTTTCTGCATGCCCAGCTGTTCTTGTCACATGGATGCCAGCAGGGGAGGCACAGGGAAGCATGGTTCCGCCACCCTAACTAGCTGGCTGCCTAGTTACTTCCTTCCCTCTGGAAAATGAGAGGGCTGACTGAGGGCCCCTTCGAATGCCATGATTTTAGAGGGCGAGGTACCTGTCCAGGCCCTTCCACTCCATGTAATCCTCAGATCTCTCTGAGGCTCTTCCTCCGCAGTGCAAATCGCCTTCCTTCATCAGACATTGCTGTCTGTGTGACATAAGGGACTTTAACTAGAGAAGGACAGTCACAGTGCTCTTTCTGGAATCACCACTGCACAGTGAGAACCGCCTGCTCCATTCTTACAGCGGAGAGAACAGCCGCTCGTCAAGGGGAAGAAGAGAAACAGCCAGAATTGGAAGCCAGGCCAGTCACAGATGGACACTGAGCCTCTTTCACTTTCTCTGGCTACCTCTCAACGGTTGGAGTTGTTCAGGTCAAGAGGAACATTTTACCGGAAGATGAGGACTGCAAGACCCCTTTCTGCCCATCTTTGCCCACTCAGTCACATCTTCCCCACCACCACTCTTCGGGGCTTCTCTAGGCTTCTCTTCTGAATGCCTTGAAGACCTTCATCTTTTATTTTGGAAGTTTCGGAACTGAGCAGGAGGGCAGCAGCATAGAGCTGAGCTCCTTCCACCACTTTTCATGGCATTAGCAACGCAAACCTTTTCACCTGAGTTTCCCACAGCCATCTAAGGAGACTGCGAGGGAAGCTACCTCTAGCCCCATTTTACAGGTGAGCAAAGAGTCCTTGCAGTGTTACCATAGTGTGCCCGTGTAGAGAACTGTTTTGCAAAGAGCTCGATCAATGATGTCATCTTTGCCTTCCGTGACCCAGGCGGCTGGGTACGGTGTCCAGATTGGAGACTGAGGCTTCAGCAAAGTATTAGGTTCAAATTCCAGCGCTGCCTCTTGGAACCCTGAGTAAGTAATGCAATCTCTCTGTGCCTCCGGAGCGTCATCTGTTCTTGAACTCCTGACCTCAGGTGATCCACCCACCTCGGCCTCCCAAAGTGCTAGGATTACAGGCGTGAGCCACCGTGGGCCCAGGAGCGTCATCTGTAAACGTGAGGCACAGGAACTTCTACCTCAGCAACCCTCGTTAAGATGGAATCAGAGGGCAGCAGGCGGGCTACCTGGAATGAAGAAAGCAGTCAAAAAAGGCAGTCAATAAATCCACAAAAGCAGTGGATTGTGTCATCCTTGTCTCTCTTGAGGGGTGGGAAGAAGAGAGTGTAAGCTAAGACCACAGCCGCAGCGCGTTAACAGGAGGACCAGCCAGGAACGGAAGCCAGGTTGTCAAACCCCAGTTGGGGTTCAGGGATTCTTTCCAGGCAGGTTATTTAGGAAGAGACGAGAGTGAGGCGCACAGCGCCCCTTCTGCAGCAGCAGCAGCAGCAGCAGCAGACTGGCTTGTGGGAGGCGGTTCTCTGGGCCAAGGCAAGGGCCCCTGCCGCTTCTGGCCTTATTTTGTGGATTCCACCACACCTCACAAGGCTTTGTAACTCCCCACCCACTTGAAGGTTTGCAGATAGCTTTAAAACACACACACACACACACACACACACACACACACACACACACACACACACAACAAAGCGGGGGTAGGAGGTGGGGGATTCCTGCTGTTAAAAACAAACAAAGGACTTAGCCACTGGCTAGTCTGATGTGGGAGGCGGCAGCAAGAGAAAGGCCCAGGGTCCCGGAGTAGCTCCTGAAAGTTACTCAGGGTTCCAAGAGGCAGCGCTGGAATTTGAACCTAATACTTTGCTGAAGCCTTAGTCTCCGATCTTGACACCGTACCCAGCCGCCCGGGTCACGAAGGCAAAGATGACATCACTGATCGAGCTCTTTGCAAAAGAAGCCTGCGGGCAGACGCCCCTGAAATCTTTTGGTGGGGAAAAAAGGCCGGAGCTCCCCAATGTGCCAGTTGGTTTGTTGTTGTTTCGCTTTTTTTTTTTTTTTTTACATAAACTCCCGAATACTCCTGTCTTGCCTCACTTTTTTTGTGAGTTCATTGCTTTGGAAACAAAACTCTCTTGCATTTATTGGGTGTCAAATTTCCGATTTTTCTCTATCAGGAGATCCAGCAACACCCGGTTATGTAAATTTCTTCCAAAAATAAAAATTTTAAAGCACTCCCATTCATTCCTTTAAGAATTCAACAGATGCCTTTGAGGCCCATTTTCTGCCGGGTACTCGCTTCACAAGGCTCAAGGGACCCCAGGCTCCAGCCATTGTCGAGGTTGTCACTGAGATCCCCAACTCTCCACTTCTCCCCACTTCCCTCCTTCGCACACGTTCCCGAGGCTCTCAGCCGGTGTGATCTCACCGACGAGAGAATAAAAACAGCCCCCGGGCGCCGGAGCCGGCCAAGGGCCTTGACGGGGATCAGCGAGCGCGAGGCCAAGTGCGCGCCCCAACTTCCTGGGCCCGGGCCTTCCGCGCGCCCCCTCTCGGGCTAGGGTCCTCTCCAGGGTGCACTCCCGCCGGGACAGGGCTTGCTTGCTGCGAGTCCAACCTTGTCCGACCCCCAACTCCAATCGAGCTGCTCGAGCGTGGGCTCCGAGAGCGAACGCCAAGGGCCGCGCTCAGCCCTCCCTCCCGAGGCCCTTCTCGCCGCGCCTTTCCCAAGACTTCCTCCCCGCGCCCGCCCGACTTTAGGTCGGGGCCGCGCGGGATGCCGCGCGCTCCAGCCAGGACTGCTGCAGGCCGGGTCGCCCACGTGGGCGTGCTGGGCGTGGGGAGGTGGCGAGGTGGCCGGTCGGCCGGCCGGCCGGGAACCCTCCCCCGAGCAGGGGGCGGGCAGGACGCCCGCGCGAGGAGGCGGCGGGGCGCGGGGGAGGAGGCGGGGAGCCCCGGCGGCGAGGGGGCGGTGACAGCGCAAGGAAAGGAGGCTGCACGCGGATTTGCATGAAACACAGACTGGGAGCGGGCGGGAGCGGGAGCGGGAGCGCGGCGTACGCCCCGGGCCGGCCCAGCCAGCGAGCGAGCGAGCCGCGAGCCTGGAGGAGGAGGGCGGCGAGGCGGCGAGGCGGCAGAGGCGGAGGGATCTGCTCATCAAAGCTAGCGAGACGAGCGAAGTTTGGCCGGGGGTTGGACTTTCCTTCCCGGAGGCGGCACCCAAACAGCTACCCCGTGCGGAAACCCAAACTTCTGCTGCCACTCGGAGTCTCGCGGCCGCCGCCTCCGCCCCGCGTTCGGGGCCTTCCCGACCCGGCGCCGCTGCCGTCCGCCCACCCGCCTGGCCGCCCTTTTCCCCGCCGTGGGAGCCGCTTCGGGCTCAGAGCGGCGCGCCGAACCCCGCAGGCTGCAGCGCCGCGGCCCGGCCCGGCGTCCCGGCAACTTCGCCGAGAGTTGAGGCGAAGTTTGGGCGGCCGAGGCCGGCCCCGGCAGAGCTCCCCTCTGCGCCCCCGGCGTCCCGCCGAGTACAGCCCCGCCGGGGGCGCTCCTCGCCGCCCGCGCGCCCTCCCCAGCCATGTCGTCCATTCTGCCTTTCACTCCCCCGATCGTGAAGCGCCTGCTGGGCTGGAAGAAGGGCGAGCAGAACGGGCAGGAGGAGAAATGGTGCGAGAAGGCGGTCAAGAGCCTGGTCAAGAAGCTCAAGAAGACGGGGCAGCTGGACGAGCTGGAGAAGGCCATCACCACGCAGAACGTCAACACCAAGTGCATCACCATCCCCAGGTGGGGGCCCGCCCGGGGGACCCGGGGGCAAGCAGCCCAGCCCCGGGGCACTGCGGGGCCGACCCAGTGGGGTTGGAGATGGGAAGAGGGAGAGAGAGGGCGAGTGTGTGCGTGCGTGTGTCTGAGAGTGGGGAGCGAGAGCAGGGGCAGGAAGGGGGTGGGGGGACCCCAAACAAAACCGTCTTTGCAGTTGCAAAGATTAGAGCCCGAGCCTTCCACGCGGCACCCTCGCTTCCAGACCTCATATTCCCTTTCCACCTCCGGGAGGGGAGAGCGGGTTGCTGCGGGACTCGGCCGCCCCCAGCCCGGGGAGCTGGGGCTGGAAGTTGAGGCCCGCTTTGTTCGGCTCCGCGGGCCGGAGCCCCTCCTCCGCCGCCGCCTCCCGCCCCCGCGGCCCGCGCTCGTGGAGCTGGTGGTGTCTCTGCGTTTCTTTTCTTCAGTCCGGTCTCCCCACTTCTTTCCTCTACAGGAATGCGGTCCGTACAGCTGGGGCTGTGGGTGAGGAGCGGGAGCCTCGTGATTGACAGATTCCTTCTTCGTTCTTTCTTTGCCTTCGGGATTAGCATTTTTATCGAGTATTTTTAGACTCGGTTGTGCCAGTCTCCCGCCCCCTGTGCACGCACGCACTTTGGTTTGCAGTGCAAATGCTCTGACTTCCAAATGGGAGAGACAAGTGGCAGAAAATAGGGTCTTCTCCCTCACTTCCCACCCCTCATTCCGACTCTTTTGCCCTTCTTTTAGTCCAAGAGATTTTGAGTCCGTGCAGAACGAGGGAGAGGGGCGGGCTGGAGCCGGGCAGATAACAAAACACACCCCAAAGTGGGCCTCGCATCGGCCCTCGCATTCCTATAGAGCCCTCCTTCCCAAAGCGCTCTGCCATCTGTCTGGATCTCCTTTTTCCTTCCCGTCGCGCGCTAGCTAGGTCGGGCGGGAGCCCACAGATGGCTGATAGAAGGGGTCACTGACTTCACTCCCCCAGGGGCTTCGTTAGCTTAGCTGTGCCTGGCTGGGAATTGGGGGTGGAGTTACCTTGGCCTCCTGTCTCTACCTCTCAGCCTTCTTTGATTCTGAACCAGGGGTGTGTGTTGGCGGGGGCGGGTGGGTGGCTGGGAGGTCCTAGGCTGCAGAGGAATGAATAGAGAGCACCAGGACTGTCAGCCACGAAGGGTTGTCATCCCTGCTCCGGAGCCAGGGTGGACTCCATCCTTGGCCACCTGCTTGGGGCAGTTGTACAAGGTCTGCCAGGAGAGTCAGGCAGGCACAAAGCAACATCTGTCTGCGGGAACTCAGGGCAGGCTTCCCCTGGAAATAAATGCCACATAGGGTGGGAGTGCGGACTTTAAAAAAAAAATCTTTTTTAACTGGGTGGATCCAGTCAATAAAGGGGGAGGGAAGGCGGTGTGGTGTCTGGGGAAGTCTCTGGGCGTGTGATCGGGAGCCAGAATTGACTTCAGAGGAGGTGGTGTGATGTGATGGTCACAGAGACCCGGGGTTTGTTCCAGCTCTGGTTCTTAATTCTTCTGTATTTCTTCGGTGCGGGTGGAGAGGGTAGAGTGGGTGAGTATCCTACTTCTCTGTCTGGGGAGGGGTCTGCCAAACCTACCTTGTCCGTATCTGCCTTGGTGCATTGAAGACAAGCGCTTTATGCATTGAAAAAGAAAAAAAAAGTGGTATTAATTATAAAACAGGCAGCTGTGAAAAGTGTTTCACAGTTTACAAAGCACTTTCACATGGTTTTCTGAGGTCCTCAAAAAAAGCAAGCAGGCAACCAGCCAAGCCCTGGAAAGTAGATAAGGTTGTTAGGCCTAAGATTATCACATTGTTTAAGTTGAGAAAACTTTAGAAGAGAGAGGTGCAAAGGCTTGGGTAGTAGACAGGGGCTTCTGACCGCGTGTGCTCTTTCTGCTGCCCCATGCTGCTTTCTGCTTTGAAGATCTGAATACATTCTTTGCTGAATGCTAAGGCTCTGTTAGCTTGGGGAGGGCCCTGTGGATCTTTGTATGTGCGGTTGCTCCTTTATCTTTGGGCTGCTGACGGCTTGGCCGAGAGGCCTTGCTTGCTTTCCCTGGCCTTGGTAGGAGTTTGTCCTCTGTGGGGCCGTACCTTTGGCCTGCCTTTTCCTCTTCTAAAGTCCTGCTGAGACTTTGGAAGGCTAAGACAGATGCACGTTTTTGGATGCTTCTGAGAGTTCAAGTGACCCTGCCCTGTGGCCTTCTCGTGACTTTGTTAGGACTGAGGCATCTTCTGCCTGCCTGGATAGGACCTAATGCAAAAGGACTTTTTTTTTTTTTTTTCCATCTTTTTTCACAAGTTAGGGAAACCCAGTTGCTTGGGTGGATCCAGACAAAATGGATTTTCATCCTTGGATTTTGTGCCCACGCCTCCGGGTCACCTTGTGTCCCTTGGCAACAGCTGCCGCTGTTTTGGTTGTGGGCAGAAAACTAAAGGCCACGTCTTGGGGAGGTGGCTGGCTTGGCCTTCTGCTGATGATATCGATGTGTGCTGAGCCCCAGAGGTTGCAGCGTTGATTGTCAAATTGTCTGCTTTCACCACACTGCCTTTTAGTTTGGAAAGTGGAGAAAGGAAAGTGTTTAACTTAGTCATCCCCCTGTGTGGGTGGGGGTTGGTCACTGGGTGCTTAAAAACACTCTGCAAGCTCTGGACTCTGGGGTTTAAGGAGCCCTGAGTCTAAGCCGATTATGCCAAGTGTGTTTTGGCTAATATATAATCATGAGCTGCAACAGCAACATTTGGCAATTAAAGCTGTATGCTAGGGACTTCCAGACCGCAGGCTGGCTGCTTCTCTCTGACACCAGCTCTAATGTGTTTCACTTAATGGGGGATAGGGGGGCGGGGGCTGGAGTGATGCACACTTGTCAATATCAAGACAGTAAAAGAGATTTAGATACACCCACAAAGGGGCTGTCAGGATACTCTGATGTCTGGCAGGATTGGCAGGATACACACATGTTTTATAACAGCCTCTCATGCCTCACCTGCGTGAGTACCTGAGTAAAGCTGCAAGTCTCTTGCTAGTTTATAAGAATGGAAGCATCAGAAGCGTTTGCCACTGAGTGAGAGACGGTGTGAGAGCGTGGTATCAGGAATAGCACACTTAAAACTTAATTTTCTGGTGGACACTGGTAGCTTGTGCTTCCGCCGAGGAATCCATGCCTTGGCCTAGTTGCTGGGAGATAGAGCAAGGTTAAGGCACTGCTTGTTTGGAAGGGAAAATGGGCTTGCTTTTGTCAGAGCACCCAGTCCCGTGGGAAACGGGAGAATTGAAGGAGACGCTAGGTCTGACACACAGCATCTGCTCCCTCCCTGTCAATCTGATATTTTACTGTAGGGCCCTCCTGTTATCTCCTTGAATTTCCCCAGGGTACTCTCACCTTAAGGAGGAAGGATAAAGATCCTAATCTTTTTTTTTTTTTGAGATGGAATCTGGCTCTGTCTCCCACGCTGGAGTGCAGTGGCACGATCTCAGCTCACTGCAACCTCTGCCTCCTGGGTTCAAGTGATTCTCCTGCCTCAGTCTCCTAAGTAGCTGGGACTATAGGTGTGTGCCACCAGGCCTGGCTAATGTTTTGTATTTTTAGTAGAGACGGGGTTTCACCATGTCAGCCAGGATGGTCTTGATCTCCTGACCTCATGATCTACCTGCCTCAGCCTCCCAAAGTGCTAGGATTACAGGCATGAGCCACGTGCCCAGCCAAAGATCCTAATCTTTAACATTCCTTTTTCAGATGTCTGGGGATAGACCTATTACCAAGGCTGTAGAGCCTTCCCGCTTCTCTCAGCTGCAGCTAGAGCACCATGCCGGTGTGGCCCATTGGAAGCAAGCCCCCTTCCAGCTGCTAGGGAGGTAGTCCATTGTCTCTTTGCTCTTGTTAACTTGGATTAGGGGAGCTCCACGTGGGGCCAAGAAGAGGCGGGGCCTGCAGGGCATGAGGTAGCTGATGAGGGGTCTGACTCAGCTGCAGCTGAACCTAGGGGCCACTTGATGTTCCCTGGGAACATTTAGAACCCGCTTGCACCTGGGAATTGAATGCTTGCAGATGACTCCTCCATTGATAATTGCCAGTCAAATGTTACAGGGCTGGATTATATTGATTTATTGATATGTATTGGACCCCTCCCATGTCTGAGTCCATTTTTTAGGTACCAGAGGAGGATGTAGAGACACACTTGGAAAGTTCACTGCCTGTGAGAAGCTCACACATCAGTAAGGGAGACATTATTAGGGCATTATTTGAGTACCTAGCTGCCATCTCCTTCTCATTCCCAGCGGCCAGTAGAAATAGGAGATCTAGTATAGATGATTTTTTGGAGGTGGGGGGTTGGTGTGCCTTTTAAATATTGTATAAGTCACTAGGCTAGAAAATAAAATCATGACAGCCATCTGTTTTCTCTGGAAAAAAACACAAGATTCAGGTACTTGCATCTACCGTTTTTACTACCTGCATGGATTTGGGAATCCACTTAAGTGTCACAGCTTTTATGTCTGCCCCTGTAAAGTCAGGATGAGATAAGTCCTGTAGAAGTGTTTTGTGAACCAGAGAACTTGACAGGTATGTTACCTTTAGCCTTCATTCTGCATTCATTCATTATTCCATTATTCAGTCCTTCACTGAGCACGTACTAAGATGACCACAGCAGGATCCCAGTACTGTTCCAGGTTTTAGAACAGAGCTCCCTGTCTAGAGCGGGAGACAGACTTACCCAAAGGTAGAGGGGCGTGAGCTGTAGCTGAGGAATGTACTAAGTGCCCGGCAATGTGGAAACAGACAGTTAATTCTGTAGGAGGAAGATGTAGAGGGGAGGAGAACCCATGAGAGGTGGAAAAGCTCTCATGGGAACAAGAGTTATCCCAGAGAACCCAGGGAAGTTTTTGGACTGCAATATGATGTTGGGAACTTTTTGATACATGGGGATAGTTCCCTACAAGAATGAGGACGTCTTTATCTTCTGTCTTTTACTCAACTGAGAGCTGCTATAAATATGTTACCTTGTAACTGGCACTGAACGGCCGTTGACTTGGGTGCTGTATTTTACTCCCCTATAAAGCATTTTCTCTTGGAAGTAAAAAAGTAATTTAGTACTGCAAACCTAAAATTCAGGTTTCCTTAGTGGAAACAGGGACTTGAGATGTTATCAGCTCAGAATATGAACAGGGAGTGTTGATAAAGTGGACAACTTGCAGATGGCTGTTTTGAAATTCAGAGCTTCGGTATGACGTAGCTTCTCATTTCTCTGGTTAACACTTGCTGAGAATAAATCCCAGACGCCCGAATTTCTGAATGAACATAGGCGCTTCTAGTGGTATATTTTTTAAAAAGTCTTTGCAAGGATGAAGTTTTAAATGACAATATTAATAACAGAAAAAAAAATCTATGAATACAGTCGCATTTAATTCTGATGAGAAATGAAAGAAGTTGATGGAAGTGAGAATTTGTTTCAGCTTATCACATCAGGAATCCAATTAAATGAGTTAAAAAATAAATATTGGTTTAATAATGTAAACGTGATGGCTATATTATTATAATGGAAATAAAATTAACACGATTTAATGAACTGAGCGACCATTAATTTTTACTTGTTAATTTATTGGGAGATTTTAATGCCATTTGATATGCAGAACAGCCATTATTCTGTGTGAGCTCCTTAATGAAATAGGACCAAGCAGGGCTTGCTTTAAATTGAAATCAGGCTTCATTCCCGTTAACCTTATTCTCCCACCTTGATCCACGTCTCCTTCAGCTTCCTGTAATTGCAGTGAAGTTCTCTAAGGCTGGAATGCAGCTTTCTTAATCAGCAAGTCTCGGGCATAGTCCTAATTAGCCGGGCGCGGTGGCTCAAGCCTGTAATCCCAGCACTTTGGGAGGCCGAGGCGGGTGGATCACAAGGTCAAGAGATCGAGACCATCCTGGTCAACATGGTGAAACCCCGTCTCTACTAAAAATACAAAAAAATCAACTGGGCATGGTGGTGTGTGCCTGTAATCCCAGCTACTCAGGAGGCTGAGGCAGGAGAATTGCCTGAACCCAGGAGGCGGAGGTTGCGGTGAGCCGAGATCGCGCCATTGCACTCCAGCCTGGGTAACAAGAGCGAAACTCCGTCTCAAAAAAAAAAAAAAAAAGGAATAGTCCTAATTGACTTTTGCGCTTTTCTCCTTTGCCATACTGACTGATGAAAACAAAAGCAAAACTAAAAAGACTCCATTCCCTTCCCCAAATCCGTATCTCATAGTGCTGGTTGGCTGGCAAGAGGACTTCCCAAGAAGGCTGCTCGTGATGGCAGCCTGCTGAACGTCTGGGGTGGTGGGAGGTTCACCAGCCATGTGCACGCGGGCATGGCTGGTGCAGTGCTGGATGGGACTGTCTCCTCGCTGAGGAGGGCTATGACCTTCTGTTGGCCTCTGACAAGTGCCTGAGCCCTGGAGCCTTCAGTCTTCAAGCACAATGTTTCCTGGGAATGGCGGGAAGTTGCCATCCTAAGCCTGCCCTACAAAAGTTTGGTTTCTAATTTTATTCTAGTCCAAGTTTGAGAACAGAGACAATTCCAAGAGAGCTTGTCAGGTTCATTTTTATGCCTTCCTTGAATGCTCCTACCAGGTGTTAATTTCTGTGCCAGGTAACGGGGACAAAATAGTGAATAGGGCAGATACTATCCCTGTAGCTTCTAGTCCGCTGACTGTGAAACACAGGTTCTTTGGAATCATAAGAAGGCTGTATGTGTTCACTCTTTAGCTAATTTGTAAATACTGTTTTCTTGGTGCCAAACAAACCAAATCCCCCAAGCTCTGCAGTTTATTGACTCTCGACAAGGATCTCTCTCTCTCTCTCTCTCTCTCTGTCTGTCTCTCTCTGTCTCTCTCTCTCTGTCTCTCTGTCTCTCCCTCTCTCTCGCTCTCTCTGTGTGTCTCTGTGTGTATAACATCATCCTTTGTTTGGACTTAATTAACAGTTTGAGAAATAGCAAATCTGTAGCACGAGTCATACTATCCACGGTTGGTTGTCTAAGGCCCTTGCTATAAACAGCAGCCTGCCACAGTGGCAACTGCTGTAGAATGTTTCGACAGAGACTCAGTTTAAAATGAAAACACAGTAGAAGCCTATTAATTAAGAAGTTCAGCTAATTCTGGACTAGGCGAAAGTTTGTTCAGCAAGGCCTTTTTGCCCCATAAATTCTGTCAAAGAAACATTACTGATAAACAAGGGTTTGAGGATTATTTTGGAGGTAGGAGCCCGCAGCCCTGGGTGGGTTCCAGACCCGACTCTGTTTCTGATTAGCTGTGTCACCTGGGACAAGTCACCTTACTTCTTTGGGCCGCGAATGTTCTCAACGGGAAAATAGGCTAGATAAGCTCTATTGGAGGGCCTTTTTGGAATTGGTTTTCATACAAGTGTTTTGTTTATTTATTTTTGAGATGGAGTTTTGCTCTTGTTGCCTAGGCTGGAGTGTAATGGTGTGGTCTCTGCTCACTGCAACCTCTGCCTTCCAGGTTCAAGCAATGGTTCTGCCTCAGCCTTCTGAGTAGCTGGGATTAGAGGTGCTCGCCACCACACCTGGCTAATTTTGTATTTTTATAGAGACCAGTTTCGCCATGTTGGCCAGGCTGGTCTCGAACTCCTGGCCTCAAGTGATCTGCCCACCTTGGCCTCCTTTGAAAGTGTTGGGATTACAGGTGGGAGCCTCTGTGCCTGGCCACATACAAGCATTTTAGAAGCTCCCAGTTGCACGAATCTAGTTGATCAGTGAATCACAGATCTTTCTTAATTATTAATGTTCCAAGATTCTATCGGCCTGGTGTCAATTTACATAAGTAAAAATAATAAAATTATAATTCAGCCTTTAATTTAGGTTATTTCCCTCCCTCTTCCTTACTCCATCAGTGGAAATCAGTGAAATTTAACTACAAAGAAATACAAAAAAATGCTAAGATGAAGACTTGGAGCTGTGCCTCTTGAGGTGCAGTGAGTTTTTGCTTCTTTTGTTGCTATTTTCGGGTATTCTAAGAACAGGAAGTTTACTTAAACTAATGACCACCGATGCCTAAAAATGGTTAAATGGAAGAGGTAGGCATTATAGAGGATACCTGTGGAAAATGTTTGCTCATATGTCAGAGTTGACCCAGGAAGCTTCCTTTATTTATTTCCAAGCATCTATATAAAGAAGGACTATGCTTGATTGCGTAAGCATGAGCCTTTTGTTAGGCAGCGTGGAAGTTGCAAGTTTAAACTCCAGCTAGGAAATGAAAAGTGCGTTTTCCTCCTAAGTAGTTCTTGTTCAGTATCACATGGCTCTCCTAGCTGACATCTGGCAGGTTTTTCTCTTGAATGCTTTGCTGGTAGTTAAGGACTATTGTTTCTTTTTCTTTCTTTTTTTTTTTTTTTTTTGAGTTGGAGTCCTGCTCTGTTGCCCAGGCTGGAGTGCAGTGGCGTGATCTCGGCTCACTGCAACCTCTGCCTCCCGGGTTCAAGTGATTTTCCTGCCTCAGCCTCCCAAGTAGCTGGAACTGCAGGCACCCACCACCACACCCAGTTAATTTTTGTGTTTTTAAGAGACAGGTTAGGACTCCAGTATTGTCTAAGAAACCGTGTGTATGGCTTTGCCTTTGAAGCCTACAGAGTTATAAATCTGGTCCCTTTTGCTGTTAAGTGTTGCATCACAAACTGCCAAGCCAGGTTGTAGCTCTGAGGTGTCACCATTTTTTTTTTTTTCTTTTCAACTGGACTTTTGAAAATAGTAATGCTTTTGGGTGTGTGTTTTTTAAAGATCTGTTTTTACGCTGTCACAGCTCAAAAATGCCAAAAGGCATTTTTTCCTTAAAAAATCACCTCTGGGTTAAGCCCAAATGTGGAGTAATGAATCCAGAAAGGACTTTTTGAGTAGTTACAAGCGGCTGAAAGCAAGCACCAGTGATGGAAATCGGGTTTTTCCTTGTGCTTCAAATCTTCCTGGTTGTAAACTTCTTCTTACCCTGACGGAAGTCAGATTCAAGGTCATCCTAGTTTCTCCCAGCCTTGGGAGGCCAGAGTGAATTGCCGTTTGTTGTGCCACCCCTTTACCTTTTGTGTGTGGCTGTTTGTCTCTACCCAGACAGGTTCTTCACATACTACCTGGGGAGCAGGGAGGGAGAGGACAGGAAGAGCACAGTAGGGCAGAAAGAACAAAGGCTCTCAAGTCTGACGGATCTGGGTTTGAGTGTGACAGTTTTTAGCTATGTGGTGACCTTGGGTACTTTGCTTCAAGTTATTGAGCCCCAGTTTCTGCATCTGTAAACTGAGGATGAAACCACCTACTTCACAGAAATCAACCCACGTGGCCAGGTGCGGTGGGCTCATACCTGTAATCCCAGCACTTTGGGAGGCTGAGGCAGGTGGATCATCTGAGGTGAGGAGTTCAAGACCAGCCTGACCAATATGGTGAAACCTCATTTCTACTAAAAATACAACAATTAGCTGGGCATGGTAGCGGACATCTGAAATCCCAGCTACTCAGGAGGCTGAGACAGGAGAATTGCTTGAACCAGGGAGGGGGAGGCTGCAGTGAGCTGAGATTGAGCCACTACAGTCCACAGTCCAGACTGGGAGACAGAGCGAGACTCCATCTCAAAAAAAAAAAAAAAAAAAAAAAAAAAGTAGTAGTCAACCCAAGTGAAATAAGATGTGTCAAGTACTTGGCCCGTATCAATCATAGCACATAGTAGGTGCTCAGTAAACACTCATTTGCCACCCCCCCCCCCACCGCCCGCCACTTTTTTTTAGATGGAGCCTTGCTCTGTCACCCAGGCTGGAGTGCTATGGCACAATCTCGGCTCATCACAACCTCTGCCTCCTGGGTTCAAGTGATTCCCTGCCTCAGACTGGAGAGTAGCTGGGATTACAGTCACGCACCACCACGCCCAGCTAATTTTTGTATTTTTAGTAGAGATGGGGTTTCACCATGTTGGTCAGGTTGGTCTCGAACTCCTGACCTCATGGTTCCCCTTATCTTGGCCTCCCAAAGTGCTGGGATTACAGGTGTGAGCCGCCGCGCCCGACCTTCGTTTTCCCTTTCAGAGGGGAAATTTGGCAGATGGTGTCCGTGGACTCCAGTAGGTGATCCCCTTCCCACCCCGGCACACATGCTCGGAGAGCATTCTCACTTGGAGAGTCTCAGTTGATAGAGTAAAAGGATCTGCTTCCAACACACACAAATAACGCACAGCCATGCCCCTTGTTGATGTCAGGCTTGGCAGGCCACTGAAAGAGAAACAATTCGTCGTCTTAGGTGGTTCTGCCCTCCCCCCTCACCTTCTCTATCATTATTTTAAAAAATTTGTTTGGTTGACTAAAAATAATAGTACTGAAAACAAACTTGGATGAATCAGTGCTCCTGGGGCGGGGGATGGGTAAGATCCTGAAGCAGAAACGCAGTGACTCATGCGCCCGTCACTGATAGCTGCCCGTAAATGCATGGAGGTGCATGATGTTTATTGTTGCTGGTGTTTTTTTTGAGGCTTAAGTTGGAAGGCGCTTCCGGCTCTCCCTCAAGTACTGGCTCACTGGTTAGCTGGGCTGTTGAGTGAGAACGGTCAGGTCGAGAAACTCATGGCTCTGAAATGGCCTGGACATGGTGGCGGTACCCTTGACTGCCCTCACATATGTACAAGAGGGAGCTGAGGCTTAAAGGGTCATGCCTTGGTCTTCCACCTGGCTGTGCTTCTCTTCTTGGGGCAAGGAGACTGCAGGGCCAAGGGACAGGCCCATCTAGAGCCAGCACTTCTTTTTTCCACATCACACTCGGAGGCCTGGTCCTTCAGTTCCCTGCCCCAGAGTCTTGAGCCTGTTTCCTTGAGCCTGCACGGGCCTCTTCCCCAAGTCTGTTACGTGGGGGCACACTGTGTTGGCCATGGAGCACGTGGCCCCACAGGCCCAATGGCTGGGCAGGCGGCGTGGGGGCAGGAAGGGATTGGCTAGAACTTGGACTTGTGGCCTGGGAAGTCTGTGTGGGTGGGTGTGAGGCCTCTCGAAGTTATGGGTGGTGCTGGGGGTGGGCTGAGATCTGCAGCTGGGTCTCTCTGAGCTTCTACATTCCGTTGTGACACCAGGGGGTCAGGAAATCCTAAACTCAATCCTGGACTTCAGGCCATATTAAAGTATTGGTCAAGGTAGCCCTTTCTATGTACTCTTGCTCTGGGACCCACCAGTGGTAGGAACAGATTTTTTTTTTTTTTTTTTTTTTTTTTTAGACAGAGCCTTGCTCTGTCACCAGGCTGGAGTGCAGTGGTGTGATCTCGGCTCACTGCAACGTCCGCCTCCTGGGTTCAAGCTCAGCCTCCCAAGTAGCTGGGACTACAGGTGTGCACCACCATGCCTGGCTAGTTTTTTGCATTATAGTAGAGACAGGTTTTATCATGTTGGCCAGGATGGTCTCGAACTCCTGACCTCGTGATCCGCCTGCCTTGACCTCCCAAAGGCTGGCCCCTTTCTTTTTAGCACCATCCACTCAGTTGCGTGGTCACAACTAAATCCCAGTCCAGGTGGCACCATTATATGGGCAGGATTTTGGAGATGTTCACAGGAATTGATTGCCCTCACTGTGAACCCAGGCCAGAATAAATTTAATGCAGATCAGGGAGAAGGTGTACATATTGTAGCTGCTCATTCAAAAAGTGGAGCAGAGAGCTGGACCACTGAATGTGCATTTGTTTGCTGGAAATCTTTATTAAGCGTAAGAGATACGGAGATGAAGTCGTGTCTCTGAACTGCTCAGAGGCAAAAAGGGACACCGGTAACCACAGTTATGGTGGGCTCGTGGAAGAGACACTGTAATAAAGGTTAAACAAAATGTCTGGGAGCCCAGAGGAAGAGCAGGTCTGTTTCTGGAGGTGTCAGAAGGCTTCACAGAGGAGGCAATGCTCAAGAGGGGCCTTGAAGGACGGGTAGAAGTGTAGGAGTGGGCTGGGAGGCAGTACGGAGCACAGACCAGACTGAGGAAGGGCCTGATGTCCCGGGAAGACAGGACAGTTTAGAGTGGCCAGAGTGTGGATGAGGGCGTGGCCAGAGAGGAGTCGGAGAAGGATGTTGTCAAGGGCTTTGGTTTGCCAAACTTGGTGCTTCGCATTTGGACCTTGCTCTGTAAGCGTCCAGGAGATTTTAAAGCAGGGGAGTGGCATAGCGAAAGCCACCATTCTATCATTTCTTATTTCATTTCCTCCTCTTACCCAGTGGCTGTTAACAGCAGGTTTTCTGCTTGAGTTATCCAGGTCAGAGTCATAATCCCTTACACCACCATGTGGACAGCTTTAGGCTATGTCTGGAACAGGTTGAAAATAGTGTTTTGTTCACTGTTGGGAGGGAAGACGTGTTGTTCAGCCAGGAGGGCTCAGGGAACCCAGGCGTTCAGGTAATTAGCCAGTGAGTCATGTCAGCCTCTTGACATGGATTCCTTAGGAAACTAAGCAGGGTGCTGCTGGACTCCTTGCAGACACCTGGTCTACCCAAGCACAGGCCCCCAAATTAGATCTCGGCCTCTGCTGGGTCTTCCCTGTACCTGACACAGTGCCTTCGTATGGACCATCTCTGGTCATTATCAAGGCCAGGCTTTCCAGTGCCAGACCACACTGCAGTCAGTGAAAAATACCTAAATTCTCTACTGCAGACCCATAGCATAACGTATGTTTATTAAAAACAGATTCTATTCCTTAATCAGAGAGTTAAATAGCATGTTTTAATCAGTGTTCTTCACTCATTTTATCATTGAGAGATTGATGTGCCTCGCCTGTATAAGGTCAGTTTATTGTTGTTGGTAATTTTAAGTTGCTGGGTTTTTTAAAGATTGAGTTTCATGTCCAAGGACTGATTCTAGTTCTTGGGCCGTTTTTGAAAACATTGCTGGAAACCCGTTACAGAAGGCAAGACCAGAAACCCTTTCTGACAGAGATGGCAGTTAAGGCTTCCAAGTTTACACCCAGTTTCCCACAGAGACCTTGTGACAATCATAAATAATGCATACAATTCAATTGGAGTAGGAGCTCAGGACACACGTGCTCTGGGGCCTCGTACCAGAAGCTTCGGTGAGCTGTTGCTCTTGGGTTCCTTTTCCAAGCATTTGACTCAGAAGACGGTCCAGTCAGCAGCGCTGACCGTTAGCAGATCATCTACACCCACTCACATGAGGTGATCCCGGTACGTGCTGCTGCGTGGACTGAGTGTTGACTGCGTGCTGAGTGTATGCCGGAGTGGGCGATCTGGTTGATCTTACTTACCTACCGGACTCTGGGAAAGTTGGGTGATTTATGTTTACAGAGGAGGGTGGGGGCTGAAGTATTGAGGGGTCAGTGGCAGGACAAGAATCTCAACTCAGGTCTCTGGTTCCTGACCCTAGGTCTCTGCACTCCGCTCCATAGCCCCGCAAGAAAAGACAGCCGTTCTTCATACAAAAAGCCACGACAATGCTATCGTTATTCTCTTTCGGTAAATGACAGAAACAAGGTTCAGATTACTTAGGTAAGTTGCTTTAGGTCTCAGGCTAAGGGCTGGAGCTGGATTTGCCACTGAAGTTCTACGCCTTCTAGAATCTAGGGTGCCTACATAATTTATCAAACCAACGGAGGCATTTCCAAGCGTGAAAAGGGGCACTAATTATGGCCACTATGAACTACGGACCTCGGCCGTAAACCGGGACCATCCAGGCAAACGTGGGTAATAGTCACTCTGCTTCTGGTCATGATACCTGACCAAAGTAAGGGAGAATTGGATCTGTCAGCTCATGTGCTGTTGCTTAAGTGAAAGGGAATGTGCAAGGGCTGTCCTGCTAGTCTAAGCGAAAGGACTTGCCCCAGGTCATACAGCAGGTTGGCAACATAGTATGTTATGGAGGAGACCTTAAAGACATGGTGAAGTTAGCGCTAGAGCTTCATTCACTGGAGCAGGGAACATTCGGCTATGCTGATGTCTACTACTGAAGGGAAAGGAGGTAGAGGTCAAGGTCAGGTGTGTATGGAGTAGGTGGGGGTGGTGGCGGCAGGGGGTGGCAGGGCATTCACGTGGCTCCAGTATGTCGGCCCCATCATCAGGCCCTGTCCCTTTGAAGCCCAGGAGATGCCACTAGGCCTAGCAACTTGGATGATATTTAATGGCTAAGAGCGGAGATTTCTTCTGGGACCTGACTTTTGCTGCTCCCTGCTTCATTTTAGCTGAGGGCTTCAAAGAAACTATTGGCTGGGAGTGGTGAACGTTTAGTGGATAATCCTGCTGAAGAATTTTGGAAGGCCTTGAGGAAGGAATTAAAAATAACAGTAAGCATGCCTTCTCTTTCTCTTTGATTGTGGTCAATGCGTGGAAGGTGCCAGGGCTGCTGTGGAGCAAGCACGTGGCCCCAGCTAACCCCTCCCCACCAACGGAATTGTGCAGGGAACATGGCAGGGCTGTGCTGTTTCAATCCTGTTTCGGGCTCTCAGGGTTTATTTCCGCGATCATCAAAACCTCCTCCTCCTCCTCTTGCCCCAGAAAATGTACTGGAAGTCTGGAGAGAGACTTGAATTCCCTCAGCTCTCTAACCAGACTGCTGCCGTGGGCGAGGCCCTGTCGAGTGAGCTCCAGGGAGAGCGGTTGGAGTGACAAAGAGGAACAGTGACAGGCTGAGAAACGCGAAATATAATTGCAAACCAAACTTGGCACCTGTTTGGAGAACTTCAGCTGATACTACAGTGGCCCTGTCGTTCGCCTTTGTGGCTCAGCCGGGTCTTATAAATAGAACAAGAGGCATTTCCCCTTTTGTTACCCCACAGACACGCGGAGGCATGTGTGGGGGTGGCATGGACAGAGAGTATTAATTACTTATGCTCCAGTTCATCGGCTAGTCATCGTGGGAACTGAGCCCTGGTGTCATGGGGATGACTGGGCCATCTTGTGGGTAAGGCTGGAAGCGGCTTTTGAGTCTCCTGAGTTGCAGCTCTCCTCACCATTGCTACCCTCCCTTCCCCAGCTGAGGCCCTCAGTCCCTCATGCCTGCGTGCTCTACTAAGCCAGTGGGCCTCTTCTGTCTCCAGTCCATCTCACATTTTGTATCGGGGGCCAGCATCGCTGTATCAGGATGCTTTTTGGCTCAAAGTGACCCAAAACCCAACAAACAGCTTCAGTCCGATGAAGGTTGTTATCACTCCTAAGAAGGCTAGCGGCAGGGAAGTTTCAGGTTATCAGAAGGACTCGAGCCTTCCATCTTTCTGGCCATCTTCTCTTTAAGCTTGTCCTCTGGTGGTCCAAAGGTGGCCACAGCTGGTTGCAGCTATTGCCATCTATAAACAGTTGCATCCAAGGGCAGAAAAGGGCTCCTGTTCCTTGGGGGTGTCTTTAGGAAGAAAACCTTCCCCGGGAGCCTCCTGGTATCTTGTTGGTCAGTATCGTATCACATGCAGTCAATGACAGAAATCATGGATCCTCAGCTACCTCTTGAGGTCAAGGGCCCAGGCTATTCTTGGACTCATCAGGGTAATTAGTATGGAGGTAGGTGCTTAGTAAATTTTATTTGGGTTGGTGCAAAAGTAATGGCAGTGGCCAGGTATGGTGGCTCACACCTGTAATCTCAGTACTTTGGGAGGCCGAGGCAGGCGGATCACGAGATCACAAGTTCAAGAACAGCCTGGCTAACATGGTGAAACCCCGTCTCTACTAAAAGTACAAAAAATTAGCCAGGTGTGGTGGCGTGCACCTATAATCCCAGCTACTCAGGAGGCTGAGGCAGGAGAATCACGTGAACCCGGGACGCAGAGGTTGCAGTGAGTCAAGATGGCAATACTGCACTCCAGCCCCTGCAACAGTGCGAGACTGTCTCAAAAAAAAAAAAAAAAAAAAAAAAGTAATGGCAGTTTTGCCATTATTTTCAATGAAAAGAACATATAATATTTGAAAATAATGGCAAAACTGTCATTCCTTATGCACCAACTTACTAATGAATACTTGTCGGTTGCTGGTTTCCTTCTCTGATGTGATGGTAAGTCTGCCCTCATGGAGCTTGGGGGTGGATGTGCTAGAATTGTGTTTGGAGCATCTCCTGAGTAGATTGTGGCAGTCTGGTAGCTTTGGAAGAGTTGTTAAATTGAGGCCCAAGGAGACAAAAGGAAGTGAGAAGCACGGACGGGGGACTCTCTCGGCCTCTGAATGCTGTGCCCAGACCACACGTTGTGTGATGCAAGCCAGGTTCTTTCAAGTTTCAAGCAGTTGCTATTTCTGTCTCCACCCCTCCACCAGTCTTATTTTCCTATTGACAAAACGATGATAACAACTTGCGCTCGGGTTTGGAGTGGGGGCAGGGCCCAGCGCGGAGAGCCTCCTCCCCAGGGGAAATTTTCTACGGGTTCTTGGAGTGTTCTAGCTTCCCAAACCAGATGCAGTTTAATTGCATGTTTAGTATCTTGGTGCATCTCTCTTGCTTTGAATCGGCTGGAAACTTTCTCTGAAAGCATATACATGAAGACATAAAAATTCTATAACTGTTTAGTGGTTAAAAACAAAGTCCCTGGCCAAATTATATCAGGTTTTGCCGTCTTCTGACGGAACTTTCTGCAGATGGGGAATACCCTTGAGTCTTCCTGTCACAAAGAGCTAGTAACTCACTTCAAGGGTGCAAGTGCCCTTTCTTTTGAATTCAGAGAAAACAGAGCCTGTCCCAAGGCCTCGTGTTTTGTTTTCCTATTGATGGAGGAGCTGGGAGAACTTGGAACCCCAGGGAACATCTCCGAGTTAATTAGTTTTTTGAGGTCTTCCTGTTTTTCTTGCTTGATTAAAAGAGTTGCAGTTTTTGCTTTGATTGTTTAAAAAAGAATCTATCACCACTACGGATCTAAGAGGAGGGGGTTGGCATGGGGTGGGCACTGCGGTAAATACATAAGTTGTCTTCCTGCTCTCTTGTCCTGGTGGAGCCCAGAGAGGCCTCTTTGTACATGGACCTGGATCCAATAGCTACTTTCCTTGAAGATTCTTTCATTTCCAGAAGCAGTGGCCAGGTGAGCCTGGGCATGAAACCAGACCAAGTTGCCCCAGTTTGAGGCTGGTTTTGTTTGATCAGCCTCAGTTCTGAACTTCATGGTGCAAGTTCACCACTCGGAGAGAGCGCGTCAGCAATGTGGGGAGACGGAGGCCCTGATGGCCATGCCAGGGTGCCCCCAACCCTCTGTTTAACCACGGCTGTGGACCAGTGGTCTCAGATGTTTACCGTCGCCTGTTTATAAGAGGGAAGTGTGGTCATATTTCTATCTCTCTTGTGGGCTGCACGGTTGCCTTACTGGGGTTCATGTGGGAAGTGGTTACTGTTAGGAGGAGGATGAAATAACAGAACTCACAAAAAGGCTTTGATCCAGTGATCTTTTTAAATGTCATCTTTTGGCCACTGTGTTTTTTTATTTTTATTTTTTGCTATCTGTTTTTTTTTTTTTTTTTTTTTTTTTTGAGACGGAGTTTCGCTCTTGTTACCCAGGCTTGAGTGCAATGGCGCGATCTCGGCTCACTGCAACCTCCGCCTCCTGGGTTCAGGCAATTCTCCTGCCTCAGCCTCCTGAGTAGCTGGGATTACAGGCACGCGCCACCATGCCCAGCTAAGTTTTTGTATTTTTAGTAGAGACGGGGTTTCACCATGTTGACCGGGACGGTCTAGATCTCTCGACCTCGTGATCCACCCGCCTTGGCCTCCCAAAGTGCTGGGATTACAAGCTTGAGCCACCGCGCCCGGCCTTTTGCTATCTGTTTTAACTTCAACGATGAGAAAATCAAACCATATGCTGGACATCATTCTAGCCGGGCTGAGTCAGAATTGCAGTTCAGACTTCTTCTGCTCTCCCTGGGTTTCCTGTGCTTTCACTGTGGGGCTGTCTTCCAGATCTGCAGTTCTCCAGCGCTAGGGACCCCTTCAGCTCCAGCTTCTCTCCGGACAATACCTGAACGTCCTTACAATACCTGAGATGGAATTTGTGCCATTTCTTTTGAATTTGTGCCATTTCTTCTTCTTTCTACTCCCACAACCTGCTCTGGTGTTCGTCATTCCTGGAGCCCCCCGGTTCTAAAAAGTGTTGAATCAGCGAGTGAACAAATACTGTGAGACCCAGAGAAACTGTGATCTTAGCAGCGTCCTGTTTTCTGGGTGAGGTTGAGGCCCCTTGGCCACTCTTGCTGGTGGAGATGGGCTTCATGACTTTGAGGAAGTCAACTTGACTTCCTGGGTGTTGGCCTTTCCTTCTACGGAATGTCAGCCTTGAAGGGAGAATCTGCAAGGTCTGTGTGTTCGTTCTCAGATTTTCGTGATACCCCCTCTGAACTCTCCTTGGCTTCTTGCCTTTGGCTGTTTTCTCAATGCTTCTATTTTCCTGGGGGACAAATCTACGTTTTCATCTGACTTCAGAGGTGAACCATTCCTTGATACCCTATTTAATTGCATTATCGTCGATAATTCATCACATATTTACTGAGCTGCTTATGTTGGTGTTTGGTGGTGGTGCCATCAGACACATGGTCCTGGAGCTGCAACGCGCTGCTGACCAGGACGGTCACACTTGGAGCGTCCCACGGTGAAATGAGACCTCACCGAGAACCTACTCGCAGGCTCGGAGAAACCAGTCGACAGGCAAAGAGGAATTCACATTTAGCCTGAAGCACAGGTTTTCTGTGCTTCTAGGCACCGGCTACATTCCAGCTGTAGTGCCATAAAAATACAGGAAGGAAGGGAAACGTGTTCACAGGTTGGTTAGAGATTTTGAAACCAACAATCAGCTCTCTCTTATCCACAAGAAACTAGAATCTACTGCTGGCTCCAGTCCCTCAGACCCGCTGCTCAACAGAGTGCCCTTTCAAAACTGGGTTAGACTCTGTGCTAATGGCTTTTTCCATGAACCTCAGCTAGCCGACAAGGATATTCTTTGAGGATTACAATCAGCTAGGATGCTCGGGAATCTTTAAAGAGAAGCACTGTCTTGGCTATCTTTGCCCTCAGGTTTAAGGCCAGCGAGGAAGGAGACTGCGCCTTTCAGAGGTGAAGCAGTTCGAGGATGGTCTCTGAAAGCCTATGATTCAGTCAACAACCGACCCGTCCTTGGGCCCCGTTTCTGTCTAGCATCTGTCACCACAGGGGCTCCTCTGCGGTGTGGAGGGGAGAGAATTAGACGCCGCAGGCCTGGGTTCTAGGTCTGCCTCATTGGGAACCAGCTTTATGACCTTGGGTGAGTCACTTTTCTCCCCTGGCCCCTGGCTTCCTCTTCTATAAACTGAAGGTGTTGGCTTAGCAGGATTTTAAAGTTTCTTCTACTTAAAACATTCTGATTCCTGCACTTGCATTCAAAGAAATGACTCTGTTACTCATTTGGGTAGTTTCAGAATCACTGTCTAGTCAACTGTGGCCTAGAATTGGGGGCCTGCAGTTGAGGACAGGATGGAAAGAGGTTTGAGGTTCAGGGTGAGCTGTAGGGGATTCGGATTCTTCATTCCTCATGATTTGCAGTTGGTTGTTGGTGTTACCATAGAAGGTTCTCAACCATGGCTTCTGATGCTCAGAGCACCCCGAGACCAGTGAATTTCAAATTTCTACAGGCGGGGCTGGGGAAATACATATATATCTTTTTTTCCTTTTTTTTTTGTTTGAGGCGGAGTTTCACTCTTGTTACCCAGGCTGGAGTGCAATGGCGAGATCTCGGCTCACCACAACCTCCATCTCCTGGGTTCAGGCAATTCTCCTGCCTCAGCCTCCTGAGTAGCTGGGATTACAGGCACGCGCCACCGTGCCCAGCTAATTTTTTGTATTTTTAGTAGAGACGGGGGTTTCACCATGTTGACCAGGATGGTCTCGATCTCTTGACCTCGTGATCCACCCGCCTCGGCCTCCCAAAGTGCTGGGATTACAGGCTTGAGCCACCGCGCCCGGCTTATATATGTTTTTTTTAACTTTCCGAGGTGATTCCGGTGTGTAGCGGGGATTGGGAATGACAGCCATAGATGCTCGTGCAAAGCTGTGGTTCAGTGTTACAGGCATCTGTTCTGGGTGGAAAGTGATAGTTGGGGGTCAAAAAATAAATAAAAAGCACACACGCACACAGAGAAATAGCTCTCAGTCCTGGAAGAGTGTAGATTTGGTCATCACGAGTGCCGGTGGTGAGCAGCTGCCCTGAGGTTGAGAATCCCAGCTCCCTCTCCGGGTCAGTGATTTCTCATCATCTTTGAAGTAGTGGAACCATCTGTAGCTGGTTCTTTCTGCTCAGAAACTCACAGTACTAAGTGGGGAGCAGTGCGGGGGGTGGAGCCGGAATGGATTCAACAGGCCCTTACACACGCCCACACTTTTTTCGTGAAACTAAGTTAGAGGCCTTAGCCAACTCCGGCGTACCCTTAGTGTGAGATCCTCGGCATCAACGCGGTGGGTCCTAGGGGCCGCGGAGGCTGTAGGGGTGTGTGTTGCTCCCTGCTGCTTTGGTGAGAGCGTGTCCCTGTCTTTGGCTGAGAGCTTTCTGTCCTGCCACTTCAGCAGCAGTAGCATCTAAACGGCCCCTGAAGGGAATCAGTACCTGCAGCTGAGGAACTCTGATGGGACACAGCTGTCTGCATTAAAATATTAACAGAAAAGGTCAAACTGGGAGGAGTCAGCAGAGTTGAAGTATCTGATTCAGGTGAAGGGATGGGCTTGCGGATCCTTAATTGGCGTGAACCGAGCCCTAGGAGGGGAGACTGTCTCAGTGCAGACTAACCTCGAGGGCTTTCCCAGATAAGGCGGTGGGGGAAGCTTTACAGATAACAAGGTTTGAGATGCTGTTGTAGACACATGCCGGATGTAGGTTGCTATTTTTTCAAATCAATGAGAAATCTGTCAAATATTTATGAGGCTGAGCAAGGCACTCAGAAATGGAAAATATAGTTCCTGCCCTTGGAGAGCGGAGCATCTTACCAGGAGTTTGAATACACCGTGAAGACTTCTAAGCCCTGGCCACACAATGAGGATCAGAAGACGGAGCCACCGAGAGTGGAACGGGACACATGGGTCAAGGAACGTGGACCTGAGTGAGCAAAAGCAAGACCCTCAGGTCCCACTGTCACATTGCATGTCTTCTCTCTCTTTTTTTTTTTCCTGAGACGGAGTTTAGCTCTTGTCGCCCAGGCTGGGATGCAGCGGCGTGATCTCGGCTCACTGCAACCTCTGCCTCCTGGGTTCAAGCGATTCTCCTGCCTCAGCCTCTCGAGTAGCTGAGATTACAGGTGTGTGGCACCATGCCTAGCTACTTTTTGCATTTTTGGTAGAGACAGAGTTTCACTGTGTTGGACAGGATGGTCTCGAACTCCTGACCTCAGGTGATTCACCTGCCTTGGCCTCCCAAAGCGCTGGGATTACAGGCATGAGCCACTGCGCCTGGCCTCTTCTCCTCTCTAACATGATGTCAGTGTCTCTGGGAAGCAGCCCTAGTGGGCACCTCATTGGTTAGCAAGAATGACTTCATGTTCTTGCTCCCATGAAAATTCTCTACTTTCACGAATAAATTTTCCTCTAGGTTTTTTCTTTGTCTGCAAGTTGCGGGGGGTATGTTCTTTGCCAGATCCCTGCTTCGATGATGACCATCTGCCTACCTGAATTTCTTGCACAGTTTCATTTGGAGAGTCTTTTCTCTTCGGACCCTGAGATGCTGTGTAATACGGTGGCTCTTGGTTTCAGTAGGCACCTGGCACCCTCTCAGCCATGGCCGCATTTCAGGTATGGATTGGAGTGATTATATGTGCATCAGAAAACTCAGGTTGGCCGTGTGAGCAAGTTGTGCGATCGTCAGGAAATGCAGGACTGGCTTTGTTAGGCCCTGGTCGTGGCCAAGACTTTCCTTTCCCAGTGGGTGATGATTCCACATTTCATGGTCGCAGCTGAGGGTAATCAGGAGCAGATAAGAAAGCCCTGTGGAGAGCAAAGTACGCATTTCTTAAAGTGGGGGGAAGGCAGCAGAGGCATTATATAGACGTGTGTTTGTGCATGTGTTTAAAAAAAGGCTTTTATTTTCTGGGCAGCAGAACTTAAGTTTCCAGTAAACATCTCCTCCCTTTTACTTTACCTTTTAATTTTGTGTTTATGGTCTCTGTGCTTTGAAATTGTTTTTGCTGTGATGCCAGCCCTGCCTGAAATGGGTGGAGCAAGCCCAGCCCTTTGGAAGCCACAGTTTAGATCCGAGTTCTTGGACTGACATCGCCCAGCTGATTGACAGCTCAGACACGATCACTCCATCTCAACTGGAAGAATAAAAATAGAAACCTAGAGCCGGAGCGGGAGGGGACACCCATTTGTTAGTCTATCTCCCACTCTCATCTTTATCACAGGAGGAGGGATAAAGTGCTGCTGTGTGTAGTTCTGGTCTAGGGCTGGTTGACTGGAGCCCCAGACCGGGGGCTAATTCTCCCCGGAGCCCGTGGCCCAGAGGATGGGTGCGCAGTGGGGTTAGCTGGTGCTCGGTGGCTCTCTTGATAGACTCGGGACCTCACTGTTCTTTTCTTAGCGCCTTAGCTTTCTTTACTTGTTGGGTCGGGGGAGGCGAGCTAGATGGGCAGGGGCTAGGGAAGTCCACCGTAGAAACACGGGGGCAGAGTGTCGGCCAGCGTGAAAACGCGTGGGAGGGAGGGAGGCGGGCAAGAAGCTGTGGGAGAAAAACCCACAAATGCAGCAAAGCCATCCCGGACCCGAGCGGTGGGGGTGGCGGTAGAGGAAACACGGTGGTGCTTGGCTGCTGCCTCACGCCACTTTTAGTTCAGCGCTTCTAGGAAGGCTATTTCAGAGTGCTCCCGAGTGGGAGGGGGCCGCCGCTCTGGGGTGCGAAGGGATGCTAAGGCCGGGCGCGGTGGCTCACGCCTGTAATCCCAGCACTTCGGGAGGCCGAGTCAGGCGTATCATGAGGTCAGGAGTTTGAGACCAGCCTGACCAACATGGTGAAACCCCGTCTCTACTAAAAAATACAAAAAATTAGTTGGGCATGGTGGCATGTGCCCATAATCCCAGCTACTCAGGAGGCTGAGGCAGGAGAAACGCTTGAACCCGGGAGGTGGAGGTTGCAGTGAGCCGAGATCACGCCACTGTACTTCAGCCTGGGTGACAGAGTGAGACTCCAACTAAAAAAGATAAAGAAAAAAAAAAAGGGGATGCTGGGGAGCATGTAGGGTGGATAGGGCTGACTGGGGACCTCTGACAGAGTGACCTTTCTCGAGAGCCCAGTGGGCTCAGAAGGAAGGGCCCTCAGCACGCTGGCCCGCACAGTTCCCGGAAGACCCCAAATAAAGCATTTGCACAAACGTTCCTGAGTGGAGCACACCTAGCCACTTTCTCTTGCAAAGTGGGCTTTTATTTATTTATTTATTTATTTATTTTTTAAAGGAATGTATGGCTGCTTAGTTCGGAAGAGGCCAGGCTAGGAGACCCCAGAGGGACACCCAGAAAACCCAGACCTGCCTCCTCCATCTGCTCTCTCTGCCAGATGACCCTTGCTACTTTACTGTTCTTTTTCTTTTCTTTGAGGCTCTTGGTGATTCTGAATAGCAGAGAAATAAGCCAGATTTCCTTCAATGGGTGCCAGGCTTCATCCTCAGCTTCCCAGTGGAAGGATGAGTCACACTGACGGGAGAGTGCTCTACATACTGGATCGTGTGCAGAGCACTTTCCCGTTGTTTTATCTTTACAACAGCCCTGGGTGGAGACACGGCAAATGGTCCTGTCCGTATTTTGTAGACGATCAGGGACAACTTACAGTTGGTGCAGGAACAGGGACTGAGGCCAGCCCTCAGTTCTTCGACAGAGTTCTTTGTCTACACTGTGTTGTCTCAGAAAGAAATGCCCATGGAGAATGTGTGTGCATGGGCGTGCGTGCTCTCCTCTTGTTCCTCAGAAAAGAATGCATTCTTTCCCAACCGACGTCACTGGGAAAGGGGGAACACCACGACTTTCCTGCGTACCGCACTTTACAGTTTACAAAGCATTTTACCCCACGTGATTCGGTTTCATCTCTGTGGCAGTCCCTGGAAGTAGGTGCTGGTCTGGATGAGCAGGCGGAGATTGGAGAGGGTGAGGGACTTGGCCCGGGGCACATAGCTAGGAAGCGGCCAGGCAGTGAGTGGGTAGCACTGCTGAGTGCATGAGTTGGATGGAGCATTGGGTGGTCTCACCAGTGACCTGCAGCAGTGTTGGGTTTTGCTGCCCTCTTGAAGCCGCACAGGCTCCTGCTTCCTGAGGGTCACCCTCTTCCAGAGGGCTGCCCCCTCATGGGAACGTGGACAAGTGTGCACGACGGGGAGGCACACCCAGGCCAAGTGGACCGCCACCCTAAGTGGGTGGTGACAGGTGGGTGGCACTGAGAGTGGCTGGAGTCGGGGTTCACCTTGCTCAGGGTGGGGTCTTCCCATTTTGCAGGACTGTGAGGTGGACTCTGAAGGAATCCAGTGCTTAGAATCTTGGTGCCTCCCAGCACTTTGGGAGGCCGAGGTGGGTGATCATAAGGTCAGGAGTTTGAGACCAGCCTGGTGAAACCCCATCTGTACTAAAAATACACAAATTAGCCGGGCATGGTGCCGGGTGCCTGTAGTTCCAGCTCTACTCGGGAGGCTGAGGCAGGACAATTGCTTGAACCTGGGAGGCAGAGGTTGCAGTGAGCCAAGGCTGCAACACTGCATTCCAGCCTTGACAGCAGAGCAAGACTCCGTCTCCCACCCCCCACCAAAAAAAAAAAAAAAAAAAAAAAAAAAGAAAAAGGCATCTTGGTGCCTCTCCTGGGGTGGTGGGAAGAGCAGGGGGTCTGGAGTCAGATTTTGCTGCTGAGTAGCTGTGGGCTCATGAGACAGGCATTTCAACTCTCTGAACTTCAACTTGGGGGTACTCAGATTTCCTTCAGAAGCTGTGAAGGAGTCCCCTGCCACAAGTGACCCCCCTGTTCAGAAGTGACTTGACCGATCATCTAGTCCAACCCCATCATTGACAGCTGGGGAAACTGAGTTCCTGAGTGCTGCAGTGACTTGCCGAAGTCAGTTGTTGGGAAGGGCGGGACAGGCTGGCGAAGAAGTCGACTTCTGCCAGGAGGATGGGGCAGGGTGGCAAACGCTTCTCAACGCTTGCTTGTGGGCTTTGATGTAACCACTCGCTATAGGCCGAATCCTGGTTTTCCAAGTGTTTAGAGGCTGAGCTGTGTCTCGGGTTTGGAAATTAGACTCGCATTTCACTTAAAGCCCTAGATACTTCTCCTTTCTGTAGCTCCCCTCCCCAGCACTCCCGCCTCCCTGTTTTGTGGGGCTTTAAATCAGCTTTGGCTTGGGTCTGAAAGTAACCCATGACAGCGGTAAGCCTCCCGATCTGTTGTGTGCAGTGTTTCAGCTAAAATATTAAACAGACCACCAAACTGTGTTTGGCCCAAGGCCAAGCCCCTCCCTCCCAACTTGAGTACTTGATGACCTGCTGTAGGGTTGCATCTTGAATTCCTCAGAGGAGACTGTTTATTTCAGGGCTGTTAGAGTGCGGTGCAGGAATCCAGGATAATTGATTGTATTGTTACCATCTGGTTTTGTGGAGTCTGTTTCTTTTGATTTTAACTGTGCCCTCGGGAGAGAAAGATCCTCAAAATGGTAGAGGAGGAGGATACCACCTTCCTGCTGGCACTGGCCACGCCCTGGCATACTCTTGCCGCTGTGGTGCTTGGTGGACGTGGCTGAACCTAGTCTCCTTTTTCTTTGAACATCCTTGTGTATTATTCCTGCTTCCCCGGCCAAATCCAGGCCCTAGTCTCCTCCGGAGGGATTTCCCGGATGGCTTCCAGGCCAGAGCCTGACAGGAGAGATAGGACCTGCCTCCACGGTAACAAATGGCTGAAGGCGGTTTGGGGTGTTGCCAGTAGCCTGCCCTTCCGCAGTGGCTGAGGATCCGGTGTTGCGGTGATACATGATGTGACCTCTTCAACCAGTGAGTCACTTGCCCTCAGATAATCACCCGGTGCTTTCAGGCAAAACCCTTGTATCATTGTGGCTGTGGCCATGGTTTCTCCAAAATAAGATGTTTTTAGAAATGAAAGTACAGGGATTGGTTTCCTTAGATTTGTTATCATGGATTCATAGTTCCCCAACCTTTTGCACGTAAAGACTCACCTCTGTTTCCTCTTAAATTGTACACTTGGTATCTGTTTTATTATTTTTATTTTTGAGTTTTGCTCTTCTCGCCCAGGCTGGAGTGCAGTGGCACAGTCTCAGCTCACCACAACCTCCGCCTCCTGTGTTCAAGTGATTCTTCTGCCTCAGTCTCCGAGTAGCTGGGACTACAGGCATGCTCCACCACATGTGGCTAATTTTTGTATTTGTAGTAGAGACCGGGTTTCTCCCTGTTGATCAGGCTGGTCTCAAACTCCCGACCTCAGGTGATCTGTCCACCTTAGCCTCCCAAAGTACTGGGATTACAGGCATGAGCCACCGTGCCTGGCCATGTTTTATATTTTAATAATAACTGACACTCTTCTAAAGTTTTTTGGGGAAAGAAAATATAATTTTACTTCTTAATTATAGAAGGTAATATCCTTCTAGAATTGTCTATGGCATAAGCATTTTTATATTCCTGTAATCAGTGTATCAGTCAAACAGACGAGGAACTACATCAGATACTTAGCACAAAGGGAATTTAATATGGGACCTTGGTTACACAGGTGATGAAGCAGCTGAGAAGCCACACTTGGGCAGGTAAGGTGACCCAGAGCTTGGAGGAAGCCACTGCTGCCTTTAGGCTGGAGGGACAGAAGGAACAGGTGGTGTTCCCAGAGCTCAGGGTCAGAGTCACCCAGAAGCCTGTCTAGAGCAGTTGCAGCTGCTTCTAAAAATGCCAAACCAAGGTAGAAAGAGAGAGAGGAGAGAAACACCGTAGCCTCTCCCTTCCTTCTGCCCTCCGCCTGCCACAAGAGCCTCCTATTGCTTAAACTCTGCTGGAGGTCTCCTGATACGGAACCTGGAAAGTCAGGGCTCAGCCCCCAGCAGAGCACAGGAAGATGAAGGATGGATCAGAGGGGCAGACTGGACCTGGATCAGCACAGGGTGCAAGCCCGATGCTCTAGTTTTATATTTGATCAGCATTTTCTTCTACGTGGCTTTCATAATTACACATATTTTATCAAGTGGATGTACTGCACTTAACCATTCCCCAGCTGTTGGGTGAACACTTTAAATTACCATAAATCAGCAGTTCTCAAAGTGTGGCCCCGGGCCAGCAGCGTCAGTATCACCAGGGAACTTAGTAGAAATGCAGAGTCTCAGCCCCCCTCCCCATATCCACCCCGGGCCTCTTGGATCAGAAACCCTGGTGGCAGGCCCAGCAGTGTGCCTTTCATACAACCTCCAGGGGCTGCTGATAACGCATGTGAGCTTGAGCACCATGATTATAGGCAATGATGCACCACACGGAAGCTGGGGCTGGAATACCGAGGGTTCTGGGAGCAGGAGCGGTAGAGGGAGAGGAATCTCATGTAGCTGATTCAGCTGAAAAGGCGCAGGACTCCAGGGCTGTGCCCTGCTAGGTCCAAGCCTGCCCCTTGCTCTTAACCTCTTAATGGGCTGCTGCTTTCTTCTGTTAAACAGCTAAAAATATGGAATTGCTGCGAGGGTTAAATGTGATAAGAGGCACCATGTTCCATATATGTTGGGTCTTCTGCAGCTTTGGGGAAGGAGGTGTGGTAATAACAGCCAGCTCCTGGGTCATGGAAATTGGCCCCCATGCCCATCCGTGAGTTGTGTGGTCTGCAAATCGATGATGAGAGCCTGCTTTGAGTCAATAGGAAGACTGGACCGAGTGTGGAATCTGTAGTCTAATTGCCGTTCCCCACCCTGTCTTTGTAAATGGTACTCATCTAACCCTACGGTCACTACTGTCTTGTCACTCGTGTCTGGCCAGTAGTCAGAAGGGAAAGAACCCTGGTGTCAGGACAGGACTCCTGGCTCCTGGTGCTGGCTGTGTATTCCGGGACATCTCCTTAACCTCTCTGAGCTACACTTTTCTTATCTGCAAAACCTCTACGTTGATGCAAATCAGGTGCGATTATGGACACACAAAGTGCCTTGAACACCTTAGCGGGCCCGTGACTATAAAGCCTTCAGGGTCCACACCTCTGCCGGGGCCCACACCGCCTTCGCCCCCTCAGTGAGCCTCTCATTCCACCGCCAGTACAGGGGTGCAGAATCAGGATTTGCCGGCGGAGGTAGGCAGGGCGTCCGGGTTGTCATGCTCCTGGCACCCAGGTGACACTGGTAGCGAGCTGGGGGCCGTCTCCGCGCTTTGCGCGCGCTCGGTCTTCGCCGCAACCCTGTCAATCAGGGATTCTAGCAAGAAGCAGCCAGGACGCAGATTGTTTTAAGAGGAAGGATGTGAGCAAGCTGGATCCCAAGGGGACAGACGGAGGCCCACGTTGCCTCAGAGTCCAGAGAGCTGCTGCTGCTAAGAAGGGAAAGAGGAACTGGCTCAGCGGTGCTGACTCGCTGTGCTGTGTTAGCACGGAGGTAGTGCTGGGTGGGGGGCCGTTACCTGAAGTTCGCAAGGGCAGCTGGCGGCTCCTATCTTCTTGCCTCTGGCAGCACCGCAGAGAAGCGTCTTGGGCCAATGGGAGGATGGACCGCCCTCCTTGCAGAGTTTCGTGAAGCGGCCTGGACATCTTTGCTGATCTCATTCGATGCCTCCCCCTGCTGATGGCTGGGGAAACCGAGGAGGCACTTGGTTTACCAGAGGAGACACAGGCAAGGAATCTGAACGCAGACTCTGTTTTCTGGTCTAGATCTCTTTGTGTGACCACATGCTTCCCAGACCCACTTCTAGTGTTTCAGGTTCTTGCCCACCCATCTTCTGGAGGGGTCCTCAAGGGAGGCAGCGGGACCACTTGAGGCCTATGTGGGGTGGCCTGTGGTGTCAGGGGCCCAGGAAGCCAGACTACGCCTGGGGGAGTCAGAAAATGCAGCCAGCCGCCGGCCACCAGATGTTCCCCTGCTCCTAAGGTTGCAACTAGAAGTGGCATCACAAGCCGGGCACAGTGACTCATGCCTGGAATCCCAACACCTGGGGAGGCTGAGGTGGATGGATTACGAGGTCAGGAGTTTGAGACCATCCTGGCTAACATGGTGAAATCCTGCCTCTGCCAAAAAAAAAACCAACAACATACAAAAAATTAGACGTGCGTCCTGGCAGGCGCCCGTAGTCCCAGCTATTCAAGAGGCTAAGGCAGGACAATTGCTTGAACCTGGGAGGCAGAGATTGCAGGGAGCCAAGATTGTGCCACTGCACTGCAGCCTGGGTGGCGGAGTGACAGAGCAAGACTCTGTCTCAAAAAAAAAAAAAGAAAAAGAAAAAGTGGCATCATGGGAAGTGAAGCTTCTGGGAACAGAGTACCGGCTGCTCCTGTTCACCCTGCTTTTGGGTGAATAGCTGATACTCTGGTCCCCTCATCCCGCCATCCTACCCTGTGGCTCCTCCTGAGCAGGGCGGAGGGCATTTACCTGGCTGCCTTCTAAGGCAAACTCGGCACGAGACAGTCTTCTTCAAGCTTTGCTCAAAATTGCTACCCTGAGGAGAAGGCTGTGACCAGGCAGGGTGGGGTACGGTAACGTGGCCTGCTGGAGCAGGCCCTGATGAGTGTAAATAACTGTGTTAGAGGCAGGGGCTGAGCTCTTAACTGCCTAAATATACATCACTTCTCATGTGGCCAGGGCCGATCTGAAGATCATAATTATCGGAGATCTGCTTTACAAGCATTTAGGGAAATGCGTGAGACTGCACTGATGTAGGCAGAGATGCGGCCGCATACATTTAACATGTGATTCAAAGGAGCCTTTGCTTTAACCCTTTATTCAGACCCTGCCAGTGTGCTCCTGACTTGATGTCCCAGAGTGTTTGGAGTCAGAATCGCTCTTTAATTTTTTTGAGTTAAATCCACTTGAGTTTTAACCCAGCCTCTGGGTGGGCTGCAGGGCCACACGAGGGGGTCTCCATGGGTGGTGAAAAGCCCAGAGAAGTCAGCTGAGCTGTCCGGGCAGGTTTTGGGTAAGTCATGCCACTGCTCTGAGCCTCAGTTTCTCCAGCAGTAAAATGGGGATAATGTTACCTGTCTCTCAGGGTGGTTGCAAGATTGAGTTAACGTGTGTGCAAGGCCTTGTTTGGTGGGTACCACCTTGCTAAGAGCTGGCAAATGGGTGATTCCTCTCTTCCTCTCTCCCCTCCATGTTAAGCAGATGAAAAGATGGCCACATGCTTACCTCCTCTGCTTGACTGGGTGGACAAAGCAGCTGTCATACAGTGTGGCAGCCTCAGAAAGGTTAAAGAAGGCCAGCGAAGTCTTCCAGCCCATCTGGTCCTTAGGTGGGTGAGCATTAAACCCAGATCCTTTGTGTGCTGCAGTATTAGATCCTTTGGCTGACATATCTGAGACCCAGGGCCTCTGAGTGTGGGGTCCTGACCTAATTTTGCTTTAGATGAACTGGCCAGCAAATGAAAGGACATCTGTGGAAGTGTATCTTGAGCCTGTCCTTACACAGGTGTGGCTGGCATCAAGGCCAGCTTCATGGGCACGTGATGAGTGTAGTCACAGAGTTCATGCTCTGGAGGGCCCTATGTTTGATTTAATGCTCTGTTGTCGCCACCTTGAAATTCTTTTTTTTTGCTTTTGTCACTCAGGCTGGAGTGCAGTGGCTCAATCTTGGCTCACTGCAACCCCCGCCTGCTGGATTCAAGAGCTTCTCCTACCTCAGCCTCCCGAGTAGCTGGGATCACAGGCTCCCACCACCATGCCAGCTAATTTATATATATATATATATGTATATCTTTTTTTTTTAGTACACATGGGGTTTCACCATGTTGGCCAGGCTGGTCTTGATCTCTTGAGCTTGTGATCCACCCACCTTGGCCTCCCAAAGCGCTGGGATTACAGGCATGAACCACCGCACCCGGTCCATGTTGAAATTCTTAATAATTTCATCTTTGACCTAGTGTTTTGGAGCGTGAGCATGGGTAGGGAAGATGTAGGCCACACGTGTCCGTTGAGCCTTCTGCCCCATCCACATGTAGCATTTGAGCACAGACTTCTGCCTGACCCACAGTGTAGGGGAGTTGAGTGAGAGTCAGAGCAAGTATGAGCTGTCACATCTGCAGCCGAGTAGGCGGAGGCCCTGACAGTCCCGATGCTTTCTATCTGAACTGGAACTTGTCTTGGATGCAGAAAGAAGGCGATGACATTCTAAGAAACATCAACGACTGAAGAACCCCATCATATCCTTTCTTACTCATGTCACTTCCCTTACACCAACCACTTATACTGAAAATGACGACGGAAGAAGGAAAAGGAAAGATGGACTACTTATAATGCCTTTTTCTTTCAGACCGTCCTTACTCCTCAGGAAACAGAACAAGAGATGGTAAGGCCGGGCGTGGTGGCTCACACCTGTAATCCGAGCACTTTGGGAGGCCAAGGCAGGCAGATCACAAGGTCAAGAGCTCGAGACCATCCTGGCCAACATGGTGAAACCTTGTCTCTACTGAAAGTACAAAATTAGCCGAACGTGGTGGTGCGTGCCTGTGATCCCAGCCACTCAGGAGGCTGAGGCAGGAGAATCGCTTAAACCTGGGAGGCAAGAGTCTCAGTGAGCCAAGATGGTGCCATGGCACTCCAGCCTGGCGATAGAGCAAGACTCTGTCTCAAAAAGAAAAAAAAAAAAGTGTTGGTAGAATGTACATAAATCGAGAAGTGAAGTAAAAACGATTGAATTAGTTTTATACATGTTTCTCTTGTTCTGGTACGTCACAAAATATATATCCAAGCCCCAAGATACATTTGTGTACTGTTGGTGATTCCACATACTAGTTAAAGGCTTTTTACGTTCGCAGTTAAAACTGGCATCACATAATATAAATAGGAGTGGTAAAATTCATACTAATTCATGTAATTTAACATTTTAATGTTGCTTTACTTAGAATAATATTAAATAGCAAATGAAAAACACCATGACGCATCAAGAGAGAGACTTTGAAAGAGGGGAAAAAGCTTTCTATTTTTGTACCATGAATGTACTTTTTTTTTTGTCTTTTGCATAAAGGGTCCCATATTTTTGTTTTGCTCGGGGCCCCACAAATTATACAGCCAATCCTGTCTGGCGTCCTGGGGCTGGAGGTCTCAGGCTGGTCTTACACGTGCAGCATCTAGATCCCTGGTCTGCTCACATTGTCTCCCGGGTTGCAGAGCCAAGAAACAACATACAGGCAAGTGAGCATGGGCGTTTGCTCTGAACAGTCCATGCTTCCAGGGGGTGGTGGCTCTGTTGATAGAGATAAAAGCTGAATTTCAGAGGCTACAAACATATTCTTGTTGACGGTGTTTTTGGTGTCTACTGTGCTGCTCAGAATTTTACTCTTGTGAATTTTTGAGCAGCCTAGTGCACAGGCAGGAGCCAGCAGTGAGCTGGGAGAGAGGCCCCTAGTTTGACTCTTAACTAAGGCATGGTCTCCTTGGGTGACTCATTTCTTCATCTGGTAGTCCTGAGTCTTCTGGTTGCAGTGTCGTTGTTAAAAATGTGGGCTACTCGGAGGCTGAATTCTTGGATCAAATCTTTTTTTTTTTTTTTTTTTTTTTGAGACAGAATTTCACTCTTGTTACCCAGGCTGGAGTGCAATGTCGCGATCTCGGCTCACCGCAACCTCCGCCTCCTGGGTTCAGGCAATTCTCCTGCCTCAGCCTCCTGAGTAGCTGGGATTACAGGCACGCGCCACCATGCCCAGCTAATTTTTTGTATTTTTAGTAGAGACGGGGTTTCACCATGTTGACCAGGATGGTCTCGATCTCTTGACCTCGTGATCCACCTGCCTCGGCCTCCCAAAGTGCTGGGATTACAGGCTTGAGCCACCGCGCCCGGCAGGTCAAATCTTCTCTCTCTCTCTCTCTCAGTGAGACACAGAGGTTTCTCCTTCACTACCCAGGCTGGAGGGCAGTGGTATTGATCTTGGCACACTGCAGCGTTGGTTTCCCAGGCTCAAACGATCTTCCCACTTCAGCCTCCTGAGTAGCTTGGGACTACAGGCATGCACCTCTCTGCTAGGCTCATTTTGGTCTGTTTTTGCATTTCATTGTGTTGCCCAGGCTGGTCTCAACTCGTGAGCCTGTGTTGGCTTCCCAAAGTGCTGGGATTACAGGTGTGAGCCACTGCCCTCAGCCTCATCTCCATCTCTTAACTAGTTGTTTGATGTTGGGCAGGTTGTTCAAGCTTCCTGGAGCCTTGGTTTACCCATCTGTAAAATGGGTACAATGGTAACTACCTTATAGGGTGGTCATGAGCATGAAATGAGGGCAGGGGAAGGAGCTAAAATTGTGGGATTGAATCAGTGCTAGCAATAGTTGTGATGATGGAGAATGAGGGGAGGAGGAAGAAGCAGTTCCTGTGGGTGCTAGGACCAAAAGTAGTATCCGTTAGGAATCCCGGCCTTCAAGCTCTAACTTCCGAGATCCGATGAGTACGATGCTAGGGAGCCTCTGCCTCAAACTTCTAAGCACTTCTTTAGGCTGTGATGTAGAAGTTACTGGAATGAAGGAAAAATCGTAGTGTTTGAAGGTCTTCAAGGATCCTGGGCCTCTCACCCTGTCACTCTGTCACATGACCTTTGACTTTCCATGCTGCACTGAGCCTTGGTTTACACATCTGCCAGGTGGAGCAGTCGTGGGTGTGCTTGCCTTAGGGGATGAGACCCAGGTGAGACAACATATGGATAAATCTTTTTTTTTTTTTTTTTTTTTTTTGAGATGGAGTTTTGCTCTTATTGCCCAAGCTGGAGTGGAATGATGCAATCTCAGCTCGCCACAACCTCTGCCTCCTGGGTTCAAGCGATTCTCCTGCCTCAGCCTCCCGAGTAGCTGGGATTACAGGCATGTGCCACCACGCCCAGCTAATTTTGCTTTTTTATTAGAGACAGGATTTCACCATGTTGGTCAGGCTGGTCTCGAACTCTTGACCTCAGGTGCTGGGATTACAGGCATGAGCCAATACACCCAGCTGAGAAATCCTTTATAAAGTGAAGTACTAGTGTCAGGAAGCACTCCACGGTGAGTCTTCCGTGCTACTCCCTACCGTCCTGAGCAACTCCAAGAAACAGTGACTTTGCTTGGGCCTCAGTTCATCTGTGAGATGAGAGGATTGGGCTTTGTGCCATAAACGGTCCCCCCACACCAAGGCAGATTAAAGAAGAAGGAAGGAAGGAGGGAGGGGGAGAGAGAAAGAAAGCAAGCCAGCAGGATTTGGAATCGTCCCCTAACTGGAACCACAATCGCAGGTTTCAGGGACTCAGGAAGGGGTACAGCCCAGCTTGTGGTTGAGAAATGAATGTCAGATGTTAGGAAGAAAACGGCCTATCTCAGCGTAGCAGGGGTTTCTCACTGGCCCTGCCGCCTCAGCCCCGGTAGCCTGTCACTCCCTGGCCAGCAGCTTGGCAGTACAGAGGCAAACCACAGAGTGCATTTGAGGCCCACATCTGCTTATTTCGAGGGTGGGGCTGCGTTTTTCTCCCGCCACAGTGAGCTAATTAAAGAAAACAAGCTTCGGGAGTTGGGAGAGAACTGACCACAGGACACTTGGGGAGGCTTGCTTCAGTTGTGGAGCCCTCCACAGCCCCCAGAAGGCAGGTGGGAGTGGGCACAGAGGGTCCCACGCATCCTCCGTCGGGGTCCGAGGGCTCACTGTGGCTCAGCTGCAAGCCTGGGGGACGGTGGGAAGGCGTCCGTGGATGGGAGGGCGGACTCTCGGCTCCTGAGGGGACCAGTGTGGAGGGTCAGATGGGACAGTGTTTTGAAATGCTTCACAAATGTGGACATTTGCCCCAAATTGTGGACAGAGCCTGTGCTCTGAGTGAGGCTCAGCTCTGTGAGGACGCGTGGTAATTCCCATCTCTGTGGCGCCGCCCTTTCGAGCCGTGTGCCAGCCAGCCTGAGGGAAAGTGGCTGTGACTTCTGCATTTCTGAGTGCACTGACAGGAGAAGTGGTGGCCGCTCTTGTTCGAAGTCACAGGGCTGAGGGTGGGATAAGGACTCGGGACTCTGTCTTCACATCCAGCATGCTGATTATGGGGCAAAGCAGACGTCAGTTCCTCATGTCTTGTCACTGTCCTCCAAAATCAGAGCGCAGCTCAGACAGCTGCATAGTATTATTTTACAGAGAAGGTATAAGGTATGTTGTTGAAATAGGGATTTTGCAAATTGAAATGTGTTTTAAGACTACTGGGAAAACCATTTAAGTGAATCCGATTGTGAATCATTTTGAAAAATGAAGAATTACACCATCTCCCCAAGGATTTTCTATTTTGGTAAATTTCCTTTTTTTTTTTTTTTGAGATGAAGTCTTACTCTGTCGCCCAGGCTGGAGTACAGTGACGCAATCTCGGCCCACTGCAACCTCCGCCTCCCGGGTTCAAATGATTCTCCTGCCTCAGCCTCCTGAGTAGCTGGGACTACAGGAGTACACCACCACACCCGGCTATTTTTGTATTTTTAGTAGAGACGGGGTTTCACCATGTTGGCCAAGGTAGTCTTGATCTCTTGACCTTGTGATGCACCCACCTCAGTCTCCCAAAGTGCAGGGATTACAGGCATGAGCCACTGCGCCTGGCCTATTTTGGTAAATTTCATGTGGCAAGATTACTTAGAAGGGTTCCAGTGTTTTGCTAGCTTATAATGGTTACTGCTTAAGGAAGGTTTATTTGCCAGAGGTGCACACACATTGGAGAATGGGGGGAATACGTAATATGTGTGTGGAAATGTTTCGATTCATGTATTCAGAAGATGGGATGTGGATGCCACCTCCAGCCCAGTGATTCCCAAGTAAGGTGTGATGGCACCACCACCAGCAAGGTGTGCTATGAGGAGTTCTTGTTGACGATAAAAAGTGAATGCTAACTGAAGCTCACCATGTGCCTATACCTTACATAGATTATCTTATTTAATTATTACTAGTAATAGGATTACAGTCTGTGAATAATTTATTTAGCAATTAATTCAAAAGCATATTCCACTCTACAATGGAATATTTTTTGAGCCAAGCACTGAAGTACGTGGCTGGGTGTGGTGGCTCACACCTGTAATCCCAGGGCTTTGGGAGGCTGAGGTGGGCAGATCACCTGAGGTCAGGAGTTGGAGACCAGCCTGACCAACATGGTGAAACCCTATCTCTATTAAAAATACAGAATTAGCCAGGCGTGGTGACACATGTCTGTAATCCCAGCTACTTGGGAGGCTGAGGCCAGAGAATTGCTTGAATCCAAGAGCTTGAGGTTGCAGTGACCCAAGATTGCACCATTGCACTCCAGCCTAAGCAACAACAGCAAAACAACACCTCAAAAAAAAAAAAAAAAGGAAAAAAAAGAAATGAAATACATACCACACGTGGATGAAACTTGAAAACATTATGCTGAGTTGAAGAAGTCAGACGGCAAAGGCCACATATCACATGATTCCGTCCCCATGCAATACCCCAAATAGGCAATCATGGAGATAGAAAGCAGATCAGTAGTTGCCCAGGGTGGAGGAGGGGGAACGGGGAATGACTGACTGCTTAATGGATACAGGGTTTCCTTGAGGGGTGATAAAAAGCGTTCTGGAAATGGTTGTGATGGTTGTACAACATTGTGAATGAACTCGGTGCCACCAAATTATACACATTAAAATGGCTAACATGGTAGATTTTTTGCTACATATATTAACATATTAATATATTGATACACATATGAATTACAACATTAATATAAAGATATTAATATATTGTGATAAGCATATAAACTGATTTAAACATATGTGAAAATCCAATGTGTTCCTCTAATGATGTCCATTTCACTGACTTAGTTTCTGATGTGTTGTGCTGGGTGGGAAAGAAAGGAATGGCTCCTTCATGTGCACACAGAGGCTGAAGAAAGCATGGGACCTTCCCATCCAGGCTCTACCTTTATGACGAGCAAGAGACCCAGAGAGGGCTAGTGACTTGCCCACGGGCACAGAGAAATGTACCACAGTTGAGCTTTGGCTTCTGCCCTCCTCACTTTTTTTTTCTGGAGACAGAGTCTTGCTTACTGTTGCCAGGCTGGAGTGCAGCCTCTGCCTCCTGGGTTCAAGTGATTCCCCTGCCTCAGCCTTCCAGGTAGCTGGGACTACAGATGCGTGCTACCACGCCTGGCTAACTTGTATTTTTAGTGATGAAGACAGGGTTTCACCATGTTGGCCAGGATGGTCTCGATCTCCTGACCTCGTGATCCACCCACCTTGGCCTCCCAAAGGGCTGGGATTACAGGTGTGAGCCACTGCGCCTGGCCACCCGCCTCACTTTCTTTTGGGAAAGTCACAGTGGAAAAGTGAGTTTTAGCTCCTGTGTGGCTTTGGGTATGCTCTGTATTGAGGATCAGCTCTATTCCACCTGGCATTCTGTGCCATCCTTGGGTGCTCAGAGAAACTGTCTCACCCTGAGGTGAGGCCCAGGAGGCTCTGGGGCTGAGTAGCAGAAACAGAAATAGCCAAAGTTCTGGGTTGTGTCCTCGTGGATGTGTCTAGAACAGTTACAGTTGTGCTCCCTGCTCTGGGCAGTTAGCGAAAGGAAGCAATTATGTGCAAGTACATGCACTGAGTGTTTGATGGGAGACTTGTGCCATGTGACGCTGCTGCTGCTCTTCTTCTCTTTTTGACCATGAACATCTGACACTACAGGAAATAAGAAACTTTCCAGTACCTAATTTATGCTCACTCTACTTTCAAACCCTCTTGGCCCCAGCACAGAGTAAATGAAACTGTAGCTTATAGTAATATTTACATATGCGAGTCAGTGAGCTGTTTAACTGCTTGGATATCAGAAAAAGGTTTCAAATTTAGCAAGCCCTCTGACTCTCTCACCCTCTGACATGTAAGGGGACAGGCCTGCCTGCTCTCTGAGGTCAAGCTCTGGCATCCTGTCCTGGTCAGTGGCAATATAGCAATGATGATAATAATGACAATAATGCCACCTGAACAGGCTGAGCTGTCATTGAATTAAATATGTATTTAATCCATAGAAGAAGCTGAATAAGGTTTCAGTATCTTGGAAGTTGAGTTATACTCTAACTGAGGTGAGATCCATGGGCAAGGAATGACAAGATCAACGTTTATTAGCTACATGACCTTAGGAAAGTGAGTTCACACTCAGAGTCCTCAGTTGGAGTCTTGCCCTGTTGCCCAGGCTGGAGTGAGATAGTGTGATCTTGGCTCACTGCAACCTTCGCCTTCTGGGTTCAAATGATGCTCCTGCCTCAACCTCCCAAGTAACTGGGATTACAGGCACCTGCCACCAGGCCCAGCTAATTTTTATGTTTTTAGTAGAGACGGGATTTCACTATGTTGGCAAGGCTGGTCTTGAACTCATGACCTTTTGATCTGCCCGCCTCTGCTTCGCTGAGATTACAGGCATGAGCCACCGCGCCCAGCCACGTTCAGAGTCCTCATCTTTGAATGTGAACGATATTGGTGGCCTCTCCTATCTTAGGGTGTTGGTGTAAGCATCTGTATGAGATGATGGACATTAACGTGCTTTGTTAACTGTTGAGGCTCTTACTGAAATGAAACCCAAGAGTGGGTGCAACTGAAAGAAAAAAGAATGAATGCAAACTGGTTTGTGTTGGGAGTTGTACTTGGCACAGCAGAATTTGCCTTTGTCTTTAGGAGAGCCTTAGCTGTGGGAAGCAGGACTTGGAATGCACCGATACTTATTTCCGCCATCAAATCAGCAGGATTATGAGGCACCTGATCTGTTTAAGGCCGTGTGAGTAGAACCAGGTTCTGCCTTCCAGAAGTTCATGGTTAAATTGTGTTTTCATGGGTCACTTGGAAGGCGAGCTTGTCGAGAGTGAGGAGAATTGACCCAGTGAATCCTTCCTGCCCTGAGGCACCCACCATGTTATTCAAAGCGGCCTTGCGGGAAATGCTGTGAAAGTGTGTGTGTGTGTGTTTGTGTATGTGTGCGTGTGCATGCATGTGCATGCTCGCGTGCGTGAGTTTGTGTTGAGAGAAAAAAGCCAGGAGAGTAGAATGAGTCAGATTTAACCACTGTTTTTTTCCCTTTTGAAACGTGTTATGTTCATACACATACAGCAGTCATGCACTTTGTTCAGAAATGTGTGAAAACCACTTTAAATGTGTGAAATGCAGCCCTTTAGAAAGTGTGCCTTCCACTGCATTCTCATGAGCAGTGGAATGGATTTGTAAGCGTTCAGATCTGTATGTTCAGAACTGTGTGTCCAAGGTGATAGTTCAGGGCCATTCTGGGCCGACATGTGTGTATAGACTTGTCCTGGCCGTGATGGGAGCAAGGATGCTTGATGTGTGATGGGGATTCTATTAAACAGGTAGAATTCTGAACCTCTTGGTGGTCCTGATTGGTCAGTTGCAGGGAGTGACCTTGAATGAAATAGACTGGGAGGATCTGGTTATACCATGTTTCTGTAGAAAGGATACATGGCCCCTTAGCTTGATGTTTAAAGTTCTCCAGAATTGACCGCTTTCTGGGTTTACTTTCTAGGGCCCCTCTGCTCCTCCCAGGTAAGGCTCATCATAGCTGTTCCTCAGTGTGTTTTATCCACAACCGCTGCCATGTTTTAGTTTCCTCTTGACGTTTCCTGGGATGCTCTCCCAGATTCCTTTGTCCTTTTCTCCTTTAAAACCCAGAATAGGTTCCATCTTCTTAGTCCTGACAATCTTGATTTTACTTTATTTTATTTGAAGACGGAGTCTCGCTCTGTCGCCAGGCTGGAGTGCAGCCCTGCGCTCTCGGCTCACTGCATCCTCCCAGGTTCAAGCGATTCTCCTGCCTCAGCCTCCCGAGGAGCTAGGCTTGCAGGCATGTGCCACCACGCCCAGCTAATTTTTGTATTTTTAGTAGAGATGGGGTTTGACCGTGTTGGCCAGTCTGGTCTCCATCTCCTGACCTCAGGTGATCCACCCGGCTTGGCCTCCCAAAGGGCTGGGATTACAGGAGTGAGCCACCGTGTCCAACCAGTCTTGACTATCTCTCAATGGTCTACTGCATCACTTCCCAGCTCTGGCATGTAGTACATGCTCAGTACACATTTTTGAATGCATTAATTTGGCTCTTCTGTGTCAAGAGCCAAATTGACACAGCTTGTCCATGTGTCATTCACCGCCCTTCCCCCAAATTTGATTGTCAACTTCCTCTGTATGGGAGCTGTACTTTTTCTGTTGTTTTGCTTAACTCCTTCCCCCTGCCTCCCACCACCCCAGTAGAAGAGTCGTGCAAGACCTACACACTTGAGTCTGTTTCATGTGGTTTCAAACAAGGCACACGGCCTCTTTGGGACTCACTCTACATCCTCTGACAAGGGGATAGCAGAACCCATCTTGACTATAGTGAAGGCTGCCTCATGATCAGGAGAGAGTGAGGGATGGGAAAGAGTTTGGAAGACAGCCGAGCACTATGCAAGTGTGAGTTATTAATGGTTTTGTATCCAGGCTAACTGTGCCCTGATGTTAGGGCTTGGTCTGGCCTGGGGCCTCTGGGGTAGGTGCTATGCTGGTGTATGCTGCTGACCTGGAGTCCAGGACCCCTGAGTTCCACTTAACCTGCCCTGGGCTGCCGTTTCCTCAGCTCAGCTACCCTTTCCAGGTGTGACTCTTGATTGTGGAGCTGAATGCGTGTGGGGTGTGGGCCCCTGTGTGGACTCCCTACCCCGTGTGGTTTTTCTAAGCACCCAGCGCAGCAAGGAGCTGGAACAGAGAAGCAAGAAGGAGGAGGGTTTCCTCCAACTGTCAGTGCTCCTGGATCCACCGTTTCGGCTTTGACATCACCATGAGTGACCACCCTGGACCTCTTTCTTTGTGCCAGGCTCACTGCTGGATTGCCATGAACACTTGCTTGGATTGATTAGAGAGGCTATTTGCAGTGTGGAAGGTGGCAGAATTATTTCACCTTTTTCAGAGGTGTTGACATTCAAGGGTAGTTGGTGGTGACGGTACAGAAGGGAGACAGGAAGCCTGGAGGAAGGAAAGGGGCGCGTAGCTGAGAAAGTGTACAACGGACCCGACTTTTAAAAGCGCCTGCCTCCGCTGGTTTTGTTGTGGCAGCGTTCAAAGGCAGGAAGACAGATAAGATCAGATTTCAGGATTTTCGTCTGCCCCCCACCTCCGCCCCCAACCTTTGACAACCAAAAGCTTTTCCCCAGCAGGAGTGGGTATATTTCAACTTCTGTAATCCCTGCCTCTCGCACAATGCTTGGTATTACAAGGTGCTCAATGAGTGTTTGAATGAATGAATGCCTTCCCGGTTCTCATCGCAGCTATAGGATGTCATTGTATACATGAAGTCACGGTCAGCAGCAGGTTTGATTGGGTAAGAAACACTAATCAGTGTGTCCGATTCTAGAAGGACATGGAGCTTCTAGGAAGAAGGGCCTGCCCTCTGAAGCTGTGCTCTGTGTTCCCGGCATTCTGCATTTTGCAGTCAGCCCTCATTATCCCTGAGTCCAGGAACACCTGAGATTTGGAAAGGATTCCAGCCCTCGTAGGGACTTTATTGTGGCACCCAGTAAGTGATGAATATGCTAATTTGGGGCAGTGTCCTTTTTCCAGCTGTTTTCCCATGAGTGCCCTCTGTTCCGTCAGGTGGCCAAAGACGGATAACTTTGGCAAGGGACATGGCACAAATGGCCAAGTTTACACTGGATCACTGTATTCATGTTATCTTGTTTCCCCAGTGGTCACTGCCACACAAGAAACTACTTCCTCTGTGGGCTTTGCCCACCCCCTTCCCTTGACAGAGTCATCTGGGTCTTGATAAATGTGTAAACTGCTTTGCAGGCGTGAAGCTGCTTCCATTAAGAACTGGTGTCTATGTCCTGGGAACCAGTTCCTCTCCCTCTTTTAGTACTGGAAGCTGCTTTTCCTTTCTGAGAGCTGTGTGGGGGACCGACCCCGTGCAGCTGCGTGCAAACTTCTTTGAGAGTTTGATCTTTCAGGCATCCCAGTGGCTGCTTTTCCTTGTCTGCTTCCTGGGGGTATCTTCGTCTCAAAGCTACCGGTGGCTCCATCTCACCTCCCTGAACAGGAGGCACTGCCACCTTTGACCCTCTGTTCCCAAAGCAGGAGCCCTGGCCTGGAGTTTTTGTCTCAGCTTAGTTGTGTGACCTTAGGCAAGCCACTTGACTTCTCTGAGCCTCAGCTTACTCCTCGGTAAACAGAGTTGGATGAGGTGCTCTCCAAAGTTCCTGCCATCGGTGTCTTATCTCTGCTGTCTGCTGGCAGGGAGGAGCTGCCTCTGGCTGGTGGTGGGGACTCAGGCAGGATGGGTAGGGAGGGGTGGGTGAACAAGATCGTGGTGCACCTCCACGGCCACAGTGGAAGCCTTGATCGCTGAGCTGTGTGCAGTGAATCCAGGGCGCCGAGAGGATGCCGGGCTGTTGGGTAAGCGGAGCTCCTACAGGAAGCGAAGCGTATTTTTCAGCCCTACAGAATGCCGAGGCAGGGCTGAGCTTGGGCAGAGGGAGGCTGTAGCTGCGGGCAGAAATTCATGGCCTTGAAGAATGGCTACTGTATATACCAGTGATAAATATTAGTCACTCTGGCAGCAGAGTGAGTTTCCTGTGCCGCATTTTTGGCACTTCCAGAAAAGGGAAAGCCTTTCTCTCTGACATGGCAACAGGAGGGAGAAACAGGAATGTGTCTCTCACCCGGGTGCCCTGGCTGGAGATCCCGTGGGGCTTTCCACCAGCCTGAAGCAGCGCGGGGCTGCTGATGCCTCCTGTGGCCCTAGGTCAGGCCCGGCCCATTGCTGACGTCAGTGCCAGGCTGCCTCGCGGGGCCTTGCTCGAGCGTGTCCTGAATCGAAGCCTTCATCTGTCCTCATTCCCCTGCTTTCCCTGCCATCTGCACAGCCTCCCCCAGGCTTCCCCGTCCCGGTGACAGCACCACCATCCAGACCTCAGGAAGTGATCACTGTAACCTCTTCTCCTTCCCTCCTGGAGAAGCACTGACGCCATCACAGAACTGACGCCATCAGCAAGCCCTGGATGGTGTCAGTCCTGTCCACAGACTATCTCAGTCCATCCAGTGCCCCATCTCCAGTGCTGCTTCCTCACCCAAATCAGGGCATCTCTGGCCCCGTCTCCCTCCTACCTGGTCTTCTCGTCTACACCCTCCTCTCCCCTGGGCCCATTCTCCACCAGCAGCCAGCATGATCTCTAAGAAATGTACGTTCTGTCTTCTGCCATATCTGCTGAAACTTGTTCAGGGCTTCCTGTTGGCTTGAGGATAAGGGTCTGAATCCCAAATAAGGGTTCAAATCTCAACCTCTTAGGCCTACCCTGACCCTTACATTTTTTTTCCTTAGAGTCTTTGCACATGCTGTTCCTTCTGCCTGGAATGCTTGTCCCCATCATTTTGATGTGGCGAATGTGAGTCAGGTCTCTGCTTAAATATCATCTAAGAGAGCCCTTCCTTATTTACCCCGCTTCATCCTAACTGTCCCAATCCACTTTATGCCTGTTCCTTTCCTCTGAGACTTTGTCTAGCTTGTAGTTCTAAATCTGTGATTATTTACGTCTGTCTTCCTCTTGAGGGCAGGGGCCATTTCTTTTGTTTTCCACTATGCTCAGAACCCAGAACCAAGGAGCTCAGTCAGTATTCACAGGTGTGCATCATACGTGGAGGACACTTAGGCTATGACGGCCACACACCCGGCTTCCTTTGGGGGTCTGCCCCTTGCTCTCCATTACCCACGGGAGTGACCACTGAGCACCAGCTCTGCCTGGCGTCACTCTTCTGGCATCAAAACTTATCATCCTACATCTTAGTCCTTTGCAAGGTGACACTTCATCTGATTACCTAATTCACACTAAGGTGTTAATGGTGCTAATGACATAGTATTTATTACCCCCGGGGACACAGACCGATGGTATCAAAACATATCATTCCCCAGTGGTTTAAAACTCCTTGGGAGCTTTCCAGGAGTCTGAGTAGAGCCCAGTCTCTGTAGCTGGGTTCCCAAGGCCCCGTCTGCATGGCTTGGCTCTGTCGGCTTCCCTAGCCCTACCTTCCCCAGCCTTAGTCATCGCCCTCGCTCCCACCCAGGGCTCAGCACAGTACCTGGAACAGCCAAGCCCTCAATAAATGTTGACTGAGTGCATTAAAAAAAAAAAAAAAAAGGATTTTCGTGACTCATGCTTTAACTGAAGAGTTTGGTGTTGTCAGTCAGTCGCTGAGCCTTGGATGCCAAAGCAGTGACAAATGGTGGGAATTTCAGGCACAGCGACTGTCATGGCCCCGGGAAGCCAAGAGAGAGGTAGCTTTATCTTCCTGACGGGGAGTGGGCCTTCCAGAGCCTTGGAATCTCCCCGCCTGCTGCACCGCTCCCACCAGGTAAGCACCCCACCCTTCTTCCCAGGGTGAGATAGATCAGCTCTGCTTTCTGAGGTGCCAGACGAGGGGAGAGCCTTGTTGCCATGCCCTCCTGCCCTCCTGGTGCAGTCCGTGGTCACCTGCGGGCAGAGACAGATGAAATCCGTCATCCTTCTGGGAGTAATTTTTGATAGGAGTGGGGCTTCCCCCAGCCCTTCCTGCCTCTCTGAGCCTTGCCAAGGTCACTTGGTTTGCCCAGCCTAAGTCACCGCCTGTCACTGTGGTTATTGTGTGGACAGGGCTCCCTTCTGTCCCGCCACTTCCCCTCCCTGCCCCATACTCTTGGCCTCATGCACCCCAACGCCTCACTCTTCCCTTTCATAGGGATATGGCCTGAGAAAGGGGAGCCATTTGATTTTGGTTTAGTTTAGGAAAATCTTCCTTTTCAATTTGTTTTAGTGTTAGGTGCAGAGTGGTGACCATTACTGAAAATGAGACCAGGCGCGGTGGCTCACGCCTATAATCCCAGCACTTTGGGAGGCTGAGGAGGGCAGATGAGGAGGTCAAGCGATTAAGACCATCCTGGCGGACATGGTGAAACCTTGACTCTACTAAAAATACAAAGATTAGCTGGGCATGGTGGCACGTGCCTGTAATCCCAGCTACTCAGGAGGCTGAGGCAGGAGAATTGCCTGAACCCAGGAGGCGGAGGTTGCGGTGAGCCAAGTTCATGCCATTGCACTCCAAGCTGGCGACAGGGGCAAGACTCCATCTCAAAAAAAAAAAAAAAAAGCCGGGCGCGGTGGCTCAAGCCTGTAATCCCAGCACTTTGGGAGGCCGAGGCGGGTGGATCACGAGGTCGAGAGATCGAGACCATCCTGGTCAACATGGTGAAACCCCATCTCTACTAAAAATACAAAACAGTAGCTGGGCATGGTGGTGCATGTAATCCCAGCTACTCAGGAGGCTGAGGCAGGAGAATTGCCTGAACCCAGGAGGCGGAGGTTGCGGTGAGCCGAGATCGCGCCATTGCACTCCAGCCTGGGTAACAAGAGCGAAACTCCGTCTCAAAAAAAAAAAAAAAAAAGGAAAGAAAATGAATGGGTGATTAGGGCTGAGTTTAGGTTTTGGAAGGGAGGATTATCTGAGGCTTGAGGCCTCTGATGCGGAATCTGGTGTGGAAAGTCACCCTCCCTCACTTAGGTGACTGGGCCTCTGGGTCACTTCCCCGGCAGCCTCTCTGGATCTGCTCTCCCCATGTGCCTAGGGTAGTCTTTCTAAAGGACAAATCTTGCTCCAGAACCTCCCTGGTTAGAACCCGTCCGTCCCGTCCACTGGCTCCCAGTACTTCGGGGATATCTTGCCTTGTCCCTCAGGGTCTGCACAGTATCCTCCATCTCCCCTCGCCTGGCCTTGCCCTTGGGGGCTCCAGTAAGAAGCTTTCCAACCTTGCGGCTGCAGACTCTGTGCGGTTGTATTTTTGCTGTAAATGGGCAGGGCTTAAGCGTTTGTGGAGTGACTGATTTCAAGTACATGGGAGAGGTCTGTGAAAATCATTAGAATTGAAAATGATCACGCTTTGCCCAAAAAGGTTGAGAATCCCCACTCTGATGATACTAGAGGCCTGCTTGCCTCCCCGCCCTGTGCCAAGCCAGTTCTTGCCTCCTTGCTCTGCCCATACCCAGCCTGGAATGTGCAAAGCCCATTCAACTTGCTTCCTCCAAAATGTAGTCCCACTTTGATCTCCGGGAAGCAGCCTTCAGATGCCCCTCCTCCTGACTCCTGCAAATGCATCCCTCGAGCTGCTGAGCATGCCTAGGTCTGACACACACCACGATAGGTTGAAATCATTGGTTTCTGGGTTATTCTTCTCACAGTCCCAGGCCCTGAGCCCTCAAGGACAGAGGCTCCATGGGACTGCTGTCTGGGTCGGAGGCCGGGACCCTGGCCACTAAGGGCACATCACTCATCTGAACCACAGCTTCTGCCTTACGGTGTGGGCTCTGTTCTCTGCACTGGCCTCGTTCTAAAACAGAGCGTTTGGTTCTTGCATCCTGCCTTGTGGTTTATGACTTAGTAGATTGAAAATGTCAGCTGTGCTCCATTTTCATTTGGAAAGAGAAAAAAAGTGGAAAACCAGAGCTTGGACTCATCTGCAGGTAGAGAGAAAACTGTGGAGATCACAGATGTTATTTCTTATGAATGTTACGTAGATCAAAGCATGTTTCAAATAGGTTTCACTTTCCACATGTTGGTCTTTGCCCCACAGTTGAGTTCTTGTTGACCAGGACCAGTTATGATTCATCTTCACGTCTCCAGAGCCTAGCACACTGCCTGATAAAGCTTGGTCACTTAACAAATACTTGTTGAATGAATGTATGGGATGAATATGCATTTGGGTATTTTTCATGCTTAATGATTAAAAAGTTCTCATGGCTGGTGAACGAGTAAGGCATAGTTTTCATTGTAAGTTCTTTGTGTGTGTGAATGCTTTTTGTGTGGAATGCTTGTCATGCGCTGAAAAATGCTTTGTGATAGCAGTTTTGAAAAATTGAGTCATTTTGCTCTGATTGAAGCTAGGTGACCTTGTGCAAGTCACCCGTTACCCTCTGGGACTTGTGGCCCTCATCTGTAAAATGGGTAGAAGGTCAGAGGAGACCTTGTGGCTTGAGGGCCTGGTAATGTCATGCCACGTGTAATTGTCACATCCTCCTCTTTGGTGACTGGACAGTGACCCTCTCCCCAAGGGTTCTTGCACAGAGCTGGAATTCTCTCTGGTGTCTTTGACTGCATTCCAGCGGGTGGAATGCCGAGTTTCTCAGCAGCAATGAGAAATGTTAATGTGGGGTTATGAAAGCAAGCCAAGCCATGGAATAATTAAAACACACACGCACACAAAGAAGGAACAGGGAGAGGGAGAAAACACGCTTAATGGACAAGGGATGAGTGAAACCCAGTGGACTGAGAAAACCCCGGAGCTGAACTTCACATGACCCCACGTGCTGCCTGCAGTTGTGACACCCGCGTGCCCCTTGCGCTCCGCCGGCCTCTCAGTGATGTCAGTGGGCCATGGGCCCCACGGAAGCAGGGGCTGCCATCGGCCTGGTGGAGCGTGGCCTCCTGCTCCTCCTCCATAGCCCACTTCCCACCCACCCAGGTCTCCAGATAACGTGAAGCCGCAGCTCCGGGGCTTGTCAGCGGGGGAAGCCAACACAGTGCTTCTCAGAAAACAGAACCCCAGCCCGTTAGTGATGTCCATGCAGGCAAGAGACGACCAAGAAGAATGTTTGCCTTTTAGGAGTTCTGTGCCTGAAGCCGGCAGGTTTCCTTTAGGAATAGGGTGACTGTGCTTGCTGATGGTCTCTAGGTCATCAGTGAATGAAGGAAGTCATTCTGTGCTTGAGCGTCTTAAGACCCAGGGAGGTTGAGGAATAAGTAAGATATTGGCTGTGCCCTTGGAGTTCTATGCTGCTTGGGGGATAAGACTCAAACTCACAGACATCTGTGACTCAAATCAGGGCATATGCATGCGGTGACTCTTGGAACGTTCAAGAGAGAATCACCACCTCTGCTGGTGGAGGAAAGGCCAGGAACTGCCCACCTAGTTTTTCCATGACCCCAGCCGCTAGTGGGATATGTCAGGAGATGGGGATTTAGAGGATCTTGGGTTTGCCGAAATAGAAGTGTATGCATATCAAGAGGGAGAGATGGGAGTGTGAGGGAATAGGACGCTGACAGCTCGGGTAGTCCCTCCCCCGAGGTGACAGTATTGACTTCAGAGTGTTGTTGTGAGGCTCAAAGAAGGTCTAAGAGGGAAGAGGAGCCAGGCATGGTGGCTCACGTCTGTAATCCCAGCACTTTGGGAGGCCAAGGTGGGTGGATCACTTGGGGTCAGGAGTTTGAGACCAGCCTGGCCAACATGGTGAAACCCCGTCTCCTCTAAAAATACAAAAACTAGCTGAGCATGGTGGCGTGCACCTGTAATCCCAGCTACTTGGGAGGCCGAGGCAGGAGAATTGCTTGAACTGGGAGGCAGAGGTTGCAGTGAGCCGAGATCACACCACTGCCTGCTGACCTGGCGACAGTGAGACTCTGTCTCAAAAAAACAAAAATAAAAATAAAAAGAGGGAAGAGGAGCGTTCCTTGCTGTGCAGATGCAAGTGCGTGTTGTTACTTGTTCCGCCCCTCTGTGTGACATCCAGCCCTGTGTGGGCTGCCCTGATTGCAAAGTGTACCTCCCGACGTTGAGCAGCTATGGTCCAGTGGGCAGGTACACCACAGTCCTGGGAGCCTAGTTAAATCATTACATAATAGCTCCGTATGACCAATCTTTTCTTTAAAGAAATTCTTCCTTTTGGGGCCGGGCGCAGTGGCTCATGCCTGTAATCCCAGCACTTTGGGAGGCCGAGGAGAGTGGATCATGAGGTCAAGAGATCGAGACCATCCTGGCCAACATGGTGAAACCCCATCTCTACTAAAAAATACAAAAATTAGCTGGGAGTAGTGGCATGCGCCTGTAGTCCCAGCAACTTGGGAGGCTGAAGCAGGAGAATTGCCTGAACCCGGGAGGCAGAGGTTGCAATGAGCCGAGATTGCGCCGCTGCACTCCAGCCTGACACCTGGCGCCAGAGTGAGACTCTGTTTAAAAAAAAAAAAAAAAAAAATCTTCCTTTTGGAATAATTGTAGATACATATACAGATACAGATAATACGGAAAAAACCATATACAGATAATACGGAAAGTTCCAGTGTACTCCTCATCCAGATGTCCTTACTGTCAACACATTACCGTGGTACGTGTGTCAAAACTAAGAAACAACATTGGTACACGACTAGTAAGACAAGTCCAGACTTTATTCAATAAACCCTTTGAAAAATAACAGCTTTATTGGCATATAGTTCATATACCATAAATCTGCTCTTTTAAGGTACATGATTTAGTGGTTTTTAGTATATTAATGGAGTTGTGCAACCGTCATCACTCTCTAATTTTAGAACATTTTCAGCACCGCAAAAAGAAACCTCATACCCATTAACAGTCACTTCCTGCCCATCCCCCTTACCTGGCAATTTAGTCTACTTTCTGTTTCTCTGGATTTGCCTCTTTTGGACATTTCATGTAGGTGAAGTCATACAATGTGTGGACTTTTGTGTTTGACTTCTTCCACTTAACGTATCTTCAGGGTTCGTCGATTTGTAGCACGTGTCAGTACTTCATTCCTTTTTATGGCCAAATATTTCAGTCTATGAATTTACCACATTTTGTTTGTCCTTTCTTCGATTGATAGACATTTGGGTTGCTTTCACTTCTTGGCTATAGTGAATAATGCTGCTATGAATATTTGTTTACAAGCTTCTTTGTGGACATGTGTTTTCATTTATCTTGGGTAGATACCTAGGAGTGGAATTACGGAGTCATTTGGTAATTTTGTTTAACTTTTTGAGAAACTGCCAGATTGTTTTCCAAAGTGGTTGTACCATTTTACAGTCTCACCAGCAATTTATGAGGGTTCCAGTTCTCCCCATCCTTGTCAACACTTGTTACTGTCTCTGTTTTATTTTAGCCACTCTAGTGGATGTGAGGTGGTATCTCATTGTAGTTTTGATTTGCATTTCCCTATTGGCTGATGATATTGATCATCTCTTCGTGTGCTTTTGGGCCATTTGTGGGGTGTTTTGTTTGCTTGTTTTTGAGATGGAGTCTCACTGGGATGTCCAGGTTGGAGTGTAATAGTGCCATCTCAGCTTACTGCAACCTCTGCTTCCTGGGTTCAGGTGATTCTGCTGCCTCAGCCTTCTGAGTCGCTGGGATTATAGGCATGTGCCACCACACTTGGCCAACTTTTGTATTTTTGGTAGAGTCAGGGCTTCACCATGATGGCCAGGCTGGTCTCAAACTCCTGACCTCAAATGATCCACCTGCCTCAGCCTCCCAAAGTGCTGGAGTTACAGGTGTGAGCCACCGCATCTGGCATCCATTCGTATATCTTGTTTGGAGAAGCATCTACAAATCTTTTAGACATTTCTAATTGTGTTGTCTTTCTACCACTGAATTGTAAGAGTTCCTAACATATTCTGGATACAAGTTCCTTTATCAGTTATATGGTTTGCAAATATTCTCTTGCATTTTATTTCTTTCAGTTCTGTGGGTTGTTTTTTCACTCTGTCGATGGTGTCTTTTGAAGCACAAAAGTTTTCAGTTCTAATGAAGCTAAATTCGTTTTACTTCTGTCGCTTTTGCTTTTAGTGTTTTATCTAAGAAACCACTGCCTAATCCAAGGTCACAAAATGTATTCCCTTGCATTCTTCTAAGAGTTTTATAATTTTAGCTCTTACATTTAGGTATTTGATCCGTCTTGACCTAATTTTTGTATAAGATGTGAGGTCGGGGTCCAACTTCATTCTTTTGCATGTGGATATCCAGATAGCCACGCACTGTTTGTTGAGAAGAATGTACTTTTCCCACTGAATTGTCTCAGCACCCTTGTAGAAAATCTTGTGACTGTAAATGTAAGTGTTTCTTTCTGGACTCTTAAGATTCTCTTCTATTGATCCACGCGTCTATCCTCGTGATAGTCTTGACTACTAATAGCTTTGTAGTATTAATCAACTTTTAAGATATATTTTTCATCGTCTACGTTGTTCAAAAAAAGAATTTGTGGTAACTCTCAGAAATCCAGTAAATACAAGAGGATAAAGATAGACAAGGAAATTAGAGGAGAAGACAAGAAAATAGATAGGAAAATGAGATGACTGCAGAGTTTATGTTAGCACACAGTATTACATGTTGTAAGGTTTTGTGAGATTGATGGAAGTAGCCTGCAAATTTGGCTTTGAGCTTTCTAGCAGCCAAGGGTAAGTGGAAATGTGACTAAGAAGATTAACGTAAGTGTCTGGAAGATTTTTAAAAAATATGTCCCTGCCTCCAAAATTTTCAGGGACTGTAATATAAGCATATTTCTCCGTAGATCCTAGGGACCCGAGCTGCTTACACACGTGACTGTTTGATTTGTGTTAGTTCTGTCCCTTAGGCCAGTAGCTGGTTGAGGACTGTAACTCTGTCTTACTTCCCTCACGTCTCCCTGTAGTGCTTAGGACAGAGCACAGGAGGTACTTATAAAATTGTTGAATTGTTTCTAAAATTGGGAATGTTTATGACATCCTTTGGCAGCATTTCTGCCACCAGGTTGAGTTTAGTTGGGTCCAGTTTGGTGGTAGAGAAGTGGCAGGGGCTGCCCTCTTGGCTGCATTTTAGAAGCTGTTTCTTCCATCGTGCTTCCTGAGCGCTGGCTAAGCAGTGGAAGCACTGGGCAGGTGGGGTTGTGTGCCCTGGCCCTGAGAGATGGCAGTCACGTTGGCGTGAAGGTGGGCGGCATTGTTTCACGTGTGTGGAACCCACCCACCTTCCCACCTCCTTAGCACTGGAGAGGCCTCTCTCACTCACTCCTTAGGACATGCCTTTGAGAATGCCTGCCCGATGGAAAAATCCAGCATGTGTGAAGGAGGTCCTGGTCCAAACTGGACAGTTTCTCATGCATTTGGGCCCCTCACTGCATACAGTTGTGCATGGCACAGAGATGGCCACTCTGCAGAGAGACACACCCAGACGGCTCCCTCACCGGGGGCAAGGAACAAACCACCAACTGATTACACGTGTCATATTGGGTGGTCCTCTTCACCCCACACCCAGTAAAGGGCTTTGCTATTTTTCAGGAGCATCCTTTCCTAAAGGAAGCAGAAAATAGATTTGAACTCCAGCCTTTAAAAGGGGCAGTTATCATTACTTCACAGTTGACAGATAGGGAAATGGAGGCTCAGGATGCGTCACCTGTGTCCTCTAAGTTATATGGTGAGTCGCATGCAAAGACTGATTGCAACCCAGAGAATTTTGACCTTGACTTCATCCTCTCTCTTTCTTCCACCTGCCAGCACTCAGTCTTTATCCAAATTTAGGGGGCTTGAGAGACCATTCTTTCTGTTTTGGGCACCTTCAAACAGGTAGGCACAGTTTTCTTTGAGGTTACCTGGCCAGGCGCGGTGGCTCACGCTTGTAATCCCAGCACTTTGGGAGGCCAAAGTGGGTGGATCACCCGAGGCCTGGAGTTCGGGACAAGCCTGGCCACATGGCGAAACCCTGTCTCTACTGAAAATATAAAAGTTAGCCAGGCTTGGTGATGCATGCTTGTAGTCTCAGCTGCTCCGGAGGCTGAAGCAGCAGAATTGCTTGAACCTGGGAGGTGGCAGTGGAGTGACATCACACCAGTGCTCTCCAGCCTGGGTCACAGAGCAAGACTCCATTTCAAAAAAATCAATAAATAAAAATGAAGTGACCTTTGCCTCCATGGTGGGAGAATGTCAACAAACAGCTCCCCCTGCCACCCCCCCCAAAAAAGCACTTTCTGCACAGTCACGCGTGTGCCTGGAGCAGCCTTGTAATAGGCCACACATCTTCTTATTGCCTCTGGCTTTTCACACCTCCTGTCTCAAATATTTAAGCTTGGCTGTAGCCCTGTGATGAAGGCAGTGTGAGTGCTGTTGACCTCATTTTACCCACACGGACCCTGCATCGGCTGGGGTCACCCTGTTGGCTGGGATCTGGAGTAAGCCCAGAGGTCAGGATTCTGACTTCGGGTCCAGTGCTCTGCCCTAGCCCGTGAGCAAATGTGTATCAAGTTGCACTGACAATCTTTGAGTTCCTGGAACTCATGCCATGAGCATTTCCAGGAGCACAAAACACTTCATTACAGAGATGATGAGACCATAGGAGTCTTCTTTTTTCCCACGGAAGCAGAGTCTCCCCCACACCCGCAGATTTTTCTGTGTGTATTTCTTTAGCACTGAGCTCAGTTCTCAGAACAGAACAGGTAGAATAGAGTCAAAATGCGAACAGAACGTGGCCTCCCTCCAGAATCTGCTTTGATGGAAATGTGATGTCAAACAAACAAAACAAGGCGTTTGGGCTCCATCTCGGAGGTCATTTAGTTGCTTTTTCCATCTACTTTGAATCCAGATCTGCTGTGTGCTCAAAGCTGTGCTGGTTGCCAAAGAATCAAACAAGAAAAAGGCATGGCCCCCTTTGGGCCACTCAGGTCCTATCTTGCGTGCCCCAAGCCCAGGTGAGGGACATATGCCCTCTGGGTTGTGATTTCTTTGTCGTTAAAGCAGAGAAGATAATGTCTGGTTAACCACCCGCCTGGAGTCATGCAAGGCTGAAGTAAGAGTCAGTGGCATTAACCCAGGTGTCCCCAGTTCACTGTCCCTCAGACCGTTGGAGGGCCGCCACACACTGTGCTCCTCTCACTGACCACCAGGGAAAGAGGTGCCCCTTCCTGAAGTGCGGCGGGGGGCCGGATAAATGGCCTCAGGGGGCCGCATGCGGCCCGCGGGCCGCAGTTTGGGGACACCTGCGTTAAGTCATTTGTTCATTCAGCACATTTTACTGGTGACTTCCACTGTGCTGGGCTCCGGATATAGTAGTGAACAGTGACAAAGCACCCACAAGGCCAACAGTGCAAATGGTACGAGCCGTGCATGAGAAGTTCAGGGAGCCTGGTTCCATTTCAGGAGTGGGTGCTGGTCTGGGAAGGCATCCCCAAGGAAGGGACATTTGAGCCAAAGTTCAAAGGGTGAGTAGGAGTCATCAGAAGAGCATCTCTCTCATCTCTGGACTTCTGTAGAGAGACTTCTGTGCCCGCTATACCCTTGGGAAGTGGGTACAGAAGTCCAGAGATGAGAGCGATGTTTACCAACAGAGAGGAATCCACCTGATGGACTTTGGGCATCTCTCCAACATCTCCTGTTGAGTTTATCTCAGCCGGCCTTTGCTGAGCACCCGTGAGTCACCTAGGGCATCCTCAGGTGATGAATTATGGAGATGGCCAGATGGCAGTGGTGGACACTGCCTGAGAGGAGCTCTCAGATAAAGCAGGGCCCCGTGGTTGAGGGGCTGCCTCCAGGTAGAGAGGAGACCCTCCAAACGCAGCCCTGCCATCTTCACATTTGCAGTGCCCAGCACAGAGAGGACACGAGGGATCGCCGGGCACATTACCCTAGGTTGCAGATTCACACCAGCCCTACAAGTCTTGGAGAAATCTTCCCTAGAGACTGATCACCATGTGGCCTCAGGCAAGGGATCTAAGCTTTTGAATATCAGATGTGTCTGGGGCACGGGGATAATGGTAGCACCCATCTCACAGGATGCGTGGACGCTGTCTCAATAACGACGGTGTTGTGCTGAGCAAGTCCCTGGCTGGAGAAGCACATGGTAATGGGGAGCAGGTGTGACGATTATGGGTCTCATTCTAAGTACCACAGCATTTCAGGCCAGGAGAGACTACAGGTGTTGGAAGTGTTCCTCAGAGTCTGTGGGACCTAGATACGTACAGTACAGGAGGGTCCTAGGTGGAAGCAGGAAAACTGAGCATCAGAAAAGGAGGAGGACGCTTGGTGATGGGGGTATCTGTTCTGCATGGAGGACAGCCGGCTTCTCAGCCATTGGGAAACCAGCCAGCCAGCTTTCTGCTTGATGGTTGTAGAAAAATCCCGTGATTAACAAGAGTGGCATGTCAGGTTTGCAGAGCAAAGGTTAGGAGGTGAGAAGACAGATAAATGCAAATGTTTATCTTGAAAGAAGTTGTCAACTACTTGGAAATCCCCAAGCTTACTTCCTCCAGGAAGCCATTCTGGACTGTTTAACCCAGTTCCCATAGCTCCCGGGCCCTCCATCTTCCCAGCACGGAAGCACATACTGAAAAGGGCATTTTTTCTGAAGATGTCTGTGCCTCCCCTTTTGGAGGGATGTGGCTCCTTGATGTCTGGGGTCACGGCTGGCATGCTTGGTTGAGTAGCTAGAAAGAGTAATAATATATTTGGAATGCACAATGTTTATAGAGGCCTCACAGGCTGAAAGTGCTAATTAGGACACACACTCAGGTCTTTGGACCTCAAATCCAGGTATTTTCACACCTCGTGGGCCTCACTCAGATGATGACCCCAGGTTCTGCCCATGATGAATGAGCAGGCATGGATTGCTCTGTCAGGCTGTGATGGTAGAAGAAAGCCGGTTCTCAAACCAGCAGGGGCTTTGGATCTTGAAAATCCAACTCCTTCGTTGTACAGAGGAGGAAACTTGTGCCCCAAAGCACATCCCTCCGAGTTCCAGCCCAGTGCCACCCTCACTGCACAGAGCTGCTGTCTCCTTTTGATCATGAGGAAGCCACCAGGTCCCCGGTGGAGTTCAGCAGATGTGCCGGGTTTGTGACTCTGGTGGGTGTGAGGATGTTTCTGTTCCTGCTGGGAAGTCCTCCAAGCTCTTGTGAAAGAGATGTGGTTTGTTGAGCATGGATTTTTAAACTTTCTTTATAGAGAGCTGTTGTTAGTTTAAAAATGCCTGGAAACATGATCAAGTGTAATGTTTTAATGATAACATAGAAAGCACATAATAGCACATGTAATGAGAATGTATGGAACTCTATAGTAAGAGTCTGAACTTCAGCCAGGTGTGGTGGCTCATGCCTGTAATCTCAGCACTTTGGGAGACTGAGGTGGGTGGATCGCCTGAGGTCAGGAGTTCAAGACCAGTCTGGCCAATGTGGCAAAACTCCGTCTCTACCAAAAATACAAAAATTAGCTGGGCATGGTGGCGGGCACCTGTAATCTCAGCTATTCAGGAGGCTGAGATAGGAGAATCACTTGAACGTGGAAGGCAGAGATTGCAGTGAGCAGAGATCATGCCATTGTACTCCAGCCTGGGCAACAGAGCAAGACTCCATCTCAAAAAAAAAAAGAGTCTGAAATTCATTCTTTCAACATGTTTGTGTTGGGTGCTGCCTGGCACAGCATTTGGTGCCCACTAACTCACAGCGTAGGGGAAGATGGGCACGGAACAGGTCTTCTGGTGCGGTCACTGCGGTGAGGGAGCCCAGTGAGGGCCTGTGCAGCTCAGCTGAGAGGAGACTGAGAGAAGGCTTCGTGGCATAAGTGAAGGTATGGACGGCACTTTCCTCTTCAGAGCGTTTATTACCGGGGTCAGATAAAGCAGATCTCATGTATTTTCTGCTGCTAAATAGAAGTTCTTGTCTTGTTTCATTTCTGGTGGTCTTTGGTATTTTCCAAAGAGGTAATAACTCATTGTTGAGTGAGATCAGGACTGGGACCAGCAGACTTGGGTCCACAGGTGTGTCATTTTAAACCAGACTGGAGTTAGGTGAGGGGAGATGTGAAGAGATTGCCATTGGCGCAAAAAGCACCAGCGAAAGCTCTTAGAACATGCCTTTCTCTAGGAGGTCCTTCATCCAGTGTGGGATCACAAAACGCCAGTTTAAGATAGCGAGGTAAGGCTCCACGGCCTCTCAGTGTCATGTGGGGGTTCTGAATCACGCACATCCCCGTTGTGCGGACTAAAATGCTGGCGTCTGAGCTGTCTTTCAAGACACAGCCCAAAAGCTGTCGTCCCCGAGGTACCTTCCTTGGGAACCCCAGTAGGGTGAGGTCTGCCTTTTCTCTGACCTTGCCTAACTTCCGCGTTGTGTCCCTTGAGCTCAGGGACCTGCATCTCCTGTTGTACCTGGCACGTAATCCCGCACAAAGCAAGTCCTTGTTAATTGTTGGTGTGTACCAGCAAACATTTATGGAGCAGCTGTTATAAGGGACACAGACCAGGGAGCAGGATAGATGAGCGTGGAGTTGTGGGGGAGAGGTCTGAGCTGAGATCTGTGTTGTGAGCCATCGTTGTATGGACGAGGCCAGGCTGTGGAGGAGGTGAGGGGAGGATGAGAGGGTCCCAACCTGCACCTGAGGAACAGCCCCGTTTAGGGAATGGGGGGAAAGACAGAGGAAAAGCAAGATGGTGCACAGTGACATTGAAGGTGAGAGGAGACTGCGGCAAAAGGACAGGAGCAGCAGTGCTAGATAACTGCAGAGAACCTGGAATGGTAAGGCCTGGAAACCATGTGTTCTAGATTCTGTAACCTGGAGGCTACTGGGTGACCTTAGTAAGGGCAGTCATGGTGGAGGGCTGGGGCTGAAGCCTGTTGCAGGGAGTCCTGTAGTCAATGGGAGGTGGGGAGTAGACACAGAGGGCTGGGTTATTCCTGCCACACAGCTGTGCTGGGGCCATGGCAGGGGCAGGGGTGCCACAGAGTGGGAGCCAGTGAGGGACCTGGGTCAGGGCTGACCGTGGGTGGGCACAGCATGGAGTGCTTTCAGGGGCACAGTGAGTGGAAATGCCTATGAAGTAGATGGATGGAACCCTCTGTCTCCTCCATGGTTGGATGGATGGCTGTCTTTGTCTCAGACTTGCCAAAGACAGCCATAAGATCCAGACGCGCACCCACTCAGGAGAATGGGGAAAATGAATTATTTTGTAAGAGGCTTGTAGTCCAAAGGTAGAATTACCTAAGAGAGCTTCTGAAAGGAAAAAGTCATGCTGAGTTGGTATTTTTAAAGAGAAATAACATAGGTTGGATTTTTCTAGTAACTTTAAGAGGTCAAGACTTTGGATTTTTTTTTTTTTTTTTTTTTTCTAACAGAGCCTCACTCTGGCACCCAGGCTGGGGTGCAGTGGTGCAATCACAGCTCACTGCAGCCTTGACCTCCCAGGCTTAAGCAATCCTCCTGCCTCAGCCCCTCAAGTAGCTACCATGCCTGGCTAATTTTTGTATTTTTTGTAGAGGTAGGGTTTCACCATGTTACCCAGGCTGATCTCAAACTCCTGAGCTCAAGCAATTTGCCCACCTTGGCCTCCCAAAGGGCTGGGATTAAAGGCATGAGCCTCCATGCCTGGCCAAGACTTTGGGTTTTAGTAAGCCTCTTGCAATTCACTAGGAATGGGTTTCTACAACCTCACTTTTTTGCTTGTGGTTTCTTCTGCCAGCTCTAAGTCCCTGGAGAACACTGGGTACTTTATGGGAGAAAGAGGAAGAGCATGGGACAGACTTTGCCCAGAGCTGCTTAATGTGATGTGGGGAGCAGAGGTGATAAGAGCCTGTGGCAGCTCAGGCAGCCCTGCCATGACTTGGAGTTCGGGAAGGGGTGCCCAGAATAACAAATTGTAAACATGCCATGATATGTCTTTGGATCAATACATGAATGATTTTTGAGACCCCCTCTGTGTATCAAACTCACTTAGAGGTAAGGCATGGATTGTGTCCTGGTGACAGTATGTGAGGGGGAGGCCTGGTACAGTGTCTGTATTTAGGATGATGAACACCATAATCTAAGACTGCTGAGTGCCATGGGGTGGTCTAGAAGGGCGGATGGACTGGCTTCGAGGAGGGCGGAGGCACTGTGCAATGGTGTTGCCTGGGAACCCTCCGTGGAGAGTGTGGGAATCTCATCCTGGCGCTTCCCCTTTATCTTCTTTTTTTTCTTTGAGATTGAGTCTCATACTGTCGCCCAGGCTGGAGTGCAGTGGTGCGATCCCGGCTCACTGGAACCTCCGCCTTCTGGGTTCAAGCGATTCTCCTGCCTCAGTCTCCCGAGTAGCTGAGATTGCAGGTGCCCGCCACCAAGCCCAGCTAATTTTTTATACTTTTAGTAGAGATGGGGTTTCACCATGTTGGCCAGGCTGGTCTCGAACTCCTGACCTCATGATTCACCCGCCTCGGCCTTTGAAAGTGCTGGGATTATAGATGTGAACCACCGCGCCCGGCCCCCCTTTATCTTACAGATAAGAAATTGGGCCTGGAAAGGGAAGGGGATTTTTCAAGCTTCATGGCAGCTCCAAGACTTGAACTGAGACTTTGCTTTAGAGCAAGCTTGTACAACCTCTAGCCCACGGTGGACAGCTTTGAATGCGGCCCAACACATTCGTATACTTTCTTAAAACATCCTGAGATTTGTGTGTGTGTGTGTGTGTGTGTGAGATTTCTGTTTTAGCTCATCAGCTATTGTCAGTGTATTTTATGTGTGTCCCAAGATGATTCTTCTTCCAGTGTGGCCCAGGGAAGCCGAAAGACTGGGCACCCTTGCTTGGAGAAAGTGCCTTTTCTGTTAAAAAAGGACCTTGAATCCCCATCTAATATGTTGGGTCTTTGTCTCGCATGTTTTCAGGCAGGACACGATGGTATCTGTAACATCATAATATGTAAGAATGTGCACTTCTTAGCCTTTGCAGAAAGGCAGGAGGCCAGTTTCCTGCAGCCTCCGCCCCGTCCTGGCTGAGGGGTGGGAGGCAGCTTGCTGGCCAGCCCCGCTGAGTCACCCCTCCGGCGTGGAGCCCAGTGGGGGTTTCCACGCGGCCCCAGCATTCTCTTCTCATTTCCTGTTGTGCTGTGACACAGGCTGGCTGCCAGCGGGTGCCGGTGGGCACTCCCGACAAAGGCCATTGCCAGCCAGCCTTGTGGGCCCCGAGGGCACCGTGGGTGGCTTTCGCCCCACGGGTGACTGTACCCCAGCAGGGTTTGCCCAGAGTCTCAGTTGTACTCGTTCTGGGTGGGCAGCTCCCAGAGGCCCCGGGGAGGGCTGCAGATGGATGGGGGGCGGGTGGCTGCCTGGGAGGACAGGAGGTTTTGTTGAAGAAGGAAAGCTTGCTCTTGGGGCAGTTTGTACTGGGCGTTTAGGGTTATAAAAACCTAGATTTGCTGAAAACGGCTCTCTTTTATCTTTTGACAAGAACATTTGTGAAGAAAACAAAACAGACCTTCAACTGTTTTGCCTCTATGCCGAGAGAGTGGTTTCTACACTCTGCCTGATTTCTCTGGGTGTTTCTAACACAGCCATGCATCTGTCTGTCAGTTTCTGGTGTCTCCATTTCTCCATATGAGGATATTCTGCTTTAAAAAAAAAAAAAAAACAACTCTCTACTAATAAGACCTCTGCATATTCATGTATATTTTTCCTCCAGAACTTTGTGTCCCACCGCTGTGATAGGCAGTTTACAGATGTCATCTGATCTTGTTCCTGCCACTGTGGTCTAAGCCTGTGTTGTTCGATACCTATCCACCACCCTCATGTGGCTATTTAAATACTGGGTCATTCAAACTAAATACAGTTACAAATCCTGCCCCTCAGTCACACCAGCCACATTTCAAGTGCTCAGGTAGGCTAGTGGCTACCACGTCAGTTCGTACAGAGCAGCACATTTTCATCACCACCAAAAATTCTATTTGCTGGCACTGGTCTAAGGTCCGGACATATGTCCCCATTTTACAGATGAGGAAACTGAGTCCTACAGAGGTTAGTTGACCACTTACAAGAATGAACGAATGAGGCTGGGCATGGTGGCTCACGCCTATAATCTCGGCACTTTGGGAGGCCAAGGCAGGCAGATCACCTAAGGTCGGGAGTTCGAGACAACCCCATCTCTACCAAAAATACAAAATTAGCTGGGTGTGGTGGTGCATGCCTGTAATCCCAGCTACTCGGGAGACTGAGGCTGGAGAATCGCTTGAACCCAGGAGGCGGAGGTTGTGGTAAGCTGAGATTGCGCCATTGCACTCCAGCCTAGGCAACAAGTTTGAAACTCCGTCTCAAGCCGAAAAAAAATGAACAAATGAAACATTTGAATTGTACACATGAGGAAACTGAAGGTTATATTCCCTTTTCCTTCTTAGAAAAGACAAATTGATCTGTAGGCTTCAGGGACTCTTCAGTTAGCCTGGGGGTGCTGTGAGTGTCCGCTGTTTTGCTGTTCCCCCTAGACCCTGTCAGCTTTCTCTCGATTTCCTCATCAGAGTTTGGGAGCGCGAGCCAAGCTGCTTTCGGCACAGTAATCCGTTTCCTATCGGGGGATTTATGGAGTTTGTGGTCTCTTGGGTTTTTTGGCCTTTTGTTAGAGCCAAAAGAGGTCCCAGGAAATGATGTCTCAAAATACTGAGGTCCAGAGACGTGAGGGGATGCTGAGGGTCATGCCTCTAGCTAAGAGCTCTGCTGGTTCTTAAACTTGTTTTCAAGCCAGGGCTTATCTGATTTTCTTAGGAAAGTCATCACTCCATGGACAAGGAGAGGTTTTTTTCATGGAGCAGTGACATTCCCTGTGGTTCCTATATAGGGTGGTAAGGAATAGGGCTTTGAGATCCAGCAGACCAGAGTGTTCAAATCCTGGCCCCACCACTTAGAAGTTATGGGACTTCAGGCAAGGACTTAAACATTCAGAGTTCTCAGTTTCTCCATCTGTAAAACCGGGATAAAATATCTCAGTTAATTTCTTTTAAATAAATTGTGGACGGGCATGGTGGCCGGTAATCCCAGTACTTTGAGAGGCTGAAGCAGAAGGATCACTTGAGGCCAGGAGTTTGAGACCAGGCTGGTCTGCATGACAAGAACGTAACAAGATCTCATATCTACAAAAAATTAAAAATATTAGCTGGGCATGTTGATGTCTGTCTGTGGTCCCAGCTACTCGGGAGGCTGCAGCGGAAGATTGCTTGAGCCAGGAGTTAAGAGTCTGCAGTGAACTTTGATCATGCCACTGCACTCTAGCCTGGGCCACAGAGACCAACCCTGTCTCAAAACAAACAAACAAAAAAAAACCCAACAAGCCGGGTGCAGTGGCTTACGCCTGTAATCCCAGCTCTTTGAGAGGCCTATGCAAGTGGATCACCCGAGGTCAGGAGTTTGAGAACAGCCTGGCTAACACGGTGAAACCCCATTTCTACTAAAAATCCAAAAAATTAGGCCACCAAAAAATTAGTGGTGGCGAGCCTGTAGTCTTAGCTACTCGGGAGGCTGAGGCAGGAGAAGCACGTGAACCCAGGAGGCGGAGGTTGCAGTGAGCTGAGATCATACCATTGTACTCCATCTTGGCCAACAAGAGCAAAACTTTGTCTCAAAAAAAAAAAAAAAAAACAACAACAACAAAAAAACTAATATATTTAAGTGATTGACTACAATTCCTAGCATATTACACATGTTAGTAAACAGTACTCGTCAATATTATGATCATAACATCACCTTCTCCCAGCATTCTAATTTGATAGTATAGTAGCCAGTGCATAGGAGGCACTCAGATAGACAGATACCTCAAAGCTGGGAGACAGGGCAAATTTATTTTGAAATAGTCTTTTTTTTGACATTTCCAAATAATATGCTTAATGTTTTTCTGCAACCCTTGGTCTTCTTTTTAGGTGAAGGACCCCTACATTTAAAGCGTGGGTTCAGTTGCTAATCTGAAAAGCTATAATAAAACATCCCAGAGTATCCAAAAAGTCTGGAATCCAAGGGAAAAGAGTGTGTACTGTTTTCCAACTTTTGAATATGCTGTGGAATGGACTGAAATCCCTGGGAAATAGGTTGTCAGTTTTATTTAGAAGCTTTTGTTCCTTTGGCTTTTCATTTTTTATTTTTGAGAGAGCATCCCTCTGTCCCTCTATGATCGCAGTGTTGCAATCATAGCTTACTGCAGCCTCAAACTCCTGGGCTCAAATGATCCTCTAGCCTTGGCCTCCTGAGTTGCTGGGACTACAGAAGCAGGCCACCATGTCTGGCCAATTTTTGTATTTTTCTGTAGAGATAAGGTCTCCCTATGTTGGGCAGGCTTGTCTTGAACTCCTGGCCTCAAGTGATTCTCCCACCTCAGCTTCCTGAAGTGGTAAGATTACAGGCATGTGCCACCACACCCAGCTTTTTTGTTCCTTTGAAAGAAGGCATTGCTAATGACTGCCCTGGGGTGTCTAGATGACACGGCCAGCCATCCACCTCTGCAGCTTACACAGCTGGCTGATCTCTGCAGTGAGAATTAACTTTACAATCTGGGTCCAAGGAGCTGAAGGAATGTCAGTCTTTAGAAAAAAAAAAAATCTATTATCTTTAGAGAAAATGGACTTGTTGAGGGAGAAGAGTAGACACATACTTTCTGGAAATATTTTCAAAGGGATTATTAGAAAAAGGAGAAAAAAAAGGATTTTGGTTGTCCTTTGGAGAATGAGAATATTCATAAGCAGAATGCCTCATTACCAGGTAACACAGGGGACCAAAGCCTCGTCTGAGACTGTGTTTGAATAGAAATTAAACAGGGCTGGCAGTGAAGTTTCACCCTTTAATTAGCATTCAAAGGTAGACCTCTACCTGTAATATTGGAGCACCTTGAAAAACCTCACTGCTCGGTGCCCGAATGAGGGGCATCTAGAAGGCTTGGAAGGGGAGATACGAGATGGGGCAGGCTGGGAGAGGCTGGTGGCCAAAAGATGGCCCTGACCTCGGTGAATTTACCTGGCATCTGAGCCTGGCCAGAACAATGGAGAAACCTCATTTTGTCAGTCTCAGGGTGAGGGCTTCTGTCTCTTAGCAAAAAGCTAAAGCACAAATCAAGTGCATTTACTGAAAAGTGTAACCACTGTGAGGTTATAATCAGGGCACTGTTGGCTCATGGGCACCCCACCCGACCAGCCAAATGGCCAGGGGGCTGGGTGAGTGGGAGCAGGGGAGGGAGGGAGTCATGGGAAGCAGTTGTGTTGAATGGCCACAGGCCCTGGGGGCCAGGTGTATCCCCTGTGCCCTCCTGGCCCGCCCACCCATACCTGGCCGGCCCTTCCCCACTGGACAGTTCTTGCTTGGACACTGATTGGGTTTGCTGCTGAACCTCCCAGCCTGGCAGCTCCAGTTGCTGGCCCATCCGCTTCTTTCTTTGGAGATTCAGAGCGCCTCCCGTGTGCATGTACAGTGAGCCTCTTTGAAGCACTGCTGCCCGTCTGTGCTTAGATCCGCGATCTCTCCAGGATCACCCCGTAGGACATTTGCTTTCCACCTTCTCTAATCCCCGTGGATGCACGCACCTCCGTTCTCAGTGTTACTGGCTGAGCCGATATCGGTCCTATGACCTGGCCTTACTCTTCTAGCCTACCGTGGGTGGATTCAGCCAGCGGGAACAGGATGATATGAGTTAACCACTTTTTAGGCCTCATCAGGCCTTTTCACTTTAATAGCTTCACAGAGACATCTGTGATGGCTCACATCCAGAGTGCGTGGTATTTATTTTTGATTTGAAATATGAAAAGCATTTTTTTTTTTAAGACAACCGACTCCTCTGAGTCATGCCCAGGGGAGCAAACGGCCTGAAATATGAGCTTGTGCTTGCTGGAGGAGGATGACAGAGGAGCCTGCTGCTGAGTTCACTGGTGCTGGGGTTAGGTCACTGCTGGGCTGAAGTGCGCTGACCATAAGAGCAACATGTGGGCAAGAGCCGCGGCAGTGGGGTAATTTATTGCAGCCGCTGGCTCCACCAGGAACTCCACACGCTGGGTTCCCACAGCATGGGACAATTGCATGGAAACCCACACTCGGGCCCGCGTTGAGCAACCACGTTTGAGTAAGAGTTATCTTACTTGGCAGGGTGGGTTAGGTGTGGGGTATTTGTCACAAAGCAGCAGAAGCTGTACGCTTGACAGACAGTCCCTGAGTCCCTAGGGAGCTGTGTAGTTTTCTTTTCTTTTGCTGGGTTCATCTTACCAGCATCCCTGTTTGGGAATGTGCACAGCTCACCTTCGATCAGCCCTTTAGAGTTTACCCACAGCCGTCTTCGCATCACAGCGCCATCCTGTGAGGTGTCAGGCCAGGTGTTAGGACGCTCTGTTTGCAGATGAGAAGATCGAGGCACAAGTGGTGATGGCTTGTGATTGCTTCCTGAGTGGTGGGGCAGTGCTGGGGCGCTGTACTCAGCATCCAGACTTGCAGGGGTCCGGGACCTCCTGCCGCCAATCTCCTAGCCTGCTGCTACAGCTGTCTGTTTCTTGGCTTCTCCCTAGACTTCTAATGGAATTCTTGAAGCATAGTCTGGAAATATGTATTTTAAACCTGCTTTGGCTGGGCATGGTGGCTCATGCCTGTAATCCTAGCACTTTAGGAGGCTGAGGAGGGTGGTGGTGGATCACCTGAGGTCAGGAGTTTGAGACCAGCCTGCCTAACATGGTGAAACCCCGTCTCTACTAAAGATAAAAATAATTAACCTGGCATGGTGGCAGGTGCCTATAATCCCAGCTATTGGAGAGGCTGAGGCAGGAGAATCGCTTGAACCCAGGAGGCGGAGGTTGCAGTGGGCCAAGATCACGCTACTGTACTCCAGCCTGGGCGACAAAAGCTAAACTATATCTCAAAAAAAAAAAAAAAAAAAAAAAAAAAAAAAAAGCTTTGCAGCGATTGTTGCAGATACTCATGTTTAAGTGGCCCAGAGGCTGATCCTGCTTCAGCTCCCACCCTCAGACATTTAACCTGTACCGCCCACCGAAATGGTCTTGGTTTCCTATTCCGCATTTAAGGCCCATCTCACCGCCATGAATGCCAGCTACCCAAGGACAGAGCCCTTTCCTGTCTTGTCCATGCTTGTGTCCCAGGGCCCTGGACAGTGCCTGGCACACAGTAGGCCCTTGGTAAATATTTGTTGGATGAGCGGGTCTCTTCCTGAGCTCTGTGGTCAGCTGGGAGAGCTCTGGCAGTAGAGCCTGGCCGGTCTGATCGAGGCCACCCTTTGGTGTAATACGGAGTGAATGGTGTGGCCTCGCTGAGTTGTGGAGTGGAAGGCACTGTGTCTCCCTATGCCCTCCTGGTGAGGAGAAGATAGTCACCACCCACACAGGCACACTCTCGAATATTCCAGCACAAGGTGGGCACTCATTAGAGGGCAGCTCTTGTTGCTGCTGCCTGGTATGTCTTGGCGTGAGCAGCAGGGTCATCGTGGTGGTCAGTTTTTCCACTGCCATCAAATAGGATCCATTTAGCTCTCAGACAGACAAGGTATAGGGCTGGACTCTGTGCTGTGGGCTAAATGCTGGCCACCTCGAGCCTCAGATCAAGACCAGACACCGGCATAAACCCAGGTGGCCCAAGCCGAGGTCGCTCCCCAGGGCCAGGCTCATGAATGGCTGAGTAAATATTTACCCTGTCTGAGGTCGAATGTGAACTGTCTACCAGGTGTTTGGTTTTTCTGTCTCCTCCTTCTCATTCTGTAAAAAAAGAAACCAAGAGGCTGACAGGTTAAGTGACGGGCTTGACACAGCTAGCCGTCAGAACGTCCTCCGATAGATTCCTTCTGAGTCCTGTTCCTCCTCGGGTACCTCCTCCAGGAAGCATTCCCAGATGACTGGCCCATCCTACCCTTTCCCTCCTCTGAGCCACAGCCTACAGACAGTCCTCTACCTGTGAATCCATGAAAGATACAGGCAAAAGGGAAGAGATTTGCTTGTCCTCTCTCTTTCACCCCTTTGCTTTTGTTTGTTTGGTTTTTTTTTTTTTTTTTTTTTTTTTTGGAGACAGAGTCTTGCTCTCCTGCCCAGGCTGGAGTGCAATGATGTGATCTCGGCTCACTGCAACCTCCACCTCCCAGGTTCAAGTGATTCTTCTGCCTCAGCCTCCTGGGTAGCTGGAATTACAGGACCTGCCATCATGCCTGACTAACTTTTGTACTTTTGTATTTTTGTAGAGATGGGGTTTGGCCAGGCTGGTCTTGAACTCCTGACCTTAGGTGATCTGCTCACCTCAGCCTCTCCGAGTGCTGGGATTACAGGCATGAGCCATGGTGCTAGGTCACCTCTATGTATATTAATACCCACCTGGCAATTAGTCATATACAACTCTTGTATTGACTTTCCATGTTCTGTGTTTTCTCTGCCCGTCTCCAGAGTTCCTAAAGATGAGGGGCTGTGTCTGCTGTACCTTCAGACTTTTACAAATCGATTGGTTGGTTTGTACATCCATCTGTTCACCCCACCCCTTCATCCTACTGTCTTGCTTATGGTCAGCCTATTCTGTGTCAGCCTCAGGGCCTTTCTCCCCAGAATGCTAAAAAGTTCACCCAAGGCTTGAGTGGATGGCTAGAGGCCAGAGGACAGCTTAGGCTGAAAGTGGTAGGGAGACTATCAATGGAGCCGGGAGGAGCTGAGCTTCTGAAACTTGGTCATACTCAGCCTCGCTAATGAGTTCCTCTGAAAAAAATATCTTACCAGGCCCTCAGCTATCCAGCAGTTCTCTCTTTCCAATTTTTAGCCTGCACCCTGGCCAGGAAGTTCATAGGCAACAAAATAGAATCCACCTTCCCTATCACTCACCCTTTTAAAATGTGACTAACTCTGAGCTAACCGAGCCTTGGCCAGACGGGGATATGGTTATGCACGGACTCCGTTTTGTGGTTTGTCATTTCTGACTTGCTGGGAATTCCTTTGTTGGGGGTGGGGATGGGAAGTAGAGCCTCTCTGGGGCTGGAGTTCTTCTCAGATGTCTAAGATTGAGAGGCGCTCTCACCGCACACAAGCAGAGTGTGCTGTCTGCCTTGGCTCATGGTCAGTAGAGAAGAGCCTGGACTTGGGGAGTCAGAACAGCTAGGGTCAGATCCCCGCTTTTACTCCAGACCATTTAGTAGCCTTGGCCGAGTCTCTCAACCTTTTTGAGCCTCAGTTTCCTTGTCTGTAAAGCATGGGGTTCTTGAAGGATTAAAAGAGCTGGTGTGTGTAAAACCAAGGAACGTAGTTCCTGGTGTAGAGTGATTTCTTACAATTTTGAAAACCTAACCATTTTATTCATAAGATTTATTTCTTTTCAAGGCCAACGTAAGATTTCTCAGAGTTTGTTTTTCAAAGAGCTGGGGTCTTGCTTTGTCGCCCAGGCTGGGGTACAGTAGTATGATCATAGCTCACTGCAGCCTCAAACTTCTGGGCTCAAGAGATCCTCCCACCTCAGCCTCCTAAGTAGCTGGAACTGCAGGTGCACACCCTCACACTCGGCTAGTTTTTTAATGTGTGTTTGTTTGTTTGTTTGTTTGTTTTTATCGAGTGAGTCTCCCCATGTTGCCAAGCCTGGTCTGGAGCTCCTGGCCTCAGGCAGTCCTCCCATTCTCGGCCTCCAAAAGTGCTAGGATTACAGGCTTGAGCCACCACGCTTGGCCTTCTAAAAGTATTTTGGTGTGCACCGTTAGTACTGCGTGTTAAAAGTGCTGGGCACCTTTAGCACAAAGTGTTAAGTGTGTGGCGGGTGAATATCATGTGCACTTTACAGACGAGGCAATGGAAACTCAGGCTCAGCCGCTTACCCAAGGCCACGTAGTCCTAGGTAGAGTTGGCATTTGGAATAGGGCCTGCTGACTCCAGTCCTAGGTGCCTTGCACTCACCTGTCCTCCTTCCTCTGCACCGGGGGTCCCCAACCCCTGGGATCCCCGGAAAGTGATGTGCACTCAACACATTACTATGGGAAAAGTAAAGCAGGAACTAACAGGACTCCTGTCTCCAGAAAGAATTCCAGTGTACTTGGGGAAAGAATAATGGCCAAGCAGTAACTCAGGTTTGTGAAGCATTCTAGAGCAGGTTGCCTGATACCACTGTGATGGGAGCTGCAATGTGCAATAGCCCCCACTTACTCTTGGTTTTATCTTGTGAGGTTTCAGTCAGTTACAGTCTGGAAATAGGTGAGTATACTCGAATCAGATAAGCTGAGAGAAAGAGACCACATTTATATAACTTTTATTATAGTAGATTGTTAGACTTGTTATTTCATTCTTAGTTATTCTTGTTCATCTCTTACTGTGCCTAATTTATAAATGAAACTTTGTTTTGGGTATATATGGGAAAAAGTATAGTGTCTATAGGGTTTGTTACTATCTGGTTTCAGGCAGCCACTGGGGGTCTTGGAATGTATTCCCCTTAAATAATTAAAATCACTTACAAAATTTGAAATCATCTTCTGGTTATGTTAAAATGTAAAAAGAGGGTGAAATTAATTTTAAATAATATATTTTATTGAATACAATATAACCAAAACTGGTATCATTTTAGTATGTAGTCAAATATAAAGTGTTTTTTGTTTGTTTGTTTGTTTTTTGAGACGGAGTTTCGCTCTTGTTACCCAGGCTGGAGTGCAATGGCGCGATCTCGGCTCACCGCAACCTCCGCCTCCCGGGTTCAGGCAATTCTCCTGCCTCAGCCTCCTGAGTAGCTGGGATTACAGGCACGAGCCACCATGCCCAGCTAATTTTTTTGTATTTTTAGTAGAGACGGGGTTTCACCATGTTGACCAGGATGGTCTCGATCTCTCGACCTCGTGATCCACCCGCCTCGGCCTCCCAAAGTGCTGGGATTACAGGCTTGAGCCACCGCGCCCGGCCTTTTTTTTTTTTTTAAGATGGAGTCTCGTGCCGGGTACAGTGGCTCAAGCCTGTAATCCCAGCACTTTGGGAGGCCAAGGTGGGTGGATCACGAGGTCGAGAGATCGAGACCATCCTGGTCAACATGGTGAAACCCTGTCTCTACTAAAAATAAAAAAATTAGCTGGGCATGGTGGCACATGCCTGTAATCCCAGCTACTCAGGAGGCTGAGGCAGGAGAATTGCCTGAGCCCGGGAGGCGGAGGTTGCGGTGAGCCGAGATCGCGCCATTGCACTCCAGCCTGGGTAACAAGAGCGAAACTCCGTCTCAAAAAAAAAAAAAAAAAAGATGGAGTCTCGCTCTGTCACCCAGGCTGGAGTGCAATGGTGCAATCTCGGCTTGCTGCAATCTCCACCCCTTAGGTTCAAGCAGTTCTCCTGCCTCAGCCTCCCGAGTAGCTGGGACTACAGGTGCCTATCACTGTGCCCAGCTAATTTTTGTATTTTTTAGTAGAGACAGGGTTTCACCATGTTGGCCAGGCTGGTCTCTAACTCCTGACCTCAGGTGATCCACCTGCCTCGACCTCCCAAAGTGCTCGGATTACAGGTGTGAGCCACCGTGCCCAGCCTTATGATTGTTAATGAGCTGTATTACCTTCTTCTGTATCATACTGAGTCTGAAGTTGACGTGTTCTTTATAGTTGCAGCACATCTCCCTTTGCACTGGCCACATTCCAAGTGCTGTGGCTGGTGGCCACCATATTGGACACCGCAGCTATAGGATTTCTTTGTCAGGTCAGTTGATGTCACCTGCATTTTGGAGTGGAGTAGTTGAGCCCACTGGCTGAGTTCCACAGCTAGTGAGGAGCCGAGTGGGGCTAGAGCTTGGTCTTCCTCCCACTCAGGAAGAAGGGAAACTTGCATTTGCTGAACGTCTACCGTGTCCCAGGTGCTGTGCTAGGTACTCCACCTTTGTCATTTCATTTAGTTGTCACAGCAGCTTTGCATGGTGGATGAATGCCACGTGTGTTTTACAGATGAGGCAACAGAAACTCAGTGAGGCTCAGCACCTTACCCAAAGCCACACAGTCCCAGGTAGAGCTGGAATTTGGAGTAGGGCCTGCTGATTCTGCTACTAGGTGCTTTCCACTCACCTGCCCTCCTTCTCCTAATCAGGGCTCCCCAACTCCAAGACCGTGGACCAGTACTGCTTTGTGGCTTGTTAGGAACTGGGCCTCAGTAGGAGGTGAGTAGTGAGTGGGTGAGCATTACTGCCAGAGCTCCGCCTTCTGTCAGATAAGCAGCTGCATTCGAGTCTCATAGGAATGTGAGCGCTATTGTGACCTGTGCATGTGAGGGATCTAGATTGCATACTCCATATGAGACTCTAACTAATGCCTGATGATCTGTAACAGTTTCATCCTGAAATCATCCCCCCAAACCTCCCCCCCCCAATCCCTGGTGTCAAAAAGATTGGGGGCCACTGCCCTACACAGAGAAAGAGAATTTGCACATAGCAACTCAGGCAAAGTATTCAAGGAAAGCGCCGGGGACAGGAGGGACACCATGGGCTCGTGGCCTGTTGTGTAACAGCTTCAGGATATCAGTTCGGAAGGCCTGGGCCCACTTTGGTTCGGGTGGTGTATGCATAAAAGCAGTAATCCATCTAATCACAGGTTCTGCCTGAAAGGCAGACACTTTTAGGCCTTTGAGGGGCAGGGTTGGTGATAGTGGGGGGGTATGAGGTGGGGGTGGGGGGGTGGGGGTGGCAGCAATTGCAGAGGCCAGAGAGCTGGGCTATGTTCTGCCCCCCATGCCTGGAAATGCTGAGCACTTCTGGAACCTCCAAGCCACTGAGACTTTCTGCTCAGGGAATCCCCAAGGATCTGGGGAGGCTGAAATTGAGCAAGCTTTTAATGCATGCATGCATTCACGCAGTCACTTACTCCGCAAGTATTTACTGAATACGTGCTTTGGGCCAGATTGAGCCTTGTTTTCTGAAGACCTGCTCCTTCGCACATGTAACTCTCCCTCTGGAGTACTCAGCAGATTCCCGCAGCTGACTGAGGCTCGGAGTGCCAGTCCCTTGCCACAGGTCACATGGTACTGAACGGAAGATACAGGACCTCAGAACCAAGAGGTTTTGACCCATTTGTCTCTCTCTGTTTTGTCATTGGCCAGGAGATAGTCATTGAGTTGTTTCTAGTTGCCAGGCATCAAGCTATGTTCTCAGGAGTTGTGGTGTTGTTTTCATTTTGAGCGTGTTTGTTTTACTTTTAAGAGCAATCACAGTGCCCCAGATGCTGGATGGTGGCTGATGTCTATTGCATGCCAGGCACTGTTCAGGGTGCTGGTCACGGTCTTCTCTGGAGATTCCTCCCAGACCTGCTGGAAAGAGGAGGAAACTGATGCTCAGAGACATGTACCTTTCTGAATATCACACCCCTCAGGTGAAGCTAGGGATTTCAATCCCAGCGTGTCTCTCTAGAGCCCTGACTTAGCCACTGTCCCTCACTACCTCTCTGTGACCAGGGTTTAGTTCTGGTCCTCCAGTGAAGCCCGATTTGCCAGAACCTGCTTGCGAGGCCTTACCTGGTCTTCATTTTGACCACGTGTAAGTTGGGGGCAGGGCAGCCAATTTCTGCTGAAATCCCCCTGCCCAGAAGATGTGTGATTTCAGGACACTACCTGCTGAAGATCACTGCCTTAACAGGAGCTAGCGATCTGGCGTGTGTGAGCCTTGTGAAGGCATCTCTCTCTGTTCCTCCGGTCTGCCCCTTCTCTCTCATCATGCAGGGCAAGCTCAGGTTGTGGTCCTGCCTCTGCTGGGAGGACTCTTGAGCAGTCATTTCCCATGCCTAAACAGACCTGCAGAGAACCCTGTCCACACTGATGGTCATCTGCGACGTGGAGCTTCATGACGGGAAGGTAGATTGGAGGATAACTAGCACGTCTTTCACTCTGTAGAGGGGGAAACTGAGTCCTCAGCCATCAGCCATGTCGATTCTGTGTTGTAGAGACCCGAGGACACGCCTCATCTCCCTGTCTGAACAGCAGGTTCCCATGCTGCGAACATTTCACCCTGACCCTCACCATATTTTTAAGGAAGTGAATAGGGCTCTAAGACAGACAGCCTCACTGTTCTGTCCATTTCTGAGATGGAAAATCAAGGAGTATTGCCCCACCTCCACCCCAGGAAGCTCTATGCCCCTACCATAGGCACGATGGAAGCTAGACCAGAATGGGCAGCTTGTGCTCCTTGAGGGGGTGGTGAGGGTAGATGGGGGCGGGGAGACAGGCTTCTCAAGCCCAGCCTTTTGACCCAAGAGGCAGGGACTCCAATGCTCTAGAGTGGGAGGAATTGTGGGAGGAAAAGCAGAAGGTCTGAGTCAAATGCACCTGCAGTTATTAGCTTTGTGACTTGGGCATAACGCCACCTGTGAGCCCCCATTTTCATCTCTAGGGCAGTGAACTCACGAATAGGTTTGAGTTGTTGCCCTCCCAGGACTGTCGCATGAATCGAATGAGGTGCCTTGCTTAACGGCGCTGTACCGGGGACGCCTGCTTAAACGGAAGACAGGCTTTTTATCATGAGCAAGCTGCCGCACTCCCCACTCGTCACTCCAAGGCAGCCCGTTGCATTTTCTTTCGTTCTAACACTATTTCTTTCATTCATTTCTGAGTTGGGCAGAAATCACACTCACTGTAACTTCTCCGCCATTTAGAACAGCCCAGAAGCCTAGTCCTTCGGGACACTCTGCCCTGTCCACACGCATCTCTCTCCTCCCTGCCCCGCGGAGCGTCGTCGGCTCCTTCCTCTGCTCCTCTTCTGACCCATGTTTTGCACTTCCTTGCTCTGCCACTCCTCTTTAAACACTTGTCCAAATTGTCTGTGGCTCATCCTGTATTACGCCCAGGGCAGATGCAATAGCCCAGCCCAGGGTCTCCCCGGTGTGGGGTCTGTGCCTGTTCTCCAGGCAGGTGGCTGTGACAGGGTAACTTTATGGAAGGGTGAACTCAGTGACGTTGGCTGAACTACTGCTGGTGAACATGGGAAAAGCCTCCCGGACCTCAGACCTCTCGCTTCTTGCCAGAGGAAAACCGTGTCCCGTTCCTCCCGTGTGAGCACCATCAGGCTCACAGCCGTCATCTTTGACACTGTAACATAGCTTTGCCCCAGATGCCAATATTATATGGCTGGTTTTTATTTTTTTCCGGAAAAACTTAATTAGGATTTTAAGTGCATTTGGGGGGATGGGCTGTTTCTGTTTACCTCTAAAAACACTGAGAAGGAAAACAAAGTATGATTCTCCTGCCAGAAAAATGGAGTCAAATCTGGAATTAATTTACAGAGTCGTAGTATTTTCCATTTGCGAGCACTTGATCCATCCCAGCCCCTAGGGCTGTCTTTCCTCCTCCTCCGATACCACATACTGTGGGTGGTGGGAAATTACTAAAGGCACGACTCCGGCTCGCAAAGACTCTCAAGTCCGGGACTGGGAAGAACTGTGTTCATGCAGCGTTGTCAAGGGTCGTTCTGCCAACCGTAACCTGTCAGCGTGGACTCTGCGCCAGGCCCGGCTCGGAGCTTGCTGTGCGCCGTTTCCCCCATGCTCACGGCAGAGGTGAGACGGAGCGCTGAGAGATGTCGACAGACAGGGAATCTGAGGTTTAAAGAAGCGATGTTTGATGACCCGCTGAGGGCTGGGGCTGGGATTGGAACCAAAGCTGGCTGTCCTTCGGCTCCCAGGGTCCTGCTGGGGAGATGTGCCCCGGTGGGCCTGTGCTGGGAGAGGGGAAGCAGGAGTGGTCACCCGGGGGCTTTGTCCTGGAAGCTGGGCAGGTGCTGGGCTGGAGCTGGCCTGGCTTTGGAGCCACAGGAGAGGAGATGGCCGGGAAGAGCTGTGTTTGGGAAGGTTCCTTTCTGTGCCAGGGGTCAGCAATCTGGGTTCTAGCACTGAGAGGGGCAAAACATGGGTTTGTAGGGGAGAGAGAGTGACCCCACTGAATGTAAGAAAGATCAGCTCCAGTGAGCTCTTCTCACCCTGGGTTCCAGACTTCACCAGAATTCCAGGGGCAGCCCCTGAGCCCAGCCCGCCCCCTGCACCGTTCCCTGACTGCTTGAGGCCCTGGGTCAGAGGCTTTGCCCCTTAGAAGCTTGGTTTCTGCATCTGGGACAGGAAGGAGTCAAAACATCCTTCTTCGTTGTTGAGATTAGATGATTCGAGAGCCGAAACGTCTTGCAAAGTGCCTGGTACCAAGTAGGCCCTCTCTAAATAATTAAACGATAGTTTTCACGTTCCCTTCCACTTGTTTTTTTTAAAGTCCCCCCCACCACCCCGTAATAACAAATTTTAAAAGACAAGTTAATACATTGCTGTGTATACTCTGAGGCCAAGAATTTCCTCAGTGTTTATATACCAGAGTAGTACTTTGAACTTCAATTTTCTCTGCTGCCTCTGTGCTGGTTCAGACACCCTCCCTAAGATGCCAGAATGCCCTGCGGGGATGGGCGGGTGTGTAGTGTGTGTGTGTGTGTGTGTGTGTGTGTGTGTGTGTGTGTGTGTGTGTTCATCGTATTATAAAAACATAAAACAGTTGAATTACAGGTAAATGGTAACTTAGCCACGTACCTTCTACCAGATTTAACAAATGTTAGTATTTTCCAGATTTACGTTAGGTATTTGCAACATCCCTGTCTTTACTAAAAATAAAACCCTTGTGCCGAAGCCCTCCTGTTACTCGAGCCCCCTTCCCCTTCTTCCCCCTCCCGTTTCACAGGTGTTTACTCTTTTAAATTGGTGTGTGTCTTTCCCAGCTAGAATTTTGTAGTGTTGTTATTTGTAAAGCCAAATAACCCCATTGTAATGTGTTTGAACCACCAAAGCAAATGATCAGCTTTTGGGAAAAGAAGGCTGAGTATCAGTGACCTGAGACTGCAGAACCAACCTCCCTGCTGTCAAATTGAAATCCCAGAATTATAAATTCATTGCCTTTGACTTAAAACTTGAAACCCTCAACCCTGCATACTTGCAGATACATTAAAGAGTGTGCCATCTTGAGCTCCCAGGATCATGTGAACCTTTCATGTGAGGAAACACATCCCAGAGTCAGCTATTCTTTTTTTTTTTTTTTTCCTCTTTCAGATGGAGCAGGCGTCCCCAAACTTTTTACGCAGGGGGCCAGTTCACTGTCCCTCAGACCGTTGGAGGGCCGCCACATACTGTGCTCCTCTCACTGACCACCAATGAAAGAGGTGCCCCTTCCTGAAGTGCGGCGGGGGGCCGGATAAATGGCCTCAGGGGGCCACATGCGGCCCACGGGCCGTAGTTTGGGGACGCCTGAGATGGAGTCTTGCTTTATCGCCCAGGCTGGAGTATAGTGGTACTATCTCGGCTCACTGCAGTCTCCACCTCCTGGATTCCAGCAATTTTCCTGCCTCAGCCTCCCAAGTAGCTGGGATTACAGGCGTGTGCCACCATGCCGGGCTAATTTTTGTATTTTTTTAGTAGAGACAGGGTTTCATCATGCTGGCCGGGCTGGTCTCGAACTCCTGAGCTCAGGTGGTCCTCCTGCCTCGGCCTCCCAAAGCACTGAGATTACAGGCGTGAGCTACCGCCCCCGGCCCAGAGTCAGTTATTCTTAGAGCAGGTGTTCTGGCTTTTGTCTTTGATGCTTCCCTCCCCCCTTTAACATAACTGTAATATATAATTAGTGTGGAAAATTTAGAACACATGGAGAAGTAAAGATTGAAATTGCTCCCTGCCCTATTGCCCCCACCTCCATCCCCATAGAGCTATTTTCTCCCCATCTCCCCAAGGGCAGAGGATGGAGATGGCTGTGCTCCTCCAGGTGGGGATTGGTACTGTGGTCTCTTCGGGTTTCCTAGCGGACAGGCCCATTGACAGTAGGTGGTTAGAGGCCATCACCTACCTGTGGGTGAGGTCAGTGGGCAGGGCTGGGCCTCTCCTGGTGGTCTTCCCACCCGGCCTGTTCATCAGACTGGGGTCTGACCTCTTTCTGGTGTCTGGTGCTGACCCAGGCAAGGTACCAAGTGCTCAGTAGAGGAGTCCTGGTTCCTTCAAGGAAGCTGGGAAGTGCAGGACAGACCAGCCTGGATTTGTGGCTCTTGCCTAGGCTTGACTTTTGACCACTTTTCTGAAAAAGGACAGCGGCGTTTTTTTGTTTTTTCTTTTTCTTTTCTTTTTTTCTTTTTAACCAGTAGATGTTCCTATTTGGTTCACAGACATAAACACTTAAACCAGGTGATCTGAGCACTGCAAGTCAGTTTCCTGCCTCAACCATTTTCTGTGTGCCGGTATGAAACTGTTCCTTCCTAAGATCTTCCTTTTCGCTTTTGCAAACAAATCATTTTCATTAGGATCACTATTTTCCCAAGCGTGTTTCACCACCACATTTGGTTCTGTTTCTGTTTGCTTGCTTGCTGTCAGTACTCATTTTAGCTTCTGCCATTCTTTCCATCGTGTCCCGGGTAAAATTTTGCATATCTGAGTTGTTGGATTCTTTCATCAGTTCTTGGTCAGTGACTTTCGTGGTCTGCAGTTTCAGCTGCTTTCAGTTTGATGTTGAAGTCTTTTTCTGTGAGGTTTGATTTTTCCAGGATCAGTTTTTAAATGTCGCAAGAAGTGTGCTTTTTCAGTTTGTTTATTATTTTCAACAAATGTTTTCGGTGGGTAATTTTAGCTTTGTTGATCAGCAGCATTTTGCGGGGGGTGGATCATTTCTTTCGAGTCGAATTTTCCCTGATAATCTAGCCAGAAGGCCCATGGGGTCAGAATGGCAGGTCAAAATGTCTTGCTGCTTTCTTGAAGAATTTGAAACAAGCTTGCAAAGTCCTATCCTCCCTTTGGATTTCTCCTGCCTGGGTGTTGCCAGGGCTCCTGTTAGCCACAGGGAAAATAGGAGGTACTAGGGTTCAGACTTCTAGGGAGGGTTGTATTGTCCTTGTGATCAGAGTCCCTCCCTCCAGTCCCTGTGACCTCCCAACTTCACACACACGTCTTGCCCGCACCCTAGGCAAATGTGGAAAGGAGCAGCTCTGGTACACTGGAAAGGACCGTGGATGGGGAGGTAGGAGCCCCATGCTGGGACAGGAACATGTCTTTTCTTCTTCTTGAACTCATCTCAGGGTCGAGTTGAACCCATCCACAGGGTTGCTGGCCAGAGATCTATCAGAGTTCTTCTGGGTTTCTCTTTCTCTGGGTGGGGATGTGGACTCTTAGGATGTCAGGAAGCCACTGTAGGAAACCCCCTGTGTGGGTGAAGCAGAGGCGTCGCTCAGGGCCCTCTGCACGTTCTGGATCCTGGGACCCTGCTTCTCCCCCACCCCACTCCCCACTCCTGGCTCCAGGACCGAGCTTGCCTGCCATTGCAGTGGATCTGTGGAAGAGGGTTCCAGAGTATGGGGAGAGCCCACTGGGAAGGGGGAGCTATTTGTTCCTTTCTAATCATCGCTGTACTGAGCAGTTCCCTAGGACAGTTGAACCCAGGGGAACTGAATTCATCTGTGTAGGTAACCATCCATCTCTTCTTAAAGGAACAGCCCCTGCTCAGCCTCTCTGGGCAGCTGGAATGCTGCTCTGTGGGTCTGGGTGTTTTGTTCCTTCTTTCTTTCTTCCTTTGATTTCTTGCTGTCTCCTTCAATTAGACTTGTGACTGTTTTCACATGGCTATGTGTATATACAAGCCATGGCAGGCCTCATAATTTGTGTCTGTCTAGATCAATAAGAGCAGCTCTAACCAAAAAGTCCAGCTGAGAATGTATAAATACCCTTCACCCCCTCCCCTCCCTGGAGGATGTGAAAACCCCATCCCATTAACCCTCCAGAGCAGTTGGTTGACTTGATCGGGGCAGATGTGAAATATAATTTCTTGGAATGTGCTTTCTCTTTACCCTTTTAGCGGAATTTGAGCAGTGTTTAAGCAACTGTAGCCGATTCCCAGCCTACTTCAAAGCGGAAGCCCTTCACTGTACCTATTTGCAAAATTACCTTTGAGAGACTGTGTCAGAAATGCATTTAGACACAGATTGTGCCTCATATTAGCTCTCCGCTGCCCAATAAAACGGGCTTGGGCGTATCTGAGGCAGCTACCACAGGAAACTTAAAAACAGATTCCGACCGGCAGCGATGACTCTGTGCTGTGCTCGCTGTGGAAAAGCGGGGGGTTAGAGATTTAAGTTTACGTGGATCTTGAGGATTTTAAGAACCAGATTTCTTCTCTTTGCTCACATTAGGGGAAAAAAAAAATAAACCTCAGATGTCCTGTGATATCTCGTTACATCAGGTTTTCCTATAAAATGTCAAGACCGGCAGTATGGGGTTTCCTGGCTTGCTTTTCCCCACTGTGTCTGTTCTTGCCAGAATTTTTATTAGGGGGAGGGGAGCCTTCTGCGCCCCTCCTTCCTCAGTGAAATCATTTCTTCCCTAGCCTTTAACCCTTTAAAGTTTGGGGAGGGAATACTTTGATTTTAAGGTTAAATAGAAAACTTCCCTAGTGACCGTGGCTGGAATTAAGGTACACCTAAGGCTGTAGCAGCTCTGGTGGGTCCTGGCTAGGTGCAAGGTTTTGCTATGGAAAGCAGCTTGCATAACCTGCTTTTCTTTGCATGTCTATGCCTTCTACAAGCATCCCCTCCAAAGCCAGGTACGATCCCGGCTATGCTAAAAGGCCCTGGAAAATGTTAACTGATAAAAAATGTTTGATACTCTAGAATTATTATTATTTTCACCCTGACCAACGTCAGTCAGATTGGCATTGTCTGCTGTCACCAGGTCTGGAGCAGGCATGGGTGGAAGCTGTGAATGCGTTTAGGTTGGGTGTGGTGGTTCATGCCTATAATCTCAGCACTTTGGGAGACTGAGGCAGGTGAATCATGAGGTCAGGAGTTCAAGACCAGCCTGGCCATTATGGCAAAACCCTGTCTCTACTAAAAATGCAAAAAGTAGCCGGGTGTGGTGGCAGGAGCCTGTAGTCCCAGCTACTCGGGAGGCTGAGGCAGAAGAATTGCTTGAACCCCGGAGGCAGAGGTTGCAGTGAGCCAAGATCATACCACTGCACTTCAGCCTGGGCGACAGAGCAAAGACTCTGTCTCAAAAAAAAAAAAAAAAAAAGAAAAAGAAAAGTGAATGTGTTTAGGCTGGGCGCGGTGGCTCATGCCTATAATCCCAGCACTTTGGGAAGCCGAGGTGGGTGGATCACTTGGGGTAAGGAGTTTGAGACCAGCCTGACCAACATAGCAAAACCCTGCCTCTATTTAAAAAAAAAAATACAAAATTAGCTGGGTGTGGTGGTGCACACCTGTAATCCCAGCTACTTGGGAGCCTTGAGACAGGAGAATCACTTGAACCTGAGAGGCGGAAGTTGCAGTGAGCTGAGGTGGTGCCATTGCACTCTAGCGTGGCCAGCAAGCATGAAACTCTGTCTCAAAAAAGAAAGAACGAAAGAAGTGAATGTGTTTGATGGAGGCTGTGCTTGATAAGTAAATGCATTTGATTCAACAGGGCAGGGGATTCTGGAAGAGACGTGAGTACAGATTGATGAGCGTCTTGTCTCACCGTGAAAGCCTCCCTTCTCTCTTCTTTCCTAGTCGCCACTGAAAATGGAGTGGTGATAGCTTAGTTCTCACTTTGGTTTCGGGCAAAAGAAATGGTACCCAGGAGGTAGAGTTGAATAGAGACTTCTCTAACTCTCTCCTTTTTTCTCACTTCTCTTTATTGTACTGTTCTTTCTGTACTTCTGCCTGCCTAAGCAGCACGCTGCAGAATAAACTCTACCAGGAGAAGTTTGAAACCTCCAGGCTGAGAAACTGTAGAGAGCAGATGACCTTCTGAGGGCACTGGGTACAGAATCCTTGATATGACAGGTGGGTCTAGAGCTGACAGAGGCTCAGGGTGGCCTGATGAGACAGTGAGAGTGAAAGGGAATGCCATTCATAATGACACCAGGTCAACACATGTGAACCCAGCTGTCCCGAACAAACGGAGCTTTGTGGTTATGCTCCAAAGCCCAGGCTCCAGTCTCTTCGAGTTCTGTTTTGATTTGGAAGGAGTGAAGCCTTCCCCTTTGGAAGCTTAGGCTAGGGTTGCAAGCTGAGGTGTTCACAGGGACAGTCAGAGTGCGGGAAATGGGGCCTGGTGCAAGGAAAGAGAGTAGCACTCAGGGGTCATTTGTGTTCTAAAGGGGGCATTGGCAACTCAGCATCAGACAACGTCAACGTGTTGCCAGGTCGTCTGAGTTCTTTCAAGAGAAGCCAAAAATCGAGATTTACATACAAAATCTCCGCGTTTTGAAAAGTTGGCAGTCATTTAAAAATTTTAAAAACGCTCTGCAGGCCAAGCACAACATCTGTGGGCAGTGGACAGCTGTCTGTTTTTGACCTCCAGCCCAGACCGATTAATTGACGGCTGTTTTCTGGGTCTCCCAGTTCTGGCCACGGGAAGTTTCTTAGGGAAGTTGCCTGGGCTGACCACAAGTGAGGTGGGGAAGTGGAAAGAGGAGCTTGATCTGGCTCCCATTCATCATTTATTTGCACAAGAAATATTTATTGAGCACCTGTTACGTTCAAAGTACTGTCTGTGTTGTGCCGTGTTTTCTAGTCAACATTTTGGGATGAGCTGTGTCTTCCTCATGCTGCTGGACTCTTTCTGCCCTGCACGGTCGTGGTTCCATGCTTCTCCCTGAGATTGTAGCCAAGGTGGATAGAGTCGGAGGAATGTCAAGTGGGGGATTGTGGGGGAAAGGCCTGGGTTCGAGTCTCAGACCCTGCAAAGTTCATTGTATTTCAGCTTAACCCAGCAGTAGTGCCCAGGATGAGACAGTGTTCGTCAGAGGAAAGCCCTGGGGATTTAGAAGGTAGAACAGAGAGAGCCCAGCCAGGGACCCTGGTCTGGCAAACTCCCGGAAGGCTATTACCGGGACCAGGAGGCAAAAATCAACAGAACAGATTGCGTTCAGCTCCATACATGGCAGAACTTCCTAACAGAGCTCTGTCTCCTGTGGTTGTTGGACTGGATAACCTGTAAGCTGTTTTTCATTACCTGGAAAGTCCGATACCTGGAGGCCGCTCCCTGAACGCCCATTGGACCTCCTGAGTCGTAAACCTACTCTGGTTCATGGCTTACCTCTGGCAGCTGAATTGGAGCTGAGGTCCGAGTGCCCCAGAAAAGATAATATAAACTCTAAATTGAGGCAGACCCAGTTTGCCTGGGGGTGAGGTGGGGTGGGATGGGGGAAATAGAGGCTTCTGTGACACTGTGAGGTGTCATTTGAGTCTTCCGCTCTCCGCTCTCCGAATTTTAAATTAGGGTAAATCACACCAACCTCACAGGCTGGTTCAGTCAACAAAGGCACAAGAGAGTTTGAGTAACTTGCCCAAAGCCACATAGCTAGGCAGTGAGGGGCTGGGGCCTGGACCAGCTCGGCTGTCATCCACTGCTCTTTCACCCTCCTTCCTAAACTGTTAGACTTTAATTTCCTTTTGGTATATTCATTCTTTTGTGTGTCTCCCCCACGCCTGCCCCATTGTTTCTAAGACTGTCAGTGTTCAAATGTTTAATAGCTAGGTGTTTTTTTTTCCCCCTGTACACTTGGCCAGAGGTAGGAATTCATCACCATCTGTGAACATTTACTGAGCCTCCATGGTTAGCGTGGAATTGTGCTAGAAACACTCGACCCCGGGGCTCTGTTGGCAATAAACGAGGTCTTTCTGCAGAACTTCTGAGGACAAATCACCAACGGGTTGGAAAGCATGTCCTTCAGGAACGGCGAAACTCTACTTTTCACCTTGTTATTGCTTCTTCCACCTTTGTTTCACCCCTAGGGTCAGTCGTAAGTGTGTTAAGTGCTTTCTTCTGCTCAATGTCCTAAATAAGAGGTTTCCCAACGATGTCCCCTGATCTGTACCCCACCCCCAATTCTCAGGCTTCTGGATAGACAGAGAATGGACATCTGGTTTGTTTTGGAATGACAGGCTAGACTAGAGGCCTGGTAACGGCCGAGGCTGCTGGCATCGTGAGACATTCAGAAACCACTGTGCTAAATAACAGTGGAGCTACGGTGATAGTAACATTTCAAGGAGGAAAGAGCTGACAAAGTAGGCTTGTGATGTTTGTGAAAAGGGTCCTGTAGGGCATCTGGTGAGTACCCCAGGTAGAGCTGGAATACAGCGGCATGCACCCATGCGCCGGAGACGACTCCAGCGTCTGCATACCCGTCGGCTCACTCCTGGGTTGGAACATCCTCCTCATTTTCTCTGGCATGTCTTTTTGCTCAATGAATCATTCCCGGCCAGGCCAGACGTCCTTGCTGGAGAGCCAGCTCTCTGTGCACCAGCCCGGTGATTCTCCAATGCCAGCTTGAAATTTGGTGACCCACCTTGGGATGCTTCGCCTGTCGAGGCTTTTCACTGATGAATAGTTGTTGTGATCACGTCAGCCAGAATGGGACTTTTCAAGTCATGCAGTAATGGATCTATCTGTATGATGTTTTGCACAAAGAACTAAATAGCTGAGATACTGAAGTGGCAGATATGCCATAACTATCTTTTCAGTGAAATCTTTAGTGTACATATTTGCCATACTGTACTAGAACATATTAAGGCAGATCATTAATGTTTCAGTATTTAGAGTTTGTCATACAATGAGCAAAAGTGGACGCCTTTGACACAGTCTATTGGAGCAAAATATGTCTAGGCTTCTGCTTGCTTTGTTGCATTTTAAAATCCCCATTGCCATCAGAATTTGACTTGTTTTGTGGCAGAGTCTTACTCTGTAGCCCAGGCTGGAGTATACTGGCCTGATCTCAGCTCACTGGAACCTCCGCCTTCCAGGTTCAAGTGATTCTCATGCCTCAGCCTCCTGAGTAGCTGGGACTACAGGCAGGCACCACCATGTCTGGCTCATTTTTGTCTTTTTAGTAGAGACGAGGTTTTACCATGTTGGCCAGGCTGGTGTTGAACTCCTGGCCTCAAGTGATCCGCCCACCTCGACCTCCCAAAGTGCTGGGATTATAGGCGTAAGCTACCGTGCCTTTGGTTGTTTTGAGACAGAGTCTCGCACTGTCACCTAGGATGGAGGGCGGTGGGCATGATTTTGGCTCACTGCAACTTCTGTCACCTGGGTTCACGTGATTCTCCTGCCTCAGCCTCCCAAGTAGCTGGGATTACAGGTGCACACCACCACACCCAGCTGATTTTTTGTATTTTTTTAGTAGAGATGGGGTTTCACTATGTTGGCTCGACTGGTCTCGAACTCCTGACCTCGTGATGTGCCCGCCTCAGCCTTCCGAAGTGTTGGGATTACAGGTATGAGCCATGGCGCCTGGCCTTTTTTTTTTTTTTTTTTTTAAACATTTGTATTGAGGCGTAATTGATATGAAATAAATGGCACATATTTCAGGTGTCTAATTTGAGGAGTTTGATATTCATATACGTCCATGAAACTATCACCACAATCAAGACAACAAACATGTCCTTCACTCCTCAAACCTTCCTCTTGCCTCTTCGCAATTTCGCCATCCCGTTTGCCCGCTGCCCGCATCCCCAGACATCTACTGATCTTTCTGTTATGATTCATTAGTTTACATTTCCTAAAAATTTTATATAAATGGAATCCTACTCTATGTATTACTTTTGTGTGATTGTTTTTACACAGCATAGTTATTTTCAGATTCATCCATCTTTTTGCATGTTTCATCATGACTTTTTATGGCTGGGTAATATTTCATTGTATGGATCAATATCATGGTATGGTTTAATATTAAGGAAGGGGTGTTGATCTTCAGGGATTATTTATTTTCATTTTAAAAGTTTCTCCTGAAGTAGTAGTTTATTTTTGAAAATGTGCTTTGAAAGAAATTTGTTTATAATTCCTTTGGCCCTAATACTCGTGTAATTGAGTTAAATCAGTGAGTATAATATTGAGCCTCAGCTGTGTTTGCTATGTGCCAGGCTTGATGGTGCTTGTAGGGCACAGGAAGAGTTCCTGTCCTGGCCAGTGGTTGATGTGTTCAGGAGGGTCTATCGGTAGTTCTGTAGTGCACCACAGCCTACATGGGATAGAGGTGCCGTGTTTTTAGACACAAAGACGGCTGTTATGCTGTCTTTGCAAAAACACTGAGGTCTTGGTTTCCACAGGCTTATGGCCTGATGCAAGTTTCCAATTTTGCACAATGTCACAGCAGATAGCAGATTTGCCTTCCACGCCCTTGCTCTTTCACAGCCAGGCGTGGGGCTGGAATCCGAGCTGTGGTTGCTGTGGTTCTCTGATTCCTGCGCAGAGGATTGCGTGATGAGGGCTGGAGTGCAGGCCGGAAGTCACCCTCCTGGACTCATCCTCACAAAGCCAGGTGCACAGGGAGGTTGTGGGGGCGGGGTTTGCCATGGGAATTTCTTCCCCAGCAGGAGAGCCGGAGTGGAGTGTGTTACTGGGGAGTTGGAAATGTACCCCCTTTTCCTTGTCCATAGTTCAGTCAAGTTCTACTGAAATAATTCTTCCTACTGTGTGTAAGAAAAACCAATAAGCCTCTGATTAATTGGCAGAGACTGTCAGAAAAGGGACCTTGGAAATTTCTGGTTCAGTCTGCCCATTTTATAGATGAGCAGGCTGAGGTTCAGCAAGCAGGAGTGACTCGGGAATAGGTGCTCATAGCAGAGCTGGGACTTGGGAAACTCAAACACTGCTTTAGACCTTCACTTTTATAATCCTTGAGGGTGAGAGTTTCAGGAAGGCTTGGCAAAATTTGATAGGCCTGGGAAAGGGATTGTTAATCTTTCATCCTGGGCTAGAGCAAGCTGTGCCATTTAAAAAAAAAAAGAAAAGAAAAGAAAGACAAAATGATTCTCCCAGATGATGTTTCTAGAATGTTCTCCATCTTAGTCTCCTGACCTTGCACCAGCTTGTTCTAGGAAGGGCCGGGCGCGGTGGCTCAAGCCTCTAATCCCAGCACTTTGGGATGCCAAGGCGGGTGGATCACAAGGTCAGGCGTTAGAGACGAGCCCGACCAACGTGAAGAAACCCCATCTCTACCAAAAATATGAAATTAGCCTGGTGTGGTGGTGGATGTCTGTAATGCCAGCTACTCGGGAGTGAGGCATGATAATCACTTGAACCCTGGAGGCAGAGGTTGCGGTGAGCTGAGATCACGCCATTGCACTCCAGCCTGGGCAACAAGAGCGAAACTCTGTCTCAAAAAAAGAAAAAAAAAATGCAGGAGTGGAATTCAGCAACATCATTGGACAGGATTTTCTGGTTCGTGAATAAAAGGTGATGGGTGACGCTGTATGTCAGGGTACCACGTCTCGGTTTACGAAGGGCCTTCATGTGCAATCTATACGTGAACCACTTGACCGTCTTCCCATATGGCCCCTTTATACCAGTGAGGAAATTGGCCTGAGGTGGCCCAGGTAGTAAGTAGAGGACCCAGATTTCAAGTCCAGGTTCCAATTTCTGGTCTCTTTCTATTTCCACCGTGTCCCCCTGCAAGGCAGCTGGGGCGTGCAGAACAACAGCTTGATACAGTGGGAAGAAGCTGGGCTTTTATGTTCAGAGTTCAGAGTTCAGCTCTGCTTCCCTGCCTGCTGGGTGACCTTGTGAAATACTCCTAACCTCTCTGAGCTTCACTGTCTTCTTTTGGATGATGAGGCCCTGTCCTACAGGATTAAAGTATTTAAATATAGAAGCACTAAAGTGCTTACCATAAAACTTGCCTCTAGGAAGCAAATGGTCAGTGTTACCTCCTTAATGAGGGTGAAGTAGAGGAGGGAAAACGAGTTGTGAAAAGACAGCCTATAAAGCAAAACTTAGGGCACATTTACATATACCAGGGGGTGCCCCAGCCCTGTTCTTCTTGCACATAGAATCTTAAATGTTTCCTAGATTGAGCCGTCCATCTTGGATCTCTTGCAGAGGAAGTTAAGACAGGCACTCACCAAGTGCCTTGCACATAGTAGGCCTGTAATATATACAGACTGAGTAATCAAGTGCTCTTTGGAGCAGCAGAGAGTATGCCTACACATCATTTGACTAAAACGTGACAGCCTGGCAGAGACCAGACTTGGAGGGTGATAGGCTCAGGGCACGCGGGCAGGGCAGCTGTCACTGGAGGTACAGCCTAGAGCGGGTAGTGCGGAGGCTGGAGGGACTATCCCATGGCACCAGGGTTGAGTGGGCGTCAGTGCAGACTTAGGGATGTGTTTTTGGGGGAGGGGACAGGGAGGGACTTCTCAGACACTTAGAGGGAATCTCAGGCCATACAGCGACATTCTCCCTGTGTTTTAGATTTTCCTTTGAGAACATCTCCATTTAAGTAGTTGAGGCTCTGAGCAGGGAGAGCAGAACGAGCCTTTTCCCTCTGATAGAGCCAGTAGTCGCCTCTTCAGGTTCAGATTTTTTTTTTTTTTTTTTGAGATGGAGTTTCGATCCTGTTGCCCAGGCTGGAGTGCAATGGTGCGATCTCGGCTCACTGCAATGTCCGCCTCCCAGGTTCAAGCGATTCTCCTGCCTCAGCCTCCTGAGTAGCTGGGATTACAGGCATGTGCCACCATGCCCAGCTAATTTTTTTGTATTTTTGTATTTTCTACATGTTGGTCAGGATGGTCTCAAACTCCTGACCTCAGGTGATCCACCCGCCTCGGCCTCCCAAAGTGCTGGGATTACAGGAGTGAGCCACCATGCCCTGCCCAGGTTCAGACTTTCTAAGGGGTAGGGGGACAAAGCTGGATCAGTGTTAGAGAAGAAAGGCTTTTTCTCCATCTCTCCCTCTTGCTTGATCCAAGGAGCAGAGAACACCAGCGAAACTCGGAAGTAGCGCGGGGTGATTCGGGAGCTAGATGGGGCCTGACATATGAAGCTGCCACCTGGTCACAGCCAGGCAGAGTTGGAAGGGTGTCCTTCAGTGGGGTGAGAAGAGAGCAGCCTCCCAAGATTCCCCTGCACCCCTCCAGGCCCTGCCAGGGGCCCCTCCCACCCTCCTTCGCTCCTTCTTGGGAGCCTGTTTGAGAATTCAGTGATTCACTTCCTGTCGTCAACTCTTGTTTAATGTTCCCCTCCATTGTTGCCAAACAATCTAGGCCCGGTGGTGTGTGGAGTTCTGAGAGTGGAGGAGGGAAGAGAGAGAGTGAGGGCCAGAACTGTTTACAGAGCCAGGGACATGGGCCCAGGCTTGACAGCCGGGCTGACTTGAAAGACGGGCTACAGTGGAGCATGGTCCCGACAGCTGGGTGTGTGTATGGTGGGAAATGCCAGGCCCAGCCGCTCCTCCACAGAAACCACTCTGTCCTTTCTGCTCCTGATGGGAGCTCCTGCCCTTTGTTGTGGTGTTAGCTTCTTTGTTCAGTTACACCAACAGCTGAGTTTTCCATTTGGGGCCATAGTGTTGGGATCATGGATTCCTGAAGTAGAAAAAACAGAGGGCTGGGAGTGGTGGCTCTCGCCTGTAATCCCAGCACTTTGGGAGGCCAAGGCGGGTGGATTGCCTGAGGTCAGGAGTTCAAGACCAGCCTGGCCAACATGGTGAAACCCTGTCTCTACCAAAAATACAAAAACTTAGCTAGGTATGGTAGCAGGCACCTGTAATGCCATCTCCTTGGGAGGCTGAGGCAGGAGAATCACTTGAACCCGGGAGGCAGAGGTTGCAGTGAGCCAAGATCGTGCCATTATATTCTGGCCTGGGCAACAAGAGCAAAACTCCGTCTCAAAAAGAAAGAGAGAGAGAGAGAATGAACGAATGAACAACACAGGAGCTCACTCAGAAGGATCCCTGGGTAAATACCATCGCCTCCCGGGCCCCTGTTTCCTCATGTGTTCGGGGAGGGGAAGGAGGTCATGGTGAAATGCTCGCCATCAGCTCCAAAGTCCTTTGGTTCTGAGGCTGGAATGTACTGCAAAAAGAACATTTGCATACCACCCTCCCGCCGCCCCTGTCCCAGGTCCCGTTCTACCAGCCACAGAGGTGAGCACATCTGGAATCCGTCTACCTGTCTCATTCATTTCATGACCTCTGACTTTTGAGGTCAGTAATTCTGCAGCCTCCCTCAACTTTCTGGTTTAAAGCAAACTCCTCTCTCCGGAAGTTGTTTGAAATGAATTTAGTTCCTTTATATCCCACATGACAGCTACGACTGCCACTGTTGAGTTGATGTTGGCATTGGGTTTGGGGCTGCTTTGGTTTTTGTGTTTGCTTCTAACCTGCAGAAAGAGTCGACGTTCTGAAGTTTGCTCCCTCATCCTTTCTGTTCGTTGCTCCTTGTGCAGTAGAGAAGAGGAATTTTTGTTTGCAGTCCACATTCTTGATTACTTACTTCCTCAGCTGCTGTCAATGACTCAGGCTTTCTCCAAGGCCCTAGGTGCCTAAAGGTAGAGAAGGGATGAGAAGTATAGACACAGAACACCTTTAAGCCCCTTTCCCCTGCAGGTTAGTGTTTTTCCCAGGTATTTGGAATGCTAGAAGGTGCTAGAAGGTAAGGAGACACTAGAGATCCGTTGAACCCATCATTTTTTAAATGAGAGAATCCATACCTGAAGACTCCCATGTTAAGTCAGTAGCACAGCCGGAGGGAGGACCACACTTTATTCCTGTCATCTAATGAGCGGCCAGGCTGCAGTCCACTCTCCAGGGTGGCCCCACATATCTGTATGCTTTCTGCCTTTTTTTTTTTTTTTTAAGACAGAGTTTCACTCTTGTCACCCAGGCTGGAGTGCAGTGGCATGATCTCGGCTCACTGCAACCGTTCAAGTGATTCTCCTGCCTCAGCCTCCCGAGTAGCTGGGATTATAGGCACTCGCCACCATGCTCAGCTAATTTTTGTATTTTTGGTAGAGACACGGTTTCACCATGTTGGCCAGGCTGCTCTTGAACTCCTGACCTTAGGTGCTCTGCCTGCTTTGGCCTCCCAAAGTGCTGGGATTACAGGCGTGAGCCACCATGCCCAGTGGCTGCTTTCTCCTCTCTTAAATCCAATACTGATAAAATCTCCAGTTAGCAAATATTTGCTGAGCAAATTTACTGCAGATTGCTCTATTTGATGTCTGCCTATAACCTTAGCCACAGATGACTGTCTTCCCCGGTGTGGCAGGTGGGCCGAGCTTCCTCATTTGAAAACGTTTTAGCTTCCTGCACTTGCCCACTGGTTGCTTTTGCCTAACTGGCACCTGTGGCTGTCATTCTCCTGCTGATTTTAATTGCACCTCTCAAGATCAGCTGATTGCTTCAAGAAGATTTCCGGTATCGGGCCCACGGCAGTAATGTGTGTCTGTGGATTCTTTGCTATGAGGCTTGACTTCTGGATCGGGTTCATAAGGCTGTGGGCAGCTTGAGATCTTTGCTTGTTTCCTACATCTTCGGAAAGGTACTGTGATGCTTACCAGTTGCTGATGCACATTATCAGTTAATAATTCCATTACCATTACCAATTTTCTGAGCACACGTGACCTGCAAGCCCTATGCTTGCTCCATCCAGGAAGCAGGCAAAGTTAAACTGGGTCTCTTTCCCCTTGCGGAGTCCCTGGCACAGTTGGGAAGGGAAGTCAGAAACACACAGAAGTCACCTCATCATACCAGGCCTTTGGTGCTAAATGATGCTGAAGAGTGCGGGACAGTGGGGACTGTGGGCTGTTAAGAGTTCGAGGAGGGGAAGATGGAGGGAGGTCATTCTTAGCAGAAAGCCACGGCGTGGGTTACTGTTTGAGCTGGAAGATGATTGGACGTCAGAGGGCTCTGTCCCCACCTGCACCGCAGCTCAGTAGGCTGCTGGCTCCACGTTCCGATGCTGTGGCTGCCACATTTACCTCCACTACCTGGGCCTGTTCAGCATTTTGAGTTTCTCTACCTGTAAAGTAGGCCTGGTAACATCCGTCGGCATCTGAGTCAGCTGGCACTGGGTGGACCGATAACGGGACCGATAACGGGGAGAGTTGAAAGCATCCAGGACCCAATGGGAGGATGCCTCACCTGGAAGCCTTTCCTTGTTCCTGATTGTAGCTGTTTTAGGGATGCAGCTTTCAGACAAGAGCCCCTTAGTTGATGAGGCCGGCTTAATCGAGGGGGGCTATTGCCACCCTGACATGGTAAGCGCAGGCCTGGCTGATCTGAAGTCCTTCCTTCTTGCCTGTGCGGAATTCCTGTCTTCCTGCCCATAGGGGTTCTTTGCTGTCTTAGGTGAATTGCCCCAATGAACCAGAACCTTTTGTTTAAGTATAATGGGAAGTCTGTCCCCTTAGACAGAAAAGAATGCTAATTGGCCACTTAACCGTCCTCAGGGTACAGATGCCAGAGTATGAGGGACACCCATTCTTTGTTACCATTTGGGATGGAAACTGCTGTATAAGCTTGTAAAGCTTTGGTTCAGAGAGCACAGGATGTGTATAGAACAGGGATTGGTGGCATGCAAAGGCTGCGCTTTTTGCATGTAAAACCTCTTTAACTCCGTGGTCCTGAAACTAACTTTTCCCAGAAACGTGGTTGTTTCCCACCCCTCCTTTACTTCCAGCTCCCAATTCACACCCAACAGTGGCTGAACTGAAAGGCTTGCAAATCCCGAAGGCTTTGGGGCTTTTTAAAAAAAAATAGGGACTGAGTTGTAAAGGTAGCAAGACTGAGAAGGGGAATGTTCCTTTCTCAACCATACCGTGTGACATTTGCTAGGAATTGTAAAATCACCGGGGTGAACGCTTGTCCCGGGGCACTGCCTCTGCGTGTGAATGTCAGAGTCCGTTGCATGTTCTACAAGCACTTGTGACATTGCTTTATCTCTCTGGCCAGTGACTCATAATTAAAGAAGTCAGAACTGTGCCATTAACACAGAACCTCCTCATTTGCCCTCTTCACCTCTCCCCATCTGCCGGTCCCAGTCAGGAATGCCCGCCTGACATTTTCTCTAAGTCTTTGGAAACTTTAAGATTTGTTTTGATATCATCATCGCCAGCTATCATCATCGTCGCCTGGTTCCACTTGTTTTACCCCAAAAGTCTGTGAGAATCTTTTCCAGGAAAAAAAAGAGAGAAAGAAAGAAAATCCCACCCCCAAGCGTGCAGTCTGCCCACGGGAAGTGATTCATGGTGCTCCAATTCAGGCAGACCTGACTGCAGGAGGCGGGGAGGCTGGGAACCAGGTCTGGGAAAAGAGAGCAGAGAAAGGATACCCAGACCTAATGGCTTCTGCTCTGTGGAAGAAAGTGAAAAACAGAATGACTAAGAGTCCTGTAATAAGAATTGTTTGTTTTGTGAAGTTGAACTAATAGTGAGGTTTGCCGGCAGATAAGACATGAGAAATTGCAGTTGTCAAGGGAGGGGACTTTTCCATGTCCTGCTTTTTTTTTTTTGTTTTTTGAGAGAGCAAAGCTATTTCTCAGTCGTCTTTTTTTTTTTTTTTTGAGATTGAGTCTTGCGCTGTCACCCGGGCTAGGGTGCAGTGGCACAGTCTCCCAGGTTCAAGTGATTCTCGTGCCTCAGCTTCCCCAGTAGATGGGATTACAGGTGTGCGCCACCATGCCTGGCTAATTTTTTTTTTTTTTTTTGTAATTTTAGTAGAGACTGGGTTTCACCATGTTGGCTAGGTTGGTCTTCAACTCCTAACTTCAGGTGGTCTGCCCTCCCCGGCCTCCCAAAGTGCTGGCATTATAGGCATGAGCCACCATGATTGGCCTTATTTTCGGTCTTAAGACATTCATTTATTAGTGGAAGGCCCAGATCTGAGTTTGTTCCACCTGTAAGCCTGTTTTCTGTTCTTTGGAGAAGAGGGTCTAAGATCAGACCAATAACTCAGAGTTTCCAATAGCTCTTTCTCCCAATTTCCATTTTTACCTTTCTCTCCAAAGTTAAGAGTTTTTAAAAAATATCTGATTATTTATTTATTTATTTTAAGATGGCATCCTGCTCTCTTGCCAGGCTGGAGTGCAGTGGTGCAGTCTGGGCTCACTGCAACCTCCGCCTCCCAGGTTCAAGTGATTCCTCTGCCTCAGCCTCCCAAGTAGCTGGGACTACAGGTATGCACCACTGTGCCTGGCTAATTTTTTTGTATTTTAATAGAGACAGGGTTTCACCATGTTGGCCAGGATGGTCTCGATCTCCTGACCTCATGATCCACCCGCCTTGGCCTCCCAAAGTCCTGGAATTGCAGGCATGAGCCACCGCACCTGGCCAATTTTTTAAAATTGACAAATAATTGTCCCTATTCATGGAGTACATAGTGATGTTTTGATACATCATAATATCATTATGGTGATCACAGGTTAATTAGTATATCCATCATATCAAGCATTTATCATTTCTTTGTGTTGGACGCATTCAGTATCCTCCCTCTCTTTGAAACCATGTAATATATGACTGTTACATAGAAACATTACATAGTAAAAATCCACACAGTAATTGTAAACTGTGTAATTGCATTATTTGATTAATCGTATGATATGTTACTATGTAATAATCATTACAGTTTACAATGACTATGTAATATAAATATACATAGTTTACATAGTCATTGTAAACTACATAATATTGTAATATATGATTGCTAGGTATTTGATATAATATATGATTGTTAAGTATAATCATCCTGCAGTGGTATAGGACACTAGAACTTATTTCTCCTATTTAGCTGTAATTTTGAGTCCTTTAACAAATCTCTCCCCATCCCTCTATTCCCTCTACTCTTTCAGCCTCTATCTAGTATCCTCTGTTCTTTTTTTTTTTTTTTTTTTTTTTTTGAGACAGTGTCTCACTCTGTCTTCCAGGCTGGAGTTCAGTGGCGTGATCTCGGCTCACTGTACCCTCCACGTCTTGGGTTCAACGATTCTCCTGCCTTAGCTTCTCAAGTAGCTGGGACTACAGGCGCATGCCACCATGCCTAGCTAACTTTTTGTATTTCTAGTAGAGACAGGGTTTCAGCATTTCAGCCAAGATGGTCTTGATCTCCTGACCTCATGATTACGCGGCTCGGCCTCCCAAAGTGCTGGAATTACAAGCGTGAGCCGTCATGCGCTCGGCCCCTCTGTTCTTGATCTTGGTTCACTGCAAATTGCTTACTGGGTTCAAGTGATTCTCCTGCCTCAGCCTCCCCAGTAGCTGGGATTGCAGGCACCCACCACCATGCCTGGCTAATTTTTTTGTATTTTTAGTAGAGATGGGGTTTCTCCATATTGGCCAGGCTGGTCTCAAACTTCTGACCTCAGGTGATCCTTCCTCCTCGGCCTCCCAAAGTGTTGGGATTACAGGCGTGAGCCACTGTGCCCAGCCCCCTCTGTTCTATTTTTACAAAATTAGGGTCTTGGGACTGACATATGTTTTTCCTAAATACTCATTTTTGTTTCCACCAAATGGAACATCATGTTGTCGTAGAATTAAGGAATTCTTTCTGTCCTATGGGCATTTTATTTTCTTCTCCCTCAAACTGACAGTACAAGTTAATTTGATTCCCTAAAGCAGTTTGGAAACAGAGACTCTAAGTGTTGGCTATATGAACAGGCCCGCTGCCAAGTGAGAGGCCCAGATCACCCAGAATGAGAAGATGGGTCTAAACACACCTGGCTTTGTGACTCCATTTCAAACTCCCTGTATTGTTGGAGGTCAGCTTCGGGGATGAGGGACTTTAATGAAAGCTGAGGTGAAGTCCGTTGTCGCCTTAAGCCTATCAGAACACTGGCAAGGGCTGTGAGTATGCTGAATGGGTTCCTGAGTGATCTCTTAAAAAACAAAAAAGTGGTTGGGCGCGGTGGCTCACACCTGTAATCCCAGCACTTTGGGAGACCAAGGTGGGCAGATCATGAGATCAGGAGATCGAGACCATTCTGCCCAACCTGGTGAAACCCTGTCTCTACTAAAAATACAAAATTTAGCTGGGCATGGTGGCAGATGTCTTAATCCCAACTACTCAGGAGGCTGAGGCAGGAGAATCACTTGAACCCAGGAGGCGGAGGTTGCAGTAAGCCAAGATCACACCACTGCATACCAGCCTGGTGACAGAGAGAGACTCAGTCTCAAAAAAAAAAAAAAAAAAAAAAAAACCCAAAACCAAACAAATAAAGCATCTTCAGGCTTAATTTTCAGCAGAGTGAAATGACCACCCAGAAAATTCTGTGAAACCTGGCAACTTTTCCCTTTCTTCCAGTAATCACAGACCAACCCAGATCTTTGTATCATCTTTTATTTGTGACTTGAAAGTTCTGTGATCCCGCGGACACTCAAGAAAAAGCAATCCCCATCAACTTGGTGCTTGGAGAAGAAAGTTTGTGAAGACCAAACCTATTAAATAGGAAAGCCGTAAACACGCTCGTCCTCCTCCTTCAGTTATTATATCTTCTTTGGATGGGGAAAGGGAGGGGCTCTCACCAGAGCCAAAAGAGTTATCTCTGCTGATTCAAACCCAGTGTGCTTTGTAGTCATAGAGAACTGAGTTTGGAGAGTAACATCAAGGTTCAAGCCCAGGCACTGTTCCATGCTAATCTAATTGATTTTGGGCAAGTCACTCAGGTCGTAAATTTTTCATCTGTAAAATGGGAGTGATGACACTCAGCCTGCGGGATCCCTTTATCCAATGAGTTACTGAGAAGCGCTGGGTAAACACTTGCTCTGAGGTGTAAATTGCTTCTGTTCCCCGCCATCTTGTTCATCCCAGAGCATTTCTTTATCCTAGGGGTATCTCAAGGGGAGGGAATAGAACAGATTTGCCCCCCAGGGGACATACGGCAGTGTTTAGAGAATTTTTTTTTCAGTTGTCACAGCTGCAAGGGGCAGCGCTACCCTTCCGGCACCCAGTGTGAGGAGGCCAGGCCTGCTGCTAAACATCCTATACTACACAGGACAGCCCCCAAGTCCCCAACAAAGATTATCTAGCCCAAAACATCAGTAGTGCCAACGTTGAGAAACTCTGGGTCTCGCCAAATCCATAGCCCAGTGTTGAAAAGTTCTTGGTGTCTATGTGCTTTACAGATGAGTATCATCAAGGTGAACTTTCTCCAGTAGCCAACCACCTTCTTTTCCAGAAAGCACACACTCTGTGCCCACCCGTGGCCCTTGGGAGGTGGGATGGCCCCAGGTCTAGGGGATCTTTGTATGTTTCCAGTCGAGTCCAGCCCTCCCAAGGATAAGACGATGTGCTTCCTGGCTTCCTCCTCCAAGGGTCTGCCCAGGAGCCTCCTGCAGCCTCTGCGGCTCTTGCTCAGGCAGCCACGTCTGCCTGGAGCACTTGTCATGGACCTGAGCTGGCTGCTCTGGAGAACTAGCAGGGGGAAAGAGAGGACTAAATATCATGGGGAGAAGTGAAGAAGAGGCCAGCTGCTGGTCTGGAGGATGGCATAGGGGGCTGCTGCCTGGTGTTTTAACCCCAGACGGGCTGTGTTCACACCTGAAGGTCCTATCGTCCATTTATAAGTTCAGATGAAAATTGGGTTGTTCTTGGTAGAAATGTTTTAGTGACTGGTATCAAGGGCTGGCTCTGAAATCCTGTTTTCAGCTCTTCTTGGGCCAATCTAAACTGGAATGTTCAAAAACATGCTTAGTGGCCGGGCGCGGTGGCTCATGCCTGTAATCCCAGCACTTTGGGAGGTCAAGTTCTAGATTTGGGAGGTCAAGGCAGGTGGATCACAAGGTCAAGAGATGGAGACCATCCTGGCCAACCTGATGAAACCCTGTCTCTGCTGAAAATACAAAAATTAGCTGGACGTGATGGCACACACCTGTAGTCCCAGCTAACTTGGGAGGCTGAGACAGGAGAATCGCTTGAACCCAGGAGGCAGAGGTAACAGTGAGCCGAGATTGCGCCGCCGTATGCCAGCCTGGCATCAGAACGAGACTATCTCAAAACAAACAAAAATAGCTAAAACAAAACAAAACAAAAACAAAAACCGTGCTTAGCACACTTACAGAACTCATTGAGAATATTCAGGAAACTCAACTAGAGGTACAGCATGTGGTCACTGTGGTGGAATGTGCAGTGAGACCTCAGTTACCTAGAACCTGGCCAACCACATACTTCACCTCACTAGATTTCTTCTTTGTGGCATGAAATGAGAAGAAGAGGCTAATACTGGAAATGGAGTTTAAATAAACAACAATTTTAAAACCTTTGAAAACGCAGGGATGTAGTATATTCAGTGTACAGCCTGAGTTCCTTTTGTTTGTAACTCTTTGATTTCAAGCTTCAGAATATTACAATTATAGGCTCTTTTTTTTTACCACTAGTAATAATATAATCAAATTATATGTCTTTCAACCAGAGTCAACAATTGCTGAGTCCCTTTTAAAAAAAAAAAAACCAGAAAACACTTGTCATCGTAAAGACCTTCAGGCAACTTAAGATTCTATACAACAAAGAAAAAATTGTCTTTCTGTTCAAACTTACCAAAGCAGGAAAGTAGGCTCACACGTTTTACAAACGTCATCGGCAAGGTTTGACAACGCCAGCTTAGTTGCAGGGAAAGAGGTAATTGCGAGGCTTCCTTCTCACGCTGCGGTCATTAGCCGGGTGACCTTGAACAAGGATCTCAGTGCACCAGAGTCTGTTTCCTCAACCCCGCGATGAAGGGATTGGACCAGATGCCCTCCAGGTTCCTCAAGGGCCAGCTGTTCCAATTCTCCAAAGTGAGTTTTCAGGCAGACAGAGTTAGCCAGAGTGTCACCTCATACTTTGTTCTCTGCACATTGGGCCTCTGTGGTTTGTCACATACAGCCAGGGGACTGGGCCCATAACTCCCCGAAGGATTTCTGCCCGGAACAAAGGATGCTTTCGATTTGACTGTGTATACCAAAGGGAATGAGTGAGCCCCCAACCCAAACACCCCTCTTGGCAGTGTTTTCAGGGCTTTCTTATTTGTTCCCTTATTAAACAGTTATCCTGGGGCTATTCATTGCATGGAAGAAATGCATGTTCTAATACTCGCGTATTAAAGAGCAGCAGAAAGAGAGCTCTCAGGGTGAGCTTATAGTTGAAAGGCCAAATGGAATCAGTGCAAGGAGACTTTCAAGCCAGGAGCAGAATTTTTTTCAGAAGGTCTGATGGAGTGAGCACCTCACCCAAACTTGAAGTCATTCTAGTCTTGCTTTTATTTTGAACCAGAAAAAAAAAAAAGAAAAACACATAGAATGCAAACTTTAAGTAGAGTATAAAGATTTTACGGCTGGGTGCAGTAGCTCACACCTGTAATTCCAACACTTTGGGAGGCTGAGGAGGGCAGATCACAGGTCAGAAGTTCGAGACCAGCCTGGCCAACACGTGGTGAAACCCTGTCGCCACTAAAAATACAAAAATTTAGTCAGGCGCAGTGGTGGGTGCCTATAATCCTAGCTACTTGGGAGGCTGAGGCAGGAGAATTGCTTGAACCCAGGGGGTGGAGGTTGCACTGAGCCGAAATAGCGCCGTTGCACTCCAGCCTGGGTGACAAGAGCGAAACTCTGTTTCAAAAAAAAAAAAAAGAAAAAAAAGAAAAAAATGATTGCAGGTGAGTGAACACCGGGGTAGTGGGGTAGCTTGATTGCTGACAGAGGGAAAGAGATGGGGAGGATATGAAACCGGGAGGGCAGGTGGGGAGACCCCCTGCTGCATGAATGTTCTGGGAATGTGTGTATCTGTACCAGTGTGGGTTCAGGGCATTCATTAGCAACCCCAGGATCGAAAACAGCTCCTTTTTTCTTCCACTAAAACTTAGCAGATGTTAGGGAGGAAAATGTAAAGATACAGAATAAATTGAGGTGAAATGTATGCCAGTGGTGTGGTTTTTTGAGTTATTAATGTAGCAGTTGGGCCACTTTAAAAAATGAGTATTAGATGAGTATTTGGGATACGTTCACATTTTATGCAAATGGACTCCAAAGCTGCCAGGTAGATTGTCCATCTGAAATGGTGAAGTCTTCTCCTGGTATTGTATTCAAGATCTGAGCATAGGGCTGTACCCCATTTAGAATTAGGGGAAAGAAGCTGAGTCACACTGTCTGGCTTCACTTTATATTAGCTCTGGGAAAGGTTAGGAAAGTTGGATAACCTCTCTCAGGTGCTCTGTTTCTCAGTCAGTCTATGGTGATAATGATGCTTGGAAGTTTACTGGGAAAAACTGGCTGTGGAGTCAGTGCATCAGTCAGCTAGTGTTGTGTAACAAAGCGCTCTTAAAAACCTAGCAGCTTAAATCCACTGTTTATGCTGACTCATGCTTCTGTGGCTCACGTGTGCTTGGTTTTTTGCTACAGATTTGGCTTAGGTCTGCTCCACATGTTTTCATTTCTGGGCCCAGCCTATGGGGCAGTAGCAGCCTAAGGGTGGAGGAGGTCCCATGATGATGCCAGAGCTACAAGAGGACAGGCAGAGACACACAATGGCAGTCTGTCCCTTCTGCTCACGTTCTACTGGCCAATGCAAGTCAAGAGTCCACCCCGAAGTCAAGGGACAAGAAAATACATGCCACCCGTGGTACGAGGAGTGGCAGAGCCACAGAGCAAAAAGTGTGGCTGCAGAGAGGGGTGACAAATTCACTCTGTGAATTAGTCATCAAGTGGCCAACACAGTACCTGGCACATAGCAGTAGCCATTTCCACCTCTGTTGTCGTTACTGTTACCACTCCATAGACAAGTTGAAAAAGAAAGTTTGTCTGAAAGTGACTGGGAAGTTCAGTATTAAGAGCATGTGTGTGCATTAAATAAAATAGGTTTCAACTGAAATATGATCGTGTTAACGGATTTCCTTTCTTCACTTCTTTGGCCGAGGTAACTGGCACAGTGCTTGTGATATGGTAGGTGCTCAGTAACTATTTGGTGATTGATGAATGTTCACTTTTCTTTTTTCTTTTTTTTCTTTTCTTTTTTTTTTTTTTTTTCTGAGATGAAGTCTCGCTCTCGTCCCCCAGGCTGGCGTGCAGTGGCACGATCTCAGCTCACTGCAACCTCCACCTCCCAGGTTCAAAGCGATTCTCCTGCCTCAGCCTCCTGAGTAGCTGGGATTACAGGTATCTGCCACCACGCCCGGCTAATTTTGGTATTTTTAGTAGAGACGGGGGTTTCACCATGTTGGCCAGGCTGGTCTCAAACTCCTGACCTCAGGTGAGCCACCCACCTCAGCCTCCCAAAGTGCTGGGATTACAGGCGTGAGCCGCCACGCCCGACTGTATGGTCATTTTTCCTAGTGGCGATACAGCATGGGGATAACAGAAAAAGCGCTGTTCATCCTGCCTACCCCTACCCACCATGTTTCATCCCTGGTCTGGGTTGGAATCCTGGCTTTGCCTTTTACAAGTCATATGACCTTGGGCAAGCCCCGTAAGTTCTCTGAGCTGGGCGAGGGTCCTGGGGGTGTTGCCATCTCTGCGTGCTCACATAGCAATGGTGTGCCTGGCACGTAGGTCATGCTGAAGAGGCGTTGGCATGTTTCTGGAACATACGTGCTCTGCGCCTCACCTTGTCCCCAGCCCCTGTGTTGTCACACAGATGGCTTTGAGTGGCTGATCGGTGGAAGTGCAGATGTGAGGAACACCCGGCCCCACCCTCTCTGCTTTGGGTGCGCTCTGGCACCCTTCACCTTCACCTCGGCTTTGGGCTCGGGCATGACCACATCCTTGGCTGTGGTTCTCACCACCATTTGGGGACAGTTTACGGGTCCCACTTGAGGCCAATGGGAGGAAACTTACTTTTCTGCCACAGGAAATTGTTCTGCTGGTGAAGAATATATTTAAGGATTAAAACCTTCTGTCAAGGAACTTGAGGGAGTTGCTAGAGAGACTTTTGGGGCTCTCTCATCAGGAAGCCGCTGGGTGTGGGAGAGTTCTCAGTCATAAATGGGGAGGAGGCCCAGAGGCAGGTTCCTGGGACTCTATTCCTGGTGCCAGCAGCTGGTCTTGGGCTAGGAGGAAGGGCTGGGCCGGGGAGAAGAGTGGGTCATAAATAGACCATTTTCTGCAATCAAGCATATTTACGGTAACATCAGCTCAGCATTAAGACTTATTTATTGGATTTACTTAATGGGCCCAGTGCCCTCTAAGGCTTGGGAGGGTGTGTTCTGGACACATCAGCTATATTAAATCCAGCAGCTGAAACTCCCAATTCCCTCTTCTTATTTTGGTAAGCATTGCTGTATAGTTTGAGTGGGGCAGAGGGAAAAAGAAGGAACAGTGCCAGGGCTCTGGGCAGCCCAGACTCAGAACCAAGAGGAGCTGTCGCTGATGCATAAGACGTGAATTCAATGCCCTCCCTCTCTGTCATGAGTTTGGGAATTGCATGGCCTGATCCAGATGACTTTTCAAACATACTGCCAAGCCAGACTGGTGGTCATGTGCTCACGAGCTGGAGAGTGAGAGGGGCTTGTCTCCTTGCTATCAGAACCCAGCCTGGCAGCCAGGAGTGCTGGCCACTTGTGTGGCCTGGATGCAGGCTGCTGTGTGATCCTGAGACATGAGCTTTGCCTCTTCAAGGATGAGTATATATTGAGGTGGGACCATTGTAAGATGTGCCTTATTACCCACATGGCGTTGTGGTGAGGATAATCAGAGAGGGAATACAGAAGACTTTGTGAAAATTTAAAGCACCAAGCAGACACGAGGCCTTCCTGTGACCCTCCTGTGTACCCAGATGGCTGAAGCAGGGAAAGAGATGTGTTGTTGAGGACCTACTGTGTTCCTTATTTTGCCGGACACTATCATCGTGAAGAGGCAGTAATAGTTACATGACAATAATGACAATAGATTCCTGCCACTTTCTGGAATATCTTTCTGCATAGTGTCTGTTTAAATCATATATCTCTGTTTTAAAAAATTGGACTGTTAATTAAGTGTTATAAATATTTCATTTAAAACACTTTTTTATTCCTCTGGGGGAAAAGATTTTTTTTTTTTTTTTTTGAGATGGAGTTTCACTCTTGTTACCCAAGCTGGAGTACAGTGGCGCGATCTCGGCTCACTGCAACCTTCGCCTCCCGGGTTCAGGCAATTCTCCTGCCTCAGCCTCCTGAGTAGCTGGGATTACAGGCACGTGCCACTGTGCCCAGCTAATTTTTTGTATTTTTAGTAGAGGCGGGGTTTCGCCATGTTGACCAGGGTGGTCTCGATCTTTTGACCTCGTGATCCACCCGCCTCGGCCTCCCAAAGTGCTGGGATTACAGGCGTGAGCCACCATGCCCGGCCCCCAGATTTTTTTTTTAAAGACAGTTTCTTACTCTGTCACACAGGCTGGAGTGCTGTGGGGCAGACACAACTTATTGCAGCCTTGACCTCCCAGGTTCAAGCGATTCTCCCACCTCAGCCTTCCAAGTAGCTGGGACTGTAGGTATGGGTCACCATGCCTGGCTAGTATTTCCATTTTTTGTAGAGATGGGGTTTCACCATGTTGTCCAGGCTAGTCTGGAACTCCTAAGCTCAAGGGATCCACCCGCCTCAGCCTCCCAAAATGCTGGGATTATAAGTGTGAGCCACCATGCCCAGCCAGTGTTTCAGATGAAAAATATTAAGACCAAGACACTGAGTGATTTTTTTTTTTTTTTCAACTTTATACAGTTAGCAAGTGCTCAGTATTTAAACCCGGGTTTCTTAAGTCCATTCGCTTTTTTTGGAACGGTGGTATAATTTATAAATAATAAGCTGTGCATATTTAAAGTATGCAGTATGACAAATGTTGATATATGTATGCACCCATAAAACCACCATAGCAATTAAGAGAATAAACATAGGCTGGGCGCGGTGGCTCACGCCTGTAATCCCAGCACTTTGGGAAGCTGAGGTGGGCAGATCACAGGGTCAAGAGATGGAGACCATCCTGGCCAACATGGTGAAACCCTGTCTCTACTAAAAATACAAAAAATTAGCCAGGCATGATGGTGTGCATCTAAAATCCCAGCTACTCAGGAGGCTGAGGCAGGAGAATCATTTGAACCCAGGAGGCGGAGGTTGCAGTGAACCGAGATCATGCCACTGTACTCCAGCCTGGCGACAGAGTAAAACTCCGTCTCAAAAAAAAGAGAATAAACATTACCTTTATCCCCAAAAGAGTTTCCAAGTGCACCTTGGTAATTGCTCCCTCCAATCCCTGCTCCCTCCTTGTAACTAACTCCCTTTGTCCCCAAGCAGTGACTGATCTGCTTTCTGTCACTAGATGAAGATTAGTGTGCCTTTTGCTTTACTTTAAATTACCTTATTTGACATAAACAGAATCATGTCTGGCTTCTTTCCTGAAGCATCATTAATTTAGATTCATTCATAGTGTTGCCCTTATCAGTAGTTCATCCTTTTTTATTACTGAGTCGTGTTTCTTTGTTTGGCTATGTTATAGCTCATTCATCTGTACTACGTGTGGAGTAGTTTTCAATTTGGGGCGATTACATTCATGCATAAGTCTTTGGCCATACGCTTTTATTTCTCTTGGGTAAATACTTTGAAGTGGAATGGTGGATCACATGGTAGGCTTATATTTTTTAGCTGTTTAAGAAACTTCCAAATGTTTGAGGGATGAATATCCCAGTTAACCCAGATTTGATCATTACACATTGTATGCTTGTATCAAAATATCACGAGTACCCTATAAATATGTACAGCTACTGTGTAGCCCCCAAAGTAAAATATTTTAGAAAGGAACTTCCAAGCTGTTTTCCCAAATAGTTGTACCATTTTACATTTGCAGCAGCAGTGGAAGGGAGTTCCGGTTGCTCCACACCCTTGCCAACACATGGCATGATCACGTTTTTCATTTTAGCCATTCTAGTAAGTATGTAGTCCTGTGTCACCGTGGTGTTAATTTGTGCTTCTCTAATGACCTCGTTGTCAAGTGTCTTTTTCTATGCTCGTTGTCTTTACACCTTTCTGCGTAGTGTCTGTTCAAATCATATGTCTCTTTTTTAAAAGACTGGATTGTTAATTTTGAGTTTTCAGAGCTCTAGAAACAGGTCCATTATCAGATAGATACTTTGGAAATATTTTCTCCCAGTTAGTGCTTGCCTTTTTATTCCTTTAACTATCTTTCAAAGAACAGAAGCTTACGTTTTGATGCAGTCCGATTTCTTTTTTAATGAAGTGCTTTTGGCATGGTATCTGAGAAACCATTTCTTGTTGACTTTTGTACTTTTAGTAGAGATGGGGTTTCACCATGTTGGCCGGGGTGGTTTTGAATCCCTGGCCTCAAGCGATCCACCTGCCTCGGCCTCCCAAAGTGGTTTTGGTGACTATTTGATTTGTCGGTCTTGCCCAGTGGATTGGAGGGTCCATGCGGACAGGGACCGCTTTACTGGCCCTTTCTTATGGTGAAGTTTCTTTCCTTACCACTGTATCCTTAGTGTTACACATAATAAGTGCTCATTAAATGCGTGCTAAATAAGGGATTCTATTTTAGTGGCAACTCCTCACCTGTCTGAAAAAAGTCACACGGATTTTCTCCTGTTAATTCTTCTAGAAGTTTTACAGTTTTAAATTCACTTTAGTTTGTTTTTGCATAGAGTACAACGTGTAGTTCGAAGATCATCTTTTTTTATATATCCAGTTGTTATCTCACCGTTCGTTGAAATCTACCAAATTGTCTTTGGACCTTTGTTGAAGCCAGTTGTCCCTGTATATGTAACTATTTCTGGACTCTATTAGGTTCCATTGATCTGTTTGTCAGTCCTTGTGCCATTATCCTACTCCTTGATTACTGTAGCTCCCTTGCTTTTTTTTTTTTTTGAGATTGAGTCTCACTCTGTTGTCCAGGCCGGAGTGTAGTGGCATGATTTTGGCTCACTGCAATCTTTGCTGCCCGGGTTTAAGCAATTCTCCTGCCTCAGCCTCCCGAGTAGCTGGAACTACAGGCATTGTGCCACCACACCTGGCTAATATTTGTATTTTTAGTAGAGACGGGGTTTCACCCTCTTAGTCAGGATGGCCTCGATCTCCTGACCTCATGATCCACCTGCCTTGGCCTCCCAAAATGCTGGGATTACAGGCATGAGCCTTTGTGCCCAGCCTGCTTCCTTGCTTTTAAAAATTGAGTTACTATAAAATAATTCGTGTATGATTAATATTACTTTTAAGGCAAGAGGGCCACCCACTTCTGTCACCCGGATGGAGCCGACCTCCCCAGCCTCATTCTCCCCCGCTGCTGGCCTGAGCTTTTCTCCGAGGCCTTCTCTTGCAGAGGAGGCTGTGAAGTCCTGAAGAGCAAATGTGGCCACTTCCCTAATCTGTGGGCACTCCGTGGCTTTGCAGAAGAACAGCTGAATAATTCTCTGTTCCCACTCGCCACTTCCCACTCTCCCTCTTTCTCCAGCTCACCCTACTTGTCCGGGGTTGGATTTGGGGAGTAGCTGCTGTGATGTAGAATAATAATGCTGATTTGTGGGTGTTTATGAAGCACTTTCAAATGGAAACCAAGCTTCACTAGGTCGGGGTGAGGGCAGGAGAACACCCCATCTTGTAGATGAGATGACTCAGAGTCCGAGGAAGCTGATGAGCTGCCAGTGTCTCCCAGCCAGGAGAGCAGAACCCTCCTTGACCCCAGGTCTTATGACTCCACATCCGCCAGTCCTCCTCCTATACCTCAGGGATGAGTCCCGGGCTGTCCTCTTGTTCTGCCTGGTAATTACTGTTTTTCAGCTGTAGGGGTTCCTTGTTCTTGGGCCCCATGGGAGGAAGGTAATTACGTCCTTCAAGAGGCCCTTAATCAGCAGCTCTGGGTCGGTTCCTGTGACCAAGCCCAGCTGTGACCTGTGCCTGTCCTTTGCCCTTCCCGTGCCAGTGGCGTGCAGAGTGCGATTAAATCCCTGTTTCTCTCTTTGGTTGGTGCTGCTGGTGGCATCTGGCCAGCCCCTTCTTCACAGAGTGCCCGTGAATTCTGGGTAGTCAGGCAAATGGGTGCCCTCGGTCATAAGAAGGCACAGAGGGGAAGCTTGCATATGTCTCACTGCCAGCCTTGCCCAGCTATTAAAAAAATCATGGCACTGACTGGCGGGTCCTAGCTTGGGCCTCCTTGAAGAGCAGTCCTGCCTCTTAATAGGATACCTGTGACTCATGAGCATCAAGCTCATTCGCTCCCCACTTCTATTCCTGCTACCTGCATGCAACCTGTTGGTCACATGTAGCCAGAGTTTCATGGGGCCTTTTACACACACACGCACAGGCCATTTACACATCTCAGAGGCTGCATACTACTTTCAGAAAACTGGAGAACACGGCCGGGCACAGTGGCTCATGCCTGTAATCTCAGCACTTTGGGAGGCCGAGGTGGGAGGATCACTTGAGGTCGGAAGTTTGAGACTAGCCTGGCTAACACAGTGAAACCACATCTCTACTGAAAATACAAAAATTAGTTGGGCATGGTGGCATGTGCCTGTAATCCCAGGTGCTGGGGAGGCTCAGGCAGGAGAATTGCTTGAACCTGGAAGGCAGAGGTTGCAGTGAGCCGAGATTATGCCACTGCCCTCCAGCCTGGGCAACAGAGCAAGAGTACGTCTCAAAAAAAAAAAAAAAAAAAAAAAACCAGGAGAACCCCTTATCCTGGCCCTCAGGGTCCTGTGGAGTAGCCCCGTCTGCCTCGCCAGCCTCGTCTCGACCCAGCTCTCTCCCGCGATCCCCTCTCCAGTCACTCTGGCCTTCATTCTCTTCCTCCGGCCTCACCACGTTCCCGCTTTCCACAGGGTCCTTACATGTGCCCTTCCCTCTCCTCGTCCTGCCCTTCTCCCATGCGCCTTTGCCTTTGCCTGGTTCTTGCTTACCCTTTAGGCTTTCAGGTCAACCGTCGCCTCCTCTGAGATGCCCTGTCCAACCCTTCAGCAAAGTGGGGTGCCATGGTCATGTACTCTTGGGGTTCCCTGTTATTTTCCTTCAGGACACTTTCATTGTGTGTAATTGTAGGTTTCTGTGATGATGATGGTGGTGATAATTTGAAAGAGAGTCTCGCCCTGTTGCGCAGGCCGGAGTGTTGTGGCACAATCTTGGCTCACTGCAACCTCCCCCTCCCGGGTTCCAGTGATTCTCCTGCCTCAGCCTCTTGAGTAGCTGAAATTACAGCCATGTCTGGCGGACTTCTGTACTTGTAATAGAGGCGGGGTTTCACCGTGTTGACCAGGGTGGTTTCGAACTCCTGGCCTCAAGCACTCCATTCACCGCAGCCTCCCAAAGTGGTTTTGGTGATTATTTGACTTATGTCAGTCTTGCCCAGTGGATTGGAGGGTCCATGCAGCCAGGGACCGCTTTACTGGCTCTTTCTCATGGTGAAGTCTCTTTCCTTACCACTGTATCCTTAGTGCTACACATAATAGGTGCTTATTAAATGTGTGTTAAATATGGGACCCTATTTTAGTGGCATCTCCTCACCTGTCTGATACCAGACACCGTCTGAAGTCTCCCGTCCCTCCAGAAGCCTTCTGCCTCCCAGCCTTGCCCATAGCTGACGATGCTTTTGCCGCCCCCCACCCCCGACTCCCCCCAACGCCCCAGTCATCCTGTCCTGTAGGCTGCCCAGACTCTTGTCATGCACATCACCTGGGGATGTCACGAAAGGAAAGAATCTGATTTAGTAGGTTGGGGTAGGCACTGAGAGTGTACATTTTTAACAGACTTCCTGAATGTCTGCTGTTGGCCAGGGACCACACTTTGGTCTGGCTTGAAAAGTGAGGGCACCAGGTCATAGCTGCTTGGCCACATCACCATAGAAGACATCGTTCACACAGGGTCATGGCACTGCCCATTTGTAGGCAGGCACGGTAGTGTGCACCTGTGGTCCCAGCTACTTGGGAGGCTGAGCTGGGAGGATCGCTTAAGCCCAGAAGGTGGAGGTTGCAGTGAGCCAAGATCACACACCACTGCACTCCAGCCTGAGTGACAGAGCAAGACCCTGTATCAAAAGTAGAAAGGCCGGGTGCGGTGGCTCACACCTGTAATCCCAGCATTTTGGGAGGCCAAGGCAGGCATGTCACGAGGTCAAGAGATCAAAACCAGCCTGGCCAACATGGTGAAACTCAGTCTCTACTAAAAATACAAAAATTAGCCGGGTGTGGTGGTGTGTGCCTGTAGCCCCAGCTACTCGGGAGTTGAGGCAGGAAAATCGCTTGGACCTGGGAGGTGGAGGTTGCAGTGAGCCGAGATGGTGCCACTGCACTTCAGCCTAGAAACAGAGATTCTGTCTCAAAAAAATTAAAATCCCATTAATTTCCCTCTTTCCCTTCCTGCTCACCACAAATAACAACTAAGAAAGAGAGAAAGGAGGAAAGGCAAGTTTTCTTTTTTCCCTGACCTTCTGATGTGTGAGGGAGACCTGGGTGAGTGAGGGGAGGCAGCGTGTGTATTGTGTCGCACTTCTTGGCAGCACTGTGGTCCTCATATCCGTGCCTGAAGAACTCTCGCTGTCCTCCCCAGCCCTGTCCCCTCTCTGCACCACCGGGCTGAGAAGGCAGCCGATGAGAGGCTCCTAGATCTTTTCCAAGCACAATCGAAGTGCGGGGCCTTCACGTGGAACCCAGCTCCCTGACGAGCAGTACAAAGTCGGGGAACCCGCTGGGGCCTGGTGGGTGAGGCCTGCTCTACCAGCTGAGGGTCCCCCCCTTCCACAGGGGGCCTCTGTTGTCTTCTCCTGAGATCCCTCCCAGCCCTCACAGCAAGCAGGGCTCTGATCTCCCGGACCTCTGGGTCTGGGAGAAAGGGGGGGAGGGAGAGCTTTCTGAGTGTCTGAAAGTAGAAGGCCGGACTCTGCAGAAAAGCCAGCGCAACCCACATCTCCCTCTCTTTCTGCAGGTCCCTGGATGGCCGGTTGCAGGTGTCCCATCGGAAAGGGCTCCCTCATGTCATCTACTGCCGCCTGTGGCGATGGCCCGACCTGCACAGCCACCACGAGCTGCGGGCCATGGAGCTGTGTGAGTTCGCCTTCAATATGAAGAAGGACGAGGTCTGCGTGAATCCCTACCACTACCAGAGAGTAGAGACACCAGGTAGGCCTCCCGGCTCGGTACTGGGGAGGGGGAGTCATCACCTCTCCCCTGCCACCCCACCCCAATGAGGGTTTGCGGTGTACTTGGGGGTGTGGGGACTTTGTGCTGGTCTGGCTTGGACGCTGAGCCGCCTCTGCTCTGTCTCCCCCGGACAGTTCTGCCTCCTGTGTTGGTCCCACGCCACACAGAGATCCCGGCCGAGTTCCCCCCACTGGACGACTACAGCCATTCCATCCCCGAAAACACTAACTTCCCCGCAGGCATCGAGCCCCAGAGCAATATTCCAGGTAGGCACGTGGGCGGCGCAGGCTGGCCTGGGAGGCAGGGGCAGCGGTCAGCCCCGACATCAGTCCTGTGGCCCCAATCTCTGCCCCCCTGAGCCATCCCCTGCTCACCCCCTCTCTGCACACAGCTCTGGCCGGAGGGCCTGTGACTCAGAACTGCAGCCCCGTTAGGAGAGGACCCGTGGCCTCAGCTCCCCGCTCACTGGCGATGCTTTTCTTGGCATAGAGGAGCAGCGTGACCCTTCCGTCCGGCCTTGATGCAGTCATTTATTTTGGAAGCGGAAATAGCAGCACTATTTCTCTCACTACCCTTGAGGCCGGGACCAGCATTCTGTCCCCGGTGGACTGGGGGTCTGCAGAGGCGGGGAGTGAGTTGACGGCCAGGCCGCAAGTGTGGAGAGCTGGCTCCGTGAATTCGCCTGGGCATCAGGCCTGGGTGAGGGGCTCCGACCTGGGTGGGAATTGAGGCCAACTTTTGAGTTTTCACTCTGCAGGGAGAAATGGACCTCGCAGTCAAAGGCTGCAAATGTTCTTAGAAGCCCCTCATTTACATGCAAATAATGTGTGAATCACCAGCACTTTCAGGCTCCAGGAAAGCTGGGCTTGGCAGCACTTGGGGTAGTCACTTTTGCTGGCTGGGGCAGTCCTCCTGCTGTGTTCCTCTTAGAGCATTCTCATTTGGACGTGACGTTCCTCCTGGGTTAGTTTACTGGGCTGAGGTTGGCCACAGGCCTGTGTGCTTGGGTCAGAGTGTTAAGGAGAGACCCACTGTCCCACCTTCTCAGATCCTTTGCGGGTAGCCCTGGCATCCCGAGGGTAAGTCAACTACTCCCTGTTCAAAGAGCAAACCTTGGAAGGCTTCAGTCAAGGTCTGGGGCGGTTTCAGAGAAATAGATCACACTGTCTTTGCTGTCGTTAAACTTGCGATTTAACTGCGGAGCTAAGACACATCCCCTAGAGACAACAAAAATAACATCCAGTCGGCACAGAAGAAGAGAGCAGGGACCGAAGGGCAGGTCTGAGCCTGCAGAAGGCAGAGGCGCTCCAGACGCCTCCCTGGAGGGGGTGGTGGGGCTTAACCCTCACCTTGAAGGATGGGGAGAATTTAGTCCGGTAGAGGATCTAGGAGTACGCATTTCAGACTTGGGAGCTGGTCCGGTCCTGCGCGAGCACAGGCAGTTATGACCCAAGTGGGAGTCAGAGGTGGACAGGGGCGAAGCTAGCAGAACCAGGGGCTGGTACCTCTACTCCGAGTCCTGGAGCTCCTGCGGCCACAGACACTAGCATCATGGTGTGCATGTGTGATATGTTTGCAAAAGGTGTCTCAGAGCCAAGCTGTGAAGGCCTTTTAACGGACCACCTTCCTTCTGATTCCCAGAGACCCCACCCCCTGGCTACCTGAGTGAAGATGGAGAAACGAGTGACCACCAGATGAACCACAGCATGGACGCAGGTCAGTCATGCAGGGTGTGCATTTGTTTTGTTTTGTTTTGTCGTTTTGAGACAGAGTCTCGCTCTGTCACCCAGGCCGGAGTGCAGTGGTGTGATCTCGGCTTGCTGTAACCTCTGCCTCCTGGGTTCAAGCGATTCTCCTGCTTCAACCTCCTGAGTAGCTGGGGACTACAGGTGCCCACCACCATGCCTGGCTAATTTTTGTATTTTTAGTAGAGAAGGGGTTTCACCATATTGGCCAGGTTGGTCTCAAACTCCTAACCTCATGATCTGTCTGCCTTGGCCTCCCACGGTGCTGGGATTACAGGTGTGAGCCACTGTACCTGGCTGGGGTGTGCTTTTATTCTTAACTGATGAGCAGCTGGTGGGTTCATCCCTTCCATCCTTTCTTCTTCACCCCGCTCTCCCTCCTCTCTCTCTCTCCAGTATTTGTCGAGCAACCACGATGTGCAAGGGGCAGGGCACAGAGGAGGGTCCAAGCTGCTCACAGATGGTGGGGGAGATTGACAGGACAACCAGCGGTCACGAGGCCATCTCGTGGGTACCCTGAGGGAAGATGCCGCATGGCTTTGGGCACACAGCAGGGTGACTTCACCCAGCCTGGGGAGGAGCACCACCTGGCATTGCGGGTTTCTCCCCCGATTGAGGCTTGGTGATGGGTAGGTGTCAGCCAAGCTGCCAGGGTAGGCAAGGGTTGTGTCAGGCAGAGTCACGGGGGTTGGGCAGGAGAGCCTGGTGCATTGTGGGGACAGTGAGAGCTGTTTATCTGGAGTCCAGCGAGTGTCTAGCCCAGGGAGCTCAGCATGGCTGGAGGGTACACTCTCTCCAGTGGGGAAAAAGATGGCAGGGCCCTTCACACAGGGGTCCAAGTGTGGTGGACCTTCAAGCTAGACAGACAACTTGGCATTTAGTCAGGGCTGATGGGAACGACTGCAGGCAGTTAGCAGGGCCGGGGCCTTAGTGAGATGTCACCAGCAGCAGCGGGGACAGTGGCCTCGATCAATTCAGATAGTCGGGTGGGAGGCAAGGAGAGGCTGAATGGGACTAATGCCTTCTTTGGATGACCAGTGGAGACTCCTGACGCCAGTATTTTTGTGTGACGACCACATGTGATGCGTGTGCTCCTGCCGTGAGAGACTGGGTTTAGCTCTCTCCTGCTACATCTCCAGATGTTTCCCATATCATTTGTTATAGGACCAAATTGGCTCTAGACCAGCAGCTTCTTGAATTGAACCCCAGCTGCCACATAGAATGTGTACTGAGTTGCGTGTGATTGGGAGAGGGGGAGAGGGAGCCACGCAGATGTTCCATTCCAGTGGTGGTAGGTGTGCCTCGTACGCACAGAGCCGCTAGACACAGTGGAGCCACCTGCCTTCACATACGGCCCAGAAGAGACTGTGCAATGCTTTTTTTTTTTTTTTTTGCCAAGACAGAATCTCCCTCTATCTCCCAGGCTGGAGTGCAATGGTGCGATCTTGGCACACTGCAACCCCGGCCTCCCAGGTTCAAGCGATTCTCCTGCCTCAGCCTCCCAAGTAGCTGGGACTGTGGGTGTGCCCCACCACACTTGGCCCATTTTTGTATTTTTAGGAGAGAGAGGGTTTTGCCACGTCGGCCGGGCTGGTCTTGAACTCTTGACCTCAGGTGATTTGCCCACCTCAGCCTCCCAAAGTGCTGGGATTACACCGCACCTGGCTGAGATTGTGCAGTTCCTGAGAGAACGAGAGACTCGCATGTAAGTTGCCGTTGCTGAAAGCCAGCCTGGGCATCGTGGCACCTTTGGGTTGAGCACACCCCGTGAAACACACCCACCCGGCGGAGTGGCTAGCAGCGCGAACCAGCTGGAGTGCATCAAAGACCTTCCTGTATCCGACGCCAAGTGACTGCTGCAAGCCTGCAGCTATTCATCGCAGGCACGGGAAGCAGGCCAGCGGAGCAGCATCTCTCCAGCTGCTGCGTTTCTTCCCACTCTGCATTCCCTCTTCCCTCTCCGCTGTGCTCCATGTTTGCACAGTGATTAGCGTTACAAACACACACGGCCCAGAGGGGCTGGAGATTGGAAAGAGCAGCCCGGATTTCACCCTGCCAGCTCTCATTTCTTCTCCCTCATTTTCCTCCTTTGTGCCCTGCTTGTCTCCGTTCCCTCTCCCTTCTTCCTATCCTCACTGAGTGTGCCTGGAGGGCCTTGTTGTGAACATGAGTGATTTATCCACAGTAGAGACAGACTGGATTGCGGACCCCAGCCAGCGTGCGGGTGGCGGGTGGGAGCCCTCTTGTCTGTCTCTGTTCTTCACTCAGAGTTGCCTGCTTGGATAGTCCAGTTGCTCATGCGCTTCTCTTCCCTGCCCCCAGAGGTGTGGTAGTGTCTTAGGGCCAGAGGGTCACCTTGTTGTCCCCTGTGGCCCCTCACCTGCATATATTCCCTTTTAGACTCGCGAGAAGGCCCTTGGCCTTCCTAGGTCTTCGTGGTTCAGGCTACCGCAGAATGGGACAAGCATTTATCGAGTGCCTGCCATGCAGCGGTCATGGTGCAAGCACTTCTGTGTGCATGGTCTCACTTAATTTTCACATGTCACACACTAGATGATATTATCCTCATTTTATACCTGAGGAAAACATTAAGGCTCAGGGAAGTTAAACAGCTTAGGCAAACTCACATAGCTGACTCACCGGGGTATCCAGACCCTGTGACCGATTCTGTCACTCAGTTCTCCCAGTGAGTATTCCGCATCCCCCTTTAAATTAGGGGTTACGGGTGAGACGGAGAAATCCGTGATTCTTCCTTTGCTCTCAAGGAGGTTACAGCTGAGTTCGGGCAAAAGGAAAGACCCCCAGCAACAGTGCAAGGCAGCACTCACTTGAGGCCGAGTGCTGGACGCAGTCTCAGGACTGGTAGATTTCACGGGCTGGAACCAGACCCCACAGGATGGTTAATAAGTAACCTCCTTTTTAATTTTAATTATTATTTTCTGAAACAGTCTCACTGTGTTGCCCAGGCTGGTGTGCGGTGGTGCAAACACAGCTCACTGCAGCCTCGATCTCTCCTAAGCCCAGTCTTCACTACTCTTGGCTATTTTTTTTCCTCTGTAGAGATGGGGTCTCCCTATATTGCCCAGGCTGGTCTCAAACTCCCGGGCTCAAGTGATCCCCTAGCCTCGGCCTCTCAAAGTGCTGGGATTATAGACGTGAACCATTGTGCCCGGCCTCTGCAGCCCCCTTGATAGAGGAACAAAGGAGGGGGACGGGCAGAATGCTGCTCTGGAAAGGTGTCCACTGTTTATTTCGGAAGGCTGATACCATGTGAGTTCTTTTTTTCTGGAGGTGAGAGGAGAGAACATAGTAGAGGAAGACTTGGGTAGATGTAGACTTTTTCCCACGTGCGCCATCATCTTTTGCATAGTGTCAGTCTGGTTGCTGAGTTGCAGGGTTTCTGTGGCAGGTTTGTGAGCTTCCTGAAATCAGTCTTTCCAGCACCTGAGCTGTTTGCGGCCTCTGACCAAGGTCAGTGGCTGGTGACGTTGGGGAGGCTTCAAGCCCCTGGGGTGTGGGAGGACTGGCCTGCTGCCTGGGTCTTTGCAGTTTGGGGGAAGGGTTTCCCTGCTCCTCTCATTGTCCTGAGGCCATAGTTAATAGGGCAGGTGGTGTAAGCTAAAGGAAGAAGATGTCACCTATTCTCATTGAGAACTTAGCAGCCCTGAGCTGGGAGTCTTGGTTAGGATCATAAAACCATCAGAGACCTCTGAGATCATCCACTCAATCCATTCATTCCAGACAAGAAATGGAGGCCCAGGGAGGGAGAGTAGAGGCGAGAGAATGGGGTAGGCCTTCTCCTGGGACTTGGAGGCTCAGTCCAGGGTTTTCTTTCTGCTGTGTTGAGCTACCCCACCTTGATGTAAGTGTTCAGTAATTTGGCTCTCCAGGCCAAGAATCTTTTGCGAAGTCTCACAACTATGTCTCATCTCGCAGGTTCTCCAAACCTATCCCCGAATCCGATGTCCCCAGCACACAGTAACTTGGGTAAGTATCTCCTTGTGCACACACTGGAACCCCCCCTCTCGCTGCAGCCCTGGCGGGTCACTAGTGTGGGGAGGGGGCCCTGAAGGTAAAGCTCTCCCCCAACCCCTACCATCAGCCCAGCTCAGCCCATCAGGTTTCTGGTTACGGTGATGCTGAGGTCACCACAGAACGGGGAAACCTGAGAACAGCAGTGGCAGGAAAGCCAACCATATGCCGGGTTTGAATTTCCCCTGGGGGGTGGGTAGACGTGAGTGAATGAAAATTCCCCAGACTTTATGCCCAGCAGAACGAGGGTCTGTGGTCAGCTAAGTATACGTGTGAGGTTTGGTGCAACGCCACGGACAGCTGTGCAGACTCCAGCCCCCTGACATTTATAGATTTGTTTCAGATATACTTATTCGAGTATTTCGTCTTATAGTTATGTAATTTTTCTTAAAACAGCAACATATAAGGAATTTGAAAATAAAGTCAAAGTGCCCATAATCCCACCACCCTAACAGAACTGCCTTTGTGTGCTCGCAGCCCTGATGTTTGTGTATCAGGCATATGTATATCTCTGTGCCTTGCCACTGAGATCATAGCGCATATCTGGTTTTTTCACTCTTTTTCTCCTTCTGTTATTTTGTAAACATGTTGCCATATTTAGGTGTTCTGTTTATCGTTGTGCGTTATCTCATGATGTTTTAGAGTAGAGTATCCATTGTTTCCACAACATTCCTCTGTTGCTAGACTTCTGGGTCCGTTTTCCCAAGACTGACTTTTCTAACCCAGTAGGGTCCTTCAGTTCTGCAGCCTGGGATAGGCTTTCAAGGGTCCTGCCAAAGGGCTCAAAACAAATGAAATATCTGTTTAGTTTTTATTGAGGGGAGTTTTTTTTTTTTTTTTTTTTTTTTTATTCGGGTCTGGTGGTTTTAGAAAATGTAAGTTGGATTTTCTTTGGGGCTTTATTACGGAGGCTGAATTTGTGGCTCAGGAAAAGAAATAGTTAATATTTCTTGGCGAATCAAAGTGGATTGGACTGGCTTTTGTGCCCATTTGCTTCCAGACTTTGACTGACAGCATCAGAAGAAACTCATCATTTGGAATATAAGAGATGTCTGAAACCCTTTAAAGCAGGCTGACCTGGGAAGGGTGGGATGTGACTTGGGGGGATCTGTTTTTAACATTTTTGTAAAATAATATCACTGTGAGTTCTGGGCTTTGCAGAGGGAAGGTCAGATTCCTGATATGAAAGGACTGAGTTATTAAAAACAAACTGAGGCTAGAAGCAAAGTTAACACTTGAGAAATTAAAGGCCATGATCAGCTTTTGAGATTGGCTGTTTTAGATTTATTTTCTATCCACACCCCCCGCCCCGCCGCCCCGCCTCCTGGTTTTTTTTAGAACTAGTTTTGCTCTTGTTGCCTAGGCTGGAGTGCAATGGTGTGATCTTGGCTCCTTGCAACCTCTGCCTCCCGGGTTCAAGCAGTTCTCCTGCCCCAGGCTCTCGAGTAGCTAGGATTACAAGCACACGCCAACTTGCCTGGCTAATTTTGTATTTTTATTAGAGATGGGGTTTCTCCATGTTGGTCAGGCTGGTCTCGAACTCCCGACCTAAGGTGCTCCGTCTGCCTTGGCCTCTCGAAGTGCTGGGATTACAGGTGTAAGCCACCGTGCCCAGCCTTTCTGTGCCATTTTTAAAAACCTTCCTGGGGTCAAGGTAACACTTTCAGTCAAGAGCCTTTTGAGCAGACACTTGACTTTGAAACCATAGCAGTCCCAAGGCAGCTTGGAGGGGGCTGATGCCGGATGCAGTGGTTTAGACTAAAAGGTGGTAGTTGGCTGCAAACTGCTCTCCGGATGGCTAGATGGTGTAGATGACGATGATGGGATGTTTGTTTCTTGAGCTTGGACTCAAGGCACCGTCTCCTGTTGACACGGTTCTCCTTCCCTCCTGCCCTTCCTCAGGCAGCTTGCCTGAGAGTTAAGAATGCTTAGGTTATTTCTTCCAAAGGGAGAACCATCCCCTAGCCTGGCCATCAGAAAATGGGTGCACTTTGCACTGGCCCAGTTGCACCTCTGCTGGGAAGATGTGAATCAGGGGCGAGTCGCTGAGCGAGTCACGGTTAGGATTCGGGGCGAGACACTGCACTGACAGGCCCGGCTTCTTCTCTGCTTCATTAGCCCCTGTGCCCCCTTCACCTATTCAAACCACTGATTTCATCCCTACCTAGAAAGGTCACCTGGACTCCCAGTGTCATGGCTGGCAGCGGGTGAGATGGTGACGATGATGGCAAACATTTCTTGAGAGTTTGCTGTTCACTGCTATTCAGAGTGCCTCCTGTGCGTTAACCCAATCCTTGTAACTTTATAAGGCAGAAGTGTTGTGATTGTTCATTTTATAGATTTGGAAACCAGGGAACAAAATCGGTGAACTCAGGTGTCCCAGATTCACAGCTAGGGAATGGAGAAGCTGGCTTTGAACTCAGGCCCTGTCACTCCAGAGCATGCACCCCCATTGCAGCATGACACTGCCTTGCTGGGCCGTTTAGACCAGCTGTCCCCACCTTCCTCACTTGGAGGAACAAGGCTCAGGCGAGGCATTTGCTGACTTTTACGTTGGAGATGAATGCTAGGCTGTGGCCCCTGGGGGTGAGCCCTGCCTGCTCGCCTGCCTCTTCCGCACTCCCTCATCCCCAGATACTTCTTGTCTGCATGCCAGTTCAGGCGGGGGATTGGAAGAGGGACCCCAGACCCAGCCATTAGGAAGCGACAGCCTTGTTGGGATCAGTAAGCAGGACCGAAAATGATTCTAACACAAGAAATAGGTGTAGATGAAGTCCTCTGAGGGTTTAGGCACTTAGCCAGGCTGGAGTGCAGCAGCACAACCTCAGCTCACTGCAACTTCTGTCTCCCGGATTCAAGCGATTCCCCTTACCTCAGCCTCCTGAGTAGCTGGGACTACAGGTGTGTGCCACCACGACCAGCGTTTTTGTATCTTTCTAGAGACGGGGTTTCACAATGGCCAGTATGGTCTCGATCTCCTGACCTTGTGATCTGCCTACCTTGACCTCCCAGAGTGCTGGGATTCCAGGCGTGAGCCACCGCCCCTGCAGGTCTCTCATTGCCCCACTGCCCAGCTGTAGATCTCACTCTGGAAAACACTGATAACATCTGGCCAAAGTCATGGCATGGATGAATTTAGTGGAGAGGCAGACCCAGCTCAAGAGGGAAAGACAGCCAGAGATACACCTGGGTTGTGTGCCGGGGGGGCGGTTCTTGGGGAAGGCTGAGGTCAGGGGGATGATGGGGTCACGGCAGCCGAGGGGAGGGAAGCCCTAAAGGATGGTGGCCATGAGCAGGTCCTGCGGACATATAAAATGAGATGTAAGAAGCAGCCTTGCATTTGGCATCAGGGGTTCAAGGGCAGCCTTTAGGGAGCAGTTTGTGGGGGAGGGGTGGGGGCTGAAGTCAGCAGTGCGCTGAAGGGGAAGTGAAAGGTGGGGAGGTGGAGGCAGCTCACCGTCAGCGTGTCCCAAACCCTCGGATGGAAGCAAACACAGGGAGCTCTTCCTAGGAAAACATGGGGACATCTCAGGACACCTGATTATTTCTTTTGAAGAGATTATTATGAAATTACCCTACAAAAAGAAAGAAAGCAGAGGACATCTGGCTTCTCTTTCCATTTCCTCCCCACTCCAGGCATTAGCCCCAGGGCTCGGGTCTGGGGAAGGTTAAGCCTCCTTACCATGGTAAAGCCACTTCTGGTAAGGGGCAGGGACTCCTGGTTGAGACCTGGCTCAGCATGCTGCCCCCAGGCAGGCTCTCAGAGATCCTGGCACCTTTGTTTGGAGGGAAGGGGATATGAGCAGGTGATACGCCTGTTAGACACAGCGTGCTGGGTGAGTCACTGGGAATTTCCTAGGCATTTCAGTCGGAAGGATTGGGGCAAGTGGAGGGGAAGGAGGAGGCAGGTGGAGAGAGGAAAAAGGTAGTGAGCTGGCTTCTGCTGGGTGAGTAAGTTGTTCCCTGCTTTAAAGTGAGACAATTAGGGAGGAGCTGTGACTGAGGAAAATAATGTGCCAGGGAGAGCCCTGGGGGAGCAGTTGAGCTGGAGTTTAAGGAGGCGATGGCTTCCCAGAGTGCCAGCGCCAGGAGAGAGAGGCAGGGATGGGAGTGTGGTGGCGGGGCAGCCCGAAGGCCACCGGCCCTGGGGTTGGACAGCGGCCCGAGGCACAGGCCCAGACTAGTTCCAGGTATCATCATGCTGCTGCCCAAGACTCTTTTTTTGTTTTGAGACGGAGTCTCACTCTGTTGCCCAGGCTGGAGTGCAGTGGTACAATCTCAGCTCACTGCGACCTCCGCCTCCCAGGCTCAAGCAATTCTCCTGCTCAGCCTCCCGAGTAGCTGGGATGACAGGTGTATACCACTACACACAGCGAATATTTGTGTTTTTAGTAGAGACAGGGTTTCACCGTGTTGGCCAGGCTGGTCTTGAATTCCTGACCTGAAGTGATCTACCCGCCTCGGCCTCCCAAAGTGCTGGGATGACAGGTATGAGCCACCACGCCTGGACCCAAGGCTGTTTCCTAAGGCACACTCCGCTCCCATCTTCCCCACACTTGTGAAATCACAGGCAGGCGAAATGATGACAGGAAGTCAGTTGCCAGCTCTGTCTTGATGCTCCTGAGGGTCCGGCTCTTTAGACTTTGCCACTGTTCCTGGTTGCAGTAAGCTGGTCCTAAGTTAAAAGCGCATGGGGGTCTCTGTGCAGCTTGGTTTGGTGTTTTAGTCCTCAGATGCATAGGTTGGAAATTAGTACCCTGGGTGCTGGGACCCAGCTGGCGTGGGCTCAGAGAGACCTCACCCTATAGCACAGGAGACTCGGGTACACAGTTGCTGGGACCCAAGGCTAATTCAGCATTGAGGCGGTGAGGGAGTGTTTCATAGCCACATGAGCTGGACCTTAAAGGTGGAGTCCCTGCTGAGGAGGGGGGTGCGCAGTCCAGGCAGACGACCCAGGCAGGGCTGAGATGTGGCAGATGAGGAACGTGGAATCCAGAGTGCGGAATCTCCTAGAGTAAGGAAGAATTGCCTTCCGCGGTGAGGCGGGCCGGGGGGAAGCCGGTCTCTTTCTGTTCTGACCTTTGCCTTGCAGCGGTGGTGCTCTTGGTCTTTGCCAGTTCCTTGCTTTCCATTTATAGGAGAAAGTTAATTTCCCCCTCCTGCCTCCCCACCTCTTCCTTTACCGGATTTGAATCTCTCGCACATGTTTTTAATAGGCATCCCTTAATCCAAGTGTTGCCTTCTGGGTTTTATTCTGTTTTCTTTTTCTTAAACAAAATGGAACGTCTGTGCCAGCTTGGAACAGGACTGAAAACTGAGGCCAGCCAATGCGTTAGGCTGGCAGGGGGCCAGCCGTGGATTAAGTGCCCCATGCCACTCGAGAAGTCTGGCTGACACCGCACTGGTGGGGGCAGGGGACAACGGCTGGAGCTGGAGGTTTCTGCGTCTCCAACACTTCTGCTCTGGGAAGAGAGATCAGCACAGACTCAGATGTCTGGTCGGGAGCAGGGCTGTCTGAAGGCAAGGCCTTGGGCAGGTGCCACTGTCTCCCACCCCGGTGTGCGGGATGCTCAGCCTGGAGGTGAAACTGCTCTCCACTGGCGTGTGTCACCTCACCCCCAGCAGTCATTCTCCCGGAGGCGCTTCTGTATTTTTGTTGAAATGCAAAAATTCTGTAGATGTCAAAAATTCTGTAAAAATGTGAAAAGCAATTCTGTAGGCCGGGCGCAGTGGCTCACGCCTGTAATCCTAGCACTTTGGCAGGCCGAGGTGGGTGGATCACGTGAGGTTAGGAGTTGAAGACCAGCCTGGCCATCATGGTGAAACCCCATCTTATAAAATAAAAAATGAAAAGCAATTCTGTAGAGTTGCTTCTGATTTGTTGGTAAACCCTTGGAACCCGATCTTATTCGCTCGCTTGCTTAATCAATTGCTTGATTGGCGCAGGGAGAAGTTGCCACTTCCCCCTGAGAAACTTTTTTTTTTTTTTTTTTTGAGATGGAGTCTCCCCAGGCTGGAGTGCAGTGGCATGATCTCTGGTCACTGCAACCTCCGCTTCCAGAGTTCCAGCGATTCTCCTGCCCCAGCCTCCCAAGTAGCTGGGACTATGGGTACATGCTACCATGCCCAGCTAATTTTTTTTCGTATTTTTTAGTAGAGACGGGGTTTTACTATATTGGTCAGGCTGGTCTCAAACTCCTGACCTCGTGATCCACCCACCTCAGCCTCCAAACTGCTGAGATGACAGATGTGACCCACCATGCCCAGCCTGAGATAGATTTCTTTTAAAATTTAGTGCCAGGACAAGCTTTGTTTCCCCCGAAGAGCTAGTAAGCATTGCCCATCCACCAACCTGAGCCATATATCATATCGTGTTCCTTTTTTGTCTTGTCTACTAGGAAGCTCAGAGCCAAGTTGTATGCTTTTGCAGTAGCTATAACCTCCTTTTATAGCCGCCTTGTCTCCAGAGTCCTTTTGGTTTCTCTGGTACTAACCAGGGTAAGGATAAGTCCTTTGGGAAAGAAATGAGGGCAAATATAGTGTTTTTTATTGTTGTTGTTATTGTTTTTTAAAGAAAAATGTGCCATTGAAGGCAGAACCCAGAGGTGGTGAGCATGCTTTCCAATCTCCCTCTCCTCTTGCACAGGTTCCGGGAGGAAGCAGCGGAGGCAGGCGGGAGGGACCTAGAAAGGAGGGAAAGGCACAGCTGGCTTGTAGTTGTTGGCAGAGAATAGAAAGTGCGTGGCTGGGGTGCTGACCGGACTCAGTCCCACTTCTGAACACAGGGCAGCTTGTCCAAACAGCCCTCTCTCAGATGGCAGCCTGCAGACTTCGCCACTGGCCTGATGTCACCGCTCCCTCAAACTAGCGTCTTCCTAATGACGTGCCAGGCTCCTAGTATCTGGGGTTTCCCACAACACTGTCCCGTGTGTGTCTGGGAGGTGCAGGGCTGTTTGGATAAGGGCCCAGATCTGCTTGGGAGGGCCTCTCAGCCTAGGACCCCAAGCCCGCCTTCGATTCTCAGCGTCCTTGAGGCCTACTCTTCCCCAGGGCATGGTTCCAGCACCATGCCACACAATGGGTGGCCTGCCGGCTTTTTCTGTCTTTGAATGGTGGGCTGGGTTGCTGTTCCTGGGAGCCTAGCTCTTTCTCTTCTGCCTGGACTAACCCCAGAGAATGCTGGGCAGGGCTTTATGATTTTGGGGTGAGGACTGTGTTCTGTTCTCCACATTGCTGAGTCAGCCAGGGCCAGCCAAAGCTCTGTGTTCAAGCTGACCCGTGCTGGAACAGTGTCCTAGGCGGTCAGCGTGACTGCCTTTGTTGTTGTTGTTTTTGAGATGGAGTCTTGCTCTGTCGCCCAGACTGGAGTGCAGTGGTGCGATCTCGGCTCACGGCAGCTGGGTTCCAGCGATTCTCCTGCTTCAGCCTCCCGAGTAGCTGAACTACAGGCATGCACCACCACCACAATGAGCTAATTTTTGTATTTTTTTAGTAGGGACAGGGTTTCACCATATTGGTCAGGCTGGTCTCAAACTCCTGCCCTCATGATCTGCCTCTCTCTGCCTCCTTAAGTGCTGGGATTACAGGCGTGAGCCACCGCGCCCGGCAGCTTTATTGTCTTCTAGTGCACCGCAGTGATTGTATGGACTAGAAAACTGAGGTTACAGAAGGAGGTCACGTCGCCACGGTCACACGGGATCAGCAGAGCCTGCGCTTGGGCAGTGGTGGCCACCAGCACTGATACACTGCCTGACTACTCTGAATGCTTGGATTGCCACTTGGAGGATTTTTTTTTTTTTTTTTTTTAAGTTTCCAAAGCAACATAGCTCACATTTTAGTGACCACATTGTTTAGAATATAGCTTATCTCACTGGAATGTTAAAGCATCAAGCAAAGCCAGAGCTGGATATGGCTGACGTGGCTCAGCCACAACTTAGGAGCCAGGGCACAAGCCACAGCTGCTCCTGGCCCTGCCCTTCCTCCCTTCCCCATTAAGTACCTTTGATGCCTTCATCTTTATCTTCCTTTGCTCCACCCCAGGAAGAGAGGAAAGGGGCAAGAATGCTTTGCCGCTCCATCTTGATGGTGGTGAAGATAGGACCAGGCTGTTTTCAAGTTCATAGGGTCGGGTTATTATCTTTGTTAACACCATGTGCTGAGTGCTTGATCTGCGCCCCGCACTTCCCGTAAGTTAGCTCTGTCCAGAAACAGCACGGAGAGGAAAGAGGATGAGGTCCAGACAGAGTAGCTGGTTTGCTCGCAGCCACATATCTAGTCTGTGCCTGAGCCAAGACTGACCTCCAGTCTGTCTGGAGGATGGCTTTAAAGCTTCTGCCCCATGATCCTGTTGATGTCTAGGGCAGTGGTTTTCAACTGGAGGTCTTTTACCCGCTAGAAGACGTCTGGCAATATCTGCAGCCCTTTTTTATTGCTGCAACTTGAGGAGCTGATACGGATGTATGCTGCTAGCGCCTACTGAGTAGGGACTAGGGTGCTGCTAAACATCCTACAATGTGCAGACTCTCCCACCCACCCACCCAACAGTTACCTGGCCCCAAATGTCAGTAGTGCTAAAGTTGTAAAACCTGACCCAGGGCATCCCAGCCCTCCAGCTGACACTTGTTGGGTGTGTGTGGAGTGCAGGGTGTTACTGGCCTGCCCCTCTGCTGTGCGTGGTGGTGGTCTTCTTGCTCTTAGAAGGGATCATGTTCCTAGACCCCAAAAGGGGATCAAGGCACTCTGTTCAGCAGGGGCAATGAGGCCCCTTCCTGGGGGCAGAACAGCTTTTGACTTTTCTCTCTTGGGCTCCACATATCTTTAGTAGGTCTGATGAGCACAGGTCCCTGGTGGGCTCTCTCCTAGACATTGCCTGGCACCCAGTGAGCGGGGTTCTCAGGCCAGGGCTGAGATGTGGGTATGGCGAGTCTCTCCTGCTTCTCCTGCATCAGAGCCCTGTGCTGAAGGTTAAAGAGAGGGAGGAGAGATGTCAGCCTGGGCCCTAGGACCCCGTGGTCAAGCTGGACAGTCAGGATACTCACACAGAGGTGCACCCTCAGTAACTGGGTGGCTCCAGGTATGTTTAAGAGCCAGAGAGACTTCAGAGCCAGGCTGAAGGTTTGAGATGGAAGAGTGCCAATGAGCAGGGGGGACTCCCTGGTTCTTCAGCACATGGATGGGATTCAGGTAGGCATCAGGCAGAGTGTGTTGGGCTCGGGGCTCATGCCTGGCAGTCAGCGCAGCACAGAGAAGCAGTTGGAAATGGCTGGCATGGGGCACAAGGCAGTCCTGGTCCAGAGGCTGTGGCATCTGTGTGAGTGGGAATTCCAAGGGCATTAGCGCCACGGCTGCTGGGGCAAGACGAGGGCGAGGAGTCCCCAGGAAATGGAAGGCTGGGAAGTGTCCAGTGTAAGGAAAAGCCACCATTTACTCTTCTGAGAAAAGGCAGCAGCCCCTTGCAGGATGGCAGTTTTGCTTTGAGGAGCTCCTGATGGAGGCTGTACAGACAACCGGGACCAATCCCAACTTTCTTCAGCTGCGTTTGTATCCTAGCCACCCCAGCAGCCAGCATGTAGGTAAACGTGGAAAACAGTTTCTGTGATAACAGACATGGCCCCGGGCTCAGTCTGCAGACGATGCCTGGTGTGCCCACTGCGCTGCTGTGTGTGCCTTTGGGAACCCACCTAGCTGCTGTAGGCTTGGAAGCGGCTGCTCCACAGGCCTAGAGTTTGCCCCTAAGGCTATGCACAGCCAAAGCCTGAAAGCCCTTTTAGGGGCTGGGATTAATGGCGGTTACTCTGGGGATCTTGCAAGAGAGGCTGGGACGTGACCGTGCAGAAGCTGTAGGCTGCCCCATGGTGAGTGCAAGCAGTGGCTGTCCCAGGTTCATCCAGGTACTGGGTGGTCCCCCGGTCCTCTTCCGGTTTGACCTAGCTCCTAGCTCCTCCTTGAAGACTCCCTCCATCCAGTCAAGGCCAAGCAGGTGGGGCAGGACCTCTATGAACTAAAAAAAAAAAAAAAAAAAGCTGATGGAATCTCCTCCAGACACCAGAGCATCTTGTTCTGGTGGGTCCTGCCAGTTTTATACAATAAAAGGCCACCGGGTAGGGGAGATTATTAATACCCTCTGAAATGCAGGGAAATGGTTTTCCAGAGCCTCCATGGGACCCCATCAAGGGAGCATGGGGTCTGGGGCACCCACTGACCCAGTAGCCTACTCTGTGTCGGCAGACCTGCAGCCAGTCACCTACTGTGAGCCAGCCTTCTGGTGCTCCATCTCCTACTACGAGCTGAACCAGCGCGTCGGGGAGACGTTCCACGCCTCGCAGCCATCCATGACTGTGGACGGCTTCACCGACCCCTCCAACTCCGAGCGCTTCTGCCTAGGGCTGCTCTCTAACGTCAACAGGAACGCAGCGGTGGAGCTGACGCGAAGGCACATCGGTATGGGGTGGCTGCATCCCCTGCCCTCCCCATCCTGTCCCCACCGCTCTATTCCCCCGCCAGCCCTAGGCCCCGGCACACCCTCTGCATGGAACCCTGCCTCCATCCTTAGCTGTGCTCTGCCTCCTGCTGGGAATGGGGGAAGACTCACGGCCTCAGCAAGGCCCCCACATTCTCTCTTGCCCTGTTTAGGGGCCAGATGGGTAGTGTTCAGGCCAGTTGATCATTCCCACTCAAAGATACAGTCGCGGAAAATCTGGAGGCCACACAGGAAAATACTTCACTTAAGGGATCCAGAAAGGAGCGCCTATGAGAAAGGCAACATATGAATTTTTTTTTTTTTTTTTTTTTTTTTTTGGTGGGAAGCCACAGTCTCTCTATCCCCCAGGCTGGAGTGCAGTGGCATGATCTCGACTCACTGCAACCTCCGCCTCCTGAGTTCAAGTGAGTCTCCTACCTCAGCCTCCTGAGTAGCTGGGATTACAAGCACCCACCACCACGCCCTGCTTATTTTTGTATTTTTGGTAGAGATGGCATTTTACCATATTGGCCAGGCTGATCTCAAACTCCTGACCTCAGGTGATCCACCTGCCTCGGCTTCCCAAAGTGCTGGAATTACAGGTGTGAGCTACCATGCGCGGCTGAAATCCTCTTAATAAAAATACCCTGAAAGTACAGATGGATACATTGATAAGCAGGCAATCATTGTCGGAAGAGGGATCTTTTCTTATTTACATGTATCATGATTCTAGACAATTTAGACAATTGAGGTAGAAAAGAACTGTCCACTATCCAGACACAACTACTGTGAACATTCTGCCTTCTAGCCCCAGAACATAAGTAAAAGATGACTTTGAGTTTAAGGAAGATGAAGCTGTGTTACGCTTCACTTGGTTTGCTTATGAAGTTACCATGTTTAGAGGATTTTAAGATCCGGGATCGCAGACTGGCAGAACTTAGAAGGGCTGTGGAGAGATGGCAGAGGGAGGCACTCTCAGACCTCATCCTGGAGCCCCAAGGGTTGGCTGAGGGGTTCCCCGGGGCAAACTCAGGAGCTGGACAGGTCAGCAAAGGGAAGCCTGGCCCCACGTGAACCAGAGCACCTGTGCACGTGCTTTATCTCTCGGGCTCTCACAGAAGACTTCATTTAAAGAGAGGATTGATTCTGTAGTGAAGAGAAGAAACGTTTGGAGGCTGTGGGCCTAGGTCTGTGCTCTCATTTTCTAGGGAAGGGACCTGCTGTCCTGGGGGGTGAGAGGAGGGTGGGGGCTGCTGGCTCTGCAGAGACTGGCATTGTCACTGACAGACAGCTGCCACTACCAGACCAGTGCTTCCTATTTTGCTTTTTGTTTATCACTTTAAAAAAGATACTTATTCTGGGTGGCATACCACTGTTTGATTGATTTAGAGATAGGGTCTTGCTATGTTGCCCAGGCCAGTCTCAAACTCCTGGGCTCAAGCCATCCTCCCATCTTTGCCTCCTGATTGTCTGGGACTATAGGCATACACCACTGCAACGGGCTTTTTTCTATGTTTCATAAATATATATATATATATGAAATCTTTTTTTTTGATATGGAGTCTCACTCTGTCACCAGGCTGGAGTGCTGTGGTGTGATCTTGGGTCACTGCAACCTCTGACTCCCTGGTTCAAGCGATTCCTCTGTCTCAGCCTCCCAAGTAGCTGGGATTACAGGTGTTCACCATACTCAGCTAATGTTAGTATTTTTAGTAGAGACAGGGTTTCACCATGTTGGCCAGGATGGTCTCGATCTCCTGACCTTGTGATCCGCCCACCTCTACCTCCCAAAGTGCTGGGATTACAGGCGTGAGCCACCACACCCAGCCAGTTCTGCCAGTTTTATAACCATAAAAGTATGCAACCTCCGCCTCCCGGGTTCAAGCAATTCTTCTGTCTCAGCCTCCCGAGTAGCTGGGACTACAGGCATGCACCACCATGCCCCACTAATTTTGTGTATTTTTAGCAGAGACGGGGTTTCACTATATTGGCCAGGCTGGTCTCAAACTCCTGATCTCTTGATCCACCTGCCTTGGCCTCCCAAAGTGCTGGGATTACAGGCTTGAGCCACTGCACCTGGCCATAAATATATTTTTTTAAGTTACTGAAATGAAACAAACATTTTAGTCTGGGTCTTCGCATCCTCACCTCTGCCTCCTGCTCTGACTTGACATAGTTGTGGACAGGCAGGCAGTCACCCCTCCTGAGGACTCTCAGCCACCGGCAGCCTGCAGAACTAAAGCCAGAAAAAATGAGGAGTGGTTGAGGGAATAGGAGTAGTGGGAATAGGAGGCAGGGCAGGGGATATCCAGGGATGCATGGGTCAGCTGCCTGGTGTTCATCCCACTTCATGCTGGGCCTGTAACATCTGGCTCCATGTTCTGGCCTCTGAGCTGCTTCCCCAGGAATGGAACAGAGACTTTCCTATGCAGGATAAGGGACCATCCCTGGCCGAGCAAAGAGCTCACTGTCAGAGTTTACGTAACTGTTTGAGTTGCAGAGCCAATTTAAAAATAATTTCTGTCCATCTGGAGTGGATTTAAGAGATGAAAGAAAAGTAAATGGTATAAACCTCTGGAATGTTTTAGAAAAATGCATTCAGGGAAGAAAAAAATATGGGGGTAGCGTTAAACCATCCCTGCAATAGAGGGCTCCTTGGGGTGTCTGTTCCATCAGATGGAGCCCAGCAGGTGTACTGAATGAATCTCTGAATCTTAGAGTGTAAAGAGACCAAATAGTAGTAGGGCAGTGAGGTGGTAGCAGCAGCAGCAGCAGCAGCAGGAGAAGGAGAAGCCAACACTTACCAGGAGCTTACTGTGTGACTCACAGTAATCCTACAAGGGTAGGGATTATCATCATTGCCTTTTTAATTTTTATTTGAGTTAGGGTCTCACTTTATCTCCTAGGCTGGAGTGCAGTGGCGTGATCAGAGCTCACTGCCGTCTTGAACCCCTGGACTCGAGCAATCCGCCTGCCTCAGCCTCCCAAGCAGCCAGGACTAAAGGCATATGGCACGATGCCCAGCTAACTTTTAAAAAATATTTTTGTAGAGATGAAGTCTCATGCTGTTGCTCAGGCTGGCCTTGAACTCCTGGCCTCAAGTGGTCCTCCCAGCTTGCCCTCCCAAAGCTCTGGGATTACAGGCGTGAGACACTGCACCCGGCCCCCATCCCTATTGTAGAGACAAACAGGCTCAGAGGGTGAATAATTTGACTGAGGCTTATGCCTACTCGTGGCAAAGGCTGTCACTGAGACCTGTCCCATGTGCTTTTCTTGCCACCTGCCTCCCTTGGCTTCAGGAATCCAGCATTGCCCATGATTTCCCCTACTTAGGCTTGGGCTTTGTGGCCCGTTTGCCTGGGGAGGCTGTCAGTCACTGGGAGCAGCCCCGCCTCCTTTGCGAGCCTCAGGTGGCCCCAGGGCCATTGTGTGTGAGCAAAGTCACCCTGTCCAGTCTAACGTGAATCTCTATAGGAAGAGGCGTGCGGCTCTACTACATCGGAGGGGAGGTCTTCGCAGAGTGCCTCAGTGACAGCGCCATCTTTGTCCAGTCTCCCAACTGTAACCAGCGCTATGGCTGGCACCCAGCCACCGTCTGCAAGATCCCACCAGGTAAGCCAGCCACACAGGCACCCCTGCCCTGAGGTCCCTCTCTGAGTGCCTGCCTGGGATGCTGGAGAGTCCGACCTTCTCACCTTTTCTGCTCAGTGTTTATGGTGTTGTCAATCTGACAGTGATTCAATTGGGTTTTTTCTGTGCCCACAGATCTAACTGTGCTTTCCCTGAACCTCCAGGGAGCACATGTAGCATCTGATGGATCTGCCTTTAACCTGTGGGTTAGAATTGTGCCTTTAACCTGCCCATTGCCCTGTGAGTGGGTACGCAGGCAACATGGCTTCCTTTCTTCACTCCTTCATTGCACAGACAGACAGTGTGCAGGGCTTCGTGCCAGGTGCTGTAGGGGATGAAGAGGTAGACGGGGCCCTGCTCTGTCCCTGCAGACCTTACAAACCTGCAGAGCACATAAGACAAAGACACAGAGGAGTTCAATATAAGGAAGGGGTGCTAAGCACCAGGCCAGCAGCCCAGGTAGAGAGAAGGCCATTTAGCTGTTGTGATGGATCAGGGACGTCTTCATGGAGGAGAAGCATTTGGACCTTGAAGGATAGGTAGGCATTAGGCACAGGAAGGGCATTCTAGACAGGGGAACAGCCCAGGCAAAGGCCCCGAGGTGATGGAGGGGAGGGCATGGCTGGGCGGCACTCTGGCTGGAGGAGGGCCACATATGAGACAGTCTGGGGAAAATGTTTGAAAAGCACAACAGCAGGAGGCCATGGAGGGACACGAGAGTCTGACTCTAGGGAACTCCTGAGGGTTTTCTGAGTGAGCCTGAAAAATCCCACCTGTATCCCAAGATGTGTGGGGCTGCACCCGAGAGTGGTTTCGACAGGGCCACACCTGGACAGAAAGATCAGGCAGGCAGCTGATCCCATCTAAGGCTTCCTTCCTTAGGAAACCAAGGCAGAAAGCCCCAGCCCACCTCTCACAGGGGATGCAGCCACTGGGCAGGCAGCCCGCAGAATGTGGCCTGTGACTGGCTGGTAGAGCAGGTCACCTGGCCGGGCCATTGCCTGTGACGTGTCACATGCCCTTTCCTGCCCACTGAGGAGCAGATGGTAGGGGGGAAGTGGTGGGCCACGGACAGGGGACAGTTTAGAATGCAGAGTCTGAAATGGGAACAGCACAGCAGGTTTCCAGAGCACTCTGGGGTTGCATTTACAGAGTACATTCCGATCTTTGACCTTGTTTAGTCCTCTCCAGTTCTTCTCCGGCTCTGTAAGTCAGGAGACACTTGGAGGAGACAAGTTCAGAGAGTTTCAGCCACTTGCCCAAGGACACACAGCTAGTCAGTGGCCAAGCCCGGATGGGGCCTTGGATGCGGAGGACTGATGGACTCTCAAGTCGAGTGCTCTTCTGCTTCTTGGCTGTGCTGGGGATCAGGGCCCAGGTTCGGCCCTGCTCCACCACCCTTGTCCTTGGAGAGAATGAGAAGAGGAAGCTCAGTGACGCTCTTGGCCTTCTGCCTCCTCCCTTCCCCGGCCCCACCCCCATCTTTTGGGTGAGGGCTGAATTGGCTCTGGTGTTGTTTGTCAGCTCACAGAATGTCAGAGCTGGAAGGACCTCTGAGGCCAGCCCCTCATTATACAGAGACACAGGGTCCCCAAGAGAATGTGACCAGCTCAGAGTCACACAGCAAGAACAGGAGACTGCTGTTGGCTCATTCATAAGCGTCACCCCAGCTCACCTTCTGGCTATTTCCGGCATGTGCTTTTGTCTTTATTTTTTGGGTTCACACATTCCTGGCACTCAGGCGGTATGACTTCAAATAACATTTATTTTAAACTTTGTGACTGTCTTTAGTTTTACTATCTGGAGAATTAGATGTACACCTTCACTTAGCTGTGAATGTCACCTCCACTCAGCCTGGTGCCAGAGGCCAAAATGTGGCCCAGATGGTGCCCTCCCTCCTAGCCCCAGCACCAGGTGTATTCATCAGAGGAGCCCACGTGGAAGGTGCCCTGGGCCCTCTGCCGAGCTTCCCAGGGGACGGCAGGCCCAGTAGCCTTTTGGCGAGCCTGTCTCTGCTGGCCCTGCCTGCTATGGAACGGCCAGAGCTCCTGTTCCTAGGTGGGTGACCAGACCCCACACAGCATGGGCACCCTGGCCCAGCTCCCTTGTCTCTCTGTCCCTTGGCCCCTTTGCCCAGGGCAAGGCCCTCCTCGCCACACCATCTCCCTATTCTCAGAGGCCCGCTTGGAGAATTCTCTCCACTCTGGGAGTCGGAACTTATGGGCCAGCCTTCCATCTCCCCTTGCAGATATGTCAGCTGTGCGTCTCCTGGTGAGGAGGTGGGTTCAAGGGGAAGGATCAAGTCGGCCTGTCCCTTGAGTGACACTAGCGTGGAGTATATGGGAGATGCATCAGGCACCGTGTGTCCCCAGAGCTGTATCAGTCGGGCTGGTCTGGGGGGTCCAGGGCTTGCTTTATCCAGGACAGGAGCAACGGACCTGGCCTCTTCTACCCCTACAGTCCTGTTTCTGTGTTTTTGGCAGGATGCAACCTGAAGATCTTCAACAACCAGGAGTTCGCTGCCCTCCTGGCCCAGTCCGTCAACCAGGGCTTCGAGGCTGTCTACCAGTTGACCCGAATGTGCACCATCCGCATGAGCTTCGTCAAAGGCTGGGGAGCAGAGTACAGGTCAGTTAATGGGTGCTGCTAACATCAGGGGACCTAACTCCAGGTGACTCGGGACAGCAGAGCAGCCAGGGGCTTCTCAGAGGTGAGCTAGGCCATCCCTGGCGTCCAGAGCAGAGACCGAAGATCAGAGAGAGGTCATGGCCTGACAGGCAGGAGGGGCTGGGCCAGCAGCACAGGCGGAGGGATTGCAGAGCGATGCTTGATGGAACTGAACAGCTGCAGGCACTGTAAACACAGGCTCCATCTTACCCTCGTCCCAGCCCTGAGTGGGGACGCTGGCATCATCCCCCTGTACAGATGAGAGCTAAGGCCCAGGGAGGAAATGTGACTTGCCTGAAGTCACATGGGTAGAAGAGCTGTGTCTAGAACTCTGCCCTCTTGGCTTCTTCCTTATTCTTCATTTTGGGCTGATGTTTTAGAATGACCCTCTTCAGGAAGTTAGGTCTTCAGCTCATCATTCCTTTTCTCCTCTGTGGCTCCATTTCTGACTCAAGGACCCTGGTGATGCTGAGGAGCCCAGGATATTAAAACAGAGAGGCAGCGAAGGGAGGAGATTTGGGTAGTGATACAGGAACAAAATTTCCTTGTTGAGAAATGACTTTTTTAGAATTCTAGATACTGGTTTCTTTCTTTTCTTGTTGGAGGTGGAGTCTCACTCTGTCACCCAAGCTGAAGTGCAGTGGTGCCAACTCGGCTCACTGCAATCTCTACCTCTGGGACTCAAGTGATTCTCTTGCCTCAGCCTCCCAAGTAGTTGGGATTACAGGAGCACACCACCACATCCGGCTAATGTTTTGTGTTTTAGTAGAGAGGGGGTTTCACCGTGTTGCCCATGGTAGTCTCAAACTCCTGAGCTCAGGAGATCCGCCTGCCTCAGCCTCTCAAAGTGATGGGATGACAGGTGTGACCCCCCGTGCCCAGCCCTAGATTTTGGTTTAAACATGGCCCTGATAAGAGTTCAGGTCTACCTGCTGTGCTTGGTTGAATCTCTCAGGCCATTCTGCTTTGGGTTTAGAGAATCCCATCCCTTTTCTTTCCACTCATGGACACGAGTTTGCTGAGAGGCCGGGCTGTGTGCCCCCGCCTTCTGCTCCATGCTCCCCTCTGCCAGCCGCCAGCCAGCTCCCGTGGCAGACGCAGAGGTGCCCACACGTCAGCTGGAGCCAGCGCCTTGCAAGCTATTCTCCCCTTCTCTTCGTTTTTCCAGATGTTTGGAGTCCATTTTGTTTTGCAGTCATGCTGCACCCAGGCCAAACCCATTTCAGGATTGGCCTCGGGCCACCGTTTGTAATGAAAGCCAGATGAGCATGACTTATGGAAAGTCAGATTCTCATTAGAGGGTTTCGTCCTGTAAAATCCTCCTCTTCCACTTACCGTATTTTAGCTGCTGTTCTTCTGTGTCTGCCCCAGGTGTCAGGGAACATAACCCCTTGGTCTCTGGGGTGTCTCTGAAATCCAGGAGTGACCAGTTGAGCAATCAAAGTGGTCAGACCTCAGAAGAACTTACAACCATGTTATGGCCTGAAGAGATTAGCCCAGGTCCAAAGGTCCGGCCAGAGAAATGTTTTAAGCAACCTTTTAGCCCTGGCTTAGATCATTTAGGGAATGGGAGTGAAAGGTTAGGAAATTAATCTTTTTTTTTTAGTGGAGAAGGGACATCTTTAAAGATGGACTGCAGTGGAAAAGAGCAAGGGGACATCCGTTTCCTCTTCTTAGGCCAGGCTGCAGTCTGGAGGGCCACGCTCAGGTACCCTCGCTCGTGCAGATCCCCAGGATCTGCAGGCCCGTTTCTGAAGCTCCCCTCTGCACAAGCAAAGCACAGGCCAAGCAACGAGGGTGGTGCCCTCCAGACAGCAGCCCTGTTCCTGGTGTGGCATCGCAGTGCTCTGAGTGCTAGGACGAGGCTCTCTGGTGGCGGAGCCTTTCCCTGGGGACACTGTATCACCATGCGGGATGTCCTGCCAGCACACCCAGTCCTCTGCGGCCCACCGCGTCACCGCTGCCTGGCAGCACTGCACTGCAGCCCGATGGGCGGGCACGGCCCCTTCCCAGAACAGCCTTGTCGTCCTCCTGCCTCTTGGGCCAAGGAGAGTAAGATTTCAGCCCTTCTCTCTGTGAGGTGGCCAAAAGCAGGGCCCAAGGCCCACACCTCTCACCTCCAGCTGGCACCAGTGTCTCCAGCCTCAGCAGATAGCCTTTGCTCAGTGGAGGCCTTTGGGAGCCTGCCTGCAAGCTGCGTCATCAACAAGCCTGAATTTAGACCAACTGCTTTGGAGAAAAGAAACGTGTGGTGTGCCTTGGTTTTTTCCAGTAATTGTTCCATGGCTTGCTCTGCTTGTAAGATTTTCCAAAATAAGGCTGTAGATGAGTATTATATCAGCACATTGGGAACCAAAGGCATGCAGACGCTGTTGGCACTTTGTAAAAAACACCCCTCAATCAGACAGACACACGTCGTCACGGCCTGCTGGGGCTGGGCCTGGATTTGGAGATAGGGGAGTGGCACGAGCCCATGTGGTACAGATGGGAGCCAGGGAGCCCTCTGCTCAGGCTGGAGGTCTCCTTTATTAGGGGACCTGTTACAGTTTAACTGGTGGGCCTCTGGGGTACCCTGCAATTGACTTTTTTGTTTTTGAGATGGAGTCTCCCTCTGTCACCCAGGCTAGAGTGCAGTGGCACGATCTTGGCTCCCTGCAACTTCTGCCTCCCGGGTTCAAGTGATTCTCCTGCCTCAGCCTCCTGAGTACCTGGCATTACAGGCGCACGCCACCATGCTAATTTTTGTAGTTTTAGTAGAGATGGGGTTTCACCACGTTAGTCAGGCTGGTCTTGAACTCCTGACCTTGTGATCTGCCTGCCTTGGCCTCCCAAAGTGCTGGGATTATAGCCGTGAGCCACCGCGCCTGGCCTGCAATTGACTTTACACATTTAACTCTTTGCAATTGACTTTACATGTTTAACTCTTTAAAGTCAACTTCCTTCCCCCTCAAGAGAACTTAATTTACCCAAAGTCCTCCCTGGGTGGAGGAGTTTGTCCTGGTAGTTTCAGAAGTTATTGGTAACGCTTTTAGGACAGCGTCTAACAAGGTAGGATCTCTCTCTGGCTTTGGGAAGACAACTGCAACCAAAGCAGAAAAAGTTTTCTGACTTGTGTAGCCTTCTGGAGATTAAGTCCCCCACCCCCACCTTTCCCTATTTCTTATAGGAGACAGACTGTGACCAGTACCCCCTGCTGGATCGAGCTGCACCTGAATGGGCCTTTGCAGTGGCTTGACAAGGTCCTCACCCAGATGGGCTCCCCAAGCATCCGCTGTTCCAGTGTGTCTTAAGAGACATTGAGTATGGTAGGGGAGGGCGGGCTTGGGGAAAAGGTCATGCAGGAAGTCAAGAGAATTGAAACTCTGCTCAACCCATTGTTGTCAAGGAAGAAGAAATCTTTCTCCCTCAACTGAAGGGGTACACCCACCTGTTTTCTGAAACACACAAGCAAACCCAGAGGTGGATGTTATGAACAGCTGTGTCTGCCAAACACATTTGCCCTTTGGCCCCACTTCGAAGGGCAAGAAATGGATTCTGCTCTGGTGGCTTAAGTGAGCAGAACAGGTAGTATTACACCACCAGCCCCCTCCCCGCAGACTCTTTTGGTTGACAGCTTTCTGGGATGTCACAGTCCAACCAGAAACGCCCTTCTGTCTAGGACCGCAGTGTGGAGTTCACCTTGGAAGGGCATTCTAGGTAGAAAGAGCCCGCAGGGCCATGCAGACCTCATGCCCGGCTCTCTGACGCTTGTGACAATGCCCCTTCCAATGAACATTCCCAGCCTAGCCCCACCACTCCAGCACACCCTGCCCCTCGTGAGCTGGATGGACTTGGGGTGGGGAGGGAGCTTGTCACTCTCCCTCCCCTCTCAGAACATACTGACTGGAAGGCGTATGTTCAGCAGAACCTGCACACAGGACAGCAGGAAACATTGGTGAGCGCCACCTCTTTAAAAACTCTTACGTTTTTCCTTTTTCACTTTGAAAAGTTGGAAGCATCTGCTGAGGCCCAGTGCATATGCAATGTATAGTGTCTGTTATCACGTTAATCTCAAAGAGATTCGCATGATGGTAAGTGTTCTCATGAAGCAGGAGGTCCTTGTCGTGGGATGGCATTTGGTTTCAGGCGGCACCACGCTGGGCGCGTGTCACCAGTCAGAGCTTGCTCCAGATTCTGATGCATATGGCTATATTGGTTGATGTAGTCAATTGCATTAATTAAATCAACTTTATCATATGCTCTTTTCAATGTTTGGTTTATATATTTTCTTAAAAAATCCTGGCCTGGCACATTGACTGGGAAACCTGAGTTAGACCCAGCAACTGCTTCTCTCCCTTCTCTCTTCTAAGGTGAAGCTTTTCCAGGTTTTGTTGAAGACACCTGCTAGCACTTCTGGAAGCGGAAATTTACAGAAGCACATTCACCAGAAGGGAAACATCTCAGGCCAACATAGGCAAATGAAAAGGGCTATGAAAATATTTTTACACCTTTGAAAATACAGGCTTGGTACAAAGAGGTCTGTCATCTTCCCCCTGGGATATAAGATGATCTTGCTCCCAGTAGAGGATCATCCGTGACAACTATAGCAGTTATACTGAGTAGTAAGTACTGCTCCCAGTGGCAATTAGGGAGAAAACTTAGTCTAAATTACGTCAACTGGAAAAAAAAAGCCCTTTTTTTCCCAGCCTTTTGCAAAACACGACAGATGGAACTGCCACCTTCAATTGGTACTTTATTCTTTGCTGCTGTTTTTGTGTATAAAATGACCTATCCCACATTGTTGCATGGCTATATAGCAGGAAAAATCAAGGGATTTCCTATGGAAGTCCTGCTTTATTCCAGGTGAAGGGAAGGAAGTGTGTATAAATTTTGGCAGGTTGTAAACCTCCAATGTGTTGAGATTTCTGACGTTGGAGGAAGATGGAGGGGCTTCCCGGTGCCCCACCTGCAGGATCCTGTGCCTCTGAAGCTCTAGCCACGAGGTTTCCAGTTAGGAGAGCTGCTCCCCAAGCCTCCTGAGGACACAGGAAGAGACCGAAGGAACCCCTTGACAGACTCGAGTCTTCTTGAAGGAGTACTGACCCAGAACTGAGACAACACAGAACCCTTCACTTCCTCTCAGAGGGCCAAATTCTGCAAGTCTGAAGCATGTGCCTGGTACGAAATCATCTGCGGCCCGTTTCTTGCACGGGAAGTACCCGGAACCTCCCATACATGTGTTTCATGCTCCCAGCGAGCTCTGAGACCCAGGACACAAATATTCCATTTTGGCTTCTGCTAGAGCAGTCACGGTCCCCCTCCTAAAAGCCATGGGCAGCAGTTTCCGAGGGCCTGCATTCACCTGCTGCACCATCCTGTGAGGGCTTCCGTGGCACACAGTTCTCCGAGTGCCTGGGAACAAGCTTCCGCCACAGCCTGATTCTGGTGATCCAGTGCAAGTCCTGTCTGATACCAGGTAAAGGGGGAAAAAAGCCTATACTTTGTTATAAACTTAGAATGTGATGAAATGACACGTTTGGCTGCATTTGGATGGTGTCTTAGAACCCTCAGGCTCGGCTACTTCTAGGAGCATGAAAATTTGAGTTCTGCACGTTTCCAAAGGCTATTTCCTTAGCCCTTGATAGACTAGACCACCAGAGGAGGATACGTGAGACTGTAGGCAGAGCCCCCCCATGGCATCACTGAAAATAAATTTGATCATACCTAAGAGGTAAGGACATTGTGCCATTTCCACCATAGAGGGCTACACAGGCACTCTGGTGTACATTAGTGTCCTTCCTTGAAGCCACAAACTAGTTTTTTAGTTTTAAAATCCTGTTGTATGAATGGCTTTTGTATATTAGAAGACTTTTTTAAAGGACAGTTGAGAGGGGCAAGAAAGCAGGGCAGTGCTAGAGGAGTGCTGGTGGCGGCTAGAAGTGGTGTTAAGTGGCGTTCATCTAGACAGCACAATCGCATGCGTTGCCCCTGCCCTGGGCTCCCCGCCATGACATCTTCACCTTGTAGCTTGTGCTGACACTGACCTGAGTGTAGCTAGCAGTAGGACATGGATTCCTGTCTTCAGCCCCTTCCCAGGAGCCGATTTTTACTCCCTTTCCTCGCTCCTTCCCAACTTTATTTAGCAACTTAGATCCTTCCCATGCATGCGTAGGTAGCTACCCCGCCGGTGTGGATTACAGGCCTGTGCTGGAACATCCTCAGTCAGCCACCTTCCTGGCAGGCTGTAGACCTGACATTTTGAGACAAGCCTAGAGTCAGGAGCGGGGACTTTGACTCTTAGGAAGAGCACACATGAGGGCAAAGCTGCTGGCAGACGTCTCTGTTGTCCTTATGTTGTCGGTATTTTTTTTATTGACCGTGGTGATTTTTTCAGACCATCGTTAACATACCGAAGTGAGCTACAGCACGTGTCGTGTGCGTCGTTTTTTTTCTCCATCTCCCCTTGGCTTCCGAGAGTTTGGACATACTCCAGGGGGAATGCTTTTACTCAGATGACAGCAAGATTTGTAGTCGTGTGTGCATGTCATGCACGTATGTATGTGAGTCATCTGGGGAGGAAGCAAAGATCTGTTTCATCCTCAGCCTCAGGCTCCGTGAGGGTCTCCACAGGGCCAGAGCTCAGGTTAGACCACTCTCTTTCGTCCTGACAGATGTAGGGAAAAGAATCTGCAGGCTGCTTGTGGGACTGTTCACCAAGGGGGATACCAGCAGCAAGAGAGGGCACACGTTTAGCCCTGGACCCTGTTTCTTACTGTGTGACTTGGCTAGAGTTGGGAAATTCCCCAAAATGTGTGTGTCCCCACTTTACCAGAACACAGCAAAGTTGTACTTTGTGTGGCAAAAATGTTCCTTATAGGCCCCTTTCAGGTAACGGTCTTCACAGTGTATTTCCATCATGGTTTAAGGAGCATCAGCCACTTCTCAAGTGGGCAGGGGAAGCAGAAAAATGGATGCATGAGGACATGGATCCCAAATGAAGATGAAGCATCTCCCATGGGGAGGTGATGAGGAGACGATGGCCTAAACAGGCAACTTTTCAAAAACACAGCTATCATGCAAAAAGAAACTTGCCTCTCATGTAAACTGGATTGAGAAATTCTCAGTGATTCTGTATTTTCTTCTTTTTTAATGCAGAAGTAATGTAAACTCTAGTATGCTGGTGTTTTTATATTTATGTAATAATTTCTTAAAACCATTCAGACAGATAACTATTTAATTTTTTAAAGAAAGTTGGAAAGGTCTCTCCTCCCAAGGACAGTGGCTGGAAGAGCTGTGGCACAGCCAGTTCTGAATGTTGGTGGAGGGTGTTGTGGCTTTTTGGCTCAGCATCCAGAAACACCAAACCAGGCTGGCTAAACAAGTGGCCACGTGTAAAAACAGGCAGCTGTGAGTCAAATCTGGGCCCTTCCACAAGGGTCCTCTGAACCAAGTCCCCTCCCTTGCTAGGGGTGAAAGCATTACCCAGAGAGATGGAGCCGTCTTTATCCAAGAAGCCTTCACTCCCCTTCACTGCTGCTGTTGCAACTCGGCTGTTCTGGACTCTTTCTTTGGTGTGTGTTGAGGGATGGGGAATAGAGCATTGACTATGTTGATACCTTTACTATTCAGCCAGCCTGACCTTTCAGTATCTTTGTAAAAAGCATGTATGTATTTATAGTGTTTTAGATTTTTCTAACTTTTATATCTTAAAAGCAGAGCACCTGTTTTAAGCATTGTACCCCTACTGTTAAAGAAAGATTTGTGTCCTCTCGTTCCCTCTCTTCCTCTTGTAAGTGCCCTTCTAATAAACTTTTCATGGAAAAGCTCCTGTGCCAGAAGCTCAGTCTGATTCTTGCTGCTATCTGTGGGTGGAGAGGAGATTTGAAAGGGAGCCCAGAGGGGTCTCGGGGACTTCAGGGCTCAGGAAGACCAGAGGAAAATGTCTCGAAGCCCAGATGTACCTTAACCAACGATGTGTGCCAGGCCACATTCTGCTATGGTCCTCATGTAATACTCAACTGCCCTCGTTCACTCACCAAGGGCAACATGCAGTGCCAACAGGAGCTCCTGGGCCATCTGCAAAAAGGTCACAAGTTTCTCAACGTTTCTTAACCGGTGCAGCTCGTTGCTCCCCACACCTAAACACCATACGTGTCCCACTGATGCCGTCTCTGCAGTGCCATTTCGCATTTTACTTCCTCTGTACCCTAAAGCCTTTGGTAAATGACTGCCACCAACCCAACCTCAAGCCCTGCCACCTCCTGCTTCTGCTAGTCTCTCCTAACCTGATTCCTCCATATTGTCACTGTGTCTTAAATGCCACCAGATTTGTCTTCCCACAGGCACGGAGGTAACTTGAGCTTCACAAGTAACTTGGTTTCCACATCTTCCAGCTCAGATGACTATTAGCACCTGTGAAAATTCATTTTGAATTCAAAACGCCCAAGAAGAAATGGACTTAAACGTTGTTTCTTTGGCTAGATCTTACATGGACCCCAGAAGACAGAAAGACAAACAATGATTAAAATGTAAAATGCTGGCCAGACATGGTGGCTCAACGCCTGTAATTCCAGCACTTCAGGTGGCAGAGACAGATCACTTGAGGTTAGGAATTCAAGACCACCCTGGCCAACAGGGTGAAACCCCGTCTCTACCAAAAAATACAAAAATTAGCCAGGTGTGGTGGCACACACTTGCAGTCCCAGCTACTCGAGAGGCTGAAGTGAGAGACTTGCTTGAACCCAGGAGGCGAAGGTTGCAGTGAGCTGAGATGATGCCACTGTCTCAAAAAAAAAAAAAAAAAAAAAGGTAAAATGCCTTTTGGTTCTCCCCCCAACCCCTGAGATGAGTCTTACTATGTTGCCAGGCTGGAGTGCAGTGGCGCCATCTCAGTTCACTGCAACCTCCACCTCCCTGGGTTCAAGCGATTGTCCTGCCTCAGCCCTCCCAAGTAGCTGGGATTACAGGCGCTCACCACCATGCCCAGCTAATTTTTGTGTTTTTAGTAGAGATGGGGTTTCACCATGTTGGCCAGGCTGGTCTCGAACTCCTGACCTCGTGATCTGCCCACCTAGGCTTCCCAAAGTGCTGGATTACATGCATGAACCACTGCGCCCGGCCCTGCCTTTTGGTTTTTAAGAGGCTGAATAAGCAGAGTTTGGGGGAGAAGGATGAAATGGCTTGGAATAATCCTCTGGTGTGACGTCGTCTGTAGCAGTCCTTCTCCTAAAGACCTCCCCAGCATCCAAACACCTCCCTCACCAGGAGGAGGCAGACCGCACAATACGAGCCTATAGATTTGGCCTCTGAGAACTGCAAATTCCTGCCTTTATGATTATTTGGCCAGTTCTTCCACCTTCCTACTCCCTTAGCAGCTTTCCTCGAGGGTTTATGTAGTCTGTATTTCTCAACAGTTGGCCCAAACCAGTACTTACAACGCAGCCTATTCCCTGAGATGCACGATTTTAAATTCCAGCTATTTGTTCGACATGATCGAAAACATGGCACCCCCAAAGTGAATCATCTTCCCACCTCCCTTTTCTGCTTCCCCAGTTTTTATGAGTAGCCTCTTCCTTCCCATTTTCCAAGCCCTGAGCAGCTTGACACATTGCTTTTCCTTGCTCTCCATCACCTCTCTGCTGCTGCCATTTCCCTTTTGGAAAGGCCCTACTCCCTGAGCTTCCCGGCTCTCCTTGGCCCACTCATACCATCTGCTCTTTTTCTTCTGCCTACTTACTTGTTGGTATTCCCAGACCACTATTCTGCTGACTCCTCCATGAGTGATCTCATCTACCCTTATGATTTCAGGCCACATAAATGCAAATGACTCCCAAATCATTACTTATAGCCCAAACTTCAATCCTGAGCTTGAGACTCATGTCCAGCTGGCTGCTGGCACATGGAGGGGCCACAAGTACCTCAAGCTCACAATCTAATAAACAGAATTCATGGTTTCCCTTCTTAAACCACCCCTCTCCCCTCTGGCCTTCAGCCCTGTTTTGGGCATGACCGTTTACTCAACCCACATCCACAGAAGCCACAGTGGTCCACCAGTCCTCTGCTCCCTACTTCCAGAGTCCCCCTTCTCGAATCTCTCTGCTCTAGTACCCCTCGCACTGCCCTAGATTACAGGTCCTCTAGTGCCTGGACAACTGCACCAGCATCCTAATGAGTTTCCTAGCCTCCAGATCGCTTTCCTATAAAGGCACCCTTCATGCCCCCGGTAACCTATCAGACCGTAGATGCTTCCCCTCGTAGTCCAGCGCACACATTCTAAGGTCTCTGCCCTGGAGCACCTGGCCCTCATTTGCCCTTACCTGGCTTTACCACTCCCTCCCTTATCCTCTACAACCCAGAAACTTGCAGTCCTCATGGATTATCCTGGTCTCCATGGCTGCTTGTACTGAGAACATCAGACTCTCCTCCCCGGCCTACCCCCTACTCCACAGCACACCACCAGTTCGCCTGGCCAACTTTTACTCATACTTTGTGCCTCCATTCAGACATGCTCTTCAGGAAGCCTCTCAGGAACATCTCTCTCTGTTGCCACAGTCCCTCTCTAGGCTGTGAGTAACTAGAGAGCAGGGTTTACGTTTTATTCCTATCCCTGGCTTCTTTCACACATTTTTGCCGAGTAAATGAATCAATCAGTGTCCATATCTAGTAGATTCTATCTTAGTAGTATCTTTTATATCCAATTCCACAGTGCTATCTTGTAGTAAGTCCTTATATATGACTGAAGGAATACAGTTCCTGATTACCTGCTATCACAGCTATCCCAAAGTTCTCCTAATCTGTGTCCCTGTAGTTCAGGGATAACATACAGATGGCAAAATTCTGCCCTCCTCTATTTCTTTACCCATGGCAAAAACCACTGATCACAGGGTTGAGTCCATCCTCAGCCTCAGATTCCTTCTCAACACAGCTAATTGGTTAGGCAAATACTGCTAACACTGCTGCCACATTTACCTGGAATGTAATTATGATTAGATGCCTTTTCTGCTTAAAACCTTTGGCTCCTCACTTCCCTCCAGAGTAGGCACAGACTCTACAAGATGCCGTCTGGCATCACTCCATCCTCATCTGCCGCCGTTTCTCTATGTGGATTCCTTGCCTTTTCCCAGCACATCCCCCTCACTCTTCTTTCCATACCTTTGTTCATAACTTCAACAACTCTGCTGCCTTCACTTACCTATCTGCCAAATTTTAATCCTTCTAGCTCAACTCAAACAAGACCTCCCGTAAGTCAGTGGTTCTCAAAGTCGGTCCCAGGACCGGACCAGCAGCACTGGTATCACCTGGGATGTTAAAGATGCAAATTCTCAGGCCCCATGCCAGGCCTACTGAATCCCAAAGTCTGGAGTGGGGCCTTCCAGGTGATTGTGATGTGGGCTCACTTCTGAGAACCACTGCCCTAAGATGCACTTCCTGTTCTCCGCAGCCCACTGTGTTCTTTACTTCCCACAGCCATTAGGGCTGGTCACAGCACTCTTCACATGCCGTCTTGGCACTGTCTTTTGTGACCTTGTCTGACTTGCCCCCTGCTCCCACCTGAGTTGGACTCTGAGCTCATGGAAAGGAAAAACTACATCCTGACTCAGGTCTGTGTCCTCTGCCACACCTAGCTCAGATTCTGGCACCAACGATGTTCACAGTCAGTGTTGGCCGGACCCTGAGTTGTTGCTGCTCTCAACCAGGGTAGAAGGAACAAATTTAAGGCCATCTCACTTCATTAATGACTTCCTGAGAATTTCCTGGGGAAGCATGATTGTTGCAGGCCATGTCCTTGGAATTCAGATTAAAATCATCTTTTCTCTCCTAAACTATGCTGCTGTTTCCCTGAAGTTTCTACCCTAGGCCTTAGTCCACATTTTTGTGTAATAGCATGAAAGCCACCTGGTTGATAATAGCAAGGGCAGGGGCAATGATTGGACACCTCCTTCATTAGAGCAAACCCGAGAGGCTTCCTAGTTAGTAAACTGGGCATACACGGCTTTGTGTGCCTGGTTATGCTTCCCAGATCTGTAGTTGTGCGGAGGAAGTATTTGGGCCTAATAATGGATGCACAGAAAGGGAATTTTTAAAGTTTTTTCTTGTCTTTTTAACCCCAAGCCTGTGTTTCAAAGATGCAGTAATAACCATCAGGGCCAGGTTTTTAATCAAAATGTTTTCAAAAGGAAACAAAGTAGCAAACCAGAGGAATAACTTAGATACTTCCTATGCTAGAACTCAATTCTGAGTGAAGACACCTACATTAAGAGCAAGCTCTGTGATATTAGCAGGCATATGTAATGCCAAAGTATGAAATTTAGAGAATTTCTAAGACATTTTCTGTAAGAGCTTACATGCCAAAGGTGTCAAGATGGATCACTAAACTCTGAGTGGAATCGAAAATACTAGAATTCTGCCATGCATAGTCAGCCTTCTACTTTCATGAGACATACAAATTATGGGAAAGTAAACAGGGGGTTGTTTTCAAACTGATCTCAGACTAACGCGGTACTGGGTTCAGTATACACATGACGAGGGTTTTTACACTTTCTCCACCTACAATCCTCCAGTAAGATTTGGTACTTAATGACCTAACGCTGTAGCTAAATTGTCCATTGTAAAAATAACAGCAGGGAGAGTGAAGAGCAAACCTAACGCATTAGAACATTCACTGAAACTCTTGTCTCCATCAATCAGAACGTTCAATGAATCAGAACCCCTAATGAATCAGAACCTCTGACCACCCTGGACACATGTTTGCTAAATTTAGCTTTGCCTCAGCAAACGCTGAAGCTCAGAATAGTTTACAGAGCTCTCATCTTACCCTTAGACAGTGATTCTTCTAAGATTGTTTTTCCATGGCAGGCCAAGGCAAGGCAAGGGGCATTCCACATGCTCTCTCTCAATGGCCACTGTTAAGAGACTGCCCCAAGGTTAAAGGAACCTGACAAGCCATGGCAAAAATGTTGATCCACACCTCTCCACAGTGGCAACGGGAAATTAGCCATATATCACATTTCACGTGTTAGGAGCAGTTTGCAGGAATGGCCTGACATGCTCTATGGTCCTTGAACCACATCCCATATTACTCAACCATCTAAGTCTAGCTTCCCTGAATCTCTAGCTCCTCTGAATTAGATGCGGCCAAGTTCTATAAATAGAGAGCAAGCAAACTGGTTCTGTCAATCTTCTCATACGCTGGCAGGATGGCTTACTTTAAAATTATAAAAATATCTATGCCTTCATCACTCTAAAATTATTACATAACACATGATTTTCTCTGGGGCAAAATGTTTATTCTTCTCTCTCTTTACCTTCCAGCACTTATGTGTGGATCTGCAAAATTTGCCATCGTATTCATCAAACACAAACCATACTTTACAACCAAAATTAACGGCCTACTATATGCCAAACACTATGTTATGCAAATAGAGAAATGCTTCAGGAAAAAAACAACCAAAAACCCAGTCTCATATTTTAAATTCCAGCTGGCAAGTCTGTAACAACTTGTGGTAGCGTGAACATAGGTCACTTTAGATAGACTGCAGCCATTACTACAGTGTTATTTCATGATCACTCTTCTAACATGGGCCTTTAGTAGATTTCACTAGAGACCTTCATCCCATGTGTCCCTACAAGAGACCAATATCCCTAGCTAGCTGAGGTCTTAAAAATGTAATGACATTACATATGCAGGATAAATTCCAAAACAGTGAGCTTGACAAACTCTTCCACTATTCACTGTATGTGTCTAATCCAACAAAGGATATACAGCTTCCCTCGCTCATACCCCCTAAGGAAAAAATCACAAAATCATAATAATAACTATTAGTACCCCTTATAACTACATCACATTTTAATTATCTGGCTTTGTTTCATCTACAAAATCAACTTCACAGCTTTTTCTAGTCTGGTCTGTTTTTTCTAACCAGATGGCCTAGTATATTTTCTAAAACCTTCCATGTTTTAAGGAAAACATGTTCCACCTTTTTTTTTTTTTTTTTCTTTTTTGCAACCCCAGAGCCAACTTCCCTAATGCAATCACCTCAAAAAAAACACTGATGGGATGGTGGTGAACCACAGACTCAAAGTCTTTCAGAAAAGTAAAAGAAAAAAATAAAAATAAAGGTCACTAAGCAATGTCCAGTGTTCCCTGGAAAGCCTCTTATGCTCCAGTCACCGAGCTGTCTCCTCCCTGTGGTCACCTCGGCTGGCCCCTGCAGCATTCCATTCCTTCTGCCATCTGTTTCAGGTTCTGCAGTGTTTATAAGGTGGTGTCTGGAGGGGTGTGAGCCTTATTTCTGCTCCTGAACCAACCTGTTTCTTTCATGCTGTGTAAATGGTTCTAGAGCCCACCTAGGCCAGAACCAGTTCTCAACTGGTGTGCGGGTACCTTCCATCCAATGTACTGTGTGGCAGTTCAGACCACGCCAGTCATGATCAGAGTGAGGGCTAATGACATGCATGACAAAAGTCTACAAAAACAAATAAGGATTTTTATTTGCTGTACTTTCTACCCTTCCTTTAAAAATCTGCCATTTGCTTATCAGTTCCTCTGGGACTGACCCACTCAAACAAGACAAAGGATAAAGAACAAAAGATAGTCCCCCAAGGCTACAGGCTTGGAAGGGCAGAGAGCAGCTATGAACCTGAGAAGTAGCTAAGTTTCTCAAGACAGCTTAGGAATTCACTGCCTAACATTTCACTTCCCCACCCACCTCTTAGTGTTCCCACTTTGGCAGTGATCTCTGTTTGGCTTTAAAGAGAAGGGGAAATGTGCCTTGTTTTGTGGGTATAAAGTATGACAACACACCTCTGGCATCTGAAGCAGAAGGGGAAGACTCTAAGGCAGAAGAGTTTCTTCATGAAAATCACAGTATATTATCACATACTGTCCATGGCCCATACGGGGCCTCCTTAAGGTTCTCTCTAGCATACAACATATCCCTCACAACTCAGCAGAGAGGTTTTATTCCCACTGGAGTAGAAATCCTTTGCCTTATTTATTACAGTCGAAAAATCCACACTGGCTTTTCGATTCTTTCTACCATGACCTCAGACACTGTACTTCAAAAGAAATGCCCAGAGGCATTTTCTTAGGTAGAGACTAAGCTGTGGGCTCTAACTTTGGCCCCACCTTTATTATAGCTCACATCAGTTCTACAGCTGCCTCCCTTCCTCCCAAAAAAAGCATCGTACCTCAGAGCCACAAGCTCCTTGAATGGAGAAAATCCAAATCACCCAGGAAAGATGATGTAACTCTTGATGTGCAGTATCAAATGTGAATGCTGGGAGTGCTACTTAAAAGGTTGACCAGGAATGGCCTGGAGGTTGTCTTCAACTTGAGTAAATCATACAGACCTCTGAGATTTATCCCACCCTCATTCCTAGAACAAAAAAAAAGTGTATTTAAGAAATTCTCACTCATTATTATCACTGTATTCCTCACTCTCTTACAATATACTGAGGGAGAAAAGATTTCTCCTTAACCTCCTACTAAAAACTAAAATTAAGGGGATCCTATAAACAAGTCAGGCAGCTAACATGATAATGGCAAATTTGGCAAAGTAAGACTGGGCTGAGTAGAGAGGTATCTCAGACAGAGCTAGCATCTTTGTTAGTCAGACCCCAGTATGAATAATTTAGTGCTCTTCATCAGATGAAAGACCTTCAATTTCATCTCTGTCTCCCCCAATTGCCATCCAGAATGCTTTGGCCACCTGTAGAGAGAAGCATACAACAAATTTTAGGCAAGAACTACATTTCCTACCTTCAACTGACCGAGACCTAAAATTCTGCACTTTTGCCCTCCAGTCCTCTGGCAACACATATCAAAACCCTTGAATACCCTTTGACCCATGACTGCCACAGCTAGAAATTTATACCACGGATATATTTAGAGTTGTATACAAAGGTGATGTTGAAGGATATGCATAGCTTCATTATTTACAGAAGCAAAAAATGCACGTGACCTAAATGTCCAAGAGGGAACAGGATAAATTATAACACATTCATATCATGGAACACCATCAACCATACACGATTCCTGCGAACAACATATGTTGTGTTGGTAATAACAAAACAACTAAGAGTTTTCTGGCCCAATAGTTATAAAGGCAAACATCCTGAGTCTCAATAAAGGTTCCACGTCACCATACAGGCGGAAAATCTTGGTTTGACTGCAGCAACTATACTATAACTGTATAAATATTTAATTAGTTAGAATATTCAGCAAAAAGCTCACACTACGACCCTTCAGAAGTACACAAGTATGATACATAATTAGAATAGCACTGGACATTTTATAGGTACCCCAAAAATACCTGACTGTCTCACCTTTTCTGCATGCAACTTTCTTTGCTCGTGAGGAAGCGTCGCAGCCTTGTCTAGGGGGAAAATACATCTTAAGAAGTTTTTATAATAGCACAGGATAATCTAGAGTATATGAATATTCTAACATTAGAAGATGGGAGATAGGTTTCAAAGACATTTGTTTATGATGTAGTCATTCCAGCTATTAGGAAGTTTAAGTCTTCCAAAATTTCCAGATGGGAATGATGTGACTAAATTGGTAGGGCTCTTATGGATTCCACCTTATCATGGAAAGAAATAGAGGAAGGCAAAAGCAGGAAAAGTAAAAGGAAAGATAATGAAGAAGGAAAACTTTTCCCCAGGGTTTTTTTTTTTTAAACCAACAGACGATGACACAGTCCCTCAAGTAGTTAAGTTTCTCAAAACAGCTGAGACCAAAACAAGGAATTCAATCCAGCAGTTATCAAAATCAAATGCTCCTACATAAATAGATGAGCATCAATATGGGAATGTGTTAGACACAATGAATCTGATTACCTTTCATTTCCTTTAACTTTGAAAACAGTCTTTCAAAATTCTCCACATCTCCTCCTCCTGTAGTAAGACTGGCTAATTCTTGAATATCCAGATCTAACATGGGATCTGAAACAGGGATTTGTCATGTTATCTGTCACGTTATTTGCATATGCGCTATACTCAGAGAATTCCAAGGCAAATAAATGCTGGCCTTGATGAAGTCACCAATAATCAAATGCCCAGTACATAGCATCTTTCCAGCTCATGGTCCCTCACCTGCTTGGCTGACAGTGGGCCCTCACAAATGAATAGTCACTATTTATTCTCACAATATTGTAATGAAGTAAGCTGTATTATTTCCATTTTAAAGATAAGAAAACCACAGCTCAGAGCTGAAGTGACTTGCTAAAGTCACAGCTAGTAAGTGGATTCAGACATAGGTGTTTCCAGCTCCGAAAGCATACTCACTCCAAGGTACATTGATTCACCAATAAATGACTAAAGTTTATACCATATTTTACTGTACAACAAATATTTTCACATCTATTACAACAACTATACAAGGTGATCAGGACAGATAACATTATCTAAGAATAATAGATAATGATATGGAAAAAAAACCTGTATTTAAAAATGAACTCATCTAAAATTACAGCTATTCAGAGGTAGAGCTGATTTAAATTCGTATTTTCTTACTATAAATCTACTGTTTCTACCTCAGCACGTTGCTTCTTTAAGTTTGTTTTTAATCAGAATTTTAACAACTCCTCTACTCCAGGCCCACTACTTTTAAAATGTCTTCTCTGCCCATCCCAGTTCATAGGTCTCCTTTCTTAGAATTCTTTCTAATACTTAATGTTTCCTGAACTGTCTTAGTACTTGCATGCTACCTTGTATTCTAACATTGCTCCACCGCTACTTTAATAAATACTACTACCATACGAGAGAGAGTTTGGTTTTTGTCTGTACCACTGAATGCTTTAACTTTCCCATTTCATCTTTACAGCCCTATAAGGAAAGATTTACCATCCTTATTTTACAGAAGAGGAAACTAATGCCAACAGAAGTTAATTTACTCAAGGTCAGGCCATTACTAGTAATAAAGCCATGATCTGAAGCCAGCTGTACAGGACTCCAATGCCTATGACCTTAACCATTACAGTAAATGTCCTAACTGTATTTTTTAGATTAAGCTCCATGAAGATAGGATAATGACTTATATTATTTGCATCTATCACAATGCCATATAGACAATTTGAAGTAAAAAATGCATGTTGGTTAACATACTGCTTTCATTCAATGGACATGTCATGCAGGAAGTTGGTATACAGGGCTGAACATAAAAGTCTGCCATTTATCTGTGTATACATAGTAATTGCACTGTTAATGTAGATAGAATCACTCCATGCCTAAATATAGATTTGGAAGAGGAGTTTAAATGAAGCACTGACCCAGTGTCATTACTAGTTTGTTTTTTAATGGCAGAGACTTTGGCAGGTTAAAAGCCAATGGGAAGGATTCAATTGAGAAGATAAGGTTGAATAAACTGGAGAGAAAAGATATATATACATAATTTCTTCTTAATATGTTTCTATAACCAATCACTTGAGTTTTCTACATAAATTATCTTATAAGAAAAAAATCATTTAAAAAATTTATAACTGCACATAAGCCCTCTGTAGCATAAAGATAAAGTAGGAGTATCAGTAGTTCCCCAGCAAAAGAAGACTTATAGTTATGTCAAGTAAGCTCCTTGGTTTTCTGGCTTTTGGACGGCATATTGGATTCCACTTTCAGCTCCAGGCCCTTCTTGCTAGATGTCCTTGAACAAGTTATTAAACTTCTCTATGCTTTAACTTCATCTCCATAAAATAACTTCTCTGCAAAACTTCATTACCAAATAGGAAAGGGGATATAAAGTAATTTTAAAAGGATGTGAAATGGCTTATAAATACAAAGATGTATTATTTGTGTCACCATCAATTCTGACTACTGTTAAATACTATGAAAAAACTATGTGATACAGAGCTAGCTGTTTCGCCACCTGGTTCTGTCTGCTTTAGCTAAGATTATCTGAATCAAGACCCTGCTAAGAGAATTACAGAGAAAATGGTGCCCACATATTGTTACGTATTTATTATTTTTCCTTTTTCTGATAGCCATTGGCAAGGCTCACATTCACGTGTGGTACACTATCAATTATTTTCCCTTCTTTATGTTTAAAGTAAATTTCCCCCTCAATGATTTCTGCCCAGATACCTATTCCAAGTTGCACAAAACTCTCTTGGTAGCCAAAGGAGGAACTTACCCACAATGCCATCAACCTGGGCATCTGTTGTGTTAGATGCACCACCCAGATGATCCGAGAGGGATGCAGTCCTATCTGCTGCTGGTAAGTGGGGTTGCTGTTGAGGCAAATACACATAAGCAACCATTTCAGAACTAAATCCAAAAAAGCTCACACTTTCAGTCCTTGGTTGGCTTTAAAAACTAGTAATAGGAACTAGAGGCAAAAAAGGAAGAGCAAGATCACATTAAAAAATAAAAGGCTAAAAATTCACTAACCCAGGAGTACGTCCCCCAAAGAAGAACTAGAAAGCATTGGCTTTGCTTTAGACCATTAAAACATGTTTTTTGTTTGTTTCATTTAAGAACCATTTATCTCATTTAAGATTCAAAATGTGAAATGTTAACACAAATAGCTCAGGGGATGATGAAAAAGATCCCTGGAAAGACAATGTGGCGTGTAATTTGCTCTTGGCTCTAGCTGCCGACCAAGGTAAACATGGAACAAAGTTCTTGAGGACACAGGGTTGAAGCTGGACTATAAGCTCACTGAGGGTAGGGACCTTGCCTCAGATTTGCCAAGGTCTTTCACACAGAAAGTACTAAAAACGCACCATCAATTTTATTTTCTATTTAAAGATCTGGAGGCAAATTAATGCCTCAGGGAAATCCTAGCATATTTTAGAAAGCACCCTGGTAAAAATAAAACCCAAGCTGTAAACTCCTTCAAAGGGCTTACGGCTTTAGCAAGGGCTGTTTTAGACTCTCCTTTCCTCTATTTTTAACATTCTCTGTCACCTTTTAAATGGAAAGTAAAAAAAAAATATGAATGTGTAAAGATTCATAATGACAAGGAGAAATTAAAGCCAAAGAGAAAAAAAGATCCAAGAAAAGCCTTTACCTCTGGGTGACAGGGATCTGCTGACCCAGTGCTATGGTTTGTTCCAGTCAATGAGGTGAGAAGACTAAAGCCTTGGTTCCTATCTGAAAAGGAAAAATACAATCATTGAAATTTATCATTTACACTTTAAATTGTTCAAATGATTATGCTAATGAAACAAAGGCTATTTCTTTGTTATCAAAGTTCTAACTACATATATATATGTATAATATATATTATATATATATACACATATATAATATATATTTTATATATATATATACACACACACACACACACACACACATATAATAAATATATATTATATATAGAGAGAGACAGGGTCTCACTCTATTGGCCAGGCTGGAGTACAGTGGCACAATCACAGCTCATTGCAACCTGGAACTCCTGGGCTCAAGTGACCCTCCTGGCTCAGCCTCTTAAGTAGGTGGGAATACAGGTGCCATCCACTGCTCATGGCTATTTTTTTGTTTTTGTTTTTTGTAGAGACAGAGTCTCACTATGTTGCCCAGGCTGGTCTTGAACTCCTGGCCTCAAACCGTCTCCTGAATCAGCCTCCCTAAGTGCCAGGATTACAGGCCTGAACCACACCGCTGGTCCTGAATACATTTTATTTATTTATTTATTTTTTGAGACGGAGACTCACTCTTATTGCCCAGGCTAGAGTGAAATGGCACCATCTTGGCTCACCACAACCTCCGCCTCCCAGGTTCAAGCAATTCTCCTGTCTAAGCCTCCCAAGTAGCTAGGATTAAAGGCATGCGCCACCTCACCCGGCTAATTTTGTATTTTTTGTAGAGATGGGGTTTCTCCATGTTGGTCAGGCTGGTCTTGAACTCCTGACCTCAAGCGATCCACCTGCCTTAGACTCCCAAAGTGCTAGAATTACAGGTGTGAGCCACCGCGCCTGGCCGAATACATTTTTTTTTAAGTACATTTAAAAAAAAAAAATCACAGTCCAGGTGGAAAATAATGGCAAGGCCATTATGACAAACAAAAGGCCAGTGGTTCTATTTGCAAAAATTAACAACGCTAATGCTTTAAAAGACACTATGAACTAATATTCCATTGTTTTAAATAATCAAAAACATTTGAAAAATTAACAAGACATTCATATCAGGTGAAAAGGAATATAAATGCTTTCTGAAAAAAGCTCTAATTTAGATATGAGTAAAGCTTCTGTAGTTAAGGCTCCCAGTATTCTGTTTGTATTTACAATGGAGGACGAATCTGGAGCAAAACATCTAGAACTGCTGAAAGTATAAGGGCCTGCCTTGATGCAGCAGTGTTCCCCAGAATGACTTGGAACCCTTTATTAACACTATCCTAGTATTCTATTCAAGGACTCTGAGGTTCACTGAGTCAACATCTTTAGGATAGAGACCCTGGAATCTCAACTTTTAGCAGGTACTCCAGGAGGGTCTTATGCTCACAGTAGTTTGAAAAACACTGCCTTAGAGTAAAACATGAGACTATAATCCAAGAGTAACAATACAGAGACAAAGAATTTCTCTCTCAAAATGACAACTTTCTCCCACCTTGCCTTTCCTCTCCCCATCTCTTCCCTCACCCACTCTCATCTCTCTTTCTCTAAACCACCTAAAAATTTCCTACACCCTTTCCCCTGCCAGATACTTGGTCACATAGAGATAACAAAAAAAGAGAAACTCCGCAGTGTCCTTCCTTCTTCCTTTCACTTGGTAAAATCTGCCTTTTAAACTGGGATGAAGCCTCAAATCTGGCCTGCTAAGCTGCAGCCTGCAGATTTGGAGCCTGTCTCTGGCCACGGAGGGAGTCACATGCAGCTATCAACCCAGCACCTCTGCATTAAAGGCTACCATGGTCTGGGCAAAACTATGAGGCTGCCCTACACTTTTCATTCTGTACAATGTCAACAGTGGCGGCATGGTCAGAGGTTCATGTGTGTACTGCTGGAACCTCTTTCCCTCCTCATCCAAATGCTTGGGTGTGCCCAAAGACAGGGGACTAAGGTTTCATCAGGGTAGGATATGGAGGCTCAGAGGCCTGAGAGAAGCAGATCCATGCAGTGTCCTACAATGACAGTTTCAGAGCCTAAGGATGTTTATTCAAACATCAGCATGGTTCTTTGTTTTGGCCAATGTGCTACTGATTTTAAAGTAGCTGTATTCAGTTTTGTAATAGTCAGACAGGGATTTTTACCTGTCATGAAAATACATGAGTGCTCTTATAATATGCTTTAAGCTATTTGTACAAAAAGCAGTATCTGAGTAATAAACTACTTCTGTAAGAGAGCCCTCACGTCTATTACTGGAAATAACCTGGACCTTGGGTAACTTTCAAATCCAGTTCATAAATCTCTCCATATTCTAATTCAGCAGCTTGTATTTTTCCTCTGTTAGGCATCCCCTAAGCTCGGTAAGCCAGACTGCAACTCATACAGAATAATGCAATACAATGTCAGTTTATGCACGTTATTAAACCAAAGCAGTCTATCTGAAATGCCTCGTTCTTTACAGTGGCTGACTACAAGGAGGGGAACTGGAATGGACAAGAGAGTTAGGAGTAGGGGCTAGACCCGCCACTGTATATGATGAACCTTTAATTTTTGTTACACGTTCATGTATTATTTACCTACTCAGAGACTTTTTAAAATTTAATAATTTAAGCTGTGTATTTTATTGCAATAAAAAAATTTAATGCCCCAATTCGAATGGATAAAATTATGAAAAAGTGAAAATAGTAGGAAGAAAACTTGACTAGTGATCAGAAAATCTGGCTTTCATTCCTGCCTCTGCCTACCTGTATGATCTCAGACAAATAAATCAGGTTCACAATTGACTCAGTTTATAGTCAGGTTTCAGGTTAATTACAATAAGCTGGAAGGACTTTTGCTCATATTATAAACAATGGAGAACTTAGTCAACTAACAAGAGAGTCCATTATGTTCTGCTGCTTATATTTTAAGTAATTTAGAAACATACAAATTGACACAATGAGAAAAACAATTCATTTTTGTTTATCCAAAGTAGACTGCTTGAACATTAACATTGCTCAAAAAAATTAGATGGTATTTTATATACTTAAGGCTTTTTTAAAAAACTGTTTTGCCTGGTTCAATGTTTATTAAAATTCTGTCCGTATGCACTCACTGTACAACTCGTCTTCTCATAGAAAAGAATTACATAAATCTTTTTCTTGCTTGCTACATTTTTCTCCCCAGGATTCAGAGCATGGAAATGTCATCCCTATTAAGAAGGATTTATTCCTTTAGCAGGTAGTTGTTGAAACTGGCTCTAGCATCTATGGTATTACTGATGCCACAGAACTCTAGAATAGGAAGGAATAAATTAATTTACCTCCTCAGCTGATTCCAATCGAACTTGCAGAAAGGGGACGCTGTTAAGTGATACAAAATAAATTATTCTGGAAGGCATAATAAGTATATTAAACTCTGGTCCTAAAAACATCTGATTCAGTTTTAGTAGTCTAGTACATTGACACCAGTGGATGCATGGATAAAAATGAAAATATCATGAAAAATCTGACAGTGCTGGTCATTAGCATGGAGTCTTCCAGAAAGTGTCAGAAACAAAACTATAGTCTCGAGAATAAAGATTTTAAAATAAAAATGGAAAATTCTTAAGCCTTGGGATGATTTTTTTTTGAAATAAGGTTAAGAAAACTTGAAATATATAACTTTGTTTGGCTACCTCTTTATAAATCTAAGGGCACATTGTTATTTTAGAAGTATAAAATGCATTTCTCATAGCAATTTTGAATTACATGAAACATTTCGAGAATTTAAAACCTAGGCAAAGGGGGAAATTTCAGTATGGGGGAAGGGGAAAAGTTGCTTTTTAGAAAGTATTTTTTTCCTTTTAATTTTTCTGATCTTTTCCCTTCATTATTTATCAAGGCAATATGACAAGCATATAAATTTGAAGATAAACGCATGGATATGAATCCTACTTCTACTATGTTCTGTGTGGTTTTATACAAGCTATGCCTTCTCTGTACCTCAGTTGCTACATTTATGCAGTGGGTATATCAGTATTTACCTTTCAAAATTTTCCTAAGGGTTAGTAATAGATAACATTTACCAAGTGCTAAATATATGCAAGGTATTATTTTAGCTACTTACAATACTTCTTTAATCCTCACAACAATCAAAGTATGCCTTCTACACACAATAGAAATAAACATGTATCTTTTTTATTGTATTATCCTCTTTTACAGAAGATTTATTTTATTATTCTCTTTTATAGAACAAACTATAACTCAGACAGATTAGTAACGTATCCAAAGTCACAGAGCTGGAACCACAACTTGATATCTCAGATTCTAAAGTCTATACTCTTTCCATTCAGGCCAAAGGTCTTGATAACATGTGAAGAGCTGAGACGTAGACAATGTCTTATATAATGTCTATTGGCTTATATAATGTCTATTGGCTTTCTGAATACGATACAAATTTAGGTAAAGTGCAAAAAAGATGATTTTTATTCGTATACAGTTCTGTCAGTAATCCTTCATTAAATCCCTGGTTTAGACTGGGATTTTCATTGAAGTAAGCTGAATAACTCAGGACTGAATAATCAAATGCCACTTACTAACTGTATCACAGCCCAGCCCAATAACTCCTTGAGGCATTGTTCACATAAAACAAATGGTAGAAAGGTCGCTAGGCCCCACTATCTCTTCACTGTCCCTCAAGCAGATGTAGACCAGGGGTTTTCAATCTTACTATTACTGACATTTCCAGCTGGAGAATTCTTTGGTGTGTGGGCAGGTGTGAAAGTGGGGTGTCCTGTGCATCCCCTTCCCCTGCCTTTACCCACCAGATGCCTCTTAAGACTGCCAAATGTCCCCCGGCAGACAAAATCACTTCCAATTGAGAACCACTGATACAGGTCTAATTAGAACAAGAAAATTCTGGCTAAAAAACTTCAGGTTTTTAAGTCCTTACTTAAAAGGACTGTAACAAATCTTTTCAATAAGAAACGAAAAAAAAAAAAACATTTAAAAGATTCAATCATTCCCTCTTGTTAGCACTAAAAATATCTTCCCACTCCTCTGAGAAACTTCTCTAGATGATTTCAGCCCCTAATTACCTCTCCCTCTGCACCATTTGCCCTTGTTGTCCTTACTAATCAAGTGGCCCCTGGGAGAACCTGCTAGTATTAATACTTATCTCAAGTCAAAATGCCATCCTCTACTATAAACTCTTTCCAGACATGGACAATCACTAATGGTTCTTCTACACTCCACAGCCTCCAGCAGAGTGCTAAGTGTACAGGAGAGATACTGAAATAGCCACTGAATGCCTAATAGAACTGTCAGGCAGAGGCTGCAAGCATTAGCCATATAAAGAAATTTTTATTTTAAATTTTTAGATACAACTCAAATATTAAGAATTTCCATTACCACACCTCTCAACATGCCTTACAGACCTCCTAGATATTTTGTGTTCACATCTCAATTTTTATTTCCTTAATGTAGCAACTGCTTGGCATCATCTTAAGTTTTTTTCCATATTTAAAATTTTCTTTACATCCCCTTCCTCTGCACAAAATATTTTTCCTTTATTATAAACATGTTCTTTTCCATCTGAGGGATAAACATGACCAAACTTACTATAACTAAGATATTTTAAACTGCACAGAGAAGTTGTACCTACTTTTGAATATTCTTAAACCCCACTGTTTGAATAAAAAATTCTTTTAAGAAAGAAATGATTTCAGTAGCATCAGAGAAATCAACTTACACTTTGATATTACAATCCACTTCTTGGCAAATTGAAATAAAATGTTTTTTGAAATCATAAAATATTGAGAAGAATCAACTTATTCTTTTTTACTAAATGACTGCTTGAAAAGGGCAAACTTTGAAATCCATTATTAAAAACAGTACTTATTAGGGAGACAAGCCTAAGCACCATACCTGGTTGTACCTGGTTCTACCACCTGACTTAGATTCAGGAAAGTGAATCTGCTCTCCCTAAGACACCTGGGACACCTGCTCATATGTCAAGAATGGTTTCTACTAATACTTGAACATATAATGAACATGATCAGAAAATAATACCATTTTTTTCTCTTTTTCCTGGTCATAAATATGTTCATTGTAGAAAATTTGGAAAAAAGAGAAAAGTCTAAAGAAGAAAATTAAATCACCAAAGATACCAGTGAAAACTTTCGTATGTCTTCCTTTTTTTTTTTTTTTTTGCTTTGTACACATACACACAAATTTTTTTTTTTTTTTTTTTTTTTTTTTTTTTTTTTTGAGACAGAGTCTCACTCTCGCCAGGTGCCAGGCTGGAGTGCAGTGGCACAATCTTGGCTTACTGCAGCCTCTGCCTCCCAGGTTCAAGCAATTCTCCTGCCTCAGCCTCCTGAGTAGCTGGGACTACAGACGCATACCACCACGCCCAGCTAATTTTTGTATTTTTAGTAGAGACGGGGTTTCACCATGTTGGCCAGGATGGTCTCGATTTCTTGACCTTGTGATCTGCCCCTGCCTCGTCCTCCCAAAGTGCTGAGATTACAGGCTTGCGCCACCGCGCCTGGCCAACACAAATTCTAAATAAACTGAAGTAAACATCAGAGTGACTACTATCTTTTCCAAAGTTGTAATGGAAAGCTTTAGTCTAATTCCAATAATGGAATTTCCATTGTAAAGTACCATCTCCAGATCTGAAGTACACTCTTGAAAATCCTAAAAGGAATGTTCAGAATAAAGTAAAAAATCATTCACAACTGATACAAGACTTTACCATGGAAAAAAAAAAAATAAAGATGACTTAAGTGGTTCATACCCAGCCCTAAAAATAATTCCAAAGAAAGTACTAAAAATATTTTTGCAAGGTGGTAGCAGAAGAGCAGTGCCTCCAGAGTAACTAATTTGAAGAGATTTCCCATGATTCATTTGCTTACAGTTAACTTTAAGGGTGAACTTTGAAAACAAAGTCTCATCATTTTACTCATACTTATTCCCTCTTATTTTTCTCTTCCCCTTTTTTGCTTACAATACAATCTCCATCAAATTATGCCTTCTACACACAAACACGCACACACACACACACACACACACACACAGAGAGAGAGAGAGAGAGAGAGAGAGAAATCAACATATATTTAATTTTTGACCACAACATTCACATTTAGACAACTGTCAGAAAATATCCAATTCATTTTTTTGTAGCTGCACAATATTAGATGCTGAGTTAAAAAGGGAAGCAACTAAGTCTGACTCAAGGAATTCAATTTCATAGAAAGTAATGTTAATATAATTCTACATTATCCTAGCGTTCTAAACATACTAGAGATTAGGAAACTGGGATCCAGAGACAAGAAACCATTTCCCAAGAGCATACAGGCAAAGACAGACCTGACTAGAACTGTCTTCATTAACCATCCTTCCTCCAACTAATTTGATATGGTTTTATTTTCTGTAACATTAGAGTCAAATGTGTATTTAATCATCAGTTACTTTAGAAAAATAATTTTATTTAAGGGATTAGCCATCTATTTTCTCAGGAGAGCAGCCCAGGCATCACAGATAGACCTTGTGTTTTGGTACACATTTCTTACCACTGCTCTGTTCGACAGTTGCAAATGATTCCTTGAACTGGAATCTGGGATTTCTGCCACAGAATCTTGTTACAAGTAGATTCAGGGGGATACACATTAATAAATGATCAATTCTTTACATTTATAATGGGAAAACAGAAAACTGCCATATGAAAGAATTGTTGTTTCTACTATTAAAATTCCACTAATCCCTCTCTACCTGCATTACTGGGGATTCAACTATAATTAACAGATTGAAAGTAAATTCTCAGGACTTTTGAAATCCAGTCTCTACAATTATTGCTTACCACTGGGGGATCAAAGTCACAACTCTGTAACATTTGTTTAATCCCTCTTTCACTGATTAGAAACAGGGAAAGATCACAGCATTTTTCTTCCTTGCCCTCTATTCCATGGTGGTTAATTGTTAAAAGACCCAAGAATACTCAAGAGTTACCAGTGCAGACTAAACTCCACACAGCACTTGTTAGTGCTCAGGTGACAAAGCTGGGGCAGGGCCTTAGTTGTAACATTAAACTGACACTTTAAACAAGGATACTGTACATAATGCTACCTTCTCATGGGAAACAGTGACTACCTAGTCTGAAACAAACAAAAAACGACTCATCAGACTTCTATTTCCCATCTTCTTTTCCTTGCCCTTAAAACCAACTATTACTTACCAGCTGCCTCTCAATTTAAGGCACAGTACTGAGCATGCTGCCTAGATCCCCTAGGCTTGCACAATTACGTTATTTGATGTACCAGACAAATTGAAAGAAGACAATCTCACTGGAGACCAAAGAGGGGGTGTGGCAGGAGCAATCAACCCTTTTTTTTTTTTTTTTGAGATGGAGTTTTGCTCTTGTTGCCCAGGCTGGAGTGCAATGGTGCCATCTCAGCTCACTGCAACCTCCACCTCCTGGGTTCAAGCGATTCTCCTGCCTCAGCCTCCTGAGTAGCTGGGATTACAGGCATGTGCCACCATGCCTGGCTAATTTTTTATTTTTAGTAGAGATGGGGTTTCTCCATGTTGGTTAGGCTGATCTCGAACTCCCAACCTCAGGTGATCTGCCCACCTTGGCCTCCCAAAGTGCTGGGATTATAGGCATAAGCCACTGCGCCCGACCTAGAAGCAATCAACTTTTAAAATTTGTCACATTTGGCAAAAAGCATTGACCCATGGTTTCTCCTTTCATGATGACAATAAAAGGACATTATCAAATTATAAATGGCAGATCCAAATGGCTGATTTCCATAGCCACAAACCAGACTCTGATTGAACTGTAGGTAATACAACTAAGCAGCTGAGATTTTATCTACATCCCTTTCCTTGAGCTACAACCAAACTCTGAGGTTAAGGAAATTTAAGAAAAGACAGTATAGAAAAGGACAATTTTTATGACTGGAGATATCTAAAAAGCACCGCCCAAATGTAAATGCAATCCTAACCACTTCATTTCCTGGCCCATGAGAAGTAGTCCCTTTAATCCACAGTGGAAACTCTGACTTCCCTAAAAGTCAGACCTTCACAATGAATCGAGTGGTATCTGGGAATTTCCTCTAAGGTAGAGCTTAGCACAGGCAACCAGATCCTTCAACTCAGTGTTTCTCAATCATTTTCATTATGGCCACTCCCACCCGGAGCCTTTTAAGACATTTTCCCCCTAATTTTGACACACCCTCCCACTGAAATATTAACACCACAGATACACTGTATATGTTTATGTAGCGCACATTTATCTGTGCTTCATAGATAAAATAAGTACAGAATTTTGCCCCTCAAGAATCAAGAATTACTGCTTTGGAGCAATAATGTTCCTGTTAAGAATGCATGCTTTGCACCACTCACAAAAAGATGGGGAATCAACCCAGGTGCCTATCAACAGTGGATGGACAAAGAAAATGTGGTAAATGTACACCATGGAATACTACAGAGCCATAAAAAAAGAACAAAATCATGTCCTTTACAGCAGCATGGGTGCAGTGGGAGGCCATTATCCTAAGTGAATTGAGGTAGGAACAGAAAACCAAACACTGTATTTTCTCACAAGTGGGAACTAAACACTCAGTGCACATGGACAAGAAGATGGGAACAGCAGACACTGGAGACACAAAGTGGGAGGGAGGGGGCAGGGTCTGAAACACTACCTATTGGGTATTATGTTCACTACTTGGGCAACAGAATAATCAGAATTCTTGTACATGTACCCCGATTCTAAAAAAATTTTTTAAATGCATGCTTTGGCTTATGAAACAAGACACTGGTGGAGCCAATAATATAAAACTAAGTTCTAAGTAACGTAGAAGTTATGTCTATCAGGAAAATCTACAAATGTCTTTCTAGTATAATAATTTGCCTATAACTATACTACTGTAATTTAACTTGTTTGCTCTTGAATCTGATATTAAGCAACAAAAGACATTAACAGCACCTACTATATACAAATAAGAATTACAGCTCAAACTGAAGAGAATAACCTGTTGTGACTCTAAGTAAAATAATTAAAAATAAATATAAACTATCCTTCACTTACAAGAAAAGCATGAGTATTAAATTAACTATCCTTAGCTGTACTTTGGATTAAGTGCAAAGACAGTAGGATAAAGCATCTCCATCATTCCAGACAGCCTACTTAAAAGGATCTATTTAAAAGAAATAAACCAAAAAGCCCAAAATCTCAGCTATCACCGTTTCCACTCAGTCTCATTAAAATCTTACTCATGTCAGAGAGCACCTAGGCTAAGGGAGTTCTGTAGCCTATGAACTCACCTGGCTTGGCCAGTGATTTCCCATGCCACTTAGGTAAATTAACTACTCTGTGCTCATTTCTCCACTGCCCAATAACATAAACACATTGTCATGGAAAAACATACAACACTCTTAATCAGGAGACCTGTCATGTGGTCTCAAGCTGGCTACGAACTCACTGTTTGAATATGAGTATGTTACCCCTCCTCCCTGGGTCCTGTTTTTCCCTACCTGTAAAAGGAAGAAGCCATACCAGATGCATGCATGGAGACTCTATGTTCTATATGCTTTCATCAGGCTAATTCACATACAGTATCATGCTAAAAGAAACAATGCTCCTTATGAGGTTTCATAAAATACAAGAACATGTAATCTGGGTGAACCTAATTAGTAGAGGCCCTAGTAAAACAATATTGCATACATAAATATTGGGAAGAAAAACATGATTGCTCTTCAAGAATGACAGCCTCAAGAGTTCAGGCCAAGTACTTCTCAACTTGAATTAGGTACAACTGTCATTCATGAGAATTCTCTGTAGGCTCTTTTTGAACCATATCTACTTTTTGCCTAGATCATCTCTTAATATAAAGAACTCCATAAATTACTGCCTGCTGTGTTCCAGGAAGGCCTTCATTTTATTTGTAATTGGTAAAACCATTTTAAGATTTAGGGAAGGTCCCTGCATTACAGCAATCTGGAATTTGGGAAATCAAGTCTGTATCTGCCTTATAAATACCCTATAATACAGATTCCAATTAAAAATCTCTTCTCAGCTTTGGTTTATCCACACATTATATTAGACAATTCCCATTCTTCCCATCTCCTTGGTCACTTCGGTCTCCCTGAGCTAAATCTTTTCCAATTCTGCTGGAACCTTCTTCACCTCCTAAGGAGACTAGGAAAAAGAGTCATCAAAATGAAAGCTAGTAACAAGGTAGAAGCAAGGGAAAATACATCATTGACAGATAAAATTTTCACCACTGTTCTCAGCATTATGACACAAAGTAAAATACATATCCTTTCCTTGCTTAAGTGCTTAAGCTACCAGCATAAAAAGACATTCTATCTGCTGAGAATAAACAAAACAGTTCTTGGATTTCTCTATGCAGTTAATTGCTTTTAGGACTGCTTCACAAGGTGCTGTTATTTATGATCCTGGCAAGGATGCTACAGAAGCCATTCCTGTACTGGATGAACAGACTAGCTCAAAAGTTCTGAACAGTTTCTACCCAATGCAGTTGAGGGCATAACCTATTAACCACTTAGTAATGTTGCTTAATAGTTAAGTGATTCTCAATGGGAGTGAGGCAATCAGCATCTTCAGAGGGCTTGTGTAGGATGTGATATGTGTTTCCATACCCCCACTGGGTCTCAGTTGAGAATCACTGGATTAAATCATTCCTAACATCTCTGAATAGAGAAGCCTACTGAGATTCTCACATAGACTATTTGAAGGCAAGTGTCTTCATTTTTAGTAAGTTCAATATACAGACAATCATTCCAGCAATCTGAGTCTCAGTTTACTGAATTCCTCCATTTCACGGATGTTGTCCTCTACACTACTGCAGCCATGTATTCCCAGGCACATACCCAAGACCTTATTATTACCAATAACTACAACCCCTCCACAATCTCAACTTCATGCATCATCTATTTTTCCAGGTCCCTCTTTCTGCCTATAGTACCTTAACCCAATTACCCTTCAACTGCACCAGGACTCAAAACTACCATCTTTTCACTGACCCACTCCAATTGATTTCCACTCTTCCCTTCTTAGCTTAAATTCCACAATCATTATAAATAATCTCTTATATATACTACTAAATCCCTCGCCTCTCTTGCTGTGATACATTTGCTTAGAACTGATTACTGCATGCACACACACATACACACATGCACACACACATGCACATACACACCCATGCTGCCTGACTTTAGTTTTATAATATCAAATTTCAAGTTGGGTCCCTTAATGCTGCCTGACAAATCACACTTCACCTCCCTAGGTTCATTTACTCTCTCAATCTCCCAAACGACTATTTCACATTTTCTCCTCTCTCTTCAAATCCTAATGCTACATCCTCCCTTCTGCCCTCTTAATTGATAACCTGGCCACCTACTTCACTGAGAAAACTGAGGCAATCGGAAGAAACTTGCAGATCCTCATGCCACATCTCCCCACTGAGCCACATTTGCATCCACATAACCCCTTTCCCATGTCTTTCTAGATTTACTTTCCTCTTCCTGTGCAAAGCCAGTCTCTCCACTTGTAAACTGGAGCTCCTGCCTTCTACCTACTCAAAAACATCACTTCAGCAAGTCTCCCTTCTCTCTCCTACTTCATCCATTTTTTCCACCTCTATTAGATTTTTTCCATCAGCGTACGAACACGCTGCTCTTGTTCTCATCTCAAAAATTAAAAACCTCAACCGCATTTTTCTCTCCCGCTCTCACCTATTTCTTTGCTCCCCTTTCCTGCAAAAATTTTCAAGAGTCACTATCTCCAATTTTTCTCCTTTAATCTATCTCACCAAAACTGCTCTTCAAGGTCACTAATGCTAAATAGCCAAGTGTCAGCTCTCTGTTCTCATCCTACTTGACCTATGAGCAGCATTTGGTCTCCATCTTGAAACACTCTTCACTTTTGCTTGCAGAGTAAGACTCCACTCTCTTGGTTTTCCTAACTCACTGATCATTCTTCCCCAGTCTCCTTTACTGGTTCCTCTTCTCCCTATCTCTTGATGTTGCAATGTCCCTGGGCTAAGTCCTTGGTCTTCGTTTATGTACTTCATTCGCTCCCTTGGTGATCTCATCAAGGCTCAAGGTTTTTTGTTTGTTTGTTTTTGCTCAAGGTTTTAACTGCCTTTCTCCCCAAACTCCACACATCTCTCTCCAGCTGGCTACCGGATATCTCCACTTGGAGGTCTAGTAGCAGGTCAAACTCAGTATGTCCAAAACTGAACTACTGACCTGTGACCCTGTTTGCTTCATCTTGCAGTGGACTCATTTCAGTGGATGGCAACTAATCTTTAAAATTGTTCAGGCCCAAATCCTGTCATCTTCCTTGACTGATCTCTTTCTCTCATACCTCATATCTAAACCATCAGGAAAGCATGCTGGCTCTACCTCACAATATATCAAGAATTTGACCTTTTCTTGTACCTTTCATTGCTACAACCCCATTCTGAGTCATCCCTCTCTCTCATTTGGAACACTGCAATAGTCCCCTAAGAGATCTTGGTTGCTCCTCACCCACAGAGCAGCCAGCAGCCAGATCATGTCACTCTCCAACTCAACACCTGGCAACAGCCTCCTAGTTTACTCTGAGTAAATGTCAAAGTTATTATGGTGGCCTTCAAAGCTCCAGATAATCTAGCCATTCATTACCTCTCTGACCTCTCCTGCTTAGCCAGTGAGCGTCTTGCTATCTTTCAAACATACCAGGCACGCTCTCACCTTAGGGCTATAGCTATTCCTTGTCCCTGGTATGTTCTTCTCCCAGATATCCATATGGTGAAACACCTCATTTCCTTGCTCAAATCTCAAGAAGACCTGCCTTGAACCACCTTATTTAATATTGCAATCTATACAGCAATCTCAATGTCCCTAACTCTGTATTATTTTCCCTTATCCCTTATCATCTTCTAATATACTAATTGCTTGTATTGTTTATTGACTGTAGCCTCCTACCACAATGAAAGCTCCTAAGGACAGACATTTTTAATTTGTTCACTGCCATATCCCAAACACACAGAACAATGCTTGGCACAGAGCAAGTACTCAATAAATGTTTTTTGTATGAATGAACACTTGAAACTGGAGCCTAAATTATAGACTAGAGAGGTCTGAGGTCAGCAGAAGAAAACTCAAATGGCCCAGATATCCTCAGTGCCTAAGTTATGCTCTCAGACAATTAGCTTCTTATAAAAGCTGTTATTTCTTCAGATCTCAAAAAGGACTGTCACAGCACTGGTGCCCGCTGAATGATACTTAACCATACTAGAAACAAGTACAGAGGAAGTATGAAAGGAATGTCCTCCATTTCTGCCTTTCCTTTCCTTATAGGTGATTCCATATGAAACAGAGTCCTGTCTTCTTTCTCTGACTTGAAAAGTTACTTTTTTTTTTTTTTTTTTTTTTGAGCAGTCTCACTCTGGTGAGATCTCGGCTCACTGCAACTTCTGCCTCCCAAGTTGAAGTGACTCTCGTGCCCCAGCCGCCCAAGTAGCTAGGATTACTGGCACGTGCCACCATGCCTGACTAACTTTTGTATTTTTTGCAGAGATGTTTCACCATGTTGGCCAGGCTGGTCTCGAACTCCTGGCCTCAACTGATCTGCCTGCCTTGGCCTCCCAAAGTGCTGGGATTATACACATGAGCCACTGCACCTGGCCAAAAGTCACTTTTCAATACTACATAATTCAGGAATTAGAGAAAGCAGGTCAGGCAAGGAGCTCACGTAGCTTTCAAAATGCTGAATTTATTCCCATGGATTAAGTACAGACTCTTACAAGTTAGAACTAGAAGAATATCATTTATGGCAGTGGTTCTCAACCATGGCTGCATATTTGAGTCCCGGAGGCAGTTAAAAAACACTGCAACTGCCCCTCCCTTGGGTGAGGCTCAGACAGCATACGCTTTTAAAAGATTCCCAGGTGATTAAAGTTCCCAGGTGGTTCCACAGCGCAAACAAGTTTGAGAACTAATGATTTCTATGACCTTGGAGAAATTTCTTGGCTTCTCTGAGTCTAACACATACAGCTATTGTGAGGATCAAATAAGAGTTTGCATGTATACCATCAGCTGCTATTAACTAGTATCACTGCCACTTCTTTTTCTAACATCACCACCTTTCTACTATTACATTATCATCATTGGTAGCATCATTTCCTTCTTTCTTTTTATTGAGATTTAATTTACATATCATAAAATCCAGCCTTTTAAAAATATATGATTCAATGGTTTTTAGTATATTCATAAAGTTATGCAACCATCATCACCATTTAATTCTGGAACATTTTCATCACCCCAGAAAGAAATTCCATATCCATGAGCAACCTCTCCTCCCTGCCCCTGGGAACCACCAATCTACTTTCTATCTTTATGAATTTAACCACTCTGGATATTTCATATAAATGAAATCCTATAATATGTAGCCTTTTGTGTCGGGCTTTTTTCACTTAGTATAATGTTTTCGAAGTTCACCCACATTGTAGCATATATTCATGCTTCATTTTTATAATTGAATAAGTCTGTTGTATGAATATGGCACATTTTATTTTCAGCAGCTTTTCTCACTTTTTAGCAATTATGAATAATACTACTATAAACACTTATTCACACTATTTTGTGTGCCCATGTTTCCAGTTCTCTTGGGTATATAACCAGGAGTGGAACTGTTGGGTCATATGGTAATCCTATGTTTAACTTTTTGAGCAACTACTACAAGCACCATTTTATATTTCCACCACCAGTGTCTAAGGGTTCTAATTTCTCCACATCCCCACAAACATTTGTTACTACCTTTCTGACCCTAGCCATCCTAGTTAAGTGCAAAGTGGTATTTCACTGTTGTGATTTGCATTTTCCTAATGACTAATAATGTTAAGCCTTTTTTTTTTCTTCCAATACTGAACTGGGGTCTCTCGCTCTGTTGCCCAGGCTGGAGTACAGTGGCACAGTCTCAGCTCATCACAGCATTGAACTCTAGGTTTAAGTGATCCTTCCTGCCTCAGCCTCCGCAGTAGCTGGGACTACAGGGGCACGCCACCATGCCTGGCTGATTTTAAAACTTCTTTGTAGAGACAAAGTTCTCACAATGTTGCCCAGCCTGGTCTTGAACGTCTGACCTCAAGCAAGCCTCCTGCCTCAACCTTAAGTGCTGGGATTTCAGGCGTGAGTCACCATCTCCAGCTGACGTTAAGCATCTTTTCATGTTCTTACTGACCATTTGTGTATCTTCTTGCCTATCCAAATTCCTTGCCATTTTATACTGGATTAGCTTTCTTTTTATTATTGAGTCATAAGAGTTCTTTATACATTCAGATATATTTTGCTGATCCTTGTAAGATATGTTTTACAAATATTTTCTCTCATTTTGAGAGTTATCTTTCACTTTCCTGACAGTGTCCTTTGAAGCATCAACATTTTAAATTTTGATGAAGTCCAATTTATGTATTTTTTCTTTGGTTGCTGGGTATTACTAACTTTTAAGAAGAGACTAAAGGAAAAAGTTCTGAATAGATCCCATAACCAAGTAAATTGTTCAGACTTATAATAATCACTCATTAAATCATGAATTCTCATATAGAAAGCACATCCACTTTATCTGAATGGAGGGCAGGAAGGAATGCACTTCATCTCTTAGGCTTTTAATTAACTAGATTTTCAGATTAAATATTTGACCTTTGAATGTTAAATGGCCAAGAAACTGCAAAGAAATAAAACCTGAGTTAGATTTGTGTGTTTTCAGGGCTATTTGTTGCAACAGCTAGATGTTCATAATCCTTACACTAACTGGAATTTTTTTTTTTTTTTTTTTTGAAATTGATCATATTTAAATAATATTTTTAAAAGAGTTTCAAACAAATATTTTCTCTGCAACTGTACAAAACTAGTGGCATGGCATAACCTAAAACATTCTATTATTGCTCAATAAATATTAAATAGAAAATATAATCCCAAATAATCAATTTAGCATTATGTAATTTTCCAGTGTAATAATCCCAAAGAATCAATTGTGATTAATTTTTCCAACCAAAATGACAAAAATTGGTCATTATTAATCACTTGAAAAAGGTAACCAATACCTCTATTACGCTTTTTTACTTTGTCAATCAACTTTTTTATTTAAAAAACTTTTTGGTTTAAAATTGTTAGTGGCAATAGTGTTTAACAATGTGGATGCATTGAAATGCACATTTCAAATGGTAAATCTTATGTACATTTAACCACAATTTTTTTTTTTTTTTTTTTTTTTTTGAGAGGGAGTCTCACTGTGTTGCCCAGGCTGGAGTGCAGTAGCACTATCTTGGCTCACTGCAACCTCCGCCTCCCAGGATCAAGCGATTCCCCTGCCTAGCCTCCTGGGTAGCTGGGATTATGGGTGTTAACCACCACACCCGGCTAATTTTTGTATTTTTCGTAGAGATGGGGTTTCACCATGTTAGTCAGGCTGGTCTCAAACTCCTGACCTTGAGATGCTCCTGCCTCAGCTTCCCAAAGTTCTGGGATTACAGGCGTGAGCCACTGTGCCCAGTCTTAACCACAATTGAAAAAAGAGAGAGGGAAGGAAAATGAGAAAAAAAGAGCAGGAAAAACAGAGACCCCTAAAATAAACCAGTCTGAGCACCTGCTGGCAGACAACACTTGGACATTCAAGAAAAGCAGGTTGAGGAAGGCACAGTTCAACTGGGCACACAGACAGATCCCCAGCAAAGTAGGCTCTACAAACAACATGGAGGTAGACTGCCCTTGAAGAGTAATATGACTGACCATATATCCACAGAGAACTTTGTCTCTAAAGAAAGATGCAGGGCTCTCAAAGGATGTCCTTTACACTTCTTAAGACCTAGATTGCATCAAAATGTCATTCACTGTATCTTAGTATTCAGGGATTCTCTAGAGAGAAGACAGTTAAGTTTCCTTCACACCACATACGACAGGATCCTCTTAAACAGGGAATCAAGCTAATTAATGGCAATATTTTGGTCTTTGGTTAACAGGAAACTAATATACTAGTATTGTCAAAAAAAAAAAAAAAAAAAGAAAGCGATGAAACTTCGGGGCAAAGAACCATGAAAAATCCATAATGTACCTCTGTTTTGCAGTTCTTTTAAGAACACTGTTTAGTATCTAAAACAAGTAAAATGGTATTTTTTCAGAAAATACCTTTGACCATACTTCCAAAGTAATAAAGCGTGTTTAGTTCAGCTTCTCAATTTATAGCCACACGTGTACATTACAAGGCAATAGTTCTTTAATATATGAACTTGGGACACAGATTTTTCAAAAGGTGAAGGAAGCCAAAGAAGATTTTGTGAAAATAGTTCTCATAAATATAACAAGCACAACTGAATATAATTTTATTCTAAACTGATCCAGTTATGCCTTCTTATGGTAAATGCTCAACAAAGATTTGCTGAATAGATGAATGAGAAGGACCAAGTCTTAATTTGAATTTGTTCTGGTAACAGAGAGAGAGCCACATACATGAAAATCTCCTTATTCTGGCTAGTATTAAAAAATCAGAAAATAACAGATGTTGGTGAGGTTGCAGAGGAAAGAGAAGTACTTATAGACTGCTGGTGGGACTGTAAATTAGTTCAGCCACTGTGGAAAGCAGTTTGGAGATTTCTCAAAGAACTTAGAATTACCATTCAACACAGCAATCCCATTACTGAGTATAAACCCAAAGGAATGTAAATCATTCTACTAAAAAGGCACATGAATGTGTAGGTTCATCACAGCATGATTCACAATAGTAAAGACATAGAATCAACCTAGATGCCCAACAACAGTGGACTGGATTTAAAAAAAATGTGGTACACATACACCATGGAATCCTACACGGCCATAAAAACAAAGAAAGTCACGGCCTTTGCAGCAATATGGACAGAGCTGGAGGCCATAATCCTAAGTGAATTAAAAGCAGCAGCAACACAAAAAAATAATACCTCATGTTCCCATGTATAAGTGGGAGCTAAACATTGAATACACATGGAGATAAAAAAGAGGACCAACAGACACTGGGGCTTACCTGAGGGTAGAGAGTAGGAGGGTGAGGGCTGAAAAACTACATGTCAGGTACTATGCTCACTACCTGTGACCTGAGTGACAAAATCATTTGCACACCAAACCCCAGCAACACACAATTTGCCATGTAACAAACTTGCACATGTACTCCTTGAACCTAAAATAAAAGATGGAGAAGGAAAGAAAAAAAATTCCTTAATCTTTCTAGGTCTATCTAGATTGCTTTAGTAATAAAATAGAATCTAGTATCCTTGCAATTCAATGTAACAGACACTTAAGATTCCTCCTAGAAAAAGGAGGAAGGAAGATGGAGAGAGGGGAAGAAATAGGGAGGAAGGAGTACCTCATTATGCCAGAAGGAGCTTCTCTAACGATGACAAGGGTTAGATCAGACCTCAGGAAAGCTAAAGGGTGCCAATCTCACTTGACACTGAAAGGTCTACCAAAAATTGAAGTGAAATATTCTATTTCTATAAAACTAGTCTTCTACTTGACCTTTATTGGGGAAGATGAGGTAAGCTCACTGCAAAATATGATTTTTCTCATTCCCTTCTGCAGTGTCTCATTCAGCACACTTGTTGAGGTAGCCAAGAGCTGTTAAGACAGAAAAACCCCATACAGGTAGCAAGTCTTAAAAGACTATGTTATGGACTGAATTGTATCCCCCACCAAATTCATATGTTGAAGTCCTAACCTCCAGTATCTCAGAATGTGACCCTATTTGGAGACAGGTTGACTGCAGAAATAGTAAGATGAGGTCATACTGCAGTAGGTAGACCCCTACTCGATGTCACTGTTGTGTTTATAAAAGGGGGAAATGGCACACAGGGAAAATACCACTTGAAGGCTGGAGTTATGCTGCCACAAGCTAAGGAACCACGAGAAGTTAGAAGAGAAGCCTGAAACAGACCCTTCCTCAGCACCTTCAAAGGGAGCATAGCCTTGCCAACACCCTGATTTTGGACTTCTGGCTTTCAGAACTATGAGACAATGCATTCATGTTGTTCTATGTCATATGGTTTGTGGTACTTTGTTACCATCACCCTAGGTAACTAATGCAGACCATAAGAGGCCAGTGTGCCCTAGCTTACCCTTTTCAGATTGCACTTCAGATCTAGCCTTCTGCCTCAAAGCCACTGCCACTACACTATACCCAGAACCAGCACCTCACTCTCTGAACTGCTGCAAAAGCACTGGTCTCCCTTACTTCAGACTTTATCTTGACTTTCTTCAACTGCCAAACCTCCCTGCACACCCCCATGACATTAACAAAGATGCCAACTTCTTTCCATCAACCCTTTATTTAAAAATCTCGAGTGACTCACCAATTCTTACAGGAAAAAGCCAAAATTCTCCTGACTGGCATTCAGGCCTCTCTTTAAGCAAGTTCCAAATGTTAGGTGATACTCTCTTAGTAACCCTGGAACATACAACAGTGAAAAACCCTGTCTTCGTCTGTTGCCCAGGTTGATGTGCCATGGCATGACCACAGCTCACTGCAGCCTCAACTTCTTGGGCTCAAGGAATTCTCCCACCTCAGCTTCCCAAGTAGCAGGGACCACAGGCGCATACCACCACAGCCCGCTAGTTTGTAAAATTTCTGCAGAGATGGGTTCTCACCATGTTGCCTAGGCTGGTCAGAACACACAACTATTATTCTCTATGCCGTGCTTCCTTCTCCATTTGCCGCCCTCCCCTTTCAACAGTCCAAATCTTGACCTTGCTGTGAAAACTACTGTCGGGACACATTTTCTCCTTGAAGCTCTCTCTCTATACTTAAGCATAACACCACAGCCATATTTCTGATTCTATGCACTTTACTGCCTGCATCAGTCATGTGTACTCATCACAGGCTGCCTTGCATACCTGGCATTTGAAAAGTACATGTTTGGATTTCACAGCTGGACTAGGAGCTCCTTAATAATAGGGTCTATATCTTACAATTTTGGAGATCCTACTCAAAGACAAAGACAATGCTGGGCCTATTATAGGCAACCTCTAAATTCTTACTGAATTAACTATTAAACGTACATGAAAAATTCCTAGAAATGCTACTTTTGGCTTTTCTATCAATCAGGAATTGAAATTGGAACACATCTACAGATTTCACGTAATACTAATGGTTCCACATATATCTGAATAATTTAAAACTTAAAAGGAACAAGGTGGGAAAAAATGATTTTAGTCCCAGGTTACTTACCATTCTTCATCACTACATTGGACCAAACATTGGCATTCAGGGCTTGGACAATTCGCTTTACTCCTGTAGATTCTGGGAAGTCATCTAATCAGGGAGGGGAAATATATATATTTATATACCACACTGACACATATATACATATACATTCATAAAAATGTCTGCATATATACCCCAAGCTATATTTTCAAATGACTGTGGTTTTGTTATCTTGTTTATTTAGTTGTTAGTCCACATCATATAAGGAAAAAATAAAACAAATACAGAGCTTGGAGCTCGTGGTAAGAATATTCTAGAAAAACTCTTTTCCTCTCTGGCTGTCTGAGGATTGACCACCATCCTGAATGACATGGTAACTGTTCAAACTGGAAAGTTCATGACCAACCAACTACGTCAGAGAAAACAAACGGTCATTGATGACCTTCACCCCGGGAAGGCAACACTACCTAAGACAGAAATTTGGGGAAAAGTAGCCACGATGTACAAGACCACACCAGATGTCATCTTTGTATTTGAATTCAGAACTGATTTTGGTGGTGGCAAGACAACTGACTTTGGAATACTTTATGATTCCTTGGATTGTGCAAATGCAAATGAACACAAACATAGATTTACAAGACATGGCCTGTGTGAGAAGAAAAAGACCTCAAGAAAGCAATGGAAGGAATGCAAGAACAGCATGAAGAAAGACAGGCGGACTGCAAAGGCTAGTGTTAGTGCTGGCAAAAAGCCGAAGGAGTAAAGGTGCCGCAATAATGTTATCTGCAGCCATTGTGAATTTTTTAAATGAGATTAATAAGCTAAAAACTTTCCTGTGGGGAAAAAAAAAGAGTATCTTAGAAACTAAAACAGATAAACATAAAATATAAGGCAGTTATATAATGAAGTTATCCCCACCAATGGAATCTGTTTATATTCTGAAAATATAAGATTCCACTTGTTACACACATTCCTAGCATAGTACTAGAGATAACAATCTATACAAAATGAGTCTCCTGAAGGCAAGAAGAGTCTTCGTATTAATAGCAAGCCATAAAATCATGTAAATGCACTATCCTCTGCCTGAAGCCACAGAATAATAAGTGTTATTTGTGATCAAGAAAGGCAGATTGAGTGAGAAGTGAAATCACTACAAGTGTATGAGACAGGCAAAGGGTCATTACAACAACTCAGTTTAGTTTATTATTAGTATTATCCTATTTCTGGAATTTGACTGACACTACTCAAAATAACAGGGTTGTAATCACATAGTGTACCAAAAAGGTGGTATTCTTAGCCACAACATAAGAACGATGGTGTGAAAATGAAATGGAGTCCTTGCAGATGTTGAGGATTCTAAGGCTGCATCTGCAAAATAATGACAGAAATAGTTCTCATGTGGTTAAAAAAGAAAAGTCTCCTAAGAGTTTACGGAACATGATCTACACAGAACCTGCCTCTAGAGGCCAGCCTTGCCCTGGTGGTTTAACAAGAAGAGCACAGTTAGATGTCAGAATATCTGAATCTGAACCCTGGCTTGGCCACTTATTAGCTATTTGATCAAGGGCAAATCCCTTACCCCATTCTCAAAGACAGTGGAAACAACATCACTCTATGCACATCTCTCCTACAGGAAAGATGCACTGGAAGTGATGATTTACTGGTGTAACCATCCCCCTGCACAGTGAAGGCAGGAATCTTGTCTAACTGAGCTCATATGCCCATTGACTAGCAGAGTGCCTGAAAAACAGCAGGCACTCAGCAACTGTAATGGATTGATGAACCATTTAAAGAATATCAACCTACCAACCTAACAGAAATATAGTGATTAAATTGAAAATACCCTACCAAGGTAAGTTGATCACCACCAATGTTTGGATGAAGACCTAAAAATCATGTTTATCTTAACTGTGAATGACTTACTCCTCAAAAGAATAACTAACATTTTAGATGATATAACCAGGAACCAAAAATATGGTCTGAAATGAAGAGCTAGTACCAATAAGATGAAAATTAATACAAACTACCATAAAGCCCTACATTCATGTTTGAATAATACATGCAAGCAAAAGATGAGGAAATATGGCTTAGGAATAGTTTGTATTTTAAAAGTCCAGGAAGGTTTTCATTACCTTACCTGAAGATGACATATCAAAAAACCCATTTTAAGATTAAGCTAAATTGGGCCAGATGCAGTGGCTCACGCCTGTAATCCCAACACTTTAGGAGGCTGAGGCGGGCAGATCACAAGGTTAGGCGATCAAGACCATCCTGGCTAACACAGTGAAACCCATCTCTAGTAGAAATACAAAAAATTAGCCGGGCATGGTGGCACGTGCCTATAGTCCCAGCTACTCAGGAGGCTGAGGTAGGAGAACTGCTTGAATCTGGGAGGCAGAGGTTGCAGTGAGCTAAGATCACACCACTGCACTCCAGCCTGGGTGACAGAGCGAGGCTCCATCTCAAAAATAAAAAAGATTAAGCTGAATTAATACAAGAACATTATTCAGACAAAGGGCTGTGAGAAACACAATGGTGTGAATGAGCAGAGATTCCAAAATGATGACAGTCAAATACTGACTCGCAAGGACAAGAGAAAGAAAATTCCAGTGCCAGAAATCACACAGGCTCACATACACAAAACAGGGCCTAAGTTTCAGGGGATCTAGAAAAACAAAAAGAAAACGTACTCGCTTATTTTCAACATTCTTTAAAGTAGGCAAGGAGAAAAACCAGACTTTTTATTTCGGTTTTGTTCTCTTCTTCTAGCAGGTTTTATTCTCAAACATAGTATTTTGGAAAAATTGTAAATAAAACCAGAATATAGAAAGATATTTCCTAATTCCTTAAAGAAATACAGGTTTCATGAAATGACTACTTATGTCTTATCTATGTACTTTAATTCACGTTGGTTGCGCCTGCCCAGAATGTCTTTTGGAACAACTGGTATCTTCACAATGCCACCTCTATACAGGTCCTCTCACTAAAAGCCGAGGATTTTTTTCTAACTTCTTCCCCATGGAGCAGCTGACACGTGACAGTTCACAATGCCAACACTATCTCTGCACTTTTAAACACAAATAAGCTCTCCTGTCTCTAAAATACCACACCACCACCATTTCTTCTATATTTATGACATTCCACTTGGGAATTGAATTATCTGTAAGTTTCACCTCTTGTACCAGATTATAATGTTTTGGTGAACGAAAAACCCTCTTATCTTCGTAGATCCCAAAACAGGTGCACTTCAAAGGAGAAAAGATGAGAAAAGAAATGGGGAAGGGAAGTAGAAGAGGGGAAGAAATAGAAGGTCCAGCAATAGCATTGGACAGCAGTTGCAGAGCTACACAGGGTGGAAGTGGGGAGTCAAAAGTGGGTCTATTTTTGGCTTCGAATGTCCCAAAACCATTCAAAGAGATCTGAAATGTCCCCTGGGATTCCTGGGAATTCAGCCTTAGGTTACTATGAATTCAAAATAAGAAACATCAACTTTAACTACCAAGAAGATCTAACCCTCCTTCTTTGGCAGTGAGGAAAGGATAAAGAACTGGGGAAATGACAAAGATTTTAGAGAGCAGCCCTATACCTTTATCCATAAGAAAAACAGACATTTTCAAATGTCCTAAAATAGGTGGTAAAACCAAATACATGAATTATTATACTAAGTGTAAGACTACATCGACGGATTTTGCTTAAATCTTTGAAACAGCTGGGGGAAAAAAAGTTTCTTAAATTTTGCTGTGATTCTTCTTCTCTGAATTAAAATAATCTCTCCTATCTGAATCTAAGTGCCATGTTTCCTACTAATACATAAAACACTTACCATCCTCCTCAGGCAACTCCTCTGGACTAAGTTCTACCAATTCAAAGCCATGTTTGATACACCATTCTTGAGCTTTTTGTCGGTTTACACCTAAAATAATATGCAAAAGAATCTTCATAAGTAAAAAGAAAATAAAACATGACTATTCCTGCAATATTCTTCACAAATCTCAATGTGTTTCCCTTAATGTCAATGTTATTCTAAAGGCATCTAAAATAATAAAATGATTTCTCAGCCTTGAAGTATCCATTCTTTAAAGAAAAAAAGTAAATATTGTAAGATTCCAAAGAAAAATAGCTGAAAATATTTTCATAAAGCAATAAAGTCACATGGAATGTGCTGTCCTAAGTTAAGGAAACAGATGTACTCTGTCTACCAAGGAATGGCAAATGCATGTACTATCCCATCCATATGCCTTACCATCTTCTGACACTCTATCACAGACCAAGATCATCACCTCAGGTAACCATGCTTCTGCCAGTGGAAGCCATGAGGAGACACTATCAAGACCCGATTTCTAGAGGGAACAAAAAATATAAACAAACAAAAACAGAAAAGAGAGAGTAAGATAAAATGTAGGGGGAAAAAAAGAAAGAATGCAGTAATTTATTATTCAAGCCTTCATAGAAAACAAAGTCTTACTTGTGTGCTGTCAAAGTAAACCACAAATGCTTGGACAGATTCTGCAATCTCTGCAGTAATAAGAAATTTGTTTGGTACCACACATAGATTGATGTCCGCTGAATAGTATTTATTATCAATGGTCCAGGGATAGAATCTCACAGCATCATTGGAAGTCACTTCCACAGTAAGATCTTCTGTTCCAAGGATATCTAAAAATAAATGACAAAATTATCAATGTGCATTGGTTTTGTAAAGTGCTGGTACTTTTGCTGTTTCCTTTTATGTGAAGATTTCAAAGGACCCTGCATTTATTAGCTTTAATCCTATCTTCTCTGATCATCTGATTATAAAAGTTATGGTGATATAATTTAAGTCATTGACTTTTTCTCTTTAAGAACACAAAAATCATTGTGAACTAGATTAGACAGCAGTAGAGGAAAAAACAGTCATATAACCAAATATCCAGAAAAAAGCAAGCAGAAGACAAAGAATGACTACAGTATTTATTGTATTGCTTAAGTACTTCATGGGAGATAGATTATAACAATCTTCCAGAGTTTGTAACTATTTTGCACTTATTGCAAACTAAAAGGAAGATAGGATTAAGGCTAAATCATTAATAAAATAGAAGAGCTAAATATATTTCTTATACTGAATGCTTACACATTAATGCAGCTAATGAAATAAAAGAATGGATACTGATAAATGACCCCAATTCTATTTATATTCAGCCCTGCTCACATTCTTTGAAAGCCAACCCAAATTCTTGTTTGACCAAGACAATTCTGCTAAATTTTAAATGTGTAATAGCCAAGCAAATTACTGTAAATATTCTAGATTATAACTAAATCTTTCAGAAATCTATGTGCAGCATATATACACTAGGAAATCCTCATAGTATGAGACAAGTCAATGATGAACAACTAGATAGAGAAGTGGTTATGTACCCATGGAAGCACTCTGCTTCCATTATGTTGTATAATATTTACAACTGAAAGAGAAATTAGAAGTTGTTCTAACCTAAACTCCCATCTCTCACACCCATATCCACAACCTCTACTTTATACAAATGTGGAAAATGACCTTACAGAAGTAAAATGCCATGCCATTAATTGACTAATCAGAAGACTACAAAGAAAAACAGTCACAAACTCCTCATCAATGCATCCTAAGATGAACGTGTAATGAAATGTGCCTCAAACTCATAATTAGCAAGACACTGAAAACTAGAAATTAAATTTTAAATCCCAGAGCTAACATTTTATGTTTGAAAAGCTGCCATCATTTTTGCTCAAGTGGGGAAATTATTTAGTCCAAAAGACTGCTAGGAATTATGTATAAAGTATGTGGGTATATACACACGCATTCTTCATTAGTAAAGTTTCATCACATGGTTAAGAGGAACTAATCTTCTGAAAAATGAAAGGCTGGTCTTTAACAAAAAAATAAATAAATTTACAGTTTTATCTTAGATATAAAGCGTATCATGAAACTAACTTAAAATTTTTTTTCACCAAAACCAGAATTGTTACTCTTAAATTAACAGAATCTCTATGTCAATACTTGAAAATCTGGGTGTATCCCAACTCTTTAAGAAATCAGGTCTTTCTACTTAATTTCTACCTGAAGTCATAATCTTTTACTTAGTGTCAGTCAATTCCATAGCAACCAGCTGCTAGGTCCCTTATGGAACATTAAGTCAATTTCAGGTGGGAAATAGGAGAAACAGGTAAGTTATTAAAATCAAAGACATTGTTTTTATGTAAATGTTTCACAGAAAAACAAAAACTAGATCAGGCTGGGTGCCGTGGCTCATGCCTGTTATCCCAGCACGTTGGGAGGCTGAGGCGGGTGGATCACGAGGTCAAGAGATGGAGACCATCCTGGCCAACACGGTGAAATCCCGTCTCTACTAAAAATACCAAAAATTAGCTGGGCGTGGTAGTGCGTGCCTGTAGTCCCAGCTACTCGAGAGGCTGAGGCAGGAGAATTGCTTGAAACCTGAAGTTGCAGTGAGCCCGGATCGTGCCACTGCACTACAGCCTGGCGATAGAGTGAGACTCTGTCTCAAAAAAAAAAAAACAAACAACAACAACAAAAAAAACTAGATCAAAGTCTACATTGCATTCAAATCTAACCCTCCGAACTTCAAGAAGGTGGCATAGCAACATGTGGCTGTGTTTCTAAGAGCTCAATACTGGCACAACTAACACACATGCCACGATATGCTGATAAATACATATAGAAAGAAACTAAACCAAGGAGAAAAGCAAAAAAATGTATAAACTAATTTTTTAATGGTAAATTTCATTTACGGGTAATTTTTTAAAATAGCAAAATGAGTATTTTTCAAAGGAGGGAGGCACAAAGAACAAAATACATTAATGAATTCGCCTGCTGCTAAGGGGCAAAGTACAAAGGCAGGGGGACTAATATTCCTATCATTGCTACAGTCAGTTCTTGTTATTTCCTAAATTGGTTGTTAAAAACTGGCATCAAAAAAACTGGGGTTATGCTTTCTTTGCTCTTCAACACGAGAAATATACAGTCAATTAAAATGGCATCACTAACTGCAATTTAAAATTACTAACTGCCATTTAAAATATTTAGATCCATTAATGATGGCTCATTTTATTAATGTTAAGAACACAAAAGAACATACCAATGTTTGTTACTCGAAGTGCTTACAATTTCAATTTTATACTTTCATTTTCAAATGATTAAGATACTTATTTAACGTGGATAAGAGTTTTTCTCTTTTCTCCAAACCTAGATAGGCAAGGAACCAGTAAGTTGGGTATATGATTTTCACATTTCAGTGTTTCAGGAGCTAGTGGACTTTGGTTTTTGTTTTATTCTCTGTGCTGCCTAAAACAAGTTGATAGCTCAATTTACTTATCAGTTTTATTAATTTTTTTTTTGGTAACATTTTATGTGTAATCCGATACTTTCTTCAAGGCTGCATATGGATTTCATTATCACATCTGTGCCATATTAGAACTAGGGATAGAATAGTGAATACTGTCTCATTCTAATTCTTATGATCAATATCATAATGTAGAGTTTAATTTTAAAAATATGTCTACACTGAATATAGCTTTCTTCCCTCATGTTTTCTATTTGATTTCCAAATACTTAACAAGTTTTTTTTTTTTTTTTTTTTTTTTTTCAAATTAAAACAAAATCATTCAAATTGTGCACATGGCTAAAGGTTTCTGGAGATCAGCTAATATAATTCACTAATTTTCAGATGAGAAAACTGAGGCCCAGGAAAAAAAGGAGTCACTTGCCTAATAGGAGCAGAGGCTAAAACTGGATTCAAGTCACCAACATTCTTTTCTACTACACCGTGATGTTACAATGGATCCCACTTGAGTCTCTAATAGTCAGATGCCAAAACCAACCTATGGACCTAAAGTATCCTCTGTCCTTTCAGAAACGTTCCTGAGTGTAACCTGGGGGGCGGGGGGTGGAGAAGAGAGAAAGAGAGAGAGAGAGAGAGAGAGAGAGAGACAGAGAGAGAGAGAGAGAGAGAGAGAGAGAGAGAGAGAGAGAGTGTGTGTGTGTGTGTGTGTGTGTGTGTGTGTGTGTGTTTTGCCAGACTTACTAGAAAAACGTGCAGTGGGCTCACTTCTTTGTCCTTCACTAAATTATTATGTCGTAGACTCTGATATGCACAAAGAAAATCAAGAGCAGCTTTCTCCTCCTCCTGGTGGATGCCAGCCTGTCTCATCCACACTGTTGGCAGCCACCTGGTGGAGCTGTAATACATCATTTTTTAAGAGACAAACACTAGGTGATTACTTGCCAGGTCTGTTACTATAAACTCCATTTCACAGCATAAAATAGTTAATTTGCAGTGCTTTTACAATAGAAGTCAGATGCCAATCCAGTTCTAGTAGCAAGCATAAACCTTTCTTTCGGTGTTAAGTGCAAGCATAAACCTCTATTCCTACTTGAGAAACTTTTTACAAAGCCATCAATTCTCCAATAACTCCCATTTACTTTCTCATATCCTTGGTCAACTTATCTTCCCTATAATCCCATATGGTAAATTACAGAAAGGAAAGATTCAAGAGCTTTGAAGGAAGCTAGGTGCCAAGACATTTCAGTTCAGTAACCCAACATCTTCCTCTTTTTATTCAGCTTTCTCCTGTTCCCTGTCTATCCTAATAATGATCCTTCCCTCAGAGAAAGTACAAATGTGGTAAGAAATCAAATGAAAGAAAAGAGGCAGCTAGCTTTCCATAGTTCAGAATCAGTAAGAACTGATCCTCTTTTTAGCATGAATTAGAAGGCAAATTGAAGTTCAAGGTGAATTCCCCAAACACCACAGTATCTCTTCTCCTACACACACACACACACACACACACACACACAAATTTTACATATATAAACATGCACACACATAACCCTTACCTTATGCCCTCACCTATCCACCTCAGCCAAAAACGACAAATGCTTTCTACACTAGGCATGTTGATAGTGTTGTGGATTTTTTGTGTCTCCTTCAGTAGGATAATTAAGTACACTTTTAATATCAGTAGTACTAATGTGCACTTAACCAATCATGACATTCTTTGTGAATCAAAGTTGTCCAGTGGTTAAATCATGTTTTCTATGCCTTGAGGGAAGTGACACCTGCCACCTCAATTTAAGATGATCCCTCTGGACACCAGCACTCTTCTTAAAATGCAAAGTTGGTTTTATTCTTTCTCATAAACTGAAACTGCCTTTACAGCCAGGCATCATAACCTCTCACCCCAGATATGAGTGTCTTTCATGGGATCCACTCTTCTGGAGGCCCAGTGGTCTTCTTTCTTCCCTTTGTGAAACCAGTTGCTAATGAGAAGGGAGAAGGGCATGGAGAATACGGTCAGCACAGACCTGGCTCTCTGCAAGGCCTTGGGCAGATTAACCTCTCTGTGTCTCATTTCCTCCCCTGCAAATGGGGATGAGAACACGCCTCAAAAGGTTTAAATGAATTAAATGAAATTATGTCTAAGAAACTACAAGCACTGGGCACAGAGTAGGCCCTTAGTAAATGTTCATTTCCTTCATTCCAACTCACTTTTCTTCGCATTTGTCACAGCACTCCTGACTAGACGTAGGTTAGAGATGCACTGAGGACAGTAAGAAATGTTACACTCAGGAAATAACCATCTCCTTAAAGCTGCTCTGGCCTTGCCCTTCTACCCCAGACCACCCCCTAAAATAAACTTGAAATTTTTCTTTTCCACTGCTAAGGCCTATGCTGAGACAGAAGAGAAGGCAATTAGGAAAATTATAGGACGCAGCAGAGTCTGACGTCAGCTGAAAGGAAAAGTAGCCATTATGAAAGAAAAAAAAAACAAGTAAAATGTGACTTGGGAAAAATACAAAACCTAGAGTTTTCATTAACCAGCAAAGCAAAAGAGACTTTTAAAAAATACATTAGATTCATACAGTTGCAACCGATTACAATTTCTTAGCCACAACTTCATGAGACTGTCACACAAGGTGAGTGCTGCTGTCAAATATTTTGTAGCAGTTGTGAAGAGGTTAGTCCCTAAATATTGAAAGTAGATTATACTGCTCCAGCGCAATGGGCCTTTAGCGTGGTAGTATTTAAAGGTTAAAACTGTGCAACACTAGAGTTGGGACTTTACAGACAAGTGTCAGGAAACTCGTATTTAAGATTCTGTATAATTATACCCCAGACTCCTGGTGCAAGTATATGCAGGATTTGTTGCAGTCTATATGACAGGTCAGGCGATGGTGTACTATTTACTGACTTGCTGAGGAAAGAGTAACTGGATTGAGTTAAAGCAACACACTGCTTTAGCAATAGTACAGAGATTCTGGGTTGCTTACAACACTTAATTACCTGTCCCTGATACACCCCTTTTCTCTGCTTAAACTCAAAATTCCCATTTCGACATGCCTTTAAGCTTTTTATATCACAGCGGAAAGATTTTAAAGCCGGAGCAGAGGAAATCCAACCCAGTCCTCCTCTTTTTCCTCAAGTTTACTTTCTCCCGTTAGTCATCTGGAATTGGTCACCACAGCTTCATCTTAAAATAATTGGGTTAAGTGGGGGGTGGGGGAGGGAATGGTGTCTGCTTTGCCTTTAGAAGACCTTACAATGCAGTCAGAGACAAACACACACAAGAACATAAAGAAGCCATCAGGAAAGGGAGGGAGAACATGGAGAAGGGTTTTACAAAGATCAGGCAGGAAACATCAGCCTCTAAGTTTTATGGGCTGCATGCAAAGACCACTTTGTCAATCCTAGTGGCACAGAGGATGGACAATTCTTACCCATATTTTAGAGGTGTTCGACACTTCCCTGAATTACATTACCAGTTCTAAATACACCCCTAAAGCGGTGGTTCTCTATGAGGATGTGATTCTCCCCAATCCTGCTAAGGGTACATAGGTCAACACCTGGAGACATTTTTGGTCATCACAACAGTGGGAGGCTACTATGATCTAGTGAGTAGAGGTCAAAGATACTGCTGAACATCCATCCTACAATGCACAAGACATCCCCACAAGACAAGAAATTATCTGGCCCAAAAGGTCAACAGTGCCAAAGCTGAGATAATCTAAAGCAAAGAAACCTTGTGGAATTTACTTAGCTGTATTCATGAAACAAAATAAAACTTCTGGAATGCAAAATTGGTTTTATTCTTTCTTGAAGAGCTGAAATTAGTCATTACAGCCAGGCATCGCAATATTCTAACCCAGATAAAAAATATCTTCTATTTATATCTAATAAAATCTATCTCTGATAAAGTCTATCTCAAGAGTCTTCTTTGATTATTAACTGTAAAAATTATTTGGCAATTATCCTTACAAGCTTTGAAAATAATCTATGAATGGTAGATTTCTAGACGAATTCATAAGCCTAAACAGGACAATTACAAGATAAAAATGATTTTTGGGCTGGGCATGGTGGCTCACGCATGTAATCCCAGCACTCTGGGAGACCAAGGCGTGCACATCGCAAGGCCAGGAGTTTGAGACCAGCCTGGCCAACAGATTGAAACCCCATCTCTACTAAAAATACAAAAATTAGCCAGGCATGGTAGCATGCGCTTGTAGTCCCAACTGCTCGGGAGGCTGAGGCAGGAGAATCACTTGAACCTGGGAGGCAGTGGTTGTGGTGAGCTGAGATTACACCATTGCACTCCAGCCTGAGCAACAGAGTTAAGACTCCATTTCAAAAAAAAAATCATATTCAAGCGGTAATTCTTCATAAACAAATAAGCATCAAGTAATAAAACCTTACAAGAAATGTCAATTTTTCATAAACAAATCAGCATCAAGTAATAAAATCTTATGAGAAATGCTCAGGATGCCAACATCTGCAGTAGATGCTTATTTACTCTTAAAAAATAAGACAAAAAAGTTTAGGGTAAGATGAAATTTCCAAAACACAGCAAGTTTAATGAATAATGAAGAACATTCATTCTGTAGCCCCTGTACTCAAATATTGAAAATAAGTCTGATCCATTAGAAAATGTCAGAAACTTAACAGATCCAGTGTCCCAGCATCCAAAAGGTCCCTCTAAAAGGGTAAAATCATTATTGGGCAACAAATGGTCACAAATCATGGAAAACAAAACACTAATAAATAAGGCATTACTGAAAGTAAAAACTGTGTTTCAAGACACCACCAGGAAAACCAAACCCAAGCTACAAAATAGAAGAAAATGTTCGCAAATTATATGTCAAAAAGGGACTTGTAAGCAGAATGTGTAAAGAACTTTTTCATTAATAAGAAGACAAAAAAAAAAAAAAAATTAAAAGCAGAAAAAAAAAAGGGCCAGGCACGGTGGCTCACATCTGTAATCCCAGCATTCTGAGAGGCTGAAGTGGGCAGATTGCATGAGTCCAGGAATTCAAGACCAAGCTGCCCAACATGGTGAAACCCCATCTCTATCAAAAATATAAAAAATTAGCCAGGCAGGGTGGCACGCATCTGTCATGCCAGCTTCTTGGGAGGCTGACACAAGAACTGCTTTAACCCCAGAGGCAGAGGCTGCAGTGAGCCGAGATCACACCACTGCACTCCAGCCTGGGCAAAAAAGCGAGACTCCATCTTAAAAAAATAAAATAGTTAAAAAAGAAAAAAGTGGGCAAAACAGATTTGAATAGACATTTCGCCAAAGAATACATTAAAATGGACTACATGCACATGAAAAGATTCTCAACATCATGAGTTATTAAGGAAATGCAAATCACAACCACAATGAGATACTACTTCACATCCATTAGAATGACTATAACAAAAATACAGACAATAACAAGTATTGCCAAAGATATGGAGAAATTAGAATCCTCATTCACTGCTGATGGGAATATAAAATGCTGCAGCCACTCTGGAAGAAAACAGTTTGGCAGCTTCTTAAAATATTAAATATAAATTTACCATATGACCCAGCAATTCCACTCCTAGGCATCTACCCAAGAGAAAAGAAAACAGATGTCCACATGAAAACTTGAACAAGTATGTTCATAACAACATTATTCACAATAGCCAAAAAGTGGAAACAATCCAAATGTCCATCAACTGATGAATGGATAAACAAAATGTGGTATATCCATACAATGGAATATGAAGTACATGTTACAATATAGATGAACTTCAAAAACATTATGCTACATGAAAGAAGCTAGACACAAGACCACATATTATGATTCCATTCATATAAAATGTGCAGAAAAGGCAAATCTATGAAGACAAAAAGTACATTAGTGGTTGTGTGGAGCTGAGGAGTGACCGCAAATAGTCACAAAGATTTTTCCAGGATGATGGAAATGTTCTACAATCAGACTGTAATGATGGTTGCACAAATCTGTAAATATATTTTAAAAAATTATACAATTAAAACAGGGAGATTTTATACCATTTTAATTATATTCCAAAAAGCTGCTGAGAAACACAGAAACCGGGAGATAAAGACCCCAATATTAACTAGGTAGGTGATTGAGACACATAATGTTTTAGGTGCTTAGAACAGTGGATGGCATATGTGAACACATCTGGTCAGTATTTGTGGAATGAAGTTAACTTTTTAAAGTCAGATAACTAAAAAAAAAAAAAAGGATAGAATTCAGTACTCAATCCACAGATTCTTTTTTTTCCACAAATTCTGTAAAACCCCAGAAAAATTCAGACAGAATAGCCACCCTGTTACATCACGATCAGAGTGCTATTTACTACCAAATGATCAAACATTTTCCTGATCTGAGCAGGCTGGAGTTTGTTCCAAAAGCAGTGATACTTTTTTCCACTTCTGTGTCAAACCAGCCATCAGATCTGTATGGAAAATCAAACTCTAAATAGGCTTTTGTTACTGAACCTAAAACAACATAAAGCCTCTTTAATAGTTTCACAACAGGCCAGGCGCGCTGGCTCACACCTGTAACCCCAGCAGTTTGGGAAGCCAAGGTGAGTCGGTTAACTGACTTCAGGAGTTCAAGACCAACCTGGGCAACACGGCAAAACCCCTTCTCTACAAATAATACAAATATTAGCCAGGTACAGTGCCATGCGCCTGTAGTCCCAGCTACCTGGGGTGGGGAGGGGACTGAGGCAGGAGAAACACTCGAGCCTGGGAGCGAAGATCACGCCGCTGCACTCCAGCCTGGGCGACAGAGCAAGATCCTGTCTCAAAAAAAAAAAAAAAAAAAAACATGAAAAATCAGTTTCACAACTCTCCAGGTCCAGCTTAACCTATGTCAATATTGTTTCCTGAATAAGTAATTATTAGAGATGTACTTGTGTTATCTGTGTGTACTGGCTCCAACATAAATACAATGTCCAAATTACCATTTCTGCCAGATAAATTTAAAATAATTTTCGTACCTTAACCTTAAAAAAATGATTTTATATCAGATTGCATTATTTGTTCGAGTGTCATTATTTGCTGAGGAATTACGCGGACATATTCCATGAGGTAAAATGTAGCAAGCTGTTTAAACGAAATGACCACCACATTACTTTCTAGAGTTTTTAATCTTTTGCCATACAAAAACAAACCAGTTAAGACGGTCCAAAAATAAAGGTCCGATTCTCACCATGCCCAGAACCCTCCAGGATGATACAATATTCTCTGCATCATAAGTGGTTTTGTACAATTTGGGCTGATGTGTAATACTGTTCCACTGGTATTTCTCCTCCTACTCTCCACCAGCCCCTCATTTATGGGTATGCCATTTAATGAAAGGACACCTTATAATCCTTTCACTCATCAGGAATATCCAAAAGACTAGTCTAAAACCTCACATGAAAAGTCAAATTCTTTACTCCACAAGGAAACAAACTGCACAATAGAGGCATTTTCATTTATTAACTTATCACTTTACCTACTAAGGTTCCAACTACCGTGAAAGAATAAAATAATTGTAAACTGATTTTGAGAGCCATAGAAGTTTTCATTTTAATAGTAAAATTGTCTACTGCAATTCCTCCTACTTCTACCTGCACTTTGGATACAGTCTAGTTGCTAAGAAGTAAGAAGTTAACCATATTTTACACGTTTAGAATTAAATCTTGGCTCCCCAGCTTTTAGGAACTGAACAACTTTGGGAAACCATGGCTTTACTGAGCTTTATAATTTCACATACATACATACATACATACATACTGGAATGTAACGTGGACTGTTTTTTAAGTCCATTTGGGTCTGGAGACAACATGAACATTTAAGCTTATCTTCCCCCTTAGATTGATGACAACCTCCCTCTTTTAATAAACATAAAAATCAGTCCTCCTTTTAGTGTTGGTTGAAAAAGTATAAATATATTAAGTATCACAGCTAAAAACAATCAGTTCCCTCACCTCAATCAGTTGAAATCACTGCCCTCATCTGACCATCTACTCAATCACTCTGTGATGACAACTCTAGACCCTTGTGGTAGATCTTGCTGGCCCAATCTTCCATTCTTTGAAGAAATTAAAGACTTGGAAATATACAATCAAAGGCAGAGTCCTCTTACCACAACAAAATAAGTAACTTTTCTAAGCAAAAATTATTTATTCCCAGAGTAAACCAAAGGGTGCACTCAGACTACCTCAAGAAGCTACAGAAAAATGCACATTGGAAGACTCAAGCCTTTATCCCCATTCTCTTCCTAGGCAATGGTGTCAAAGCAGCACAAGCCTCTACCTTTGAAATTACAATGTTCTCTTCAGTAAATTATTTCAAGATACTTTGGAAAGTATAGAAGGAGTCTAACAGACCTAGAAACAAACTATCAACCTTGCAGGAGAATGCATGTTTTTCAAATAAGCAATGCCATGCATATGGCTGGCTTTCTGTGTAATTCTCCAAAGCCTAGTTTACCAGCTAAATAATTGAGCTTTCTGGTTCTGGACTTTCAGAAACCTGAGGACCAGAGGGTTGTTTCTATGGGTAAACGCATCTGAATTTCAAACACAAAAAGTTAAATTTTCTATTCCACAAGTTATCCACTGCAACCTTAAAGCAAGGCTTGATTCCTAAGTTTGCAAAAAACAAAATACAAAGAAAAAAAATCAAGAAGCATTACATAAATCTTGCATAAAAATAAATAATATAACAACACAGAATCTTTTTTTCTGTTTTGTTTTTGAGACGGAGTTTCACTCTTGTTCCCCAGGCTGGAGTGTAATGGCGTGATCTCGGCTCACCGCAACCTCCGCCTCCTGGGTTCAGGCAATTCTCCTGCCTCAGCCTCCCGAGTAGCTGGGATTACAGGCACGCGCCACCATGCCCAGCTAATATTTTGTATTTTTAGTAGAGACGGGGTTTCACCATGTGGACCAGGATGGTCTCGATCTTTTGACCTTGTGATCCACCCGCCTCGGCCTCCCAAAGTGCTGGGATTACAGGCTTGAGCCACCGCACCCGGCCTTTTTTTTTTTTTTTTTTTTTGAGAAAGGGTCTCACTCTGTCACTCAGGCTGGAGTGCAGTGGCATGATCTCAGCTTACTACAACCTCCACCTCCCGGGATCAATCAATTCTCCTGCCTCAGCCTCCAGAGTACCTGGGATTACAGGCACCCACCACCATGCCTGGCTGATTTTTGTATTTTTAGTAGAGACAGGGTTTCAAATGTTGGCCAGGCTGCTCTGGAATTCCTGACCTCGGGTGATCCACCTTCCTCAGCCTTTCAAAGTGCTGGGATTACAGGCGTGAGCCAACACCTGACCAATAACACAGAATTTTACATCTAGAAGAGATGTTATGTTAGAGATGATCTCAAACAACCCTTTACTTTTAATGTTAATCCTGTACAGTGAGAATCACCAATACATGTCTGAGTTCAATCAACTGAGAAAATAAAAATCGGGACATTGTTAGACTACCTATCAGGTATACAGAATGCTCTTTTTTTTTTTTTTGAGACAGAGTCTCGCTCTGTCATCCAGGCTGGAGTGCAGTGGTGCAATCTTGGCTCACTGCAACCTCCTCCTCCCGAGTTCAAGCAATTCCCTGCCTCAGCCTTCACAGTAGCTGGGATTACAGGTGTGCACTACCATGCCCAGCTAATTTTTTTGTATTTTAGCGAAGACGGTATTTCACCATCTTGGCCAGGCTGGTCTTGCACTCGTGACCTCGTGATCCTCCCGTCTCGGCTTCCCAAAGTGCTAGGATTACAGGTGTGAGACTTTTTGTTTTTTTTTAGACAGAGTCTTACTCTGTCATTAAGCTGGAGTGCAGTGGCGTGATCTCAGCTCACTGCAACCTCCACCTCCCAAGTTCAAGCAATTCCCCTGCTTCAGCCTCCTAAGTAGCTGGGACTATAGGCATGTGCCAGCATGCCCAGCTAATTTTTTGTATTGTAATAGAGATGGGGTTTTATCATGTTGGCCAGGATGGTCTGGATCTCCTGATCTTGTGATCCACTTGCCTCGTCCTCCCAAAGTGCCAGGATTATAGGCATGAGCCACCGTGCCCAGTTATAACACTTTTTAATATATATTTAATATAATACACATATTAAATAATGCTCCATTTAATATAGATCCTATGGGCAACAGAGGATCTATAAGGCAACGATTTTTTCCCCTCCATTCAGAATTAAGAATTCAATCATGGGCCTCTGGGAATTGAAGTTTCTGTGGAGTATCGTAGCCAATGAGGTTTATCCGAGGCGCGATTATTGCTAATTGAAGTTTCTGTGGAAGGAAGCGGGAGCGGTAACCAGGCCAACCCAAGAAGGCTTTTTTTCTTAGCTTTCACTTCCCTGTAAACTCTTCAGCTCGTTGTTTTTCAGAGGTACCAAATAATGTCATCTGAAATGTTGCCAGCATTTATTGAAACTTCTAACGTTGACAAAAAGCAAGGCTTAAATGAAGATCAAGAGGAGAGCCAGAAGCCAAGATTAGGTGAAGGATCGGAACCAATATCTAAAAGGCAAATGAAAAAACTAATAAAACGGAAACAATGGGAAGAACAACGGGAACTCCACAAACAAAAGCAGAAGGAAAAACGCAAGAGGAAGAAATTGCAGCGACAATGTCAAGTGGAATCACACTCAGATGGAAATGACAGAAAACGTGTTCGAAGAGATGTTCACAGCACCCTTCGCCTTATCATTGACTGTAGTTTTGACGACTTAATGGTATTAAAGGACATTAAGAAACTTCATAAGCAAATTCAACTTCATAAGCAAATTCAACAGAAAACCGACGGGCACTGCATCCTGTGCAGCTTTACTTGACAAGCCATGGAGGCCAGCTGAAAAAGAACATGGATGAAAATGACAAAGGATGGGTCAACTGGAAGGATATCCATATCAAACCAGAGCACTATAGTGAACTCATAAAAAAAGAAGACCTGATTTATCTTACATCAGATTCACCTAATATACTGAAGGAATTAGATGAATCAAAGGCCTATGTGATTGGAGGATTAGTAGATCACAACCATCGCAAGGGAGTCACATATAAACAAGCATCGGATTATGGAATCAATCATACACAGCTCCCACTTGGAAATTTTGCGAAGATGAATAGTCGAAAAGTTTTGGCTGTTAATCGTGTGTTTGAGATTATTCTGGAATACCTGGAAACAAGAGACTGGCAAGAAGCATTTTTTACTATCTTGCCCCAGCGGAAAGGAGCTGTTCCCACAGACAAAGCCTGTGAAAGTTCTTCTCATGACAAGCAGTCTGTCAGAGTGGAGGAAGGTAGATCGGACAGTGATTCCAGTGAGGAGGAATGTAACAGAAATGAACCAGATTCCCCACATGAAGAAAAGCAGGATCAGGAAAATCACACTGAATCTACAGTCAACTCTCCGCCACACTAATATTACCTGGTTTCCTTTTAGTTTAAGGAAAAATTAGGAGAAGGTGAGGTACTATACAGAATATTGAAATTGGAAGAAAATTTTATTTTCTCTTATTTCTGTTGTGAATTTTTAAACGTTTTTTTTAGCTAAATGATCATTAAAAAGCCCATTAAACTTTGTAAGAAAATATTTTTTGATTTTGCATAACATTTAAATGTGTGTGTGGTTTTTTTTTGGGTTTAAAGCCTCAAATAGTAGTTTCTAGATAATTTTACTTTATTAGTATATTTTCATTTTCTTTCATTTTATATTCTTTAGAATGCGCCTTCTGACTTTTCAGTTTTATTATTTTATAGTCCTGTCAACATCTTTATGATCTATTGTCTACATACCTGTGAGGACACATATTCATAAATATACTGTCAATCTATCAGAATGTTGTGTATGGTAGGTTCCCCTCTATTTGCAGCTTTTATGTTTAACTTAGTTATTTGAAAGAAATGTAGTAATTTTAGGAAGAAGTAGCAGTATGATAGACATAATAATTCATTTCTTTTGGACTGTGGAGTGCATATCCGTTCCTTCTTTGTGATGCCTTTTTGTGGTTCTGAAGTAATTACTAAAGAGTTGAGAATCTCTTTAATTAATTTGTTTAGTTCTTACAATGGTGATAAGTTACTTCAATTATAAAATTGAATTTTGCAGAATTATTTTATAATGCTGTTGCTATTAAAAGATCAATTTTGCCTTTTAAAAAAAAAGAATTCAATCATCCCAAATGGCAATGTGAGCATATTTTAAAACAGTTTAGAAGCTATCTTCTCTATCATTGCTTACACCAATGCCACCATCTTAAATTTAAATAGTTCTGACTGCTAAGGAATCTCAACACATTACAGTCACACATTCCCATGCATACAAATCCTAAATTTGAACATATGCCCCAGCACTTGGGCAAGTCATTTAGTATTCCCAAAGCAGTTTCTTCATCTGTAAAATGGACATAGCCTACCTTCACAAGGATACAAAGACTGAACCAAATGATGTGAAAACATGCTTGATAAAAGTACTGATACATATAAATGCTTGTTATGACTGCAAGAGCTCCAAATTCCTACATTTCATTAAAAGAAAGAATTTTGTTCCAGATGTTCCAGATGTTTGTTCAGATGTAGAAACTGGACTACAGTTGCTGAGCTGGCATTACATACTTTAAAACCAAACAAGTTTCCAGGGACTTTTCTACCTAAAGTTCCTTCTAGGGAAGTATAATAAGATGTGAAAACTTAGGTATCTTCATTTTACCATTTTTACAGGTGGAACATACACTTTCTTTTCTTTCCTTTCCTTTTTCTTGAAACTTTTAGACAGGGTCTCACTGTCACCCAGGCTGGTGTGCAGTGGCATGATCTTGGCTCAATGCAACCTCTGCCTGCTGCATTTAATAGATCCTCCTGCTTCAGCCACCTGAGTAGCTGGGATTCTAGGCATGCGTGACCATGTCCAGCTAATTTTTGCATTTTTAGTAGAGATGGGGTTTCTCCATGCTAGCCAGGCTGGTCTCGAACTCCTGACCTCAAGTGATCCACCCACCTTGGCTTCCCAAAGCGCTGGGATTAGAGACTGCACCTGGCCTATGGAGGATACACTTTCCACATTCCTCTCAAGGGCAGGAATAGTAACTTAGCCATCATTTTAGCTGCAGTAACTGAACAGAGACTGTCTCTGTGTTTAATAAATATTCATCAGAATATACTTTCCCAGAACGAAGTAAAACTTCTGTAAAATATATGTGAGGTGGAAAGACCTCTGGTAGTGGAGTAGACATTTGCTCTCATGCCATGTATTACCTTACAAGTTCCTCAAGCATCCTGAGGCTTCATTTCCCTTTAAAATATCTATCCTGTCAGTAACGTCCCTTTTATCTGATGTCAGACGTCCGTCCACCCAGAATACTGCAAATAAGGCCTTTGACTAACAAAAATAAAACAATTCTAATGAAGTCCATGCATGCACTTTACCCATAGTAGAAGCCTACTGATTCTTAAGTGTGTGTGTCTATTTGAGACAGGGTCATGCTCTGTCACCTAGGCGGGAGGGCAGTGGCGCAATCACAACTCACTGCAGCCTCGATCTTCCAGGCTCAACCCAGCCTCCTACCTTAGCCTCCGAAGGAGCTAGGACAACAGGCACATACCACCACCCCTGGCTAATTTATTAACATTTTTATTTTGTAGAGACTGGATCTCCCAGGCTGGTCTTGAATTCCTGGGCTCACATGATCCTCCTGCCTTGGCCTCCCAAAGTGCTGGAATTATAAGCATGGACGCTGTGCTTGGATTGTTTTAAGAACGTTACTAATAAACTGTTACCTGGTTATATTTCCCACTGGTGGTTAAAAGCACTAGGATAAGATAGAGCAGACGTCCAAGGAAAGAGAAACTGGAGACCCCTAAAGGTTTCTCTTGCTGATACATGAAGTAGAACCAAACCTTTCCAAAAAGGTAGATCCGATTCAATCTAAAAAACACTTGACAAAATATTAGGCGGACTCCATCTCTTATTTCAAAATTACAGTCAACCTGGGATTAATTTAATCCTATCTTTAATTACAGTCAAAGATTTAATGGTCAGCAAATACTTCATTTTAATGCTATCCACTGCTATCCTACTCATAACACTGGAAAAAATGATAAGCCCTCTTTCATGGTTCACTTTTCCTTATTCAAATAATGTGCTCACTATTCCTCATTTTTTACTGCATGACAGTAATGAGTTGCAATGGAAATGTCATCCAATTTTAACCCAAATTGGAATTATCTAAGAGCATTTTACTTACAGAGATAAAATGGGTTATTTTACAGAATTCATTTTACCCTCAATAATGCTAATATGCTTTACAGAAGGACAATGTTACTATTTGCTAACTACAGGTAATCAGCTACTTCAAGGTAGCGACCATGTTTGCTCATTATGATCATTAAAGCACACAACAGAACACCACAGCCATCAGAATAATTAATATTCCTGAGATTGGACCTGGAGTGGTGGCTCATGCCTGTCATCCCAGCACTTTGGGAAGCCAAGGCAGGTAATCACGAGGTCAGGAGTTCGAGACCAGCCTGGCCAATATGGTGAAATCCCCATCTCTACTAAAAATACAAAAATTAGCCAGGTGTGGTGGCAGGCACGTGTAATCTCAGCTACTCAGGAGGCTGAGGCACAAGAATAGCTTGAACCAGGGAGGTGGAGGTTGCAGTGAGCCAAGACCCCACCATTGCACTCCAGCCTGGGCAACACAGCAAGGCAATGTCTCAAAAAATTTTTTTTCTAAGATTCTCCTGAAAAGACTCTCATGTATTGCTAATAGGAGTCCAAATGCAAATGCATATAAGTCTTTTGGAAAGTTATTTACGTTTTTAAGAATCTTGAGCAAACCTGGTTTATGCACTAGATGGATATATGTGAGAAACTAATGTTTAATAAATCTCAGGATAAGAATTGTATATTTAAAAAATCAAAAACAGAACAAAAATAATTGTGTATTGAATGTGATTACAATTTCTTTTTAAGAAACTGCATTGGAAACAAAGGCTGGAAAGAAATGTTAGCAGTATTTGTAGTTGGGTAAGGAGGCTATGGCTGTTTTCTTTTCTCTGTATGCTAAATTTTAAGTATGTATTAGTTTTACAATCAAACACAGAAAGAAAGATGAAGGAAGAAAAGGAGGGAGGGAAGGGGAAGGAGCGCTGCTTAAAGGTTAAGAAAATAGCCTATTTAGACCAGGTGATTATCATTTAGTTAAAAGCTATAACTAAGCTTTTACCCTAGCAAGGAACTTTCTAAGTGATCACAAATGATAACGAACTCATATATTTGCACTGAAGGGGTATCTTACCTAATTGTCATTTGACAGGTTTAGCAAAGAAATTATAATTGTACAATGCTTTAGAGTTTACAAAGTGCATTCAAAATGTCACATCATCTGTCCTTCAAATATTCCTGAAATGGGCTCATATGCTCCATTTTAAGGTTCAGGTAATTGAGGGTTACGGAGAGAGTGATATGCCTTAATAATAATGTCTATCGTTTATCAAATGTTTACTATGTGCCAGACCCTGGGTTAAGTACAATCTTGTGAAAATTAGTCCTATGTTATAGACAGAAAAAGTGAAGGGGCCAGGCGCGGTGCTCACACCTGGAATCCCAGCACTTTGAGAGGCCAAGGCAGGCAGATCACTTGAGCCCAGGAGTTGTACATCAGCCTGGGCAACGTGGCCAAATCCCGTGAGATGGGGAGAGGGGGCGGGCAATTAGCCGGGAGTGGTGGCACCTGCCGGCAGTCCTAGCTACTCGGGAGACTGGGGTGGAAGGATGCCTTGAGCCCGGGAGGCAGAGGTTGTAGTGAGCAGAGACAACGCCACTGCACTCCAGCCTGGGCAGCAGAGTGAGACCCTGTATTTAAAAAAAAAAAAAGAGAGAGAGAGTAAGCAAAAAGAGAAAGTGAAGGGTAGCTAGGTAGCCACATTGGCTCAAGCCCGTAATCTCAGCACTTTAGAAGCCCAAGACGGGAGGATCGTTTGAAACCAGGAGTTGGAGACCAGCCTGAGCAACATAGCGAGACCTTAGCTCTACCAAAAAAAAAATAAATAAATAAATAAATAAACAATAAAAATTAGCCAAGCTTCGTAGTGTGAGCCTGTAGTCCCAGATACTTGCGAGGCTGAAGCAGGAGGATCACTTGAGTTCAGGAGTTCGAGGCTGAAGTGAGCTATGATTGCATCACTGCACTCCAGCTTGGGCGAGCAAGATCCCGTCTCTTAAAAAAAAGAAAAAAAAAAAAAGAAAAAAGGAAAGGCAGAGAGGTTAGGTGACTCGCTCAAGATCATACAGCTAAGTCACTGCTCTGATTCTAAACCTTACACTTAAAACAGAAGTCTTGAGTTACATATAATTCAACTTCACAGAGCCCTTTAGTGGTAGAGTTGGCTTACAATCCAGTCCCATGTTCTCTCTTCAAAGAGTTACTAAGTCCGACAGCCATTATGAGGGTCTATAAGCAAAGGCACTAGGCCCAATTATACTCAAAAACTGCTGTTGGCAGAGAGCCCACGCCTCAGAAGAAAAGCGTGAATAACGAGAGCGGAGGGGACAAAGCTAACAAGTCTTATAATGTACACATAAAGATGTAGCCAAGAACTCGGAGGAAACACTCACTACTGGAGCAGCAAGGATAGCAACAAACATCACGATATCAACAATTCCAGCACCTTACACTCCTGTAACCTAGCGCAATTTCCAGAGAGCCTTCAGGTTCATCTCAACGGATCCTCGCAAAAACCAGCGGGCTGGGCCGGGCAGGGCAGACCGGGAATCAGTCTCACTTCACACGAGAAACCGAAAGCAACGCGGAAGAGAGCCGGGTGGGCAGAAAAGCACGAGTTTAAGAGCTAAGGGCAGCCACCTGGGGAGACTGGGCGCCTAGACCGAGTGGAGGAAGAGCACAGGGCCCACGGCGGTGACAAGGCCCACAGAGGCCATGGTGCTCCGGCCGCCGGCCGCCGAGGCTCAGGGGCCTTGGAGGTCGGTCCAGGCGCCTATCTACTCACGTTGGACCAGCCGGTCCCCAGAGAAGGTGGAGGAGCAGCTAGTGACCAGCGCACAGGGTACGCCCGCAGCCATTGCTGCGTTCGCGAGCCGGTTCCTTCAGGCAGCCGCTTCCGCCTTGGGCTGCACCACGGCCGCCGGCGCGAGGGGGAGACACGCCGGGGACGGCGTTCTCGGAATGACTAGGCTGGCCTGACCCCGCCCCCACCCCCCCTGCCGCTCCCAGCGTGGAACAGGCCGGGCCGCGCGTGGTGTTGCCATGGGGATCAGAGCCCGTGGCTGAAGGTTTCCGCGCTTGGAGACCGGGCCTCCGCGGAGGGAGCAGTTCCCTCTGCCCTAGCCATGGCTCAGAACATTGAAAACCACGACCCTGTCGGATCCATCTTAATCCAGGTGGGAAACGGGCCCTCCCCGGCTCTGCCCAGCCGCGCCACTTCCGAGCGAGGCCCGGCGCGTCGATTTGCCGGCGCCCACCCACTTGGGGCCCCGTCCCTAGACTGCGTCCAACACGCGAGAGCCTCCCAAAAATGCCCACCCTGACCTTCCCCCATGGTCCAGCACACTCCCGGTGACTTACCCTGGAGGTTACGCCCCAGAAGCACGATATTCTGCCTCTGGGAAAACTCTCAAACCGTTCACCCGGAACTTTAACTTCAGAAAAATTCACCTCACGCTGAAGCACTTTTTTTTTTTTTTTTTTTTGGGGAGACGGAGTTTCGCTCTTGTTGCCCAGGCTGGAGTGCAACGGCACGATCTCGGCTCACCGCAACCTCCGCCTCCCAGGTTCAGGCGATTCTCCTGCCTCAGCCTCCTGAGTAGCTGGGACTACAGGCGCGTGGCACCATGCCAAGCTAAATTTTGTGTTTTTTAGTAGAGACGGGGTTTCACCATATTGACCAGGCTGGTCTCGAACTCCCGACCTCGTGATGCGCCCTCTTTGGCCTCCCAGAGTACTGGGATTACAGGTGTGAAAGAGCTTTTTAATATGAGAGGGAAAATGTCAAGAAAGCCTTGACTTTACCAATATATTGCTCAACAGTTGCACTCAGGTGTTTCTGAGATGGTTGTAGTATTTTGTTTTCACATTTACGTGTGGTAGCCTTAAGATATTTCCACAAATATCATGAGTTTTAACTATCACATATATAACAGCTGCATTTGACTAAGTTGTTGATAAATGTTGTTTATGAATATTAATGTTGAGAAATATTACGTTTATGAATATTGATGAATGCTGAGGGTGCGATAGAATACATTGTTTGCTAGGAAGAATGATGGTAAGGAAAACCTAGCCACCCCCATCCCCAAGTAGCAAACTACTTGGGGCATTCCAAAGTGGCAGGACAATATATAAATGTCATACACCTGTGGAAACAATTCTTTAAGCTATCTGACCCTGCCCCCATGGCTCCCTTGTGGAGAATACTTTTTAGAATGTTTTTTTGTTTGTGATCAATGGTAAGTGGGCACCAGCTGACTACTTGGCGTGTTTTGTGTTATGAAAAAATACCAAACACCTGTTAATAATGATCACCTGTTCAGAGAGAAGAAATGCATGGGTCAGCGTCTACTCGGGGCTTTCTGCCTGGAATGCTGTCAGCCCCTGGGGTTCTCAGTTTCGAAGGCTCCTGGCCCCTAGGATACACCCACTTGGCTGTTCTATCTGGGTGTCTGCCTCTCACTTCCTTCAGTGCTACCTGGGTGGGGGTCTGTGCGAGCTAGTACTCAGTACTAAGTCTTGAAGTCGTTTGCCTGAGGTCACTCTATCAGAACTGTCACTCAGTACGTCTGAAGTGGATCTTGCTCTTCTAACAGATGTAATTTTTCGGTCAGAATTTTGATCTCTTAACTCCCATCTAGGAGAGATTTCCCCTAAATCTACCTTCTCCCAAATACAAGCCCCTGAACTCACCAATTTCATAGACTTCCCCATTAAGAAGCATACCTAAATCTTTCCTGATCTTTTATCACCATCACCTGGCAATGATTTTAGCCAAACTGCAAAGTCTGAGGGAATAGTCCCCACAACACTGCCCTAACTTCAACACTACCTGCAAGTTCCAGGGTCCCCAGCACCACCTCACTTCAGACCAGCTTTGTACAAATTTAGGGGCCCCACTGCCACCCTCACATTCAATGATTCACTAGAACTATTCATAGAACTCAGGAAAGTGCTGTGCTCAGGCTTCCAGTTTTATTATAGGGAAAGCATCCAAATTAGCCAAAGGAAGAGATGTATAGCATGGGGTCTAGGAGGGGTCCAAACACAGAGCGTTTGGTCGTCTTATCCCTGTGGAGTCATGGATGTCCTTACCTGCATTACTTCCTTCCAGCCACAATATGTGGCAATATGCATAGAATGTTGCAACTAGACAACCTTCTATAAGGCTTTGGTGTCCAGAGTTTTTACGAGGGCTTAATATCACACTGCCCTCATGGCTGACTATTGATCTCCAGCCCTTCCTGGATACTTTTATTCTCCCACTGCTCCAGAGGTTTGAACTGATAACAGCATGGATCAAAACACCCATTATAAATCATGTTGTTGCACTGTCTGGTGGCCAAAGCCCACAAAGACATGTCTATCAGGCAGGATATCCTGGGGCCTAGAGATAACCACCCAGTAGCCAAAGGCAAAGACTGGACCCCTCTTTGGGTAAGGTTAATTCTTTGCTGCACGTACCCCTCTTTTTATAGATTCCAAATAATTAGAATAGTGGAGACTGCTACCTAGGATACAGCATTAGAGTAATAGACAACTGTTGACACCGAATTGTGAAATGGGTCAGAAGACCTAACAGTTACATCCATGTTGACCTGCACCCCTACTTGTTTAAAGGATTACTGTGGACATACTAAGTAAAGGGCTTATGTAGAGGAAGACAGCCTACATGTAGTTAACCGGATTATTAAGGCTGATTTCTATATAGTATAAAATTCTATTCTCTACATGTAGAATATGTATAGTGAGGAAATTTGGAAGACTTTACCTACTTTCCCAGTGAATCCTGAAAATTTGTGAGTATGTAACACCACCCAAATGTGCCAAGATGGATTCTACTTCTACTTGAGGCTATGATTTATTTCCCTCAGACAGGCTACCAATAATTAGTATGTCTAGTGGAAAGCGCTTGAGGGGAAGTCCGAATGCTAAGATCTGACCATGCCTTTGACATTCTCACAAGTAGTGACTTTGAGCTAGTCACTTCACCTCTCTGGACTTCACTTTCTTCTTTCATAGGACGTATAATTTGGATTAGATCCACTTCTGACTCCAAATTCTCCCAATTTCCCCAAAGCTACATAATTTAATGTAAAAGTAGACTTCCTTTGTGGTTAGCCTAGGCAATCAAATTGTTTCTGGCAAGTCCGTGAGTGAATGTGTGTGCATATGTGCGCGGGCAATAGACTGTAAAGCAGAGGTACTTTAAATTTCTACTTGTTTCACCCTAATACGGTCAGTTAGGTGTGTGTTTCAATCTGATATATGAAACAGCTTTTTAGACCAGTGGTTCTCAAAGATGTTGTAGGTATTATTTTTTAGCCCCAGTTTACAGAAGACACTAAGGTACAAAGAAGTAAAGCATCTTGCCCATGAATACATCCAATATGTATTGATCCTTAAATAGGCTATGGCATGTTTATGACGTAATCTTGCAGAAGTGTGGTCGTGACTCTGGCATGTTTCCAATAATGCTTTGTAACTCTTAGAAGCTTTGTTTTTATGCTTCATTAAAATGTGGTGTCTTTTTAATATATCTTTATAAATGCTTGCTTGACTCAAATATTAAACACGTTTGTGTAACAAGTATTACCTGACCTTATGATTCAAAATTAGCTTTTTAGTTAAAATCCAACAATTGCGTGTTAACACAAAAATCCAGCAATTGTGTGTTTACCCTGATCTTGGAAATCGGGAAGCTCAGTTAACAGTTTGCTATTTTCATTGTCTTTCTTATCAACCACTCTGATTTGTCAGGTGCATACAATATAAAAATGAATGAAGTTAGCCAGGTGTGGTGGTTCATGCCTGTATTCCCAGAACTCTGGGAGGCCAAGGTGGGCAGATCACCTGAGGTCAGGAGGTCAGGAGTTCAAGACCAGCCTGGTCAACATGGCAAAGCCCCCATCCCTAGTAAAAAATGTAAAAATTAGGCAGGCATGGTGGCAGGCCCCTGTAATCCTAGCTACTTGGGAGGCCAAGGCAGGGAGACTTACTTGAACCCAGGAGGCTGAGGTTGCAGTAAGCCGAGATTGCGCCTCTGCACTCCAGCGTGGGCAACACTGTGAGACTCCATGTCAAAAAAAAAAAAAATGAAATTAAAAATAATTGAGGTGATGAGAATAACTCAGCCAAACTCTATCTTTAGCAGAGATGAAGCAAATGGAATTTTATATGGCTTTTGACAATATAGAGTCTGGTTTTGTGGCTCTTGTAAATTCTAGAGCAAATCTTTGCTGCATTAAATCTTTCAAGGACTACTCATTAAGTAGCTCTGTCCCCAAATTGTCAAAATAACAATCTTTCTCCAAGTAGAAAATTTATGGAAAGAATGGTGTTTCATGATCACAGAGATGATGGATGAGGTGTAAAATTTCAATATGGTAGATTGGATCTGTTGGAAGAAAGAACAGAGATTTAGAACTCAGTATCTTTTTCTACCCAAGTCTAGTGTAACTCTTTCTGTAATACTTGTCTCTATCGCAATTATACAAACAGGTGGGTGGTTGTTAAGAGGGGAGGAGAAAATATCTAGCAAGAAAAGGAAAAACTTGAGAAAGAATAGGGAGCAATTCAGTTAACATTTAAGGAGTATCAGCTATAGTGTGAGGAGATTCACTAGGTTTTACACTTCAGAAAAGGAGAATTAACATTTGTTCAGTTCCCCCCCCATGTGCTTAGCACTGTATAAAGTACTTATATTTTTACTCATTTTACTCTTACAACTATTCAGAGTTAGCTATTATTATTCCCATTTTACAGATGAGAACACTAAGCCTCTAAGAGGCTAAGTAACTTTCCCAAGTTCAGTTTAGTAAAGAAGACAGCAGGATTCCAGTTCATGTCTGTCAGCACCGAAGCCTATATTGATTCATTTTCATGCGTATTACCTTGTTTTCATTCAACAATTTTAGGTAAGGCAATTCTTATCTATTCTGGACAAAGAAATTAGAAATTCAGAAAATTTGGATATATGTGGAAATCATGTGACTAATAGGTGATAAAGCTAGGAATTATGAGTTTTATTGAGTTCTTGCTATGTACCAAGCCTATTACATACTATCTTAAAGTTTTATCTTAAATCTATTTCTTACGGATTTAAGAAGAAAAAACAGAAATAATATGAATGCATCATTTTTCACAATCTGAGAGACAACTCTGTGAAGAAGTATCTTTGTCCACACCAGGTGGGTAGGGGGAAAAAAAACACCTTTGGTACAGTTTTCTCTCCCTCTAGTAGCTGATAGATGTAATTGCAGAAAGATACATGGAGCTGCAGATACTAGAATAGGGAAAGTCAGTACATTCAAAGGAGGAACCAAAAAAATGCAGGCCTAGAAAGGCCTTGCCCTTGAACTGCCTCTCTGTACTTTCCAAATATTTTCAGACACTAGATGGCAAATCAGCTTGCAGCAGTAATTTGGATAAAACAATAGAAAAAAGTACATCTTTATCCTTAGTGCTTACAAGCAAGCAGTAGGTGTGGTGAAATTTCGATCTGTGAGTTCTGAAGGCCTTACATGACAATTTGTGCAGAGTTCAAATAACCAGATGTATCAGCCAGACTGTGATGCCCATCAGTGAAACGATGTAAATTCTGATCTTTTGAATACTTGGCTCCATGGGAACATTTGAGAATAATCACTAACACAGGCTGGATCAGTGTTGAGTCCAGTTATACCAGCAGAAAAAGTACCTTCTTCAAAATGCCTTTAGCAACCCAGTTTGCAGATTGTTATTGGTGTGACTGTTGCTGAAACAGGTGTTGGGTTCATAAATTTGCATAACAAAGTGTTTTTCTTGTGGCAGCAGCCCATACAATAATTGGTGCCATCTGTATTTATCTGAAGTTTGGGTTTTAATATGAATGCAGAGAATCTTGTGCTTCCTAATTTCATAGTGCCCATTTTATTTTAAGGGTGCCTGATGTTGGAGAGATGTTCATCATTTCCAAGGAAAATACAAATTGAAGGAAAAATGTTTAATAACATATGCTCCTTTTTCTTCAGGGATAATTTTCATTTCTCACTACATAAACCAAAATCAAGGTCACAACACCTAACGAACTACTTCTTCAGAGCAGTAAGTGGGGAAGACCCAGCCTAGGATGGAAAACCAACAGGCGCTGACAACACGTTTACAATACTTTTTTGAAAGACGTTGGTTCTGCTACAGCTTCTTTGCTGGCAGTTTGTTTTCCTTCCTCTTAACCAATTTGTAGAAATTGGAATTTGGCACAAACCTCTTATTATCTCGGACTCAGCTCTTTTACCACTTAATAAAGCAGAAACCGGGATGGGTGTGGTGGCTCATTCCTGTAATCCCTAGCACTTTGGGAGGCCGAGGTGGGTGGATTGCCCGAGCTCAGGAGTTCGTGACCAGCCTGGGCAACACGGTGAAACCCTGTCTCTACTAAAATACAAAAAAATTAGCCCAGTATGGTAGCATGTGCCTGTAATCCTACCTAATTGGGAGGCTGAGGCAGGAGAATTGCTTGAACCCAGGAGTTGGAGGTTGCAGTGAGCCGAAATCCTGCCACTGCACTCCAGCCTGGGCAGCAGAGCGAGACTTCATCTCAAAAAAAAAAAAAAAAAAAAGAAAAAGGAAAGTAGAAACCATTTGAGTTGCAGTTTTATCTCAAATCCATTTCTAATGGGAGAAGGAAAAACAGAAATAATATGAAAGCATCGTTTTTCGCAATCTGAGAGACAATCACAGAGCATTCTCAATAAAGGATATCTTAGATGCATAAAGGTGGTCCTTTTCAATGAATACCATAAAATCAGCTTTATGGCTCTACCAATTCAAGTACATTACAAACCTAAATATCTGCTATAGATGGACTATGAATTCTTTCAGTATTTTTCATTTTTATACCTATAGGTCCATGAAGACCTTTATCAGTTAAAGGAGAAATTAACAAAATTCTCACTTGAGGAAAAAGGAGAGACTCTAGACATTCAGAGTCTTGAAACAGCAATCAAAAGGACTGAAACGGGCTTAAGAGTAAGTAGAGCTTGAGATATTAAATAAAATACTGGAAGGAGACAAAGCATCCTCTAGAAGAAAAGAATTGTGGTTCTCATAGGACCCTGAGTAATTCTGTACAAAGCTGAATTTAGGATGGTCCTCAGCATTCTTATTTTGTTATTTGTTCTCATCATAATTATTAACTGACTGATTTATATTGTCATAGTTGACAAATAATTTAAGTAGGTTAAATGTAAGACTATGCAATGACAACTCCTAAAATGTGGTTTTATAAAAATAACTTGGAGTATGAAAAATAATTACTGTCACTTGATCTTAGCCAAAAGGCCAAGAAGTGATGAAAAATAATTACTGTTAATCCAACAATATGCCTGATTAAAATATTGTAGATTTTCTGGGATTTACTGAGATTCTAAAAGATAAGAGTTGGCTGGGCACAGTGGCACACGCCTGTAACCAGCACTTTGGGAGGACAAGGCGGACAGATCACTTGAGTCCAGGAGTTTGAGATCAGCCTGGGAAACATAGCGAAACCCTGTTGCTACAAAAAAATTTCTTTAAAAATTACCCAGGCATGGTGGCACATGCTTGTAGTCCCAGCTACTCAGGAGGCTGAGGTGGGAGGACCGCTTGAGCCCAGGAAATTGAGGCTGCAGTGAGCTTTGATTGCCCCACTGCACTTTAGCCTGGGCTGCAGAGTAAGATGCTGTCTCAAAAAAAATGAAAAAAGTAAATAAAAAATAAGAGTTGACTTTCTCCTGATAGCCTAAGTATTTTGAATTATTTATTTTTATAATGTTATAATCAAGTGGGTAAAACTAAAGAAATATACCAGTATTGGACCAGAGAAATAAAGTAGATAGGAACTTCATCATTACACACAGATCTAAGGTCAGGGGAAAATCCAGTCTTCAGACAAGGATAAAGCAAGCTAATGGGTTATATAACAAGCTGGTGAGTTCCATCTGCTAAATAAGGTCCATCTCCACCTTCTAGACTTCTTATTTTCAGTGTCTCTGCTCTTGATTCAGACTTTTACTCTGCTATGCCGCTTCATCTCTCAGCTCCCAAGGCTGTGAGAAATGTGGTGTATTTTGTAGCACGTCATTGTCATATTACCTGATGGTGAGAGGGCTGGACCCAGATGGAGTCTTTGGATTGGCCCATTTAAATAATGTTACCTAAAGACCAAATGCTTTCTTGGATTCTTGCTTGAAGCCCCTCTAAGAGAGACATTACTCCATGTCTGTATTGCCTAGTAGATTTACCTGGCTAAAACTTTACTGATTATTGTGTGCAGTTTTATTTGTGAAGAGTGCCATAGAGGCTGGGCAATATAGGGAGACCCTGTCTACAAAAAATAAATTAGCCAGGCATGGTGGCATGTGTCTGTGGTCCCAGCTGCTCAGGAGGCTGTGGTGGGAGGATTCCTTGAGCCGAGGAGGTCAAGGCTACAGTGAGCCATTATCATACTACTGCCCTCTATCCTGGGCAACAGAGCAAGACCCTGTCAAAAAAAAAAAAAAAAAAAATGTGCCACAGGTCACTCAAGCTTTGAGTCTCAGTTGTTTATTCTGCTTTTTGGGGTGGTTGAGGTAATTTGGCCTTGAGATGCCTAATAATACATTAAGCATATAATACATAGTATCTTGTGGTTTTGGCTTAATTACAGGATTCATGGTGTTAACTTAATGAAATGAAACAAATTAGCTGAGTATCTTAAGTCCACAATAATTGCTTAAACTTTGACATTTCTGTAACAGATTCACATTGAGAAATATTTAAATGTTGTAAACCAGAATGTATTAACGACTTCTGTTGATGAAGAGACCTTCGATACTCCCCAGGCTTCCAAATGGTAAGTAAAATGGCCATTTAGAGCCAGAAGTAAATAAAATTGAGAAATAACTTTTCTCACTCAAGTGAGTTGACTGTAAATATAGGCAAAATTTTCTTGTCTTTGTTCACATCCTTTCTATTAATTTCAGTAGAGATTTTGCATAAGAAGTTAGTGGTAGATCAAGACAGTGAACCATTGTTGAGGTGGGGGATACATTAAAACCAAAACTTCACCACTAGCAGTATATATGGAACAGAATTATAATTATACCCCTCAATTTTATGCAAATTTAAAAATAAGTTAATGGTGGAATTTAGACTTCAGTGAAGTGTATTGTAGATTATTTTTATTGAGTTCTAATGCTTGACACTATAATAATTATTTCAGTGTTGTAGATTTTGCTGTTACTCTTTGTTGTTGTTTTATAGTGAAAGGTATCTAAAATTTAACTTTTAAAGGAAACAATATAAATCAGTTTTCGCACTATTTAGATCACATGGTACTTTATGGTTTCCAGAATGTCTTATGGGCTTGATTATACAGATAATTTTGGTATCCAGGGTAAATAAAACAAAAATAAAACTTGCTTGAAATATCTATTATGTGCATCCTAAGAGATGATTTATTAAAATTAGAGTTGAGTTAAAAATAAATGGCCTTGCCTTACCTTCAGACTTTTTACCTACAGGCCTGAATTTCAATGAATATCAATTAAGCTTTTGTATTAAGGTTAAAAATCCTGTAGCCCTTATTTGTGTTTTATGTATGTACTCAGCATAAGTGAATCATATCAGTCAGTGAAGTAAAGTTTCATAAATAGTGCACAAGAAGTCAAGGAAAGCTGTAGACATAGCTTAGTCAGTACTGGGGAGCAGAGCTTTGGGTGTATGTTGGACCTGTCTCCCTTTCTCTACATGAAGGCAGTGCCACAGGCATCCATCATCCTTTGGTAGAGGCAGCCCTTTCCTGGTCTCCCTGTTTTCACCTGGACCTCCTTGCAGACATAAACGTCTGTCATCTCTGTATTCATCACAGTTTCATCCCTACTGCCTACAAGACACTTGTATTAGTTATCTATTGTATAAGAAATTACTCATATAATGGCTTAGGACAACAAATACTTTTCATGGGTCAGGAATCTGGGCACAGCGAGCTAAGTGCCCCTGGCTCAGGGTCTCTCACAAGGCTGCAATTTAAGTATTAACTGGACAATCTCATCTGAAAACTTTGCTTCCAGGCTCACTCATATAGTTACTGGCAGGCCTTGGTTCCTAACTATGTGGGTCTCTCTTAGGCTGCTTGAGTATTTCTACAACATGGCAGCTGGTAACCCAAAAGAGATCCAGAGAGTGGAAAAGAGTGCCCTAGTTGGAAGCCACAGTCCTTTTGTAACCGAATCTCATAAGTGGTATCACTTCTACTCTGTTCTATTGTAAGAAGTGAGCCAGTAGGTTTAGCCCACATTCAAGGAGAAGAGATTATACAAGGGCATGAATATCAGGGAGTGGGGATCTTTGGGGGCCATTTAGGAGGCCAAATGCCACTGTACTCCTCTGTTTATCTTAATAATCCAGCTTTGGTCTCAGTCAGTCAGTCTCTCTCTCTCTCCCTCTCTCCCTCTCTCCCTCTCTCCCTCTCTCCCTCTCTCCCTCTCTCCCTCTCTCCCTCTCTCCCTCTCTCCCTCTCTCCCTCTTTCCCTCTCTCCCTCTCTCCCTCTCTCCCTCTCTCCCTCTCTCTCTCTCTCTCTCTCTCTCTCTCCCCCCCTCCCTCCCCCTCTGTCCCCCTCCTCACTTATGTGTGCATATATATAAATATATATATGTGTGTGTGTATACACACACACACACACACACACACATATACACATCTGTATATACACACACATACACATATATACACATATATACATATGTATATACACATACACATATATACACATATATACATACACGTGCGTATATATATACACATATATATGCATATATATATATATATGGGGGGTGGAGAGAGAGAGAGACAAGACAGACAGACACATGATCTTACTTTGTTGACCAGGCTGGTCTTCAATGCCTGGACTCAAATGATCCTCCTGCTTGGGCCTCCCAAAGTGCTGGGATTATAGGTGTGAGCCACCCTGCCTGGCCCCTCTTCTTTATTATGCATTTCCTTAACTCTTCAAATGATTTCTAAATTTATGTAGTATTCATACTATACAACTTATTTGGCGTACATCATTTACTACCTTATATTGGTAGTTACTTCTTCATTGCTCTTGAGGACAGTGACAAAGCCGCATATACCATAGTGTCTTGTACATGGTAGGGCCTCAATAAATGTTTGTGATAATACTTTATCCTTTCCATGGATAGTATATGAAATATGTTTATATTATTTGATCTTTAAAATAAGGATGTCATTGGCTCGATAAGTATTACCGCCATTTTATAAATATGTAAAAATGAGGTCATAGAAGTTAAAAGACTTGACCAAAATCTGAGAATTGGGAAAGAGAATGAACATTAGAACCAAAATTTCCTCAGCTTGCAAAGTTCTTTTCACTGATTGAAATCTTCTTTGTATATATTAGAATAGTTAGCCAAAGTCAAAGCATTCAACACTGAGGTACAGAGATAGTAATGAACTTTGTATGATTTAGTACTCTCATATTTCTTAAAATGCTGGAAAGAATTATAGGTAAATTCTGCCTTTCTGGCAGATTTTTGGCATGTGATCTTATGAGGGGAATAAGAGAAATGTCATTTCAGAATGCTGAACTTGAGCTGGGAACCTGGAGAAGCAGAAAGGTCTGAATATCCAAAAGATGTGGACATGATGATAGAGGAACACTATCTGTCATCGTTACTTCTTTGTAGTATCAACACATTGACCCTCCACAACTTCACAAACTTCTGGGTGAATCTAAAAAACTATTCTCTTCACTTCTCCATTATCCTTACTTTGGCATACTGAATTAGACCATCTTTTCTGCCCACATTTAATTCAAGTCAAGAAGTATGAAATGAATTTGTACTATGTGCTAGCACTATCGCTAGTGCTTTTTGGAATTCAAAAGAAGGTGATTACCTTGAGAACTCTAGCGTTGAGTCAGACAAACTCAGTGCAAATTACGGTGCATGGTGGCACATGAGTAAAAGGTGATGTAAGTCTGTCAGGAGATCACCATGGCATGTGTATACCTATGTAACAAACCTGCACGTTCTGCACATGAACCCCAGAACTTGAAGTATAATTTTCAAAAAGAGCTAGTTTATACTAATTAAACACTTTAGTTTGTGGTTATTTATATCTTTAATTTTAAAATTTAGAGCTAAAACTGTGACTTGAAAATAGGTTAATATACATAATCTTTTAAAATAATCGATAGGGCAAATAATAAAAGGGATTCTTGGAGAAGAGAATATTAGAGGTTACCTTACCAACTTAAAATATTGGCTCTTAGTCTGAATTCAAGAGAACCTAGCAAGGTAAAGTGCACTGCCTATAGTTGGCAGCCAAGAGGTCTATAGCAGGTGGAGAAGGTGTGTCATCAAAGGATCAAGCATACAAGCAGCAGGAAAGCAAGCCTCAGAATGGAAGGGGTGGGGAACAGCAAACAAGAGAAGAGCTATCTGTCACCAATTCTAGTGAAATAATCCAATACTCAAGTTCTCCTGTCTCTGGCTTTCTCTTTATCCTCTCATCTTGACAGAGAACCAGGAGTCTGGACTGTAGATGTTCAAGTTACGATAGCTGAAAAGAGCTACCTAGGTAGCAATTGCAGCTACAGAGAACAAAACAGAAAGTATCTGGCAGAAATCTTTTCTTAGACAGTTATCTTTTGCTGAGAAGTGCCCTTGCTCCTTACTAGGGTCTGGAGGAGCAAAGGAAGACATTGACTGGGGCATGGAATTAGTTCCCAGAACTGGTACTTGGATCATATCATTCCTGTTCAGTACAATAGTGTAATCATTGGCCTTCTTACCAGGAAGATGGGGAGCTGTTGAGTTTGTATGGGCCCTACAAACCTGGAGGAGTGGCAAGAGCATCTCTTAGACCCAGCTGAGAAGGTATAGGGCAAAAGTAGCATGCCATCAGAAATGAAATGAGATGAGACAAGGTTAAAAAAAAAAAAACCTGGGAAAAGTCCACACTGGGTCTTCAAAGTAAACAAGCAGGTCCTGAGAGTCAAAATGAAAGTCATAGGGTGTGACTCGGAAAAAGAGAAGCAACAGCAGTAGATGGGAATAGATACAAACAAGAGAATCCCGGAGATGGGAGACTATGGCCTGTGGCTGACATTTTCTCTGCTCCCAGTCATACCTGATTATGTACTTGCCCCAAGACACTGTCATGAATAGACTGGGCTTCAGAGTCTGGCATGGACTACTAGGAAATTATATGCAAAGCAGGTTACAGAGCCCAGAATTTCTTCAAGTTCTCATGCCTACAAGGAGGAGATAGGACAATTCATTGCATTTTTCTTCTGTGGTTCCTTAGCAAAGTCCTTAGAATATCCAAGTAGGAAGGTGTTTTTCATTTACCAATGGCACGACTCACTGAAGAGCGGGCAGCTTAGTCACAAGCTTGATCAGGGGATCAAAGAGGAGACTTAACTTTCTCTAAGTTTTGAATTGAGACAGAAGTAGGACCTGGCCTTTTATTGCACATAGCTATCAGTCAAATAATTTGGGCATATATTCATAATATGTGTATATTTATTTATAAATTATATATTTTTATTATATAGTGAATACATTATAAAATACCAACATATAAATTTTTTAGTAAGATAAAGTTGAAGAAAGTATTAATAAATTTTTTTGAGATGGAATTTCAGTCTTGTTACTTGGGCTGGAATGCAATGGCACAATCTCGGCTCACTGCAACCTCCGCCTACCAGGTTCAAGCGATTCTCCTGCCTCAGCCTCCCAAGTAGCTGGGATTACAGGCATGCACCACCATGCCCAGTTAATTTTGTATTTTTAGTAGAGATGGGATTTCTCCATGTTGGTCAGGCTGGTCTCGAACTCTTGAACTCAAGTGATCCACCTGCCTCAGCCTCCCAAAGTGCTGGGATTACAGGTGTGAGCCACCACGCCTGGCCAAATTTTTAAAAAATTGTATGAACAGCACAAAACTTTGAATTCTTGCTAATAGTGTTCATTAATCATAATGTTCTGGTTGCTTAATGTTGTTAATTATGATGGTTTTATACTGGCTGTGATTAATATCTTAAGACATCATACTCTAGACTTAGGTTCAGCATTGATGATAGGTGTAAGTCCATAATTTCAGTTATTCTTCTGGATAACTTTTAAGTTTTGGGGTTTTCTTTGGCTGACTTTTCTTAAGTTGGATTGAATCATCATTTTTACTTTGTAATATGGGTGAAGGAAAAAAGCTCATGGTAAGAGTAAAAATGTCAGCTCTGTCATTTTCTTGTTCATGGATGCTTATTATCCTCAAAATACATTGTGCTTTTTGCAGAAAGCCTTAAGATGCATCCATTTTTTTCAGTCACAGCACACTTGAAATTAAATAACACAATTCATAAACCCACTGCATGAGTAAACTGCAGTCCATTCTAATGCTCTGAGAGCAAATGCACCAGTGCTGGTCCATTGTTTTGTGATTTGGAGCTTCCACTCTCAGGATGCCTCCAGAGCTGCAAGGGACATTACCCCATGGGGGACTAAGTGACAAGCTGAATATTGAATGGTAGTACAAAGTAATTTCTTATTTATTTCTTTTTAAATTTAAATAGAAGTTCTTATACTTTCGTCACATGACCAATGGCATCATCTTATGTATCCCCTGGGTTGTGGGTACCGTATTTGAGAGACAACAGGTCTAGAGTGATGGTTCTCAAACTTGTTTGCAATTTTCTTTCCCTGGCTCCCAGGAGGGTGTCCTATGCATTTTAATGAACATTCTTGATATTTCCTTTTTTTTTTTTTTTTTTTTTGAGACGGAGTTTTGTTCTTGTTACCCCAGGCTGGCGTGCAATGGCGCGATCTCGGCTGACTTCAACCTCCGCCTCCTGGGTTCAGGCAATTCTCCTGCCTCAGCCTCCTGAGTAGCTGGGATTACAGGCACACGCCACCATGCCCAGCTAATTTTTTGTATTTTTAGTAGAGACGGGGTTTCACCATGTTGACCAGGATGGTCTCGATCTCTTGACCTCGTGATCCACCCGCCTCGGCCTCCCAAAGTGCTGGGATTACAGGCTGAGCCACCGCGCCCGGCCCATTCTTGATATTTCTAATGCAGATGATTTGTGCTCGGAATCTCTGGGATGAGTGTCACTGCCTGGAATTAATATTTTTTTGGCCACATAGAGGGCCTAACTCTGTATGATCAAGAGCTTGGTTCTGGACATTCTGCTACCCAGTTGCTATGATGGATTGGAGTGCCTCTTGCACTGGGATTGAACCAGGACTGGGACCTGGCAGTCAGGCTAGCAGGAACTGCCAGTACCTGCTCAAACTCTGAGGCTAATGGAGTGTCAGAGGCCAAAAGTCCCAGGGCAGTAACTCCTTCTGATGAAAGGGAGGCATATAATGACTGCAGATCTCTGTTTGTTCCTTCAACAGCAGAGCGCAGTTCCTATGAGTAACTGAGAATCAACATTGTTCAGATATGGGGCTTCACTCTATCTATGGAAACCCAGGAAATCGGGAGAGTTTATTCCAAATGAATACTATTCCTAGACACACCTTTAAAAAGAATTTAGAACAAATACATAATAATGATCATCTTCATTATCATCCTTATCATGATCTTCATCATCATCATCATCAATATTTTCATGACACTTGATAGTTTGCAAAGGACTTTCTTTAAACTTACAAGGTAAATATTTACTCTTTCTTTTTAAAAATGAGGTAACAGACTCAGAGAGGTTGTGTAAATCAGTCCTAGATCATATGCATAATCAATGATAAGGCTCGAGTCCTAATCAAATATCTAAAATCTAGCACTCTTCTAGTCCATAACTTCCTGAAAATCAGAAAGCCTGATTTTCCCAAAAGATAATTTTCCTTTTTAGCCAGCATTGCTTAAGGGAAAATCTGGTAGTTTTGTCTGGTAGAGACAAACCAGTAGGTACACAAAGTGATGATAATGAATGCGAGCAAATGCAAGATTCTCCTAGCATCTTGAAACAAAGATAAAGACATTATCAAAAGTAGCGTATTTTCTCCAAAGAGCTCTAAGTGCTTTTGTATTGTTTTCAAAATAGGTTTCACTGTTATCACCACTTTGTCTATGATTTTTCTTTTATGTCAAAGGATAGTTCCTCCTCTTAACTATTGCTGGCTTTCACAGATTTTATTGCTTGTGATATCTGCTCACACTGTTCTTAACGACCATGCTTTGGTTATTGACACTAGGAGGGTGACTGCCATCTGTACCAGCGCTATCAGAACTGCAGAGAAATCTTCATTTTATGCTTGCTCTGTTGTGCTGGTATTTAGGGAAAAAAGAGAAAACAAACAAGAACAAAGCAAGTAATCGGGGGGGGGGGGGGAAAAAGGTGAGAGGAAGAGGTTTTTGTTGAATAGTGAGTGTGGATTAGAAGGTACATTGTCATTCAATAATTGAAACACCATGGATCCTATCTATTCTGGGTTGTTCCAGTGCAGTTATATATGATATGACTACACTCTAGTCACAGACAGAGAGAGAGAGATAAAGCATGTATAACAAGATGTTAACACTTGGTAATCTATGTGAGGGGCATTTGCATGCTCACCGTTCTTTGCACTGCACATCCAGTTTGAATTTTTTTAAAGCAAAAAATAAACTTTTACAACATTATAAAATAAAACATAACATGCTGGAAAAACATTTGCAACAGATATGACACAAAAATTGCTAAGATTCTTAAATACAAAATACACTTGCCCAAAAAAACCGAACACTTGATATAGACAGAAGGGCATCAACAGACCACTTACAGAGAGAAATGCAAATAATCAGTAAGCATGTGAAAAGTGTTTAATGCCACTGGTAACTGATGAAACACGAATGAAACAAAAATGTTTAATCTTACAGATAAACCAGAGAAATGCAAATCAAACAATATGTTACTATTTTTTCTTTAAAAATAGGCAAAACAAATAATTTAAATCACCAAAGTACTCAGTGCTGATGAAGGTACAGCAAAACGGGCATACTTTTATCCTTCTGGTGGAAGTGTAAATTAGCACAAAGTTCTTTCTTCTTTCAATTTATTATTTTGTTGGTACATAATAGCTGTACATATCTTCAAGGTACATGTGATAATTTGATACTTTTTTTTTTTTTTTTTTTTGAGATGGAGTCTTGTTCTTGTTGTCCAGGCTGGAGTGCAATGGCACGATCTCGGCTCACTGCAACCTCCACCTCCTACCTCAGCCTCCCAAGTAGCTGGGATTGATACAGGCACCCACCACCACACCCAGTTAATTGTTTGTGTGTGTGTGTGTTTTAGTAGAAGCATGGTTTCACTGTGTTGGCCAGGCTGGTCTCGAACTCCTGACCTCAGACAGTCCACTCGTCTTGGCCTCCCAAAGTGCTGAGATTACAGGCATGAGCCACTGCGCCTGGCTGATACATTCTTATAATGTGTAAAGATAAAATCAGGGTAATTAAATTATCTATCACCTTAAATACTTATTTTTTCTTTAAGCTAGGAATATGCAAATTATTATAGTCTAGCTATTTTGAAATGTACAATAGAGTAGTGTTAACTATAGTCACTCTAATGATCTATAAAAACTAGGTTTTATTTCTTCTCTCTAACTGTATATTATACTCATTCATCAATCTCTCTTCAACCACCCCTCGCCCCTCTCCTCTTGGCCTCTGGTAACCACCAATCTACTCTCTATATTCATGAGATCCACTATTTTTTTTTAGTTCCCACATGTGAGTGAGAACATGAGATATTTGTCTTTCTGTACTTGATTTATTTCACTCAACATAATGACCTCTAGTTCCATCCATGTTGCTACGGATGACAGGATTCCATTGTTTTACGGCCAAATAATATTCCATTGTGTATATATACCATGTTTTCTTTATCCATTCATCTATTTATGGGCACTTAAGTTGATTCACAGTTTTGTTTATTATGAATAATGCTGTAGTAAACATAGGAATGCAAATCTCTCTTCAATATATTGACTACCTTTCTTTTGGATATATACCCAGTAGTGGAATGGCTGGGTCTTATGGTAGTTCTAATTTTAGTTTCTTGAGAAACCTCCATACTGCTTTCCATAGTGGGTATACTAATTTACATTCCCACCAGCAGTGTATGAGGATTCCCCTTTTTCCACGTCCTTGCTAGCATCAGATAAAAGCCATTCTAACTGGGATGAGATGATATCTCATTGTGGTTTTGATTTGCATTTCTCTGATGATTAGTGATATTGAGCATTTTTTCTTATACCTGTTGGCCATTTGTGTATCTTCTTTTGAGAAATGTCTATTCAGATCTTTTCCTCATTTTAAAATCTAATTATTTGTCATTTTGCTTTTGAGTTTTTTGAGCTCCTTGTATATTCTTGTTATTAATCCTCTGTTGGATAGATACCTTGTAAATATCTTCTCCCATTCTGTGGTTTGTCTCTTTACTTTGTTGTTTCCTTTGTTCAGAAGTTTTTTAGTTTGATGTAATTCCATTTGTCTGTTTTTGCTTTTGTTGCCTGTGCATTTGAAGTCTTACACACTTTTTTTTTGCTAGACCAGTGTCCTGGAGCATTTCCCCAATGTTTTCTTCTAGAAGTTTCATGGTTTCAGGTGTTAGATTTAAGTCTTTAATCAATTTTGATTTGATTTTTATATATGGTTGGATATAGGGGTCTAATTTCATTTTTCTGCATATGGTTATCTAGTTTTCCCAGCATCATATATTGAAGAGACTATCCTTAACCCAGTGTATGCTCTTGCCACCTTTGTTGAAAACTAGTCGGCTGTAAATATATAGGTTTATATCTGATTTATCTATTCTGTTTCATTTGTCCATGTGTCTGTTTTTATGCCAGTACCATGCTGATTTTGTTACGATAGCTTTACTGTATATTTTGAAATCAGATAGTGTAATGTCTCCAGCTTTGTTCTTTTTGCTCAGAATTGCTTTGGCTATTTGGGGTCTTTTGTATTTCCATATAAATTTTAGGATTGTGTTTTCTATTTTTGTGAAGAATGTCATTGGTACTTTGGTAGGGATTGCATTGAATCTATAGATTGCTTTGGGTAGTATGCAAATTTGAACAATATTGATTCTTCCAACCCATGAACATGAAATACCTTTTCCATTTTTTTTGTCCTCTTAAATTTCTTTCATCAGTGTTTTATAGTTTTATTTGTATGTATCTTTCACTTCTTTAAATGGATTCTTAGATATTTATATATTCTTTGTAGTTATTATAAATAGGGTTGCTTTCTTGGTTTCTATTTTAGATTGTTTGCTGTTAGCATACATAAATGCTACCAATTTTTGTATGATCATTTTATATCTTGCAACTTTACTGAATTCATTAATCAGTTCTAACAGTTTTTTGGTGATGTCTTTAGGTTTTTCTAAATATAAGATCATGTTGTCTATGAACAAAGCTAATTTCACTTCTTCCTTTCCAATTTGGATGCCTTTATTTCTTTCTTTGGCCAGGATTTGCAGTATTATATGGAATAAAAGTTGTGAAAGTGGGTATTCTAGTCTTATTCCAGATCCTAGGGGAAAGGCATCCAGTTTCTCCCTGTTTAGTATGATGTTGACTGTGGGTTTGCCATATATGGCCTTTATTATTTTCAGGTATGTTCTTCTATCCCCAGTGTGCTGAATGTTTTTTATCATAAAGGCATGCTGTGGTTTGTTTGGCTGCACCAAGTCTCATGTTGAATGTTGATCTCCAATGTTGGAGGTGGAGCCTGGTGGAAGGTGTTTGGATTGTGGGATTGGATCCCTCATGAATGGATTGGTGCCATTCTCATGGGAGTGAGTGAGTTCTACTCTTAGTCTCCATGAGAACTGGTTGTTGAAAAGAGACAGGTACCTCTTCCTCTCTCTTGCTGCTTCTCTCACCATGCGATCTCTACATGCTGGTTCCCCTTATCTTTTACCATGAATGGAAGCAACTTGAAGCCCTGACCAGAAGCAGATGCTAGCACTGTGTTTCTTTTATAGCCTGCAGAACCATGAGCCAAATAAACGTCTTAAAAAAAAAAGTTACCCAGCTTCAGGTGTTCCTTTAGAGCAACACAAACAGAATAAGACAGAAACGTTGAATTTTATCAGATGTCTTTTGGCATCTATTGGAATGATCATGTGATTTTTTTGTTCTTGGTTCTATTAGAGTGATGTATCACATTTATTGATTTGACTATGTTGAACCATCCTTGTATCCCTGTCATGAATCTCACTTGATCATGGTGAATGATCGTTTAAATGCATTGTTGAATTTGGTTTGCTAGGATTTTGTTGAGGATTTTTGTATCTATATTTATGAGTGATACTGGCCTATAGTTTTCTTTTTTTGTTGTATCCTCATCTGGTTTTTGTATCAGCATAACGCTGTCCTCATACAATGAGTTTGGAATTTCCCTCTCTTCTTTTTTTTTTTTTTTTTTTTTTTTTTGAAGAGTTTGAGTAAAATTGGTGTTAGTTATTCTTTAAATGGTTGGTAGGTAGAAATCAGCAGTGAAGCCATCAAATCATTGGTTTTTCTTACATAGGAAACTTTTAATTATGGCTTTGATCTCTTTACCCTTTATTGGTTTGTTGAGGCTATTTATGGTTCAATCTTGGTAGGCTGTAAATGTCCAGGAATTTATCTATTCCTTCTAGGCTTTCCAGATTGTTGGGATATAGTTGTTCATAATAGTCTGTAATAATTTTTTTGTATTTCTGTTGTCTCAATTATTATGTCTCCCTTTTTGTTTCTGATTTTATTTATATGGGTTTTATCTCTTTTTTTCTTAGTCTAGCTAAAGGTTTGTTGATTATGTTTATCTTTTCAAAAAAAAATCCACCTTGGCCAGGCACCAGTGGCTCACACCTGTAATCTCACCAGTTTGGGAGGCCGAGGTGGTTGGATCACCTGAGGTCAGGTGTTCGAGACCAGCCTGGCCAATATGGCAAAACCCATCTCTACTAAAAATACAAAAAAAAATTAGCCAGGCATGGTGACATGTGCCTGTAATCCCAGCTGCTTGGGAGGCTGAGGCAAGAGAATCAGTTGAATCAGGAGGCAGAGATGGCAGTGGGCCAAGATTGTGCCATTGCACTCCAGCCTGGTCAACAAGAGCAAAACTCCATCTCAAAAAAAAAAAACAAAAAACAACAACAAAAAAAAACCACTTTCTAATTGTGTTGATCTTCTATATGTTTTTGTCTCAATTTTATTTATTTCTGCTCTAGCCTTTATTTATTTATTTATTTTTTGCCTTTTACTAATTTTGGGTTTGATGTGTTCCTGCTTTTCTAATTCCTGGAGGTGCATCATTAGGTTGTTTATTTGAACTGTTTATACTTTGATGTAGGCATTTATTTGTTGTAAACTTTCCTCTTAGGACTGCTTTTTCAGTGCCCTATAATTTTGGTATGTTGCATTTCCATTTTCATTTGTTTCAGGAAATTTAAAATTTTCTTCTTAATTTCTTTACTGTCCATTCAGAATCATATTTTTTAGTTTCTATGTGTTTCTGGAGTTTCCAAGGTTCCTTTTGTTATTGATTTCTAGTTTTATCTCATTTTAGTAAAAAAAATAATAATACGGTTTCTACTTTTTAAAATTTGTTGAGATGTTTTTTGTGGCCTAAGATATGATCTCTAAAAACATTCTCTATTCTGGAGAATGTTCCATGTGCCAATAAAAAGAATGTGTATTCTACAGCAGTTGGGTGAAATGTCCCGTAAATATCAGTTAGGCCTACCTGATTTAATGTGTAGTTTAACTTTAAAGTTTTTGCTGATTTTCTGTCTAGATGAACTGTCCCTTACTGAGAGTGGGGTGCTAAAATCCCTTGCTATTATTGTATTACAATCTCTCTCTCTCTCTTTAGCTCTATTAATGTTTGCCTTATATGCTTGGGTGCTCCAATCTTGGGTGCATAGACACTTAAAATTAATGTACCCATTTGCTGAATTGATTCCTTTAATGATATCATGACCTTCTTTGACTCTTTTTACAGCTTTTGATTTGTAGTCTATTTTATCTAAGTATAATTACTCCTGCTCTTTTTGAGTTTCTGGTTGCATAAAATATCAACTTCATGTCTTTACTTTCAGCCTGTCTTTATAGGTGAGGTGGGTTTCTTGCAGGCAACATATAGTTGAGTCTTGTTTCTTTTATCCATTCAGTCACACTAAGTTTTTTAATTGAGAACTAAATCCATTTACATTCAGTCTTATTATTGATAAGTAAAGACTTACTGTTACCATTTTTATTTCTTGTTTCCTGGTTGTTTTATAAATCCTCTCTTCCTTTCTTACTGTCTTTCATTGTGGTTAGATTATTTTTCTTTGGTAGTATGTTTTAGTTTATTGTTATTTATTTGTTTGTTTGTTTGAGATGGAGTTTCACTCCGTCACCCAGGCTGGAGTGCAGTGTCATGATCTCTGTTCACTGCAACCTCTGCCTCCCAGGTTCAGGCAATTCTCATGCCTAAGATTTCCAAGCAGCTGGGGTTACAGGTGCCCACCAGCATGCCTGGCTAATTTTTGTATTTTTAGTAGAGATAGAGTTTCACCATGTTGGCCAGGCTGGTCTCGAATTCCTGACCTCAAGTGATCTGCCCACCTCAGCCTCCCAAAATGCTGGGATTACAGGTGTGAGCCACCATGCCTTGCCTGAGCCACCATGCCCAGCCATTGCTTTTTATTCCTAATGTATCTGTTATAGTTTTTGCATTGGGGTTCCCATGAAGCTTATAAAAACGTCTTCTAGGCCAGGCGTGGTGGCTCACGCCTGTAATCCCAGCACTTGGGGAGGCTGAGGCAGGTAGATCATGAGGTCAAGAGATTGAGACCATCCTGGCCAACATGGTGAAACCCCCATCTCTACTAAAAATATAAAAATTAGCTGGGCTTGATGTCACATACCTGTAGTCCTAATTACTTGGGAGGCTGAGGCAGGAGAATTGCTGGAACCTGGGAGGCAGAGGTTGCAGTGAGCTGAGATCATGCCACTGCACTCCAACTTGGCAACAGAGCAAGACTCTGTCTCAAAAAAAAATCTAGATATAATAAGTTATTTTAAAGAGATAATGTTATCTTAGATCACTAAAAAAGAATAAAAACAAAGAGAAAACTTTTTGGAAACTCTACTCTTTAAGTCCATCCCCCATACATTTTGACTTTTTTTTTTTTTTTTTTTTTTTGAGACAGAGTTTCGCTCTTGTTACCCAGGCTGGAGTGCAATGGCACGATCTTGGCTCACCGCAACCTCCGCCTCCTGGGTTCAGGCAATTCTCCTGCCTCAGCCTCCTGAGTAGCTGGGATTACAGGCACACGCCACCATGCCCAGCTAATTTTTTGTATTTTTAGTAGAGACGGGGTTTCACCATGTTGACCAGGATGGTCTCGATCTCTCGACCTCGTGATCCACCCGCCTCGGCCTCCCAAAGTGCTGGGATTACAGGCTTGAGCCACCGCGCCCGGCCTCATTTTGACTTTTTTGGTCTCAACTTACATAGTTTTATATTGCCTATCTTTTAACAGGTTGGTGTAGCTATTAGTATTTTTAATATATTTATTTTATAGGCTTCATACTTGAGTTATGAGTAGGTGATACACCACAGAGTATTAGTGTATTTTGAGGTTGTATATGTACTTAATTTTACCAGTGAGTTTTTTACCTTACAGTGTTTTCTTTTTGCACATTAGTGGTTTTTTTCTTTCAGATTGAATAACTCCCTTTAACTTTTGTTGCAACATGGGTCTGGTGGTGGTGAATTGGCTCAGCGTTTGTCTGTCTGGGAAAGACTTTATCTTTGCCTATTTGAAGGATAGCTCTGACGGATACAGTATTTGTGGATGACAGGTTTTACTTTTAGCACTTTGAAAATGTTTTCCCACTCTCTTGGTTTGTGTGGTTTCCATTGAGAAGTCCTTTGCCAGATGAATTGGAGCTCCTTTATATGCTGTTTCCCTCTTTTCTCTTGCTATTTTCAGGATCTTCTCTTTGTCCTTGACCTTTGAGAGTTTGATTATTATAGTTGGGATGATCTTATTTGAGTTGAATCTGTTTGGTGTTCTCTGCCCTTCCCAAACTTGGATATTTATATCTTTTTAACGTTTTGGAAGTTTTCTGTTATTGTTTCTTTAAGTAAGCTTTCTACCCTTTACTCTTCTTCAGCTCCCTCTTGAACATCAGTAATTTTTCGATTTGGTCTTGAGAGAATTTTCTCTGTCTTGTAGGTGATCTTCATTCCTTTTTATATTTTTCTTCTCTGACTGTGTATTCTCAAATAGGCTATCTTCAGACACACTGATTCTTTCTTCTGCTTGATCCATTCTGCTGCTGAGATCCTCTAGTGAATTTTTAGTTCAGCAAATGCATTTCAAGATTTCTGTTTGGTTTTATTTTTATTGTTTCAATCTCTTTGTTAAATTTCTTTGATACATTTCTTAATTGATTTTCTGTGTTATCTTGGCGATCACTGAGCTTCCTTATAACTGCTATATTGGTCAGAGAGATTGTATATCACCATCTCCTTAAGATCAGTAACTGGTTCCTTTCTTTGTTCATTTTGTGGAAGTCATGGTTCCTTGTTTGCTGTTGTTGTGGATGTATGTCTGTTTCTTTGCATTAAAGGATTAGTTATCTATTCCAGTCTTATGTCTCTGACTGGTTTTGTTTTTTATTGGATATGTTTGCTTTTTTTCTTTGTAATTTTTGAATATCTTTTTTCCCCCATTAGGTTGCTGTCTCCTTTTTGGCACTAGATGGCACCTTAAGCTTGGGTTTGCCCTGAATCTAATAAAGGATCAGAGTGCTGGCTGTCCCAAATGGAAGAGGTCCCAAAGGGGATATTCTGGCAGTGTGGGTGGCTGGCTAAGGGTTTGTGCCAAGAGGACCTGTGGAACATACTTCCTACATGATAATGCACTCTGATTTGGTGTCTCCTTTGGTCTAGTTACAGAGCAGAATTTCTAGGGTTGGGATGGTTATCTCACCTCCCCACTTTGTCTCTGGCTTTCCTCAGGGTATTTGTCCCTTCAAGTACTCTTATACTTCCCATGGGTTGGAGTAGGGACAGGTATTTTGTCAGGAGCCCAAGGTGATAGGGAAGCTGGTTGTCAACTTTGATCACACTTTTTCTATTGAAGAAACTATGAGTTGGGTGAAATATTTTCACATGCTTGGTGCAAGGCAGATTGTGGAAAGGGGAGTCACAGATATGGAAATTGATTTTCTTACCATCTGCTTGGAGGTTTTTTACTTCTCTATGATCCTGGGCACTGTCTCATCCTCCTCTTTGGGTTCTAGGCTATTGCTGGTAATAATCTCGGCAATGTATGTTTGTTTTTAGTTTTCTGTTGGGAGAGCATGAAGCTAGCTTGCTTCTGTGCTGCCATTTTGGAACTGGAAGAGAGCATGAAATTCTTAAAAGCAATTTTTCAACATATATGAAAAAAATTTAAATTATTGTGTTTGGCAGGATGTGGTGACTCATGCCTGTAATCCCAGCACTTTGGGAGGCTAAGGTGCGAGGCTCGCTTGAGTCCAGGTGTTTGAAGCCAACCTGGGCGACAAAGTGAAACTCCATCCCTACAAAAAAATTTTGGTTGGGCACGGTGGCTCATGCCTGTATTCCCAGTACTTTGGGAGGTCAAGGTGGGCAGATCATGAGGTCAGAAGTTCGAGACCATCCTGGCCAACATAGTGAAACCCTGTGTCCACTAAAAATACAAAAAAAAAATTAGCTGGGCATGGTGCATGTGCCTGTAGTCCCAGCTACTTGGGAGGCTGAGGCAAGAGAATTGCTTGAACCTGGGAGGTGGAGGTTGCAGTGAGACGAGATCATACCACTGCACTCCAGCCTGGTGACAGAGCAAGACTCTGTCTCAAAATAAAATAAAAATTAGCTGAGTGTGGTGGCATATACCTGTAGTCCCAGCTACTCTGGAGGCTGAGGCAGAAGAATCGCCTGAGCCTAGGATAGTGAGGCTTCAGTGAGCCACGATTGTGCCACTGCACTCCATCCTGGATGACAGAGTAAGATCTTGTTTCAAATAAATAAATATGTTTTAATTTAGTAATTAGCTCTAAGAATTATCTTAGGAAATAAGGAGAGATATACATTAATGTCCATGTAAGTATTGAGTCACAGTGGCTAATACTTACACATTTTAGCATTGTATCTAATGGCAGTAACTTTGGATATACCTTAAGTATCAACAGTAAAAAAATTATTAAATTCATTTTAAGACATCTATATGTGTGTTATATAGCTATTAAAACTGATACTGAAGGAATTTTAATGATATGGAAAATTTCTCACTACATATGCTAAGGGAGAAAAAAGCAGGGTACAAAATTATATCTCAATTCGATTATCACTATCTACATTTACTTCTAAACTCATCATCCATGAAAGTAAAAGGATTTAAGAAATGCACCAAGATATTTTCACTTCTGGGAAGATGGTGACATACTGTCTTCTATGCCTTCTGCTACGTACAACTAAAAATCTTGGAAATTATAAATAAAACAAACTTTAAAAGACTTGAAAGATGGAGAGAAGAAGGCGGACTAGCTAAGGGCCTTACAATACAAGGAACAGCATGGTGTTGAATTTGCCGGGTTTTCTTTTTGCCTGCTTTTTTTTTTTTTTTTTGAGACGGAGTTTCACTCTTGTTACCCAGGCTGGAGTGCAATGGCGCGATCTCGGCTCACCGCAACCTCCGCCTCCTGGGTTCAAGCAATTCTCCTGCCTCAGCCTCCTGAGTAGCTGGGATTACAGGCACGTGCCACCATGCCCAGCTAATTTTTTTTTATTTTTAGTAGAGACGGGGTTTCACCATGTTGACCAGGATGGTCTCAATCTCTCGACCTCGTGATCCACCCGCCTCAGCCTCCCAAAGTGCTGGGATTACAGGCTTGAGCCACCGCGCCCGGCCTTCTTTTTGCCTGCTTTATCCCATGTTAAACATATATAATTTTCCTTTCCTCCAAAGAATTTCTTTGAACAGTTCTTGCAAGACAGATCTCTGACAACAAATTCTTAGTATTTATTTGTCTCAAGATATCTTTCTCTCCCCTTCACTTTTGAAGGATAATTTTTGCAGATTAGTGGATTTTTTCTTTCCACAGGTTAAATATTTCAATTCATTCTCTTCTTACTTGCATAATTTCTGAGAAAAAAGTGCAATATAATTCTTATCAACAGGTAAGGTGTTTTTTTCTCTCTGGCTTCTTGCAAGATTTTCTATGTTTTTAGTCTTTCATATTTTAAATATGATATGTATAGGTGTAGGGTTTTGTTGTTGTTTTGTTTTGTTTTGTTTTGTTTTGTTTGCGTTTATTCTGGTCAGTGTTCTATGAAATTCCTGTATCTGTAGTTTGGTGTCTGTCATTAATTTTGGAAAATTATCAGCCGTTATTACTCAAAATCAAATGTTTCTTTGGTTCCTTTGTGCCTTCTTTTTCTGATATTCCAATTATGCGTATGTCACACTGTTTATAATTGTCCTACAGTTCTTGAATATTCTGCACTGTATTGTTCATTCTTTTTCCCTCTTTGCATTTCACTTTGAGGAGTTTATACTTACATTTCTTCAAGGTCACTGATGTTTCTTCATTGGCCATATTTAGTGTATTGATAAGCCTGTCAAAGACATTCTTCATTTCTTAAAACAATGCTTTTTATTTCTAGCATTTTCTCTTGATTTTTTCTTAAAGTTTAAATCTCTCCACTTACATTACCCATTTTGTCTTGCATGTTGTTCACTTTTTTTAATTAGTGCCATTAACCTATTAATCAGAGTTATTTTAAATTTCTGGTCTGATAATTCTGAAATGTCTAGCATAGCTGAATTTGGTTCTGATATTTGCTTTGTACTTCAGACTTTTTTTTTTTTTTTTACCTTTTAGCATGCCTCATAATTCTTTTTTTTTTTTTTTTGAGATGGAGTCTTGCTCTGTTGCCAGGGGCTAGAGTACAGTGTGGCGCAATCTCGGCTCATTGCCACCTCTGCCTCCTGAGTTCAAGCGATTCTCCTGCCTCAGCCTCCTAAGTAGCTGGGACTACAGGTGTGTGCCACCACACCCAGCTAATTTTTGTATTTTTAGTAGAAACGAGGTTTCACCATGTGGGCCAGGATGGTCTCAGTCTCTTGTCCTCGTGATGCACCCACCTCAGCCTCCCAAAGTGTTGGGATTACAGGCATGTGCCACATAATTTTTTATTGAAGTCTAGATTCCATAATTACATCATTAGATAATAGCATTTAAGATAAATAGGCCTTCAGTGTGAAGGTTTATGCTTATCTGACTAGGAGTTACACTGTGTTTACTGTTTGCTATTAACTGTTGGTATCTGAGGGTTTCCTCAAGTATCTTTGCTTTATCACACCTTTTGTCTTCCCTTTTGTCTTTGGGTTTCCCTAGAAGCCCCTTCTTAAAAAGAATCTGAACTTTGCAGTCTTTCTTCTTCTTTTTTTTTCTTTCTTTTTTGCGACCCCTCCCCGCTGCAGTCTTTCATCTGTAATTTCCTGTTATTCAGGGGCTCTGTAAATGTGGTGGTAAGATGCAGGTGGGAGGAAGCATTCTATGCTCCTATAATGAGGATTCAGTCTTTTGTTGAGTCTTTGACCTGGGCTGTTACCTTGACTAGTTTTTCACAGCATTTCCTCCCCTTAAGTGAGATAGAAAGACTAGAATGGGCTGGAGTTGTCTAATTGCCCTTCTCCACTTCAGATAAGGCTTTGGTAAGATGGTTTTCCTTGGGAGCAGAAGGAAGAACAGAACTCTCTAGGAATATTCCAAAATGGCTATTTCCTTCTCCCCCTGCTGGAAGCAGGGGTGGATTCTCTGATCTTCACAGTGAGAACGTACTGTGGCTCTTGGAGGTAAAACTTACAAAAGTGTGGGACCCTCTAAGATTCTTCTCTCTGCTCCCAAGAATTTTTAACTCTCAAGCTAGTCCACACTGAGCCTCAAGAAATATGTCAGTTAGAGCTTAAGCTTTCTTGACAGTGCAGGTTCCGACAGCTGACTTCTGCTCTCAAGCTTCTGCTCCCTGCAAGCCGTGATGCTTTATAATAAGACTCTCTCCAGTTTTCAAAGCAGCAGTTTACCCTGTGATCTCAGTTCTCTGATGGATATAAGAAGAGTTACTTTTGTTTCATTCAGCTTTTTCCTTGTTGTGACACTAGGAATGACGATTTCGAAGGTTATTACATGTTGGAGTTAAACTGGAATTCCATAAGTTGCTTTTTAATGATAATTTTGCAAAAGTTGCTATGACAATAGAATCGAGATATTGAGTTATTGGTGGGTGAGTTTTGTTGGTCCTAATTATGTTGATCATTTTAGTGATCTGGAACTTGCTTTCAAATTAAAAATTTTAAGACATAACATGGCACACAAATACTCATTCTTAACAATTTTTTTTTACATTGCCCTCCCATGGAACTATCCACTGCTTAATGAGGAAAATGTTTAAACACTTTTGATGTTTACATTTTAAAATCTATATAAAATAGCAGAGATTTAAAGAATATAAGTATTAGCCACTTAGGGATCATCATTTTGTACATATTTAACATTGGCTATCCCGTAATTTGATTTTATTAAACAAAATACAACAGTTTATATTTTCTCTTACTAGAAATGTTTTATAGTGCAATAATTCTGTCAGTTGTTAATCATATAAACTCAGCCAGAAATAGAGCTTTTTGTTCATGCTATTATGGTCTTTATCAGACTTGGAAATTCTTGTGCTTAATAAAACAACTGCAGTTTTACAGTGGCAAAAATGATAAAGATTGGTCTAATTTATTGTAATTACCAATAGAATATTTCCTATAAAATATAAGCTTAATTAGGAAGCATTGTTTTAAAATTACAATTTGAGAAGCTTTTAAGGTAGCAAATTTGATTTTAAATCCTATTTCTTTTTACTTAGGTTACTTCCAACTGTAATTGATCAGAAATCATTTATTTTCCCTGTGGAATCTGAGAGTAAACTTTGGCAACCCCAAAGACAGCACAGTTCATCTCTGCCTATCTTTCCAAAAGCAAAGGTAGGAACAGAGAAATTCATAGAGAAAGGAAGTAGATTAGTGATTGCCAGGGGCTGGGAGGAGTGGAGACTAGAAGTGGCTTCTAATGGATATGAAGTTTCTTTAGGGGACAATGAACATGTTCTAGAATCATACAGTGGTGATGATTGCTGCACAACTCTGTGTATAGTAAACACCATTTAATTATATACTTTAAAAATGTGAATTTTATGGTATATTAATCATATTTCGATGAAGCTGTTAAAACCTTTTTGAAAGAGTAAAGTAGGAAATTTGCTTTGTGTTCTTAGTGAGAAAACATATTGAATGTATAGGCCCGTTTCTCTTATTTCATTTTATAGTTGTTTCAGATATATTCATGGCATAGTCAATTTCTGCAACAAAAGAGCTTTCTTCAGAAGAAAATAAATCAAGGCATAATGCCATCACATTTTTTAATAGAGCCAGGTGGCAAGGAATAGAGCTCAATAAGTTTCTGACTTTGCCCCCATTGAGTGTTCTCTCAATTTTCTATCTGTTTTGTCCCTGTCTTAGTTCAGGCTTCTGTAACAGAATGCCATACACTGGGTGGCTTAAACAATAGAAGTCTATTTTTTACAGCTCTGGAGGCTGGAATTCAAAGGTCAAGGTGCTGGCAGTTGTGGTGTCTGGTGAGGTCCTTCTTCCTGGTTTGCAGACAACCTTCTTTGTTTCTTCACATGGCAGAGAGAGAGAGAGGAAAAAACAAAACAAAACACCCAGCAAGCTTTTGTGTGTCTTTTTATAAGGGTATTGATCTCATTCATGACGACTCTACCTTCATGAGCTAATTATCTCCCAAAAACCTCACTTGCTAATACTGTTACGTTGGGTTAGGATTTCAACATATGGGTTTTGGTAGCGAGGGCACAAGCATTCAGTCCATAGCACTCCCTGACTCAAAAGTAATACCCACCTCTTTTGGGTAGCAGGAAGTGTTATCAGTGCTTTGAAAATACTAACTTGTTTGAACTTAAGAACAATCCTAGAAGGAGGTGTTATTATTATTATTATTATTATTATTATTATTATTATTATTGGTTTTGAGACAGAGTTTTACTCTTGTCACCCAAGCTGGAGTGGAGTGGAGTGATCTCAACTCACTGCAACCTCCCTCCTGGGTTCAAGTGATTCTCCTGCCTCAGCCTTCTGAGTAGCTCAGATGACAGGCTCCCACCACCTTACCAAGCTAATTTTTGTATTTTTAGTAGAGACACGGTTTTGCCATGTTGGCCAGGCTGTTCTTGAACTTGTGCCCTCAGGTGATCCACCTGCCTCGGCCTCCCAAAGTGCTGGGATTATAGGTGCGAGCCACTGTGCCTGGTCTCACTATGATACCTTTTTTCTATAATAGCTTTATTGAGATATCATTTGCATACCGTAAAATTCACCCTTTTGGAATGTTCAGTGGTTTTTTTTTTTTTTTTTTTTTAGCACATTTGAAGAGTCGTACAGCTATTATATGGTACCCTTTTTACAACTGATTGTATTACCCTATATTTTTCCTTCATCACACTTGCCATAGATTGTAATTATATAGTGAGCTGTATAACATTTTTTTTTTTTTTGAGATGAAGTCTTGCTCTGTTCTCTAGTCTGGAGTACAGTGGGGCGATCTTGGTTCACCGGAACCTCCGCCTCCCGTGTTCAAGCAGTTCTCTGCCTCAACCTCCCAAGTAGCTGGGATTACAGGTGCCTGCCACCACGCCCAGCTAATTTTTGTATTTTTAGTAGAGACAGGGTTTCACCATCTTGGCCAGGCTGATTTTGAACTCCTGACCTCATGATCCAACCACCTTGGCCTCCCAAAGTGCTGGGATTACAGGTATGAGCCACCATGCCCAGCCAGTTGTATGATTTTTTTAAATGTCTATCTTCCCACTAGATTATAAGCTTAATGAAGGCAGTATCTATATCAGTTTGTTCATTGCTATATTATGCCTAGGGTGGGGGCCATAGGCTCTTGACCTCCTGAAAGCTTGCTGAAAATCACTAACATGAGACAATTGATTAATAGGAGAAAAGCCATTTTATACATTTATTTAACATTTATACACAGGAACCTTCAGTATGAAGACCCATCATCCCAAAAAGTTACAGAAGCTGATATATCATCTTGAGGTTACAGAAAGAATGGGGACTCAGGGCATGGCCAAAACCAAGTTATGTTTATAATTCATGTTCATTGACAAGACAGTTATGAGAGGGAGTACAGAAGAGGCTTGACTAGCAAAGTCAGCCTTGTGTGTGGATGCAGCCTCCCTCAGAGAGAATAGATGGCAAATGTTTCTTTTCAGTCATTTAAAGGTATCAGACTCGGCTGGGCGCTGTGGCTCATGCCTGTAATCCCAGCACTTTGGGAAGCCGAGGCCGGTGGATCACGAGGTCAAGAGATCGAGACCATCCTGGTCCACATGGTGAAACCCCGTCTCTACTAAAACTACAAAACGTTAGCTGGGCATGGTGGCGCGTGCCTGTAATCCCAGCTACTCGGGAGGCTGAGGCAGGAGAATTGCCTGAACCCAAGAGGTGGAGGTTGTGGTGAGCCGAGATCGCGCCATTGCACTCCAGCCTGGGTAACAAGAGTGAAACTCCGTCTCAAAAAAAAGGTGTCAGACTCGATCTCTTCCAGATCCAGGAAATGACTGGAAAGGTGGGGTCTGGCTGCATTGATGGAGATTCTCTACAGAAGCAAAATTTCCCCTTAAAACACGGCTTTGCAAGACCACCTCTGTTTGCTGGTCCTGTGACAACTATTTCAAAATATGTCAAAGACATATATTTGGGGATAAAATATTTTTGTTTGCTTCACAGAGGATTCTCCATAAATGTTTGTTGGGTGGTTAAATGAAACCACCACAGTGATCTCTAAGAGTGTGCTCATGTGACCTCTCAAAGCAACCATCTCCTACCTCTGTCCTTGTACTTGTTAGATAGGTCTGTCAGCCACTCTTGAGGAGTGCTTACTGTGTGCCTAGGATTTTTAGAGGCCCACTGGGCTGAATAAGACAGATCAGATCCCTGACATCAGAGAGCTTCTATTCTAGTGGGGAAAGACAGACCATCACTAAGATAATACCAGATAAGGATAAAAGCTCTGATAAAAATAAAACAGAATGCTGTGATAAAGGGAGCTTAAACTTCTCCTCTTCCTTACTATTAAATCACTGCTTCAGTTAATTTTTTACTTGTTTGCCAAGAATCTCAAGAGGTTCACAGTTGGTCCTCAAGACCAGAGATTAGATGGAGGTCTCTGATTTATAAGGACAATGAAATAAAGTGTCTGAAGTTAGGCCATTTTAGAATGTATAATTGCTATTATTGTTCCTGGTATGGCCAGAAATTCATTTGCCCCAAAGAGCTCTAAATCCTGGCTAATGTTCATGAAGATGTGCTGTGTTCTTTTAAATGCTATGAGCGTGGGTGAGCTTCACTTAAAAAGGGGCATGGACTATTTCCCACCCTGACTTTGCCTCCAGAGCCTGGATTACTGTTGTTGTTATATTTCTAATATCTGTGACATCTGCTTAAAAATGCATATCCTCTGACACAAAAGATAGCCCTTATTTTGCACTGTAAAGTCAAAGGCAAACAATGCTGTCTTGTCAGCTGTTACGCATGCCTACTATGCCAACATAAAAGCTTGCATTATTAAGTAGTTGTGAAATTAAACTGCGATATCACTATTTTTAATTGCCCACTTCTAGCCTTTGAAACTAGATAAACCCCAGTCACTTCTTTAAGTCCTCTCCCCAAAAGTGCATAGCTGTTTTTGAAATTCACACCAAAAAGCTTAAATGACAGGAGTTGCTCAGTTGTAATTAAGAATCATAATTTATAATTGTTCATTAAGCCTCTTTAAATTTGAAAAAGCATACTCAGAAAAATTTACAATTTAAAAAAGAAAAGTTACACTAATCTTTCACTTTCTGAGGTTTTCTCTTGAAAAAAATCAGTGATGAAATATCAGTATGTAGAATTGGAATATTAAGTCTGATTTTTAGAATTTGCATATAACTGTAGCAAAATCAACATAGACTACATTTTTGCTTACTAAAATACAAATTTTTAATTTTTTCCTCCAAATTTATTAGTAATACATGCTTGTTGTGACAAATATAATATGAAGATGTAAAGGCAAAGCCAGTTGTTTCACCCCCACCCTCTACCAAACTACCCAATCCCATGAGGCAACCAGTGTTAACAGTGGGTTGTATTTGTCCATTCATTTCCCTTTGTAATAATGTATATACAGTACAAGTACATATGCAGATATATAGGGTCTTAGTTGGTTATGAATTTTTTTGCTTTTACTGAAATAGATAACATTTTGAATCATGCAAATAAAAAACATTTTTTGTTCACAAATGCTGTATATGAAGTTCTGTTAGTATAATTATTCACATAAAATATATGCTATTTTATGTTTATAAAACAGGATAAAAAATGTAACATGGTGTGATATTTCTGAGTTTTTTTCTATTGATTATCCATGACAACAAAAGAGGGAAAGTGGAACCCTATAGGTTCTGGGGTTGAGTCTGAAGAGCTCAAAGTAAGTGGAAAATATTTTTGATAGCTTGTGCTTTGGTATATAAATTACAGTTTTTCAATCCATTTCATTATGTATCCATTTTTGTTTCAATATAAAAGTAATGGATTTTACTTTATTAGATAAAACTCATGCCCCAAATAATGTATCTTGTTTGTTATGTTCCTATCATACTACCATATACTCCCAGTAGTGCCCCAATTTGAGAAGTAGAGGATTGTACAGCATCAATGTATTCATTTACCAAACATTTAAAAATTTTTATTTATTTCACTTATTTTTTATTTTTGTGAGTACATAGTAGGTGTACCTATGTATGGGGTACATGAGATATTCTAGTATAGGCATCCAATGCATAATACTCAATGCATAATAAATGGGGTAGCTGTCACCTCAAGCTTGCATTTGTCCTTGTGTTCCAAACACTCCAATTATACTCTTTAGTTATTTTTAATGTACAGTAAATTATTACTGGCTATATTTGCTCTGTTCTACTGTCAAATGCTAGTTCTTATTCATTCTTTCTATTTTTTGTATCCATTAACTATCCCCACTTCCCTGCTACCCCACACTACCCTTCCCAGATTCTAGTATCCATCCTTCTACTTTCCATCTTCATGAGTTCAACTGTTTTAATTTTTAGTTCCCACAAATGAGTAAGAACATGTGTTCTTGTTTTCCTGGCTTATTTAACTTAACATAATGAAGTCCAATTCCATCCCTGTTGTTGTAAGTGACAAGATCTCATTCTTTTCTGTGGCTGAATAGTACTTCATTGTGTATATGTACCACTTTCTTTATCGATTCATCTGGGTTTTTTTGTTTGCTTGTTTTTTAACTTTTAAGTTCAGGGGTACATGTGTAGGTTTGTTACATAGGTAAACTTGTATCATGGGAGTTTGTTTTACAGATTTTCATCACCCAGGTATTAAGCCTAGTACCCATTAGTTATTTTTCCTGATCCCCTCCCTCCTTCCACCTTCTACCCTCCAACAGTACCCAGTGTGTGTTGTTCCCCTCTATGTGTCCATGTGCTCTTATCACTTAGCTGCCACTTACAAATGAGAACATGTGGTATTTTCTGTTGCTGCATTAGTTTGCTAAGGATAATGGCCTCCAGCTCCATCCATGTCCCTGCAAAGGACATGGTCCTCATTCTTTTTAATGGCTGCATAGTATTCCATGGTATATATGTATCACACTTTCTTTATCTAGTCTATTATTGATGGACATTTGGGTTGATTCCATGTCTTTGCTATTGTGAATAGTGCTGCAATTAACATATGCATGCATGTTTCTTTGTAATAGAATGATTTATATTCCTTTGGGTATGTACTCAGTAATGAGATTGCTGAGTCAAATGGTATCTAATTCTAGGTCTTTGAAGAATTGCCATACTGCCTTCCACAATGGTTGAACTAATTTACATTCCCACAAACAGTGTAAAAGTGTTCCTATTTCTCTGCAGCCTTGCCGGCATCTGTTGTTTCTTGATTTTTAAATAATCACTATTCTGACTGATATGAAATGGTATCTTGCTGTGATTTTAATTTGCATTTCTCGTAATCGATGATGTTGACCATTTTTTCATGTGATCAGTGATGTTGACCTTTTTTTCATATGATCATTGGCTGCAGACCGGGCGCGGTGGCTAACGCCTGTAATCCCAGCACTTTGGGAGGCCGAGGCGGGTGGATCACGAGGTCAACAGATCGAGACCATCCTGGTCCACATGGTGAAAGCCCGTCTCTACTAAAAATACAAAAAATTAGCTGGGCATAGTGGCGCGTGCCTGTAATCCCAGCTACTCGGGAGGCTGAGGCAGGAGAATTGCCTGAACCCAGGAGGCAGAGGTTGCGGTGAGCCGAGATCGCGCCATTGCACTCCAGCTTGGGGAACAAGAGTGAAACTCTGTCTCAAAAAAAAAAAAAGATCATTGGCTGCATATATGTTGTCTTTTGAAAAGTGTCTGTTCATGTCCTTTGCTCACTTTTTTTTTTTTTTTTTTTTGAGACGGAGTTTCACTCTTGTTACCCAGGCTGGAGTGCAATGGCGCGGTCTCAGCTCACCGCAACCTCCACCTCCTGGGTTCAGGCAATTCTCCTGCCTCAGCCTCCCGAGTAGCTGGGATTACAGGCACGCGCCACGATGCCCAGCTAAGTTTTTGTATTTTTAGTAGAGACGGGGTTTCACCATGTTGACCAGGATGGTCTCGATCTCTTGACCTCGTGATCCACCCGCCTCGGCCTCCCAAAGTGTTGGGATTACAGGCGTGAGCCACCACGCCTGGCCTTTTGCCCACTTTTTAATTGGGTTGGTTTTTTTCTTATAAATTTGTTTTAAGTTCCTTACAGATGCATCCTTTGTTGGATACGTAGTTTGCAAAAATGTTCTCCTATTCTGCAGGTTGTCTGTTTATTTTGTTGATAGTTTCTTTTGCTGTGCAGGAGCTCTTTAGTTAATTAGATCCCGTTTATCAATTTGTGCTTTTGTTGTGGTTGCTTTTGGCATCTTTGTCATAAAATCTGTCCCCATGCCTATGTCCTGAATGGTATTGCCTAGGTTTTCTTCCAGAGTTTTTATAGTTTTTGGTTTTATATTTAAGTCTTTAATCCATCTTGAGTTAGTTTTTGTGGTGGTATAAGGAAGGGGTCCAGTTTCAGTCTTCTGCATATGGCTAACCAGTTATCCCACCATCATTTATTGAATAGAAAATCCTTTCCCTATTGCTTTTTTTGGGTCAGATTTGTCAAAGATCAGAGAGTTGTAGATGTGCAATTTATTTATGGGTTCTCTGTTCTGTTGGTCTATTTGTCTGTTTTTTTGTTTGTTTGTTTTCTTTACCAGTACCATGCTGTTTTGGTTACTATAGCTTTGTGGTATAATTTGAAATCAGGTAATGTGATTCCTCCAGTTTTATTCTCTTTGCTTGGGACAGCTTTGGCTATTCTGGCTCTTTTGTGGTTTCATGTAAATTTTTCTAGTTTTGTGAAGAATGTCATTGGTACTTTGATAGGGATTGCATTGAATCTGTAGATTGCTTTGGGTAGTATGGATATTTTGATAGTATTGATTCTTCCAATCCATGAACATGGACTATCTTTCCTTTTTATATCCTCTTCAATTTCTTCCATTAATGTTTTGTAGTATTGTAGAGATTTTTCATGTCTTTTGGTAATTCCTAGATATTTCATTTTATTTGTAGCTATTGTAAATAGGATTACTTTCTTGGTTTCTTTTTCACATTGTTTGTTGTTGTTGTTGTTGTTATTGTTGTTTTGTATTTTGTTTTTTTGAGATGTAGTCTTGATGTGTCAACAGGCTGGAGTGAAGTGGCGCGATCTCAGCTCACCGAACCCCTACCTCCAAGCGATTCTCCTGCCTCAGCCTCCCAAGTAACTGGGATTACAGGCATGTGCCACCACACCCAGCTAATTTTTGTATTTTTAGTAAAGACGGGTTTTACCATGTTGGTCAGGATGGTCTCAATCTGCTGACCTTGTGATCCACCCACCTCAGCTTCCCAAAGTGCTGGGATTACAGGTGTGAGACACCACGCCTGGCCACTAGTGATGTTTGTAGGCTTATTTTGAATCCAGCAACTTACTCAACATGTTTATCAGTTCTAATAGTTCTTTGGTGGAGTCTTTAGGTTATTCCAAATATAAGATCATATCACCTGCAAACAAGGATAATTTGACTTCTTCCTTTCCAGTTTGGATGCCCTTTATTTATTTCTCTTTTCCGTTTGCTCTAGCCAGGGCTTCTAGTACTATGTTGAATAACAGTAGTAAAAGTGGGCATCTTTGTCATGTTCCCAACCTTAGGGAAAAGGCTTTCAGTTTTTTTCCCCACTTAGTATGATACTAGCTGTGGATCTGTCATACATGGCTTTTACTATGTTGAAATACGTTTCTTGTATACCCACTTCCCTGAAGGTTTTTCTTGTGAAGGAATGTTAAATTTTATCAAATGCTTTTTCAGCATCAATTGAAAGGATCGTATGGTTTTGTCCTCTATTCTGTTGATATGATGTATCACACTGATTGATTTGCTGTATGTTGAATCATAGTCCTTCCATTTCTGGGATAAATCCCACTGGTGATGATGAATTCTCTTCTTAATGTGTTGTTGAATTCAATTTACTAGTATTTTGTTGAGGATTTTTGCATCAATATTCATCAAGGACATTGGCCCATAGTTTTCTTTTTTTAATGTGTCTTTGTCTGGCTTTGATATCGGGTAATACTGGCCTTGTAGAATGAGTTGAAAGTATTTGGAAGGATCAATACTTGTTTGGAAACAGGTGCAATAATATGAGCAAGAGATAGGATGATCTAAGCAAGAATGGTGTAAAGAGATGGAGAAAAAATGTCAAATGAAGAGAGATTGCAGAGGTAGAATCTGAAGTTTTTAAGGATAAAGGAAAGAAGAAGTCAAAAACAATGATAAGATTTTGGCTCAAGTAACTGGAGTGGGGATGTGGTGGTGCTATTTACTAAAATAGGAAACATAGGTTATTCTGTTTCTATTTGAGATTTTTGTTATATGAACAATAATGTGAAAATTAGGTGTTCCCATGAACAATTCAGACTGGGCCATTAATTGCATGGATTATTAGAGTTTGGGACTAGAAATAGGTGGTTCAAATTAGGTAATTTGAACAGAATGTCGTAAAAAGACTATTTCCCAGGTTGAGAAGTAGATGGAGGGAAATAAGAGACAATGTAGAATACTTGGTACTAGAAATAACAGGACACAACCAACCCTAGGTCTTAAGGGTCAAGAGGAGACAATGATGTAGTGGATGCTGTATCAGTCTGTTCTCACACTGCTATAAAGAACTGCCCAAGACTGGGTAATTTATAAAGGAAAGAGATTTAATCAACTCACAATTCAGCATGGCTCAGGAAATTTGCAGTCATGGCAGAAAGGGAAGTAAACACATCCTTCTTCACAGAGTGGCAAGAAGAAGAATGAGTGCCAGCAAAGAAAATGCCAGATGCTTATAAAACCATCAGATCTTGTGAGAACTCACTCACTATCACAAGAACAGCATGAAGGGAACTGCCCTCATGATTCAATTACCTCCCACCAGGTCCCTCCCGTGACACATGGGATTATGGGAACTACAATTCAAGATGAGATTTGGGTCGGGACACAGCTAAACCGTATCAGATACTATAGTGTGCTGCCCAGATTCTGCCTATCGTAGATCTGAAGTACTCATTCCCCCAACTACATGGAATGCTAGCTATTGATGGATCAGAGCTGAGATCCTTCCACAGCTATGCCAGAGGCAGCTGCCCAGCCCAGATTACCCTTCTCCTCAGGATAGCTACATCTAATGACTGGCTGATGTGGGGTACAAAGTCTAGCCCTTGTCTCAATGTGGGACAAAAATAAGGGCCATGGCCAGGTGTGGTGACTCACGCCTGTAATCCCAACACTTTGGAATGACAAGGCAGGCAGATCATTTGAGGTCAGGAGTTTGAGACCAGCCTGTCCAACATGGTGAAACCCTATCTCTACTAAAAATACAAAACAATTAGACGGGAATGGTGGTGCATGCCTGTAGTCCCAGCTACTCAGGAGGCTGAGGTAGGAGAATCGCTTGAACCCAGGAGGCAGAGATTGCAGTGAGCTGAGATCGTGCCACTGTACTCCAGCCTGAGTGACAGAGCAAGACTTCATCAAAAAAAAAAAAAAAAAGGGCTGTGCATGGTGGCTTATCCCAGCACTTTGGGAGGCCAAGGTGGGTGGATCACCTGAGGTTGAGAGTCAGAAACCAGCCTGACCAATATGGAGAAACCCCATCTCTACTAAAAATGCAAAATTACCCGGGCATAGTGGCACATGCCTGTAATCCCAACCACTTGGGGGGCTGAGGCAGGAAAATTGCTTGACCCCAGGAGGTAGAGGTTGCAATAAGCCAAGATCACACCATTGCACTCCAGCCTGCGTAACAAGAATGAAACTCCATCTCAAACCAAAAGTAAATAAAAAGGGCCATAACTCCCAAACTCTCCATGGGGTCAGTTGAGGATCTTGTAGTAACACATCACGATTCAACTCACGGGTGTTGATCCTGAGAGCCGTCCCCAGGAAACCTGCGCAAATCTCTGTTTCAGGCTCTGTTTCCTAGGGAACCTAAACTAAAACCAATGTTTATCATTACCTGTTGTGGAAGCAGATAGAGAGCCCTAAAGAGAGCATGGCCCAACAGTGACTATGGCCTTTAAGAGACATAGCATTTAGTGGGGCACCTCACTTGTTGGCAGTCCCTCAGAGGGGGAACCAGAACAACAGATACCCTAACCTCATGCTCCTCCTTCCTTCTCATCTTCTGCCCATGCTTTCCAATGACAAATGGAAGATATCCAGAACAGGGTGTATTATTTTTTTAAACTACTCATTTCCAAAATACATGTGAGCAGGGTAACAATCTAACTTACTAACCAAATGAGAGTCTTGTAAGAAAAAAAGAGGATGCTGTTAATAATTGCTTTAGGACAACAGGGGTAAACCAGCTTCCTCTCAAAACATTCATCCATTTATTAAGTCATTTAATCATTCAGCAAATTGCTTACTGGACATTAGGCACTCTTCTAAGCATGGGAGGACTTGTCTTCGAGACTATGTTGAGGGAGATAGACAAATAAACATCATCGGAGACAGAGAGAAGCAGCAAGGGCCACAGAACCAAAGAGAAAGGGTGGGCTTATGCAAACTTGGTCAGGGATGGGAAAGGCTTTACAAAGGCAATGATGCCTGGGCTGAGTCTCAGCCAGCTAAGATGATAGAGGAGAGGTGTTACCAGTGGAGGAAATGTGCAAATACATGGACATAAACCAGAGCATGGCTTACTTGGGGGGAACCCAATGAGTTCCTTGTGGTTAAAATGTAGGCAGTATTATTTGAGAACAGTCAAGAGATGAGGTTGAAGAAGAAATAAGGGAGGGCTAATTATGCAGCTTGCTAACATTATGTAATGTCAAAGAATTTTGATTTATATTAGTGACAAAAGAGAACAATTTATGATTTTTAAGTAGCAAATTAGAGAATGACATGATCATAATAGTGATTTCAAAAGATCATTTTACCAGCAGTATGGAAAAAGAGATTGAAGTTGGAGGTAGCATCTAGGAACATCATCAACCAATTTGTGGTAATCCAGGTGAGACATAATCAAGTTCTGAATTATTGTAGTGATCATGGGCATAAAGAATAAAAGACTGTGATTAGTTGTAGAACTAACACAACTTGGTGATTGGGGGATTAAAAAAGAGAGTGAGAGAGTCAGCAATAATTCACAAGTATCCAGATGGGGACCAAGTAGTTACACCATCCATTGAGATGGAAGACAGGAGATGGAGCAGATATGTTGGGGTGTTGATTGGAGTAGGCAATAAGATTAATTCAGTTTCATACAATGTTGAATCTGAGATGCTTGTGGACCCTTCTAAGAAGAAGTGTCCAATAGGCAGCTGAATGTACCTACATGTAGTATGGAGGTCAAAAGAAATATCTGAGAATAAGCTATAGATTTGCTCGTATCAACATTTAGGGACAGTACAAGTCAGAGAAGATGGATCTCTCAAAGAGAGCATCAAGTGAAAATGATGAGTATTATAGTTGAAATTTCCATTTTGATACCACAAATTATAAGAGTCAAAATCAGTAAGAGATTTTCAGGTTAAAAAACATAATTTTTAAAACCAAACAATCATCTATGTTACACAGACTTTCCTATAACAAAATTTGAGTCTAAGCTTTTTTATTCACAGTCTGAAGATTCTTCCAAGTCACTTTTGGCTATTTGACATCAGATGTGTCATCATGATGACAGACTGTTTTTTAGTAACTCTGACTCGAAGTTGAATCTTTTGTCCTCTTTCGGCTGGTAATATATTTCTGGGGCATAATGAAAAATAGTAGAGTTTATTTTCATTGTCTTCTTTGGTTAAACTCATCATTTCATATTTTCCTTAACTTAATTCCTAGCCCTGAAAGTTAAACAGCTTCTCCTGAAAATTAGTGGAAGGCTTCTGTCAGAGCTGTTCAGTACCTGAATGATTACATAAACTGGTGACACCAGCTCTCCATAGCTTTGAAAATTCTAGAGTCAAGGCCGGGTGCAGTGGCTCACACCTGTAATCCCAGCACTTTGAGAGGCCGAGGCGGGCAGATCACCTGAGGTCAGGAGTTCCAGACCAGCCTGACCAGCATGGAGAAACCCTATCTCTACTAAAAATACCCCAAAAAATTAGCCTGGCATGCTGGCAGGCACCTGTAATCCCAACTACTCTGGAGACTAAGGCAGAAGAATTGCTAGAACCAGGAGGCGGAGGTTGCAGTGGGCCAAGATTGTGCCTTTGCACTCCATCCTAGGCCACAAGAGTGAAACTCCATCTCCAAATAAAAAAAAAAGGAAAGAAAACCCTAGAGTCGGCCAGGTACGGTGGCTCACGCCTGTAATCCTAGCACTTCGAAGGCTGAGACAGGTGGATCACAAGGTCAAGAGATGGAGAACATCCTGGTCAACATGGGGAAACCCTATCTCTATTAAAAATATTTAAAAATATACAAAAATCCTAGAGTCAAGGCCAGGCATGGTGGCTTACACCTGTAGTCCCAGCTACTCGGGAGGCTGAGGCAGGAGAATCGCTTGAACCCAAGAGGCTGAGGTTGTAGTGAGCCAAGATGGCGCCACTGCACTCCAGCCTGGCAACAGAGTGAGACACCATCTCAAACAAAAAAAGAAAAAGGAGAAAACCCTAGAGTCTGTTCCATGAGATTTGCTATGGTGGTTTATGACATAATTTCTGCATCTATAGTAACTTTTTAATTTTAATGCTGCATCAAAATGTAATATTTTAAAAGGTATTTTAAGCAAAAATCAGAGATACTAGTGTAGATTAAATTTTAAGCACCTGTGGTACTTCTAGGATACAAAATTCACTTGTGGTGATGATGGTATAAACATATTCTTATACACTGCTAGTCTGAGTTCCACAATTGCATCACAACTTACTCCTGTAGGTAGTGACTGGCAAGATTCTTTTTTGACATCACATGTCAGAAAGGCTGATTTCAGAAATGTTAAAACTTGAAAACACATTTTTTTGAATAGAAGAAATACAGCAAATATCATGCAAGGCTTTTCCCTTAACCTAATAATTTCAATGTTGGAAGCATTCTTAGAGATTTTCTTTTGTAATTGTGAAGGCAATTAAATTGTGAAGACAGTTTGTGAAACAATAATTCGCATTACTGAACAAACTTGGAGTGTTAAATTTGTGCCATTTACTGTGCCCAGCTCTGGAATGCAGAGATATACAATACAGCATGATCCCTTTCCACATGGAATTTAATATAGTGGCCCTCCTTGGGAGCCTTGGGAAATGTAGAGGGGCTTCTGGGGTTGTCACAGTGTTTTTGGAGCACTACTGGCCTTTATGGGCCAGGGACACTAAACTTTCTACAATGCATAGGATTTTCTGCACAAGAAGAGCTATATCTCTTGCAGTGTTTATAGAATCCACTTTGGAAAACACTGCAGAAGACAGGCACAATCACTATTCATGCAGGACCAACCACTAGGGAAGGGTCATACTGTCATCGTGTTTTAACAGCCTCATTCTAGACAATACCTATTGTTAAACTTGTATACCCACCTTGTTTACCAGATGTAACTCAGAATAATTTTTGGCAAAAGCAAAAAGGCGAAGCCATTTCAAAGAATGTGATATAGGCAGTCTATAAGATAGGTTCCAAAAATTGGAATAAATGCATACTTTCCCAAATAGCACAATACTTGGCACGTGGTAAAGTGCTCAATTATGGGTATTATTATAATTACTAACCTAATTCTAGAATCTCCTGGAATCTCACATTTTGAAGGGACTTCAACAGTCATCTAATTCTACCCAGGATAAACACCAGCCCACCCCCAGTTCCTTAAAATGGATGCCTTAGCAATGAAACATAAAACAAAACACTGTGCTCGAGTATGATACAGCAATGTACATTTGTGTCTGACCTGAGAAAAATCTTCAGTTTTGTGAATTTGGATCTAATTAAGAAAGGTGATTTTCAAAATTTTACTCAAACTGAAGTTTTGAGGGTTTTTGACATTATGAGGCATGATATGGTATAAGATCGAAAATGGAAAATGTCAGAGCAGGCAAGGGTTGCTTTACAAATTTTTACTCTATCAGGGTGAAAATTGTGCTGATGAGATGGCAAGTTGGATTTTATAGAATAGACTGACGAGAAGAGAATGCCTTTAAGGAACCACTGTGAGTTCTGTCCTCTCATTAGAAGGTAAGCTCCATGAGCACAGCGACTTTTTGAAAATATTTGTTTCCTTTTCTATGGCTTCTAAAAACCTTTTTTGCATGAAAATAGTCAAACATACCTCTATAGACTGAATGTACGTGTGTGTCCCCAAACTTCATGTCATTAAATCAATCCTAATGCACAGTGTGATGGTATTTTGAGGTAGGGAATTTGGGAAGTGCTTAGCTCATGAGAGTGAAGCCCTCATGAGGGGGATTAGTGCTCTCATGAAAGGGGCCCTCGGAGCTTCCTTGGCCCCTCCTCCATGTGAAAAGATGGCCATCGATGAATCGAGAAGCAGGTCCTCCCCAAACCGAATCTACCAGTGTCTTGATTCTGAACTTCCCAGCCTCCAAAACTGTAAGAAATAAATTTCGTTGTTTATAAGCCATCTAGACTATTTTTTTTGAGACAGAGTCTTACTCTGTTGTCTCAGTGAGAATGCAGTATACATCATGGCTCATCTTGCAGCCTCAATCTCCCAGGCTCAAGGAATCCTCCTGCCTCAGCCTCCCGAGTAGTGGGACTGGGACTAGAGGCACATGCCACCACACCTGGCTAATTTTTAAATTTTTAGTAGTGACAAGGTTTTGCTATGTTGCCCAGGCTGATCTCAAACTCCTGAGCGCAAGCGATACTCCTGCCTTGGCCTCCCAAAATGCTGGGATTACAGGTGTAAGCCAGCTCCCAGGCTTCATTATAGCATCCCAAACAGACTAAAACAGTACCACAAAATAACGTAAATAACCACTTCTCCATCACTTAGATTGAACAATTGTTAACCTTTAACATTTTTGCGTCATCTATTTTTATTGAAGTGTTTTAAAATAAAATACAAACCTAATGACATTTCACCCTTAATGCTTTTAAACGTGAATCTTCAAAAATGAACTGTTTTTCTTTCACTCAGAATATTTTTTTCTCATCTAATAAAATCAACAATAATTATTGAATATAATAAATTTCCAGTTCATATTTAGATTGTCTCAGTTCTTCCTCAAATGACTTTTACTCCTCTCTTATCCAATCCTGGATCTGTTATCCATTGCATCTGATTATTTCTAAAGCAGAGGAACTCTGGCTAGTTCATTGCTGTAACCAGTGCCTAGACAGTGTGTAGCCTGGAGTAGGCTCTCAGTAGAGATCAGCATAGTGGTTAGAACTACGGGTTAACATCCTGTCTCTATCACTTACTAGCTATACTCTGGCAAGTCACTTAACCCCTCCATCCCTCAATTCCTCATCTGCAAAATGGGTTTAACAGTAGTATCTGCTGTAAGGATAAATGAGTTGATATATGTTAATGTTTATAACAGTGCCTCATATACAGTGAGTGCTGTATAAGTGTTATTCTACTTATTTGTTGCTAAGTACTAGTTAGCCTCTAGCATGTACCTAACACGTGTTGGGCACTATTTTAGGCATCAGCCCAATTTCTCTGCTCTTATGGAGCTTACATTCTAATTGGGGTTAAGTAGTCATTAAGAAAACAAAAAACAATTTGAAAAGTAAACATCTAGTTGTCCCTCACTACTCATGGGAGATTGGTTCCATGACCTCCCTTGGATACTAAAATCTATGTGTGCTTCAAACCCTGATGTAAAATAGTGCAATATTTGCATATAACCTATTCATATCCTCCTGTACACTTTAAATCATCTCTAGATGATTTATAATACTTAATACAATGTAAATGCTATCTATACTATATTGTTTAGAAACTAATGACAAGAAAAAGAGTCTGTATATGTTTGGTACAGATACATTTTTTTTTTCCCTTGAGACAGAGTTGCCAGGCTGGAGTGAAGTGGCATGATGTCTGCTCACTGCAACCTCTGCCTCTCCGGTTCAAGCAGGTCTCCTGCCTCAGCCTTCCGAGTAGCTGGGATAACAGACGTTTGCCACCACACCCAGCCAATTTTTGTATTTTTTTTTTTTTTGAGACGGAGTTTCGCTCTTGTTACCCAGGCTGGAGTGCAATGGCGCGATCTCGGCTCACCGCAACCTCCTCCTCCTGGGTTCAGGCAATTCTCCTGCCTCAGCCTCCTAAGTAGCTGGGATTACAGGCACATGCCACCATGCCCAGCTAACTTTTTGTATTTTTAGTAGAGACGGGGTTTCACCATGTTGACCAGGATGGTCTCGATCTCTCGACCTCGTGATCCACCCGCCTCGGCCTCCCAAAGTGCTGGGATTACAGGCTTGAGCCACCGCGCCCGGCCCCAATTTTTGTATTTTTAGTAGCTACAGGGTTTCACCGTGCTGGCAGGATGGTCTCAATCTCCTGACCTCATGATCCACCCGCCTCAGCCTCCCAAAGTGCTGGAATTACAGGCGTTCGCCACCGTGCCCGGCCGGTACAGATATATTTTTTAAAAATATTTTGAATTCACTGTTGATTGATCCATGGATGCAGAACCCATAGATATGAATGGCCAGAGTGAATAGCATGTTGGTGAGAGAAAAGCTGAGAAAGGAACATAGGGAGTATTGGGATGGTCTAACTTGTAAGGTGACGTGTGAGCAGAAATGTGATGGCTCTGAAGGAGCAAGTCATGTGGCTCCTTGGAGGAAATGCATTCTAGACAGAGGAGAGACCCTAAATTAGAAGTGTGAATAGGAAAGAAGAGGAATTTGCAAGAGGGGCCAGATCTTGTGGACCATTGTGAGACTTTAGATATTACCGAGCGAGAATGAAAGTTATTGGAGGCTTTCACCAGAGAACATGACTTGTAATTTGAAAGGTCCCCTACCGAAAGAGTAGTGAGTGCTGTAATAGAGTTTTGGAAAACATGCTTTTGTAGAGCCAGAGGGTATGCCTAATGCCTGGGCTTTGTTGTAACTATTAAGTGTATCATCTTGAAAATCTTTTTCAAGCACAGCAGTGTGACCTCTGCATCCTAGACTGCCAGCTCACATATAGTATGTTCTTCCAACAATTCTTCAACACTGTGAGGACCCTCAACCCATTGACCTCTCATTATTTCACTATTTATCACTTTTGTCGTACCGTATTTTCCTTCTCAGCTAGATTAGATGCCATGGTTGTGGCAGAAATTGTTAGTTCTCTGCCCAATATCTATTTCCTCACCAATATTACTAACAGAACTGATTTTTCTCCGGATGGCATTTGTCATAAGGAATAAGATTCCTCATTTCTGAGCCTTCCTTGAAGCAAAATATTTCCACGTGTCCCATTTCTGTCCAGTTAGTACAGAGCAGCAGTCTACCGGGGGTTGGTTCCAGGGAATATTTTGCTTTTCTAATAAAGGGGATAGTCACAGCTGGTATGTTCCTTTGTCCCTATTTCCCTTTCTACTTTCTTTCTTCCTTAAACACAGATATGACATCTGGAGCTGCAGCAATCATCTTGCAACCATGGGATGACAAGCATGGATAAAAGGCAACACCCTGATGGTTGTAGAGCAGAAAGAGAGAAAGGAACTGGGCTCCCGATGGCTTCTCTGAGCAGTGGAACTAATGCTAGCAATTGACTACCTCTGGCATGTGAGAATAGACCCCAGTAGGGTTTTCTGTTATATAATGTTAAATCTCTTCTAAGTGATTCAGTGGTTCAACACCATAGTCTCTTGCAAACATCTTGCAAACATAGTCTTTTGTCCATCTTTCCCTCCATCATGCCTGGGAGACAAAACACAAGTCTGATTAAACCTAACCAACTGCTCTGTATTTGCATCTGGGTAGCTAAATACAGTTGTAGTACATCTCACAAGATGCTTAGTGGTCTGATTTAAAAAAAATTTTTTTTTTTTTTTGAGACAGTCTTGTTTTGTCGCCAGGCGCCAGGCTGGAGTGCAGTGGCACAATCTCGGCCCACTGCAATCTCCATCTCCTCGGTTCAAGCAATTCTCCTGCCTCAGCCTCATGAGTAGCTGGGATTACAGGCAACGCGCCACCACGCCCAGCTAATTTTTGTATTTTTTAGTAGAGACGGGGTTTCACTTTCTCATCTCCCTTCATACCTCCAGCATTCTTGTCTTCCCCTACTTTCCACTGATGATCTCCCTTCATACCCAATGAAAAAAAATAAATGAAATGAGATGAGCTTCACCTCATTTTTTGTGTCAGAGTCTGCTAGCATCTCCAATATTCCTCTTCCTCTTTCTTTGTAATCACACCCTTGATCTTTTTAGCTAGAAATATGGCTGTCCCATGTAGAGACCATATTTTCAAGCTTCCTTTGCAGTTGATAATAGCTATATGGCCAAGTACTGGCTAATAAAATGTAAGGGAGAGTATCATGGGTAGCTTTCAGGAAATGTTCTAAAAAGATAGAACTGGCTTGTGCCCTTTGATCCGTTTCTTCTCCCACCTCTCTTTTGCTCCCTGGGATGAATCTATGATGCTGAACTGTCTAGCAGCCATCTTGGTCCATGAAGAATAGGTCCACATATTAGGATAGAAGAGTACTGAGCTGGGATTCTTATCCATAACAATTTTATGACTTTTAAACCAACCCTGAACAACCTACCTCTAGAATTCAGAAACATGAGAGGATTAAATTCTGACTTAATTAAGCAATATTATTCTAGGTTTTGGTTACATGTAGACAAATGAATCCTGACCAAATGCATCAGTCTATGTCTAGATGTATATTCTGTGCCTTCTCTCTAATCATAATGGAGGTGTTCCTCTCCTATTGAGGCCAGCCTCTTATTAAGGCCTTAGCTTCTGCAGTTACTTCCTCTCATGAATCATCAATTTCTCACTCCTCAGTCATTTAGAGATCTTTGTATAACCAGCTCAGTTTCATCACTCTGGTCTTAGTCTAATTGTTGTCTCCTCAGAGAGGCTGTTTTTGACCATCATATCTAAGGTAGTTTCCTCTTGTTCTTTATCCCAGTTATCCTAGTGTATTTCATTTAGAGCATTTAGGGCAATCGGAAATTAATTTTATGTCTGTTTATGTGCTTCTTGTCTGATTCCTCACATACCTTCAAGAATGTAAGATCCACATGGGCAGGGACTTCATCTTTCCTGTTTCTAACACCTACTAGGCTATCAATAAATATTTAAATGAATGAATGAATTTTGTTGGGATTAGAGAAGGAGAAAGAGAGGGTGAAGGAGACCTCCCAGAGTAAATTGGGCCTGACTGAAGTTCAAGTTTGAATAAAAGTGTGACCAGAAGATGCTGACGAGGGAAGAGGAAGACATTCCCAGAAGAGGGAACAGCATGCTCACTTGCAGAGGTGGAGAGAGGGTGTTGTATGTGAACACTGGTCATTCAGCATGAAAAGTACAAAGAGCTGTCAGGAAGGAATGGCAGGAGAGGGGGGCTGTAAAGTAGAAATGGGTCAGATTATGCCACCCTAAGGGAAACTGGTGGAGGATTTTAAAGGTGAGAAATGCATTCGAATCAGTGGTTAGAGGCAGGCCATCATGCAGAAGATGGATTGGAGGCAAAGATACCCATCTGAGGGACCATTAGAGAAGCTCTGTGTAATAGTCAGTGAAGCATGGACCAAAGCAGTGCCTGTGGGGATTAGAGTGGGTAAAGGATATGGTAGGATAATAGGAAGTTGAATCAAGAGTGCATCACCTAACATTTCTTTATAATGTGTCAGTATGTTGTGATGAAATGAGGCTTTGGAGTCAGAGACGTAAATCAAATCTTGTCTCCTCACTTCCACATTGTGTGACCTATAGAAGTCACCTAGCCAATCATCCTCATTGGCAAAGTAGTGACAGTATCAGTTCCTCTTGTTATTTTAAGGACCAGAGAACAAGAGAAAGAATGAGACACCCACCTGTTCCCGTGCCTGGCACAAAATGGGACCTGAATAAATGTTAGCTCTCTCCCCTAACCTTTCTCTTATTCTTCAGTTCAACTCCTGTAGGAATGGGAAAATAGGATGGGCACATCTGAATGGAAGTATTTAAGCCTTTAGGTTTTGTGAACCTGAGGCACGTAAGCAGCAGCCGGGCTATTTAGAAGCAGCATGGAGTTAAGTGATGCTGTGACTATGGAGGGCTTCTACTTTGTTGATCCTTCTAGCCCTAACAGGGAGATAAGAGGGGAGGTAATAGGGCATAGAATCTTAGAGCTGAATTAATAATAAAATAATAATTACATTTTAACTATACCTTAATTTTTGTTAACACTTTATTAAGAAAATGTATTTCTGAACAGACGCAAAAATCCATACAGCTATCTCCCAGCTTTAACAATTAACATAATTTTTTCCATTCTAATTTCATCTATTCCCTCTATTTTTTTTTTGGCAAAGTCTTGAAAAGCAAATCCCAGACATCATATCATTTCACTTTATCATATATTATTTGGTAAAGATTTTTTAAAATAACCATTATCACCTGTAGCTAGTGAGAATAGAACCCAGTAGCATTTTCTGTTACATACTCTCAGATGTCTTTGAACTGATTCATTGGTTCAGCATTATAGTCTCTCTCTTGCAAACGTCCTTGTTGATCTTTCCCTCCATCATGCCAAAAATTTAACAACAATTCACTAATATTGTATAATTTCCAGTCCATGTGCAATTTTCCCCGATTGTTTTTACATTGTCATTCTACTGTTGTTTGCATGAATCAGGATGCAAACAAGGTCCACACATTATAATTGTATCTCATTTTATCTAAACAGTTTCCCTCATTTAAAAAATGTCATTTGAAGATTTCTTGAGTAATACCCTACAAGCATAGGCAAACAAAGCAAAAATGGACAAATGGGATCATATCAAGTTAAAAAGCTGCTGCACAGCAAAAAGAAACCATGAACAAAGTGAGACAACCCACAGAATGGGGAGAAAACATTTGCAAACTACCCATCTGACAAGGGATTAATAACCAGAATACATCAAGAGCTCAAGCAACTCTTGGGAAAAAAAATCTAATAATCTGATTTTAAAATGGGCAAAAGAAGCCAAGCACGGTGTTTCAAGCCTGTAATTCCAGCCCTTTGGGAGGCCAAGGTGGGCGAATTATCCGAGGTCAGGAGTTCCAGACCAGCTTGCCAACATGATAAAATCCCATCTCTACTAAAAATACAAAAATTAGCTGGGCATGGTGGCACCCACCTGTAATCCCAACTACTTGGGAGGCTGAGGCAGGAGAACTGCTTGAACCCAGGACATAGAGGTTGCAGTGAGCCAAGATTGTGCCACTGCACTCCCAGCCTGGGCAACAGAGTGACACTCAATCTAAAAAAAAAGGCAAAAGATGTGAATTGGCATTTCTCAAAAGAAGACATACAAATGACAAATAGGTGGCTTAATATCACTGATCATCAGAGAAAAGCAAATCAAAACTGCAATATCATCTCACCCACTAAAATGACTTTGACTTTATCAAAAGACAGGCAATAACAAATGCTGTCAAGTATGTGGATAAAACAAAAACCTTCTACACTTTGGTAGGAATGTAAACCGATACAACCACTATGGAGAACAGTTGGGAAGTTCCTCAAAAAACTGAAAATAGGCCAGGCACAGTATGTCACTCTTGAAATCTCAGCATTTTGGGAGGTGGGTGGGTCATTTGAGACCAGGAGTTCAAGACCAGCTTACCCATGGGTTTCATCATGAAACCCTATCTCTACTAAAAAATGCAAAGTTAGCTGGATGTGGTGGTTCATGCCTGTAATCTCAGCCACTTGGGAGGCTGAGGCACAAGAATCACTTGAACCTGGGAGGCAGAGGTTGCAGTGAGCCAAGATTGTGCCATTGCACTCCAGCCTGGGTGACACAGTGAGACTCTGTCTCAAAAGAAAAAAAAAAAAAAAAAAACTAAAAATAAAGCTACCATATGATTCAGCGGTCCCATTGCTGGGTATATACCCAAAAGAAAGGAAATCAGTATATTAAAGAGATATCTGCACTCCCATTTTTATTGTAGCAAAGATTTGGAAGCAACCTAAGTGGCCATCAACAGATGAATAGATAAAGAAAATGTGGTACTTACACATGATGGTATATATTCAGCCACAAAAAAAAAAGAATGAGATCCTGTCATTTGCAACAACATGGATAGGTCATTATGTTAAGTGAAATAAGCCAGGCATAGAAGGGTGGGATTCACATGTTTTCACTTACTTGTGGGAGCTAAAAATTAAACAATTGGATTCACTGAGATAGAGAGTAGAAGGATTGGTTACCGGAGGCTGGGAAGGGTAGTGTGTGGGTAGGGGAAAAGTGGGGATGGTTAATGAGCGCAGAAATATAGTTAAATAGAATAAATAAGATCTAGTATATCACAACAGGGTGACACTGGCTGGTCACTCTGTTAAACTCAACAATTGTACATTTAAAACTAAAAGCGTATAACTGATTGTAATACAAAGAAAGGATAAATGCTTGAGGTGATGGATACCCCATTTACCTTGATATGATGTAATTATTACGCATTGTAGGCTTGAATCAAAATATCTCATATATCCCATAAATATATATACCTACTATGTATCCACAAAAATTAAAAATAAAAAAATTTTCATGTCAATTATTTGTTGAAGAAACCAGGTCATTTGTCATATAGGTTCTTCCCACACTCTGGATTTATCTGATTGCAGTCCCATGGTGTCATTTTACATGTTCCTCTGTCCCTAGTATTTCTTGTAAACTGGTAGATTTATCTAGAAGCTTGATTGTATTCAGATTCCATCTTTTTGTTGTTGTTGTTCTGGGGTACATATGCAGATCATGCAGGATTGTTGCATAGGTACACACATGGCAATGTGGTTTGCTGCCGCCTCCATTCCCCCATCACCTACATCTGGCATTTCTTCCCGTGTTATCCCTCCCCAACCTCCCCATCCCCCCCGGCTGTCCCTCCCTTGCACCCCGCAACAGACCCCAGTGTGTGATGCTCCCCTCCCTGTGTCCATGTGTTCTTACTGTTCAACACCCACCTATGAGTGAGAACATGCGGTGTTTGATTTTCTGATTTTGTGTCAGTCTGCTGAGAATTATGGTTTCCAGATTCATCCATGTCCCTACAAAGGACACAAACTCATAATTTTTAATGGCTGCATAGTATTCCATGGTGTATATGTGCCACATTTTCCTTGTCATCAGTGGGCATTTGGGTTGGTTCCAGGTGTTTTCTATTGTAAACAGTGCCGCTATGAACATATGTGTGCATGTGTCTTTATAATAAAATAATTTATAATCCTTTGGGCATATACCCAGTAATGGGATTGCTGGGTCAAATGGAATTTCTATTTCTAGGTCCTTGAGAAAGTACCACAGTGTCTTCCACAATGGTTGAACTAGTTTACACTCCCACCAACAGTGTAAAAGTGTTCCTATTTCTCCACATCCTCTCCAGCATCTGTTTCCAGATTTTGTAATGCTCGCCATTATAACTGATGTGAGGTGGTATCTCAATGTGGATTCGATTTGCATTTCTCTAATGACCAGTGATGGTGAGCATTTTTTCATGTTTGTTGGCCTCATATATGTCTTCTTTTGAAAAGTGTCTGTTCATATCCTTCACCCACTTTTGGATGGGTTGGTTTGTTTTTTTCTTGTAAATCTGCTTCAGTTCTTTGTAGATTCTAGATATTAGCCCTTTGTCAGATGGGTAGATTGCAAAATAAAATTTTTTCCACATTCTGTTCGTTGCCAGTTCACACAAATGATTGTTTCTTTTGCTGTACAAAAGTTCTGGAGTTTAATTAGGTGCTATTTGTCTATTTTGGCTTTTGTTGCGAACACTTTTCGTGTTTTAGTCATGAAGTCCATGCCTATGCCTATGTCCTGAATGGTTTTGCCTAGGTTTTCTTCTGGGGTTTTTATGGTGTTAGGTCTTATGTTTAAGTCTTTAATCCAAGTGGAGTTAATTTTAGTGTTAAGGTGTCAGGAAGGGGTCCAGTTTCTGCTTTCTGCACACTGCTAACCAGTTTTCCCAGCACCATTTATTAAACAGGGAATCCTTTCCCCGTTGCTTGTTTTTATGAGGTTTGTCAAAGATCAGATGGTTCCAGATGTATGATGTTGCCTCCAGAACCTCTGTTCTGTTCCATTGGGCTGTATCTCTGTTTTGGTACCAGTACCATGCCGTTTTCATTATCTGCAGCCTTCTAGTACAGTTTGAAGTCAGGTAGCATGATGCCTCCAGCTTTGTTCTTTTTGCTTAGGATTGTCTTGGCTATGCGGGCTCTCTTTTGGTTCCATATGAAGTTTAAGGTGGTTTTTTTCCAGTTCTGTGAAGAAGATCATTAGTAGCTTGATGGGGATAGTATTGAGTCTATAAATTACTTTGGGCAGTATGGCCATTTTCATAATATTGATTCTTCCTAACCATAAGCATGGAATGTTTTTCCATCTGTTTGTATCCTCTGTTATTTCCTTCAGGAGTGGTTTGTAGTTCTCCTTGAAGAGGTCCTTTACATCCTTTGTTGGTTGTATTCCTAGTTATTTTATTCTCTTTGTAGCAATTGTAAATGGGAGTTTGCTCATGATTTTAGTCTGTTATTGGTGTATAGAAATGCTTGATTTCTGCACATTGATTTTGTATCCTGAGACTTTGCTGAAGTTGCTTATCAGCTTAAGGAGGTTTTGGGCTGAGATGATGGAGTCTTTTAAATATACAATCATGTCACCTGCAAATAGAGACAATTTGACTTCCTCTGTTCCTAATTGAATCACTTTATTTTTTTTTCCTTGCCTTATTGATCTGGCTAGAACTTCCAATACTATTTTGAATAGGAGTGGTGAGAGAGGGCATCCTTGTCTAGTGCCAGTTTTTAAAGGGAGTGCTTCCAGTTTTTGCCCATTCAGCATGATACTGGCTGTAGGTTTGTCATAAATAGCTTTTATTGTTTTGAGATATGTTCCTCTGATACCTAGTTTATTGAGAGTTTTTAGCATAAAGGGCTGTTGAATTTTGTCAAAGGCCTTCTCCGCATCTATTGAGATAATCATGTGGTTTTTGTCTTTGGTTCTGTTTATGTGGTGAATTACATTTATAGACTTGCATATGTTGAACCAGCTTTGCATCCATGGAATGAAGCCTGATCATGATTGATAAGCTTTTTGATGTGCTGTTGCAGTCAGTTTGCCAGTATTTTATTGAAGATTTTTGCATCTATGTTCATCATGGAGATTGGCCTGAAGTTTTCTTTTTTTGTTAAGTCTCTGCTGGGTTTTGGTATCAGGATGATGTTGGTCTCATAAAATTACTTGGGAAGGATTCCCTCTTTTTGGATTGTTTAGAATAGTTTCAACAGGAATGGTACCAGCTCTTCTTTGTACATCTGGTAGAATTCAGCTGTGAACCCATCTGGACCTGGACTTTTTTTGGTTGGTAGGCTATTAATTGCTGCCTCAACTTCAGCCCTTGTTATTGATCTATTCAAGGTTTCAACTTCTTCCTGGTTTAGGCTTGGGAGTGTGCAAGGGTCCAGTAATTTATCCATTTCTTCCAGGTTTACTGGTTTATGTGCATAGAGTTATTTGTAGTAATCTCTGATTGTAGTTTGTATTTCTGTGGAATCACTGGTGATAGCCCTTTATTGTTTTTTATTGCATCTATTTGATTCTTCTCCCTTTTCCTTCACTGGTGATAGCCCTTTATTGTTTTTTATTGCATCTATTTGATTCTTCTCCCTTTTCCTTTTTATTAATCTGGCTAGCAGCCTGCCTGTTTTGTTGATTTTTCAAAAACCCAGCTCCTGGATTTATTGATTTTTTGAAGGGTTTTTTGTGTCTCTGTCTCCTTCAGTTCTTCTCTGATCTTAGTTATTTCTTGTCTTCTGCTTGCTTTTGAGTTTTTTTTGATCTTGCTCCTTTAGCTCTTTCAATTTTGATGATAGGGTATCGATTTTAGATCTTTCCTTGTTTCTCATGTGGGCGTTTATTGCTATAAAAGTCTTCCACTATTATTGTGCGGGAGTCTAAGACTCTTTGTAGGTCTTTAAGAACTTGCTTTATGTATCTGGGTGCTCCTGCATTGGGTGCATATATATTTAGGATAGTTAGCTCTTCTTGTTGCACTGATCCTTTTACCATTATGTAATGTCTTTTTTGTCTCTTTTGATCTTTGTTGGATTAAAGTCCATTTTATCAAGAGACTAGGATTGCAACCCCTGCATTTTTTTGCTCTCCATTTGCTTGGTAAATCTTCCTCCATCCCTTTATTTTGAGCCTATGTGTATCCTAGCACGTGAGATGGGTCTCCCGAATATAGCACACCAATGGGTCTTGACTTTTTATCCAATTTGCCAGTCTGTGTCTTCTGATTGGGGCATTTAGCCCGTTTACATTTAAAGTTGATATTATGTGTGAATTTGAGCCTGCCATTTTGTTGCTAGTTGGATGTTTTGCCTGTTAGTTGACACATTTTTTTTTCATTGTGTCAATGGTCTTTACCATTTGGTACATTTTTGGAGTGGCTGGTAATGGTTGTTCCTTTCCTTGTTTAGTGGTTCTTTCAGGAGCTCTTGTAAGGCAGGCCAGGTGGTGACAAAATCAGCAATTGTTTTTCCAGAAAGGATTTTCTTTCTCCTTCGCTTATGAAGCTTAGTTTGGCTGGATATGAAATTCTAGGTTGAAAGTTCCTTTCTTTAAGGATGTTGAATACTGGCCCCCACTCCCTTCTGGCTTGTAGGGTTTCTGCGGAGAGATCCACTGTGAGTCTGATGGGCTTCCCTTTGTGGGTAACCCAATCTTTCTTTCTGGCTACCCTTAGGATTTTTTTCCTTCATTTCAACCCTGGTGAACCTGATGGTTATGTGCCTTGGGGTTGCTCTTCTTGAGAAATATCTTTGTGGTGTTCTCTGTATTTCCTGGACTTGAATGGTGGCTTGGCTTGCTAGATTGGGGAAGTTCTCTTGGATAATATCCTGAAGAGTGTTTTCCAGGTTGGATTCATTCTCTCCATCACATTCAGGTACACCTATCAAACATAGATCAGGTCTTTTCATGTAATCCCGTATTTCTTGGAGGCTTTGTTCATTTCTTTTCACTCTTTTTCTCTATTCTTGTATTCTTGTTTTATTTCTTGAATTGATCTTCAATCTCTGATATCCTTTCTTTTACTTGGTTGATTCGGCTATTGAAACTTGTGTATGCTTTGTGAAGTTCTCATGCTGTGTTTTTCAGCTCCCTCAAGTCATTTATATTCTTCTCTAAGCTGTTTATTCTAGTTAGCATCTCATCTAACCTTTTTTCTAGGTTCTTAGTTTCTTTCCATTGGGTTAGTACATGTTCTTTTAGCTCTGAGAAGTTTGTTATTACCCACCTTCTGAAGCCTGTTTCTGTCAATTCATCAGATTCATTCTCCATCCATCTTTTATCCCTAGCTGGTGAGGAGTTGTGATCCTTTGGAGGAGGAAAGGAGTTCTGGTTTTTGGTGTTTTCATTCTTTTTGTGCTGGTTTCTTCCCATGTTAGTGGCTTTATCTACCTGTGGTCTTTGTAGTTGGTGACTTTTGGAATGGGTCTCTGATTGGATGTCCTTTTTGTTGATGATGAAGTTATTTCTTTCTGTTTCTTAGGTTTCCTTCTAACAGTCAGGCCCCTCTGCTGCAGGACTGCTGGAGGTCCATTCCAGACCCTGCTTGCCTGGGGATCACCTGCAGGGGCTGCAGAAGAGTAAGAGTTGCTGCTGGTTTCTTCTTCTGTTATCTTTGTCCCAAAAGGGTACCTGCCAGATGTCAGACTGAGCTCTCCTGTATGAAGTGTCCCTTTGGGTATATGGGGTCAGGGAGCTGCTTGAGGAGACAGTCTGTACCTTATAGAAGCTCCATCATTCTGTGCAGAGCTGCTGGGCAGGTACTTTTAAGTCTGCTGCAGTGGAACTGATAACTGCCTCGTTTCCCAGATGCTCTGTCCTAGGAAGGTCAGCTTTATTTATAAGTTCCTGTCATGCTGCTGCCTTTTTTCATAGATGCCCTGCTCCACATGTAGTAGTCTAGTCAGAGTCTATAAGCAGATCTGTCCAGCTGCTGTGTGAACTGCCTCGGCAGTGGTGGTCACTCTTTCCCCCACTGAGCTGTACCCTCCTGGGTCCAGCTGTGCTTGCTGCGAAACTCTCAATCCAGAGTGTTTCAGATTGCTTGTTTTGTGGGAGTGGTACCTATCGAGCCAGATCACCTGGCTCCCTATCTCTGCCCCCTCCCTTTCAGTTGAATGGGCAGCTCTGTCTCCCAGGCATTCGAGGTGCCAGTTGAAACAGCTGCCCAGATTTGTGTAAGTTGCTGTGTGCCATCCCGGCAGTGGCTGAAACTGCCATGCTGCAAACTTGTGGTGCTTTTCGGCCCAATAATCTCCTGGTCTGTGGGCAGCGAAAATTTGTTTGGACATGCAGTAGGCACTCACCCTCTATGTTGTTCTTGCTGGGAACTGTACTCCGGAGCTGTTCCTATTCAGCCATCTTGGATTCTCCCCCAGATTCCACCTTTTTGGCAGGACTATTTCATACTGTACAATGGTGCTACACCCAGTGCCGTACATGATGATGCTATGTATTTTCTTTTATAACATATAAAGAGGTAATTTCTTTTTTTCCTCTTTTAATAATATTCAGATTGATAGATGAATGTAAGGATTATCAGCTGAATCTGTCATTTATAAAATTATCTACAACCTTTCACTTAATGATATTAGCAATCATTGATGTTTCCTTTAATACATTCCTTTGAAATAATGTTTTATTTCATTAGGAATTACAAAGTAGTGATTTTTTACAATTCTATCATTGCTTTGCATGTTTTTAGCTTCTATATGGAAATTTTCCTTAGCAACTCTTTGGTGACTCTGAACACCATTTTAATTACTTTTTGCTTAATTATTTCTTTTATCAATTTTTAGGTTAATTTATGAATTTTATCAGGTAGGTTTTTGAGGGCCAGGGAATATTGAGAATTCATGGATTTTTTTAGGGGGGGGAGGGTGCCAAGATGGCCAAGAAAAGCCAGCACCGGAATGCAGCTCCCAGAGAATGAGACACAGAGGGCTAGAGGACTTCACAATTCCAAACAAGGTGCCGGGTTCGTTTCTGTGGGACTGATAGGGCACTGAATATAGGTTCCAGGAAGGAGCCACAGGGCAAGAGCCACCAGGGGGACAAATCAAGACAGGGTGGGGCATGTCCCCACCTGAAACATGCAGCCAGCTCGGATGGTCGGAGGACTTAACCCCCTTGATGCTCCGATTTAGATCCTGTGCTTACCTCATCCCTCCTGCAACCCATGGTCCACGAGAGCCCTATCAGACGGTGGGGCGCTGTGGGTAATGGATGCAAATCTGAGCAGCAGCTACCGCAGGGGTAGCAAGTTGTTGCAGCGACCTGGGCGGGAGTTTGGACTAACACCAGCAGGACGGATCATCCCACAGAGGGAGGCAGAGTTGAAAGCAGGGAAACAGACCATAAGGCCTGGCAGGCCCCACCTCCACAGAGTTTAAACTGAAGCCCTCGCTAGACAGCTTGGCACCAGTTACACCAGCTTAACCCTAACCCTAATCCAGCTAGGGAAGAAGAGATGCAGTTGGGAAGGTAGTGCCAATCTCACCTGCAAGCAAACCCCAGGGAAGGACCACCCACCCAACAACCTGACTGAACCCAAGAGATCCCAGCAACGCCCTCTACAGGCCAAAAAAGATACAGCTCCAACCTCAACAGAAAAAAACGTCTGCTCAGAGACTCCCAAAATCACCAACTTCAAAGATTAAAGGGAGATAAATCCACGAAGTTGAGAAAAAAACCGCGCAAGAAGGATGAAACCATCAGAGAACAGAACACCTCTTCCCCTCCCAGGGATCACAACTCCTCACCATCAAGGGAACAAAAAAAGAGAATGAATCTGACAAACTGATGGAAGCAGGCTTCAGAAGGTGGGTAGTAACAAACTTCTCTGAGTTAAAAGACCATGTTCTAACCCAATGCAAAGAAACTAAGAACCTTGAAAAAAGGTTAGATGAAATGCTAACTAGACTAACCAGCTTAGAGAAGAACATAAAAGACTTGATGGAGCTGAAAAACACAGCATGAGAACTTCATGAGGCATACACAAGTTTCAACAGCCTAATCAATCAAGCAGAAGAAAGGATATCAGAGGTATAAGATCAAATCAATGAAATAGAATGAGAAGGCAAGATAAGAGGGAAAAGAGTGAAAAGAAATGAACAAAGCCTCCAAGAACTATGGGATTATGTGAAAAGCCCTAATCTATACTTGATCGACATACCTGAATGTGACAGGAAGAACAAATCCAAGTTGGAAAATACTCTTCAAGATAATACCCAAGAGAAGTTTCCCAAACCTAACAAGGCAGGCCAACATTCAAATCCAGGAAATACAGAGAACACCACAAAGATATTCCTCAAGAAGAGCAACCTCAAAGCACATTGTAGTCAGATTCACCAGGGTTGAAATGAAGGAAAAAATCCTAAGGGCAGCCAGAGAGAAAGGTCAAGTCACCCACAAAGGAAAGACTATCAGACTCACATTGGATCTTTTGGCAGAAACCCTGCAAGCTAGAAGGGAGTGGGGGGCCAATATTCAACATCCTTAAAGAAAATAATTTTCAACCCAGAATTTCATATCTGGCAAAACTAAGCTTCATAAGTAAAGGAGAAAGAAAATCCTTATGGACAAGCAATTGATGAGAGATTTCATCACTACAAGACCTGCCTTACAAGAGCTACTGAAGGAAGTACTAAACAGGGAAAGGAACAACCAGTACCAGCCACTGCAAAAACGTACCAAATGGTAAAGAACAATGATGCAATGAAGAAGCTACGTCAACTAACAGACAAAACAGCCAGTAACAAAACGGCAGGATCAGATTCACACATAACAATATTAACATTGAATGTAAATGGCCTAAATGCCCCAATCAAAAGACACAGACTGGCAAATTGGATTAAAAAGTCAAGACCCATTGGTGTGCTGTATTCAGGAGACCCATCTCACATGCAAAGACTCACATAGACTCAAAATAAAGGGATGGAAGAAGATTTACCAAGCAAATGTAGAGGAAAAAAAAAAAAAAGCAGGAATAGCAATCCTAGTCTCTGATAAAACAGACTTTAAACCAACAAAGATCAAAAGAGACAAAGAAGGGCATTACATAATGGTGAAAGGATCAGTGCAGCAAGAAGAGCTAACTATCCTAAATATATATGCACCCAATGCAGGAGCACCCAGATACATAAAGCAACTTCTTTTAAAGACCTACAAAGAGTCTCAGACTCCTGCACAATAATAGTGGGAGAGTTTAACACCACTGACAATATTGGACAGATCAATGAGACAGAAAGTCAACAAGGATATCTAGGACTTAAACACAGATTTGGACCAAGTGGACCTAATAGACATTTACAGGACACTCCACTCCAAATCCACAGAATACACACTCTTCTCAGCACTACCTTGCACTTACTCCAAAATTCACCACATAATTGGAAGTAAATCACTCCTTAGCAAACTCAAAAGAATGGAAAGCATAACAAACAGTCTCTCAGACCACAGCGCAATCAAATTAGAACTCAGGATTCAGAAAAGCACTCAAAGCTGCATAATCACATAGAAACTGAACAACTTACTCCTGAATGATGAATGGATAAACAGTGAAATGATGGCAGAAATAAAAATGTTCTTCAAAACCAATGAGAATGAGGACACAATGTACCAAATCCTATGGGACACACTGAAAGCAGCATCTAGAGGGAAATTTATAGAAATAAATGCCCACATGAGAAACAAGGAAAGATCTAAAATCGATGCCCTATCATCAAAATTGGAAGAGCTAGAGGAGCAAGATCAAAAAAAACTCAAAAGCAAGCAGAAGACAAGAAATAACTAAGATCAGAGCAGAACTGAAGGAGACAGAGACATAAAAAACCCTCCAAAAAAATCAATAAATCCAGGAGCTGGTTTTTTGAAAGGCTCAACAAAATAGACCGCTAACTAGACTAATAGAAAAGAGAGAAGAATCGAATCAATGCACTAAAAAACAACGAAGGGGTTATCACCACTGATACCTCAGAAATGCAAACTACCATCAGAGATTACTACAAACAACTCTATGCACATAAACCAGTAAATCTGGAATAAATGGATAAATTTCTGGACACTTGCACACTCCTAAGGCTAAGCCAAGACGTTGAAACCCTGAGTAGACCAATAACAAGGTCTGAAGTTGAGGCAGCAATTAAAAGCCTATCAACCAAAAAAAGTCCAGGTCCAGATGGGTTCACAGCTGAATTCTACCAGAAATACAATGAGGAGCTGGTACCATTCCTGTTGAAAGTATTCCAAACAATACAAGAAGAGGGAATCCTCCCTAACTCCTTCCATGAGACCAACATCATCCTGATACCAAAATCTGGCAGAGACAAAACTAAAAAGAAAACTTCAGGCCAATATCCATGATGAACATTGATGCAAAAAATATTCAATAAAGTACTGGCAAACCAAATCCAACAGCACATCAAAAAGCTTATCCACCATGATCAAGTAGGCTTCATCCTGGGGACACAAGGCTGGTTCAACATATGCAAGTCTGTAAATGTAATTCACTACATAAACAGAACCAAAGACAAAAACCACATGATTATCTCAATAGATGCAGAGAAGGCCTTTGACAAAATTCAACAGCCCTTTATGCTAAAAACTCTCAATAAACTAGGTATCAGAGGAACATATCTCAAAACAATAAAAGCTATTTATTACAAACCCACAGCCAATATCAAACAGAATGGGCAATAATTAGAAACATTCCCTTTAAAAGCTGGCACTAGACAAGGATGCTCTCTCTCACCACCCCTACTCAAAATAGTATTAGAAGTTCTAGCCAGAGCAATCAGGCAAGAAAATGAAATAAAGTGCATTGAGTTAGGAAAAGAAGCAGTCAAATTGTCCCTATTTGCAGGCAGCATGATCATATATTTAAAAGACTCCATCATCTCAGCCCAAAACCTCCTTAAGCTGATAAGCAACTTCAGCAAAGTCTCAGGATACAAAATCAATGTGCGGAAATCACAAGCATTCCTATACACCAATAACAGACAAACAGTCAAATCATGAGCAAACTCCCATTTACAATTGCATTTACAAAGAGCATAAAATAACTAGGAATACAACTAGCAAAGGAGGTAAAAGATCTCTTCAAGGAGAACTACAAACCACTGCTCAAGGAAATAAGAGAGGACACGAACAGATGGAAAAACATTCCATGCTTATGGTCAGGAAGAATCAATATTATGAAAATGGCCATACTGCCCAAAGTAATTTATAGACTCAATACTATCCCCATCAAGCCACTGAGCTTCACAAAACTGGAAAAAAACCACTTTGAACTTCATATGGAACCAAAAGAGAGCCCGCATAGCCAAGACAATTCTAAGCAAAAAGAACAAAGCTGGAGGCATCACACTACCTGACTTCGAACTATACTACAAGGCTACAGTAATCAAACAGCATGGTACTGGTACAAAAACAGAAATATAGACCAATGGAACAGAACAGAGGCCTCGGAAGCAACACCACACATCTGCAACCATCTGATCTTTGATAAACTGGACAAAAACAAGCAATGGGGAAAGGATTTCCCTGGTGTTGGGAAAACTGGCTAGCCATATGGAGGAAGCTGAAACTGGACCCCTTCCTTACACCTTATACAAAAATTAACTCCAGATAGATTAAAGATTTAAACATAAGAACTAACCCCATAAAAACCCTAGAAGAAAACCTAGGTAAAACCATTCAGGACATAAGTACAGGCAAGGACTTTGTGACTAAAACACCAAAAGCAATGGCAACAAAAGCCAAAATAGGTAAATGGGACCTAATTAAACTTAAGAGTTTCTGCACAGCAAAAGAAACAATCATTAGGGTAAACCAGCAGCCAACAGAATGGGAACAAGTTTTTGCAATCTACCCATCAGGCAAAGGGCTAATATCCAGAATCTACAAAGAATTAAAGCCGGTTTACAAGAAAAAAACAAACCCATTCAAAAGTGGGCAAAGGATATGAACAGACACTTTTCAAAAGAAGACAAATATGCAGCCAACAAACGTATGAAAAAATGCTCATCATCATTGGTCATTAGAGAAATGCAAATCAAAACCACATTGAGATACCATCTCATGCCAGTTAGAATGACAATCATTAAAAAATCTAGAGACAATAGATGCTGGAGACAATGTGGAGAAAAAGGAACACTTACACTGTTGGTGGGAGAGTAAATTAGTTCAACTATTATGGAAGACAGTGTGGTGATTCCTCAAGGATCTAGAAATAGAATTTCCATTTGACCCAGTAATCTCATTGTTGGGTAGGTACCCAAAGGATTATAAATTGTTCTATCATAAAGACGCATGCATATGTATGCACATTGCAGTGCTGTTTACGTTAGCAAAGACCTAGAACCAACCCAAATGCCCATCAATTATAGACTGGACAAAAAAAATGTGACACATATACACCATGGAATACTATGTAGCCATAAAAATGATGCGTTCGTGTCCTTTGTAGAGACATGGATGAACCTAGAAACCATCATTCTCAGCAAACTGACACAAGAACAGAAAACCAAACACGACATGTTTTCACTCATAGGCAGGTGATGAACAATGAGAACACTTGGGCACAGGGAAGGGAACAACACTCACAGGGCTAGTTGGGGGGTAGAGGGGAGGGGACAGTGTGGGGGGCGGGAAGGATGGGAGGGATAACACCGGGAGAATTGCCTGATGTAGGTGATGGGTGTTGGGGGCGTATGGAGACAGCAAACCACCATGGCATGTATGTACTTATGCAATAATCCTGCAGGATGCAGGACGTGCACATGTACCCCAGAGCCCAAATACAATTCAAAAAAAAAAAAAAAGAATTCATGGATTTTTATATATTTGAAGTGTTTCAGTCCATTATAATCATATTTTAGGGCCCTTTCATATTGGCTCCAGAATAGTACTTTATAATTTATAAGACACCATACATTAGTCATTTGAACTTTACAAATAACGCTATGAAGCTAAGTGTTATTACCCAGTTTTACAAATGAGAAATCTAGATCATACAGCTCAAATCAGGACTTGACATCTATTGTTCTTCTTATTACATAAGACAATGGTTGAGAGAATGAGTGTTAAAGGTGATTAAATTCTTTTTCTGTTTTTCTTTTCTTGTTTTGAGACTAAACAGCAGCTGTCTTTAACCAGTGGGAATATGATATTAAGCAATATCCACTTTAGAAGACATTACTTGTAGCAAACACTGTTGATAATACTGTAACTTAGTAAATAGCCTCTCTCAACTTTGTTTGTGAAGCATTTCAATTTTGATTACTCTGTGTGGGATCTACTGCTCAGATGTGTGTCATTTTATGGTCTACCCATGTCTGGGGAGCTGGCATTTCATGCTGCCTAGTGTTTTTAATTCAGAAGTTCTTCTAAAAGAAACCTTAGCCTCCTATATTCCAACCCTAGTTTTAATAGCATAAGCTATTTCCTTCTTACATAGCTTTGTGGGCATAGTAATAAAATAAATACCACAGAATCACTGATGAGATGAAAATTGAGCTCCCTGCTTCTGTGCAGCCATGTAGGTAAAACAGTAATTGGCTCTGATAATAACTTTTGTTCTTACAAACCAAAGTCTAAATGAGAGTCACATTTGATATGTCTGCTTCTAATTACTATCAAAAGGAGAGAATACAAAGTTTAGATTGTTTAGGGACTCAAGATAGATTATGTAAATTGATATCCTTTCTTGACCAATTTACTGAAAATTTCTGAAATAATTTCTGGTATTTATGTCACTGTTGGTTAAAAAAAAAATGTGTATCTTTCTGAGCATACTTTCCTGCTTAATGGCATGATTAATTTTATTTTTGTTTTTGAAGTCTGTAATTGATTTTCTGGAAAATCTTATTACTGGGTATCATAATGCAGCATATGCTTATAAGTATTTTATCATACATCACTATAGATGGTTTGTAAGATAAATTTAGGTTTTGAATGTATTTGGTAGTGAGTTTCAGTGAAACATTTGCTATGTTAAATTTTTTTTTTTTTTTTTTTTTTTTTTTGAAGCCAAGTCTCACTCTGTCACCCAGGCTAGAGTACAGTATCACAATCTCAGCTCACTGCAACTCCACTTCCTGGGTTCAAGCAATTCTCATGCCTCAGCCTCTCAAGTAGCTGGGACTACAGGCACGCACCACCATGCCCAGCTAATTTTTGTACTTTTAGTAAAGATGGGTTTCACCGTTTTGGCCAGGGTAGTCTCAAACTCCTGGCCTCAAATGATCTGCCCACCTCAGCCTCCCAAAGTGCTGGGATTACAGGAGTGAGCCACCATGCTTGTATGGTTATGTTAATATTCCTTAAACATAGATGCCTTTTAAGTGTTTTTGGAAGGAGCAATTAAATCATGTATGCTACATATTATTATTTTGGTATCCACATTCAGTGGTACCAAAATAGTAAATATGAGAATGTTAATATTTTAAAATTATCTTTTGCTCTTAGATCATTGCTTTAGAAGCCAACCATAAAGAATTGATATTATACCTATCATTTTTGTTGGATTTCTATTAACGTACTGATTTCTTTTCAAAAATATCTATGTCTAGTGCTACAGAATTTAACAATAGGCAAAACATACAGTACTTTAAGGCCAGTTTTAGCAGTGATTCTGCATTTGGCCATTTCCTCTTTATAACCATACAAACTTGATGGAGTGTGGTAAAACTAAGAAAACTGCTATGGCCCACTGAGCCAATAATCCCATAATTAAAAAGTTCTAACAAAGTTTGGACATGATAGATGAAGCTATTACCATCAATTCTGTATCTAAAATACATTTTAAAAACACCCTTATTACAGAAACCCACATCCAATCAATATAATATGTATTAGAAATTTCATAATCCTTGGTAGAATAGAAATTATTTTGGAAGTATAATTAAGAAGGAAAAAATTATATTCAGATATTAATTTCAATAGAAGAGGTAATTTGCTTTCATGTGAAAACCCTGGAGTAGTGCTGTGAGTGTTACCCACAGAAGAAAAGCCGTTTATAATTAGGTACTACATTACTTTTGTCACCACGTGTCCCTCAAGGAGAAGGAAACAGACATGTCTTGTTTGCATCCTGTGTTCCTGCCCAAATTTAAATAAAGTGGACAGTTGAGGGCAGTTATTTGGAGATTTGGTTTAAAAAATGCTATTAAAAAGTAAAAGGAAGACTTGGAACATTTGTTAAGAAATACCTTAGCTAGATGTATCTATGCTTCTCTACCGTACATTCTGTATTTTTGTAGCCTCCTTCTTCACTTTGACCTTAGGCACAGACCATTTATGAATGTATATGTCAAAGAAACAGCTGGATCATGAACAAAGCTGTCTAATTCCTGTAACCATTTTAACAACTACATCAGATAATCCTCAAAACTAAGACACTGAATTGAAAGGAAAACAGTTAAGTTGCTCACAATACTTCTAACCTCTTTTTTAAAAAATTACAAAGGCTACATATTTTGATTCCATTTCTATGAAATGTCCAGAATAGATATATCAGTAGAGACACAAAGTAGATTACTGGTTGCCTGGAACTAGTGGGAGGTGGGAATAGGGAGCAATTGCTAATGAGTATGAGGTCTCATTTTGGGGTGATGCAAGTGTTCAAGAATTAGATAATGGTGATGGTTGTGAATATACTGAAAACCACTGAATTGTTCACTTTAAAGGGGTGAATTTTATGGTAGATGAATTATATTACAATTTTACTAATTACAAAAGACTTTAGAAATTATTAGTAATACTATAGTCCCTATGTGCCAAATTATCTTTTAGCCTCAAATCATAGAATCCCAATGCTCAGGCATGGTTTCTCAGGAGACTGTCAGGTCTAACATGCATTTTGCAAATAAAGAAACTGACTTCCTTAGAGGTAAAGTGACTTACCCAAGGTCACGCATAGCAGTCAAGAGGAGAGCTGGCAACTAGGTGTCCTGACAAGTATCTAGGGCCCCTTCCCACCACCACTATGTGGCCCACTCTCATGATTTATTTTTAAGCATCTCAGCAATAACTAATTTGAATTATTTAAAATGAGAAATAAGTGGTTCAAACAAGAGACTGACTTTTTCTAATGAAAGCATAAATTATTCTTACAGATAAGAGAATCTCTGTGAAGGAGTAGATAAATTTGTTGTGGTAAATTTACCAGGCCCAAACTGAGATTTACCTGTAAACATCCCTAGAGGAAAGTGGTCACATTAACAGACCAAGGGAGCCCTCTACCTGTGTATTTGTAGTATAGATTTCATTGGCAAATCCCTGACCTGGAAAGCTAAAAATAAATTAAGACCAGGCATTCTCTCTAGTCCTTTGCCCACCTTGGTTGGCTTCCAGCATTATTTTTGAGAAAAAGTGTCTGAGGATGTATTTGTGGGAGCAGTGGGATACACAGAGGAAAATCTACAGAAAGTACCTTGTTTGTGAATAAAAGGGACTGATTAGCAGACTAAATAAAAGATCCAAATATATTTTTTTCCAGTGAGAATTTCATTAAAATAATTATTTCCAAAGAACTTTAAACTCCTTTGAAGATATAAAATGTTAGTAAGCGTTTTTGTTCATCCAGCATGAAAGTTTCATTGTTTCTTTGTTTCAGCGAAAGATAGGGTTGAATGTAAAAATCATGCAGGATCCTGAGAACATCCACCACAGAGCTGCTGTAAATGCGAACTATGGAATCAATTTGCCATATATTAATCAGAGAAAAGCGTGTGTAAGTAATGAGTTGTTTTAATGAGCTCTTATTTTTTAAAGAAATAAAAGTCATTTATTAGTAGGGTAAGATGTAATATAGATGTTAAGTAAAGATTGTGATCCTTTTGTCTTTGGAATTTTTTTGAGATGGAGTGGTTCTCATTCTGTTTATAATTAGCAATGATTAAGAAAATGTAAGCCTATTTTAAAGACTTATTTGTAGCTCAGATTTCTCTATTTTATTTGATATTTCTAAATAATCTAGTACCATAATTTTAACAAGGAAATAATTTACCAGCAAAAACAATTAATAGAGAAATTTTAAATATTTTATTCCTTTGATAGTAGGCTTACCACTAGAAGAATCAAAAGAAAACAACAACACAGAATCTTCTTCAATTGTGCATACTCTGATAATGTGCAAATATTTGAGAATATTACTCTAAATCTGAGGCAAGCAGGAACTAATCCTTTATGTCAGCAAAATAATGAGAGGGAAAAATAATCAAATGTAGATTTGCAGTAAGAGATCTCAGAGTCTATGCCTGTTTTTGCCATTGACTAGCTAGCTGCTAACTTGTCCTAAAGCAAGGATTATAGTCTTTCTATGTTGTGGAGTTTTCTTAGGAAAATTAAGAGTAGTGCTTCATTTTAACTGGGAAATTATTTAATTTGAGATCACTTGTAACACTGAAAATAGTTACTGAGATAACAGCTATATATTCTTAATACATTTTTAACCTTTAGCTTCTCTCAAAAGCTCTTCAATATATGCCTTGGTGAAATCAAAACTAAAAACAAGATTGTTAGGATTAAATTGCAAAGCCATTTCTAACTAACATAATAGTCTCTTAGATTAATCTTCCAAATTTTCTACCTAGACATTTTCAAGTGCCTACTTCATTTATGTAACCCTGAAATATATTTTCAGTTTCTTTATTTGTGCTTTATGTTATTCTAACAGGTTTGGTTTAAGAGCACTTTATCTTACAAATACTTTTATAGCCTAAGAAATAACCAGAAAGTTAGATATTTTTATTCCTGCTGAAACTTTATTTAAAATGTCACTGTGAATAATGGGAAAGGGTTTTTATCTGCTTCCCATGAGCCCAAAGCCCTCGAAATAAAAATATTATTTCTCTGGCAACACAGAGAGAAGCAGATTTCTCTTTTGCTGTTGTTGGTTTTCCTCTTCAATCTAGAATTAATACTGGCTTAGCTGGAGGAGTACCGAGGCTTTGTAGCTGGAGGCAACTGCTGCGTTTCCTGCGAACTTTTTCTGATGAGTACTGGAGTTTTAAAAGGCATGCCTCTCGAGTTAAAAAGGATTATGCTTTGCTTTATGAATCTGAATGAAGATTCTGATTTAAATAAATAGAGATTTCAAAATTATATCCAAAACTTGGGGCAGATTCTTACTCATTAATTATATTTTTTCCAATTTCCAAATAGAATGAGTGCCTTGGATATTGTATCTATATACTTTAGCAGAGAGAATTTGGGAAAGCACTTTGCCTTTTATGACATATAGCTAGTAGATATCCATTTACTGTATTAAATCTCCTTTTTTCATAAAACTAGATGCCATAAAAGTCTATACCAGAGCAATTTAAAATTGGATGCACATTATGTATATTTTATTCAAACAGTTGGCCTTTTGATCAAATAGTTGACCCTATCATTTTATGTTAATATAGTTGTATGGTGGTACTAACTGAAAACAGTATTTTCATTCTGGATTTAAAAAACAGAAGCATTGTGCAAAAAGTACTATGAGAGAAGTATTCAGGTATTTGATTTTAAACAGTCATATAAAGCATTTGGGAATAAGTGCAATTGTGATTTACCACTTACAAAAATGGTATCAAAAGCACTTACATAAACTAGATCAGTGTGTCTAGCATTGTGATGTATAGTTAATTAGAAAAGCAGCATCAAAGCTAATCATTTTAGAACTACTCTAAACACTCAAAGGGGATTATTATTTGGCTGCCGAGGGCTATGTGTTTCCTTACTTCTTATAAAACTTGATCAGCCTGTCAAAAGCCTGTAAACAAATTTAGACATTTTTGACAGAGCAAATGTGAATATGTAGCCAATTTCCATTATTAGTTCCTAAAAGCTGGTATCTTCTCCATCTTATGAAATGGTATATTCTTCCTGATAATAAGGAGCTGATGCAAGGATTTTAGTGCATTGAAAACATGTAACCCCTGCCACACACACAAATACTAGTATTGCAAAACTATCTTCAGAATTTTATATTCTGTGACTCTGTTATGTAAAACCAATTTACAAAAAAGTATTAAAAATGAGACTCACTGGTGATTTTTTCAGTATCTTCGATCTGCCAAATAGTAACAAACAACCTTCCAACATTTTTTCTAGTAGGTCCTCAAAGGTATGTGGAAACAAGAAGAAATCCCTGGTACTGTTCGCATTCCCTCACTGACATCTAGTTCCAGTTAGACTTTATAATACAACACACTAAGAGATCTACAGAAAATTTGACTTTGATTTATTTTTTTTTAAATAAAAAGAGTTTCTTAAAAGGCTTGAAACATGTATCTGTTAACATGAATTTTAAAAGAACGATTATGAATGCATAACAAAATAGCCAAACAAAACATTGCTTTGAATTGCTGCACAAATAACTCTGATTATAACTGTTATGACCTAGAAAAGAATCATAAAAACATTTTTCTTTTTGGCAAGATATGAGTTGTTGTAGAATTATACCAGTTCTTTGGTCCCACTTTCCAAATAAATAAATATATAATGCAATGTAAACTTAGAATCTTTTATTTATTCATGAGGTTGAATTTAATACTATTATGATTTCTAGATTTTATGAGTCGTATGTTATGCAGTGTTTTCCACTAACTTAGTTGGGTAGCAACCACACTTCACAAATCATAGTTTCATTCTTTACTGTTTCACTTGGGGTGTACATAGTAATCTCTCTCTCACTGAAAGCATATTCATTTCTGAAATGATAAAGTAATAGAAAGTGAGGCAATTGTGTTAATGTCAAATAATTAGAAGAAGCACCAGAAGTAAGGGGTGGGAACGGGGGATGGGAGTGGAGAAAGAAGGGCAGTTTCAAAACATGATTGTGTTTTAAGCCCATGCATATGGCCACAATTACAGTCACAACATAATTTGGCAACAGTAGCAGAATTAGATTTAAACAAATTGTTGTTACACTGCAGTAATTCAGAATGAGCTTGTTGCATTTATAAACCATAACAAGAAGCAGAGTGAATTAATAAACCCTTCTTGTCACTAAAAATAAAAAAAGGGAATAATTGCTGAGATGGAGTTAACTTAACAGATGACTATAGTCAGCATCCTTTCAGGCTAGATATGGGAAAGTGAAGGTCACCCCCATCTTGGATGACAAAGAGGGAACATTTTGTTGGTAAACAAATTAATCTTTTGAAAGGTCGCCATTTGTTTTAAGTTTTTATCCAGTTCTTGTCATCTGGAATCAGAGATTGACTGTCATTTCACCAGGCAGGGGTGCAGTTGAGGCAGACAAAGCTGCTTCTGTACGTTTCAGCATTCCTTGACAAAACTCAGTGCCTGATTGTGATGCTATGGGCTGCTGGTTTACAGCTGTCTCCGGACAAGAATGGAGGCCCACCCCTGAATTCCAATAAGATGGGCCTGCATATTCCGCCTGCTGTAAGCTGGCCCTCTGCCCACAAGTAAAATGTATTGTAGTTCAAGCCAGCAATTATCTCTTTTACTTCCTTCTGTGCTGCTTCTGTTCTCTTTTTCCAAAAACAGATGTGGATATTCACTCAAGTTCTGCATCTATTCTTTCTCACACCTGCTGGGGCAGAATTCTGACGGAGGTAGAGTTTAAGGGAGCCAGCAGACAACAGTCAAATGCAATTTCTTTGAGAGCAGTTTAAAAAGAAAATGTTGATTTTTCAGGAAATGTGGAGTCAGCATCTTGGTCCCCCTCCTTTTACCAGGAGCATTTGGTAAATTAAATTAGTTGAACAAAAGGAAATAGCTTTAAAGACATTCTGAAATGCCATATCCTATTTATGACACACAGTCATTACCCAAGGACTGTGGTGGCATGCACAACATCCTACTCCTATCATTTAAAGAGTGCTTTCTCTTCAGGTTGCTTAGAAAGAGTTTTTGACAAAGGAATGACTTTTCATGTCCTTCCTGATTCATAGCCTATAAAATATATTCCCCCAATAGGGCAGTAATGGTGGTGCTGGTGATGGTGGAGGTAGTAGGGTATTGCCTTTGTATGTTGCTGCTATTTAGAATTTCAGTTCTGCATTGGTTTGGAGTGCTGGGAAAGCTGAGGACAGTGATGCAATTTTAGCTGGTGGATGGCTGTCTCAAAAAGCCCATTGCTCTGAGAGCAGGGAGAGGCAGTGAGAGGCTATAGCCTTGTCAGATAACAGTCATAAAAGAATCTAACTGTAGTGAGTTTTCTCTTAATTTCTTTACAGGGCTGTTTCTTGAGCTTCTGTGCCAAGATCCTGCATATGTTCCCAAACCAACCCTGTGGTGAACTTAAACCACTTTTTAGCTCTTAGAATAGTGATTCTGGGTCAGACTGCCTGGTGTGAATCCTTACTAGACCAGGGATCTCCCAGAAATAGTCTCCCTTTCCTCATGTAAAATGTCCATAATAAAAGTATCTATCTCATAGTATTGTATTGAGTTTTTAAATGAGATAATTCAAAGCACTTAACAAAGGTCCCAGTACAAAGAATTGTTCTGAAAAATATTAGTTATTACTATTGGCAAGTCTCATATATTTTATTGTGCCATTGTTTTATACTGTCATTTAAAACATATTATTGTAGGGATCCAGGCAGGGAACCAGAATATTGCTGAGGTCTCCTCCAGGGATACTATTTAATATTTTACATGATTACGCTTTCTTTCCCACACAGATACAAGGACAGAGACCTTGTTGTCTGTTCTCTTTGTCTGTTTTTCAAATCCTCCCCTGCACCAAGCAGTGTTTTACACATAATAGGTACTAAGGACAGGACTGATTTGTCCTCTCCTCTGTCTAGTCTCTGCTCTGAAGCTATATAAACTTATGTTGAGTTTTGAAGTGAAGGAATGATTTTGCTGGCTCCCAGCAGGCCTAGTCGCACAGGGTACCCTCCCATGGGCCATATGATAGGATTTACCTAGCGAAACACTGGTACTACTGGATTCTTATTACAGCCTGGCCACTAACTAACTAGTGTTTCCAAGAGCAGGTTACTCTGTCTCACTCAGTCTCATTTTTCTGGTTTATGAATGGTGGAAGCAAAATGGAGAGGTAATCTGGTGTGCTGGGAGGGACTTAGAGCAGAGTGGATTAGAGTTTGGGTCCTATCTGCTATTTTGCAGTTATGGAACCCTAGGTAAGCCAATTACATTTCAGATCCTGAGTTCTCTATTTTGTCAAGTCAGGATAATGATGCCTACTACACACGGGTGCTAAGGAGAATACAGATAATAACAATGTTATAATTAACATTGCTGGCACATAATAGGTACCTAATAAGGTTCTTACCTTCCTGAAAAATGAATTTGTATTTAAAAATCTCTAATCTCCTTCTTCACACTTATGATTTCAGAAAAGAATCTGATTTGACTCCTTTCACATCCCAGTATAAATAAGTAATAGGATTTAATTTTCACTTTCTTTTTCTTTCTTTCTTTTTTTTTTTTTTTTTTTGAGACAGAGTCTCGATCTATTGCCCAGGCTGGAGTGCAGTGGTGGGATCCCGCCTTACTGCAGCCTCTGTCTCCCGGGTTCAAGCGATTCTCCTGCCTCAGCCTTCTGAGTAGCTGGGATTACAAGCATGCGCCACCATGCCCAGATAATTTTAGTATTTTTAGTAGGGACAGAGTTTCACTTTGTTGGTCAGGCTAGTCTCAAACTCCTGACCTCGTGATCCACCCACCTCAGCCTCCCAAAGTGCTAAGATTACAGGCATGAGCCACCGCACCCAGCCTAATGTTGATTTTCAAATTGTTAGAGAATTCCAGTGAGTTTCGGAGGGGTTCTAAGCATTTAATTTGCATTTCATTTTTAATGATAAATATGTAAGCATTTTTTATTATAATAAATAATAATACCTACATATTTCAATTGATGCCAAATTTTAATGCATTTGATCATTTGATCATCAGAGGGTTAATTTGTGCTTTCAGGTTTACTCTGAGCAAACACGCGTGTGTTTACACATTTGAATTTCCCATAAAAGTGTTTTTTATTAGATAGGGTGTAGCTTTGTACTAGTCATATTTTGAAATTCAGATCTCCTCATACACATTCTTATAATAATCATACAAATAAATAAGCAAAGATAAAATAAGTTAATATGTGTGAAGGTCTTAAAGCAGTGCATGACTCCTGGTAATCATTTAATAAACATTAATTGATATTAGTATTAGAACATATATGTGCTACTATCAATTAAAAGCCAGGCAAGTTCTCTGGTGCATACCCTTGGCACAGCATAGTAGTCAAGTATACCATTGCAATGACTACACCGTGATAATATAGTATCACAGATTCTTTCACTGCTCGATTTAACTTCAGGTTCGTTTTTACTTGATTTGAAATGAGCTATACAGTCTTTGACAGTACCAGGTTGCAATGTTACTCTGTTTACAACTGCAGAGAAAAGTAAACAGTGAAGCATAATGTCAAAATTTGGACTCAACATGCAAAACAAAATTAATTTCTTTGAAACTCAGTGATTATTTGAAAGAGAAGGGTGCCAAGACACCTGAAAAGAAATTTAAATAGGATATGATAGAACATCCTAAAATGTTACATGACACATTTGAAAAATATTTTTGGTAATTTAGCCCTTCAGTTATAATAGCATTTATTAAGTTTGCCAGACACAGTGTTTTATGTACACTATCTTTTTAAACCCTTACACCTATAAGTAGGTGCCATTTTTATAATCATTTTATAGATAAGGAAACTGAGACTAACATGAAGCTACTCGCCTGAGGTTGTGCAGTAAGCAAGGGGAGTCAGGATTCAAATTAATTATGAAATCTATGTGTCAAATATCCCCTAGTCAACTACTTACCAACTGATCCTTAATTATTAAGGAATTTAAGCAGTTGGTAGATATTGTTAGTGACTCTTTTGAAACAAAAAATTCCACTATTCTTTAAAGTTTCTGGATCATTTAATTGAAAAAATGCTGAGATTATAACTGACATAACAAATTGTTAGCAATTTGAAATTACTTATTTGTTCACATCTGGATTTTCTACATCTTGTGCAGGCAAAATAAAATATATAAATAAATTTTATTCTGTGATAGATGTAAGATCGTACTTATTTAAAACTCTTGCTTTCATAATTTGTCTTCACCAAAACAGCCTCATTGTTTCCACTGTTGATTTATATTGATATAACCAGAAATATATAAATACATCTATAATAAATACATAATATAAATATTTACCTAATATATAATGTAAGTACATACTCTATTTAAATAATAATTATATACATATAGGTACATAATACTACATGCAATTATGTTATAAGAATTGGCATACACAATTATACTAAATTCTTATAAAATTTACATTTGTTTCTATATCAGCATTCTATTTAAGGTTGCATTTGAAAAACTTGTTCTACTGCTGAAAATAAATTTGCACATCTTTGGCATCAAGTATTACCTCTCCCATGGGTATTTATTTTTTAACAAGAGCAAATCCTCTACTTAATTAAAACAAAGAAATTAGGCTCTATTAAGGGATTTCAAGCATGAATGGACGGGGAGAAGAGGGATTTGGGGGAATCCAGGAAGAGAGCCTTTGCACTACTCTGAAATCATTCCAGGTCGGCAGCCACCTGCTAACAGGACTAGGCCTGCTCCCATATGATTTACTTTTCACTTTGTGCCTTTTCACTTTATGACTTGGGCTTTAGACTTGATTATTTATTTGACTACATACTGAGAGATAGTCTTTCCAACCTCAAAATTAATCCCAAAATGAAAAGCGAAAATTTAGATAGACAGAGGGACCTGTGTCACATCTATGATAGGTTTAGGGTACAGGGGTCCATGAGTAGAACTGTATTTCAACAGAGAACTGTATTTCAATAGAGGGACCTGTGTCACACCTATGATAGGTTTAAGAGGTCTATGGATAGAACTGTATTGCAGTATAATAGGTTCCCATGTATTTTATTTAATGCATTTATAAAACATTATTCTGAGAAGGGGTCCATAGGCTTCACCAGGCTGCCAGAGGGGTTTGCAATGCCCCAAAAGTTAGAACTGTGATACATCTTTTCTTTCACGCAGAAATCCAGTGTAGGAAAAAGTATGCATCAGAACAAAGAAATTTCCTCAAAGCTGTGTATTCTTTATAGATGAAATATCCACTTGTCTGAGTTGATGGTACAGAAAACCTTTGAAAAAGTGGATAGGTCTAGTCTACCAGCCCAGATTTTTATGAGAATTACCTCTTCATGAATAAAAATATAAAATTTATGCTTTTGCCTAATTACAGTTGCTTTTCTGTTGCAAAGAGGAAAATGGAGCAGCTACAAAAGTGATAATGCTTGCAATAATATAGTAAGTGTTCTTTTTAAAAGGAAGCACAGGAAAAATAGTACAGCAAGTAGCATGATAGCATTAGCCACAAGAGGAATGGGACTAATAGAATTGTTTTTATCATGGCCCAGGTTAATTATCTACTGAGAGGTTCTTGAGATGAATAAATACTATTGTTGCGTTCTCCAGTATTCTAACCCATTGTACCTTAAACTGTACTTGAACTCAAGTATATGTTCCTAGCCTTTTAAAACCTCCATGGTAGAACAGAAGCAAGTACACATAGACTACAGTGATTCCCCCTATACTTTCTTTAAAAGCATTGCCTCTGAATTACACTGCAAAATGTGTTAAGTAAACCAGCATATACTTACTTAGAGGAGATTCCTCTCATTAGGCTATAAAGTTTGGGCAATATGACCCGAAAATACCAGATTTATATAACTGATTATTAATGTAAAAAGATCATGTAATCTTTTTACTTCCATCTCTATCTTCCACATTAGCCTGAATAATAAATCAGTTTATGGTTGGCAACTAAGGAGGTCTGAAAACAGCCATGCATGCTTTAGTAGAAAGAGCCATAGATGGAGAATCAGGACTTGGGTTTTCAATCCTGTTCTCTACTGGTGCTATAAACCAAGTTAACATAGGTATACCATTTAGTCTCTAAAGACAAATTCCTCATCTACATACTGAGAAGATAAATTGGCTACTTCAGAATCATCAGGACCACAGTCCTGCTTATGTTACTCCCAGATTAATGCTCATTTGGTTCCTTGTGGAACTGCCAGTGTCTAAGGGATCAATGTAATTGACAGATGGAGGCAAGCCTTAAGGTAGGCCTTGGAGGAACTGTTGGGCAAGGCTAAAGGAGAGGATGTATACATTTTTAGTACGAGAAGCAATACAAGCAAAGGCAGAGGTAAAGAACAGTGAGAGTAATGGAGGATGGCTTAGAGCTTTGCCTAATCAAGTTGCAGAAACTAAAAGATGTGGTTGGCTGTGGAGGTCAATTGATGGATAGCCTTGAATGGGCTCCTGGAATCTAATTGTGTGATTTTTCAGTCAGGATCATAAAAGGTAGAGCTTAATGCAGACAGCTTCTGAAGTTAGATCACTTTTCCAGCTGCTTAAACTGAAGGGCAGCTTTAGAATTCTTTTGAATAATCTCTATTCCTTGATGTCCTCATTAGTTATTAAACTTTTTTTCTTCTCCCTTTGGCTTTAAAGTACTTTCTTGAATAACATTATCTCCTGAACTTGTTAGATGTTCATGAAACTGCCTAATTAGAGTTCTACAGGCAACATCTTCCCCTGACCGTTAACATACAGCTCTCTGTCCCTTTCATATAAATGGCCACTCACAACTGGCCAGTCTAACTGGATGGCTGGGATTTCCTTTCAACCACTCTTACTTTCTGTCCTAATGCTGTATACGCCACTACTGCTAATGATTCTGCCTATAACCTCATCCCTGATCCCTACTTCTCACCTCTCTCTCCAGCATTAGCCAAAGCAGGACTTCTTTGTGCAAGAGAAGTGGTGGCAAGCAAAAAGGATAGAGAGTAGGAATGGTTGATTCCTCATACTTTCTGCTCCCCTTCCCCCACTCAACTCTTATATTGCCATTTCCCAGCCTCAGCACTGGACAGTATGAGTCCCTTCTCCTACTCTCACCTTCTCCCCAACTCCCTTAGGGTCCCAATCTAACCATGCACAGAAATGCCCAAGAGACTATCTTAATCCAAATGTTTTCTGAAATATGGGTGTGTTTCCAAACTTACCTCTTTGTGCTAAATGAAAAATAAAAAAGGAAAAGTGGTATTAATGGAACAGGCTTTTTACTTCCTGACATTTTTTTTCTTTTATATACGAAGTAAAAACTCTTAGAAAATGTTCAAATTGTTCTTATTTAAGGTAGGAGTCACAACATAGTTGTATTGGGTCAGGGAGATAGTAAGTTACTGAACTGACTGAATGTAAAGGCTAGGTCCACATTGCTGGAGTGCTGAACTGAGGAGACAGGCCTTCCCTCCTGGAGACAGCCACCTTAGCTCTAGCCTTTTGTGGCCGGGTTTTCAAAAGAAGCTGGAAAGTTATGCTTATATTTTTTGTGAAATCTAATTTTTAAATGTGTGTGGTCAGATAACTTTTTAAAACCCTGTGTAATTCAAAGAAAATATTATTTAGGCTATTCCTGTCTTGCAAGTCAACAACTTAAATCCCCTGGTTCAGAAACAGGAAGAGGTGTGATTTTGGGTATGATAATATCGAGGTCTTATAGGCAGCTGACTGGCAACTTAGAGCCTACTAGAGTGCTAATACCTTAGTGAAGCCCAAGATCTAACCCTGGACTTTATAGGATTAGAGATTTGATTTTGCCAGTCAATCAATCTCTTGGGTACAGCTGAACTCACAGGAGACTGATGTACAAGCTGAAATGCCACTTTCCATGGTCAAACAGATCTGAACAGTCAAGTCAGCCTAATCTGATGAGCATATTTTCTTCTTATTAGAAAGCTACACAGAATCCAGTTAGAAGGCTGCTTAGTGAACAGGGAACGGATTAAGGCAATTAGTTGGACAGTCTTCACAGTGAGCAGCAGCATCACACTTTTATAGTCTGATGCATCCATCTGTGAAGCTACACTTGCCAAAGGGATATGAATACATCCCTGTAAAGTGAGTCCTTACAGATAATACTGAGAAATTCTGACTCTCCAGTTCAACTTTTTATAATAAATATTAATAGCTGCTATCTGCTCGGGGTTGACTATGTGCATTATGTTATATCACATTAATCCCCATGGGATGAGTGATATTATCTCTATCTTACTGGTAAAGAAACTTCAGTATAGAGAAATTAAGTTACTTTCTTCAGTCATTCAGTTAATAAGTGTTAGAATCAGGCTCTGATATTAGAACCTGTGTACTTAATCATTGCCTTCCCTTTTACTAATTTCCTGCAATGAAATACCAGTCACCTTCAGCTGATGTCTTTTGTCTTTGATAATACCAATTAGACCACTTTCCATTTTGGAATCCTTTAAATTAGCTTCTACATGGTTCTGACCACATTGATCGTGTATCCGTTTTTCTAGTTTAACACTCCGACTTGGAGTAAGGGGTGGCCAACTCCTTGTCGCTAGTTTATACATCCTACCTGAGTAATTACACTATCCAGAGGATGAGAGAAACCCTGTCTGGAAGAAACAGAATGTATTAGGAGGAGAAAGAGAAGAATAGAGGCAAGAGGAAACAAGCCCATAGGAGAAGTATTCTTGGGCTATTTCTTGGTAAGAAATGCTGCTTGCCTTATCTCCCCATCTCCCAAAGCCACTAGGAGCTACTTTTAGAAAAAAGTAATTCTTCTTTCTCTTTGTCTAGCTGGTAAGAGGCCCAGATATGTCTGATGGTTAGGCTCAGATGTACTAATACTTCATATGAGCTTGCCTGGGAACCTAACCATTCTAAGATTGTTCCTAAGAAAACTCAATTTTCTGAGTTCCAAAATGCCCTTTTCCATTTCTAACTTCAAATGTTGCTGACCCTTATAGAAGGTTATCAGAAAGAGTTGTATGGTGAAAACGGTGACCCAGGAAAGCACCAGCATTGTCTTCTCCACTCATTTAAAAATATACTCTATACCTAACTCTGGGTTAGTTTAACATAACCGTAATTTTGGGAGGGAGATTTTACTTTTTCAGAAAAGGATTTTCGAACCATGACCGTCTTACTTGTGGAATTACTATGTCATCCAATTTATGGAATTATCATTTAATCTACACGTTTAAATCCCAGGGAATGTATCTGTCACCAACTTTCTACCATCTTGGGTTTAGTGTTTCATTTATTCATAAAGTGTAGAACTTGGACTTTAATAGAAGGGAAGATAAATCTCTCCATAATTCCTATTTTCTAATTTGAACACTTGCAGGATACCTAATTGTGCTTCTGCTCTTGGCTGCATGTTAGGCTGGAAGGTGCTGCGTGCTCAGGCTAAATATTGTGTAAGTGTTAAGCAATAGCTAACATTTCTGAGGGCTTCTCTGAGTTGCGCATGGTGTTAAGTACCCTTTACGTAGATTATCTCATGTAATCCTCACGGTAGCCCTAAGAGGTAAGTACTAGTCCTTCTTTCATTTTTCATTTGGGGAAACTGAGGCAAAAAAGCAGTTGAATAAAATTCACCCAAAGTCACATAAGCTAAAAGTCAAAGGATCATAATTCAAACTCAACCAGTCAGACTTTCAGCCTAGCATTCTTTTTCTTTATTCTATACCAAATTGAGGGTGGTGATTTTGACCTACATTTGAGGGACGGATCTGGGCCCAGTCAAAGATTGCTTTCTTAATGACTAAGGAATTTGATGAAGAAATTTCCCTGTCACAATCTGGGACAGAAGTAAAAGATCAGAGTATTTAGTAAAAGGCTATATTAACTCAAGGACTAGAACAAGAAGATGAGCTAGTACTTTGAAGATGAAAACTCCCCAACTACATTGTAAACCCTCTTGAGGATAGGGACCATATCTCTAACTTCAGACATAATGTCAACCTGGTCAGAATGCAATATAAATTTGCATTTATTTGTGTGTGACTTTGATAAAGACCTATATAATCAAGTGAGGGCTGTGTTTTTTTTCTTTTTTCCTTTTTTTTTTTGTTTTTTGTTTTTTTGTTTTTTTGTTTTTAGAGATGGAATCTCATTTTGTCACCCAGACTGGAGTGAAGCAGCATGATCTTGGCTTGCTGCAACCTTCACCTCCTGGGCTCAAGGGATTCTCCTGCCTCAGCCTCCTGAGTAGCTGGGATTACAGGCACACACACCATGCCTGGCTAATTTTTGTATTTTTCAGTAGAGATTGGGTTTCACCATGTTGCCCAGGCTGGGTCTCCTGGGTCTCAAACCCCTGACCTCAAATGATCTGCCAGTCTTGGCCTCCCAAAGTACTGGGATTACAGGCATGAGCCACCATACCTGGCCAGCCCTGTTTTTGTTCATAATAATGTCTATCCAGATCTCTTTGGGTAGAATTAATTTTCCCTTACCTAGGCCATCATAGCATCATTTTAAAGCCTTCACACAATATACCTTGAATCGAAAGGGGACTTTGTATCTTTTCCTCTTGTTAGATCTCCTGAAGGGCAAGAGCCATATTTTTTTTACTTTCATATCTGCTAGGTTACTTTACAAAATGTGTTATGCACAGAAGGTACTCAATAAATGATTAATTCAATAAAATCTAATTGGTTGTGTGCAGAGGAAGGATTCCATAGAGAAGTGACAGGGCAGGGAGGGCCTAGTCGCATGGGCATGGTTTTGAGCCGTATTTCTCTCATCTCCCCATCTCTTTCCTCCCGCCACCAAGCCCTACACACAACTTCCCTTAGCGCCATCCTAGGACCCATGTTTTTGGAAGTGAGCCCAAGGACCAGGTAGTCAACACAGCACCTGACTTCAGGAAGCAAACATGAAGCTTTGTTCACCCCATGCCCAATTTTCTGATCATAACACTTTTTTTTTTTTTTCACATTCTCATTGAAGAAAACTTGGAAAATACAAAGGTTAAAAGATAAAAAATTATATAACCTCAATCCCTCCACCTAGAGATAATTATTAGGAACATTTAAGTGGATTTGTTTTCCATCTTTAGGTGTATCATCTTTCTTTTCTTCCTTCCTCCTTCCTGCCCTCCTTTCTCTCCTTTCTTCTCCCTTCCGTCCTCTTCTTTGTGTTTCTCTCCTTCTCTTCACCTTCTCCACAGTCCCCTCTCGAATGAGGAACAGATGTACCTAGTAATAATCTTCACATAAAAAGTGGGGGCCTATGTGAAGAAAACTCTAAAACTTTAATGAACAACGTCAAAGAATGCCTGAATCAATGGAAAGGTATATCATATTCCTGAGAAGGAGATGTTTATAAGTATGCCAGTTCTTCCCACATTAATCCTTATGTCCAGTGTGATTCCAGTCAAAATTCATATGGGTTTTATTTGGTTTACATGGGAATATTAATTTTTTTCAACTTGCTGATGTTCATCATCTTGAAGAATAGGTAAAAGGCCTCATTTTTTTTTTTCCTAAAGAAGATTAAGGAAGGTGAACTTTTTATACCACTTATTAAAACATATGATAAAATTACAATAATTATTTCTATGGGCAGAAAAATTGATAGATTAATGAAATTAAAAAAGCATAAATATTGACCTTAGTATAAAAAATAAGTTGGAATGTAATAAAGGTGATACTGTAAGTCAGTGGGAAAGGGAGGACTCCTTAGATGAATGGTGCCAAGTCACTTGGCTAATGATTTGGGGGAAAAAAATAGATTAAATCCTAACCTTGTATTCGATACAAAGAAAACTTCAAATGGATTAAACTAAAATAAGATGTTTAATAAAGAAATCAGAAAGCCATTTAAAAGAGAACTATTTTTCAAATTAGTCTAAGGAAGATTTTTTTCAACATCATAACCTCATACAATATTGACAACCCTCATTACAAGAAAAGTCCATGTTTATATTAGGCTACGATCACATCTGTCACTAAGTGATATTCTTGGGGCAAATCACTTATATTTCATGGGCGTTAGTGTGTCTGTCAATTTGAGGTATTGGATCAGATCATCTCTAAGTTCTCTCCTAGTTCTGACCATCCATGATTCTGATGGAAGTCTGTTCTTTGGTTTCCTTCCTTCCCCATTCATGACCACCAACATGTGACATGTGAGACAGAAAAGCAGACCAGGTGAAACTGTTTTCTGTACTGATTGTAGAAGTAAAATTCACAGAAGGTTTTTTGGGTCAATATATGCATTCAAAAGAGCATTTGTTGAGTGCTTTTTATGTGTGCAACAAAATATGCAGTCTGTCCTCATCACGTTTACTTGTTACCACTTTTAATACTTGAAGCATATTAGAAATATTGTCACTCCCAATTTCTGAGTCATATAATTAATATATGGCTTTTCCAGAATTCGAAGATGTATTTTCTTTTGACATTCTGATTCAGAATTTAGAAAAATTATTCAAAGAGAAATTATGAAAAAGGGCAAACTCTTATATACTTACATACACATATAACATTAAAATGATCAAGTGAATATTCCTTTAAAATTGGCTTTATTACTAAATGAGTTAATATTCTTGATGGACTGTATTTGAGGTTAATCCCTTCAATGATTTCGGCCAAAAACACTTGAACTGTAAGTGCTTCTAACCTCCTTTCAGGTTTGCTTAGGTATCTCTTCCACAGACTGTACTGATACAGCATAGAAATTATGGCAAAGCCCAGTGGAGTCATTGAAGTAAGTCTCAATACTGCTCAGGAAGGGATGCCAAATTAAATAAAAAGAACCCCAGCAGTTCTGCAGCTGCGTGCCAACCCAACTGCTGAGATGAGGTAAATGAGGACCAAACTTTATTTCACTTACGACCCCAGCCAGTATTTAAACGAAAATGCCTAGAGACTGGCACACTGCTCTATAATAAGGAATAAAGAACAATAGCAAAAATAATTATAATAGATGATAAACTCATTCACAAAATCTTTCTTAGATCTTAACTGAAACGACTACCATTTAAACTCATTTCTTCTCATGTGGTATCAAGTATATACATTTTTTTCTTATGAAATATAATAGTCATTTAAGTGAAATCGGCAGTACTTTATTCTCTAGTAATTACTTTTCCAGATTAAAATTTCTATTGGAATGCCTCAAATAAATGCTATTTAATATGGTGAGAAAAAATAGCAACAAGGAATCATTACATTTTTGTCAACCTGAATTCTTCGGAAAATTCTGGGTCCAGTGTGTTGCAAGCTCCTTCGAAGAAAAGTTTTATGTAAAATCCAGTTATCACTCGTCTTTTATTAATAGCTTTACAGAATGGTCTACTATTAGCAAATTATAGCAATAGCGTTGTTAGCTATGTGTTAATCTTTGGGTAATTTTTCCCCCTGAAATGTATCCCAAAGAATGCTGGTTCTTTGGAATGTTAATAGATATTCCGTGCAAGAAGAGTATTGTGGTCCCGTAAAACTGGGAAACAAGAGGTTAAAGAGAGTCAAGACTAATTTTTATACCATTAAGCCACCCAGAGTCACTAACACAGGGATATGCCTTACAAAACTTTAGGAATGGCGGATGCAGTTAGCAATGTTTCCTGAAATTCCTCAGAGCCCTTTTCTGCAGAATAGCTCACAGAACTGTATTCTAAGGAACACACTTTGGGAAAATTTGCTTAAGTGCTGGATTTCATAACAATTTTAATGGAAAAATATTCTAGATTATATTACATTTTCCTTTGTTAGTCACATTTACCGTAAGTTACTGTTTTTTGGGGGAGATTGGGACATCATAATAGCTCTACTTTACGTGATGTGCTGTACAGGGTCTGTGAGGCATGCAGATGCCCACACTTCAGATAACTACTATGTGTTCAGAATAGTATTTCTGCTGCAGTTTCCTCCGTAGTCATTTCTAGTCACCACATTCCTGAAGTCTATGTTTCACAATCCCACTTGTCACTTCTGTTGCTAACTACCCTTTTATCATCCTAAAGTCTCTTCTAGCTCTCAAAATTATGATTCCATGTATCTTTCTTTCTCTCCCTTTCTTTCTCTTTTTTTTCCCTCTTCCTCTCTTCTTTCTTTCTTTCTTTTTTTTTTTTTTTCCTGTGTTTTCTTTTTTCCCTTCCTGTCCTGAGCTTTGACAGCAGTGTGCCTTGGCTTTTATCAGAGGCCAAATGGCAACACTGTTTCTCCAGGTTATTGAATCAACCAATCCGAGTTTTGTTTCTGCTCCCACTTGGAAACTTTTCATTAGTTCTCTTTCCATATTCATACCTCTCCTATACAATATACTCTACAATTTCAATATTTTGAAATTGAGACTTATTTTATGGCCTGGGATATCATTTATGTTGGTGAATGTTACCTGTGCATTCGAAAAGAGTGTATATCCTACAGTTGTCGGTTTGTAGTGTTCTATAAATGTTAGGTCCAGGTGGCTGATGATGATTTTCAGCTCATCTGTATATTTACTGATTTTTTAAAAACTGATTGTTTTCTACCAATTACCAAGAAGAGGCTTTAAAAATCATTAACTCTAATTGAATATTTGTCTATTTTTTCATTTAGTTCTGACATTTTTTGTTTTAATATATTTTGTGTTAATATTATTAGAGACATTCACATTTATTATTGTTGTGGTTTTTGGTTATAAGAAACTTTCATCTGTTTAAGACTCTTCCATCTGTTTCATCTGTTTAAGAAAAATCTCTTTTCCTCTCTCATAATGCTCCTTGTCCTAAAGTCTACTTTGATATCAATGTAATTGCTTCATCTCTCTTTTGCTTATTGTTTGCGGGGTATATCAGTCTTTTTTGTTTTTACTTTCAACCTGTGTTTTTAAAATTAAAATGCATTTCTTAGAGTAGCGTTTAGTCATGTCCTGTTTTTTTAAGTTCCGTCTGATAATCTCTACTTGTTGAGTGTTTAATTTATTTCCATTTAATGAAATTATAGATATGGTTTGATTTAGAACAACTGACAAAGGATTTTTCTTGGCCACTTTGCCAGCTGTGGACCTCCACAGCTGGTGACATCCTCCCGGGCCTTTTCTCAGCCCCAGGCCCTAACACTGGAGGTGCCCTGCCCATTTGGCCCACCAAGGTTACATACAGCGTGTACTTGCTTTTGATTGTTCCTGAGCTCTGTCCTGCATCCAGGAAGGTTATGCTGACAATTTGGAGGGTGAGGAGGGCAGAGAATAATTTTATTGAGCAACAGAACAGCTCTCAGTGGACAGGAGATGTGAGAGGTGGTCCCCCACTCCCGAAGTTGGGTGGTTTCTATTCCAGTCTGGCTGGGTCTAGGGCTTTTTATGGACTCAGAATGGGGAGTGTGTGCTGACTGGTGTGTGAGTATGCAAAAAAGGGTAAAGGGAAGACACCACTCAAAGGTGGGTATGACAGTGTAAGAAACCAATTAGTAAAGGGTAGGTATATGTAAAATAGGTAAAGGGTGGGGATTAATCAGAGGAAAGCACACCAGTTGGAAAGACAGGTTCTCAGTCTGATCCAAGGGGTTACCCAAGACTTGTAGCTAGGCTTTAAACTGTCTGGGCCTGAAGCTCCGGTTTCACTGGGGACACACCCCTATCTGCCTAAGCATTTGTCTGCCTCCTGCTGCTATCACAGCTGTGTTTCTATTTGTTTTCTATTTATCCCATCTATTTTTTGTTCTGTATTATTTGTTTTCTGACCGACTTAAGGTTACATATTTTAAAATAATTTTTAAGATTCCATTTTAAATCTTTTATAGCTTTTAAACTATACCACTTTATGTTAATTTTAGTGGTTGCTCTAGGAATTACAATATTCATCCTTAACTTTAACTAGAGTTTCCTTGAAGTTAATATTGCACCAGTTCACATAAACTGTACGGAATTTGCAACTATTGACCTCCCAATTTTTTGTGCTAGCATTATCATCTACTTTACATGTATTATAAAATGCACATCATATAATAATTTTTTTGTTTTAAATAGCCAATTATTTGAGATAAATTAAGAGAAAAAGATACCATCTTTTATATATCTGAGTTGTCATCTGAAGTCATTTTCTGTTGGCTTAAAGAACTTTTTTAAGCATTTTAAAATTTTTATTTAATTTAATTAATTAATTAATTTTTTGAGATGAGAGTCTTGCTCTGTCTTCCAAGCTGGAGTGCAATGGTGCATTCTCAGCTTATTTTAACCTCTGCCTCCAGGGTTCAAGCCATTCTCCTACCTCAGCCTCCCAAGCAGCTGGGATTACAGACACCTGCCATCACACCCAGCTAATTTTTGTATTTTTAGTAGAGGTGGGGTTTCACCATGTTGGCCAGGCTGGTCTTGAACTCCTGACCTGGTGAGCCACCCACCTCAGCCTCCCAAAGTGCTGGGACTACAGGCATGAGGCACCACGACCAGCCTTAAGCGTTTTTTTAAAAGAAAGCTCATGCCTGCCGGTAACACTTGTTTGTATTTTGTCAAAAAAAAAAAAAAAAAGTTTTTAGATTGGCCAAACATGGTAGCTCATGCCTGTAATCTCAACACTTTGAGAGGCCAAGGCAGGCAGACCACTTGAGGTCAGGAATTTGAGACCAGCCTGGCCAACATGGTGAAACCCCACCTCTACTGGATATATAAAAATTAGCCAGGTATGGTGGTACATGCCTGTAATCTCAGATACTACGGGAGGCCGAGATAAGAGAATCACTTGAACCCCGGGAGGCAGAGGTTGCAGTGAGCAAATATCACGCCATTGCACTCCAGCCTAGGCAGACTTAGTCTCAAAAAAAAAGGGGAGACTTAGTCTCAAAAGGGAGACTTAGTCTCAAAAAAAAAAAAAGTCTTTAGATGACCTTTATTTTGAAAGATTTTTTACTGGATATAGAATTTGGAGTAGACATGTTTTATTTCTTTTTTTTTTTTTTTTTTTAATTTTGTGCTTTAAAGTTCCATTGTTTCTGATGAGAAATCAACCATTATTCAAATTGTTCCTCTATGTATATAGTGGATCTTTTCTCCTTTTCTGACTGCTTTCAAGATTATTTTGCCTTTGACTTCCAGGGGTTTGATTATCATGTGCTTGGATGTAGTTTTCTTTGTGTTTATTCTGCTTGGGATTCATTGTATGAGTTTCTAGGATCTGTAAGTTTGTTTTTCAACAAATTGGGGAATATTTTTGCCGTTGTTTCTTTAAATATTTTTCTCTGTAATTATCTTCCTCTTCTCCTTCTGGGTCTTCAATTACATGCAGATTACACCACATGATATTGTCCCACAAGTTACTGAAGAACTGTGATGTAAAATTCTTTTTCCTGTTATTCAGATTAGGTAGTAGCCATTGATTGCTCTTCAAGTTCCCTACCCTTTCTTCTGCCCACTCTAATTTGCTGTCAAATCTGTTTCATTAATTTTTATTTCAAATATTTTACTTTGTTTTAGAATATCCATTTAGTCCTCTTTTATATACATTTAATTTCTCTGCCAAGATTTTCCATGTATTCATTTATTATTATATTTTCTTTAAGGTCTTTAAAATATGTCTAACAGCAGCTCTAGAGTCCTTATCTGCTCATTCTAATATCGGAGTCACCTTAGGATCTGTTTTTATTGCCGACTTTTTCTCTTGACTATGGGCTGCTTCTTCCTATTTCTTTGTATGTGCAGTAACTTTCTTTGTTATAAACATTATAAATGATATGTTCTAGAGACTTGGAATTGTTATTTTGCTTTCTAAAGTGTTGATTCTTATTCAAGTAGGCAGTTAATTTGGCTAGATTCTAACTCCAGACTCTATCCTTGCTGTGGTTGGTAGCAGCTGAAATCTCTGCTCAGTTTTTGCAGATTTTTAGCAGTTGGATCTTGGCTGGACTCCTTAAAAACCTCTTTCAAATACATGGAGCTCAGAGGTCAGCCAAAGATTTATATGGTATTTGTTTGCAAATGTTGGAATCTCCTCTCCTTCTTGCAACTTCCTTATTTCTATTATTTCTCCCTATTTTCAGCATTTATGACAGCACTAAACTGCATCCTCTGGCTTTCAAGCCAGTAAGACTGTGTTTTTCTTATTGAATTATATCTACTCTGCCTTTCATAGTCTGAAAGTACTTCCAGGCCAGAAATCACACACACATAAATCTCAACTGTTGCAGCTCCCTTCTTTCAAGATCAGCTACCCTCTAGCTTCTGCCTGCTTTCATTCTAAGTGCCTTCAAATAGTTGGGTTTTGTTTTGTATTTGTTTGGTTTTACATTTTGTCCAGAGTTTGTTGTTACTGTCTTCAAGAGAGAGACTCTTTTATAAGCTGCTTCACTATTGCTATAAAGATAATATTTGCTACTGTACTACCTTTACCAAAATAGAAAATATTTGCTACTAATATGTCCATTTTAATTGTTTCTTCCCAGAAAGTCTTAACATCATCATCATCATTATTATTATCATTATTATTATTATTATTATTATTGAGACAGAGTCTTGCTCTGTCACCTAGGCTGGAGAACAATGGCGTGATCTCGGCTCACTACAATCTCCACCTCCCTGGTTCAAGTGATTCTCCTACCTCAATCTCCTGAGTAGCTAGGATAACAGGTGTGTACCACCATGCCTGGCTAATTTTTGTATTTTTAGTCGAGATGGGATTTCGCCATGTTGGTCAGGCTGCTCTCGAACTCCTGACGTCTTGATCCGCCCATCTCCACCTCCTAAAATGCTGGGATTATAGTTGTGAGACACTGTGCCCCACCAAGTGATTATTTTTAAAAAACGTTCTTTGCTCTTTTTCTTCTTCAAGTAAGATAATAAGACAGAATTAGATGAGTTCTGAATTGGGCTATGCCTTCAGGATAGTATACAAATAATTACAATATATGTTATAAATGTAACAAGATAAGTAAAACGAAAACCATAGAAAATAAGAGGAAGAAGAGTTCAGAAGTGATTTTCTATAGGAGGTTACATTTAAGCTAGTTGTTAAAGGGTGACAAGAATTTAATAGCAAAGCAGAGAGGAGAAGAATATTCTAGATGGAATGTTATAAGAATGCAAAACAGTGCTAGGTGAGGCACAAGTCTAACTGATTATATGTATAATTTATGACATAAAAATCAATACTTAAAAGTTCATGGCATGAACATACTGCTGTACACAACAACATGGTGAATCTCACAACCACATTTGGAAGAAAAAAAGCCAGATACAAAAGAATATATACTGTTATAATCTATTAAGTTTGAAAACAGAAAAACAATAGGTGGTAATAGAATTCAGAATACTGGCTGCCTTTGAGTTGTGGTAGTGACTGGGAGGGAGCACGTGTTCTGGTGCCTGCAGTGCTCTACTCCTTGCTCTGAATGCTAGACCCACAGTAGTCACTTGATGACAATTCGTCACTTATGCCTTTTGAAAAATGAATGTTGTGGCTGGGCACAGTGTCTCACACTTGTAATCTCATCTCAGCACTTTGGAAGGATGAGGTGGGAGGAGCATTTGAGCCCAGGAGTTTAAGACCAGCCTGGACACCATGGGGAAACCTCATCTGTACACAAAATACAAAAATTACCCAGACCTGGTGGTAGTTCCAGCTACTAAAGAGACTGAGATAGGAGATTGCTTGAGCCTAAGAGGTTGAGGCTGCAGTGAGCTGTGATTGCACCACTGCACTCCAGCCTGGGCAACAGAGAAAGACCTTGTCTCAGAAAACAAAAAAAGGAAAAAAAAAAAAAAGAGTGTTGTACTGCAGTAAAATGTTTACATGGAAAAAAACCCATTTCTGGTGTGAAAAATAATTTATGGTGTACATCTCCATATATTAATTCATTAATTCTTCACAGTAGCCTTATGGAAGAAAAGTGATGGTGAATTTAATGTAAAATTGAATTCTGTAAATACAAAATAAGTTATTGCTTTATTTTTTATTTTTATTTATTTATTTATTTAAAGACCAGGTCTCTCAGTCACTCAGGCTGAAATGCAGTAGCATAATCACAGCTCACTGCAGCCTTGAACTCCTGGGCTAAAGTGATCCTCTCACCTCACTCAGCCTCCCAAGTAGCTGAGATTACAGGTGCGTACCCAGATAAATTTTGTTATTTTTTATAGAGACTGGATCTCACTATGTTGCTTAGTCTGGTACTGATCTCCTGGCCTTAAGCAATTCTCCATATCACCCTCTGAAAGCACTGGGATTGCAGGCATTAGCTGCTGCACCCAGCCAAATTCTAGCTTTATACATAAAGTATGAAATAATTCAAATTTGAGTGAGTTTTATATATTTCTACACACACACATACACACACACACACACACACAATTCACTATTCAAGTGAATTATAGCTATAACTATATATGTATAATTCACTATATATTGTGTGTGTGTGTGTGTGTGTGTCCTGTATTATTTAGGATATGAGTCCTGAACATGTAGAAAATAACAATAGATTAAATACAACCATAGTTAACAGTTTGAGCATAGCAGTTTGTGGCTCATTTCACAGTTCTACAGTGTCAAGTACACACACAGTTTCCATCTGACTGCTCTTACCTCCTGGATAGGCATCTATCTTGTGATCTCAGGTGGCTATTCAGCTCCCACCATCCTGTCTTTATGTCAGTCAGTAGAGTCACTAGGTTCCTATACCACTGGCCAGAACCTTGTCAGAAAGCCACACAAAGCTGCAAGAGAGTCTGGGAGATGTAATTTCTGGCTGAGGAGTACATTGGATGTTAGCCAGCAGTCTTTGCCATACCTGGCATTCTTTGCCTGTCTTGAATTATGTGAGTTCAGAATTATGAAATGTCTCCAGAAACAGATCCTTTACATAAAAATCACTTGCCCTGTAGATAAGAGGATTCCTATTTTACAGAAGATAAAACTGGAACTCAGAGAAGTTAAATAACATACATTCTGCACATTGCTAATTAAGTGACAGAGCTAGGAATCCAATCCAGTGCTCCAAGCCCAAGACTCTTGCCTTTATTATAGATGCCTCCCCAGGGAATTTTCTTCTGTCTCCAAGAATGCTGGTAAACCTGACTGAGAGAAAGTGAGACTCTTGTATATAAGTAAGTTAAGTGGCACCAAGAAAGTCATGAGAAAGTGGGCAGAGTGGTAGGACATATGGCTAGAGCCATTGATCTAAGCTGTGCTTGATGAAAGCATCAGAAACTCAGAAAGCAAGAAAGTATACAGTAAAAACAAACCGCACTGGACCATGAAACAGTGACATGCATTTTTCATTTGGCCTCTGAAACTGATAAACTGTATGCTCTGGTTATTTTTCCTTTCTGTTTCTTAGTTGTCCTTTTTCATAATATGCAGAGGGGATTGGGGCAGGGTTGCCAAATATGATCATCCAGTTTGAGCACAAATTCACCAAGCAGAAGATTCTGGAACAAAGTAGAGAGGTACAGCATAGCTCCAATCCTAACCTTTCCCAACCTTCCAAGTACTACCAGTAAATTATAAAAATACTGAGATTCTCAAAAGTTTACAAAATCTGGAAGGAAGACAATCAAGCAGACATCCTTATTTTTTTCTGTCTTCTGACTAAGGAGGCTTTTAAGAAATATGAAATTGGAAGGTAAATAATGTGTCTGATATTTTCTAAGAGAAGCAAAGTCTTCAGGACTCTACGAACATACTCTAAAGTGCTTGGGGGTTGAAGGTAGGGAGGGATGGCCTTATCTTCAACTAAGTCAGCAAGTCTTGATAGGGGATGTCTCAAGAGAGGCAGGAGAGCCTAAAAACTCTAACTAAAGGACTGCATACCTCAACAGAGGCTTCCCCACTCCAAGCCCGCAGGTACCAGAAAGGTAGAAAAAAACCAGAATGCCCAGTTCTGAGATGTTGTTGGGAGAGATCACACTGGTACCAGATAATGGGAGAGTGGATTCTATATCACAGCAAGTGAAACTTCTGGGCAGAGCCACGCAAGTATGCACAAGGGAAAAAGAAATGATATGGTTTCAGTAGGGATTTCCAGTGGTCTTTGCATTTTCTCGGTGTCAGTATTTCACCCACAACTAATGAAAGCAAGGGAGGGGAGACAGAAGGGAGAATCGTGGGCTGCAAAAGACAAAGCCTAACCTAGAAAATACATAAATGAAGGAGCAGAAGGAATTTTCTCAGTTTCTTCACATTATACTACAACTTAATAAGAACATAAATTAATTACAACTAGAGCTCAAACATGAAATGATAAAATAACAGAATTTTTAAAAGAGTGATTGCAGATATAAAGAAACAAATTGAATACCAGAATATTTTATGGAACTCATAAATAAACTATAAGTACAATGAATATAAAAAACACACTGCCGAATATTGAAATACTGGCATAGAGAAAAGACTGTAAGTACAGTAAATGCAGAAGAAAAAGACAAAGGAGGTTAGTTAGAAGCTAATAGATACACCTATTAGTTTGGTACAGACTAATAAAGAAATCCAAAAATATGATGACTTAAATAAATTAGTTTATTTCTCACTCTCAAAACAGTCCACAATTGAGAGATCCAAGGCCGGCAGGACAGCTCTGCTCCACACTGTCATTCAAAATGTGATTTCTTTCATCTTGATCTCCGTCAGCTCCTCATTACAGTAGTTACAGGACATTCTTACCCCAATGGTAGAAGCTGGCTCCTTTCCATACCCACATTTCAGCCCACAGGAAGGATAATGATAGTACTGGCAAGCACTCTGAGGACATGACCCAGAAGTTACACTGATCACTTCTGCGTACATCTTACTGGCTGGAATTTGGTCACTGGTCCACATTTAGGCACAGGGCATGCTGGGAAATGTGTTCTGTGACTGAACAGCCATGTGCTCAGCTAAAACTCAGGATGTCCTATTCTAAGAGAAACCAAGTAACACAATATGAAAGATAAGGATGAGCCAACATTTAAGGACATTTGGTGTTCTTAAGACAGAGAAGCCAGAAAATGAAAGCAAAAGGGTATTGAATAATGTAGTAATATAAGAAAATTTTTCCCAAGGTCAAGAAAGAACTGAGTCTACAGGTAAAAGAAAGCATCAAATCCCAGGAAAATTTGATTTAGAATATTTAACATAAAAATATTTTTTAGTTAAACATTTGGATTTTAAAGACAAAGAATGCTTCAGACATCCAGATAAAAAGCAAGTAAACCACCCACCAGGGGTGGAAAAGCAGATGGCTGTCAGATTTCACAATGATTCTTGTTGTGGAAGAAAATGGTGCAATGTCTGCAAAATTTAAAGAAAAGAAAGACCCTAGATGTAATTCAAACATGACTTGCTTTAATTCTAGTAAAGTACACATGAACACTTGTTGGGAAGAACTGCCTGATAACCAAAGCCAGCCAATTAAGAGATCAATCAAAATGAAGAGCTCAAGCAGAGAAGCCATGACAGATGAACTGTTTGTAAGCACTGGGCCCATTTACATGTAAAGCTAACACTAAACAATCATAAAATTATGATATCAAAACAGAATGTGAACATTATAAATCTGGATTGTGTAAAAATAATGATACAATAAAGATTGGGGAAGTGAGGGAGAGGAGATCAGGGCATCAAGAGAGTTCTAATGTTCTCACCATTTGAAGCTAAGATATCGTATCCAAAATAAAATCATGTAAATAGATCTAAATGATTTTCATAATCAACTTTATTTAACTCTAGAGCAGGGGTACACAAACTACTGCTTGAGGGCTCACCACCTGTTTTTGTAAATAAAATTTTTGTCCATTTGGGCTGCTGTAACAAAATACAATAAACTGGGTGGTTTATAAACAACAGAAATTTATTTCTCATGGTTTTGGAAGCTGAGAAGTCCAAAATCAAGCTGGTGGCAGATTTGGTGTCTGGTGAGGACCTATTTCCTGGTTCATAGATGGCACCTTCTCTCTGTATCCTCAGATGATGACGGGGACATGACAGCTCTCTGGGGTTTCTTATAAGAGCATTAATTCCATTCATGATGGTTCCATCCTCATGATTTAACCACCCTCCAAAGGCCTTATCTCTTAAAAGTATCACATTTGTGATTGTTTCAACATGTCAGTTTAGTGGGGAGGCTAACATTCAGATCACAGCACACAGCTTCACCATTTATTTAGACATTGTCTGCAGGCTGCTTTCTTACTATCTGAATAACAGATAGACAAAAGATCTGAACAGAGCCCCCATGACTGAAATATTTATTATTTGGTCCTTTAAGGAAAAATTTGCCAGCCCTTGCAGAGGAATCATTTAATTCAGAGAAATCTTGCAGTAAAGAAATATTTATTTGAGGTTTAATAATGTGTTAGTTTCCTTTGAGCTGTTTTTTCTTCTATTTATGTAAAATTAATAAGTCCTTTTTTTTTTTTTTTGAGACGGAGTTTTACTCTTGTTACCCAGGCTGGAGTGCAATGGCGCATCTTGGCTCACTGCAACCTCCGCCTCCTGGATTCAGGCAATTCTCCTGCCTCAGCCTCCTGAGTAGCTGGGATTACAGGCATGCGCCACCATGCCCAGCTAATTTTTTGTATTTTTAGTAGAAACTGGGTTTCACCATGTTGACCAGGATGGTCTCGATCTCTTGACCTCTTGATCCACCCGCCTCGGCCTCCCAAAATGCTGGGATTACAGGCTTGAGCCACTGCACCCAGCCTATAAGTCCTATTTTTTATACAACGATGTATCATTCTAAAGATGTCAGGGATGATGGATCACCTGATGATATTTGGCATGATTTCTTAAGCTTTTGTCTTTTGTATTTCTACACTGCTTGGAATCTTTATAATGGGCATACATCATTTTTACCAAAATAATAAAATAGAATGGTGTTTCTATTTGAAAATGCTGGGAGCATATGTGTCAGGACATTAACAATGGTTAATTCTGGCTGATGGGAATATGATAGCTGTTTTCTTATTTACGTTTTTCTATATTTTTTACATTTTCAAAACAATTTTTGGCTGGGTATAGTGGTTCACACCTGTAATCCCAACACTTTGGGAGGCCAAGGCAGGAGGATGGCTTGAGCTCAGGCATTCAAGACCAGCCTGGGTAATAGAGCAAAACTCTGTCTTTACAAAAAAAATACAAAAAATTAACCAGGTGTGTTGGTGCACACCTGTGGTCCCAGCTACCTGGGAGGCTGAGGTGGGAAAATCACCTGAGCTCAGGAGGTCAAGGCTGCAGTCAGCTGTGATCGTTCCACTGAACTCCAGCCTGGGTGACAGAGTGAGACCCTGTCTTTAAAAAAATTTTAAGCTATTTTAGAAGATTTAGCATCAAGTGATAATGTTCTGAATTCCAGTTTAGGAAATAATAATAAAGAACTAGATAGAAGGGGACATTGTTCTATTTATGATTTATATCATATACAAATACAAAGTATGGTTGCAGAATAAAATATAATAAAAAGCATGACAAAAATAGAAGCTACAGCAGATGATATTTGAATTCTTTCAGGCAATCAGCACTTTCATAAAGCTGGTTTTTCTTTTTTTCTTTTTTTTTTTTTTCCTTTTGAGATGGAGTCTCACTCTGTCACTCAGGCTGGAGTGCTGTGGCACGATCTTGGCTCACTGCAAACTCCACCTCTCAAGTTCAAGCAGTTCTCTGCCTCAGCCTCCTGAGTAACTGGGATTACAGGTGCCTCCCACCATACCCAGCTAATTTTTGTATTTTTAGTAGAGATGGGGTTTCACCATGTTGGCCAGGCTGGTCTTGAACTCCTGACCTCATGATCTACCTGCCTCAGCCTCCCAAAGTGCTGGGATTACAGGCATAAGCCACCGCACCTGGCAAAGCTGGTTTCTTTAATTTGCATCAATCTCAATTTACGTTTCCAGTTTCATTCCCCTCTCCTATGCTCCTTCTCATTTCCATGCCCTATACTCCAGTCACATAGAGGAGCTCCTCATCAGCAAAATCTTCATGCGTGAAATACGCTATTTTGCTCCATTGCTACCACTTTTTCTACCTATAACTGCATCCTCTTCTCCACCTGATATAATTTAGTGTTTTCTTTAAGGTGCAATTTAAATATCACTTATTGCAGTACATCTTAACTTTGGCTGCACATCAGAATCACCTTGGGAGCTTTCTAGAAATACTAAGGCCCAGGCCCCAGTCCGGCTATTCTGAGTTAATTGCCCGGGTTGGGGCCCAGGCAGCAGTATTTTTAAAAAGCTCCCTGAGTGAGTCTAATATATAGCCAGGGCTGAGAGTCACTGCAAAGCCTTCTGCAATACCAGCAGGCAGAGTTAATTACTCCCTCTTCTATATTCCTGCAGGCCTTAGCTTTTCCATTGCTCATGAAATTTAATGCTCATTGTGTTAAAGTTAGTGTTATATAGTAAGTGCTCAGTAAATGCTGAAGGTCGTTTCGTTCCTTCACCAACCAAACATTTGCAGAAGTGGTTATCCTTACCATGGAATAGGACAGCAGAGTGGGCAGATGTTTCCTATCCAAGACACTATCTGAGGGATTTATTTCTGTAGATGAAAACACTACCTTTCATTCCCGAGCGTGCACGCGCATGTGCACACACACACACACAAACACACACACACACACACACATATCACGCCACTGCCTTTTCAGCATAGTTATGGGGTCTTGTTTTTACATTGCTGAGTTTGATGCAATTGAAAGAATTAAATGAATGTGCTGATTGCCTGACAGAGTCTGAACATCACCTGCCTACCATCCTCTCCTTTGTGTCATCCTTTATGTTGTGTTTTATATTGGATCCTGCTACTTTAGCTTTCAAGAGTAGGTTGTCAGGTGTTCTTTGTCAAAGGCTTTCAGAAAATCCAGATAAATTGTGCTCTGTGTCCTGAAACTGCCAAACCTATATTTTACATAATCACAGTGCTTGACAGTTTTATTTAAGTTGAATCTTTCTCTGTTCTTCCAATTTACCTTTGTCTCACTGACCCTTATATCCTTATATCAATCAGACAAGTGGAGACCCTGCCACTTTTGATACTGAATATCCTCAGCTATGTACATACCTTCTAGAGCATAGTGCATTGGATATCTCAGCCTCCCTGATTAGCAGGAGACCCTGGAAGCTGTTCATGTCTGGAGGTGAGGTGGGGAGAGGAGAGCTGAGGATGAGGGCCAGAAACCAAGGTGGATCAGCAAGACCAGATTCCTACAATAAATCTTAGGAGTCCTGCACTTATTAAGGCGAGGCTGGTAGCACCTCCCTTTCTCCTTCTGATTCACCTGGGAAGAAACAGATTGCACTAACAGTCTACTCTTTCCTATTCAAAATACTTTATTTATTTATTTATTTACTGAACATCACCAAAGTATTTGATCTTCATGGGGTTACCACATCCTGGCAGTGGGGGCCCTAACTCTTTGCCCACACAGACATTTCTCAACTAATAGAATAGATACTTATTTTGTAAAGTGATTTCTCCCCCTAGTCTTGATGAAGCTTTCCCTTTCTTTTTCCTTAAAGTCACTATGACCTTGATGGCAATAAGGTATTGTGCAACCAAGTCCAATGGCAAATTTTACTAATGTAAAATCAGATTAATTTCAGAATTGAATAATCTGTGCATGTCTAGTATACTGTATGGCCTGAAACAAATCTAATCTTTATGTCTTGAGTTCTTTATTAGTTAAATAGCAAACTGTTACCTAGTTCCCTTGGAAGTTATGCAAATTAATTAATGTTTGGAAAATGACCTGAAAATTCATTCTATAAATGCCAAACAGTTGCATCTTCCCTGCTGAGAGAGCCCACTCATATAATAAAGGTAAAAATAGTGTACTTGGGCTGTACAATCAAATGTGATTTATATGCAATGTGTGTAATCTTTAAAATCTAGAAACCATTTAATAGAAATAATTCATATTTCATAACTGTAATAAAAGCAGTTTATGACTTTAGGAAAAGTCATAAACTTCTATAACTGATCTAGATATTGTATCTTTGTAATCATCTCTGAGATCTGCAAAAGAATCTACTCAGAGTTCATCTTTAACCTGTTAATATTGATTGATATGTTTATCTTTGAATTCTTCCAGTTTTTTTTTTTTTTTCAGCCTTAACGCTCTAACATTTATTTCCTAGGAAATTTTTTTGGTACAAAATTTTGCTGTATTCAAAACCTCCTCTGTCAAGATTTTGCGTTTTTATATTTAGTCATTAAAATTGAACAAAATCTTAATAGTTCTTTTATTAACTACTATATTGACTTTATATAGTGGAAATCACAACATGTTAATTGGATTTAGTTAACTATTTTAAATTATACAAACTCCTGACAGTAGTAGACAATACACAGGGTATTCATGAGCAATAAAATTGGAGCTGATATTGCTACTTTATTAAAACTTAATGAAACTATTCATAACTTTATCATTTACAAGAAGAAAACTGTGTTCACTGTCAAGGCAAAAGTGTTTGCTGAAACAAATTTTTTTTTATCTAGGTAAAGGTTCAGAAGTTAATCAAAGGGTCTACGATATCCAACCTCACGGTTCTGCCATCTTCTTGTCGCACAGATCCCTATTTCACTCCTATACCAGTCTTACAAGCAGATGCCAACAGAGGTTAGTGATTGAATAGCCATTTTATGTGACTATCCTTATATTATAAGGAAATATGAAGCCAGAATTAATGTAATTAGCGTTTAAACTGTACATGTTTTAGTCTAAACTCTAGCCTTGTGAAACCAGTGGATTTTGTTTTTAAGCAAAGGATCTCATCTTTATCTCAGTATATCTAGTACCTAGAACCATATCCGGCATTTTGTAGATACTAAGTGTTGGGTGAGTGAATAAGAAAATGAAAGAATAAGCAAATGAGTGACCAACTACTGAATGTCCTAAATGTAACCGTCTCTACTTTTCCCTGCTATTTAATTTAATTGACCAAAGTGTTAAAGAATGCCTAGGTGGATCCCCTTTCCTATCTCAAATATAACTTCGTGAGATGGTATTTAATTACTCCTTATCTTACCTTCTGTCTGTTGTCTGGAATATTTAGGACCCAAAGCTGGTTCCCAAAGGTTCTTCTGGCACCTAGAAATTCAAAGTCCTCCAGCTTCTAGCTACTGCATCCTCTGTCTGGTGGTGGTAGAGAACCTGAGATCATTATAAGTCTCTGGATTTGTTGAGCTTCTCACATCTTTCCTAGTTATATACCATTGTTCAGTGATCTTTGTGACATACGCTTTCTAGTTAGCTTATGGAATATTTACTTCCTGGGAATAGTAACACCAGCAGAGTATTCTCGTTTCTTGCTTTAATATAATCTTGTATTTTTCCTGAACCAAATTAGGATGAATGAAATAGTGAATGAATGAATGAATGAATCTGTCTATCCATCTATCTATCTATCTGCTATGCTTTAGCAATAGAAGCAATAAAAAAAATTGCCACAAAATAAAGGTAAATCTAGAATTTTGGCAACCTCATCCAGAAAAGAAATCACATTTTCATTTCTAAATTATATTCATGAGAACACATAGCCTACCATAATATTAGGGATTAATAAAACAATCAGCATATATTTATTGAGTACTTGCCATATGTCTGGTATTGTGCAAGATACCATGAATGTCAGGAAACCACAGGCCATAGAAATATAAATACAGTGTCTATGTTTTTTAGGTGTTCCTGTTGCCCTTTAAGGTTGTTTAAGCCTTAACCCAGATCTACACAGGTCGAGAATGAGATGAAAGACTAATAACATGCAGAAGAGAGAAGCATTTTGAAAAATACACTTTAAACTTTCCTACTTTTTCTTGAATGCCTGGCTAAATCCAAAAAAGAAAGCTTTCCACCACTCCTCCATATGGTTAAGAATACAGGTGTTACTTTACATTGACCAGATTTCAACTTGGTTCTGTGTGACCTGAGGCAAATTCTTTCTAATCTCAGAATAAACTGAACTCTGTAAACCAGTCGTGCTTGATCTGACCCTCACCTACATCTCCATTTCTCATCTTACTCAGCTCTTTCTATGCTTAGCCACCCAGGCCTTCTCTCTGATCTTTATCGGGTGAAGCACTTTTGCAAATCAGGCCTTCACAAGTGCCTTTTCCTTTGCCAGTAAAGGTCACTTCCTCAAGCACCTGTCCTTTTCCTTCAGAGATTATCACAATTCATCATAATGCATTTATTTGTAAATCTATTTAATATCTTCTTCAGCACTAGAGGCTCCATGAGGTCCTTCTGGTTCACCACTGCATCCCCAGCCCCCAGAATAGTTCGTGACACATAATAGGCACTTACTGGTTAAACGAATAAACGGAATGAATGAACTTCCAATTTCTAATCTATTCAACAGGGAATTAAGAGTGGTATGAGGATTTAATGAAACAATGTTGTTAAAGGATAACTTTCAAAAACAGCTAAAATCATGACTCTCATACAAATATAAAATGAACACAGGTCAGAGATTTTTATTTAATTCATCAATTCACAACCAGTTTAAAAGAGAATCCAAAGAATGGACACATTTGTAGATCAGGAATATTGAAGTAAATTTGCAAATAAATGCAAAATTGGATTTCCCATGAGGAGAATTCCCCCTCAGCAGACAGAATTTATTTTCAAGTCTATAGATAAGAGTTATTTGCATTATGATCAGATATTTACAAAGTAACCTCAATTTCTACAGAGTTACAAATAGCCTCATCAAAGGCTAGGCTCAGATATTCACTGGAGACTTCAGAACTCTATTAAAAGGGTATCCAGTGATCCCACTTGCTTATTCTAAAACTTAAAAAAAATTCTTAAAATCTTCTCCCCCTTTGATAAAAATGATCTCAAAAACCAAAAATTCACAAAATAAGGTTGGTCTCAGTAGGATTGGCCTGATAATTTTCATAGGTGGAGCAAGACTTTTCATTTACCATATAAGCCACCTAAAATTTGGTTTGTTGGAAGTTTTCTAGGGAATCTCAGTCTAAATAAAATCCCCTATTACTTGCTGTCCCAAGGCTAGGAAATCAAGCCCAAGAAATTCTGTTCATCAGATTTCAGCTGCAGGACCTATAAATTTGGGTAAATTCCTCTCTTCTAGAAGTCTCCCAAATATCCTAAAGTTCTTGGGGCTACAGCATGTGACCTTCTTACCACCTATAAGGCTGGAAATCATGTAAGTCACATACCAGGCTAGTTTTTCTGAGAGGACTTTGTAAGCATTGGCTCTATAACGCATCAACCTTGATTCTTTAAATGTGACTCATTGGCCAGGCATGTAATCCTGGCATGTAATCCAGGCCTGTAATCCCAGCACTTTGGGAGGCCGAGGCGGGCAGATCACCTGAGGTCAGGAGTTTGAAACTAGCCTGGCCAACATGGCGAAACCTCGTCTCTACTAAAATTAGCCAGGTGTGGTGGCAGGCACCTGTAATCCCAGCTACTTGGGAAGCTGAGGCACGAGAATTTCTTGATTCTGGTGCCTGGGAGGCAGAGGTGCAGTGAGCCGAGATCACGACACTGCACTCCAGCTTGGGCAACAAAGAAAGACTCTGTCTCAAAAAAAAAAAAAAGATGACTTGTCATACCTGATTCAATAAGCATTATTCTCAATGTAAAATTCTAGGCAAGGCCTTGGTTGCATAAGTGATTTTTCTAATTATGTTTTAGTACAAGGAGAACAGCATTGAAACTATGTAAATTACTATGGTGCCATGAAAAGTAGAGACTCAATGAGAGTTTCTGAATTTGGGAGGTACAGGGAGCACATTCAAAGTATTACAAGTTTGATTTCTTTATTTTCTGGGAATTTTATGAATATTCAGTTTATATAAACACTTATTTATCTCTACAAGCCAATCAGAACAGAATTCCTTTAAGAGCCTTTATGATCTAATTTATTAATGACATCTGGAGATAGGAAAACATTCTACCCTCACAATATGAGATTAGGAACTTTCTGAATTACAGATACAAAGACATAGAAATAGCCTGTATACCCTCAATTCTACAATTTCAGCCACAGGTAAATAGAGAACACACACATTGGCCAGGCACAGTGGCTCATTCCTCTAATCTCAGCACTTTGGGAGGCCGCTGAGATAGATGGATTGCTGGAGTCTGGGAGTTCAAGACCAGCCTGGGCAACATGGCGAAACCCCAACCTCAACAAAAAATACAAAAACTATCTGGGCATGGTGGTGCACCTGTAGTCCTAGTTACTCAGAAGGCTGAGGCGAGAGGATGGCTTAAGCCCTGGAGGCGGAGGTTGCAGTGAACTGAGATCACGCTACCACACTCCAGCCTGGGCTGTAGAGTAAGACCCTCTGAAAAAAAAAAAAAAAAAGAAATAAAGAAAAGAAAAAAAAAAAGAGAAAATAAATGCAGAAACACAAAAAGCTTACCAGTCCAGATACCAAAGAGTTATTCTCCTTCCTTGTGAGCAAGAAATTCCTAATTTGAGCTCAAAATAGACAGATGGATAAAAACTAAGAAACTGTATTCTCTTTAAGACATTAGATCATTTCTAGAGATCACCAAATTACCAATCATGGAAGCTGCCAACAGGGAATAACTTGCCATCCATAAATGAACTAAAAAGAAAAACAAATTAATAGAGAGTAAAGTTAAAATTGGAAAAACAAGAAACTTTAACCTGTGGGAGCCAAGAAAAATCAGGCCTAGGCTTGATTTTGCTCACTTGTGGCCCTTTCGCTCATCTCAGTGGGAACTCCAAAACTGTTAAAGGATGATTTTTTTCAAAAGTAAAGTTATGACTCTTATATAAATATAGAACACATGTCAGATATTTTATTACCTTATTAATTAAGTGAGGGAACTAGTAAGATGTTACAATAAAAGGAGAATCCAAATAGACACATTTATAAATCGAGAATATTTAAACAAATTTGCAAATGGATGCAAAAGTGGCTTTTCAGGGAGAAGAGTTGTCCTTCCATGTGAAAGAATTTAAATTTGCATGTGTATAAACAAGATTTATTGGCATTCTTACCAGATTTCTACAAATGAACCTTAATCTTTAGAGAATTATAAAATGGACAATTAAAAACAAAGATGCAGCCTGGCAGAGTGGCTTACGCCTATAATCCCAGCATCTTGGGAGGCCAAGACAGGAAGATTGCTTGAAGCCAGGAGTTCAAGACTAGCCTGGACAACATAGTGAGACCTAGTCTCTACAAAAAAAAAAAAAAAAAAAAAAAAAAGCCAGACTTTATTTCAATAGTTTCAGCTACTTGGAAGGAGAAGGCAGGAGGATCACTTTTGCCCAGACATTCAAGAGTGTGGTGAGCTGTGATGGCGCCACTGCACTCCAACCTGGTCAACAGAATGAGACCCTGTCTCTTAAAAAGCAAAACAAAACAAAGATGCATACAGAATCCCATAGGATTGTAGGTCAGATCATCTTCAGAGGTTCCAGCATTTCAATGAAAAGATGCTTAATAATCTCTTCTGCTTATTCCAAAGTCTGAACTTTTTCCTTCCAATAGATGCACACACGTTTGTCTGAAATTAAGATAATTGCTTCAACCAGCACTAAAGCGAGGGTTGAAATCGTACTTGCAGTCTTCAGATTTCTTGGAGAATGAAACTGACTCTTCAAATGAAAATATACTGAATTAGAAGGTACCCTGTTTTTCACATCTGCAAAACAAGCAGCGTTCTTGGAAATGGAATTTGATATTTATAGGAGGAAAATATTTGTAAGGACAAAGAATTAGTTTAACCAGATTTTTTTTTTTTTTTTTTTTTTGAGATGGAGTTTCGCTCTTGTTACCCAGGCTGGAGTGCAATGGCGCGATCTCGGCTCACCGCAACCTCCGCCTCCTGGGCTCAGGCAATTCTCCTGCCTCAGCCTCCTGAGTAGCTGGGATTACAGGCACGCGCCACCATGCCCAGCTAGTTTTTTGTATTTTTAGTAGAGACGGGGTTTCACCATGTTGACCAGAATGGTCTCGATCTCTCGACCTCGTGATCCACCCGCCTCGGCCTCCCAAAGTGCTGGGATTACAGGCTTGAGCCACCGCGCCCGGCCCTTAACCAGATTTTTAAAGTAGTTCGATCTAGTGTTATAAAAATTAAAACCTGAAGTACTAATTTCAGAAAGGTCCTAAAGTGTTATACTCTAGATCAGTAGTTCTTAAGTGTTAAAAGTACAAAAGATTAACCTGGTGTGCTTATTTAACGTGTATATAAGGCCCCAGTTCTAGTGGTTCTCAAATCTCAGTGTACGTGAATAGCTCATGGAGGCTTCAGTAATGCAGATTCCCAGGCCCTGTCCTCAGAAATTTGGATAGGTCTGAGTTGGGGCCCAGGAGTCTCCACTTTTAGTAAGACATTCTTCCCCCAACTGATTCTGTAGTATATTAACTGGAGATTTCTCTTTGGTCATTGTTTTGCAAGTGAACTATTTTTCAGCTCTCCAGCCCCTTCTGTGATCATTCTAATGAATTCCTGTAACACTGGACAACATTCTTCATAGTACTATAGTATAGAGGTCATAAGGTAAATGGAAATAATATTGGTCCCCCTTAGAAGGGATGAAGTCGTATGCCAAATTCTTCAACTTAGGCCAACGTGGAGACACAGTTTGTATTCTAGGATTTTATTGAGACTTAGAGTTCTTTACTTAATTTCTATTATGTAAAAGAGCAACAGGAAACTGAAGCCCTGCCACAAATTTATCCCAGGTAGTCCCCAACTTTCCAGGTTTCCGACTTCAAGATAGTAGATCCACCTTAATGAAAGTTTTTCCTCCGACCGCAGGCTTTGGTGAATCACTCGTTGATTTATTCATTTGCGTGTTTATTTAATGATGTCTCTTATCGTTTAAAAACTTTGGCATCCGTGCTAACACAGTATGAATACTAGGAATTGTAAATTAGTGAGATTAATACTATTTTGGCCGGTTTTATGAAAATAACTTAGCTGAGCATTTCTATCTTCTGGTGATATGAGAAATGTCTAAAAATAACTCCTTATTTTATAAAGCATGACTGATTATAAAACAGGGGCATGGTTTCAGGTACACAGATTTCCTTCTTTCGGAACAAAGGATTTCTTTAGTTATTAAGAATGTGTGCCTGATTTCTCTGAATTTTAAAAAGAGTAATAATATTACCAATGATTGAAAATATCGTTAAGTATAAAGAATTTTTAGTTTGCCTTGAAATTGTATTTCCACCTTAAAATGAAACTACTTTAGTGCAATTTTATTTCATTTAGAAATGACATTTTTCCTTGGGTTAGAATGTTACATTTAAATGATTGGGTACTGTAGCTGTTTTTTCGTGCAAAGGATTAGGGCACTAGATGTACCCTCACAAATAAGATGATGAATGGAGCAAGTTACACTTGTGAAATTTATAGAGCTTAGACTTTGTGAAATTGCTTGGAATTAAACTCACATTCTATTAATGTTCCTTTTTAGGGATTTTAAGTCTGATAGAACGAGGGCTGATTCCACCAACAGCAAGGATTACCTTTCAGAATCCACCCATTATACCCAGAGCAGCTCCTCTGCATTATTTGAATGAAGCACGTAAGATTCCAACTGCAGGTAAGACACTCTTGCCTCTACATTCAGTTAGGGACACACAGAAATTACTTTTGCCCAAAATCTAGCCTTTTAGTAGCCAACTTTTGTCCTCAATAATGGGACAAGGTGAAAGTTGTAATCATCCTGAGTTTCACTTTAGTAAAGAAATTAATTTTAGCCATCTTTGTAAATTACATATTGAGGGCCTGTGCTCCCTGTGCCAGAAGGTTCATATTTTCAAGGGGCTTGCAGTTTGGTTGGGAAAACAAGATAGATATAATAAAGATAAATAATAATATAAAGTAACATGGAATAAAAACCAAATGGATGTTAAGGTCTGGTGAAATAGCAGTTCAGAGTAATAACTGCTGAGGGTTGAGACGACGGAAGGAGATTTTAAGGAAAATAATGAAATAGGTGTTAGAGAAAAGCACCAACCTAGGAATCTAGTAACTCGTTGCAGAATCTTGGACAAGCTATTTACTTTTTCTGGGCTGCAGTTTTCCCAGTCACAAAATGATAGGTTTTGGCTAAATTGATTGATCTTTAATTATTTGTTACATAAATAAATTAATAAATATTTTTAAATATTTAAAAATTGTTTAAAAATAAATAAATATTTGTGGAATGCTTGTTTTATCCAAAGTAGCATCTAGGTGCTGGAGATCCAGCAGAAAATATCAGGCAACATATCTGTTCTCCTGGTGTTTATATTCTAGTGGGAGACAGATAAGCAGATACATAAATAAGAATTTAGTGATAAATGCTAGAAATAAAACAGTATGGGTTAGAGAACGATAATGAGGAGGCTACTTTGTTTGTGAGGGAAGTGTCAGGGAATATCTCTAAGAAGAGATATGAGGCTTCAGCTGAGATTTAAATGATGAAGGAGAGCCAGTCAGGTAAAGATCTAGGGAAGAGCATTTTAGATACATGACAGCACAGGGACCAAGGCCCTGAGGACCAAGAGGGAACGAGCAAGACGGCGAAACCATGAGCTAGGGAGAGAAAGGGAAGAGATGAGGGTGAAGAGGTAGGGAGGGATTACATGCTGTAGGCTAGAACAGAGACTGTAAGATGTCCTCGATATTTATTCTTCCCTACCTTCCTAGTAATAGAGTTGTGGGTCGGCACATGTCATTTTAACTAACGACATTTCCCAGCCTTACTTGCAGCTGGGTGTGCCATGTGAGGAGGCTGTGGACAATGACGATATTAAGCAGAAGTTGGGGGAAAGAATTCTGGGCTATGCCCTTAAGAGAAAAGAAGCATAGCCCCTCTTTTGCCTTTCCTCCCTCTGGCTAGCTGGGATGCAGATGTGATGATGAAACTTGGGCAAGCATTTTGGAGCCAGGTGCCCTGCCAATTCAGGACTGTCTTCCTTTGATCTGTGTATGAGAAATAAAGAACTCAGTTTATTTAAACCACTCAGTGTATATTAAGATCTTTCTTTTTAAATACCTTAGACTATACCAGAACCGGCATGGCAGGCTTCCAAACCATAGTGAAGAGTTGCATGTAATTCTGCTGACAGAACCCACTGAAAAATTTAAACAGAGTCTGAGATGATCTGATGTGTGTTTTAGTAACCACTTTGCAGATACCAAATCATAGGGGGAGCATGGAGTCTAGTTAAATGACTATTGCCGTAAGCCAGGTGAGAAATAATGTTGGATATGAGGAAGATGGTATTAATGAAGATGAAGAGAAGTAAACACGTTCAGGTTATATTTTGGCAGAAGCATTAGGACTGGCTGTTGGACAGGATTGAGGAAAAGAGAGGCATCAAGGATAAATATGTATGAATGTATGAATGAGTATCTGTGAATGTGCTTCAATTTTGTATATATCCTACTGTTGATGGGAATTTTTGTGGTTTATATTATAGAGCTATTAGAAATAATACTTCTATGAGCATTGTTAAATTCTTTTTTTCTTTTTTTTTAAGATAGGGTCTCGCTTTGTCACCCAGGTGACAAAGTGCAGTGGCACAATCTCAGCTCACTGCAACCTCTGCCTCTCAGGTTCAAGCAATTCTCCTGTCTCAGCCTCTTGAGTAGCTAGGGCTACAGGTGTATGCTACCATGCCCAGCTAATTTTTGTATTTTCAGTAGAGACAGGGTTTCACCATAGTGGTCAGGCTGGGCTCGAACTCCTGACCTTAGGTGACCCACCCACCTTGACCTCTCAAAGTGCTGGGATTATAGGCATGAGTCACTGTGCCCAGCCATTATGAACATTTTTGTACATGCCTTTTAATGCACATTTGTAGCTGTCTTTCAATCCACATATGTAACATTTCTGTTGAAGATACATTAAAAAGTGGAATTGCTGAGTCTTAGTGTTTATATATGCTCAGATTTAATAAATAAAACTGCCAAATAGTTTTCCAACGTGGTTATACTGACTTATTTTCCTATTAGCAGTATATGAATATTACAGAATATTCATCTTTGTCAACACTTGTTTAAAACTTTAACCATCCTGAAGAGTCTGTTGTGGTATGTCCTTGTGGGTTTAATTTCTACTTTCCTGATGATCAGTAAAATTGAGCAAGTTTTTTTGATAATGCATATTGGTTATTTGATTATCCTCTCTTTAACCCCTTTTTGACATTGGATTGTCTTTCTTTCTCTTAGTGATTTATAGGAATTACTAGATATTCTAGGTACTAATCTTTTATCAGTTATATGTATTGCAAATAATTTTTCTTACCCTGTGGCTTGGCATTTCACTGGTACTGTTTTGTTTTTTTTTTTAACTTTTCATTTTGAGATAATGGTAGATTCACATGCAGTTGTAAGAAATAATGCAGAGCAATCCTTTATACTCTTTACACAATTTTCCCCGATAGTGACATATTGCAAAACTAAAATATAATATCACAAGCAGAATATTGATGCAAGCAAGATATAAAACGGTTCCATCACCACAAGTATTTCTCATAGTGCCCTTTGATAGCTATGCCTGCTTCCCTCCAGCCCTACACCCCCTTAATCCCTGGCAATCAATAATCCATTCTCTGTTTCTATAATTTTGTCATTTCAAGCATGTTATATAGACAGATTCTAAATGGACAATGCTACATTGTCCATTTCATCTAATACAATGATTTCAAGAATTGACTTTTTTTATTCAATATAATTCTCTGGAGAGTCATTCAGGTTATATTAATAGTTTTTTCCTTTTAGTTAATAGGTCATATTAACAAATATATATGATTACATTAATGTTTTATTGCCATTATTGATAATTTAGTTCTTATATTAATAGTTTATTCCTTTTTATTGCTGAGGAGAATTCTATGTTAGAATGTACCACAGTTGTTAAACCATTCACCTGTTGAAGGACATATGGATTGTATTCAGTTTTGAGCTACTATTAATAAAGCTGCCATAAACATTTGTATATTGGTTTTCATATACACATGTGTTTTTATTTCTTTAGGATAGATACCCAGGAGTATAATTGCTGGTCTTACAATAATTGCATTTTTATTTCCTCTGCATGTATTTAGAGCCACATCATACAGTGTTACTACTTTTTGTTTTAACCATCAAATATAATTTAGAAAACTCAAGTAAAGGAAAGTCTGATTTTTTTACCCTATTTTTGCTTATCATGTTCTTCCTTTTTCCTAATATTCCCAAGATTTTTTTTTATCATTTGCTTTCTATTTAGAGAATTTCCCTTAGCCATTCTTTTAGAGTCAGTATCCTAACGAAAAACTATCTTCATTTTCCTTAATCTTAGAATGTCTTGCTTTCCCTCTCTATTCCTGAAGGATATTTTCACTCGGTATAGGTTACTGAGTTGATAATTCTCTGCACTTGAAAAAAAAAAAAAAAGTTGGGCCACATTCTTTTGGCTTCCATGATTTCTGTTGAGAAATCTGCTTCTGGATTATTTTTCTCCTATAGATAAGGTATTGGTTTTCTCCTGCTGCTTTTAATTTTTGTTCTCAGTTTTTGGTTTTCAGAAGTTGTACTGTAATGTATCTTGGTGTCGATTTCTTTACATTTATTCTGTTTTAGTTTGGCTCAACATCTTGAATCTGTAGGTTTATGTCTATTGCCAGATTTAGGAAGCTTTTAGCCATTATTTATTTGAGTACTTTTTTCAGCTTTGACTGCTATCTCCTCTCTATCTAGGACTGTGATGATACAAATGTTAGATTTTTTTTGGATATAGTCTCACACATCCCTGAGGCTGTGTTCTCTTTTCTAGTCTGTTTTTTTCTCTTTTGTTCAGATTGGGTAATTTCTATTTTTCTGTAGTCTCATCTACTGGATTTTGTATTTAGGCTACTGTAGTTTTCAGTACTAAAATTTTCATTTGGTTCCTTTTTACATATTCTGTGTCTTTGTGGAGACTTTCTTTTCCATTTCTAAGACTATAAATTTCATTTGTTTCCAGACTCTGCAATTGCTTATGGAAGCATTTTTATGGCAACTGCTTTAAAATCTTTGTCAGGTAATTCTAAGATCCTTGTCATTTCACTGTTGGTATCTATTCATTATCTTTCTTCATTCAGTTTGAGGTCTTTCTGGTTCCTGATATGATGAGTAATTTTCAGTTGAAATCTTAACATTTTGAATATTATGAGAGTCTGATTTTTATTTAAATCTGTTTTAATGAGTACTCCTGAGCCCCCTATTTATTCCCTATCCATTTAAGGAATAAGTCAAATTAGTTGTGAAACATCATCCTGTTTATATTTTGCTGGATTTCATTTGTTAATATTTTGGTTTGATTTTTGCATTTTTGTTCACATGTGAGACTGGTCTAAATTTAATCTTTACCTGTAATGTTTTCCTTAGATTTTAATATCAATGTTAGTTTTGCCACAATGAGTGAATGTGGTCTTTTTTTATATTCTCTGGAAGAGTTTAGATCCAACTGGTACTATTTCTTTCTTAAATGTTTAGAATAATTTAACAGTGTATCCATTTAGTTTTCTTTGAGAATAGGCTTAGAATTAAGGATTTAATTTCTTTAACAAATACAGGACTGTTTTGGTTATTTTGTCTGTGTCAGTTTAATATGTTAATTTTGTGCAAAGTATTTGTCCATTTCATCTACATTTTCTAATTTATTATGATAAAGTTGTTTACAGTATTCTCTATTTTTGTAGTGTCTGTAGGATCTGTGATGATGTGCTTTCTCAATCCTATTGTTGGTTATTTCTACCTCTTTTTTTTTTTTTTTTGGATCAGTATCTCTAGGCATTTATTGATTTTATTAGTATTTTTAAAGAACCAGATTTTGACCTTATTGATTCTTTCTACGATATATTTTTAACTGGATTAACGTAAGTTCTGTTCTTTACCTCAGCTGCCTGAGTAACTGGGACTACAAGGCACTGTGCCACCACACCCAGCTAATTTTTTTTGTATTTTTAGTAGAGACAAGGTTTCACCATGTTAGCCAAGATGGTTGCTATCTTCTAACCTCATGATTCGCCCACCTTTGCCTCCCAAAGTGCTGGGATTACAGGCGTGAGCCACTGCATCCAGCCAAAAGTGTATATATCTTTAATTTGAAAATTAATTATAGGACTAGACACAAATTAAACATAAATTAAAAATTAATAAAAAGGAGAAAGATGAAAAAAGATACCATACAAACAATAATGAAAAGAAAGTTGGATTGGCTATATTCAGATCAGATGAAGACACATTAACAGGGATGAAGAGTTACATTAATGATAAAAAGATCAATCCAGCAAGAAGACTTACATTTCTAAATGTGTATATACTTAAAACCAGAGATTTAAAATACATGAAGCTAAAATTAATAAAATAGAATAAACAGATAAAGAATTATATTTCACAATAATCAATAGAACTGGTAATCCTCCTCCCCCCAAAAAAATGCTATAGAACAGCGGTCCCAAGATTTTTGGCACAGGGACCAGTTTTGTGGGAAATAATTTTTCCATAGACAAGAGGTGGAGAAGAATAGTTTCCGGATAGAACTGTTCCACCTCAGATAATCGGGCATTAGATCCTCATAAGGAGCACGCAACCTAGATCCCTCCTACGTTCAGTTTGCAATAGGATTCTTGCTCCTATAAAAATCTATGCTGACGCTGATCTGACAAGAGGCATGAACTCAGGTGTCAATGCTTGCTCACCTGCCACTCACCTCCTGTTGTGTGGCCCAGTTCCTAACATGCCATGGTACCCAGTCTGTGGCCTGGAGGTTAGGGACCCCTGCTATAGAAGACCATAACACTATTATAGGCCATATAGACCATTATAGAACACGCTTTTACTTCAAATGCACATGGAACATTCACCGAAATGTTCCATATTCTGGACCATAAAACAAATATTAACAAATTTAAAATAGTTAAAATCTTACCCAGTATGTTCTCTGACCATAACAGAATTAATTAAACTAAAAAGTCTGTCTAGAAGGTGTCTATAAAATCCCCCAAATGCAAAAACACACTTCTGAATAACCCATAGATCAAAGAGGAAGTCACAGGGATATTTAAAAATACTTTTAATTAAGTAGAAATGACCATACAACATATTGAAATTTATAAGATGCAGCTAAAGTAGTGCTTAAGACAAATTTATAGCATGAAATACTTGTATTAGAACAGAAGAAAGATCTCAGATTAGTGATCTAAGTACTCACTCTAAGAAACCAGAAAAAGAAAAGCAAATTATACCCAAGTAAGCAGGAGTTGGGAATAATAGAGACAAAAGTAGAAGTCAGTGAAATGGAAAATAGCGGGGGAAAAAAAGGAACTCAATGAAACCAAACTCTGTTTCATGGAACATTTTTATAAAATTGGTAAACCTGTAGCCAGACTAACCAAGATTAAAAGAGAGAAAGCACAAATTATCAATATCAGGAAGAAAAGGAGACATCATTACAAATCCTATAGACTTTGAAGGATGATAAGAGAACATTATAAACAACATTATGCCCGTCAATTTGACGGCTTAGATTGATGGACAAATCCTTTAAAAGACAGATACTAACCCTGTCTCTACTAAAAATACAAAAATTAGCTGGGCGTGGTGGTGCATGCCTGTAATCCCAGCTACTCGGGAGGCTGAGGCAGGAGAATTGCTTGAACCCAGGAGGCGGAGGTTGCGGTGAGCCAAGATCGTGCCATTGCACTCCAGCCTGGGTAACAACAGCGAAACTCCGCCTCAAAAAAAAAACAGAAAAAGAAAAAAAAAAAAGACAGATACTACCTAAGCTCACTCCAGAAGAAATAGATAACCTGATTAGTCCTATATTTGTTGAAGAAATTGACTTAGTACTTAAAAATGTTGTAAGAAAAAAAATGACGCTGAATCCTACCAAACAACTAAGAAGGAAGTATTACCAATGTTAGAGAAATTCTTCCAGAAAAATAAAATAGAAAGAAATACTTCCCAGATAATTTTATGACGCCATCATCACCCTGATACCACAACCAAAGACTTCAGAAAAAACTACAGTCCAGTATTCCCAGATAATTTTATGAAGCCATCATCACCCTGATACCACAACCAAAGACTTTAGAAAAAACTACAGTCCAGTATTCTTTATGAAAATAGATGCAAAAGTCCTTCACAAAATATAGCAAATTGAATCTAGCTCACTCTCTCCCTCTCCCTTTCTCTCTTTAAATATATGTATGTGTATACATATATATGTGTTCTCTATGTGTGTATATACATATATGTGTGTGAGTGTGTGTGTGTGTGTGTGTATGTGTGTGTGTGTGTGTAAATCGTCATGACCATGTGGGATTTATCCTAGGAGTGGAAGTCTGTTTCAACATTTAAGTATCAGTCATCGTAAGTCACCATATGAATAGACTGAAGAAGAAAAACTCTATGACCATCTCAATTTTTAAAAAAAATTAACATCCATTTGTATCAAAAACCTCGAGAAAACTAAGAATACAAGGGAACTTCCTCAAATGAATAAAAGATGTCTACAACTAATATCATAATAGTGGTCGAATGCCTTACAGCTAAGATCAGGAACAAGACATGGTCGTGCACTCTGACCACTTCTATTCAACATTTTACTGAAGTTCCTTGTCAATGCAGTGAGGTAAGAAAAAGAAACAAAAGACATGCAAATTACAAAGAAACAAATAAAACTCTATTTGCAAACAGCACGGTTACTGCATAGAAACTCTCAGAGAATCCGTACACACATACACACACAAAAGCTACTAGCACTAACAAGGGAGTTCAGCAAGGTTTGAAGATACAAGATTAACATACAAAAATAAATGGAATCAGTTTATTAGAAATGAGCAATTGGGAATTGAATATTTTAAAAATACCATTAATGCCAAAAATTAAAATCTTAGGTATAAAAGCTAACAAATATTTGCAGCATATGGATGCTGAATAGTTTAAAACACTAAAGAAAAAACTTAAAAGAAGACCTAAAGAAGAAAGATTAGCCATGTTCATAGATGAGAAGACTCAATATTTTTATAATTAATTTTCCCCAAATTGACGTATAGATTCAATGCAGTCCCAATCAGGATCTCAGTAAGATTTTTTGTAGCTATTGAAAAGCTGATTCTAAAGTTTGTGGAAGGGCAAAGGAGCTACAATAGCTAGTACAATTTTGAAAAAGGAAGATGGCATCGGAGGACTCCTAGTATCCGAGTTAGTATAAAGCTACAGTAACCAGGACCATGTGGTATTGGCAAAAAGAAAAACGCAGAGATCAGTGGTACAGAATAAGGAGTCTAGAAATAGAACCACACACACTTGGTCAATTGATTTTTGAAAAAGGTGCAAAGGCAATTCAATGGAGAAGGCATAATTTTTTCAACAAATTGTGCTGGAACAACTGGACATTTATATAAAAAGAAAAAAATAACCTTAACCCATTCCTTGTACCATGTACAAAAATTAACCCAAAATGGGTTGTAAAATTAAACATGAAGTCTAAGCTATAAAACTTTTGGAAGAAAACAAAGGGGAAAATTTTTTATATTCTTGACTTAGGCAAAGATTTCTCATATACCACACCAAAGGCAAAATCCATAAAATGATAAAATGGATACATTGGACTCCATCAAAATTAAACACTTCTACTCTTTGAAACATAGTATTAAGAAAATGGCCGGGCACGGTGGCTCAAGCCTGTAATCCCAGCACTTTGAGAGGCCGAGGCGGGTGGATCACGAGGTCGAGAGATCGAGACCATCCTGGTCAACATGGTGAAACCCCGTCTCTACTAAAAATACAAAAAACTAGCTGGGCGTGGTGGTGCATGCCTGTAATCCCAGCTATTTAGGAGGCTGAGGCAGGAGAATTGCCTGAGCCCAGGAGGCGGAGGTTGCGGTGAGCCGAGATCGCGCCATTGCACCCCAGCCTGGGTAACAAGAGCGAAACTCCGTCTCAAAAAAAAAAAGAAAAGAAAAGAAAATGGGGGTGGGGGGGAGCTGTAGATTGGCCAGGCACAGTGGCTCATGCCTGTAATCCTAGCACTGTGGGAGGCCGAGGTGGGTGGATCAGTTGAGATCATGAGTTCAAGACCAGCCTGGCCAACATGGTGAAACCCCATCTCTACTAAAAATACAAAAATTAGCCAGACATGGTGGTGGGTGCCTGTAATCTCAGCTACTTGGAAGGCTGAGGCAGGAGGCAGGAGAATTACTTGAATCCAGGAGGCAGAGATTGCAGTGAGCCAAGATTGCTCCGTTGCACTCCGGCCTGGGCAACAAGAGTGAGACTCAGTCTCAAAAAAGAAAAGAAAAGAAAAGCTATAGATTGAGAGTGAGTATTTTAAAACAATAACTGATTTTGTATTTTTATCCATAATATATAAAAAACAATTAAAACTCAGTAATAAGTAAACAACCCAATAATATAACGGACAAAAGATTTGGACACTTTACCAAAGAAGGTATATGGATAATAAATAGATACATGAAAGCATGCTTAACATCATTAGTCATTAGGGAAATGCAGATTAAAATTACAATGGGATACCACTATGTGATGATATGGAACAATTGCAACTCTCATTCCTTGCTTGTGGGAATGCAAAATGGTACAAACACTTTGGAGAACAGTTTGGCAGTTATTTATAGAGTTAAACATGCATTTACTATATGACCCAGCAATCTCACTCCTAGTTATTTACCCAAGAGAAATGAAAACATATTTACACAAAAACCTGTATATGAATGTTTGTAATATATGAATGTTGCTTTATTCATAATCACCAAAAACTGGAAATCAGTCAGATATCTCTCAACTGATAAACTGAGGTACATCCTTACTATGGAGTACAATTTGCTCTAAAAAGGAACAAATTGCTGATGCATGCAGCAATACAGATGAATCCCAAATGCATTATAGAAGTGAAAGAAGCCAAACTCAATGGGCTACAGGTTACATGCTATGTGGTTCCATTTACATGATATTTTTAGAAAATGAAACATGAAGACAAAAGAGATCAGGAGTTGCCTGGGGATGCAAAGAGTGGTTGACTGCACAGGGGCATGCAGGAGGTTTGGCAGGGATTGGAATTGTTTTATATCTTGATTGTGGTGATGGTTAATATGACTTACGCATTTGCCAAAACTCACAAAACTATACACTAAAAAGGGTGAATTTTACTGTATGTAAATAGTAACTCAATAAGCCTGACTTTTAAAAGGCATATTGAGGGAGGGGCATCTGCCTGACATGAGAGGAAAGCAGAGAGCTGTATACAAAGCTGGAGAAGTGGTGTTCTAAAGAGATGATCTGTATGCAGCAGACTAGCAATGCCAGGGCCCTCCCTGAAATACTGAATCAGAGTCTTGAAGCAGATATACTGTATGTCACTGAATTCATTTCTTTTGGCTACTGTATAATATTCCATTGGTTTTGTTTGTTTGTTTGTTTGTTTGTTTTACTTTAAGTTCTGGGATGCATGTGCTGAACATGCAGGTTTGTTACGTAGGTTTACATGTACCATAGCGGTTTGCTGCACCTATCAACCCATCATCTAGGTTTTAAGATCCATATGCATTAGGTATTTTTTCTAATGCTCTTCCTCCCCCTACTCCCTACCCCACAACAGGCCCTGGTGTATGATGTTCCCCTTCCTGTGTCCATGTGTTATTGTTCTGCTCCCACTTATGAGTGAGAACATGTGGTGTTTGGTTTTCTGTTCCTGTGTTAGTTTGCTGAGGATAATGGTTTGAATAGACCATAGTTAATTTATTCACAATTCTGTTGATGGACTTTGAGTTGGTTTCAGCCTTTTGCTGTTGTGAAAAGTGCTGCCATGCATTCCTGCACATGTTTCCCATTGAGTATTCACAAATATTTTTCTTGGTTAATAGGAGTGGAAATGTTGGACATGGGATAAGTGAACATTCAGCTTTAGGAAGTAATGCCAAACTGTCTTTCAAAGTCATTGCATCAATTTACATGCCTACCTTCGGTGTGTAAGATAGTCTGTGAATTCACATCCTTGCCAACTCTTACTATAGTTATTATATCTTCCTAGTAAATGGAAACTTTTATCATTGTGCACTGTCCTTCATTATCTCTAAAATTGTTTTTTAGCATAAATAGCATTTTGTCTGTTAATACAGCCACATCAGCTTCTTTTTGGTTATTGTTTGCCTAGTATATCTTTTCTCATTTTTTTTTACTTTTAATCTTTCTGTAGCCATATGTTTTAAGTCTGTCTTTTATAAATAGTATATAGCTGAATTTTAAAAACTGATTCTGACCATCATTATCCATTTAGCACTTACTGCATTTACAATTACTCTAATTACTAATATATTTTGATATATTGCTTCCATCTAGTCTGTTTCTGTTTGTGCTCTGCCCTGTTTTGTTGCTATTTCATTTTCTTTCCTTTATTTTCTTCTTTTGAATAGATTTTTTTTCTCATTATACTTTTATTCCTCTGTTCTTTTGGAATTGATACATTCCTTTTATATTTGTATTGTGATTAGCTTGTTATTTTCACATGCATATATTACTTATCAAAGTCTAAAATTAATAAATATCTGTTCTTCTCCATATATATATATATGTATGTATAATTGCACTTCAAGTTCTGGGATACATGTGCAGACATGCAGGATTGTTGCATAGGTGCATACATAGCAATGTGCTTTGCTGCCTCCATCCCCCCTCCATCACCTATATCTGGCATTTCTCCCCATGTTATCCCTCCCCAACCTCCCTATCCCCCCACTGTCCCTCCCTTATTCCCCCAACAGACCCCAGTGTGTGATGTTCCCCTCCCTGTGTCCATATGTTTTCATTGTTCAACACCCACCTACGAGTGAGAACATGCATTGTTTGAAATCTTCTCCCTTTAACAATGTAAAAACCTTAGAACATTTTGGCCAGGCATGGTGGCTTATGCCTGTAATCCTAGTACCCTGGGAGGCTGAGGCAGGTGGATCACAAGGTCAGGAGATTGAGACCATCCTGGCCAACATGATGAAACCCCATCTCTACTAAAAATTAAAAAAAATTATATGGGTGTGGTGGCATGCGCCTGTAGTCCCAGCTACTTGGGAGGCTGAAGCAGGAGAATTCCTTGAACCCAGAAGGCAGAGGTTGCAATGAGCTGAGATCGCACAAGTGCACTCCAGCCTGGCAACAGAGTGAGACTATATCTCAAAAACAAACAAACAAACAAACTTTAGAACATTTTAACTCCAACTTCCTCATGATGTAGACTCCATTTGTTTTGTATTTTAGTTGTGTCTTTTAAAAAAACCCCACAAGACGTTATTGTTAATGTTTTTTATGTAATCAATATTTGTTATATTAGCCAATAGATTTATCACTGTCTTTGCTCTTCATTCCTTCTTGCATCTCAGACTTTCAATACTGTATTCATTTGCTTCTGCCTAAATTTTATTCATTAAATTTCCACTAGTGCAACTCTGTTTCTGCTGGTGGTGAGCTCTTTCAACTTTTATTTGCCTCAAAATGTGTTTATGTCCTTACTTTTGAAAGTTACCTTATCAGCATAGTCAATATATTATTTCATTGTTTTCTGGCAACTATATCTGCTATTGAAGAGCCTGTGGACCATTGAGGAGTGGTAAATAGTAGCTAAAATTGTGGAGGAAAAAAATTTGTCTTTTGTTTCCTCTCTAGCTGCATATAAGTTCTTTTTATGTTTTGTGGTCTATAGGTTAATTGTGATGCATCTTGATATATAGGTCTTTTTATTTATCCTGCTTTGCATTTATTAGGATTCTTTAATCTGTAGACCGATGTCTTTCATCACTTCTGGACAATCTCATCTGTTATTTATATACATTTAATAGAAAACAAGAACAATTGATAATAAATGACCTAAGCCTAATTAAATGCAAGAAGACAGAAGAAGAAAGGCAATAAACTAGAAAAAAAAAAAGAAATAATGCAAATAAAGCAGACAGTAAGAAAATAAAAACAAAAATATCCCAAAAGAATTAAAAATGGGCTTTTTAATTTTTTAAATTGGCTTTTTTTTTTTTTTTTTTTTGAGGCGGGGTCTCACTGTCACCCGAGCTGGATTGCAGTGGTGCAATTTTAGCTCATTGCAATCTCTGCCTCTAGGGCTCAAGAGATTCTCATGCCTCAGCCTTTCGAGTAGCTGGGACTACAGGCACATGCCACCACAGCCAGCTAATTTTTTGTATTTTAGTAGAAACAAGGTTTCACCATGTTGCCCAGGGTGGCCTTGAACTCCTGAGCTCAGGTGATCCACCCACCTTGGCTTCCCAAAATGCTGGGATTACAGGTATGAGCCACTGTGCCAGTCAAAAATTGGCTTCTTTAAAAGAACATAAAACAGGCAGATATCTGACAATAATGATAAAGGAAAATAGGAGGCACAAGTTCATAATATTAAAATGAAAAAAGTTGACTATAGATACAGTAGAAGTTTTTTAAAATCATAGCATGGTAACTTTATGCCAATATGTTTTAATATATGAAGTGAAAATTTCCTAGAAAAATGTAAACTACCAAAAATAACTTGAGGAAAAAAAATAACAAACTTAAAACAATATTATTAGATAATTTGAATTGGTAGTCAGAAATAGCTCTGTCTTTTAAACACACAGACACATACACACACTCACATACTGTAATATGCCAGAGGGGAGAAGGCCTCAGGCCTTTTATTGGCAACTTTACAGGGTCAGTTAATTCTTTTTATACTATTCCATAGGGGGAAAAAAGAGGAAAAGCTTATCAACTTATTTTGTGGAGCATTATAACTTTGCTACCAAAATTGAAAAAGCACAGTACAAGAAAAAATATATAGAGATCAATCTTATTTAGGAACATAGAGGCAAAGATTCTAAATAAATATTAGCATTTTTTAAATGTTCATTGTAATCAAGGAAAAACATAAGGAAAGTTCAGCGTTGGAAAAGTCTAACAATATAATTCACTGTATTAATACATTTAAAAAGAAAAACCTCATGATTATCTCAATATATGCCAAAAGAAAAAAATCATTTAATGCTATTCAACATTAATGATAAGGGAAAATCCTCTGGATGGAGTAGAATAGAAGATAATTTTCTGATCCCGATTATTGCTACCAACCAGAACCGTAGAGCAAAAAATGCTCTTGGTAGGGAAACTTTTGAAGCATTCCTTTTCTATTTCTCCATTAAAAGCAGAGACAAGTCAAGGACGATCATTGTTACCACCATGTTTGTACTGAGGTCCTAGCACATGCAACAAGACAAAGTATGAAAGGAAGAGAAGAGGGAAGGAGGAAGATAAGGGAACAGGTAGTACCAGTCAGGAATGCATATATCAGAAAACTACCAGTGGCCTAAACAATGAGGAGTTTGTCTCATACCCAAGAAATTGGGAAGTGAGGAGCCTAGGGAAGGTGGCACTGATAAGCAGAGTTGTCATGGTGTTCTTTCTTCTTCACTCTCTTTGGTATGTTTGATTTCATCCTCATGCTTGCCACCTCATGGCCATAAGATGGCTTCTGCAGCTCTGGGCCCTCCACATACAGTGTCAGTCTCTTCCCAGAAGCCTTGGGGTAGACTTTACCTTACATCTCACTGCTTACTGAGCCTCAAGAAAGGCTGGGAAAGTCAATGTCCCAGGGATAGGGTTAGAGCTATCCCTGCATAGATGTTAGATTACAAACATACTAAATAATACTTAGAATAATGTTATGCTAGTCTAATCCATTCATGGAAATTCTGTTCTTCTTTGGTGGATAATAAATATATTTAATATTTGAGACATAATAAAAACTTATTTATTGTTTATCTTCAGTTAAAATTTAACTGTATGTTCTTTTTAAATAAAATTTTCTTCTAATCTGAAATGCTAGGAGCTGGATGTATTGTCACTCTGAAAAAATTGGGACTCTAAAATTAGTAATAACTACCACAGAAGCATACAAGTTTGTCCAGAAAGACAAGGATTTTTTCCTGTGATATTAATTCTGGAAAAATTTACCAAACAGATTTTTCCAGCAGGGAAATCGAGTAGCAAAATAGGCAGTGCCCTAGGATACAGTTTTGCAAACATGCAGACAAATTCTTCAAATGCATGTGTCTCGTAAAATCCAAGGCTACGTGAAGTGATAATTTAGTGATAGCATTTCTGCAGAGAACTAAGAAAATTTTTACTGATATCATTAACTGTGGATTAGACACGTGAAATTACTTATCCTTGAGAACTTTATCCTGCCAAATTGTGTTAAAATTTTACTAATATCCCTTAAAACTTATGCCCACTTGAAAATTTCTCAGCTGCTATTTTATTTGAACATGGGAATTAAGCCATAAATCTCACTTGCCTGCAAGAACCTGAAAGTCAAACAAAAATTGTACTGAGTCTGCAGACAATGGGAATAACACATTTTACTGGTGAATCTGTGGATTCAAAGCAGGCTGGACACAGGATGTGGACTTACCTGCAAAAGTGGGAGAGCAAACTCCAAATTGGACACCAGGGAAGGAGAGCATAGACGTAAGGCAAAAACTGTAGCCTTAAAATGGGGTCTTCATACACTACTGGCCAGGGGAGAGTGAGGACGACAAGTCGCAGGGAAGCTTGCTGGAAGCTGGGAAAACTGGAGAGGTGTAAATATGGGTTGATCAAATGCAACAAAGAAATCCCTTTTGTGAAGTTGAGTTTCACTGAAAAGTCTCTGCAATTTTTCCTACTTTTTAAAAGATAGCTGAAGATACTCCTTGCAACTCAGTTGAGGCAATCTAAGAGAACCAAGTCCTCAAAGTGAGATTCTAAATTGTATATTGATATCCTTTACTAGTGTGCTGTTTTTGATCAATATCTGTCAGTTCCTTCTAAGATTGTTGTTATAGAAAACTGACAGAAAAGGGGTTTGGAGCTGAAGGAATTGAGCTGAAAGAAGCCTCACCTCTTTTATTCAATTAAAATATTTAAATAAATTATTTGTTCTCTTTCTTGGAAAGAGTAGTATATAGATTTTTCTCTCCGGAGAATGTCAGACTTGGGTTTTTGGTAAAGGGCAGTCAGCTTTGCTGCCAGGCAATAGGAGAGATGTGACTGAGAAAGCATTGTCTAGCATGTGGGTCCATTCTTCTCTAACCATGGACTAGGTGTATTCTCTAAAAGTTGTTGCTTATAGGTTTAATTAATTTCAAAAATAATCTTTATGGTGCTTTTCACTTGTATCATTTCCCTAAGTCATTCAAATTTTTTAGAATTTTTTTTAATACAGTAGAATAGTCCATATGTAGCTATATTAAATCACCTTTTACATGAACCTGGGAATCTGGCTATTTAGAGAAATCTTACAAAGCATTTTATAAGACAGATATTACTCTCTAATTTGCCTGCTTTTAAAATTTGCCTTTTCATCTCAGCAGTTTGCATAAGGTGGGGTGACCTTGTATTCTGCTAGAACCATTGCCCTCCCATGCTGTTGGCTTCCTTTTGAAGTCAGTGGTCATAGCCATTTCATTGAATGAATGAATACAGAAAGAAAGGTAGTGAATGTACAGTGGATGACAGTCATTTGACTTTCAAGGTGCAAATGCAATAGCATCCAACCACTGACTCAGCCTCTTCTTCTGGAAAAAGTAACATGTACCATCTTCATCCACAGTCTCTTTCACCATACCTCAGGAACCACTGCCATCTCCAGCAGAAGTGAAGTTCTTTCCCAAGAAACAGAGTTCAAAGGTATTTATATTCCTCACTACAGAAAAAAAAAATGTTCTTATTTACAACATTATCTGTGAGAGTTTTGGTGATTTACACGTTATTGAGTTGTACCTTCAACATAAAAATAAGTGCTATTTCAGCTGCTGCTAGTATACATTTGACTTTCAAAAGGGGAACTGTACAAGTCAACTCTAGCATGATGTTATCAATGGGGTCTAAAATTTTCAATCATGTTGCATCATTGCAAGATTAATTAAATGACTGGGTCAGCCTCTAATACTAACTGGTCAGGAGTCCAGGAATCCGGGATACAGTAGCTATTGCTTTGTATCCAAATTTGTGTGGTATAGGATGTCTTATTGTAAGGTTCTACTGTTTTTCATTTGTCTCTACACACAGGCTAGAAAGGCAAGGTCTCCAAACACAGAATATCTTTTTTTTTTTGAGACAGAGTTTCGCTCTTGTTACCCAGGCTGGAGTGCAATGGCACGATCTCGGCTCACCGCAACCTCCACCTCCTGGGTTCAGGCAATTCTCCTGCCTCAGCCTCCTGAGTAGCTGGGACTACAGGCACGTGCCACCATGCCCAGCTAATTTTTTGTATTTTTAGTAGAGACGGGGTTTCACCACGTTGATCAGGATGGTCTCGATCTCTTGACCTCGTGATCCACCCGCCTCGGCCTCCCAAAGTGCTGGGATTACAGGCTTGAGCCACTGCGTCCGGCCTAATACAGAATATCTTAATGAAGCAGGGGAAAGAAATCTGTATTATATTATTATTATTATTATTTTGAGACAGAGTCTCACTAACCCTGTCGCACAGGCTGGAGTGCCGTGGTGCAATGTTGGCTCACTGCAACCTCTGCCTTCTGGGTTCAAGTGATTCTCATGCCTCAGCCTCCCAAGTAGCTGGGATTACAGGTGCCTACCACCATGCCCAGCTAATTTTTGTATTTTTAGTGGAGACAGGGTTTCACCACTTTGGCCAGGCTGGTCTTAAACTCCTGAACTCAGGTGACCCACTTGCCTCTGCCTCCCAAAGTGCTAGGATTACAGGCATGAGCCACCATGCTCAGCCTTTTTTTTTTTTTTTTTTTTAAACTCATGCTTCAGCCTCCCAAGTAGCTGGGATTACAGGAATGCACCACCACTCCTAGCTAATTTTTTGTGTTTTTAGTAAAGACAGGGTTTCATTATGTTGGCCAGGCTGGTATCAAACTCCTGGCCTCAAGTGATCCACCTGCCTCGGCCTCCCAAAATGCTGGGATTATAGGCATGAGCCACAATGCTGGGCTGAATTCTGTGTTCATTAACGTTAGCTCGTCACAGAACAGCCTAATTCATCCTTGTGGAGATTCCCCCAGTTTAAATGTGCTGGACTTTTCTACCTTGCTTTCTTATGTTTATGGACTGCAGACAGACTTCTGTTCTTTGAAACTTTTCACCACAGAAAGGAGACAGCTGGCACTGTCTTTTTCTGGCTTACTGTATATAGTCATGTTTTCAGCTGTTCTCGTAAGAAAAGAAAGAAAAAGAAACTGAAGAGTGACGCAAGAGAAATTAATCCCACTGCCTCTTCATAGTAGACTGCTATCTGTTCTTCCCAGACCTTCATCTTTCAATACTGAAATCATCAAGAGGTCTCACTGTATTTTCGGCACTGGTGGGCTGTGTCCCCTTAAGAGATTTCCAGGCTATTTACGTAGCAGCATGTCATGTGACACCCCAGTTGCCATGGCAAATATTTGTGTTTCATGAAAAATGCCGGTAAAGAAAATCAATGTAAATGACCAAATCCCCAGACAGACAGGCCTTCAGGCAAGTGTTTGGCCTGCACCATTATTGTTTCAAATTCAGCTGTTTAACAGGCTGTGAGAAGGCCATGGGCTAATGTGCATAATAGAAACAGACAGAGGCACCTGTTTTCATTCTCACCCTGTTGGAGCGCTCAGGTCCCACAGTTTTATAGATAACAGATCTACAGGTAATACAAATATTATGACTAGGTTTTAGCCAGTAAGTGGTTTTCCTCAAAAAAAAAAAAGTTTTAAATAATGACATATTTTCTGAATGCTAATGATCCCTGGTTTTAATTTCCTCTGTTGCTTTCACAAAGCTTTTCCAGCTGCTGGAAGCAGTAATATTTAATGGCTTTTTCCTGTGGTCCCAGATTAGTACAGCATTTCTAAACTGACTCTTCAATGGTAAATGTAATTATTCATATATTTTGTGGGAAGTGTCCTGGGCATGGCAGTTAAAAGACTAAGAGAAGGACTTCATTATGCCAAGCCTCATGATAGAGCCAGTACAGACCTTTGATCAGACTCGACCACAAGGCAGTGTGGTGCCACACTAGTGTCCCCGAGAAGTGGGACTTGGCATCTGATTATAGTTGTTTTTGTAAATATTTACTTGGTGTGGAAAGAGAGAACAGGCTGGTCCAGTGGGGAAAGGGGGGAAGGGGGTGAGGCTCCGAGCCTTCTATTTGTTTTGTAAAATTGCCCATGAGAGCCGTTTTGATTTAAACTGTGTCTCATTCTTCATTGAAGGGGAAAAGCAGAAGGTCAAGAGGACATCATGACAGGAAGGTCTGTAATTTGTGTGACTAGTTGAAATTTGGGGTCTATCACCTGATGTCCCTTCCTTTTGCTGCCGGGCAAAAGTATGGGTGACTGCTTGACAGCTGGAGATGGCAACAAAAGTTCCTGCTTCCTTTATAAAAGAAATGAGATCATGGTTTCAGGGGAAAAAAAAATGGTTCATTTAAAGTGAAAACCCTTTTTTACCTTCTTTTGGGACTGAATTACTTCTCAGGCTTCAGTCCAAATGACTTAGCATCCTTAAAATTTGGCTGAATCATATCAATCTTCCACCTCAGCCAAAGATTTTCATCTTTTAAAAGTACACTTCAAAAGAAATAAAATGTGAAAAATAAATGCAGTTTCCCCCAGCATGTGCTTGTATACGTGCATGCATATATGATGCACACACATGCAACATACTGCATGTACGCTATAGTAAGGGTATAGGATTTAGAGTTAAGCTGATCCTAACAACTAAGGTAACAAAAACATCAGAAAAATGAAATAGCCCCCACAATATGGCAAGTATATGCCAGCAAGGAACATTCCACAAGACCGTACATGAGTAATAAAAGTCCTGAACTTGAAGTAGGAATACACTGGATTCTCCTTTGAGCAAGTCACTTTACTTATCTCTGACAAATGAGGATAATACGTTTTTTCACATAGGGTTGCTGCAAGGATCAGATGGGTTAATGTGTCTGAAAGTGTTTTGGAACCATAAACTACTTGTTATCATAACTCATTGATCCATTCTTAAGAGCATCTTATAGGCCTCCCTTTCTTGGTGATCTTTTTTTTTTTTAATTTATTTTATTGCATTTTACGTTTTGGGGTACATGTGAAGAACATGAAAGATTGTTGCATAGGTACACACGTGGCAGTGTGATTTGCTGCCTTCCTCCCCATTCTTTTTTTTTTTTATTTTAATGATCTTCTTTTCAGTAAGAATTTCAGAGGAATCTTAGCCATCTGCTTTCGAGGAAAAACAGCCCACCTTTTGGGTCACATTTTATGCCTGCAGAGCTGTGCCTGCATAGGGCTGTATTTACATCAGTGATTTCATACAGTCCCTCTGTACCTAGACAGATTGCTCCTAGGTAAACTAATTAATACAGTTAGATCCCTCCTTTTGCTTTCCTTGACATCTTACTATGAGAAAATTGTGAGCCTGATTCTGCATGTTAAAAATAGGATGTGTTTACAAACACTAAGGCATTATTTATCTAGAATGTTTGTAACTGCTAATGTTGACTGAGCATGTCCTGCATGCATGGCACTGAGTACCTTTCATACTCCCTGAACCCTCATAGCAGGCAGAACCTATGTGCTGCTATTGTCCCCAGGCCCACTCAGTTGGTAAAAGGGTACAAAGGATCCAGCTGACAGAGTGAGGCTCTGGAGTTTGTGCTGTCTGCAAGTTCCAGGTTATGAACGCTTCCACATGGGTCGGTTTTTCAAATAGTGCTACTACTGCTCCTGTTACTACTGCTGCTGTTGCTGCTGCTACTGCTACTCACATCTAACATGCACTGAGTGCTTACTCTTTGCCAAGCTATATTCCTAATGTCTTAAGTGGATTATCTCTTAGTTTTCACAGGATTTCTGTGCAATAGGCACTATTATCATTCAATTAGTCATCCAATTAGTAAATAATAGAACCAGCATACAAAATTGGACTATGTAACTACCAAAGCCCCCAAGTATTAGAAATTTTTATAAATCTCAATCATTTTTTATGGAAACATATTAAATTTATTACATTTCTAAAATATATTACATTTCTGCCTACCTAATATTTTCTCTATTTAATATCATGTATACAGGTAATCCATTTCCATGTCTTTTACTATTTCCTTCAATTCAGACAGCAGTTATCACCTTTGCTGTTGTGTCTGCTTTCATCAGCTCTGACTTTAACAGCCTTTTCTATCTTATGGCTCAGCTAACCAAATCCAGTTTAAGAAGTTGAATAAGCTTAAGTCAGTCAGGCTTTGCACAAGATCCAAAGAATAAAATAAAAAATGATAGTAGAGTTTGTAATTGTTATTTCAATAAATCTGAGGCATCTTTATTTTTAAGAATCTAGTTCAAAGGTTTGAGGTTGTTAAAATGGCCTGTCAGCAAATAAATCTTTTTATTATCTTAAGGCAGGTATAAAAACTATGCAAAGATTCGCTTAATTTTAATTAATATTTTGATAATAAAAATCTATTTTATGGATAAGACAAGCAAACAAACAAATATATTTATTGCACTATAGGAGTACAGACCAAATTCATGAGTGTGTTTTCTTCTAGGAACAGAAAGAGAAAAGAAATTGAAAAGAAATACAGAAAGGACTTTAACTTTATATATATATATATATATATATATATATATATATATATATATATGTATAACATACACACATATACACACACACCACACACATACACACACGTGCATGCATGCACACACACACAGACACATAGAGCAAAGATGATGAAAAATCAAACAAAAATGTGTCCATAGTAGTTTTGTATATTATACTCTATACCTTTCTATATATTCAAAACTTTTCCAAAATATCTCCAAATTAAAAAAAATACCCAATTGAAGAAAAATATAAAAGAAAATCCTGTTTCCTAAGCCATCCCTCTGTTGTAAAGTTTATTTTGGTGTAGAAAGAATAGGTTTGGGGCCGGGCACGGTGGCTCACGCCTGTAATCCCAGCACTTTGGGAGGCCGAGGCGGGTGGATCACGAGATCAAGAGATCGAGACCATCCTGGTCAACATAGTGAAACCCCATCTCTACTAAAAATACAAAAAAAAATTCGCTGGGCTTGGTGGTGCGTGCCTGTAATCCCAGCTACTCAGGAGGCTGAGACAAGAGAATTGCCTGAACCCAGGAGGCGGAGGTTACGGTGAGCCGAGATTGCGCCATTGCACTCCAGCCTGGGTGACAAGAGCGAAACTCCGTCTCAAAAAAAAAAAAGAATAGATTTGGGTGATTACATTGCAATCTCAAATGTGGGGTCTCACTTCTCTTATTCATTCTTTTCTATTGCTTTTTCTTTAGTATTTTCCCAACATATACTTCTGATCCTCTCAATAGAAAACTGTAATTATTTTATGGGTGAGTCAGCTGAACTATTTTAATCAGGCAGTATGTGTGACATTAAACATATCACTGCCCCTGTCTGCTCTCATTTCCTCCTATCTGTATAAAAAGGAGATTGGATCAAATCAGTATTTTTAAGGGGCTTCCATATCCCCTAAATCCTCACCCCACAGCCCCAGAGGAAGAAGAGAAGCAAAAGCTACTAGTAATTTGGGGCTCTACGCCCCTATATCCACAACACCTGGGTTTTCTATTTTACCTTTTTATCATCAGACTATATGGTATTTGAACAAAGTGTTTCAGGATTTAAAATGTGTACTTTGAAAACCACTAGATGATATCCAGCAGCAGTTTTGGCTTTAACATGTCATATCTGGTGGGGGGAATAAGCCTACTTCTTAAAGGGCACAGGGTGCCTCCCTGGTTGACTTTGCTCCCAGCACAATTTAAAAAAAATAATTTTTTTTGCCTTGCTCTAAAGGGTTGGAGAAAGAGCAGGTCTTATTTTGACAAGAATTAGAGCTCTGCAACCTGGAGATACAAAATGAGATTCAAAGCAAGTCCAAAGCCACTTTTTCTCTTTTAGACTCATTTTCTCTCATAAAACTTCATTTAATTTACCATCTTAAAGGAAGAAAAGAAAAATCCAAACAAAAAAAAAAACCCAACCCTGTGGAATCTTTTTTAAAAAACCCAAATCTTAATGTTTTAATTTTTTTTTTTTTTTTTTCTAGACAGAGTCTCACACTGTCACCCAGGCTGGAGTGCAGTGATGTGACCTTGGCTCACTGCAGCCTCCGCTTCCCGAGTTCAAGCAAGTCTCCTGTGTCAGCCTCCCAAGTAACTAGGACTATAGGCACCCACCACCATATCTGGCTAATTTTTTTGTTTGTTTGTTTGTTTGTATTTTTAGTAGAGACAGGGTTTCACCATGTTGGTCAGGCTGGTGTGGAACTCCTAACCTCAAATGATCTGCCCACCACAGCCTCCCAAATTGCAGGGATTACAGACGTGAGCCATCATGCCCGTCCTAATTTATATATTTTTAACTTTTAGGCTCAGAGGTACATGTGCAGGTTTGTTATATAGGTATTAATAAGTTGTGTATCATGAGGATTTGGTCAAACATTATTTCATCACTCAGGTAATAAGCATAGTACCCAATAGGTAGTTTTGGGATCCTTGTCCTCTTCCCACCCTCCACCCTTAAGTAGGCCCCTGTGTCTATTCCCTTCTTTGTGTTCATGTGTATTCAATGTTTAGCTCCCACTTATAAGCGACACCATGTAGTATTTGGTTTTCTGTTCCTGTGTTAATTTGCTTATGATAATAGGCTCCAGCTCCATCTATGTTGCTTCAAATAACATGACTTCTTTCTTTTCATGGCTGCATAGTATTCCATGGTATATATGTACCACACTGTCTTTATCCAGTCTACTGTTGATGGTCATTTAGGTTGATTCCATGTCTTTGTTATTGTGAATAGTGCTGCAATGAACATAACACATCCATGTGTCTTTATGGTAGAATGATTTATAGTCTTTTGGGTATATACCTAATGGATTGCTGGGTCAAATGGTAATTCTGTTTTAAGTTCTTTGAGAAGTCACTGCTTTCCACAATGGCTGAACTAATTTACATTCCTACTGGCAGTGTATAAGCATTTCCTTTTCTCTGTAACCTCACCAGCATCTGTTATTTTTTGACCTTTTTATAATAGTCATTCCGACTGGTGTGAGATGGTATCTCATTGTGGTTTTGATTTGCATGTAGAATCTTTTAAAAACAGTAACTATTTTCTCTAGTTCATTAGAAATTGCCATCCTCATCTCTGCATTTTCAGCATTAAACTTTCAAAATGAATTGAAATTATACAGTTTTATTTACAGAACACTTTTTTTGAAAATCTTGCAAAAGAATTTTTTTTAAGATTTACCAACCGAATGGAGAGCAAAGATAAATAAATAAATAGAAAGCAGGAGTTGCAATTTTTGCTGATAAAATAGACTTTAAAGCAACAAAGATCAAAAGAAGCAAAGAAGGATATTACATAATGATAAAAGGATCAGTGTAACAAGAAGAGCTAAAGATCCTAAATATATACGCACCAAATGCAGGAATACCCAGATATATAAGGCTTATAAAGAGACTTAGACTCCCACACAATAATAGTGGGAGACTTCAACATCAATATTAGATCAATGAGACAGAAAGTTAACAACGATATCCAGGACTTAAATTCATATCTGGAACAAGTAGACTTAATTAACATTTATGGAACTCTCCACTTTAAATACACAAAATATACACTCTTATCAGTACCACATCACACCTGTTTACAGGTTTAAATGAAATATTGGTTGGCTGCTTGTTAGTTATTTTCTTCCCTCATTTTTTTTTTATGTCTCTATTATTAAGCACAATTATCGGCATACCCATCTTTAGACTGCATTCTAGCCCGGGCAATAAAGCAACACCCCCGTTCTCTCTCCCTCTTCCTCTTCCTCTTCCTCTTTCTTCCTCTCCTTCATTCTTTATTTTTCTTTTTTTCTTTCTTTCTCTCTTTCTTCTTTAAAAAAAAAAGAAAAAAGAATTTTTCTTGTAGTTACTGAGAAAAACTATAAGGATTGTTTTTACTACTTTTTAAAAAATGAATGATTATTATTTTTAGAGACAGGGTCTCCCTCTGTCACCCAGGTTGGAGTGCAGTGGTGTGATGATAGCTCACTGCAGCCTCAAACTCTGGGAGCAAATTATCCTCCTCAGCTGACAAGGCATGATGGCTCATGCCTGTAATCCCAGCACTTTGGGAGGTCAAGGCAGACAGATCACTTGAGGGTCAGGAGTTCAAGACCAGCCTGGACAACATGGTGAAACCTCATCTCTACTAAAAATACAGAAATTAGCTGGGCGTGGTGGCACGTGCCTATAATCCTGGTTACTGGGGAGTTTATTAAAAAGACAGAAGAATCACTTGAACCTGGGAGGTAGAGCTTGCAGTGAGCCAAGAGTGTACCACTGCACACCAGCCCGGGCAATGGAGGAAGACTCTGTCTCAAAAAGGAAAAAAAAAAAAAAAAAAAAAGAATACATATGTAGATACAGAGAATATGACAAGGTGGAGCTCTTTAGGAATTCTGCAAGTATTCTTTAGTGATCTGTAATCAGTGAACTTACTAGACCCACATTTTTCTCAAGAAAATTGGGATGTCAGGCTTTACTTTGGTGATAATAGCAGTCCTTTTTGAGGCTTGCTTTTTTCCCTGTACATGTAGAGAAAATGATGATGTGTCTTTGGTCAAGAGATCTGGGATTCCAGGCTGCTTTTGATTCCCATCCTGTCGGGGTTCCTGTCCATATCCCCAGCAGGTTCAACCCATCCATCATAATTGTCCCCAGTGGTTCTTAACTATGTCACATTTTCTCAGAGAATATTAAGGGGTCACAAAAAAGATGAAATCAATGCAGCCATAAAATGAAATGTGTCTTTAGAAGGAAATTTTGCATTTGACTGAAAATAGACAATCTATTTTTTTAAGATTCTTGATTCTGTTCTGTTTGATCTTCAACTAGATTTTGATCCATCACATGTTTTTATTCCATGAGAATGCATCAAAGGATAGGGATTTTTCTCCTCAGGAAGTGTTTCAGAGTTCAGGAAGAATAATTAGAATAAAGATACCTTTCAAAACAATTGCAGAAATTATTCCTAGAAAATTGCTGCTGATCTGAGTGGCCTTTACACTCAAGTTGCTTCTTTTATATGTCTCTGCTCAATGAGTTCTGCTTTTGCCTTTTATTCTCTTTATAAAGGTTAAAGACTCTGACTTTCACTTTTAATTGGCACTTAAGGCTTACTTGGACAGTTTCTAGGTATTATGAACTGAGAGCCATTGGCTGGCAGACCCCAGAATACTGGAATATCACTCTTTGGGGTTTTCTCCCCATGACGACATTTACCATTAGGTGGTGTGGGCAGCCGTTCATCTATTTTGATTTGAGAGTTACTAGAAAGAATTTTCTATCTAAAAAATAGAAAAGAAAAAAAAAATCCCCCAGGTCTTTTTCATGGTGCATAAAGTGATGCCATTGGAGATAGCTGCCTTTGATTTGATGGCTCTACTGGCTCCAGAAGTTTATTAAAAAGCCAATACCCCTGGAGGGGTGACACATTAAGTCAGAGAGGCATAGGGTTTCAAAATTAGAAGTGCTCTGAGTGATCACTTAATGGAAACTGAAACCCCACAGAAGTGGCTTCCCAAGGCCCCAGAGGAAGGTGGGTAATAGACTAGATTCTAGGTCTTCTTGCTTCAGATATACCACACCATCTTATGTTCATTAGCACATTGATAGGAATTAGTTTAACAAATTGCTTTCCAGCCTATCAAATAAGAAAAAATGAGCTGAGGGCAGTGGCTCATGCTTGTAACCCCAAGACTTTGGGAGGCTGGGGCGGGTGGATCACTTGAGGCCGACCAGGAGTTCAAACCAGCCTGGGCGACATAGCGAGACCCCTATCTCTACCCCCTCACCCCTGCAAAAAAATACAAAAATTAGATGGGCATCCTGACATGTGCTGATAGTCCCAGCTACTCTCGAAGCTGAGGTGGGAGGATCATTTGCACCCAGAGTTTGAGGCTACAGTGAGCTATGATCACACCATTGCACTCCAATCTGGGTGACAGAGGGAGACCCTGTCTCTAAAAATAATAATTATCATTCAGTTTTTTAAAAAGAAAAAGAAAAAAACAGCAGATCAAGGCCAGGTTGGCTCTGATGTAGAAGGTGGTAAAAGGAAGGCTAAGAAGACCACAGCTTAGTAAGGAGCTATATGGAGAGTTCTAGACAGTTAAGGCTGTGGGCACTGGTGGTATGGGGTAGGGGACAGCATGTGGTAGGGTGTGGAAGAGAAAGTGCCCAATGGGAAGGAAGAGGGGCTGATGAAAGGAAATAGAAGAGTAGCAAAGATGTACTTCTTTTTTTTTAAAATTTATTTATTATACTTTAAGTTCTGGGGTCCATGTGCAGATTGTGCAGGTTTGTTACATAGGTATACACGTGCCATGGTTGCCATGGTGGTGGTTTGTTGCATCCATCGCCCCATCATCTACATTAGGTATTTCTCCTAATGCTATCCCTCCCCAATTCCTGCACCCCCTGCTATTCCTCCCCTAGCCCCCCACCCCCCAGGCCCCAGCGTGTGATGTTCCCCTCCCTGTGTCCATGTGTTCTCATTGTTCAACACCCACTTATGAGTGAGAACATGCAGTGTTTGGTTTTCTGTTCTTGGCAAAGACACACTTCTTATAGTACTTATTCTCCTTCCTTTGGTTATATATGGATTTGGGTTGTTTAGGAACAGAATTTTGTCTTATAGTAGCAAAAATACTGTGTTAGAAATTAAGAAGCTCCACCAACTAGCTTTCTGATCTTGGGCAAGTGATTTAACCTCTCTGAGCCTCAGTTTCCTTCTCTATTGTAAAAACCACATTGACTAGGGATAAGACACTGTTAAAGGTTCTTGACACTTACTTTAATCATCACAGAAGCTCTGCGGGGACCTCAGATAAGGAAATTTAGGTTCAGAGGGTGTAGTAACTTGCCCAAGAGGATATAGCAGATATTGGCAAAGCTTTGATTTCAACCCAGGTTAGTCAGACTTAAGGCCAAGGCTCATTTCCCTGGGCCAATAAAAGCCTATTGAGCAAAAGGCAAAGCCAGTAACCTTCAAGTTCCCTTGTCCTTTAAAATTCAGGCCTGTGACTATGCTGAATTCTGGACCCCTGATTAGGTCAGCTATTCTCTCTGAATATCATATACATCTTTTGAAAAGTTCTAAACAGCTGAGGTCCTGATCTTCATTCTATACGAAGCTCAACATATTGTGGACCCTTAAAAAAATTTAAAAGCAGGGTCAAAAAAATAGCACCCCTGGTCTTTGGGAAGGAATAAGGACTCCATCTCTAAAGGACGTTCCATTCATATTCTGAATCTAAACTCTTATTGAGAGCCATAACATGCAGGAAGAACTTACTCTTTTTCATACAGTGCAATTGCCTGGGCTAATTACTAATGGATATGTTTGAGTATTTGAGAAACTGAACATTGACTTTTAGTCTTAAAAGGAATTTAGTCTTTCCTTCTAGGCAACAGAATGATTATTATTCTCTGAAGGTGATATCCATGTGGTATCATCCCAAATACTTGGCCATTTGCCACTATGAGATCCTGCTTGTTTCTGATTATGGGTCCAGTTTAATGCTATACCCATACAGTATACTGTCCACATAAATGAAAAGAACATTTTTCATGAAGACATTTGTCTTAGAAATGTGATTTTCTTTGTGGTAGTTCGTTCTTTCTTTCTTTCTTTTTTTTTTTTTTGAGATGGAGTCTTGCTCTGTTGCCAGGCTAGAGTGCAGTGGAGCAATCTTGGCTCACTGCAACCTCCACCTCTTGGGTTCAAGCAATTCTTCCACCTCAGCCTCCTGAGTAGCTGGAACCACAGGCACATGCCACCACACCTGGCTAATTTTTGTATTTTTAGTAGAGCTGGGGCTTCACCATGTTGGCCAGGATGGTCTCGATCTCTTGACCTCGTGATCTACCCGCCTTGGCCTCCCGAAGTGCTGGGATTACAGGCAAGAGCCACCAGGCCTGGCTGTGGTAGTTATTTCTAAATTTTATTTATTTATTTATTTGAGAGACAGGAGCTCGCTCTGTCACCCAGACTGGAGTGCAGTAGCATGATCATTGCTTACTGCACCCTCAAATTCCTGGGCTTAAGCAATCCTCTCACCTCAGCCTACCAAGTAGCTGGGACTACAGGTGTGTGCCTCCATACCCAGCTAGTATTTCTTTTTTTTTTTTTTTTTTTTTTTTGAGACGGAGTTTCGCTCTTGTTACCCAGGCTGGAGTGCAATGGCGCGATCTCGGCTCACCGCAACCTCCGCCTCCTGGGTTCAAGCAATTCGCCTGCCTCAGCCTCCTGAGTAGCTGGGATTACAGGCAAGCGCCACCATGCCCAGCTATTGTTTTTGTATTTTTAGTAGAGACGGGGTTTCACCATGTTGACCAGGATGGTCTCGATCTCTTGACCTCGTGATCCACCCGCCTCGGCCTCCCAAAGTGCTGGGATTACAGGCTTGAGCCACCGCGCCCGGCCCCCCAGCTAGTATTTCTAAATTTTAGAATGCAACGCTGGGTCTATCTTTTTTGCTTCACATCTGGGACTTATTAACATAAGTAATCATCATCCTGCTTTCCTGTTTTTTGTTTTGGATTTAGAATTTTCCCTAAATGCTCCAGAAACTCTCAAAGTTATCTAATTAGTGATTACAATTTGCAAGCGAAGAACATTTCCCAGCTAGTTAGTTAGAGCAAGATGCTTATAATTAGGCCACAGGTCTGGGCTGTGTGTAGGCCAATTAGTGAATAGAGGCATCTCACAAAAGTATGGTTGTGACCCAAGAAGGACCAGGTGAGAATGCAGTGTTTCAACAGAGATCCATCTCAGCTAGAAGGAAAAAAAATTGGGGCAGGCACAGTGGCTCACACCTGTAAACCCAGCACTTTGGGAGGCCGAGGTGGGCAGATCACAAAGTCGGGAGTTGGAGACCAACCTGACCAACATGGTGAAACCCTATTTCTACTAAAGATACAAAAATTAGCCAGGTGTGGTGGCACATGCCTGTAATCCCAACTACTTAGGAGGCTGAGACAAGAGAATCACTTGAACCTGGGAAGCGGAGGTTGTAGTGAGCCAAGATCGCACCACTATACCCCAGCCTGGGTGACAGAGCGAGACTCTGTTGCAAAAAAAAAAAAAAGGAAAAAAATGGCTGTTAAGTTAGTAATATCATATTGGGAGTATAGCACGTCTTAAAAAAGGAGGGAAAGAGAGAGGGAGGAAGGGAAAAGAAGGAAGGAAGGGAAGGAGGGAGGAAGGAAGAAAGAAAAGGGAGGGGAAAAGAAAAAGAAAGGAAGAAGAAAGCAAGCCAACAAATAATAGTAGACAAGTTCACAGTGATAAATAATAAAGAAAGAATAACAGAAGGAGCCAGAACCTGAAGCATGGCATGACCTTTAATCAGGACTCTTATTCCTAGTAGGCCGTGAAGCAGCTTTGTCTTTACCTGCTCAATGGATCTCACAATGCTGATGCACTGCTTTAATTTGGGAAGGCTTTCTCTTGAGAGACATGTCTTTTCTTGCTCCAAGTCTAAAGTGCTCCCAAGTGTGGTATTCTCTGTGACAGATGTACTACAGTTATGCTTTAGCTGACTCCAAACCCATAGCTTCCCAGTGCCTGAGTGGTCTATTTGATGTCCAGGAGTGTGTTTCCTTTGAGAACAGGTCTTTGCTGGAATATCATCCAAGAAGGTAGAAAGGTGTAATCCCTTTGTTCTAAAACAGCCACTGATAAATTTTGCCCCCACCACCACCCAAGGCTATTCTTTCAGAAGGTCTAAAATGCATTTGTTGATGTACATAAAAACCCTAGACCCACCCTATGGAAAGACATTGTCTGAGAGAGACGTGAGTCCTCTTCTTTCTCAACTTCTCACAAGGTGGTCCTGTTTTCATAGATGGTCCTAATTCCACATGACTCTCTGTGAAGATAAGAAGTTTCAAAAATATTTTAATATTGCCAAGGAGACAAGATTCTCTGGCAAATCTCTCCTTCATAGCTTTGCTTCTTGTAGAAGTCTGAGTCCTCTTGACTGAATCACACGTGACTGTCAGGACCAGCCAGCTCCAAACATGTTGATCTGTGGTTCTTTTGCATATCTATTTCTCACTGATGAAGCACTGTCATTCTTCTCTGAATCCTAATTCCTACTATCAGAGCGACGTGGCCATAGGACATTTTTGTTGGAACATGTGCCACTTGTCTTCTACCAGGAGTGGCAGCTCCTCCAGCCAGCACTGGTGGCTGCTAAAGAAGGCATTACTTCTCCAACTTTCTCTTGCCCATCCAAGAAGGAAGAATTTATTTTCATCTACCAAGCAGCTTGCATTCTCTTCTGGCACCCTGATTAGATTAGAAAAGGCTAGAAGCTTAGTGAGAAGAATTTTTTCCCTCATTTTTATGCCTTATAACAACTCAAAAGTACACTAAAGCTCACTGCTGTTTAAAGTCTGCTTCTAAAGTGAAAGAAAATTCACACTTAGGGACTTTAACGCTTGTTTTTCAGCATTTTTACTTGAGATGGCAGTCTAATTAATTATTTCACCACCCAGGACCAGAGAAAAGAAAAATAATTAGAAGGATTTTTTTTCTTACATTTGCTTATTGTGCTTTTATTGGAAATTCATCTCTTGGCTTAGTTGTAGACAATTTTCTGCCTTGAATTTGAAAATTACTCTCAGTTAACATTTAGTACAGAAAATACATGAATAATCTAATATAGTAATATTCAACACAGTGCTGTGGCATAATCATTGTTGATAAATTGCTGGAGTATTTTTTCTTTGAGTTTTGTAAAAACTTCAAAATGCAAAGAGTAATAATAATCCTACAGTTTGGTAACAGTGGGCTTATATATCTGAGAATGCTGACATATTGAAAACAATCTATTCCTTATATCCCTAGGCAAGAAACAATTATTACAGTAAATTAATACCAGGTTTACTGACAAGAATTCAGGGCCTGAAAACCTGTACCCTTCCTCTCCCCCAACCCCTCCAAGCCATTAGGAACATTTAGATCATGGGCAGAGTGTCTATGTTTTCAGTACAATAGGTTCTGAGAATTGAAATAGAGTGTTACAGAGTGGACATTGACATGACAAAATTTCCCTTTCCTTTTTTTTTTTAAGTGGGGGGTGACATGTACTGCTATTGTCATCTAAACCACCTCTAATTTGATTTTTTAAATAGCATTGATTATTTTTTAACATAGAAATTGTAAAGAGGAGAAAAATTGCTCAACATCCAATTCATAGAAAACCCCTCTTGCTAATTATAAATTAAATATTTCCATGGCTTAAAATATCCATACAGATAAAAGCAAAATGAAAAGCAAATGTTCCCTTGGTTTTGTTACCAGATTTCTGATTCTAATCCACCTGGGGACAGCCCCAGATATGTTCCTAAGAAGACACCAGACTTAAGAATAAAAGAAAGCTTCTCAAGAGAAACCTAAGAATGACAAAGGTGATAACGTGTTAACATAATGTTCCTTGTAAAAATGACCTCTTGATATTAGGAGAAGGTGGCAGAAGAACTATAAAATACTAAAAAGTGATGATCTTTTATGAAGTCAGAAACAACTTTTAATGGGCACATTTGAAGTTATCCTAAGAATTGCAAAGAAGGCTTCACCCTGTTTTTCAGACTGGTGGATAAGTTATGAACAGGGTATCAGCAACACTTCTCAGACCATGTGTGCATGTGTAAAAACTAAATCACAGAGATTAGGGGTCAGGTGACTGTATCAAAGTAAACTAACTGCATAATTTTTTTATGATCAGTTTCCTTGTACAATTTTATAATACTTTTATAAAAATGTTAATAGATTTGAGTGCTCTCTAAGATATCCATCTGATAATGAGTTTTAATAATATATGCTAGCCAGACTTTCATATTAAAATGTGTGTGTGTTAAATCAGTACTAGGATTCGTATCTTCCCACCATTGAATGCTTAATGATAATGTGATAGTGTGTGTCTTAACTTCATTTAAAGGAGATCATAGTATCTTTCACTTCTTAAATATATTTCTTACTCCACAGGCCTTGAAAGTCACAACACCTTCAAGAGTCCTGAAATCACCGTGGGATTATGACTTTTTAATTTATGACGGTGTCGTAGACAATACAGCCCCAGACTTCTTAGCATTCAAGGAACATTTTAACTTAGCTTGGGGAGGTATTTTTTCTCTCTTGGAACATGTCACGAAGTTTCTCAGGAACTATGCAATACCAGAAGTCAAAATTAAAGGGAATCATTTGGTGGCCCTCCTTCCAGAGTTTGAGCTGAAGAATAAACTTACCAGATATGACTTTCTCTCAGTGTTAGAGGACCCAGCTCATGTTCAAATGCTGATGAATATTCCAGGCCAAAGGTACAAGGGCCAAGATGGAGAGACGGAGGCTGCCATAAAGATCCAAGCCACATGGAAATGCTACAAAGCCAGAAAATTCTTCCTCATTCATCGGCGGCAGAAGTGGGCATCAGGTGTGATTGCCATTGCTTGGCTGTTACATTGCCATAAGACTCGACTAAAGAAGATACTAAAGGAATCACGTCAGAGACACCTGGAGAATTTCCGCATTCGAGCCAAGGTTCACAAGGCTGCCAGCTGTTAAGGCAGAACTCTTCTTCTAAACATTTCATGCTTGAGTGATTGCAATAAGTTGTCTCTTTATCTTCCCTTTCTCTCTCCAACTACCCTCCCCCCTCAGACTCTCTTGCCTTTCACTCCCCTCAACGTATGATGCACAAAACCTACATTTGTGCATCATATTTTAGCCCTAATCAGGAATCTGGCTTTTGTGCCTGCAAAATCTGTTGCAATTTTTCTATAGAAAAAAAAGTCCCTTCACTTTGAATATGGTAGTTCTGTCAGAAAATCAATGTTTTAACTACATTACCTTTTCTCCCTATATATACCTTCTGGCACTTTAATTTGCTCAGAAAAAAAAAAAAAAAATTCTGTCTTGTCTACATTGCTGTCACCACTTTGTCAGAAAGTATTTAAGTTTGCAGACAGCCTTTTAATTAGTGCTCACAATTTCATTTATGTTTGCTTTCTCTTTTTTTCATTCATATTCTGTTAATTAAGTGAGCTGCCTCTAATCTTCCCCTGCCAGTAGCATCATGTAGCCACCTAATTAAATTAATTGGGGAAGATGTTTTAAGTATGTAATTAAATCAATTAATATAATTTATGCCTGGCTTAACTGTACAGTGGAAAAACAGCTGAAGTTTGGCTAGATGAATCCACTACAGCTTCCTGTCACTGATCAATGCTCTTCTTGATTTTTAGCATCTGGCAGCCAACTGGAATCGCATCAGGACCTCCAGGAGGACTATTATCCATATCCCGTCATTAGGTATAACACTTTTGCCTGCAAATCTATCAGCAACCTCTATTACCCACCACATTATGGCTCCTTGATTGAGTTCAAGGAAGGCCCCTTGTTTTATTCAAATTGGTCTCGGCAGGAAAATGTTCTCGACATGATGAGAGTAATAACACAGGGCCCTCGCTCGAAACGGCGTCTAATTTGGGGATTAAGCAAATAAAGTCATTATGTGGGGGCTGCTATTCAGTGGAGAGGTGATTTGCTGTAATTCGCTTTCATCTGTATGAAATGAACTAAAAAGTTGTATTTTTCCCCCTGAAATAACAGATAATGTCTTCGATCTTCTTTAATGATAGAAGAACACAGGCTTGTATGTATTGCTGCTGTTACGCCAATAAGCCAGGATATTGCTTGTACACTGTTTTTAATCAAATGTGCAGTCAAAATGATAAGCTACATTCTCTGAAATTATTTAGTTCTAATTACGAGCAGATGGGATGCTTTATTTGCACCTAGGGCGCCTGAGCAAAAGGAAATGCTGTGTGAACAAGAATAATTAAGAAGTTGAATAGTGTTTTTTGCGCTTAAATAATCTGCAGTTTCATGTTAATTAGCACTAATGCAATTATTTAATTACATTTATGAATTGGGGAACTTAAAAGCTGTTGTCTGAAACACACTGGTAAAATAGGTATGCCAAAATGACGTTGGGAATTTCAGAAATTTGCATTGGAGTTTCTTTTTAAGACATGAGCTGCTGTCAACATGTTTGGGATTTGTTTGCCTATTTTGTTTTGTTTTGTTTTGCGTCTAACTAGTGTATTAAATTTCCTTGGTGAGGTCACATTTCCTAAGCTAACTTGGTAGAGTTTTGACAAACAGCACAACGCATTGAATCTCCATGTCACATTCATATAGCTCTTTGTTAGTCTTTTACGTAGAGCAATGCATTAGGTGATCTATTGCAATAGAATTCTGGATTGCAGTGTATTCATGTTCATATGTGAGTATAACCAGTTTGTATACTTATGTGTAGTATAGAAACATAACATATTTAAACAGTAATATGAAAAGAAAAAACTTTTAAATTACTGTATAAATATAATTATTTTAAAATTAGTAAAATATCAGTAGTAACAAAACAAGGCAATCTTTTCTAGATTCTGGAATACTTAGATCTAAGTACTTACAGAAAGTTAAGAAAATATTTGCACTGCACAGAGACTTTTAGTTTTGGTCTTCTTCATGGTTCATGAAAGAAATTTGTTTCTTCTTACGATCTAAGTAAGACAGATCTGAATTCTTTTCTAAGTTAGGCTTTTGTTTTGGTGAGACTGCTTTTATACACAAAATTAGTTCGCACGCAGAAATTGCACTTGTAATTGATTGCAACTGAAGAGGCTAATTGCAGACCCAATTAGTTGACTTGAGTCCTTCGAATAAGATGCAAGAGCCTTTGCTTCTGCAACTAATTGTAGACCTGACCTGGTATTATATGGGAAATTTTGTTTTGCTTTCTCTGTTTTATTCAAAATGAGAGCCAGAAACAGGGTCCCCACTTTGCAAAGTTGCTTAGCACAAAGGCGTGATAGACACATACTTCTTTACTCCTATACTCCCATCTCTGACCCTCCTAAAAATTTCCATGCAGTCTGCTCTGCAGAGAAGCTTGATACAAAGGAGTCTCTGAAGAAGTAAAAATTTTAAAGTAATCATTATGTAAACTGGGTAATAAAAAAATTGAGTGAAAGTATCTTAAAATTTCAAAAGGGAATATAAATTAAGTGGGAGTTCCCAGCACTATGGGAGGATTGCTGGAGGCCGGGAGTTCAAGACCAACCTGAACAACATAGTGAGACCCTGTCTCTTTTTTTTTTTTTTTTTTTTTTTTTTGAGATGAAGTCTTGCTCTGTCACCCAGGCTGAAGTGCAGTGGTATGATCTTGGCTCACTGCAACCTCTGCCTCCCAGGTTCAAGCAGTTCTCCTACCTCAGCCTCCGAGTAGCTGGGATTACAGGCACCCACCACCATGCCTGGCTAATTTTTGTATTTTTAGTAGAAATGGGGTTGCACCATGTTGGCCAGGCTAGTCTGGTCTCAAACTCCTAGCTTCATGATCTGCCCACCTTGGTATCCCAAAGTGCTAGAATTAGAGATGTGAGCGACCATGCCTGGCCTGAGACCCTGTCTTTTTAAAAATATTTCAAGGCCGGGCATGGTGGCTCATGCCTGTAATCCTAGCAGATTTGGGAGGCTGAGGTGGGTGGATCATGAGGTCAGAAGTTCAAGACCAGCCTGGCCAAGATAGTGAAATTCCGTCTCTACTAAAAATATAAAAATTAGCTGGGCACAGTGACAGGCACCTATAATCCCAGCTACTTGGAAGGCTGAGGCAGGAGAATTGCTTGAACCTGGGGCGGCAGAGGTTGTAGTGAGCCAAATCAAGCCATTGCACTCCAGCCTGGGCAATAGAGGTGAAACTCCGTTTAAATAATAATAATAATAATAATATTTCAAAAATTAGCCAGGCATGGTGGCACAGGCCTGTATTTCTTCTCCTGGGAAGGCTACATTGGGAAGATCACTTGAGCCCAGGAGTTTGAGATTACAGAGCTATGGTCATCCCACTGCATTCCAGCCTGGGTGACAGTGAGACACTGTCTCTGAAAAAAATAAAATAAATTAAGTTGGAGAATAATCTGGTCAAAGAAGCTATAAATAGCAAATATTATTTTAAATATATTAAAACGAATTTTCTTCTAGATTACTCATATTCAGTTTAAATAAACACATAATAAATATGAAGGTCTTCCCTAACATAGCAATCTTTGTTTGTTAACATGTTACCCCTTTTAAAGAAAAACTGCCAATTATGTAATTTCTAAGAGATAAGAACAAGCTCAGATATTTTTCTCAATTGAGCATTTCTCAATTGCACACTTTCGAAAGACAACAGTACCTTAGATCATATACTATTTGATTCTACAATCTGTGCTTTGGATTTTATAAAAATGGCTTGTGGACATTAAGTAACAACAAGCTGTCATCTCCTACCTATTCCACAGACAGAATTCTCAAACTATGTATATATTTTTAAGGATATAGGGTACCCTTTTATGTGTACCACATCCCTGGGAGTCCTTAAAGAAGATTTCAGCTAGATGCCACAAACTTCTTTGTCTTATGTACCAGAGACTTATCTATACAATTCATAAAAATAGAAGTGGATAGGCGGGGCATGGTGGCTCACACCTGTACTCCCAGCACTTTGGGAGACCAAGGTGGGTAGATCACAAGGTTAAGAGATTGAAACTGTCCCGACCAAGATGGTGAAACCCTGTCTCTATTAAAAATACAAAACTTAGCTAGGCATGGTGGCACGTACCTGTAGTCCAAGCTACTCGAGAGGCTAAGGCAGGAGAATAGCTTTAACCCTGGAGGCGGAGGTTGCAGTGAGCCAATATCATGCCACTGCACTCCAGCCTGGTGACAGAGCAAGACTCCATCTCAAAAAAAAAAAAAAAAAAAAAAAAATAATTGAAGTGGATAAAAGTGAAACAAATTTTTTTCTCTAAATATACTGCAAGAAAACGAATCTATTCAGTCTAGTAATTTCATTTCCAGAGTTGAGACAGATTCTCTAGTCAAAATCAGCTGGTAGGGTTATCTGCTTCAGGTAGGCATTTAACACAAGTAGCAACCTTGTCCTCTTTTTCTCTTTCCATAGGAAATTTGCTGTAGAATTAGCTCTACAAATAATTATACCATGCCACTAGCCAATTGGGGCTGCACTAACTTGTTTGAACCCTTCAAATGAAAGCTAAGTAGCTGATAACTGCATAATATATTGTAGTTGTAAGCAGTCCGTTATTTAGGCAGTTTTGCACACATGGGAATAATTGCCTTTCCCAAACTGGTGATCACAGAAAGGATGGCCTTGCAGTAATGTTTTTGACCACAAAATATTTATAAACTATTTTAAAATCTATGGCTTGATAATATGAATTGTAAGACAGTTAAACATTGCGGAGTAACCTCTTTGAAAAGAGGACTTATGAAACTTGATTGATTGTTAGGTATTTTAGGTAGTATTCTTAGATATAACAAAAATTTTAGCTATTTTTAACCCACAAGAAAAGTGGAATGCTGCTGTCAAAAAAACCTGATTTGCCTCGTAATTTTGTAAGATGATACAGAAACATTTTTCAGAGTTTATAGGCCGATCTCTTAATTGGATATTACATATTTTATCATCTTTATTAATGAAATATAATTACAACAAAGTAATCTACAGTAGTTCTTAATAGGAATAAAATATTAGGATCTATTTTAAACAAAATCTATCAATCAAATGAGAAAGAATCTCAGGAATCCTAATTCGTCTAGAAAACCAGATGTCTAAATAAAACCTACAGACTAATTTTGCTCCCAGTTTTTTTGGCCAGGTTATTTCCTCCACTTTTAATTTAACCCCTGTGCTGCTTTATTGTAGCACATCACTTGGTACTATGTGTAAACTCAGTTGCTTTTAAAAATATATTGGCATTAAATGAGATGTATTTTAAGGATACAGGGATCTGCTGCTGTGAGCAGTATATGAAGCCGCTGCCAGCCAGTTAAACCCCCAGGGATGAGTTTCCACTCTCACTTCTCCTCCTCCTTTAAAGGAAAAGGAGAGATACTGAGGTGAGATTTTTTTTTCTCCACGTAATCTTTTTTATTTCATTGCCAATTGATTTGATGACTAAAATATGTATATAGTTCAGTTTCATATTTTCCCTCTGTGCCCTATTTCAGCAAATTATGGGGTTAAAACAAGTAGTGGTCTTCAAATCCTTCATTGCATAAAAATTGTGGATCCTGTTATTGTGAAGTTCATGAAATAACAGCATTATTCAGCTCATCTGTACTTTCACAGAAGCCTAAAAGAAAGGTTAAGGAAACTTACTTTTGTGTGCAACTGACCAAACGCTGAACTGAAAGTCCCAAATGCGTATGAGACACTTGCTTTCTAACTCCATGCTCTTCCACCAAGAGATAAAAGCTTGAGCTCACCTTCATTTGTGAACAGGAGCAGAGTGGAGGATGGCAACCAAGGGCATTAGATCTGCAATCACACTTGTACTGTGCCTCCACGCACATTGGCACCTTTCTACTTTCTTTACTATGAGCTGGAGTCACCTGATACCCAGTTCAATGCTGCTTTCTACTTTTGACAGCTCAAAGACAAGATAGACCCTCTTCCTTCCACCTCAGGCTAGAAAATCTAGACTTCCAATAAAATCTTTTGAATCTTCAACATATATTTTGGCAAGTAATATAGAATCCATAGTTTAGTTATGTTGTTGCCATACTAGATCCTTGGTATAGATGTACTGCCAAGGCTTTCCAAACAGCATTTCCCAGAAATATCCAGACTTTTCAGGATGAGGAGCACAATTCACTTAAACTTTAAAAATGTTTTATAGCCCAAATTAACAAGTATTTGTATTCATCCATGTAATCGAAATGTTTATGCTGGTTTAATCAGAGTTGGTCCCATGATCTTGTAATATGTAATTACCCAATTGGTCTTGAGCTATATGATGTTGTACCATGAAATACAGAAACAGCATTGAACTGGGTATCAGGTGACTCCAGCTCATAGGCTTTTCATGAGATCTATTAATATTGGGATTTGCTGTAAGAAGAATTTTGCATATACCAAGATAAAACTATGAAAGATAGGCCAGGCACAGTGGCTCACGCCTGTAATCCCAGCACTTTGGGAGGCCAAGGAGGGCAGATCATGAGGTCAGGAGATCGAGACCATCCTGCTAACACAGTGAAACCCCATCTCCACTAAAAATACAAAAAAGTAGCCGGGTGTGGTGGCACGTGCCTGTAGAGTCACAGCTACTCGGGAGGCTGAGGCTGGAGAATCACTTGAACCTGGGAGGCAGAGGTTACAGTGAGCCAAGATCGTGCCACTGCACTCCAGCCTGGGTGACAGAGTGAGACCTCATCTCAAAAACTAAAAATAAATTTAAAAAAAAAACCATGAAAGATAAAATCCTTTATTCTCAGAAAAAATATTAAAAGGCTTCGTTCATTGATTCTCAGGACCCCTTTACACCTATGATTTTTGAAGACTCTAAAGAACATTGGTTTAAGTGGGTTATATCTATCATTAACTGTTTTAGGAGTAACTTTAAAAATACTTATTAACTTTTTTAAAATAATAGCCCACTACCAACACTAACCTAAATAACATATTTTTGAAACATAATTATTTTCTAAAACAAAAAAAAACATAGAAGAGTAGGATTGTCTGACAGGTCCAAAAAATTAATAGAAGATGGTTGGATTCTCATATCTCCTTCTGTATTCAGTCAGTCGTAATATGTTGTTTTGATTGAAGCACATGAAGAAAATCCAGCCATACACAGATAAGCGTTTGGAAAATAGAAGACTATTTTGTATATTTTATAGCCTTTTCAGATAATTTTGTATATTTTTCTTTGACTTTATAGTAAACTCAACAATGGTAATTCTAAGTGATAGTTGCAATATGGATTCTACAGTCATATTAATAAACTTTTTGTCTTTTGTAATTTGTAAGAGAACAAGATTGAAAAAGGCAAAGAACGTCTTAGTATAATTTTGAAAATAGTTTTGACCTTGCAGACCCCAGAAAGGTTCTCAGTATCCCCCAGGGTCCCCAGATCACAATTCGAGAATCACTGGTGATATGATTTGGTTCTGTGTCCCTACCCAAATCTCATCTTGAATTGTAATCTTCATGTGTTGGAGGAGAACCCTGGTGGAAGATGATTGGATCACAGGGCAGGTTTCCCCCTTGCTTTTTTTGTGATAGTGAGTTCTCACAAGAGCTGATGGTTTTAAAGTGTGGCACTTTCCCCCTCGCTCACTGTCTCTCTCCTGCCACCATGTGCAGAAGGCCTTTGTTTCCCCTTCACCCTCCACCGTGATTGTAAGTCTTCTGAAGCCTTCCCAGCCATGTGGAATTGTAAGTCAGTTAAACCTTTTTTATTCATAAATTACCCGGTCTCAGGTAGTTCTTTATAGCAGTGTGAAAATAGACTCATACCACTGGCTTTAGTTGCATGCAGTGCTATGCTAATCACTGACGTAAGTTTAAACAAGGGAACTTCCTTACTTTTTTGAAGGGGAATCCATTTGGCCCATTTGGTTTCAGGATGTTTTCAAAACTCAACAAATGTATTTCTATGTTTTCTACATCCTTAAAACAAAATTCCTTAATCCCCTTCAATCACCCCCAAAAAACAACTATCAGTTTTATTTTAATCTAACTGGCAATGGATATACTATATAAATAACCCAGATAGAGTTGTCTCTTGCCATCTTTTGGGATCCCACCATCTAGTGTATTGTGCTTTCACACTTGCATAAGTAATTAACACCTGGCTACAACCACAGTGTCTAGATCACAGTTCTTTATGATGACAAGATGCTGATGTGCAATCCTTTGTGAGTATATAATGTGTCCTCTTGTTTTTCTACCATTAGAACACCAAAATTTTTTACTGAATTGGAGCAATTCCAGATTATCTCTGTATCAATGTCACTGTTCCTCAGCTTGCACCCAGTGTGCTTTCTTGAGTAGAAGAGAAAGGGATGGAGTAAGCTTGAGCGTGCCGCGGGGAGGATGTGATGCATCGAACATCACTGATCACGAGTTTCAAAATGAGGAAAAGGTTGAGAACGACCGCTCCAGATCATCAAACTGAGGCGGGAATGACTACCATCCCAGGCTAGGGTGATCAGATGAACAACCACTAGTTGGTAATCAGGAGTCTATTGTTAACCTCTTCTCTGCCATGAGTATCATTGTAAGCAATAGGACTTGGGAGACAAAAGCAACTAGGGGTCAACCACAGGGTAAAAAGCTGACATTCAAGAAGGTGTGGTCTGCTGCCACAACAGGGGCCTGTCACAGAGGCATGCACCAGTGCCAAGGGGGCTTAGTCACTCAGCATGGCCTTGCTTAGTTCTTGGGTTTCTGTGGCTACTGTGAAAGAAAAGCCAATTCCAGCAGGGCTAGATTGCTGGATGCAAACAGGCAATTAGTATCATCTGATAGATATGCATGCAGAAAGGGACTGGGAAACTCAGTCAAGGTAGAAGTGAGGAGGAGAAATGACTGCCAGTAACCCTTGATGAGCAACCTTGGTTCAATGGAGGACCAGAAGTAGTAGTTGAATAATTTCAGAGAGGCAGCTCTCAGGTAACCTTCTTTGATGTAGAAGCAATAATATTTCACAACTACTTACGTGAGAAAAGACGGGACTCTCTATCAAACTAGGAGTATTTTGCAGGAAATGAGAATGGCCGTGTTCCTTTCTATAGTGATGAGGAAGAAGAGAGAGTGCCTCTTTCTGCCAGTGTTGTATTATTCTGTGCTAATGAGGACCTTGAAGAAGCTACACATCCCTCTTATTTTTTGAATTCCCCAGAAGTTCTCCAGCTCAGAGAACCCAGTTTTAGAAAAGTTGAAAGAAAGTGGTGAGGGGGAGGGTGGTGGTGATAAGAACACACAGGAGAAAGGGCTAAGAATTTAAAGACAAGCCAGGCATGGTGGCTCACCCCTGTAGTACCAGTGCTTTGGGAGGCTGAAGTGGGTGGATCACTTTAGCCCAGGAATTTGAGATCATTCTGGGCAACATGGTGAAACACTGTATTTACAAAAATTTACAAAAATGACAGAAGTTAGCCAGGTGTGGGTGTTATATACCAGTAGTTTCATCTAATTGGGAGGCTGATGTGAGAGGATCAGTTGAGCTCAGGAGGTTGAGGCTGCAGTGAGCTGAGATCACACCAGTGCACTCCAGCCTGCGCAACAGAGTGAGACCCTGTAAAAAAAAAAAGAAAAGATTTTTTGAGTAGGGGCTTCATACATGTTTCATTCATTATTCAACTGGAGATTTCACAGGTTCCTGCTGTAACATACCTAATAGTCTGGTTGTGGGAGCTAGAGTGGTGCAGGTGAAAGAAGAGATGGACAATAAAGTGAACAAGCAAGCCAAGAAGTATGTAATGACAAAATGAGAAACAGGTGGTGAAGAAAGGGTGCAAGAGAACAGTGAAGGGAGACTAAGAAGTTTAGAAAAGGGTGGTCAGGCATACCCCCATGATGAGTAGGACCTTATTGCCCCAGTAGAGACCTAGCAACTCTTCTCCTCTGCGTCCCTCTCCCATTTTTAAGGACTCTGACAATTACATCTGGCCCAGCCAGATAATCCGGGATAATCTCTTTTTTTTTTTTAAGGTCAGTTGATAGCAACCTTAATTCCATTTGCAACTTGAGTTCTCCTTTGTAGCCTAATATATATTACCTAATATAGTCACTGGTTATGGGTATTAGAACTTGGACATTTTTGGCTGGGCACAGTGGCTCACACCTGTAATCCCAGCACTTTGGGAGGCTAAGGCAGGCAGTGAAACCCTGTCTCTGCTAAAAATAAATAAATAAATAAATAAAATTAGCCAGGCATGGTGGTACATGCCTGTAGTCCCAGCTACTCGGGAAGCTGAGGCAGGAGAATTGCTTGAACTGGGGAGGTGGAGGTTGCAGTGAGCCGAGATCATACCCCTGCACTCCAGCCTGAGTGAGTCTTGTCTTTTATACATCTAAATTTCTCACAAGAGCTAATAGGTAGTATCTGAACTATATAATAATTTGTAGGTTTATGTGACCATGGACAAGAGATAACACACTTACCTTGAGTTTCCTTATCTATAATATGACAGGACTGAGGTTGATGATCTCTCAGAACTCCTTCAGTGTTCCCAATCAGACCCTGGAAGAAAACATGTCATTGTATATTATAGTCCAGAGTGTAATGTCTCCTTGTCACGAGGCATGTCTACTGAACTCCCTGAAACCACATCCTTGTTGATAATTTCCTGGTTAAGTCACTGTTATATTTAATGTATGCTACCAGCATTGACGAAATATTTTTACCTGTCAACACATGCTCTTTATGGATGTACAAAACAAAACAAGCCTGACTTAAAAACATACTCACTTCCAACTTCTGATCTGCTGATATCATTTTACATTGCATTGTATCTTGTCCATGTAGAATGGTGGCTGTTGCTTGTCACAGAGTTTGTTGTTGTTGTTGTTGTTATACGTTTTGGAAACATCCATACCTTGTAACATTAAAATACCTTGTGTTTATGCAGCACTTTACAGCTTGCAAGATGTTTTCATATCTGTAACTGCATATGATTCTCCATAACAATGTTCCAAGATTAGCATATACTTCTTTAAAATGAGTGTGTTCTGTGTAAACATTTTATATGCCTTCTTGATATGTGGTAACAGAGGTCCCAAGTAATTTGTTGGAAAACTGACCTCAAGCATTGGAATGGAGCACAGACTTACTCACTCACATACTGCACATGCAGCAACAAAGTGATCAGACATCCTTTATATTTTAAATTGGACATCATCTTAATGAGACATACTGCCTTTTATCTTTACTTTGGAAAGGAAATGCAGTCGTGGAATGCTCTCAGGCACTTTGCTTAATCACACTTTATTCTTTAGGCATTTTCCTGCCTTTTTATAGTCTTCCTATATAAGTTATCCACAATACATCTTTCTAAACATTTGTTTGAATATAGATAAAATTATACATATGCAAAATTCCAAGTTACAATATTGTAGTCATACATAAAGACATCTTTGGAGTTGTAACTGCCTATATTAGCTTTTATATGTGGAATGGTTCTCTAAATTATTTGAGAGATTAATAATTTTTCAAAAATGATTCAAATAGCTCATTTGTCCTGTTGCCTCTCTTTTTAATTCTTGAGTCCAGATGCAAAGCAAAGACTTTTAGATGATTGTAAAGACACTTAATTTCCAGACGTTGTCTAGTGTTTAAACACTGACATCAAAGCAAAGAACCAATTATCAAAGTTCATTTGGTCTGAAGCCCCATTGCCTGAATTGCTATAGTTTTCCTTATGCTGAAAAGGAAATGTGTGTCACATCTTGAAGATGTAGTGTATAAAATCTCTTTATTTAGAGCAGTTTAACTTGAAACATGTGTTTGGGCTCACTAACCACAAGGAGGCATTGAAGCATCTCTTCAAAATGTGAAAAGCAATTTTATAAAGCAAAAAAAAAGTTGCACCTATAGTTGCTGAATTTCATGTAAGCAATTATACCTGCTTGTGAGTACGCATGCTTTTTATGTTTTGATTCACTTTTTAAATGACCTGAAATATCAGCGGAAAGTGTTTTTGCTGTTGTTTGTGAGAGATTTTTGGGCAATAGTAATCCATATGTGTTTTCCCTTCTGCTGCGTTTCCAGTGAAAACAAAGGCAAACTGCAGGACTTTCATCAGTACTGACAAAGCAACTGCATTAGCCCTTCTTGCCCTTTGAAGGTGAAAAGTTCTTTTGACTGTGAGCAGATGTTGATTTCTTTAGTATTTGAATTATTTAAATACATATTTCTGACAGCAAGGGATTTATCTAAAATCTGTGTGTCACTTTAGAATGATTTTGGAACACATCTTCAAACTACCACATGGGAAGCTCCCATTAAGAAGCCAAAACAATATTTTTTAACCTGAGCATCATTTTCTTACACATCCTTTTAAACATTCACATTGCATGTCAGAAATTTTCTCCATGTATTATCATCTTGATTCTTAGCAGCCTTGATGGTATTAAAAAATGTGAACCTCTCTGTTGCAGAGTATGTTGCTTAGTACATCTTCCAGAATAATGTTTAATTCCCCCAAGAAACAAAGACCTCATTCTTCAGGATTGGATTGTTTCTGTAAGATACTTCAGAGAAAATTTTTTCCTAGAAATGTGGACTGTGACATTTTGAAATTCTCTTGTGCCATTTTGCTATACTGACTTGCTCTTTCTGGGTTTTGACACCTTGTTTGCTTTTTAGGGTATTCCCAGCCTGTGAGAGAACGTATTGCTGATTTCAACATACAGCAGAACATGCAGCTGGGGAGGCTGTGTGACATCTTAGGTACAGTAAATAGTTGTACACAAATGACTCTTCGGAATGTTTATCAGTGGATGTTGATAGAATGTTTTTTTGTTTGTTTTGTTTTTGCTTATTTTTTTCCTCTACAAGGAAAAAAGCTCAGATTTTAACTCTACTTACAGGGCAATTAAATGTTTTATTTTAAAAAACAGATTTGTAATAAAGTCAACTTGAATAAAAAAATGACATTTTAACCAAGTTACTTGGGCAGTTTTCTAGATTCTCTTTGCTGCAGGTTTGGATTAGCATTTCTTTCCTATAGACCAAAATCTTTATTTACTGAATCTTGCAGTGAATGAAGTCAAAATTTCACATTTGTGTCAGTCTTGTCTCTTATAGTATCTGTGAAATCAGTGAAAGGTGGTATCAGAAATGAAGCACTGTGTTTTCATAAGAAGAAAAAGGGGAAAATGAAGATAGATTTTTAAAAGAAGCTTTTATATAAATATAGAGCATCGTGGTATTTGAAAATGTGAAGTGCCTTATGGAGGGAATTTTTAGAAAAACAGACCTTGATTGAGTCATGTATACATCTTTGTTCAAGTCAATTTCTGATACTGGTTTGGTCAGTTCTTAATCATATACTCATCTGGAGTCAGGAGAGAAGGATGCCTGAATGTGACAGCTTTGGTTGACACTGTTCAAGGCCAGGGTTCAGATTAGGCTCTAGAATATAGGTTGCGAAAACTAAGCAATATCATTGAATCTGTTTGTGAGATACTGGCCAAAAATTCAAGGTTACACAAAAATTAGATTTTTATTAGTTATCAAATAAGAACTTCTTTGTTTTGTTAAAATATAATTGCTTTGGACCTTATTTAAGAAAAACAAGGAAGAATTTTAAATTATCAATGACCAACTTAGCTGGCTTCGTGGAATGACATACTTTACATGATTCATATATTTTTCAACATCATTATTATTTTATAAATGCCATTTGGTAGCAAAAATACATCAGTACTAGAAATTTACAGTGTCCTAAAATAATAATCGTAATTGCTTTAATCTGTTATCTAGGCACTAAGATGTTTTTCAGCATTACGAAAAGAATTTAATGACTTAAGATTGATTTGTTAATGCTAAGCCATTTCAACTAAAACTGACTGGATGGAAACCACTGAAGTGCAGCAGAGAGCAGACTTTGCTCTAATTTATTCGAATTAATTTTTTTCTTTGGCTTTTTATATCCCTTTCTATATATAGTATAAGGCATCGCCAAATAATCTCTTTATAAAAGACTCTCATTATTGAAAAAGACTTCAAAGTATTAGGCTTCTATTTTAAACAACTCAATAATTCAGTCTGTCTCTACCTGCAATGGAATATTTTGCTTTTATGAACATTTCTAAGAGATTATGAACGAAATGCCATTTTCTTGGTATATTGTCTTCATGATATAGCAATGCAATCATAAAATGTCTTCAAGAGGAGTAATAAAAGTTTAGAAATAGTAGTCAGATGAAAACAAAGTACTTATGAAATAAAAACATGAATAAACTAGAAAAATTTGTAATAATTTTATGAAAGAATAAGTAATTATCCTTTATGGTTTTTTCCTTCTTATTTGGGGTAAACAAAGATAATCCAATCATACTGGTAAGGCTTGTCACTAGATACTGGCTGTGAAGTCATGATAATCAGGTGGAGACCCCAGTGGCCAGTATTTTCAGTTCCTAGATGAGTTCAGCAAGAAAGTGACTGATTACTAACTAGCAATCAAAGAAAGTTTCATCTTCTTATCAATTCGTTTCTAAAATTACCTGTCAATTAATTGTGAACATATGTAGATTCATGATAAAACCCACTGAATATTAGAGTTAGTGATATGTATTCCTTTGCCAGGAACCAACAGGAAAGGTGAAATTGGCAACATGATTCCTTTTATCATTTGTAACCTAGAAATTTTCTTCCTGAGAAAAAAATTTTTCATCTGCTACAGTCTATAAGCTATTTTTCTTGTTTTTCTGCCCTACTCTTTCGTACTTAAAAAAAAAAAAAAGAAAAAACTCATTACTTTGACTTTTAAAACCTCTATTGTAATTTGGTTAGATGCTAGTGTCTTCTTCAAAACAGAAGAGTTAGGATGACTAATGATGATTCAGCAATTGGATGCAAGTTATTTATTTTGAGGTTTATGTTTCAAAATTAAATGGAAGCCACGTAAATGTTCACATGTATGGAGCACCTGCTCTTGGCCTAGCACTGGGCCAGTTCAGAAAACACGATCTCTAGGTCTCTGGGGAGGGAGATTTCTCCTATAAGTCCTGAATCTAAGCATAAAAGATTTTCCCAACTTTCCAAATCTCTCCATAATCCCTTCAGTCAGTCAACAAGTGTTTATTGAATGACTCCTGCATGTTCCACATTGTACCAGGGCTTGGAGCAATATAAGAAATACTACCAGCATTGCCTTTAAGGAGCTTGGAGAGACAAGATTAATAGATTGGAAACAGTAGGCTAGAGCCACAAAGGACACTGCTTCATATTAAATTTTAAGGCACTGATGAAAGGAAATGTAGGTGTGTGGCAGCTGGGGAGTCGCTGTTGGCTAGCCTAGTCAGGGTGGGCCAGGAGCACATTCACCCATCTGTGCTGTTTCTTGAGCACTTACTATGTGCCAGATGTGGCAACAAATACTTTCTATATCTTCACTCACTTAATACTGTCTACAATTCTACACTTCAGATGGTTTTATTCCCCTTTTTACAGAGGAAGAAATGAATGCCTAGAAAGGTTAAATAACTAGAATTTAATCAGTCTATGCTGTGTATATGTACTCTGCCAAACCTATCAGAGGAGTCTTAAAATCCCTTCTTGGCCCTCCTCGCCTAAGAAAATGTTTACAGTGCTCCCTCCTCTGAACTTCTCTAAGAACCTGTGTGCTTCAACTTGCCCACAATGATTGCTATATTTTCCTCCATGTCTAGCCAAGGGCTTTGCCCCTACAAATCAGTCAGCTATTTTTGAATGAATGAATGAACAGATGAAAGACTTTATTGACTGCTGATTTCCTATTTATACTCCCTGAAATATTCTGCAGCATAGAGTAGTTACTCTTATTTCACTATTCCATTTGGATGGGATATTTAATTAGGGTTTCTTACTATGTTACATGTAAGAAGCACATCTTAAGAAGGAGAAAAGTTAAATTAAGACGGTGTTTCCTTTCAACCAAGAATCACTAGATGTGCTATGTAAGTAATGTACTCCATTTTGGGAATCAAGTAGGGGAAAGGTTGGTTTCCTGAAATAATCATTGCTATGGTTATAAGCAGACCATTTATTTGAACAGGACATTCCCTCAATTTACCCTGTCAAGTCCATGCAGAATAAGAAATTGCAATTTTATCAGCTTTCTAAAGTTAATAGCTCTGTTTTATAACTTACTGAAGTTAATGAAATAAATTTTTAAAGCAGTATGCAATTCCCATTGATGTTAATAGATCTTGCGTGGCTAAATCCCTATGTATTATTTGAAAGTACATTTCCAAGGTATCTCACAGCCCTCCTTCTGAAGGAATCATTGCATCTATTTCATTGGTGGTGGTGTAATTTATATTTTCTTCAGAGAAATGCTGAACTGTAAAATAACCAGTTAGATTGCTCATATAGTACAAAACCAATCTAAATTAACCTCAACGTGGCTTTTGGATATGCTTTTTATTTTAAACTATACAATATCAAGTGGATGCCAGAGTTCATAATGTCGTCATTTACCTTCATACCAGTAATTAACATTGTGCCTGTTGTTTTTAGATGCCAATGTGAATGTCATCTACATCTGCTCCCATCATATGAATGACGAGCTAGTGCAGTATTACAAAAAAATCCTAAGTCTACACGCAGCCGTCAAATCGGGGAACCTTGAGGACAGAAGTGACCTGCAGAACAGGTTCAAAATTATCACCCCTGAAGCTGTAAACATCTTCCCTGTGAGTTTGTCTTCCAATTACTACGGCTTCAGGGATGCAGTAAAATTAAATTGGAAATTTTATAACTTGCAACGCTCTGGTACACATCAGTGAAATATTATTGCAGGTTTAACAGCTTTACTGATTAGACTACTAGTTGGCCTATAGAAAATAAATATTCCAGTTTAACTTTTAGACTTAGTGGAGCTACCCCTGCCCAGTTTCTCTATAGCTGTAGCCTAATTCCAGTTAGTAGGCAGTACCATCAAGTGGGTGGATTTATAACATGTACCATTCCTTTTTCTTAATTTTGTGTGGAGGACACTAAGGCAGAGAAAGGCTGGGCCTGCCCAAAGTCACAGAGCTAGTTAGGAACAGAACTAGACCAGGCCCTCTGTTTTCTGATCCACACAGGTACTCTGTGTTTTTTCCCCTGAGGGGAATTTGGCCTGATTTACCATATCAGATGGTCCGTAATAAACAATGTTCAGGTTGTTGTTGTTGTTGTTTTTAATTGTGCTGATTTTTAGTGAATGGAATGAATTCTGAGTGGACTCCTATTCCTAGACAAGAGCCTTTGGGAAATTCATGGAATGATAAAGGCACCATTCTAGAATAAGGCAGTACAACACATGGCTTAAAATGAGTTTCTCTACATTTTAACAAGAATTCAAACTTTCCATGTTAAACAGCCAACAGTTTAATACCTCATGGACTATGCATTTTTGAGGAGACTTTTTTTAGTGTAATTAAAATAAAGATAGCTGTCTCCATTTACAATTGAGATGCATCAAAGTCAGCCATCTATTTCCGAAGTGACTGCATGCTATACACATAGGGAACATCTATGTGTTGGGTGACTACCCATTAACACTTCAGATGCACCATGATTTGATAAAAAAATAAAATAAAATAAATAAGTGGGGGTAGCAGAGGGACCTAAGGAAAGACCTGCTAGGCTGGGGAAGGTTGCAGTAGCATTTCTACTTTGCTATTATACTCAGTGAATTGTTTTCAGGGTTTACTCTCTTCCAACAAGATGAAGATTTTATTTTTTCATAACTGGATGCCTCAATATTCCCCTAAAAACCCTCTGCTGAGCTTTGTTTCATTGGCACTTTTGGCTGTGAAAGAGGAAGGCAAGGACAGGGCTGGCCAAGCAAAAGAAAGGACAAGTGACAAATCACTACCACGTACATACATCCTGGGGAACCTTCCAATATCCTCCACCAGTGTAAGAATTTTTTTGGTGCTTCCTAGTTATACATTGGCCTCAGTGACATAGTTACTATGAACATTAGGATGCAAGGAAGAAAATGAACTACCATTCGTGTTTAGTTAAATTCCTGATTTTCTCTAGCCAGAAAATTAACCTAATGGCTGCCAGTAAGGAGTTTCTGCACATCTGAAATACCCATGTACATTGAAGAGGCATAGAATGGGAAGGGGCACTAGGTTGGGGAGAAGAAAAGTGAGAAAACTAAAAACTAACATTTTTCTAATTCTTAGCATACAGTTTTTTTTTTTGTTTTGTTTTGTTTTTTCTCTCTTTTTTGAGATGAAGTCTCACTTTGTCACCCAGGCTGGAATGCAGTGGCACGATCTCAGCTCACTGCAACCTGCAACCTCCACCTCCTGGGTTCAAGCGATTCTCCGGCCTCAGCCTCCGAATAGCTATGATTACAGGCATGTGCTACCACACCTGGCTAATTTTTGTATTTTTAATAGAGACAGGGTTTTACTATGTTGGCCAGGCTGGTCTTGAACTCCTGACCTCAAGTGATCCACCTGCCTCAGCCTCCCAAAGTGCTGGGATTATTGGTATGAGCCACTGCGCCCAGCCCAGTTTCTCATTTGATTCTCAGAACAATGCAACAAGATGGAAAGATAGCTCTTTTTATCAATCTCCTTTTATGGCTGAGGAAACCAAGACTCATTTTTTCGTTTAAGGTGATTAGTAAGGCCAGAGTGTCAACCAAAATCTCTCTACCCCCGAGTAGTATCATGAGTCGGAATGACTGTCTTGCTCCTGGACGACCCCGTGGCCTTGGGCAAGCCCCCTTACCCCTCTGTTCCGCTGGTCCTCATCTGTAAAATGAGATAATTGATTAGATCATCTCAGAGTCATCTTCAACTCTGTCATCCTATTATCTGAGCACTGTGCCCTTGCGAGTCCACTCTTTGCCTTCTAAGCTTGAGACAGGCACTTTCAGATGCACAGAGTTACACACATAGTATAAGTTTTCATCTTTGTGAGTAGAAACAGGCAAAGTTTTAAGTACTTAACAGTTCTCCTCATAGCTCAAGTTTAAATTATTTGAGTAATTACTCATAAGCAATCAACTTTCTAAAAATACAAAAATTAAATTCTCACTTTCAAATCAGTTGTTTTTTATGTTTGGTTATTGCTTTTTCTTTTTAATGGGTTTGAGAGATTGTATCAGTGCTGATTTTCATTTAAATGATAGCTATGAGATTTTTTTAGAGCATGCCAAAAATCTGTTTGTACATCTCTCCAAGTTACTATATGATTCTTGAATTTGTAATGGTAAAACAGGCTCTTTATAAAAATCATCATGTCTATTTTTAGACATTTCAATGTTTATGAAGACATCCTTAACAACTATCTTTTATCGAGGGTCAAAAAAAATCAGCGGTGATAAATTAAATGTAGCCATCATTCTATGGAACTAGAAACATTTTAGATTTTGTCATCGGTGTTAATCCATTGCCTCGATCTGATGATACTGATGTTCTCCAAATGATCATACAAGACCTGTGATTAGTGATACATCCTTTGCCATCAGTCATTCTCATTTAAATCTTTATTAAACACATATCAAACACAATACTGTTACAGCATCTTGCCTGGAATATGAGACATGTCCGCAGATAACTATAATACAGAGTCGGGTAGAGTACTTGCCAATAGAAACAAGCTAACCTAGAGGAGACAGAAATCCATCCTGGCCAGAAATTTGCCCAGAATGTTAACATTAGGTTCTATTGCATCTGCCATCCCCCTTCACATCTTATAAACCCACAAGACCTTTACTACTCCCTCGATAAAATGGGGAACTTGTGGCAGCAGTGGCATGCCAATTGTGTTAACTGGGTTTAAATCCTGCCTCTGCTGTTTGCTAGCTGTGTGACTTCGGGCAAATCACTTGAGTCTCAATTTCCCCATCTCCAAAATAGGGATAGTTAATTGAGTCAATGTCATACGGATCAAATGAGAGATCACATGGCAAGGGCTTTGATCTTGTGAACTTACCATGAGAAGACTGCTGCTCTGGAATGCTCTTCTGGGTGCCCTGAAAAGCCCACCATGGACATTGTAACTCAAGTCACCGAGACAGTGCATTTTTTTTTTCGTGTCTTCATTGGAATACTTTATGGGAAAAAGAAAAGAGTGAAATAAGGAAGAAAGATAGTGACTAACCAGATGGGAAACACAAACCTGCCAGGTGCTCTCACTGGCCATTGTCAAGTGGAACATTGGATTTCCTAGAACTGCATTCTCAGAAGTATGTTTTTTAAATGGATTTAAGGCCAGGTGCAGTGGCTCATACCCATAATCTCAGCACTTTGGGAGGCTGGGGCAGATGGATCACTTGAGCTCAGGAGTTTGCAACCAGTCTGGGCAACATGATAAAACTCAGTCTCTACAAAACATGCATAAATTAGCCGGGCATGGTGGCGTGCACCTATAGTCCCAGCTGCTTGAGGGGCTAAGGTGGGAGGATCGCTTAAGTCTAGGAGGTTGAGGCTGCAGGGAGCCGTGTTTGCACCACTGCACTCTAGCCTGGGTGACAGAGTGAGACTCTGTCCCGACTTAAACACACACACACACACACAAAAGATTTAAAATTATTGTAGAAAAGGCATATTTCATAGAACTAAGGAACTGGGAATAGAACACCTAATCTGGAGGAAGGGCCCAGTAGGGGAAATCACATAAATCCACTTCTTGGAGTAGCTCTGTTTTTTGCCTTTTCAAATTGTAGTAAAATATACATAACACAAAATTTACCATTTTAACACTTTTTTAGTGTACAGTTTAGTGGCATTAAGTGCATTCACATTGTTGTACAATCATTACCACTGTCAATTTCAGAACCTTTTATCATCCCAAAAAGATACTCTGTATCCATTAAGCAATAAGTCCAAAAGAGCTCATGTTTTAAAGGGAAAGTTATTTCAGAACTGGAAGGACCCTAGAGACTTCTAATCCAACCCCTCATTTGAATATGAGAAACTGAGACTCAGAAAGGTTGAGTTTTCTAGATCACCTAGCAAATTACAAATTCAGGCAGGACTGAAATGCAGGTGTTCTCCTGAGTTCTGATCTCTTCCTCCCATACTCAGGAGTTACACTCTCCAACAATTTGCAAACCGGTACATCTGATATTCCTTGAAGCAATTACTTAGCATTTCTCCAGATTTTTATGCTGCAGTGAGTAGATAATTTTTCACTGGAATTGGGGAAGTAGATGCTAGTCTGTAACATCCCTTCAACTGCCTTGAGACTCTGGCACTTTTACATTATATTATTTGCATGACATTTTAATGACTTTTTATTTTTTATTTTTTTGAGACAGGGTCTTACTGTGTCACCCAGGCTGGAATGCAGTGACATGATCTCGGTTCACTGCAGCCTTGACCTTCCGGGCTCAAACGATTCTCCTGCCTCAGCCTCCCGAGTAGCTGGGGCCACAGGTGTGTACCAGCACATACCTGGCCAACTTTTTTTAGATAGGGGGTTTTGCCGTATTGCTCAAGCTGGTCTCAAAGTCCTGGGCTCAAGTGATCTGCCCACTGTGGCCTCCCAAAGTGCTGGGATTACAGGTGTGAGCCACGACACCTAGCCTGACTTTATTTTTAAGAAGGTTTTCTCTGTAATAATAATTGTTACCATTTGTCGAGTATCAATGCTGTGTATTATACTAGGTATTTTGCATTTATGGTCTGTCTTTGAAGCCTCAGAGCAACCCAGCAAATGGGTAATTTATATTCTTATTTAACAGGTTAAGAAACAGGCTCAGGGGGTCTAACTTACTTGCTTACATTAATGGAGCTTTTAAGTCAGGCATCCCCAAACTACGGTTCGCTGGCCGCATGCGGCCCCCTGAGGCCATTTATCCGGCCCCCCACCGCACTTCAGGAAGGGGCACCTCTTTCACTGGTGGTCAGTGAGAGGAGCACAGTATGTGGCGACCCTCCAACGGTCTGAGGGACAGTGAACTGGCCTCCTGTGTAAAAAGTTTGGGGACGCCTGTTTTAAGTGATAGAGCTGGATTCAAAGCCAGACCCATTTCACTCCAAAGCCCCATCAGTTTCCTGTGTGCCACGCTGCCTTCTTCTCTAGAGGGAGGAAAACAATCTTGGGTTCTTTTATTCTATCCTTGGGTAATACCTTTCCCATGCCTACTTTCACCTGATAAAATCCCACTCATCCTTCAGAATTCACCTCAACCCCAACCTCTTTCATAATAACAGTACTAGCTAACATTCATTAAGTCCTTATTGTATCCAGGGTACTATTATAAGTGCCTTACATGCATTATCTCATTTAATTTTTACAGCATCCCTATGAGATAGATATGATCATCACACTCATTTTACAGATGAGGAAACTGAGGCATAAGGAGAATGTGTATTTGCCTTTTCAGCTCTCCCCATCAGCATGCCTTTTGAGGACTCTGTAGATCCTTATGGTCCTTCCCTGCCCTGTCTCAGTTATGTGTTAACTGTGATTCGTGTCCCCACCCCTTGAAAGCAGAAACATGGTTGTGTTAGTTTTGGTGTGTGCTGACCATCTGGCTGTTTCCTCTGCCCCCATTAAGCTAGCTAGAATTATTTATTTAATTGAATAAGACAGTCACATGTATTGCTGAGCTGGGTCTAACTAGTCAAAAATAAAACAAAAAGAGTTTTCACTGAAAAATACATTCTAGTCTTGCTGAAATTTTCGATTATTTTCTATTTGTGAATCCTTTCCAGAGTTGTTGCCTAGAACCATGATAATCATTATAAAAGTTCATATTACCTGAAGCAGATTTAGTGGTAGAATTTTGGAAGGAGGGTGTCAGGTCAAGTGCCTTTTCCTACTCAAGCATTTAAAGAGTTGCCAGAGTAGGAATCCGTATAGTGAAGAATGCTATGGGGCTTTTTTCTTCATTTTTTTGTATTGATTTTCCAGCCACTTTAGTGTTAAACCATGCCAGAAGTGTTACAGAGATGAATCACTATTACCCAAAGGCCGCCAGCCTCTTTTCCTTCTGACAGAAGGATAATTCCACGTGGATCAAATAAATACAGATGTGTAGTAATTAGTTCTATTCCCAGTGAGCCTATTTCCCACACACTAAAGATGTGAGCGATTATGGAACCTCACCCCAACAGCTTTTATCAATTTAAACTGCTAAACAACAGGATAGGTCATAACCCAGCCTGCTATTAATAATGTATTTATTATGTGCAACATTATAAATTAGGTATACGGACTAGAAAAAAGGACATCTTTTAACAAGAATAATATGATCTTCCCCTAGCAGCATCATATGTGCCTGGCCACTCACCTGATGTACAGTCCCAAGGCAATCAAAAGAATTAAAAATCTCATCCAAGGAACAGAGGCCTACATCGTCAGCGGACTCCTCCACAGAGATGATTTAGCTGTGGCCGATATGTTAGACATACCCATCCTGGGCTCTGAGCCTGAACTAGCTCATCTTTATAGTACCAAATCTGGAGGTAAACGTGTCTTTGACAGTGCCAATGTGGCAGTTCCTCCTGGAATTTATGACATTTATAGTCAGCAACAGGTATGTGGGGTGGACAAGTGAAGCTCTGTTCAAATATTTGAAACATCCTCTTGATCTTGGACAAGTCTTCTGGAGCCAGCCCTACCCAATGAAGAACAGGTGGAATACTTGAGTTGATTTGAGGGAAATCTACTTTAGTTAGTTAGTTTTGAGATGGAGTCTTGCTCTGTCATCCAGGCTGGAGTGCAGTAGCACAATCTCAGCTCACTGCAAACTCTGCCTCCCAGGTTCATGATTTCCAGCTCATTTTTGTATTTTTAGTAGAGACAGGGTTTCACCATGTTGGCCAGGCTGGTCTCGAACTCCTGATCACTAGTGATCTGCCCACCTTGGCCTCCCAAAGTGCCGTGATTATAGGTGCAAGCCACCACGCCTGGCCTGAGGGAATCTACATGAGACCTTTGTGTTTAAAAATATTTTCCTGTTAGTCTTGCAGAAATTGCTGGAATTTCCAAAATATTTACTCATCTGGAATAAGCACTGTTAAAATGTATATTTTGAACCAATCTACTATCAATATTTAATGCTTTAACATGGATTATTTCATTATCCTATCAGCTAGCCAGTCATTAAATAGGATCCTAAGAAATATGAGAGTCAGTTTTCACTAAAAGCAGTGGGTTTGGAAAGCTCCAGCGAGTGAGCTTCCCCACTGGGTCAGATTGCAGAGGGCCTGTGTACGGAGGGCTGCAGACTTCCTTGGCTCTTCAAGAAGCGATCTAAAGGGAGAAGGGGAAAGATCTCAGAAAAAGGGAAGTCAAACAGCTCCAGGAATAAAACTATCTGTTTTTGAGGTTTTGCCTTGGACAAGGTGTGTGGCTATGCATTCTTCCAGCAGAGTCAGGGCCTAAAACATTGGGAGAAATGTATTAGCCACTAGAAATGTTTTCTCTTTGAGTTAGCCCTGGCAGGTGTTCTCCCATTTAACTGCCATCTGTTTTCATAATAGAGAAAATTAAAAGACAAATGGCTGTTAACATTTCCTAACCTCTGTTTCAGTATACCTCTTGACCGTTACTCTGAGCCAATCACATATTATCCCCTCTCCCCACTTCTTGGGAAACCAAAGAACCATGCCCAATGAGGCAGTTTGTGAGGGACTATTTTTAGGGATCCCCTCCTACTCTCAGTTGCCTGATCATGTTGCTCTCCACCTCACAGCCACTGAGCTAAAAAATGAAGCCTTTCAACAAATCAGACTTTGCAGAGATTAGTTCGAAGAAACTATTAGCTTATTAAGTCACCCACAAGTATTTTAGTCTTGTTAGAGTGTTCTTGGGCACTTTTCATGAGCTCAAGACAGAGGTTTCTCTTAACCCGGGGAAGTCACAGGCAATTTTAGTAGGAGTGGAGTAGAGAGGATCCCCCTGAGCCATTATGTCACTTCCATTGTCATTAGAAATGTCAAATTCCAGTGGTGACTGGAATTTGAAGATAACAAGATAGATTGCTTGACTCTGCTTCCCAAAAGAATATTTGGCTGTTATACTTATTACAGGCAAAATGAACTTTTAAATGATATTATTTCACACATTAAACAATCTTCACAACTTTAAAATGTATGTGCAATATTTATATTGAGTCTTGCCTTCATCTTTACTGAGGAAATCTCAGGCAATCTTTGCTATGAAATATTTCAGAACTGCATATGTTGACGGTAGTTAAAGATACAGCCACATTTAATACAATAAAATCTCCCTCTAGTGCTAGTATTCAGAAGTATGACTAAAAATCTCCTTATGGACACATCAGATTTGAGAGATGTCATTTGACCTATGGTATGTGCAAATTGTGTAACAATAAACCAACATTTCACTGAGTTCTACTCTATTTGTTTGAAAAACATACATCTGAAGTCATCAAGAATTAAAATATTCCACTGAGATTTTTCCAGATAGTGACTATCCTACCTAATTTATCTGAGCATGTCAGCATTTTGAATCTGCAGATGGGGATGAATTAGTAGCACTGACTTTTTACCAATGTGCATCATAAACTCAAAGCTGGTGAAAGAAGGCTGTGATTATTTTAACTTAGGTTATTAAGTATTTTCTGACTTTCAGTTGGACTTTAGCAGTAATCATTTTTCTGCTCTTTACCAGTATAAAATGAATCACGGCTAAAAAAAAATGTATTACATCTTTTGAACAGATAGACTCAAACAGAAAAGTGATAAATGTTTGGAAATAGCATAGAGTCATTTGGTTTGTGATTCGTTTTTTTAAATCTAGCATGAACACAGTGAGCGTTTCCTGTTTTGATCCATAAAGTAACTGTGCAAGTTCTCTTTCTGGCATCTGCTCCATATGAAATATTGACAGCTTTGGTTAAATAATCAAAAATGGCGATGCTATTTTAAAGCACTGTTCAATTTTCACTTAAAGATAGCACATAATTCTTTCCAGTGGTGCAGTCTTTACAATACTATTGATCCTTTTCATTACTGTAGAGGATCCATCAATGATGCCTATTTATAGGATTCTCAGAAGCAACAAATAATAAGATTTGGAAGAAATAGATAATAATTCTGTTAGTAGTTGAAACCTCCAAATATACTTTATATCTAAATATGTAATTTTTAAAAATCTATGCCAGACCACCTTCCCTTATACTAGCAAAAGAATTTTACTTGATGTTAGCAGGCCAAAGACCATTCTCCTTCTGCAAAGTGTGATCATAATACGGCAAAATATGATTAAATATAAAATCTATATTCTCAACACATTAGAGAAAGAAACAACTTTGGAAGGCACATTTTAAAAACTTCCCTAGACTGTATTCCTCACCATATGGTTTGTAGACCGGAGTTCTGTCATTTAAACACTAAAATTATCAATAAACACTACTTGATAATTAGGGAGCTAAGATAATTTCAATATTCACTCTCACTGAATATCCCATAGTTGTAAGAGGTTTCCAGAGACCCCAAGTATGGCCATTTTGCTCTCTCTTCCACACTGCCATGTAGTATAATATCCCCAGGAAGATTTGCTGGATAGACACAACCCAGAAGAACAGATTGGGCCTTTAATTAAAATATTTTTAAACTGATCGCCCCAAACTTCAACAGAACTGTAAATCATGAGATCTTTCACACCCTTTAGTTTAAAAAAAAAAATTAATGGGCAAACAGAACTGATAAAAAAAAAAAAGGATAAGAGTGTCACAGAGTCCTTCAGTACTGGAAACCATAGCCAAGAGCAGTATGGGAAAGCTCAGGAGACAGAATGCTTAGTGTTATTTCATTGCTTTCTGGGAAATATTGACTGGAAAGTCTTATAAGAAGATAAGACAAAAAAATCATTTTCTGATCTAATGAGGTATTATTCTCCCAGGCTCTGCCAGGAGAATATTACTTATAATTAAATCATCTTGCTATAGACTTTTACCTGATTCAAACTCACCCCACATGGCTTATTGACTGTATGGAAAGTGGGTTATCTTGCTCCTCCTCTGACTTCTTTCTCCACTTTACCCTTCTCCACCTCTCTGTGGGTTGGGATAGGTAGCACAGTGAAGAGGGAATGAGCATAGGTTTTGGAGTCAAACCAACTTGAATGGAATTCCTACTCTGCTACTCAATGCTGGGTGATTGTGGACAAGTTATTTAAATTAGCTGAGCCTCAGTTTATTTACATATAAAAGAAAACTAATAATTGTGCCCACCTCATAGATTATTATATTAAATGAGAAAAATTCACGCAAAGAACTGACATGAGCCAAAGGCCTGTCCGCTACTGAGAGTTCAGCAATCTTAGAGTAATCATCATTATTATGATACTAGAGCTTGGACTACTGTTCTATGCCTTAAACTTCTGTGTGTTTGAGCCCAGTTCTTGCGGGAGTGTTGTTTCAAATAAACTGTCAAGTAGGTGTATATTCCAGGAAGGTTTCTTTCACAAATGTTTAATCTCCTTTATCTGTCTCGTTCTATAATATACTTGCTTGTATCACACGTATATTAAACTTGGTCAATTGGCCAGCCAAACAAATGTATTTCATGTACATTAATAAGGAAGAAATTAAATGGTTTCTGTGTTATAGCAGTGAAAAGCTCAACAAACCCCCAAACAGTTACAGTTTTCAAGACTATAACTCTTTATAGTCTTGAAACAATTAAAACATCATTTGAGAAATCAATAAGTAAACTCCTAAGTCTCCAACAAAGAAAGAAAACAATACCAATATTCAATTACAGGTATTCAAGGATTCTTCCTTTTGCCTTCAAAAACCAGCAAAATGATAATTTCAGAATTTCTTATAAATAAGACTATGCTTTTAAACATGTCTTTAGTCTCATTGGTTAATGGTTTCCTCATATCATATTTATATCACTTTAAACTTCTTTAATCTTTCTTAATAATTAGAAGATAACCAAATGAACAAACCATTAGAAGTAAAGACACATGAGAAGTACAACAACTAAGTTAATACGATAAAAAGGAATCTCAGGAAATGAACTGTATTAAATGTGGCTGTGTCTTCGGTCCCACAGATGATAGAGCAGCTGAGTCAGCTGATAACTGATCACCTGCAAATACAGCGCTGGCTCTTCAAAATGGACTATGAGTTCCGAGGAAATGGGACTGCATTTTGTGACATTCCTTCCTACCTAAAGTGCTACAAATGGGTGCTAAAGGAGAGTAGCAGATACGGCCTTGAAGACTGGAGAAAGAAATGGGCACAAGTGAGTATTCATTAGTGACTTAAAGGACTTTCCTCTCTACTTAGCTCTGCCACCTGTCAGCAGTGTCTTTCTTGGGACCTTTTTCCTTAAGTACATAATGAGTTGGATTGATTGAGTTCTTTGAGTTATCTTCATTTTTTTGTTGTTGAAATGGGGCCTCACTCTGTTGCCCAGGCTGGAGTGCAGTGGCACAATCAGGGCTTACTGCAACCTCTGCCTCCCTGGCTCAAGCAATCCTTCCACTTCAGCCTCCTGAGTAGTGGGGACTACAAGCATGCTCCAGCATGCCTGGCTAATTTTTTCTTTCTTTTTTTTTTTTTTATTGAGATGGCAGCGGTGGGGAGGGTCTCCTTATGTTGCTGAAGCTGGTCTCGAACTCCTGAACTCAAACAATACACCTATCTCAGCCTCCCAAAGTGCTGAAATTACCAGGTGTGAGCCACAAGTGGGTTAATTTCAATGTTTCTTCTCTGGGCCCCAAAAGTGTTCATTCAGGTCTTCAAACTGATTATGATAATTAGGAAGTAATTTTTTAATCATATTCAGGTAACATTACAAACCTTGTAATTTGCCCTAAGTAGTTCCTGATCATGTGCTTCTAACAACTGTTGTTATTAAGCTAACTGTATTTTATTATGAGATAGAAATTCTATTAGTGAATAGTTGTCACCTGGAAGGTAATGTATAATAGCTTTCTTTCGGCAGTCATATGTTTCTGAAGACATTTCAAGGAAATTTATGTAACTGCTGGTCCCTGTGAGATGCTGAGAAAATAGTACATCCAAGCCAGAAAATCTCCCAGCAAAAGCTGAGCTCTAGATATGAAGTCTTAGCATGAATGGACGTGTATAGATTGTTTCCATGCACATTTGTGAAGGGATGAATCATACAACCTTTTAGTCCATTCCAAATTTGCTTAATTAAAGTAATATTATATGGTTTAATATATAAATTCTAAAACTATGTTGCTTTGCATTCAGAAACCCAGTTTTGCTTGGCTTTTCTTAATCCCAAATCTCCGTTTTGGCTGACCTGCTGGTTAAAGCATAACTGATTAGGAAAATCTCAATGCAAATTCCCTTACTGGTTCCTTCCCTACTGGCATACATAGCAGTGGGCTGTGCAAAGTGATTTGCGTCTACTTTGAGCATCCCAATACGAAAGTATATGAATCAAGACATAAGTGATAGAGAGGGAGGGGCATACTTGAGGGAATCACATTATTCTTGGGAAGTGGAGTGATGAATAAATCTAGAAAACAGTCAGGAGAGAGAGTTCCCTTTGACAAATGTGGCTGGTTTCCCCATGATCTACTCTGGGCTTCGTTCCCCGCTCCATCAGTAAATGGACTAAATGCAGTACCTGTCATGGCCAGCTTTTTACATAATATTTAAAGGATACCAGAATGAATTACTCTTCTAGATAAAGATAAAACAAAGAAAATGTATTTAATTTTGAGGCCCATAGAGGTTTCCCTTATATTCTTTTTGAACTGGATTTTATTTCATATTGTATAGAATTTTCTTTTTAAAGCAACACTGTTAAGATTAAACTATAAAAATATGGCTTTTTTATTTAAAACATTGGAGTGTTGCTATTTTATTTAAAACACTGTAGTGTTAAATTGTTGGCCTCAATATTTCAAACCAACAATTTTTAAAGAATTCTCTTGACATTAGACTATGATAAATTTGAAATGTTTGACTTTAAAAAATACTTAAAATACTGACATTTGGCTGAACTGTATTTGGAAAACTCATTGTGCATTATTTAAATTTCAGTTATTTTAAGCCGTAACATTTTTAATTGGCACCAAATACATTTGGCACTGTTGTTCATGTTATTAAATGCAAAGCTCTTGAATAATTAATAATCTATCTAAATCATTTTTTAAAACTTAACAAGGAAAAAATAATTAGTCAGAAATCTCTTTAAAGTCTGAGGCCAGTGCTTAGCCATGATGTGAAGCCCAAAATAAAAATAAAGTATTTCTGAAAAGGTGCCTTTTTTTGTAGGAGCCTAATGACATTCTTTTACCTTCAAAGTGAAATCATATTCAGAGTGGAGGTGAACTGCAGCCTCTACTGAGTGTAGCTATTGAGAATTTAGGATTAGAATTCTCCTTTGTTCCAGAGGACCATCGTAATGGTGCACATTTATACATCAAAGCATTACTTTACGAGCACAGGCATGTTTTAATGTCCTATTACAGTTTGTAGACCTGTTTCTTTTGATAATGAAGATGTTGTGTTATCAAGCCTAGCCTGGCACATACAAAACATATGCTGGCAGGTTATTAAAAATTTCAGCTTCTTGATGAAAGACTATCCTGCAGGCTAAGAGTCCAGAGAAAGACTCCATTCTGGGAGAATTATTAGAAATGAGAATATGACTGTAAGCACTAAATTATGTTAATACTTACAAATAGCATCATTTGCATAGCAGTTTATGATACGATACCATGATTTTTCTCATTGGTATGTTGTAGGCAACAGATTAAAAACAGTGCTGTTTATGGGAGTTTGAACCCTTAAGATTCTCTTGCCTCTTATGCAGATATTGGTTTTAGATGTAGGCAGGATTCAGTGTAAATTCAAGTACCTAATATAAAGATCATCTGGCCGGGTGCGGTGGCTAATGCCTGTAATCCTAGCACTCTGGGAAGCCAATGTGGGTGGATCATCCGAGGTCGGGAGTTCGAGGCCAGCCTGGCCAACATAGTGAAACCTTGTCTCTACCAAAAATACAAAAAAATTAGTCAGGCATGGTGGTGCATGCCTGCAGTCCCAGCTACTTGGGAGGCTGAGGCAGGAGAATCACTTGAACCTGGGAGGTGGAGGTTGCAATGAGCTGAGATCACACCACTGCACTCTAATGTGGGCAACAGAGTAAGACACCATCTAAAGGAAAAAAAAAAAAAAAAGTTATCTGTTTTTTCACCTATCTAATTTGGAACCAGAGTTATCTGGCTGGTTATAGTTGAGAATTAAAACAGTCATGAAATCAGCAGATGCTGAAAAGTTGTCATCACAATTAAAAAAAAATCAGTAGAGACATATAGGTGATAGTTAGGAAAAGCAGAATGTTACATGATGTCCAAAATGAAAACAGAACACAACTCTTATCATTTTTTCTTGGTGACTTGGTACCAAGCCTATTCTCTTCATCCTACCAGCTACCAAAACCCCCAACAAGTTCCAGTAAACTTATTCACTTAAGTACTTTGCTCGTTAAGGTTTTTTGTTGTTGTTGTTTTTTGTTTTGTTTTGTTTTTTTGTTTTTTTTGAGACGGAGTTTTCACTCTTGTTACCCAGGCTGGAGTGCAGTGGCGCGATCTTGGCTCACCGCAACCTCCGCCTCCTGGGTTCAAGCAGTTCTCCTGCCTCAGCCTCCTGAGTAGCTGGGATTACAGGCACACACCACCACGCCCAGCTAATTTTTGTATTTTTAGTAGAAACGGGGTTTCACCATGTGGACCAGGATGGTCTCAATCTGTTGACCTCGTGATCCACCCGCCTCAGCCTCCCAAAGTGCTGGGATTACAGGCTTGAGCCACATGCCCGGCCGCTCGTTAAGGTTTAATGAATCCACACTCTTGCACACACCGCACTCCCTGTTCCCCAGTCGGGGGTATTTCTTTTCATTTAGGAGGATAAAGGCTTAAACAAAGAAAGGCAAACATGTCATGGGGAGACACCTTCCTGGGTAAACTCACCTAAGACAGTCTAGGGAAACCCAGGCAGACATCTGCTGTCGTACCAGTCCTTGTGGCTTTTTTTATTGTTGTTTTTTTCTTTAAGGGTGTCTTCCTTTCCTCAATTCCTGGCTTAGTGGCAGTGATGCTACTGGTGACACTGCTTTGCAAGAGATCTTTGTAGAACAAGTTCTGTGTGTAAAGAACTAAGCCAGCTGACTTTCAGGTTACTCTGTGCAGCCCTTCTTGGGGCCTCTGTTACCCTGGAGATTCTGGGATGTGGTCTTGGCATTACTATTTTACCACTTAATGAGAAAAAGGAAATTGAACTGGCTCTTGAATGTCGCTAGTAAGTATTGCTATTTTAGCCCTTTGCAAGAGCAGTTTTACCTTTATTTGTACTTTGGTTTACTTTGTTTGACATTTGATATTAATTTGGGGATCACCAGTGGAGGAAAAAAACAAATTAGACATTAGATATTAATTTGGGGATCACAAAGGTAGGGGAAGAACTATGTCTAGAAAAGGTAGAACAAACCACAGTTGTTGTTTTGCCTCCTTGTGGGAACTAAGGCAGCAAACAGAAAACACATTTCACGACATAGAACTCCCTGCATTTCCACCTCCATTGTGAAGACCTCTGTCCATTCAGAGTGGCCCTGGAAGTAGGTCACAGGAGGCATTGCAGGATGGCTGAGCTTGTTGTCCCGTGTATAATTTAGTAGGTATTTATTAGGTCATCACAAAGAGCCACTGCTTGTAATCCCATAATTTTTAGAAAAGTTTAAAGATAACATAAATACATGATCACTTTCCCCAAACATAGTTGTTTTCATTTTTGTGTACTAATTTCTAAATATGCAGGATTTCTGATAGCTACAATAATAGTGTATATCAGATCTTAAATATTCTCCATGTTTATACATAGTCCTCACAATTAATAGCTGTATAATAATCTCCTGTACTGATGAACTCTAATATGTTAAACAACTCAACTAAGTTGGAAATTTAGACTGTTTCCAGCCTTCTTTTTTTTGGTGGTGGGTTGTAGGGGAAGGAGGAGGAAGGAAAGATTTGTTTGTTTCTTTTTTTTTTTTTTTTTTTTTTGAGGTGGAGTTTTGCTTGCTCTTGTTACCTAGGCTGGAGTGCAATGGCGCTATCTTGGCTCACCGCAACCTCCACTTCCTGGCTTCAAGCGATTCTCCTGCCTCCGCCTCTTAAGTAGCTGGTATTACAGGCATGTACCACCATTCCCCGCTAATTTTGTATTTTTAGTAGAGATGGGGTTTTTCCACATTGGTCAGGTTGGTCTCAAACTCCCGACCTTAGGTCATCTGCCTGCCTCAGCCTCCCAAAGTGCTGGGATTACAGGTATGAGCCACTGCCCCCAGCCAATTTGTTTCTTTTTATATTTGGTTTTTGTATACACCTCTTTTTGCTTCTGTTATTTCCCTAGGAGAAAGACCCAGGAGAATATTTTATGGCTTTTATTACATATTGCCATATTCCTAAGAAGATAGTACCAATTTCCAAAGCAACTAGCAGAGAATAAGCTTACTAGTTTTACCACAATGTTACCACCAATGGATATTATTAACTATTTGCACTTTTATTTTAGATATAAAAATCCGGCTTCTCATTGCTATTATTTGATTACTAGCAAGGGATATTCTTTTTCATGTCCTTATTATTTGTGTTTTATATCAAAAAGATACACAAGATCTCTGTATTTTTTTTTAATGTGGATTTTTTAAATTAAGAAAAACTAGGTTATTTTTTCTAGTCATGAAACTACATATAAATTATTGTACACTTGTTTTTATATTTATTTTTGTATCTTAAAATCATGATTTCTTAAGATTATCTTTATGTATTTAGTAGTTGCCAGAACACTGGCCTACACATGAGATTAAGCATTTTGTAGATCTATGAATACACTGTTAAGGTCTTGATATTTCCTTTTATTTCTTCATCATCATCATCATCATCATCATCAATAATATTGTAGAGTACCTGCTGGGTACCAGGTATTGTGCTAAGCACATTACATTACATGAATTGTCTCTCTCTTTTTTTTTTTTTTAGATGGAGGCTCACCTTGTTGCCCAGGCTGGGGTGCAGTGGCACGATCTCAGCTCACTGCAACCTCTGCCTTCCAGGTTCAAGTGATTCTCCTGCCTCAGCCTCCCAAATAGCTGGGATTACAGGCATCTGCCACCACACCTGGCTAATTTTTTGTATTTTTAGTAGAGATGGGGTTTCACCATGTTGGCCAGGCTAGTCTTGAATTCCTGACCTCAGGTAATCCACCCACTTTGGCCTCCAAAAGTGCTGGGATTACAAGTGTGAGCCACCGCACACAGCCAAATTGTCTCATTTAATCTCAGAAAAACCCTGCAGTTTTTACTCATTTACTTCCACGCCAATTTAAGGTATAAGGAAGGTATTATTATTCTGTTTACGGATAGAGAGACTGATGCTCAGGAAGCGATTTGCTTAAATTTATGGCTAATAAATGATTGTGCCAATAAATTATTGAACCCACATCTGACTGCTGCTAGCCCAGTGCTTCTTCCACACTGAGCCACGTACATTTAAGAAAGACCCTCTTATTTGAAAGTCCTGGAGAAGTGTTCTCCATCAGGTCCTTGCCTTTGTGACTTATACCGTGTGCTGCCCTTGTGGCAAGTTTTCTGCTTTCCAGAGATTTGTGGGAAGCACAAATATTCTTGGAACACAGAGGCCACTGCTCTCAAATTTCTTCCCTTTCCTAGATGACAGAATTGCTGGTGTCCTTTTCGCACAAGGCAGCAAACTGGGAGATAAAGGGACCCATCAAGACACACACCTCAGAGCCGGAGAGGAGGAGCCCTGCCTGGGAGTTTCTAGGATTCAGCTCTTGCAACCCAACTGCCTCACATACCTGGTTATGTGCATGGGTGATGAGAGAGAATTTTAGACCTCACCTTTTGATTGTTCATGGGAATGACAGATTTTCAGTGCCTTTCTCAATTTACTACACTATTGTGATCATTTTAGTGAGTTTGTAGATTCCCAAAAAGCTTGGAGTAGACCACCTTCACAGTCAGATGTAACATTAAAAATGTAGTAAGTGTTTTAAACCCTGGTTTTAGCCCAGGGCAGTTGATCGCTCCTGTAATATTTTATAAATCCCAACACTTTGGAAAGCCAAGGTGGGAGATGGCTTGAGGGCAGGAGTTCAAAACCAGCCTGGGCAACATAGTAAGACCCTGTCTCTGCAAAAAATTTAAAAATTAGCTGGGTGTGGTGGTGTGTGACTGTATTTCCAGCTACTTAGGAGCCTGAAGCAAGAGGATCCCTCGAGCCCAGGAGTTTGAGGCTGCAGTGAGCCATGACTGCACCACTACTGTCCAGCCTGGGTGACAGAACAAGACCCCTATCTCTAAAAGCAGAAACACACTCTTTTTTTCAAAAAATAAGCAACCAAATATTTTGTTTGGTTTTGTTGTAATGTTTCTAGTCTCCTATTCCAGGTTGACAAAATAAACAGGATTTTAAGCAGAATGAGTATTGGAAAAGGATAGCCATTCAGGGTAACTAAGAGGTAGTTTGGCTTCCTGGGGTTCCATAGCCCAGGGATACCTAGTTTAGGTGCCCGTGCTTACTGGGGGATAACCATAGGGAAATTAATTCAGCTCTCCAAATCTCCTTTTCTTCATCAGTAAAGAGAGATTAGTACCTGTCTCATGGGGAGGTGGTGACAAGTAAATGAGATAACTCTGTGAATTGGCTAGCAGTGTGCTTAGAGCATAATGACTTTAAGAAATGCTACCTATTATTGTTGTTGTTATTATTATGAGATTAAATTGTATTACAACAAAATGCAGGTAACATTGAACAAGCACATACAGCTTAATCTTTCTTTGGTGATTTAGAAAGTTCTTTAGGCTCTGGTAGGCTTCCAGGATATTGCCATCTACTTCCATCAGCCATCATTATATGAGGTTGTGGCTGCTGAAGATACAGAATGTTGGTTGATCCAGTTGTTCCCAGCCTACGCTTTACCCAGACAGTGCCTTCGAAAGAATAAGTCTTCATAGTGGCATGCTTTCTCATCATTTAGAAATATAAAACAGTTCCATTTATTTGAACTTCCTATGAGTTGAATAGAGGCTTGACAAAGTAGAGATTATTCTGACCGAAAGACTGCAACCCCGTGGCTTGATTTTCTGGTTCCAGTTGGTGTATTTTCTAATTAGTGTAGCAGCACGTCACCACAATCATTGGAAAGTCTTAATCATTTACATATTTGTCTTTATCTCTGAGAATGACTTAGAAGGTTTTCTTCCAGTTCAGTGGTTATTTTCACGAAGCTGCCAGGGTTGAGTGTGAGGTGCTTCTCTGTGCCTGAGGAAGATGACAGGAGAAGGAAAATTGCCTCCCCAAGTGAAATGAAAGCCAGGGCACCCCTTCTGAGGACCTATAATCATCAGCTACACACGCTGTTGGTTTGCGTGTCCTATTGATTTAATATGCTTCTAATCAGTACATAAAGCTATGGGCCTGCAGTGTTAATTTTTCATATGCTTACAAAGTACCCTTTGATTTTCTGTCACACGTTAATTACAGCGTTTTGCCATTAAATAGGAAGCTTTGTGTAAACTAATTACTAGGTAATCATTGTCTACTGCAAGCGTGCTGTTTGTACCTTTTATTTTATTCTAAAAATGCACAGATCTCACAGTCTGGAAACACTCTACCTTCCAGCCATTAGCTCTCACTAATTCATAGCATTATTGTGGTGAGAGTGTAGGAGTTGTAATTGTTGTGGTATCAGAGCTGTTAATTACCGGAGTAAACAGTTGAAATGGTGCCAAGGTCTATTGTACAAGGCAGAGAAAAGGAGGTTTAAATGTTACTCCCACCATCTGGGGACTGGAGGAGAGGCAAATGCTTGAAAACAGCAGTGAGGCGCTATCGCCGCTTCAGCTCCAGGGTTGGCGGCCATATGGATCCCGAATATTTTGAATCAATTGAATTTAACTGCCAGTTTTTCGCAATAACAGCGTGGAAGGAAGGAATAAAGCAAAAGATGAGAGGAACAAGAATTCGTTAGTGTTCTTACATCCAGGAAGTCCCCTTTGGAGGTCTTTTGGAAAGGTCCGCTTTGCTGAAAACCACAGAGCAGGCATGGGCATTTGGAACGGTTTCAGAATGAGTTTTACTCTCCTCTGACGGTGACTGCGCCATTTGCTTCTGGTCGTCTGTCCTTGGTGCCCCTCGGTGAGACAGGGATGCCCTTGAGAAGACTCAGACTTTCCTGTCAGTGTGCCAGATCCAACAAAAATCCTGACTTTGGAATTCACTGATTTACCATCCTGGCATTTTAACAAGCATGGTCTGTCAAAAGAAAACAATCAATATATAATGCTACTACATCTGCCTCAAGTGTATGCGTCTGCACACATGGAAATATCAAAGAAGGCACAGCTCTTCACTCTGATTAAGAAAGTCACTGCTTGCCCATTCCTTTTGCATAAAATTAAAATATAAATTCTCCTGATAGTCTCTCATTTCATTCCACAAACTCACTCCTCTCCCCCACTACTTGGATGAAAAATCAAGTCCAATGGGCACATGTGTTTCCTTTTGTTTTTAATTTTCAATTAAAGAGCTTTCATCAGCATATGCAATTTTCTCAACCAGCAATATTTCTCTAAATGGAAAGAAAGACCCTATTACTAGTAATGATAATTATGACTACTTCCACTTATGGCTGATTTTAAAACCACATGGTTTCTGCTTTAAAATATTGCATAATCTTTAGAACAGGCATGTGTATTTACTTGATGTCACTCTTGTATTTTAATATAATTTCCTTAAAACTATTTTCCAATGTTAAAAATATTTTTTAAAATACCAGTCACTTGCTGCTGTAACTACTTTTTAATATCATTCCCCAAACATGAACATATTCTTCTTTTTTTAAACCACCCTGGATTATTTATTTTTAATTGTTCCTTTAGCAGATGTTGAAGTAATTTCAGGGAGAAGTGTAAACAACTCCTTGAAAGAAAAAGATCACAGGCCCTCACATACACCATGAACCAAGGACAGGGCTTGTCAGGGCTTTGATGATGGCAGTTTTGTCCCAGGGAACAATTTTCCTGCCTTTGTGTATGTGTAAAGTTCAATTAAGAATTTCAAGAAGCATTTAATCTTTATCTATTGAAAACCCCCAGCATGCAGCGCACAGGGAGTGAGCCTAGAAAGAAAACCGCAGCCCCCTGTGGTGAGGGGAAAAAAGAAACAGCAGTTTAAGTGCTGGAAAGTTGAAAGGGAATGAACCTCTCTAGTGTTTGTGGTCGGGGGCAAAGCAGTTGTGCTGAGCTTTGGAATGGAGGCACAACATATGTGCCTCAGTTGGACAAAACCCTTCTCGAGTCAAATCAACTGCTAGGCCTGCATGCTGGTGCAAGGTGGAGGCCTAGATAATGAGGGACAGACTCCTCGAGAAGCAGTGAGTGGATAATGCCACATAAGTATGGAATTATATACCGCATTTTCACCATTCTGTTTAATGAGAGCCGCCACCGCAGCGAATCACTTGCCACACAGCCGAAATGGGCCATTAGCTATCAAGGGAAAATTGTCTTTGCCGCTTTCAGCAGATGGAGCAAATATTTTACAAAGCAATTTTACATACCAAAAACATTTGTGTGCCTTGGTAATGTTGGCTGTTTTACATTATGCTACCTTCTACAGCAGCATAATTTTCCATCTCATCGAAGGCAAAGTTGGCATTTTTGATTTTTAAATTCTCAATTAACAATTAAACATGGAGTATTAAAGCAGTCCTTAAACTTTAAGTAGGTGTGGGAAGTAGTTTATGACTTGCCAAAGACATTTTCATTTTTTCTTCATCCTCTCAGCATATTTTTGCACTCTAAAGAGGGACCATTTCTAATAATTTTGATGGAAAAGAATGAGTGGAAACTCTACTACTGATTGCAGAATGAGAGTTACCAGTGCACACAGTGATCAGAGCATTTGCTGGCTTAAAACCCCCATCACGGATAGTGGATACACAGTTTGGTTCACCCATTTGCATCAGTTTAAAATGTTTTAAGTTTCAAGTAACAGAAAACCCAACTCAAAATGGCTTTAAAAATGATAAGAATGTATTATCTCACAATGGCTTTACAAATAAAGAGAACTTCTTATCTCAGCTAACCAAAAATTCAAACAGCGGTCTGGCTTCAGACACGGCTCAATGATGCCACCAAGGCCCCAGTTACTTTCCACTTCTCCTCTGTACTGTGCTCCGTTCTAAGGCTGGCCATCCTTAGGGTTATAAGATGGTTGCCAGTAGCTCCTGCAGTTTGCCCCTACTCAAGGTGATAGGAAGAGAGAAGACATCTCACCTGGTTAGCATTCTCAGAAGAGCATAAAGCTGCTTTCTCAGAAGGCCCCAGGAAGTGCTCCCTAATATTTGATTGGCCTAATTGGGTCATGTGCCCATCCTGAACCGATCACTGTAGCCAGGATGTAGTTTTGCTCATCAGGGCCAATCCTTGCAGCTGGGTTGGGGAGCATCACTGTCAATAACTCCCATAGGCATGGGGAAAGGACAGGTCCTGAAAGAAGTTTGAAATACTATTACCCTAAAGAGAGGACATCGATGCTGGGCAGCCAATAACAGAGTCATATGCTACCATATTTTCATAAATTTGACAGCACTGACACAGCATCACCTGTGGATGATGTAATCCAACCCAGACGGAGCATTTGTGCCTTGATGGCAGTTACTAGCATAGATTCCACTGCACCATAACACACTGTAGCAATTGGGTTTGAATCTGTTTTGCTACTTTATGCCAGTGCGAAATGAAGAAGGGATGATACTATCTACCTCACAGAGTGGCTGTGAGATAATAAATGTAAACCACCCCCACCCCTGCACATGCCTACCACATGGTGAGTAGTTAATAAATAAAAGCTGTTATTTAGCCTAAAAAGTGAAGTAGCTTTAGTCAATGAGTGCAGTATTAAGCTTTAGTCATTAGCTTTAGTCATTGAGTGCAGTGGAGATTCTGCTGTCTTCCTCTAAGAAATCTCGAATTTCATTCAGTCAGACATCTCTTCCTTCACATTTATGCTTTCTTGACACCTTCACATTTACGCTTTCTTGACACCTTCACATTTACGCTTTCTTGACAGAAAAAGAGAACAAGAGGCAAGGTACATACTTGGTAGACAAGAATCTCTGGGGTGCATCAGTCAGGCTGGTCGAGCTTCATGCCTTCTGCAGATGTCTTGGAACCTTCTGAGGTCCTGACAATTGTTGATGCACTCTGAGAGGTAAATGTGGGCATTGGACAAAGGGGTGGGGGCTAGCCTGTGCAGTGGCAAAGATGGGGCTGAAATTTCTTCTTATGGAAATTGCCCTATAGCTATCAGCTCCACAAAGCTAGCAGCTAATTGCATTCCCAGAGCCGGTGCAATCATGATGGAATGAAAATATGGAATTCAGGTGGGGCGTGGTGGCTCACACCTGTAATCCAAGCACTTCGGAGGCCAAGGTGGGCAGATCACCTGAGGTCGGGAGTTCAAGACCAGCCTGACCAACGTGGTGAAACCCCGTCTTTATTTAAAAAAAAAAAAAAAAAAAAAAAGGAAAGAAAGAAAGAAAATACGGAATTCTGACTTTTTTCAAAAGTCAAGTGTATTTTTCTACCACTTGTTTATTATCCACAAGGCATATATTTCTCTTTCCACACTCCCCAAGTCATTTGCTCTAAATGATCTGCTCAACATGGATGATACATCCTGTGAAACACTGATACGGTCGTCTGTCGTCCATCACCTTGGTGTTACTCAGTGCAAAAAACTTCCTAACTACTCATTTCACAAGTTGTTTTTTTTTTCTTTGAGATGGAGTTTCACTCTTGTTGCCCAAGCTGGAGTGCAATGACACGTTCTTGATTTACTGCAACCTCTGCCTCCCGGATTCCAGCAATTCTTCCTGCCTCAGCCTCCCAACTAGCTAAGATTACAGGCATGCGCCACCACACCTGGCTAATTTTATGTTTTTAGTAGAGATGGGGTTTCACCATGTTGGGCAAGGTGGTCTCGAACTCCTGACCTCAAGTGATTCCACCCACCTTGGCCTTCCAAACTGCTGGGATTACAGCTGTGAGCAACTGAGCCTGGCTTCATTTCACAAATTTTTAAGATAAAGATGTGCCCCTGTTGCTGGCTTATAACAGATATTCAGTATATATACACTTAGGGAAGGTAGGAAAGGGAAGACAAAAGCAAGCTAGCAGTGGTTCCTCTAACTCTTGTTATTTTCTGTCTTTAATCATTTGTTGACATTTAAAACTCACCGAGTGATCTTATACAAGGCTCCTCGTTCTTAGTGCCTCGGCATCCCATTTTAAAGCAGGAGAAATAACACAGTGGTGGCTGCCGCAGAGTGTTGCTGAAAGGAAGGAATGAGATCATGAGTGTGAATTTGTGACTAGAGAATTTTACAAATACCGTCCTAATGATTCACATGAATTGGAGTGTTTGTCTGTTATGGAAGGGGTGTGTGTGTGTCTCTCTCTGTGTACCTAAGTTTGTTTTAAACAGGATAAACTTGAATAGCTACAGATCTTCCCTACAGGGCCGGTGCTCTTGGAGTTGTGTAATTATGTTTGAACTACGCAAAATGATACAAACTAGAGAACAGAAACCCTCCCAAAAACTGAGAGCTTGCATCTGATGTTGATAGACTCCATGTCTTTTTCTTAGAGAATGAATCATGGCCCCAAGCTGCCTCTGTGTGCCCCAGTATCCCTACTGAATGTCACCCTGCCAGTGCCTTCAGCTGTGTACCTCTCATGGCGGGACACGATTAATCCTCCAGATTCCAGCAGCCAACTTTCCTCTAGGAAATTTACTCCCTTACTGTGGCTTTGTGCACAGTGAAAAACCTAAGCGACGAAGCAGAATGGCTGGCTTTGTGAGCAGAGGCGGTGGCAGAAGCCTGGCACAGTGTCCAGATGCCACACACAGGCAGCAGGCTTATGAGTTACTTATTGGCCCCCACATAGTATGTTGCATCTGAGGTGACACTTCATAAATGCTACCTCATTTATCTTCCCGATGCCCTTTAGAGGCAGGGAATCCCATAAAGTCTACCCAGGAAGAATCTATGGTTCTTAAGCAGCCTTCCCTCCAGCTGCTTCCTGGGCAGCAAGGAGGAGCCCGTTGAGAGGTTTCATGTTTTGTCTTATTCTGTAACTTCAGCTTTAAGGACTACGTCCTGTGTTTACCACCATCATGACTCATTCCACAGACATTTAGTGTTCCCTGTGCTAGGCACCGGGAGACCAACTTCAAAGCCAGCACCCAGGCCATTAAGCAGCACTGAGAGAGCTGGAGATCAGGGAGAAAGGACACGCAACTCGGGAGGGACAGAAGACTTCCTGGAGGATGTGTGGCTGGAACCACCTCAGGAAGGATGAGGAGGAGTCAGCAAGGGGAGGAAGAGAAAGAAGGGAGGCAGAGGAGGACCTGACAGGGGAAGGATGGGAGCTGGGCAGGAAAGTGAGGCCCTTAGGAGTCAGAGGTCATATCACAAGGACCTTCTTCATCTGTCGTGTTGAGGAGTTTGGACTTGATCCTCAAGTTGAAAGAGATTTTGCAAGATGTAGGTGGCAAGGCTTTTACCTGCTCCTTTGCCACCTTTTCTCCCTCTCTCCCCAACACCAAAAAAACCCCAAAAGAACCCAAAATACATAACCACTTTTTTTTCTAGTTCAGTTGTTTAAAAGACCTGACATTCTGTAATTTTTGATACATAGATGAAAGAATGAACAATTTCTCTTTAGACTCTCTTGGTATGAATGACCACATAGCGTATAACCGGGTAGATGATTTCACATTCTCCAGCAGTGGAGCAGAAAAGGCCATTTAATCAAGACAGAACAAAAAAATTCCCACTTTCCCGAGAGAGGGCCTGGGCCGTGAGACTTTCTTTCCTTGCCATTCTGTTTTCCAGAGAAGAGTGGGGCTCCAACCCTGCTGTGTTTCATTGTCCCAGCTTTGGGGCACTTCATAAATCAGAGACAATTGGTCTTCCTTGATAAAATGGAATGGTTGTAACTGAAACAATTGTAAAACGAAAGATGGGTTTGGGGGACTGTTTGGAGAGGGAACAAATAACGGGTCCACGTTGCTGGAGCTGCGCATTCCACATGCTTGTTTATAATTCAGAGGCAGGGCTTTGGGGCGATCAGGTAATTCACAGTAAAGATCAGACAAAATGTACGCAGTGTGTAGGATATGAAGGGAGGGGAAAGGCCCATTGCTTTGACAGCAGTTCTGCTTGCTTCTGCACCACAAGGCAGAGCACTCTGCATGAGCACTTCCCCAGCCCTTCTTAACAGACCTTCTCCCACTGCGTAGGGACTCATCCTGAAGTGAGTGTGAGCCAGGGCCCTCTCCACTTCTCAGGGCATTTCTGTTTTGTATGTCAAGCACTTACTAAGACAACTAATGAAACTCTCCCACCAAGATTTTCTGGATATTTCAGAAATTATTTGGATTTTCTAACCTGGTGAGAGCACAGTGTCAGATGTTTGTCTTCTATTGTGGATTGTCAGTGGGCACTGGACCTAGAATCAACCAGCTGTTCCAAGGAGTTGAGGTGGGCAGTGCATAGAGGACAATCACTTTTTAATGGTAGGAAAATTGGGAATAAGTGTGTATGGTTTTTTTTGTTTGTTTGTTTGTTTTTTGTTTTTTGAGATGGAATCTTTCTCTATAGCCCAGGCTAGAGTGCAGTAGCGTGATCTGGGCTCACTGCAGCCTCTGCTTCTTGGGTCCAGGTTAACCAATTCTCCAGCACGACCATGCCCAGCTAACTGTTGTATTTTTAGTAGAGATGAAGTTTCTCCATGTTGGCCAAGCTGGTCTTGAACTCCTGACCTCATGATCCACCCACCTCAGTCTCCCAAAGTACTGGGATTACAGGTATGAGCCACTGTCTCCAGCATATGTATAATTTATTATATCCCAATCCCACCCCCAAAGCTGACTCCTCCAAATTACTGAGCCATCACTCAGATTCAGAAGTTCGGCTGCAACTTAAAGCAGATCTGAGTTTTTCTTGTCAGTGCCCCATATTTTGAATATGAATGTTGTCTGTCATATGAGTTTCTATCCAGTACCCTGCCTCACTTCTGGCAGAAATAAAATCTGAAGAGGTGGCTTCTATTTGAAAATGTTTAGATAGTGTAAGAGGAAGAGCATCACAACTTAGGACATCTAAAAAAACATGTCCTGACAAACCAAGGCTTTTTATATCAAAAGCCAGACTTCTTATTCACTAGAGGATTCCCTACTGATTTCATTTTGAAAGGAGCCCTTCAGTCTTTGGGCTGTTTTACAGATGGTATGGGGCCAGCCTCACATCCAGACAGTTGAGACTGTGACCTAGGGGGGATTTCAGGCAGACTGAGGCTGACCCCAATGCTCCTGCCCACCTAACTCTTCTAACCCATCCCTACCTAAAATCCCACCTTTGCAGCCTCAGCCCATAGTTTAAGGCTTTGATGATGAAGTTGTAGGATGCAGACATCCGCCAACAAGGGGGAAACAGCACAGATTAAAGAGATAGAAGACGACTGGATGCCGTAGCTTATAGCTGTAATCCTAGCACTTTAGAAGGCTGAAGCAGGAGGACTGCTTGAGGCCAGGAGTTTGACACCAGCCTGGACAACATAGATCCATCTCTACAAATATTAGCCATGCATGGCACACATGTAGTCAAGGCCAATTGAGAGGCTAAGGCAGGAGGATCGCTTGAGCCCAGGAGACTGAGGCTTCAGTGAGCTATGATCACACGACTGTACTCTAGCCTGAGCGACAGAGCAAGACCCTGTCTGAAAAAAATGCTAAAAAAATTTTTTTAGCCGGGCGCGGTGGCTCAAGCCTGTAATCCCAGCACTTTGGGAGGCCGAGGCGGGTGGATCACGAGGTCAAGGGATTGAGACCATACTGGTCAACATGGTGAAACCCCGTCTCTACTAAAAATACAAAAAAAATTAGCTGGGCATGGTGGCACGTGCCTGTAATCCCAGCTACTCAGGAGGCTGAGGCAGGAGAATTGCCTGAACCCAGGAGGCGGAGGTTGCGGTGAGCCGAGATCGTGCCATTGCACTCCAGCCTGGGTAACAAGAGCGAAACTCCATCTCCAAATAAAAAAAAAGAAAAAAAGAAAAAAAAAATTTTTTTAATATATGGAGGTGACCAGGTGTAGTGACTCAACGCCTGTAATCCCAGCACTTCAGGAAGCTGAGGCGGGCGGATCACTTGATGTCGGGAGTTCGAGATTAGCCTGACCAACATGGAGAAATCTCATCTCTACTAAAAATACAAAATTAACCAGCCATGGTGGCACATGCCTGTAATCCCAGCTACTGGGGAGGCTGAGGCAGGAGAATCACTTGAACCCAGGAGGTGGAGGTTGCAGTGTGCCAAGATCATGCCATTGCATTCCAGCCTGGGCAACAAGAGCAAAACTCTGCCTCAAAAAAAAAAAAAAGAAAAAAAAAGAAGAAAGAAAAAGAAAGCACTTAATCCCGCATTTTATATAAAGGGAAACTGAGACCCAGAGTGGGGAAGGCTATTGCCCAAGGATACTCAGGCTGTCGGCAGCAGTGGGTGTGAGACCTGGTTTCCTGATGCCCAGAGAGAAAAGTGCCTTTCAGAGACAACAGGCACAATTAACAATTTTTAGGGAACCAAATCACTTTTGAAATATGAAAACTGAAATGGCTGAAAAAAGAGAGAACATTTTCAAAATGGCTTTCTGACTCTGGGTAAACAGTAACCACATTTTTTTTGCCTGTTGGAGGCCTGGTTTTTAATCACTCCACAAGCAGTTTTCATTTCTGTAGTAAAATTGCTTGTGGTTCTATTTAATTTGTTTCTGCAGGAGCCAGCTTTGGTGAAGATCTCCGAGGAGCTGGCGGGCATTTTAGCACAGCACGCACAGCCAGTCAATGAGAAACGGTTCCCGACGTGGAGGAAATTCCTCCAAACATTTCTCAGTCAAGGTAAATAAGACTGCAAAGTTTCTATTGAGGATTAGTCTACACAACCTTGGATTCTAGTTTTGGGTCAACTGGGGCCAATTTAAATACTTTGCGTCTCCTGTGTTGGTTTAGTAAAGAGCTCCTACAGTTTTCTTTTTTAAATGTTGCCTAAATATTTATCTTACACCCAGCCTCTTAAGTAAATAGGAACCTAGCATGCCAAGCATGGCATGTGGAGTTCCAGATCTCAGGCCTTTTTTTACACCACAAACTCCTCCCGAGAGATGGGCTTTGGAATCAGATTACCTGGGTCTGGACCCCGTCTATGAGCTTGAGCAAGGTTCTTAAACCCGTCAAGGCCCGGTTTCCTCACTTGCCTACCTTGCAGGGTCATTGGGTGGACTCAATGAAATTCGGATAGGAAAGTTTCTACCACAGAACCTGACACAAAATCATCTTTAATAAGTGTTAGTTTCAGGGCCTGGCATAGTGGCTCACGCCTGTAATCCCAGCACTTTGGGAGGCTGAGGTGGGCAGATCACAGTTTCAGGAGATCGAGACCATCCTGGTCAATATGGTGAAACCCCGTCTCTACTAAAAATACAAAACTTATCTGGGCATGGTGGCGCATGCTTCTACTTGGGAGGCTGTGGCAGAAGAATTGCTTGAACCCGGGAGTTGGAGGTTGCAGCGAGCCAATATCGCAACACTGCATCTCAAAAAAAAATAATAATAATGGTTTTTAGGGGGTCAAATCGCTTTTGAAATATGAAAACTGAAATGGCTGAAAACATTCAGCCTGGTGACAGAGTGAGACTCCATCTCAAAAAATATATAAAGTGTTAGTTTCTCCTTCTGTTTTCTAGGAGAGCAGAAATGTCTCAGTTCCAATTCTGAATACAGCATTTTCAAACAAGGGTTCGCTACAGTCCAGGAACAAAGCAAGCCTGCATGCCTTTCCTCCTCCTCCTGCTCCTCCTCTTTCATCTTCGTTTCCTAACAGCATTGGGTGGTCCATGAATGAGGGAATGAATGGTGAATGATGCCTACCTGCAGTCTCAGAGGTCCCTGTGGGGGTGCTACACAGGGGCACACCCATGCCACAGCCCTCACTCTCTAGGAGGTCACAGTGCAAGACAGCTATTATATTCCTACCCAAATGCACCAGAAGAGAGGGTTAGTGTAACAGACCGCAGAAGGCATCTTTCCACTACTGTCAAGTGATAATAATAGCAGCATTAATCAATAATGGTAAGATAATGTCATGTCAGATGATAACAGCAGTAGCAACAGCACAGTGATGATAATAGCACAATGATGATAAAATAGTGAGTTTAGATAGTGCTTAGGATGTGCCAGGCACTCTTCTAAGTATATTAACTTATTGAAGCTTCCTAACAATCCTGTGAGGTGGGCACTATTATCACCCTCATTTTATAGAGGTAGAAACAGAAGTACAAAAGATTAACCCCAAATCACTCTGCTAACACATAGAAGAGCCTGCTAAAAGCTACCTCTGTGCTGCTCCAGGAGTTTTGAGCAGAGCCAGTAGGTACATTTATCAGGGCATATCTTAGCTCAGTGTATGAGAGAAGATTAGAAAGGACAGATCTGTTGGTTGTTGGGATACACTGGCTGGGCAGGGTGTACTGGACACCCTGTTAATGAATTATTTAAGCAGATGGCAGTCGTCTAACAAGATTGCTGAAAAGAGAATCTTTGCGGAGGACAGTTGTGCTAGACAGCTTCCAATGTCCTTTCAACTCTAAAATTTTGTGATTCTATAAATTTCCACGTGTACCCACTGACAGACAAGTCAAAGTAAAGAAAGTCAACCCCATGCATAAATGGAAGAAAATCAAGTAGCTACCACACACAAAAAAAGAACAATAATAAGGTGTTTTTGTCTTTGTTTTTTTTTGTGTGATGGAGTTTTGGTCTTGTTGTCCAGGTTGGTGCGATGTTGGCTCACTGCAACCTCCGCCTCCTGGGTTCAAGCGATTCTCCTGCCTCAGCCTCCTGAGTACCTGAGATTACAGACATGCCACCATGCTCAGCTAATTTTTGTATTTTTAATAGAGATGGGGTTTCCCCATGTTGGCCAGGCTGGTCTCGAACTCCTGACCTCGTGATCTGCCCACCTCAGCCTCCCAAAATGCTGGATGTACATGCGTGAGCCACCATGCCCAGCCTAATAAGGTTTCTTATAAAGTTATGTGGGGAAGGCTGGGCATGGTGGCTTAAGCTTGTAATCCCAGCACTTTGGGAGGCAGGGGCGGGCGGATCACAAGGTCAGGAGTTTGAGACCAGCCTGGCCAACATGGTGAAACCCCGTCTCTACTAAAAATACAAAAATTAGCCAGGCATGGCGGCACGCACCTGTTAACGCCTGTAATCCCATCTACTCAAGAGGCTGAGACAAGAGAATCGCTTGTACCCGGGAGGCAGAGGTTGCAGTGAGCTGACATTGTGCCACTGTGCCCCAGCCTGGGAGACAGAGCAAGACTCCTTCTTGGGGAGAAAAAAAAAAAAAGTTATACGGGGAAGACCATGATGATCTCCAGGCCCGTCCAGGTTAGGGTATTAAGAAGTTTCCAGATCTTCCAGCATCAGCCTGCGAAAGCCTTCCCCCAAACTATTTATTTTCATGAGAGCTGTGTAGATGAGAAAGGCTTTCCCAGCAACTATCTCATCTGAGCTAATATAACCACAGCTAAGCCTTCACCTTTACCTCCTGTCCATATTTATCCTGTTTTCTCAGCCATGCTTATTTATGGAGCGCTGTATAAGCTTTATTAACTCAATTTTCTTCATGAAGAGACTGTAGGTCAGAGATGGGAGGGACTTGGGCAACAGAACCAATAATTGGTAAATGGAACACAAAGTTAGATCCTACAGTTTTAGCACATTTTAATAGCTGGTTCTTGAAAGTCATGTGTTTTCAAAGCTTCTGTCTTTCTCTCAACCCAGTGCAGACAGCAGGCCCTGCATCAGTGGTGCCTGACTGCGCCACGTTGTTCCCCAGGTGTCCCGACTCTAAGGTCAGCATCTCCCTCCCTCCAGCTTCCACCATTGCCTGTTTCATTCCATTTATAGTCTCTCCAATGTGCTTATGGCCACAAAATGTGCTACGGATTTGATTTCTAAACTGTCATAGGTTTATATCAAAAGCAGTACTTTTAAATTTTAATTTTAATCTTTTGAGATAGGATCTCACTCTTGTCTTACCAGACCAGAATGCGGTGGCACAATTATAGCTCACTGCAGCCTCTGCCTCCCAATCTCAAGCAATACTCCCATCTCAGCCTCCTGGGTAGCTGGTACTACAGGCACACACCACCACGCCCAGCTAATTTATTGTTTAAAATGTTTTTGTAGCGACAGGGTCTCACTTTGTGGCAATACCATTTTCAGAAGAGGAATTAATTGCTTTGAGTGGAAAAAAATAACAATGAAAAGGTTATGGTCGTGATGCTGAGAAGATAGTATAAATAAACTTCTTTGAAATAAAGTACCCAAGTAATCTCGTAAATTACAGATGATAGTCTGTTTCCACTGAAGCACTATCTTTCAAAACATAGGTGACAGCTAAGCCACAAAGTTAACTAAGACATAGAGACTCACTAGGTTTTTTGCTTTTGTAGATTTTTGTCATTGTTATTTTGTTGCATTTACCTTGCTAAATCCCCCAGTGACTGGTATTTAGGTAGAGCATGCAAGAATAGGCCTCATTTGAAGAAAAGAATGTCTCCAGCCAACCAAATAGAAAAATTAGGGGTTGAATATGTACCCTCCAAAATCAGTTTTCCTTCTGAAACTTGGTGTTCATTAGGACTATCTCTTACCAAATTGTTAGACATTTAAGGAAAGTGTTTTTTGTTTGAAGTAACAGATGACTGTGTTTGAGAACTGCTCATTTTTTTTCTTTGTATGCTGTTCAAAGTCTGTGGCTTACAACTATAGGCAGAGGTCACACTTATGCCAGCACATTTGTGAAATACGAATTTCCCAGCCCCCAGCACATTTGTGAAATACAGGCCAAGTTTCTCTTAATGCTGTCGGGTTCTAGATGGCACCTGTCTATGCAACACTTTGTTTTTACCTTTAAGTTATCCAACTCTTTACAAATAATATCTTAAATTTTTTCTCTACAAAGAGGACATATACAGTAAGATTTGTAAGTTGGGCCTAAAAACAGAAGATTGGGGCTACGTGATGTTCGTAAACACGACTGAGATAGCCCACAAATTAGGCAGAAAAATGTTGTTGCTGTGGTTGAACGTTGGACTTGCCTCTATGATTTTGGCCATTCAAAGCAACAGATAAAATGTAATAAATTATAAAGCTCCCATTACCAGCAGAGAGAGCATACGTGTTCTTCAAACACAGCAATATCTCTTGGTTCTGTATTTTAAAAACGTTTCATAACTAGCTTTATATATGAGTCCTTTGGCTGACGTGATGGTCAATATTCTCTCTTCCTGCAAAAAGCCCAAACCTGTGAAACCTTCAAAAAGCAGTGAAGTTTACCAAAAAGAGCACATTGGTCATCAAGATGCCAACTGTGGACTCTGGGCAATTAATTCTCCATGAGGGATTTGACTGTAATTCTTGCATTCACTGTTGAATGAATTTTTGGGCATAGACACAGTGATCTTCACGGTGTCTTCAAATTATAATCAGAGTCAAAACTCCCATTCATTGAGCCCTACAATATGCCAAGGGTTGGGCTAAATACTACAGATACATAGAGTATCTCTCAGATTCACAAGGATCTAATGAGGTAGGCTTTATTATACCCATTATTACAGACAAAGAAAAATAAGTTCAGAGAATGTAAGCTGCTTGCCCAAAGTCTCCCAAGACATGGCAGATGCAGAATCTGAGCCCAAGTCAACCAAAGCCTAGGTGCTTCCTTCCTGCTCCAAATAGGCACAGTCCCTGTGAATGTGTCCTTTTACCTACTCCATGTTTTTCCCACCAGGGGGTGTGATCGAAGCGTTCCCACCTACAGATAGTGTCACCAACCTGACAGTGGACATGTTGATAGAGCCCAATGGGAAAATCAGCGTGCTGTCAACAGGGGACCAGCTTCATGCCGAAAGCCCCTTCATCTCCTCGGGTACCACCATGCCTCAGACCTCAGTGGATCCCCAAGTTCTCATGTATTTGTGCCTCCAAATTGGAAAAGCCTGCAAAATGAAAGATGTGGTTGGTTACTTTTCTATAGATCTGGTGACTTTTATTGACCCAAGCACCTTGCAACAGCAGGTAAGTTGAATGGATGCCACATGAAATGCTAAAATATGTAATGACTCTGTACCCTGCATACCAGTGCAACAGGGAATATGAGGGCTCTTCTAAAATTCACTGATTCTCTGATGAACTAGCTCTAAATCCAACACCTACATGGCCCATGCAAATCCAAGTGAGACTGGGCTTTGTGTTTGGAAATACAGGGCCAGAGTTGTCTCATTCAGAGACAGTTGGAGTTAAAGAATAACTGAGGCTGTGTGCAATGGCTCATACCGGTAATCCCAGCACTTTGGGAGGCTGAGGCAGGCAGATCATTTGAGCTCAGGAGTTTGAGACCAGCCTAGGCAACATGGCAAAACCCTGTCTCTACTAAAAATACAAAAATTAGCTGGGTGTGGTGGGAGGCACCTGTAATTCCAGCTACTTGGGAGGCTGAGGCAGGAGAATCACTTGAACCCAGGAGGAGGCAGAGGTTGCAGTGAACCGAGATCACACTACTACACTCCAGCCTGGGTGAAAGAGTGAAATTCCATCTCAAAAAAAAAAAAAAAAAAAAAGAGTGACTGAAACTTATCCCTCACAGTTCACAGCTCTGTTGATTAGGCCCTCAGTTCTGCCCATTAGTTTTATGCCTATGTATCATGAAACTATTTTATGCCATCCAGGGAGTGAACCTGTCTAGAGCCTGTTTTAAATAGAAAATCAGTCACTAGAAAGGAGTTAAGAGTTCACATTTATGTTCCTTTTCTTACCAGTTTTTCACCCACAGCTTAGATTGTCTCATTTTTTTTTCTTTAGAAAACGTATCAAGAGATACTTCAGAAATATCAAATGGTCTAAATAATAATATAATCAATATCATGGGCCCCTGCCCAGCTTAAGAAACAAAGTGTGGTCAATGCCACCTGCAATCCTGTGTGCTCCTTGCCAAACATATGGCTCTTCTTCCTCCCAGAGGCCAGGAGGAATCTACCGTCTTATACTTGGGGTTTTGATTCCCTTTCATGTCTCTATACTTTCCACCGTACATGGATACACCTGAAAATAATGTAGAGTTTTATTTTGCATGTTTTTAAGCATTTTGTAGCTTATGACATTCTATCTATTATTATTTTACTGTATGCTTTTATTTATTTAATATTCCATTTGTGAGATTCTTCATGTGCATAGGTATGGTGCTGAGATATAATATTTAGGATAAATGATCTTTAACCTTTTTTACTTTGCTTTACCCCCCTGAAAGTATAATGTTCAACTTCACTACGATTTCGCTACTCAGGAGGCTGAAGTGGGAGGATCACTTGATCCCAGCTCACTGTAGCCTCAACCTCCCACCTCAGCTGCCATGAGCTGGGATCGCATCACTGCACTCCAGTCTGGGTGACAGAGAGAGAACCTATGTCATTTAAAACTTGCATTTAAAAATGTTCAGTTGCTCCTCTCTTAGTGCTGCGTGTCCAGACCTCTGTCTAAAAGGCGAAGTGACCTCCTGGCCTGCCTCTCTCAATAGCCTCTAGTCATCAGCATTGGAAATGGACTTTAGTTGTTTTAGGATCGTTATTTTCAGTTTTACAGTTCTCCCTTTCAGTCAGATGATGGTTTCAGAGTGAGAGTTTATGTTTTTTGGCAGTTTTCAGCTTGTTCAATAATCATTTTCCATTTGCCTTCCTGGACCCTCCATTGGTTTTACATTCTGTTCTAAGGCCTGTATATTGAGAGAGAAAAGGACAAACTGAAGGTCATTTGGAAATCTCCCTGTGGTGGAGGCAGGAGAGAAACAACGCCCCCTGGGGAAATCTGAATGCCGGGGATGCAGGGGGAGGAGAGCCAGGGGAGGCTGCCCTCCCCAGATATTTGTCATAAGAAAGAAAGGTTGGCTGGGCATGGTGGCTCATGCCTTTAATCCCAGCACTTTGGGAGGCCAAGGCAGGCAGATCACTTGACCCCAGGAGTTTGAGACCAGCCTGGACAACCTAATGGGACCCCATGTCTATAAAAAATATAGAAAAATTAGCTGGACATAGTGGCATGCGCCTGTAGTTCCAGCTACTCAGGAGGCTGAAGTGGGAGGATCACTTGATCCCAGCTCACTGTGGCCTCAACCTCCCACCTCAGCTGCAGTGAGCTGGGATCGCATCACCACACTCCAGTCTGGGTGACAGAGAGAGAACCTGTCTCAAAAAAGAAAAAAGGCTGGGCATGGTAGCTCATGCCTGTAATACCAGCACTTTGGGAGGCCTAGACGGATGGATCGCATGAGGTCAGGAGTTCAAGATGAGCCTGGCCAACGTAGTGAAACCCCATCTCTACTAAAATACAAAGAAAAATTTAGCCGGCTGTGATGGCAGTTGCCTGTGATCCCAGCTGCTCGGGAGGCTGAGGCAATAGAATTGCTTGAATCCAGGAGGCAGAAGTTGCAGTGAGCCAAGATCATGCCACTGCACTCCAGCCTGGGTGACAGAGCAAGACTCCATCTCGAAAAGAGAAAGAAAGAAAGAAGGAGAAGGGCTAAACCTGTGGTTCCTGAGACAATAGGAAGGACGGAACTATGGGGACAGTTGACTTGTGGTTTTTATTTGAGTTTGGTATGAGGAAACTTGCACACAGCAGTCAAAAGGATGTTCTCCAAACAAAATGCCAGTCCTTCCTTGGGCTTATCACCCTTCCAGGCTTCTGGCAGAAAGGTCCCACCCTTGACTTTGCTGGTTCCTGGCCAATCTTGTCTCACCCTAACTCTCCCTCTATTTTGGTCTGGTCCATCCACACAGCCTGTCTCATTCCCACTTACTTATCATACGCCCTCTGCCATGAGGACTTGACACGTGCAGTTCCTCCACCTTAAATGCTCTTGCCTTTTCTTTTGACCTGCTTAGCCACCTTCCCAGCCATCATATTTCAGCTCAAGCCATATTCACTGAAGCCCTTCCTGACCTTCCTAAGTCAAATACCCCTTTTTTAGATTTTCGTATCATTGTGTAGCTCTTCCTCATACCACTTATCTCAGTTACAACTTTAAACTTATTTGCATGACAGTTTGATTCATATTTGTCTCCTCCTACCGATTATAAGCTCTTTTAAGTACTGTTTCTTTTTGCTCCCTTACTGTATTCTCAGCATTTACATCTGCCCTGGCACAAAGTGGGTATTCAGTAAGTATTTGTTGAATGAATGAATGAGCAATGGAGGAGTTCTAGCAGATGCTGGATGGTGTTTCTAAGGCTTTTGAAGAAGGAACTCAGATCGTCATTGGATGAATGGGATAGATAGATATTAGATTCTCTGATTTTGTCATACTATGAATTCCCCTTGTCCCTTCCCATAAATACTTCAGTATGTGATTATTTGTGTTACAGTTATTGACAGAATATTGGAAGAAATTCTCAGTGACCACAACAAATGGTGTTTCTACATTAGCAAAAGAAGTATGTTTGTTCTCTGTATATAATAGATTATTTGCAAATCACTGGCATATTTTCTAGCCATTTTGCAAGTGGTATCACTTCAGAAAAGACCTTTATTTTTTTTCTAATTGGCATGCCTTGTAATGCCAGTGAAGCAACTGACAGGCATATTATCAAGCTCTCATTTTTTGTTAGTCTTAACAGGTTAAAATAAATTTTGTTTTATTCAGCATTTCTTTGATTATTAGTGAAGATCCACACCTCTTCATATGTTTGTTTGCCCACTTACATATCTTTTCTTAACTGCCTAATCATATCTTTTGTGCCATTTAAATTAGACTGTAATACAAATGTTAATTTGCTGGAGCTCTTTGCATACTGGAAACGGTTACTCTTTGTTCTACATCTTGTAAGTACCTTCTCTCGGATTGTCATTTGTGGCTTTCTCCTCTCTCTTTTTATTTTTGGCCGTGTTTCTTCACCATAAAAAAATTACTATTTCCTCCTTTGTAATTGATTAGTAATATTTTATAGAAAGGTGTTCCAAGAGTTCCCCAATAGTGTACTGTTTATCAAATTCCACTCAGAACACTTAGCATCTATTGCCAACTTTTTCCTGAATCCACTACCACTATGATAGTAGTAATTTTCTAATTCTGTGGAAAATTTTCTGGTAAATTTTTGTGTAGAAATTTCTGGCAATCTACTGCAGGAAGCTATTTTCCATCTCCACCTTTCATTTATGTCTGTATGTCTGTATGTATTTATGTCAGCATGAACTCATAAGTTTCTATTTTATTTAATGGATTGTATTTTGATACTTTGATCATTTCAATGCCCAGTTGTTCCAGATTTGGCCAGTGGGAGACCCTTCAGGGTGTCTCTTGTGTCCTTTTGACATGTTCTCATCATTCTTTGAGCATGTCTTACTTTCTGACATGATAAGATGTTCCAGGCTTATTTTTTATTTTTCTTTCCCCAGACCTAGGATCAACCCAGAAGCCCTGTAAGATCTGGGCTCTTAGTGCTGTCATTGCTTCTAGAGTGTCACTTCTTCTGAGACCTCTTGGTGGACAGAGCTAAGTACATGTATTACATATGTACAATACAGACACAGAATTATACACACATATATGCATAGAAACACACATGTACATATACACACATATATGCATCTATAACTATTTCTGTATCAGTGTTTATATTATAAAACCATGAGTTCCTGCCAGCATCTTCAATTTCAATCCAGCACCTCAGGGTTCTTTCTAGAATCCCCCTTTTGCACACTTAAAAGTAAATGTCTTGATGGACATTCTGCTTACTCTGATTTGGGGTATAATTACAATGTATCCACATTGTATACATGTATCAAAATAGCACATATATGGCCAAAATATATATAACTCTTATATATCAATTTAAAAATATCCCAAAAAAACCCAACCTCAAATCATTATTTTAGCTTACAAATTAAAAAAAAAAAAAAAAAGCTAAATAGAGCTTGGAACATAGTAACTGTGTATATTTACAAAATAAAATCCCAGGCCAGGTATGGTGGCTAATGCCTATAATCCCAGCAGTTTGGAAGGCTAAGGCAGGAGAATTGCTTGAGCTCAGGAGTTCAATACCAGCCTGGGCAACATAGTAAGACCCAGTCTCTGCCAAAAAATTTTAAAAATAAACAAAATTAGCCAGGCATAATGGCACTCATCTGTGATCCCAGATATTTGAGAGGCTCAGGTGGGAGGATTGCTTGGGCCTGGGAGGTCAACACTGCAGTGAGCTGTGGTTGTACCACTGTACTCTAGCCCAGGCAACAGAGACCCAGTGTCAAAGAAGGAGGAGAAGGAGAAGGAAGAAAGGAAGAAAGAGGGAGGGGGGGAAGGGGAGAAGCAAAGAGGGAAGAAAGAGGAGGGAGGACAGAGATCCCAGAAACAGAAAGATTAAGATAGTCTAGAGCAGGGGTTGGTAAAATATGGCTTATAAGCTAAATCTGACCCACCATTCATTTTTTATAAATAAAGTTTTATTAGAACACTAAAAAATAAATACCTTCTCCAACAGTAAGAAGCTTGAGTCTTTATCCCTCAATGTAGTTACTTATTTGCTCAGTCAGTTTATATTTGTTTGACTAATCTCCCAACCACTCTTGCCATCTCCTTTGCCTGCTATATCTGTGCCCTACCCCTCCATGTCTCATGTGCTTGGAACCCAGTCCTGTCATTTATGTTTTATTTGTAATGTTCTTCGTCATACTAAAGTTTCATATAGTCAAATCCAGCTCTTTTTCTTTTTTCTTTTCTTTTTCGTTGTAGAGATAAGGTCTTGCTATGTTGCCCAGGCTGGTTTTGAACTCCTGGCCTTGAGCCATCCTCCTGCCTTGGCTCCCCCAAAGTGCTGGGATTACAGGTATGAGCCACTGTACCTGGCCTCTAACTCTTCTTCTAATTTGCTATATTACCTTGATCTTACCACTTTCTCTCATTTTCAGTTTTCTCAGCTGTAAAATGAGCTGAGCTTATTTTGCATCTCAGGTAACCTGCAGTTCAAAAAATTCATTCTTTTAATAACAGTGTAAAGTACGTATTTTCTGTATCAGCAAATTCAAATTTTAATAATATCCACTTTTTAAAATTTATCACCAGGAAATAATCACAAAGATTTAAATATACATATATTAATCACATCATTATTAAGAATAGGAAAATATTTCAAATAATCTAAATTCCAACAATAGAGATTTTTTCTTTTTTAAACAGAGTCTCACTCTGTTGCCCAGGCTGGTGTGTAGGGGCATGATCTTGCCTCACTGCAACCTTTGCCTCCCAGGCTTAAATGATTCTCATGCCTTAGCCTCCCAAGTAGCTGGGATTATAGGCATACAATACCACGCCTGGCTAATTTTTGTATGTTTAGTAGAGACAGGGTTTAGCCATGTTGGCCAGGCTGGTCTCAAACTTCTGGCCTCAGGTGATCCAGCTGCCTTGGCCTCCCAAAGTACTGGGATTATAGGCATGAGCCATCGTACCTAATCTCCAACAATAGAGAATGTTTAAAGCAAATTATGATAGACCAATGAAATTGAATACTATGAAGACATTAAAACTAATGTTCTTAAAGAATATTTAACAGGAAACTTTATAGAATAGATAAAGGTAAAAAGCAGATCACAAGCAATATATGCAGTATGATAATTTCATAAAAAGAAAAAACAGGCCGGGCGTGGTGGCTCACGCCTATAATCCAAGCACTTTGGAGGCCAAGGCGGGTGGATCACCTGAGGTCGGGAGTTCAAGACCAGCCTGACCACCATGGTGAAACCCTGTCTTTAAAAAAAAAAAAAATCAAAAATTAAATTAAAAAAAAAAAAAGAAAAACATACAAATGCAGAGTTAAAAGAATCTAAAGATATATGCTAAGATGTTATAAGTCATTATTTCTGGACAGCAAGATGCAGGGTAGCAGAGTAATGATCCCGTAAAGATATCCATACCCTAATTCCCCAAATGTATGAACATTATCTTGCATGGCAAAAGGACTTTGCATATTGATTAAGTTAAGGATCTTGAGATGGGAAGATTATCTTGCATTATCCAGGTAGCCCCAATATAATTATCTAGGTCCTTTTAAGAGAGAGGCAGGAGGGTCATAGAGAAGGATTTGAAGATACTGTGCTGCTGGCTTTGAAAATGTAGGAAGGGACCATGAGCCAGTGAATGCACACAGCCTCTAGAGGCCAGAAAAGGTAAGGAAACAAATTCTCTTCTGTAGTCTCCAGGAGGAACGAAGCCCTGCCCACATCTTGATTTTTAGCCCAGTGAGACTTCTGATCTGCAGAACTGTAAAATAATAAATCTTTGTTGTTTTAAGCCAGTAATTTTGTGGCAATTTGTTGCAGCAGCAATAGAGTATTAATATAGAGATTGGTTGTTATTTTGTTCTTTGTGATTTCTGCATTTACATTTTAAAAAGTAAACATATTATAGTCCAGTCTCAGTGGCTTATGCATGTCAACCTGGCACTTTGGGAGGCTGAGATGGGAGGATCACTTGAGTTCAGGAGTTTAAGATCAGCATAGGCAACATAGCAAAACCCCTGTCTCTACAAAAAAAAATTTTTTAATTAGCTGGGCATGATGGTGTGTACCTATATAGTCCCAGCTATTCGGGAGGCTGAGGTAGGAGGATCCTCTGAGCCTGGAAGATGGAGGCTGCAATGAACCATGATTGTGCCACTGCATTCCAGCTTGAGCAACAGAATGATACCCTGTCTCAAAAAAATTATATTTCTAATCAGAAAAAATACAAGAATAATAACAATAAATTTGTATAGAATGTTAGAGTTTGCAAAGCACTTTCACATACATGAGCTAACTCACATATACACAGGTCTTACAATAGACATGGGAAGCAGAAAACTGAGCTGACTGCATCCATTTCAAATTCATGCCCGCTGGCCCCAGCTGAGCCCCATAATTTACCATGCGGACATGGGAAGGGCAAAGGGGACTAGGGGGCAAGGCAAAATAGATAAAATGACAGCATTGCATCAAGCACAGTCCCGCAATTGTGAATCAACTCCAGATAGGAAAGTGGAAAATCCTCTGTAGACCTAAGGAAATGAGAACGAGGTTCTAGCAGAATAGAAGAACAGCTCTGGAAATGGAGGACTTCAATATTGGAAGCATCGAGCAGAACACAGGGTCAGTTTGTAATAAAGGGAGAAGGGGCCAGTCCCTGGGAAGTGGAGATGGTAGAGCATGGTCTAAGACTACTCCTGCCAATGGATTTAGGGTTTCTGTGCCCTAGACATGGGGAAATTCCAGGCCTTCAGAGACAGCTTGCAGAATACATAGCCCTCCAGAATATGCAGAGCTACAAGGAGCCATGCTGGAGATCTGGCCTTCCCACATCAGGATGATACTATGTGAGGGATCCAAGCAGTAAACAAATAGCAGCAAAAGCAATTTCCAAATCCCAACGGGTCCTGGAGCCAGGGCCAGTGATGAACAGTTTCTAGTAGGTTCTGGGAGGAACATGAAGTACCTACTAAAGGCTTTAAGTTGAGGAAGAGGACATGTTCATTGAACAAACACCTTTGGAGGACCTACTCTGGCTTTCTGTTAGGTGGCGTGGGAATAGATAAATAGCATCTCCCATATCATGATAAAGCTTATTTCATATCCATCATCCCATTTTATTTGCTATACATGCACACAATTGTTTTGTACTTGTATTGATTCATAGGTACAAATACTGCCTCCATGAGATTTTCTAATCCTTTAGAAAATGTACTAGGCCTTGAAATTTTTTTACCTCTTCATGATATCTAATACAATGATATGGTCACATTTGGCCAGCCACCTGATCATTATTTGTTGATTTATGGACTTCTGGAACTTCTAGATGATCTAGATCTTTTGCACTTACTTACTCACTTTTGGGAAATTCTAAACAAAATAAGTGTTTAGTGAGCATCTGTTATGTATAAGCCATTATGCTGGGTGCTAGATAAACTACAGAAATGCAAAAGATGTGGAAGTGCCTGCCTTTAGGGAGTTCACATTGTGGTTGGGAAGATAGGCTTGAAAAATGAGTAGCAAGAAAAGGCTTCAGTGACAACTACGTAGAACAATAAAAGAGACATTAAAAAGGTAATATCAGTTTAACTGCCAAATGATTTTACTACATTAATTCAGACAAGAGGAAGATCCCTTCTATTTGGAGCAATCAAGAAAGGTTTTACAGAGAAGGTGGGATTTGAGCCGAAAGATACTTAGGATATGAGAGGGGTAAGAAACAGGCTGTGAAGGGTGGTGGGAAAAAAAGCACAGAACACATATGGATGAAAATGATGATCTAAGTCTTACAAACCTTATATCGGATTCATCTAATATAAATATACATTTATATAGTAATTCTTCCATTCCGATTTCTCATGTAAAAGTCTCCAAACGAATAGATTGGCAAAGATGCTCTGTATGAAAATCTCAAATTAAAAAGTCCTTTTAGAACGAGATAATGTCCTGGCCAGGCGCGGTGGCTCACACCTGCAATCTCAACACTTTGGGAGGCCGAGGCAGGTGGATTGCCTGAGGTCAGGAGGTTGAGACGAGTCTGGCCAATGTGGTGAAACCCCATCTTACTAAAAATACAAAAAAATTAGCCAGGCATGGTGGCATGTGCCTGTAATCCCAGCTACTTGGGAGGCTGAGGCAGGGGAATTGCTTGAAACAGGGAGGTGGAGGTTGCAGTGAGCCGAGATCGCACCGCTGCTCTCTAGCCTGGGTGACAGAGGGAGACTTTGTCTCAAAAAAAAAAAAAAAAAAAACAAGATTATGTCCTGCATTTGCAGGGACATGGCTGGAGCTGGAGGCCATTATCCTTAGTAAACTAACGCAGGAACAGAAAACCAAATACCACATCTTCCCACTTATAAGTAGGAGCTGAATGATGAGAACACATGAACACATAGAGGGGAACAACACACACTAGGACCTATCAGAGGGTGAGCGTGATCGGGGAGAGGATCACGAAAAATAACTATTGGGTACTAGGCTTAATACCTGGGTGATGAAATAATCTATACAACAAACCCCCATGACACAATTTACCTATGTAACAAACCTGCACAAGTACCCCGAGCTTAAAAACAACAACATTGTTCTTTGTATTTCACAGGAAATTGAAGATATATAAGGTTCATTAACTATCATAGAATTTAATTTAGTCAAACATTTCCTGCCTATATCAGTATTTTTTTAGATTGTAGCCTCTTGTTTCTTGAGAAAAATGGTCATCTGACGTTTACCAAATAAAAGCTTTAGGTGAGGGGAAAAAGGAAAAAAAGTTGTTTTAGTCTGGGCAACATATCAAGACTCATCTCTAAAATTAAAGATAAAAAATTAGCTGGGCATGGTGGCACACATCTGTAATCCTACCTACATAGGAGGCTGAGGCAGGAGGATAGCTTAAGCCCAGGAGTTGGAGGCTGCAGTGAGCTGGGATCACGCCACTACATTCCAACCTGGATGACAGAGCAAGACCCTGTCTCAAAAATAAATTAATTAACACTTATTTGAGATAACTGTGAACTTTGAAACAACAATCTTTATTATGAGCATTGATAGTTACGTTTTTTTTTTTAAAAAGGAAATGAAGGAAAATCCAATCTTTAAGAAGAAGTGATATGAAAAACAGCTACCTGAGACTAGTAATGGCTCTTCCAAAACATAAGGTTAGCTACAGAAAGGAAATGAGACTTGTCACAAACTACAAATTGTGAGGAAAGATGAAAATAGAGGCCCTGATATATACCAGAATATATCCCATAAACTCTGAAAATGATTTCTAAGAGTTTCTAAATACAGCATATCAGCCTAGAATTAAAAGAAAATCTGAAAATATTTTCATTGCAATGGCAAAGGGTTCTGGCCACAGTCTTTCCACTAACTCGTGTGATACTGCAGACAGTTCACTTAATCTTTCTGAGCCTTGTTTTTTTGTTAGCAACTGGTAAATTCCTGCCCTCCACCTCACAGTATGTTCTGAGAGGCTGAGCTGTTCTTATTAAAGGTGCTGTTCTTATTAAATCAAATGGCATAACCACATGTAAAACTGTCACAGGAGCCCTCAGCAGGTTCTCAAACTGTGAGTCGAATCAGAATTGAATTAGCATTATTTTTAAAAGTCACTGAGCATTACCATCATCTCAAAGTGACATATAAGCATCAAAAGTGAATGTATTCATTTCAGAGAGTAGAAAAACCAAAGTCTATAGAAATATCATAATTCCTTCTTGTTCACTGCTGTATACCCAGCACCTAGCACCCTGTCTAGCATATAATAGATGTTCAATAAATATTTATTAAATGAATGAATAAATACTTCTCTCTGAGTCCCCCTCTAGTACTCTCATTTGCAAGATCTCCCTATCTCTGTTTTCAAGATATACAAGGTATTCACCAAGGGAGCTCAGTGAGATTTACTTTTTCTCTTTAGGGAAGGTATTTTATTTATATGGAAGAAGGTTAACAGAGTATATCTAAATTAAAATTTAATAGGCCTTTGGTATAAACAGAAGTGCCTTTTAATTCAGTGTTTTAAAGTGCTATAGTGGGCAGATTGTTAATCACAAGTTAATACCTAGTGAAGGGAAAATACATCCCAAAGGACTTTGAAGCAGTAAAGTAAAAGACCTTCTCCCTTTAAAAGGTCTGCATCTTTGTGTCAATGAAAGAGACCTGTAATATGCAAGTAATAGTAATGGTGATGGCAATGACGATGACTTCTACATTAAGCGCATGGGCAATGATGACAAATTTTTCCAGTGAAAATTGCAATTCTGTTTCTTAACACTGATGATGCAGGTAAACTAGTGGCCAGCTTTGCTATATATATATTAACATTTGTGACTGTCCTTAAATGTTCGGTTAACTGCCCTTACATTGTGAACCTTGACATTGAGAAGTATTGAACCCAAGCCTAAACATCAGCTCTTGGGTAGAATTTTGGTTGTTCTACATATAACAGACCTAGTTCCTCTGTTTACATCAGTTGTTCCCCCAGGACTTCTGCAAAAGATGCCCATTCTCATTACGGAACTCTTTGCTTCCTTTCAAATAAAACCAAGACACCTCTCTGGACTTTGGGATCTTTAACTTGAATCACCAGAAACATGGCCGGGGCTAGGAAAATCTGGGCACTCACACTGCACCCTGCTGTCTTCAGCAAGTATTACATTTCTGCAGGACTCAGGAGGGCAGGAGGTAGGAAAAAAGGAAAAGGCTCCCTACTAACACCAACAAAGACCATAAGATTCTTCACCTATGAGCATTTGTAGCTTGCCCCAGCATTCCAAAACAAAGCTGAAAGTTGTTCCTACTTCCAGCTGTCACCTGTGGTCAAGACTTTTTATGTGCTAAATTTTCTCTTGCAAAATTGTCCTTCCCCCATCCCAGCTTTACTGAGGTATAACTGACCCAAAAAAGATATTTATTTAAGTTATACAGCATGATATCTTGATACACATATACATATATATACACTGCGAAATGATTACCACAATCAAGCTAATTAACATCATCATCATCTTACATGGGTGTGTGTGTGTGTGTGTGTGTGTGTGTGTGTTCAGAACTTAAGATCTACTCTCAGCAAATTTTAGGTACGTACTATGTGATTATTAACTATCATCACCATGCTATACGTTAGGTCTCCAGAATTCATTGACCTTATAACTGAAGGTTTGCATCCTTTAACCAGCATTTCCCCATTTCCCCCACCTTCCAACCCCTGGTAATCCCTTTTCTACTTGCTATTGCTATAAGTTTTGTTCTTTTGGATTCCACATGTAAGTGAGATCATGCAATATTTGTCTTTCTGTGTCTGGCTTATTTCAATTAGCATACTATTCTCCAGGTTCATCCATGTTGTCATGAAGGACAGAATTTCCTTTTTTAAGGCTAAATAATATTCCAATGTGTATATACACACGTACCACAATTTCTTCATCCTTTCATCTGTCATCAGCTGATGCTTATGTTGTTTCCAGGTCTTGGCTATTATGATTAATGCTGCAATGAACATTGTGGTGCACATATTGCTTTGAGATTTTATTTTCTTTGGATATGCACTCAGAAGTGGAATTGGTGGATCATACGGTAGTTCTGTGTTTAAATTTTTGAGGAACCTCCATGCTGTTTTCCACAGTGGCTGTACTAATTTACAGTCCCACTCACAATGGATAAGGGTTCCCTTTCTCCATAGTCTCACCAACACTTATCTTTCGTCTTTTTGATAATAGCTATCTGAAGAGGTGTGAAGTGATATCTCATTGTGGGTTTGATTTGCATTTTCCTGATGATCAGTAATGCTGAGCACCTTTCATATACCTGTTGGCCATTTGTATGTTTAAAAAAAAAAAAGTCTATTAAGCCCAAGTATGGTGGCTCATGCCTGTAATCCTAGTACCTTGGAAGGCCAAGGTGGGCAGATTACTTGAGGCTAGGAGTTCGAGACCAGCCTGGCCAATCTAGTGAAACACTGTCTCTATCGAAAATACAAAAAATTTGTCGGGTATGATGGTACAAGCCTGTAATCCCAGCTACTGGGGAGGCTAAGGCACAAGCAATGCTTGAACCAGGGAGGTGGAGGTTGCAGTGAGCCAAGATTGTGCCACTGCACTCCAGCCTCTATCTCAAAAAAAAAAAAAAAAAAAAAAAAAAAGTTGGCTGGGCAGGGTGGCTCATACCTGCAATCCCAGCACTTGGGGAGGCTGAGACAGGTGGATCACTTGAGATCAGGAGTTTGGGATCAGCCTGGCCAATATGGTGAAGTCCTGTCTCTACTAAAAATACAAAAATTTGCCAGGTGTGGTGGTGTGCATCTATAATGCCAGCTGCTCAGAGGCTGACACATGAGAATCTCTTGAACCCAGGAGGCAGAGGTTGCAGTGAGCCAAGATGGCACCACTGCACTCCAACCTGGGTGACAGAGCAAGACCCTGTCTGAAAAAAAAGAAGTCTACTCAGATCCTTTGTCCATTTTTAAATCAGATTATTTGGGTGTCTTTGTTATTATTGAGTTGTAAGAGTTCTACAAAATTATCCTTAATATTCATTTTAACTTGATTTTTACCGGTAATGTAAATGTTGGAGTGGTAAAGTACGGGTAATTAGCTTAAGGCCTTGCCTATTTCTTAAGACCACCCTGAATCACCCCCTCCCAGCACATGGCACCCTGATTGCTTCTCTCATTGATCATATCCACAAGACTCTCCGGAACACATGAGCTTGGTGGCTCCATATTCAATAAATGCATTATCGAGACCCTCTGAAGGAAGCAGACTGTTCCTGCAGGACCTGGGAGATAACGCAAATACTGTGAGTGCCCCAACTGTTGAATTAGGAAAGGGAGACCCTCTTCTCCCAAACACATACCCCTCCCCCGGAGAAGCTGAAGGTCTGTTTGCAAGAGAAGTTTCTCACTTTACCTGAAGCTGAGTCAATTTAGAGATCTGAGCAAAATACAGGGATAGAGGAAGCAGCAGAAAGGCCCTGGGAGCTCGCTGCATGCCCTACTAGCCCATTCCTGCCTGGTACCACAGGGATCCAACAGGACAGTGGCCAGAGGTAAACCGCCACAGTGAGAAGGAATTCTATAGCTGAAGTTTGTAACAACTTGAATGGGGCAAGAAACCCCCTGGCCAGAACTCAGGGAAGGGTGCAAATCGGGTATGCAGACTTCACAGGCAGGGAAAGAACCAAGCCCTTTTCTTTCTAGCCTGGGACAAGTTTTGAAGCCCATCTTGCCTTCTGCCTTGGAACAGACTCCGGGCTGTTGTGGGAAGGCATGGTGGGAGTGAGACCAGCCCTTTGGATTGCATAGGAGCTGGGTGAGGCCTGTGACTGCCAGGTTTACTCCACTTCCCTGACAACCTACATGACTCAGCAGAGGCAGCCATAATCCTTCTAGGTGCATAACTCCAGTGACCTGAGAACCTCACCCCCATCTCCCACAACAGCCGAAGCAAGAGCCACCCAAGGAGAGTCTGAACTCAGACATGCCTAGTCCCACCACCACCTGATGGTCCTTTCCTATCCACCCTGGTAGCAGAAGACAAAGGACTAATCTTGGGATTTCTAGGGCCCCACCCACCGCCAGTCCCTCTCCACATTACTACAGCTGATGCTTTCTGGTAGGAGGCCAACCAGACAAAAATAGAGCATTAAACCACCAAAATTAATAACCCTCATGGAGTTTATTGCACCCCCCACCTGCCACCTCCACCCAACAGGTGCTGGCATTCACAGCTGAGAAACCCATAGACGGTTCACATCACAGGACGATATGCAGACAACCCAGAGTACCAACCCAGAGCTAGGTAGACTCAGTGGGTGGCTAGACCCAGAAGAGAGACAACAATCACTGCAGTTGAGCTCACAGGAAGCCACATCCATAGGAAAAAGGGGAGAGTACTACATCAAGGGAACACCCTGTGGGATAAAAGAATCTGAACAACAGCCCTCAGCTCTAGACCTTCCCTCTGTCAGATTCTACCCAAATGAGAAGGAACCAGAAAATCAACCCTAGTAAGATGACAAAACAAGTTCTCTTCAGCACTCCCCAAAAATCACACTAGTTTACCAGCAGTGGATTCAAACCAAGAAGAAATTCCTGATTTAACTGAAAAAGAATTCAGGAGTTTAGTTATTAAGCTAGTCAGGGTGGGACCAGAGAAAAGCAAAGCCCAAATGCAAGGAAATCCAAAAAATGATACAAGAAACGAAGGGAGAAATAGTCAAGGAAATAGATAGCTTAAAGAAAAAAATGATCAACAATTCAGGAAACATTGGACACACTTTTAGAAATGCAAAATGCTCTGTAAAGTCTCAGCAATAGAATTGAACAAGTAGAAGAAAGAAATTCAGAGCTTGAAGATACGTTATTCAAATTAACCCAGTCCAACAAAGGCAAAGTAAAAAGAACAAGAAAATATTAACAAAACCTCCAAGAAGTCTGGGATTATGTTAAATGACCAAACCTAAGAATAATCAGTGTTCCTGAGGAAGAAGAAAATTCTGAAAGCTTGGAAAACATATTTGGGGGAATAATCAAGGAAAACTTCCCCAGCCTTACTAGAGACCTAGACATTCAAATACAAGAAGCACAAAGAACACCTGGAAAATTCATTGCAAGAAGATCTTCACCTTGGCACGTTGTCATCAGGTTATCCAAAGTTAAGATGAAAGAAAGAATCTTAAGAGCTGTGAGACAGAAGCATGAGGCAACCTATAAAGGAAAACCTATCAGGTTAACAGCAGTTTTCTCAGCAGAAACCCTATAAACTAGAAGGGGTTGGAGACCTATCTTCAGCCTCCTCAAAAAAAAAAATATTACCAGCCAAGAATTTGGTAGCCAGTGAAACTAATCATCATATATGAAGGAAAGATACAGTCATTTTCAGACAAACAAATGGTGAGAGAATTCACCATTACCAAGCCACCACTACAAGAACTGCTAAAACGAGCTCTAAATCTTGAAACAAATCCTGGAAACACATCAAAACAGAACCTCTTCAAAGCATAAATCACACAGGACCTATAAAACAAAAATACAACTTAAAAAGCAAAACCAAAAACAAACCAAAGTACACAGGCAAACAAAGCACGATGAATGTAACTGTACCTCACATTTCAATACTAAAATGGAAGGTAAATGGCCTAAATACTTCACTTAAAAGATATAGAACCGCAGAATGGATAAGAACTCACCAACCGTCTACTCCTTGAGGAGATAAGGACTCACATAAACTTAAAAGGATGGAAGAAAGCATTTCATGCAAATGGTTACCAAAAGTGAGCAGGAATAGGTTTTCTTACATCAGACAAAACAAACTTTAAAGCCACAGCAGTTAAAAGAGACAAAAAGGGACATTTTTAAATGGTGAAAGACCTTGTCCAACAGGAAAATATCACAATCCTAAACATTTATGCACCCACCCCTGGAGCTCCCAAATTTATAA